>NC_135331.1:71745710-73010886 GCF_023851605.1 Tamandua tetradactyla
TAATAACTGGGTTAGCAATAGAATGTAAATCTTCTCAGCCACTTAGTCTGAATCTGCTTCTCCTTGATTTGTGGGGATATATTTTTAACAGAGTACAAGGAAAGTCATTACACTCAGAGGAAAGCCAGTGGAATTGGTAAATGCATTGCCCATGGTCCAGCCAAAAGAAGAGCAGAATTTGAGGGTTATAGCATACCAACCTTCCCAGTTGCCTCTGTAAGAGGTATTGTAGACCCATATGAAGTAATTTTCTCAGAAGGATTTTGCATAAGTGATTATTTTAATTCTTCAAAGGATATAAAGGACTGTTTTTAATTTTAGTGGTCCAGAGGTGCAAGTGTAGCTAATTAAAATGCTTAAAATAGCTATCAACAGAATTAATTAAATGGATTTGAGATAAAAATAACAGCAAAATAGCTGCACCATCAAGCTAATTTATTTAGAAATGACAAGCAAGGTAAGCTAATAAGGTCTTGGCCGCTCTAAAAGGGATATCAATTACAATGTTATTGGTTCCCCATTGAGTAGTCTCTGGATGCATTTTCTTGAAATATCATTCTAGAAATTGCATGCAAAAGTACAGCAGTTGATTGCATGTCTCACAAGCTTACATATGGAGTAAGATAATTTTTTCTTTAAACAAGTCCCAAACCATCTGTTGTCTTAAGTCAATTTTCTGAATTTTACTTGGAATTTTAATCAGAAGCCTAGCTATTCCACAAGACTAGCTAAGTGTTTATTGAATTTATATGTGTGTTTTGGGGTGTGGGGTGATAAAAAGACCTTTTCTAGAAGAAGGATAGAAGATCATGTAAAAATAAGACTACTAGGAATTTTGACTTGATTCAAATCCACTGAACTTGAATTGATTGATTAAAAGTTCTAAGAAAGTAAATGACTTTATGGAAAAATTTTGAAGTTTAGGGCTGTGAGACAATAGAAGTTTATTCAAAGCTGTGTTGTAATTATCATGTTAAAATATCAAGCATGTAATCTAAGAGAAGGACTACTGATAGTTCTTTATTCAATAGATGGCATCCTTTTGTATATAGATATGTTCCTTCTCTTCTTCCTCTACCTCTCTTTCCTCTTCCAATATCACCTGAAAAATGTTTTCTTTAGGCTAAGTGAGTTTATCTCCTACTCTTGTACACATACAGCCACCTCACTACATATTACTTTTCTTTTCCCAAAAATCATAAATAAATATCAACTAAGAAGACAACATAGTTCAGTGACTTGAAAATATTACTTAAAAGAAAACATTATTATATGAAATGGAATGCCATATCACGTTTTAGAACTAAAATTCTCTATATATACCATATATATAACTCATTTATACAGCCTCATTTTTCAGATGAGAAAACCAGTGCTTCTATTTTTTTCCTCCTCCAAAATATACGCATCAGTGAATTCACTGCCCTTGTAAAGAAGAAAACATAATCATGTATTAATAAATTATTCCTTTATCATTTTGAAAATGACTTTTCTACTAAAATATGTACTCAGAATACATTAGCTACAATTATAATTCTGATTTCAATGTGATAAATATGTGTAGTAAATATTGTATTTATGATGTTCCTTCCTCAGCATTTGTAATGCTGTGGATTAAAAATGGCAAGGGAAATTTAAAGGAGACTTTACTATACCATCTCAGTCTAAGGTAGGGTATACAAAAAATAAATTTAGAAGAACTAAGCAACACAGTCAGTAAAGTAGATGTTATAAATACATATATTGAAATTTACATTCTGAAAATAGAGCATGTACTTCCTCTCAGGTACACTTAGAGCATTCATGAAAACTGACCATTTATTAGGTCTCAAAAAAATCGCAGTAAGTTACATGAAATGTCAATAATACTAGCTAAATTTTCTTACCAAATCAATATAATTAGAAATTTATTTTTTTTAAAATCCCCTCTGCCTGTAAAATGTTGAATGTCTATTAAGAATCTTTTGAGGAAAGCAGTAAATACAGACCATAATTTCAAACATGAATGCTAAAACCACACATATGCAAACCTATGTGTTGCAAATAAAGAAGTAATCAGAAGAAACTTCACAACAAATATTTACATCAATAAATATGAAATAATGATATAAACAAATTATTTCTTAACTCAGAAAGATATAAACTCAGCAATAATGAAAACTAAATGAAAATAGAAATAAGAAAATGAAGAAAGAAGCAGAAATTAAGTAGAAAAGGGAAAAATAAAGAAAAACAATTTGAAACATTGGTATTTTGAAATTTCAACAATTCAGTCAACTCATGAGCTTGTCCAATCAGAAGAGAAAAGTAAAAAGTAAAAAGGAAATAGGATATAATAATTATTGAAAAGAAGAGACTAAAAATCATGAGTTTACCTTGCCTAAATTTATGAAAATACATTTGAAAACAGGGATAACAGATAATTTCCTGGGAAACACAGTGTATATAAATGATATTACATTCACATAATGGAGTACTAGGCAACCATATAAAATAATGAGAATGATATAAAAAAAAGTATGGAATAATTCCCAGGATGTACTATGAATTGGGAAAAGGCAAAAGAGTATATATTGTCAGCATAATGCAGATTCCCAGTAGTATGTCATCCACAGAGGTTAACAGAAAAATTTTTAAAAATATATTAAGCATGTAAAAAGCAGGAAAATATTACCCATAATCAAATAAATGACAAGCAATAAAAACAGATCTTGGGTGACTCATATTTTGGAGTTATTAAAAAATAATTTTAAAGCAGCTATTGTAAATATGTTCAAAGATTTTAAAGAAAGGATGTTCATAATGAATAAATGAATGGGAAAATCTCAATAGAGAAGTGAAATTAAAAAAAGGAAAAAAGGAAACAAGGAAAATTTTAAAGGAAAATTTTAGAGTTGACAATGACAGGATATGAAACAGAATATAATCAGTGGATGGGCAGAACAGAAGATTGGAGACTGAAGGAAAAAGGATTAATGAGCTAATAGAAAGACCAACAGAAATTACTCAATCCAAAGAAGAGGGCCAAGACTGAAAAAAAAAATGAATAGAGTCTAATGACTTGAGAGACACTGTCAAATGATATAGATTACATAATATGAGTCTCAAATGGAGCACAGAGAGGGATTGGGGTAGGTTTTTTAAGAACTAATAGTAGAAAATTTATCAACTTAAAAAAAAAATACCAAATTACAGATCTCAGTAGTTCGATGAATGGCAGGCAAGATACATACAAAGAGAACTACATGCAGGCACATCATAGTCAAGCTGCTAAAAGCCATGTTAAAGAGAAAATCCTGAAAGTAGCTAGAGAGGTAAAACATCATTACATACATGGGAACAATAAGATGAATAACAGGAAACCTCTCATCAGAAGGATGATGAGGTTTTTTAATGGAGAATGGACAACAATGGGATGACATCTTTAAAGTATTAAAGAGTGTTTCGTGGTGCGCCCGGTGCTGGGGGATTATGAATGCAGATTTTTATTTCCAATAAAAATGTCCTTCAAAAATGATGGTGGAGTGAAGAAAATTTTAGATAAATGAAAGCTGACAAAACTGGAAAATATGTCCTACAAGAAATGCTAGAAGAAATATTTAATGCAAGAGAAAGGGCACCAAATGGAAACTCTCATCTACAGGAAGAAATGAAGAAGAGTTAAAATAGTAATTTCAGGGTAAATAGAAGAGACAAAGTCTTTATCTCTTCTCAATTTTTGAAAGACTGCTTTCTGTTTAAAATAAGAACAGTAACACATTTTAGGTCTTATTCCATATAAAGATATAAAATATATGACCGCAGCAGCACAAAGGATGGGAAAATAAATGATATGATGTTTCTGTGAGCTTCTTACATTTTATATCAAGTAGTTTATCAGAAATAATATTGTGTGAGAAATATATGTATATAGAGAGAGACAGAGAGAGGATGAGGAAGGATGTGTCAAAACTTTGAAAGTCGGAGAATCTAGGAAAAGGGTTTATAGCTATTTATTGTATTAAACTTTCAACTTTTCTGCAGTTTTTAAATTAAAAAATAAGTTTTGCATAAAAGGCAAAACAGTCTCTGAAGGACCAAAAAAAAAAAAAAAAAAACCGGGTACATTTTAAGGATAAGGAAGAAACAGACAAGGGAATATCTTAAGATAGAAAGACTGGAACCTCATGATGACAGTACTTCGTTCCTCACACTAAATTTAGTGCTGGAATTTAAAGGTGCAATATATCTGTATATAGATATATAGATGTATAGATATTTTTTACATGGGCAGGCACCAGGAATTGAACCCAGGTCTCTGGCATGACAGTCAAGAATTCTGCCACTGAGCCACCATTGCCTGCCCTAGGTACAAAATATTTTTGGATAAAACAGTTACTGAATAGTAATTTTAGGGATGGAAGCATAGAAAAAGGAAGGGGAAATAATTCTGTGTATTAACTAATCATCGTAATTATGCAAGCATATAGCATGGTGGTTAAGAGAGGAACTCTGGAACCAGAATTCATAATTTAAATCTTGACCTGACCACTCATGAGCTGTGTGATATTGAACACATTACTTAACGTCTCTGTGCTTCATTCGCAAAGTGGGTGATGAGTGATACTTAGCTGGTATCATAGTTATGAGGATTAAGTGTGTTCACATATATAAAATACTTAAAACAGTGCTGGGCACATCATAAGTACTATATAAGGGTTAGCTATTGTTATATAATGTTACAAAACATTTAAAAATATTTTAAAAGAAAGCTGCATACTTAATGAGATGTCTACTTATTTTGTAAACAAGCATAATATATAGCCCAGAAAGAAAAAGCTTTTTGATTTTATGAATAAGTCATTCATTTATTATTTGACAGTTATTTAATCACATCTTCTGAAATACATTTGAGAAATATTCTTAAAATACATAACCAAACCTTGACTTTGGAAAGAGATGTCCTTGATGAAGAAGAATAATTCAAACATGATTTAAACATTTTAAGCCATTAATTTCAATCCCCCAGTGTGGTATGGTATGCTGCTTCCAAAATGGCTCCAATGATCCCTGCCTCATCGTATCATGCTGCTGTGCAATTCTCTCTCCTTGTAGGCTGGTCCTACAGAATTCCTTCTAATTCATTGGAATTCTAGTTCATAGAGCATGGCTGAAGTGATGAGATATCACTTCCAAGATGAGGCTATAAAAGAATGCGTGAACTTCAGTCCTACCTCACTCTCTCTTGGGCTCTTCTTGTGACTTGCTCTGAGGAAGCCAGGTACATGATGCGAGCTGCCCTATAGAGAGGCCCACATGGCAAGGAACTCTGTGCAGTCAGTAAGAACCTGAGGTCTTCACGCCAACCCTGTGAGGAAGTGAATCCTTCTAACCACCAGGGGAGTGAGCTTGGAAGTGGACCTACGCCAGTTGAGCTTCAAGATGCTGCAAGCCTGGCCCATACTTGATTGCCCTCTACTGACATTCTGAGTCCAAAAACTCAGCTAAGCCATGCCCCAATTTGTGATTCATAGAAATTACGAGATAATAAATGTCATTGTTTTAAACCACGTTTTAAGAGATGCAAGATGACTAAACTGTGGCACCCTTTTAAAAAATGGGATAATCAAATTCATCTATTTGAAGAAAATATCATGGGTTACTTTGTTATGCAGCATTAGATAACTAAAACACTTGGGTTTATAATATGTTTTTTAAAAGCAAACTTGAACACCTGGTGACCTTAATGACATGTTTGAGATCTTGAAAATACCATTACAGCAAAGTTGATCAACTTTACCATTATGTAATTTGCTAATGGTCTTGCTCATAAAAATGTGCAGAGGTAATTTATTTTTTGCCTATTCCCGACCCCCTTTCTTGAACAGATAATTCTGGTAACTAAAGTAATTTGACAATTATGGACAGTTTTTTTTTTTAAGATTCTAAAATTATCTGGCTCAGAGAAAAAAATGAAGTGTTATCAAAATAGGGTATTTCAATTTGACATCCAGTCAAATTAGTCCAAAGATTAGTATGCTTTTAAAATAAGTTTCTTTACTTATTTTGCTTTCACTGTTAAACTACATGTCAATTCTATTTAAAAATAAAATTGTCAGTGGATCATGGCACCAAATGTGTGTATGTGTGTGAGTGTCACAGTTTGGTTGTCTTTAGGTTTTAGATATTTCTATTATAGTGGACTAAACTAGCATCTTGTCAAAAAAGCTATATTATATGATGCAGAGGTAAAATCACATTGTGGTGTCTCTGTGACACCAGAATTCCTTAGGTGCAAAACTTAAATTGGTCTTTGCAAAGAGCAAGGTGTGTTTTGGCAGGATTTCATATCTGAATGACTTGTTTGTATTGGAAAATACGATCTATACACAAAGGATGAGAACCAGTAGTCTGTTCAAATGACTGTTCTGGTTTTGATAAGAGATTTTTCAAAAAAATAAAATAAAAATAAAAAGAGATATTTGCTAGCAAGTAGACACTTCAAAAATTCTCATGGAAACTAATGTGGTTTTCTCCGAATGTGATACTCTTAATTACAAAAATGATAAATTTTATGATAAATCTATTATAAATTTTTATAAGATATTTATGTTTCTGTAATAAATTTAATTGCCACAATCTCAAATCCTTTTGCTATACTGTATTTGACATTTTTACTTAATAAACATTGTAACCATTTCATTGTTTCACTGAGAAAAGTTGCCTAAAGTAACTCCTTAAAGAAAAAAAATAAAAAACAATCAGAGGGGAAAAATAGGTAAATAATGATAGTAATGTTTAATGTTATGAGAGTTGGCAAAATCTTGATCGTTTTCTTCTGCTGCTGAGAGACTGAAATAAATTTGATAAATATACCTTTCTACCTCCCAAGCCACATTAATTAATCGTAGTACAAATGGGAATTTAGTAAAACTAAAATGTATTTTGGGGATGCATTATTACTGATTACAGAGACAGTCTGAACGGTGTTAACATTGCTTCTACTGAGTATTCAGAAACTGTAGATCAATAATTGCAAATTCAATATCCAAAACTGATTTTCTTCTGTTTTGAATTGGAGAAGAGATTTACAGTGGTGTTTGTTTAGAGAACGTGGCTTTAAGGTCCACATGGAAAATCAGTGTTACCTCTCTTCTCGGTGGCATTACTGAATCAGACCAAGTTTCAATTGCCATTAAGGTAGGCAGACCAGAGTAGTCCTATGAAAATAACTGTAATTTGGTCCCCTCTAATCTTGTGGGCATACATTGCTCAATCTGGAGGAATTTGGCAAAGGTGTTCTAAATCTGTAGACACCAGCTGTATTCCCTAGTTAAATCATCTGTTACGCCCTCTGCCAAGGACCTCAGGATGACTAAAGTTAGACACGCTTTAAAAAAAACAGGCTAATCAAATTCATCTATTTGAAGAAAATAGTTGGGGGTATTTGGGGAAAAATTCAAAAGGTCATAAATATTAACGAAAGCAAATGTGAAATGTTCAAGTACAGAGAATTGTCTGGAGAATCAGGACACAAAGTGTTCTAGCATTTGTTCACAAAGCAAAACTTAGCTCTTTACTTTGCAGCTATACAGGGTTTCCTCTCAGCAGGCTGGCCAGAGGCTAAGCTGGGCAGGAGGTAAGCTTTGAGAATGTTTTTCCCCCTTTATGTCTTTCCTTCTAGCAGTGTAGGTTCATTTGCATTTTAACTGGGGTTTTGCTTGAACACCTGGAAATTGGCATTTTAGGCACTTTGGTGATGACGAAAAAGGAAAGTGTTCCCAGGACCAGCTCACCACATAGCTGCTGCTGCCAGCTTTGCTTAAGAACTCTAGGACCCTATCTTGCAATGTTAGGGAGCACGGCAAAACTGTTGTCTGAAATACAAACACCGTACGAATTCCACAGACATCTAGTGGAAGGCTGCGGGCCTGTCCCAGCCCCTCCAAGCAGGCCACATGACCAAGGAGGCTGGGTCGCCGCAGCTCTCCTTTCTAAGCCACATCTGCACTTGACTCAAACTGGGTAAATACTTCTTGCACTCTGAATTAGCTAATCATTATTTGCCTATCAGAAGTATTCATCTTAGAGCAACTTAAGAACGACTTTATTTGCAAGTGTTTTCAGTTCATTCTGAAATATTATGGATTTAGAAATGTACCTTAAAATGAAATTATAGTTGATATAGAAATGATCTGAGCCACAATTTCATTTCAACCAATCTCAATCCCATTCTACTTCATTTTACATGAATAACATTTATCTCCAATAATACATGGAGTGAAAATACATTTTTTTTCATTTGTAATGTAAAAACTCAAACTGAATGCATTTTGTTGAATAGTAAGGATATTCCTCATTAAGGCATGTTGTGGGGGGGGCAGTCATGAATGCTGCCAAAACTTGTATCAGCTTCTGATGCCAAGGGCAAATACTATAATAACTCAGTTCAGTTCTGATTCTGACTACCAGAGCTAGACCATACTCCATAGGTTAAGGGCATCCTCTCTAAGATTGCCTTTAGGGCACCAATTGCAAACTTGGGGTCCAGGACATCTGCATTTCTGACCAACTGGACACAAATTTGGAGATTCCCACTACCCCCTCGAGTTTGACAATTCACTATAATGAACCACAGACTGCACTGAAAGTGCTATGCTTACAACTACAGTCTTATTATTGTAAAGGGATACAATTTTTTTTAAAGTCAAAAGAAGACACTCATAGGGTGAGGTCTGGGAAGGTCTCGAACACAAGCTTCCATGTCCTCTTCACGGGGCATCAGATGCATCTGGCACAGCAGGTGTATCTGACCAATTGTGGAAGCTCATCCAGTCTTCAAGTGTCCCGACGTTACATGGGGTTTCATTATGTAGGTATGATGGGTGGAATGGATGTCCCTGTGGCTAGACACAATCTCCTGCTCCCGTCCCCACCCAAGGTCAGGGAATCTGGGCTGACATGAGGTGGCTCAAGGCCCCAATTCGCTAATCACATGGTGGATCTTTCTGGTATGGCCAGGATGGCCCCACCCTGTCCTCCTGTTATCATGTGGATTCTCAGGAATGGTCTGGAGGACCCACTGTAAATAGCCAAAGGCACTCCTGTCCTGGGAACTTCCAGGGATTTAAAGATCTCCTCCTAGGAACTGAGCACAAAGACCAGCCAAGTTTTTCATTTTTCTGCAGGAGTGGAGGGTATAATAGACAATTATTAAAACTTACAGCATGCCAAGTATGGAGAGAAATGAGATGATAAGGAGAAAAGAGTTATTGCTGTACATCTTAGAATGTGCTAAATTAGGGGATGGAGTCTAGGACAATAATAGGGATTATGAGAAGGGCCATAGATCTTAAGTCAAGATATTTGTACAGGTTTTGGAAAGGTACAAAAAACGGGATTTGTTGTTCTTGGAAAGACAAGCAGGAGTCCAGTGGTATAGAAACCAAATTAAGCATGATTTTGCATAGGGCCTAGAATAAATAATATATTATCTATAACTTAAACACCTTGGGTGCTAAGCTGAATAACTGAAAGTGCTCTGTCGTTTGTGAGCCTGGGCGTGATGTGATAAAAGTGGTGTTAGAAATGTTAACACTTATAGCTGTGCACAGGCCAGATTAGAGGGGAGAAAACCAATTGAGGAAGATAATTGCATGTGTACCATACATTTTCTTCCTTGATATGGTAATTTAAAAAAACAGCTATTGATCTAAACATACATATTTTGGAGCAAATGAACTGTTGAGATTGGGTGAGAGAAATCAAATCAATTGCATTGCAAATAAGAGGACGCAGAGATGTGAAACTGGACCATACATGGGACAGGAGCTCATTGATTGATTCATTGGTCCAGCAACTTCTGGCGTGGAGGTGAAGGGAAAGTAAAGAAGCCATCTCAGTGTGTCAGCTAAGGACCAGGGAAGTAATTTGGACCTCAACTTTGATGTTATTTCTCGAAAAGCCATAGTGGAATGGCAATTACACAGTCTTTGTAGTCAGAAGGACCAGGTTTTGAGCTCCAGCTCTAGAACATACTAAGTGGGTAACCTGGATTAAGTGATTTAAACATCTCTAAATCTCAGTATCTTCATCTGCAAAATGGAAACAAAAGCAGAACACCCCTCTAGGGTGATTATGAAGATTAAATATTATATAATTTTTGGCACATAGTTATTGATAAGCAAATAAATATTAGCTGTTGTTATTATAGTAATGTAGTTATTATATGGTCAGATAGGCTAGAATGATCTCTTGGGAGATAGAAGCAATGTTGGAAGTCTGAAATTCTCTGCAATCCTATAAGACTATGTCAGTGAAAGGTTGAATTAATGGAGCCTAGATTGAAGATTTCTACATAAGATTTCTCTAAATCTTTTTAAAATTGTATAAAAAAGGTCCTATAACTATGTATTGAAGTTGTTTATTATTTTCTAGATAATTTACAGATTATACCTCACAATCCTTGACATTTTGATATAAAAGTTCTTATATTAAATATTAGAACATTAATTTTAAGACAATTTTTATTAGAATGTCAGGACTGGCCCAATATATAAAACATATAAATTGCTATGAAGTTGGTATACTCATTAAGAAGAAGAGGTAAAGCTAAGTCATAAAATTTTTAAAAGTCTGAAGACTAGAGAGGAAAACTCTTTTGACCACATAGAAGAACAGAGAATTGAGAGAGCTTACTGTTTTCTCTTCTAGTATTACTTGGTGAGAGTTTACTTTTAAATGGCTGAGTGGTTGAGCATGGAAGACTGGGAAATTTTTGTAGAATGTTGCAGGAAATAGATGTGTAGAGAAATAGAATCAATTTAGAAGAAAGTGATAAAAGTTTAGTTTTGTTTCACAGAATTTGAAGTAAGAGTAGGCTACCCCACCAGAGAAGATATCAGGTGGACATTTGGAAATATAAGTATGGCAAGTAGGTAAGAAATTTTCTTAATTCATCAGTTATTTATTAAACACATGCTGTCTTAGTTTGCCAGGGCTTTTATACCAAACATCACACAATAGGTTTGTCTCACAGGAATCTGACTCACAGTTTTGAATCTAGATATCTGAAATCAAAATGTCTGCAAGGCCATACCTTCTGCTAGCGGTGGCAGTTTTCTGGCAATGGCAGTTCTCTATCACATCTATCACCTCACCCTTTCTCTCTCTCTCTCTCTCTCTCTCTCTCTCTCTCTCTCTCTCTCTCTCTCTCTCTCTCTCTCTCTCTCTCTCTCTCTCTCTCTCTCTCTCTCTCTTTTCTCTTTGTGCCTGTTACTCTGGTTGTCCTGACTTCTGGTTTTCTCTAATTTCTGGCTTCTGCTTTCTGGCTAATTGCTGTGGCTAAATTTCCTCTCTCTATAAGGCCTATAGTTATATAGATTAACCTGTCACTCAATCTGGCCACATCTTAACTAATAATAACATTCAAAGGTTCTAGTTACAAATGAGTTTCTATCCACAGGAATGCAGATTAAAACATGAATGTGTGTTCATGGTGAAACAGGACTCATTTCCTAACACATGCTTTCTATGAGGAACGATGCTAAGAAGTCCCATGGATATTGAGATAATTTTCTTCTCTCAAGTAGCTTGTATAAAGGTTACTTCAAATGATAAAATTGGACAGCCTTCTGAAGGAGATGACATTGAGAATGGCCTTTAAGAAAGAAGATTTTGACAGGCAGAGATTAGAAGGTGTTCTAATGTGGAACATGTAGCAGAGACCAAAATGAATAGAGGAGTGGAAGACGCTCATGATTGCTACCTGAGAAGTAAAAACAATTATGCTACTTGGCTTTAGAAAAGGGCAGGAATAGGAGAGAATCTTTTTGAATAAAGTCTAGAGTTAGCAAAATTACTTTCACATTATTATATCTATTACTCACAGTTAAACGGATTTGATTATTGCATCATATTTATTTCCTCTTTCTATTCTACAAATGAGAAATTTGATAACCAGAGAGTTCATTGATTTGCCTAAAATCACTTAACCAGTAAGTGGGATGTGAGGACTCCTGATGCTGAGAAGAGGCTCTTTTTCTTTCAGGAAAGGGATAAAGGAGGAGGAGGTTTTGATCTGAGGTGAACCAAAAAATGGTGCTGTACAGCAACCAGAGGAAGCCATCAGAAAACCAGCTTTGGTATGAGGATGGAGAGTTTGTTCTGAGATTAAGTAGTGGGTACCAGCACAACACCCATATCTTGGTTGGAAAATGTAGACTGGGAGTTATAAACTGACAATTTATAATAAAAATTATAGAAATGGTGGGCACATCAAGGGCAGCAAAGGTGAAGTAAAGGATTGTGGTATATTGTTGAGAACGGAGTTGAAATTGAACAATGCAAATATGAGGCCAGCTGGACTTATGAAGCTGTCTAATTGCATAACACAGTATTTTGCTGTTCAGGACAGTAACAGAAACAGCAGATATTGTGGGTGACAGAGAAAAGGATATTGGTGTGGCTGCTTCACATAAAATAAAGATCAGGGATTGGTACTGGAGCCACATGCAAAGAAGTGATCATGGAGTCCAAAGAGAGTTCATGGTGAGGGTAACTATGGGCAGGCTAATGGTTTATGAGTACATAGGGAATGGAGGAATGAATCATTACCTATTTTAATGCGTTCAGACCTGCGAAGTGGATTTGAAACATAAATGTCTCAAATTGAAGACATTAAGATATATCGCTGCTCACAATATAAAGGGTATAATATTCCCTTATTAATAAAGTGAATGACTCTGAGTAAAACATGCCTTCTTGAGTGGAATTTCATGTAAGTATTAAATGGCTTCATTGCTTAAATAACTCCTTAGGTTATGTTTGTGTAGTATTAATATAAAATATATAACTCAATTATCTAATTGGATTCTCAAGAAAATAATAAATCAATAAAAATACAATTTCAGATTTAATAAGTTCAAGAGTCATAGATTGTACAGCTGGTCCTAGATAACATTTATCTATCACTTTAGTTTTTCTAGATTAAAAAACAATGAAATTATACCAGGGAGACAGAGGACAATATTCCAAACCAATCATAAGGTTTATATGCAAATTTACATATTTTAGTATTTTATTTGATTAACATTAACTAAGAGTTTATGCTGCAGGTATTTCAATAATTCTGAAAAGATAGTATTTCAGAATTTTTAGAGGGGGTGGCCATTTAGAATATCCAAAAAGCCTCGTTATGAATTTCTGAGAATATATTTTTTATTCAAAAACTTAATGAAATTTATCTAAAATAATTTCCTCCACTGGTAAAAAATTCTAAACTTTGAAATCACGCCTTTGGATTAAGACAGTGCTACCCTGTTTCAGTTCTCTTCCTTATAGAAATTTATATAGGCAGCAGTGAAGCCTGAAGGATTATTTTCAGTTCTTTGGAAATCCTAATGAAAATGATAATTTACTTCTTCACATTGGTTGAAAATATGACAATTTTAATTCATGCCAATCAGATACTTGGATTAACTGTTAGCATTATCATGGAAATCTTTGGGATATGATTGGTGGAGTAGAGTAATTTACCTGAGTCATAGGCACGGCTATTCGCACAAAAATTAAAAATTAAATAAAAATTAGTCAAAATCTTTAAAAATATAAGAGACGGATAGCAATAAATAAATAAATAAATAAAAATTGATCTTATAGCGAAAAAAAAAGAGCACTGTTTCTAAGTACTATGAAAATCCTGACTTTATATAATACTGCCTCAAATGATAAAATAACTCCCACCAGACATAAAAGTAGAGGTTGATTTATCAGTCAGACTAGCAGAAAGCATAATACTCAAGAAAAGTGTCAATTTGAAAGTAATAAGGGAAAGGTCTGGAATAGGACTCTGGGGAATGTTTGTAACTGAGCTTGTTAAAAGCCCAATATAAAAAAAAAGCATCTCAAATTAGAAGGCCTGATTCCAAATGGAGAACTGAGGATGTAATGATAAATCTCACATGCTTCAACCTAAGCCTGGCTCTGTTTAAATACTTAGGAAAATTAAGAGAATCAAATGCTCTTTATAAATCAGAATTATTGCTTATTGGCCCATTTCTTATTGGCTCAGATGATGATATGCTTTTATTTATGCTTTTATTTAAGCTTCTGTGGTTTAGGTGTTGTTGATAATTATAATTTTTTTAAGTGATGTTCATGATAGTGGAAACATCAACATGAGAAAGGAAACTTTTCAATCAAAACTGATTTTCACAGCTATTACCCATTAAAAAATGAAAAGAGTAAGTTTATTTTCTGGATTACTTATTTTCTTGTTCAAAACATATTGACAGTCTGGGATAAAATGTAAGTAATAATATTTAGGACCAGATAAGGATGTAACTTTGGCAAATCATGCAAGGTTTATTTTTCTGATGGATGGAAAGGGATGTCAGCACAAAGTTAACAGCAGAGAAATCAGAAGCACTGATCAATGACAAACATTGCTGTAAGCTTCGGAGCTTCTCCAATGAGACCTCGCTTGTGAAAACATCGTTATGGATGGTTCTACATGAGTGAGGGTCACATCAGACCTTCTGAAAGCTCCATTGTCCCCTTCAGCCCAGCCTTCTTGGAGGTTAAGAAGGCTGGACACAGCCTTGCACAGATACGTGCCGGACACCGTCCCTCTGAGTCAAGGGCATCTCATCGCTGTCAGGGTTGTGTCATGTGCGATATCATTACCAGAGTGTGAGAGGTACACGGTTCGCTTGAGTCTAAACAAACATCTTATCCCACTGGGATCAAGTATATTACTGATTTCAGTGCTTCGAAACCAGAGTAACGTTTAGTTTACCCAGATACCTTTTGGAGTGATGCTAACAGTTCTTCGAATAAGCAATAGGAACTATTTGATGGAGGAGGGCAGAATCCATCATGGATTATCACCCCAAATTTGGGTGGCATTGAAAGGGTGTTCCTACTATAGTCTAACTTAATGTTTAACTTCTCTAAAAATAAGCACAAACATTCCATTAATATTTTTAAAAATACATATTTCCATGCGCCAGAAGGAAATTTAGGATACAGTCAATAATTCTTTACATTAATGAATAATGTTGCCAAAATAAGTCATTAAATGATAATTATTTTAAAGCTCCTAATATTGGTTGATTGTGATCTTTAATCAATACATAATATGAATAATCTTAATAAATTAATGTAAATGATAATCAGAGCCCCTAGATTAAAAATAATTTTGATTAGGCGGTCCGTTAAAGTAAATGCCATGCATGCTTGAAAATGTCACAAAATGAATCAAACCTAACTTGTGATACTGACTCTGGCAGCGTGGCTTGCCCAGGAATTACATTCGAACTGAGGATAGGATGAAGCCTCAGGGGGTAGACATTTCTGCAAACTCATCTGACTTTGCAATTTTTGACACTAAATCTGGTAAAAATGTGTGTATTGATAAATGTGTTAGAGAAAAATTTGAATTACTTCAAGGAATTTATTTCTTAAAGTAGAGCTAACAAAAACTAAAGAGGACATAAAATAATCCCCATGTGGATTATTGATTTTGTGAATGTCAGTATTTAGATATAAATCTCAATAGGATTGAAAATAAGTTATTAATATGTTAATTTATTTGCATTAATTAATTTTATCAGTATCAAATCATGCATGGAAATAGCTAATTTAACACTAAAAGTGTGCACTTCACATTGTTATATGAGAAATCACTGTGGTGTAACAACATCTGAGATAGTAATTAAACTATGTGGCATCACTTTATTTTATATATCTCATCCCACACTGCAGCATTCAATTAGCTCATAATTACTAACCCAATTAAATTGTAATTTTTATTTTAATTATTCGTCCAATATACTTTAAGGTTTTTGTGTCCACAAAATTTGACCAGTGATATTAAAGCTAGGTGTTCTCTATTTTTTTAAATACTTTCTTCTCAAATGAGTTTTTTCTTTAAAAAAATGATACAAACACTGACATATCCAAATTTGAGAATAAATTTATCTGGTTTTCAACCATTAGAGCCAATTTTTCTTCATCAGCTTAGCTGCTTTGTGGACATATAGAAATAAAACTTTCTACTTCTTCCCATCACTCTCTTCCACCCTCAGTGGGGTTTCCTGAATAACCACAATAGGTCAGGATCTGCTCCAGATCCTGGAGTTCCAAGGGTGTTCCGAGGGTGTTCCAAGAAGACTTGAAACCTTCTGTGCTCAGCCAACACTTTCATCTCAGCTGGAAATGCTCCTCTAGCCTCTCTTTGCCTTACAAGCCCCAATACATCATCATTTGTGACCCAATTAAATTGTCATTTATTCTGTGAAACCTTTTCTAAAGCTTTCAAAGAGAGGTTGAGTTAGTTCCTCTCTCCTTTAGGAGCATGCCGTACATATGTGTTATGTCTATGTTTACATATGAGTGGTAGTTTGGAGCTGTGTGGAAAAGGCCGTGTTCTTTGAATCCATTCCTGTGGTTGCAGACCTACTGCAGGTGGAACTTCTGATGAGGCTGTTCAGTTGAGGTGTGCCCCAGGTGAGTCTTAATCCTCTTATGCTGCTGGAATTCTTATACGAAATTAAAACACAGAGAAGCTCACAGAAAAAATACCCCTGATAAGCTGAGAGAGGACACACAGAAAACAGAAAGCCAAAACCTGGAAAGCAATGAAACTCAGGAGAGAAGGACCAGCAGATGCCGGCCTTATGCCTTCCCATGTGACTGACGTATCCCGGAGGCTGCAGCCTGTCTTCAGATTCCAGGTATCATCCTGTTGATGCCTTAAGTTGGACATTTTCACGGCTTAAGAACATGTTTCTAAAACACTTGGTAGTTTTTTATTTAATCATTCATTCATTACCAGGAATAACATATGTTATCGAAGTACATTTGAGTCATCCACACTCAAAGACAATTTATATGATGCTAAAGAATCTTAAGATTTTAAGGCTCCTATTTTCTGGGGTCTCTAAGAGAACTAGGTGCTACTGGAAGGTATAGTGTCTTCTACATTGAAAGAGAAAACCAAGCTCATGAACTATTTGTTTGCAAGTATTTTTGATAAAATACCTCAAGAGATTTTCAAAAGAAAGGTATTTGAAACTCCAAGTGTTTCGTAATTCTTGTTTTATTTTCTTATTCTAGATAAGTAGCTATTTTGTACCAAAATTGATGATTGCATTTTTGTTCCTTTTCTTAAACAGTGTGACCTGAATTGTAAAACTCCAGGCCCTACAAAACCTGAATCTTCCCCTTATGAAAGCATAAGGGAGATTCAAGGTAGCAGGTCACTGAGCTAGTAAGTAAGTTTAGCATTTGATTTCTGCTCATCACTACATTCAAATAGGGTTTCAGTGGTCTTCCCACAGAAGAACCATAAAATTATTTGATTTTTTTCTTCTTTCCTGTTCATATATTGTTTTTGCAAGATGAAGTTTCTAGAGACTCAAAACTAAAGACATTGTAGCCGAGAAGGAAACATGTTGAAATCAAGGAGACCAAAATTTAAGGTTCAAGTCCCAAACGTAGCATTTATGAGCTGGTATAATCATAATCAACAATTTAAAATTTCTGATTTTTTTTTCCTCACGTGTGTCATGCAGATAGTGGTATCTACCCTGAAAAGTTGGGCACTTTAAAAATAATGTATTTTAAACTCGAAGTACATCTCAGGTAATAAAAAAAGAATGTTATATCTGTCATTAGGGTTATTTATACCCCAACTTAAAAATGCTTGGAAATCTGTTTGTACCCATCTCTATTTCACAATTCTAAGTGTAGCCTTGGGAGAGCCTGAATTTAGTGCTAATATACCTTGTACAGCTCTCTTTAACAACTGCTCAGCTTCTGTTCATCTCCAACAACGAAGGACCACTAATTCCATTTTGATTAGAAAGACATGGCCTTACTTTGTTCATGAGAAATACTAGGGAGAAGGTTGGCAGATGAAACACAATATTTTAAACTAATGAAACAAACATGCAAGTCCTGAAACTTTCTTCTTTAACAACATTTCCTCTGTCTAGATGGCTGTACATTTTGTATACAGGAAAGGGTTAATGCCTGCATTCTATCTGTACCCCAGTGGCTTTTGAAGAGTACCATTTACTGGTAGAGAAGACCATGAAATTGCTTTAGGGGGTTCAGAAATCATTATATTACCCAAATAAGTCAAATCCAAAGCAGTTCTAAGTATGTCCAACTTATGAACAATTAACCCACATAATTCTCTGTAGCTATCAATAAATGCTAATTCATTCAAACAATTGAACATGTTAAACTGATTCTCATGAGAGAGTTTGCTTTATGTCCCCTACATGCATATTTCGCTGCTAAATCAGCACCCTTTTGGACATATCTAGTGACAAATAACAGAGGAAAAGTTTTTTTTTCTGAGAAAACATATTTATTCTCACTTTTAAAACAGATTATGTAGAATACAATGAGGAGGAAAAATGAAGCATTAAGCCACTTACAAAGTAATGGTCCATTAAAACTGGGATGTGTCAAACTAGATATCTTAATTTTACAGGAGTTTAATGTACTACTAGGACATTTAAATCTGTGAAATAGTCTCACTAACTTGGTTTTTAAGTGAAACTTGTCTTATTTAAAAGAACCACTTTTCTCTCTAAATTTATGATAATAGAGTAGGTTACGTAAAATTAATCATATAGCTAGTAGAAAATTCATGCTCAGAAAATAATTGTGTGACATAAAGACCATTGACATATTTAGACCTTTACCTTCATTATCCAGTTTTCTTTTCAACAATGACCAGAGAATGAAGGCACATTTTATATGGCTTCAAGTATCAAAAATTTGTCCTTCAGGGGAATAACCCAAACTCTCAAAGATGTGCTGTTACTCTTTACTGAATGACAATACTGTTTCCTAAAATTGATAGATCTATTAAGGGTGAGAGATGGAAGAGCAAAACCAAATAGTTACAATTTTATCTCTATATAACTTTATTGTATTTTTAGAAAAATGGATACTATTTGGTGAAAATTTTAAGGAGAGGAACATATATAAAACGGGTCATTTTGCTAATTGTCGCATAGCATGTAATTCTACAAAAGGATGACTAACACTCTGTCATTCAGTCTTTGAGGCTGTTTCTCTTTCCATAAAGTGGTCTTAAGAATGGCAATTATTTCCCCTATTTTGAGTTAGAACCTCTCAAAAAGGAGTAGCAATTTGTTTACTGCTGTTTCACATTAGAAAGCCTGAACTGAATGGGTTACCTTTAGAGAAAATTCATTTCAGTCGTTCTTTGCAACTTTCTCCTCTAGATGTGTCCTGAGCTTCCTTTCGTATCAGCTAGATTTTTGTCAAAGCAGATTATGTTTTCTTTATTATTTTAGTGAAACAAAATATCACAGTCTAGCCATGTGCATGTGTAAATATAATATATTTTTTCCATTCGTTCCTGTGGTCAGGGTGCAGTTTTAGTACATTTGGTGAAAAGCTGGGCATGCTCTCCATATATTCCATCTGATTCTTTTGGCCCTTTTCTGCCATTATTTCTGTCCAGTGCTTACATCCACAATATATAGTGACTAGGACAGAAATGATAAGTTATTAGGAACAAAATAAATTAACCCTTTCCCATGGTTCTGGTACAAATTGAATGTCTGGTTGCTGCATTAGGTGGGCTGCTGTCCTTGAAGAACAATTCATCCTGAGTCTTCATCGTAAGTTGCAAACTAGATGAGGAAGTCTACATTGCTCTGTGCTTGTGTGCAATGGAGTGAAAAAGGCACACAATCATGTTTATTTATGGCTTGGGAAAGGAGACTACTTAAACTATAGAAGCTCACCTTGATTTATTTAATGAAATTTAAGGAAATTTCCACTATACAGTTTAGCTCTTATCATAGAGCATTTGAAGGTTCTAAGCTGAGTTATGAGGGCTGCAGGATAGATATTGTGAAATGTGCAATGGCTGCAGTGTTATTATTATTATTACGTGATGGCAATCTGCATTAAAATAAGGTTCTAAGAAATAGGCTTCACTGTTGAAAGTATAATTTTGTATCTGCTTCTCCGAAGTGAAAATATTGAGCAACTTTAATATAGTCTTCTACTTGGGGATTTTCTCATGAGGCAAACCAGGCATTTACATAGCATATATGCATCTATAACCAATGATTTCTTCACGTGACTACCTTCCTCTCCCTCTTTGTAATATGTATCCCTAATATTCTTTTATCGAAGGCCTTATTTAATCACCGGAGCAGTGGAAAGGTCATAAAAAATGGGACGAGGCAAATTTAAAGAGTGAAAGTAGATATTTATAATTTATCATACTTATTGATTCTTGCTTTAGCAATAATTTTTCTATGACTTTTGGTTTAAAAGCAGACCAATATGCAGGCAGTCAGTGGCATATTTAGATATTTTAAAAAATGGTCAAAGAGACTACATGACAGGTTGGAGAACAGTTTAAGATATAATAATAAATAGAATATAAAATGATTTAAAATATGTGTAAAATATGATTGGAGCTTTGTTTTAAAAAGCAATGATGAGGGCGGGCCACAGTGGCTCAGCAGGCAAGAATGCTTGCCTGCCATGCCAGAGGACCCAGGTTCGATTCCCAGTGCCTGCCCATGTTAAAAAAAAAAAGAAAAAAGAAAAAGCAATGGCATTTAAAAAAAATTCTTAATGACTTTTTTAAAAATAAGAAAATACACCAAAATATTACCAGTATTTTCATTGTATGAGCAGAATTTCTGATAATTCTTTGCTACTTTTTCTATTTTTAATAATGTTCTTTAATACACATAGCTTATCTTCTTAAAGAAGAATAACATCTACATTACATGAACATATCTTAGTATGAAGTTGTGTAATATAGCAGCTATTATGCATGGAGACTCTGGGACCAGACTGACTGACATCAGATGTTGATTTCCCTTCAGCAGTTTGCCTCAGCAACATGTACTTCTATTTCTTCATCTGTAAAGTGGGAATAATATAGTTATAATTCATAGGGGTAGTGTGGGGAACAGATGTGCTAATGTATATAAAGCAATTGATGTGGTGTGTTGCACATAATGAGTAGTCAATACACATTAGCCATTATGATCAACTTTATAATTACAAACATATCAATAATTTAGGACAGCCTAACATCCAATGTTCTTTGAAAATATAAAGTCAGAAAATTAATTTACAATATGCAATAATACCTCTTCTATGGACATGAACTACTTAGCATCCTTAATTATTTGGAACATTAGTCAAAAATATGGATTTTCGAGTCTTTGGGTATTTAAAAAAGATGCCAAATAGTTCATGTGCTAATGGTCATGTCATTCATTTCTTAAAATCTCTCAAGCCCTGACTCAGTGAATTTATTTTTATTTTGCACCCAGCACTAATACCCAATAAACATCTTTTCCCACATAACCACAGCAAATAAGAAATCTATGAAAAGGTGAGTGCCCTTAGCAATCACTCTGACAAGAATGAGCAGAGAGAGCCAATAGCCACATGGTAAAGGCAGAGACAGACCAGCTGTGCACTTAGGAAAAACAAAGCCATGACAACAACGAAGGAATCAGCCATTATGTGTAAGGTCAAACAAACCTTGGGGGAAAATATCATTTTTAGCAGTTTTATTGAGATATATTCACAGTCCATACAATCCATTAAAAGTGTACAATCAGTGGTTCTCAGTATAACCCCAGAGTTGATTGTGTCACCACAATCAATTTTGGAACATTTTCCTTACCACAAAAAGAAAAAAACCCATACCCCTATACCCCCTATTGTTAACACTTAGCATTGGTATGGCACTCTTGTTACAATTGATGAAAGAATATTAAAACCTTTTTTAACTATAGTCTATAGTTTGCATTAGGTACATTTTCCCTATATACCACCCTTTTATTAATAACTTGCACTGGTGACATTTATTTGCTATAGTTTATGAAAAAAAACTTTTATTTGTAACAATAACCACAATCTTCATCCACAACAGGGTTTACTGTGTTATACAATCCCACGTTTTATCCTCTACTTTCCTTTGAGTGACATACACGACACTAATCTTCCCCTTTCAACCACATTCACGCACAATTCAACAATGTTAATTATACTCACAGTAATGTCCAACCATCACCTCCATCCATTTCCAAACATTTGCAATCAACCTAATTAGAAATTCAGTACAAATTAAGCAGCATCTCCCCATTGTCTCCTGCTAACTTATTCTGTCTACTGCTAACCTATACTCTAGATTTTAATTCTATGGGTTTTTTGCTTAATATAATTACTTCATATTAGTGAGGTTACACAATATTTCTCCTTTTGTGTCTGGATTATTTCACTCAACATAATGTCCTCAAGTTTCATCCATCTTGTTGCATGCATCAGGATTTCATTCCTTCTTACAGCTGAATAATATTCCACTGTGTGTGTGTGTGTGTGTGTATACCAAGCTTTGTTATCCATTTATCAGTTTATTCAATCTTTTGGCAACTGTGAATAATGTTGCTATGAACATCGGGTGCAAATGTCTCTTTGGTTCCCTGCTTTCAGTTCTTCTGGGTATATGCCTAGAGTAGTGGGATTGGCAGATCATATGGTAATTCTAACTTGGCTTCCTGAGGAACTTCCAACTGCCTTCCACAGCAGCTGCACCATTTTACCTCCCCACCAGTAGAGAATGAGTGTTTGCGTTTCTCCACATCCTCTCCAACATTTGTAGTTTTTAATTTTTTTAATAATGGCCATTCTAGTGAGTGCAAAATATCTCATTGTGGTTTTGATTTGCATTTTCCTAATAGCAGTGAAGTTGAGAATCTTTTCATGTGCTTTTTAACCATTTGTATCTCCTCCTTGGAAAAATGTCTATTCAAGTCTTTTGTCCATTTTTTAATTAGGTTGTTTGTCTTTTTGTTGTTGAGTTGTAGAATTTCTTTATATTTTCTAGATATTAAACCCTTATTGAATGTGTGGTTTCCTAATATTTTCTCCCACTGAGTAGGGTGACTTTTCACATTCTTGACAGTGTCCTCTAAAGCACAAAAGTTTTCAATTTTGAGGAGGTCCCATTTATCTATTTCTTCTTTAATTGTGTGTGCTTTGGTTGTAAGGTCTAAAAATACACCTTTTACCGCAAGTTCTTGAAGATGCTTCCTTACATTTTCTTCTAGGGGAGTTGATGGTTCTAGGTCTTATATTTAGGTCTTTGATCCATTTTGATTTAATTTTTTTTTTTTTTAAATTAAATTTGGCTCAGTTCTTTATTTTATTATTTTTTGTTTGTTTGTTTGTTTCTTACATGGGCTGGGGCCGGGAATCGAACCGGGGTCCTCCGGCATGGCAGGCAAGCACTCTTGCCCGCTGAGCCACCGCGGCCCGCCCTGATTTAATTTTTGTGTGAAGTGTGAGTTAGGGGTCTTGCTTCATTCTTTCAGGTATGGATGTCTAGTCCTCTCAGCACCATTTGTTGAAAGACTATTCTGTCTCAGGTGAGTGGACTTGGCAGCCTTTTAAATATTGATTGGCTATAAATGTAAGGATCCATTTCTGAATTCCCAATTCAATTTGATTGGTCAATATATCTATCTGTATGCCAGTACCACTCTGTTTTGACCAATGTAGCTTTGTAATATGCTTTACAGTCAAGAATTGTGAGTCCTCCAACTTCATTGTTCTCTTTCAAAATACTTTTTTTGGCTATTCAGATCCACTTAGCCTTCTAAATAAATTAGATGTTTCTTGGTCCATTTCTGCAAAGTAGGCTGTTGAAATTTTTATTAGGATTGTGTTGAATCGTAAATCAGTTTGGATAGAATTGACATCTTAATGATATTTAGTCTTCCAGTCCATGAATACAGACTGTCCTTCCATTTACTGAAGGCTTCTTTGATTTCTTGTAGCAATGTTTTGTAGTTTCCTCTGTGCTGCTCCTTTGCATCCATGGGTAAAGTTGTTCCTAAATATTTTATTCTTTTAGTTGCTATTATAAATGCAATTTTTTCTTGATTGCCACCTCAGATTGCTCATTGCTAGGGTATGGAAACACTACTGATTTTTATGTGTTGATCTTGTATCCTGCCACATGGCTGAACTCATTTATTAGCTCTAGTAACTGTTGTAGATTTTTGGGGACTTTCTCTATAGAGGATCACATCATCTATAAATAGTAGAAGTTTTACCTCTTTCTTTCCCATTTGAATGTCTTTTATTTCTCTCTTTTGCCCAACTGCTCTAGCCAGTGCTGACAGATTTGTTCCAAATCTTAACGGGAAAGCTTTCAGTCTTTCACCATTGAATACAATGATATCAGTGGGTTTTCACATAAGCTCTTTATCATGTTGACAAAGTTTCCTTCAATTCCTATCTTTTGAAGTGTTTTTATCAAGATAGGATGCTGAATTTTATCGATTGCCTTTTGTGCATCAATCAGGAAGATCGTGTGTTTTCCCCCTTCCATTTGTGTATGTGGGGTATTACGTCAATTGATTTTATGTTGAACTGCCACCTTATCACTGTGTATAATTTTTTTAATGTGCTGATAGATTCAATTTGCAAGTATGTTGTTGAGGATTTTTTGCGTCTCTATTCATTAATTTTCTTTTCCGAGTATCTTTTCTTGGCTTTGGTATTAGGGTGATGCTGGCTTCATAATGAGTTAGGTACTGTTCCCTCCTCTTGTATTTTGTTGCTGGTGTCTGGATATCTGATTATCTTGATGAAGGTTAGTTTCTCTCTCATCTAGGGCTCTGTTGTTGATTGAATTTGTGCTAAGGCTCTTCTCTGACATTTGGTTGGTCAGTATTTTTCAGTCAAAACAGGACCAGGGTCCCACAACGTGGTGCGGATCAGGGGCAGGAAAGACACCAAAAGAGCCTTTTTTGGTCTCCCCAAGGCTGCACATTCTTGGCTGGCTTATCAAATGGGGATTGTCAGCCAGTTTTTCCCCACAACCCTAAGAAAGCAGTGGGTTTAATATTCACAGCTCTGTCCCTGTCAGAGGCAGGGTCAAAACAATGGCACAGCAGCCCCTGTCCAGGGTGAGCTAAAACAGCAGGACCCAGCAGTCTAAATTTGGGGACCAAAAGCCATAATCTGTGCTCAGCCATGCCCCCCTCCTACCCCCAATTCTTAAAGAGGAGAGCTTTCAAATCCCTCTCTGTCCTGACAGCCATCCAGCCATGTATCCAACCTTAGGCTGCTTGCCTTGAAAGTGGGGTATGGGTGCCCACAGCTGCAGTGGAGCAAGTCACTCAGTTTTTCACTGCAGTTTCTCAGTCTCTTTGTCCCATTTTGCTGGATGCTGCACAGTACTCACCCGGCCTCTCGAGCCCCAGAGCAGCTGTTTCAGACAGTTGCTGCCTGTCCACTTGCTGTCCTTGAAAAAGGAGTGAGCCCTGCAGTTCCAAACTTTGCTGTCTTCCCTGGAACTTCTCCCCCAACATCATTTTGCAGTACAGGGACTACAAAAAGTGATGCTTTTACTAAATTATTATCATTAAGTTATCATTACAGTTCACTATTTCACAAAACAGGAACATGTTTCACCTGTTTCAGAAAGATTTTCTTGCAGTTTAGTATTTTTGTTGGGTATGGGGTATGGAATGAAATAATGATAAAATACCTGGTTCCTTAACCATGTCAAATAATTGAGTTATTAATACAGACTTTTCAACCTCACGTTAGAAAAACTTTCTACTTTTGAGCTTCTCATGTATTTTTTTTAACACCTTTATATTACATTTATATTACAGCTATGGTCGATTAATTTAACTTTCACCAGTTCTTATAGAAGAGGATTTATTAATGGGTAGATTACAGTGAAATTCTACATATCTTCTCATAGTTTTTTTCTGTAGGTTTTACTTTTTAAAAACTTGCCTTTTCATTTTCTGGAAAGGCAATATACTGTGAAGAATTGGGAAGAAAAATCAATAGAGACTAAGTATGTAAATTATATTCTTATGTTCTTTGTCCTTAAGAATTCACAATACAAAGAACCCAGATAACCAAAATAAGCAGGAGATTATGGTCATAGTTATCAGTATTCGAAGTCAAAAAATGGTGAAAAGGGATTATGCTGTCCTAAAATAAAGAGACAGTGATGTCAACCTGCTAATAACTTCCCTGAGAAAATACTGTTCCTGACATTTAATGCTCCCAAATCTTTCTGTAATCTTTCTTCTACCCTTTTATATGCCATAAAAGTCTACTCTTGTGTAATTCAATCATGATTCATGTTTTTATATTGGAATGATGATTTTCAGTCTTGATGTCTTGCTAAAGTTAACTCCTAATATTTTAAACAATGTGAAATACCTCTTTTTACAAAATTTAAACTCATAATAGGAGAGTTGAATAGTAATTCCTCTTCTTTGAATTAGAAAACATCTTTGATTGTAAGAATCAGCACCAATTTAGTAACAATCCTTGAAAGTAAAGTACACACAACCATATTTAAAATATATACTGGTTATGAGATGCAATTTGATATCATACAAATTTAAATGATAAAATTATAAAAAATGTTTCTTAAAATTTCTCCTTAGAAATGGATAAATGGCTAGATCTGTGATAAAGTAGTGTAGTGAATGTTTATCAGGTGTCCTTGATATAAGAATGTTCACTGTATTCTTTTGACTTTGCTGTCTATTTGAATATTTTCAAAATAAAATATTGGGAATAATATGCTTCTTAGATTGGAGTAGGTAAAATCTCATTGAAATTAAGAAAAATGCATTCCTTAGGATTTCAATTGCTTGACTGAGTTATGTTTCTATTACCACTCATTTCTGAAAATGTTTTCATAAAGTGGGATCCTCATAAATCAAGTGTGAATTAAAGTCATTTATTCAGAATATGCCATGTAAGTGATTTCACTCTTATCCATTAGGTCTTGTTCAAATTTCCTTCTTAGTACCATTTTTCCTGGTACTCAAAACCTCATGTTGGAGAATGTTCATGACATGTAGTTCTTACTCTTATGGCACCTTTCACACTGTAATTTGTCTTGTGGTCATTGTTTCTGACTTGTAAGCATTTCCGGGGAAGATCCTTTCCATTTTGTCCTTCACAGTATGACCAAATGGGAATGGATAGACTGAAGAAAAGAGAAAAGAGAACTTTTTTCTTCCTTGAATTAAAAGTCTAATTGGTAAAATTCTCCTTATTTAACTGTTGCTGAAGAACTTACAGAAATATGAAATAACTAGTTGTGTCGGTTTGAATCTGTTGTGGACCCCAGAAAACCCATGTCCTTTAATCCTCATTCAGTATTGCTGGTTGGGAACTTTTTGATTGTTCCCAGGAAAATGTGATACATTCAGTTGTGGGTGATTCCTTTTGATTAGATGTTTTCCATGGAGATGGGTCTCTACCCATTCAAGGTGGGATTGCTTACTAGACCCTTTTAAGAGAGAACCATTTTGGAAAAAGCTTGAGAGCCCGTGCAGCCAGAGACCTATGGAGATGCAGAAGGAAAATGCCCTCAGTGAGCTTCATGAAACAAGAAGCCTGGAGAGAAAACTAGCAGATGTCACCTTGTTCACCATGTGTCTCTCCAGTTGAGAGAGAAACTCTGAACGTCATTGGCCTTCTTGAACCAAGGTATCTTTCCCTGGACATTTCTCTAGCTTTGCTTTAATTTGGACATTTTCATGGCCTCAGAACTGTAAATAGTCAACTTAATAAATTTCCCTTTTTAAATATCCATTCTGTTTCTGGTATATCACATTCTGGCAGCTTGCAAACTAGAATAGTAGTATTTCCAATTTTTTGACAGAAAATAGATTTTAAAATATATCTAAGTTTAACTTTTAAAAATAAATTTATTCAATCTATAATTTTTAACATACATTGTTTAAGTTCCTACCATAGTCAAGAAAAATCTTCAAATAGACACAGCCTTGTAATTTCCATTACAATAATAATTGTCAATTGAATTTTAATCAAATGAACATGTCTTTGGATGAAATCATGAATAGTTGTGCGTAGTTTTTAAAAGGTCAAATAGCACAAATATATATATATATACCAGAAACAATGTTTTCTGCCTCCTGATCCAGCTATCCACCTATTTCCTACCTCAGCCATGACCACGTTTTTCCTTCCAGAAATATGTGATGAATCATATATGTGTATGTGTTTATGTATATGTATGATTTTGGAGTATATTATACGATTGTTACTGTTCTGGTTTGCTAGCTGCCAGAATGCAACACACCAGAGATGTATTGGCTTTTAATAAAAGGGGATTTATTTTGTTGGTTCTTCAGAGGAAAGGCAGCTAACTTTCCACTGAGGTTCTTTCTTACGTGGAAGGCACAGGATGGTCTCTGCTGGTCTTCTCTCCAGGCCCCTGGGTTCCAACAACTTTCCCCAGGGTGACTGCTTTCTGCATCTCCAAAGGCCTGGGCTGAGCTGCTAGTGCTGAGATGAGGAATGCGGAGCTGCTTAAGTTGGTTTCTCTCATTTAAGCACCAGCCAATTAAGTCAAACATCACTCATTGCAGTAGGCACGCCTTCTAGCTGACTGCAGATGTAATTAGCAACAGATAAGGTTCACATACCATTGGCTTATGTCCACAGCAACAAGACTAGGTATGCTCACCTGGCCAAGTTGACAACTGAATCTAACTAACACAGTTACCCACATGATTTTAAATTTTTGCTGGGTCCTAAGACATTTATTCAATTATTGATAATTTTAATACATAATTCTTAGGGAAAATGGCACACGCAAAATATTCATTACCACCATTAAAATAAGGACAAAGCATCAGTAGAAATGTGGAGAAGTGCAGAAAGCATAGTGTTAAGTTCAGAAAATAACACAAAATTTCTAAGTCAATATGGGTAATTATATACATCATATATATATTTTAGGGGATGGCAGTGGAGAACACAAAACTTTTACTAGTCTTTCATACCTTTATGTTCATCACAGGATGAATTATTTTTCATTCATACCCAAATCAAAACAATAGCAAAAGTTTTCAAAATATTACTACTATATTTAAATAAACAGTTTAAAAAAGCAACTTTAAGCAACATACAATATAGCATCTGTCCTAATTTGCTACCTGCTGGAATGCAAATATATCGGAAATGGATCAGCTTTTAAAAGAGGAAATATATTAAGTTGCAAGTTTATAGTTCTAAGGCTATGAAAATGTCCCAATTAAAGCAAGTTTTTAAAAATGTCCAAATTAAAGCACCAACAAGAGGTTGCCTCACTCAAGAAGGGCTGATGAAATTCAGGGTTTCTCTCAACTGGAAAGGCACGTGGCAACGTCTGCTAGCTTTCTCTCCAGGCTTCTTGTTTCATGCAGTTCCCCAGGGGTATTTTCCTTCTTCATTTCCAAAGGTCTCTGGCTATGTGGACTTCTGTGGTTCTCCTGGCTCTCTTGCAGCTCTGTCCAAAATGTTTCCTCTTTTAAACGATTCCACTAAACTAATCAAGACCTACTTGGAATGAATGGAGTCACATCTCCCTCTAATCAAAGGTTAAATCCCCCAATTGGGTAAGTCACATCTTTGTGGGGATAGCCCAATCAAGCTCCCAAACTACAGTGCTGAATAAGGATTAAGAGAAACTGCTGCCTCTACATGATGGCTTTTCTAGAGCACATAATCCTTTCAAACCAGGACAGCATCCAGTTTTTTATTATAAGTAAAAATATTATATCAGAATCTCCACAAAATTACACATTGTGTCTTTTACAAAACATCTCCAGAGACAAGATTCAAAGTCTCTTTTAGAATCCAAAATGCAATTAACCTGAGTATGTGGTATAAAATCTTTTAAAAAATGTGTACGTGGGGAATTTGTCAGAGGCACTCACTTCTTTATAGCCCTATAACATATAAATGTAATAAGATCAAGTGGATAACAGTATCTAATAGAAGTGAAGTGTAAAATTACAGAATAGCCAATGCATACATCAACTGCTGCAGTATCAGGAAAAGGTAAAAAAAATGCCTTTGCAATCTTGATCCATGAAGAGGGCATGAAAGAACAAATGTATCTTCTTGTCAAGTTTTAAGAAACTTTACTAAATATGCCCCTTTATGCCAAATGCAAAATTCAAACCCAAACACGTACTTTAAACTCTTAGTTACATTCATTCTCTGAGATTTTTCATGACCGCATATCCTGACCCTTTACATGTGATGAAAAACTCTGTGCCACTGGCTACACTGTGGTCATCACAAAATTACTTTTAGTATATTCAATTTTGCCCTTGTTCTTACATTAGTCTTCACAATTGGTCATATAGATCCGCAGTCCAATGCTTTTCTTGTTTGAATGAGTTATCAGTGAGAATCATGATGATGAGTGGATTTTTCCTTAATCTCAAGCTACATAACAGAAAGAAAGCAAATGGTTTCTGCATGTTAGGAAAGAACTTTGATTGTCATCTTTTCTTTTTATTTCTGCATTTGCTGCTCATGACAGAGAATTTTATATCATTATAAATGCAAGCAAATTTTAGTAGGTTTTGCTACATGATACATATTTGCCATTAATTAATTTGTTTCCCCCCAAACACCATAGTGTAAAATAAAGTAATATTATATAATAATGGGAAAAAGCAATCCATTTTGTTTCAAGATTCATTTTGTACTGACATCAATAACATAATTGGATGGTTAATTTGAAGCAGTGTAAGCAGTTTATCACAGGGGCCAGTAAAGGCTCAGCTCCTTTAGGAGAGAAGACAAATAACATCCAGAGACATGTAAAAAATAGTGAGTAGATGGGAAAATAGATTGTGTAGGTCTTGAGAGAACATGCAAGTGAAAAACACATTAACAGTTTCCATTTTGCAAACTTTATTGCCACCATCAGGGCCTTGTTTATCAAACTATCAAAAGAAAAGGAGAAAAGGAAGAAGGAAAAATAATGAATGAATTCAGGATTAATTTTCATTCCTTAAAATTAAGGAAGTAGCCAGATCCTTCAAGACACGTTAAAGAAGTTGCCTAAATCCCGCCAACTGGCCTCTGGCCTCTCTGCTCTCGGGGTTCATTTTGAGGCAGATAGGAACCAGAAGCTGAGGAGACCTTAGACTAGGCCAGGATCTCTGTTACAAAATCAATAGCTTTTAAAATCCAAATGCTCTCACTGCTGAGATTAATAAAGACCAAAAATCCATCGCAAACACACACGACAACTTCTATTACAAAAGGAAAAATGAAAACGCCGCTATTACTGACACAGTCAATAGATCCAACCTCAGTGTACACTGCTCTTTATATATTTTTAATTTAAATGCATATAGTTCCAGGGACCGGAGCATGATCGGCATGCATTTGCTTCCGAGCATAATGGAAGATGTGGAAGTTTATCCCATAAATAAACATATAACCTGTCTTGGGTACCATTTGCTTAAAATATATTCCCTGGAAATGTATCTAGCCATTCTCTGTATTTGCGTCTTTCTCTAGCTGGCTCTTTGTTACTGCTTTCTGTCTTTCAACATCAACTTTGGACGGACTATCATGAAATTGTGGTCTCTGCCTCAGGTTGAGGACGCATAGCCCAGAGTCCACAAAAAATAGCTGCCTTGGTCGAAAATTAGAAAGGATACAAAAACTTTACATTCAGGCACTTGTTAACTTGAAGGAACACAGGATTGTAGAAGCACATGGGCTTTCCCAAGCAACTGAATTTTTTTTTGCTTTTTGTGTTTATGAGCTTCTGGAGAAAAGGGACCCCCGCTTAAAAAAACAGCATAGTTACTACATATTAATCTAAAAGATCTTTCCGCAACACTTTTATTCATATTAGGAAGGGTAAGGCCACTAATAAATCATTCAAGAGAGCTCTTGAGTATTCATGTGGCATGTGCAACAGATCCATTTAATCCAATTAAGTTCAAGAAGTAATTCTCTCACTGATAGGCATCCAGAATTTCTATGGCAAATTCACAAATGCATTCAGAGGGGAAAATATTTGTCATGGATACTGTATAGCAGATTCTATATCTTATCCAGTGTAATATAATATCTTGATAACATGATTGTTGATACTCAGGTTTTTGTGGAGGGACGTTCACTACATCCATATTTATCATTATTTTTCTTTAATCAATTAGCTATCATCTGAAAAGCAGTCTAGTAGTAAATAAAAAATGAAGGTTTGGTTTTCATTAAGGATTTGCTACTGTCCATCTCCTAACACAGAGTACCGTGTAATTTATTAATTTTTGAAAAGCCATAAAGAAAAATATTTTTCATGAATATAAGAGAAACCAGAGCTGTAAAAATAGAAGGAAATCAGCTTCGTCTGAGATGTTGCCTGTTGCAAAGAAAGGCATGAGTTCCTCATGTGTAATTACATGTTTTGTGTTTGAGAATCAGCAAAATGTTCTGTTTACATAGGCCAATTATTTTGTGTTTTAATTTGAAAGAGAAAAAAAAGAAAATGAAAGAATGCTAAATGACTAAAGACCTACAGGAGATATTTCAGGATGAAAGAACCGGTGGAATAATTCATGCTGCAGGGTTAGAGTTGGTCACTTGATGTCTGAATTAAAAGAAAATCTTGGAATCCAAACCTGCTGGTTCAGGCTGAATATAGAGTTTCATAAAGATCAATAACCCACAAGCACTAGCAACATTCATACATAACCCACAGTAAATTTTAAAGAAACAAAAATTTATTTTGCAGAATATCACAGCAACTTTCAGAAGCCGAGGGTTTTTTTTGTCCCTAGCTTCTCAAAGTGTGGCCCCCAGATCGGCACACCGGCAATTCAGGGAGTTTGTTAGAAATGCCAGTCTCATGCCCCATTCTGGCCCAAATGAATTAGAATCGGTATTTTGTCAAGATTTCCAGGTGAGAACAGAGCCCACACAGCCAAAGATCTTTGGAGATGAAGAAAGAAAATGCCCCCAGGGAAGATGTTAGAAAGGAAAAGCCAGAGACCCAGCAGATGCCAGCCGCGCGTCTTCCCAGCTGACAGCAGCATTCCTGACCCATCGGCCTTTCTTGAAACAAGCAGAAAAAAATCAGACACAGTGAGAGGAGCCAGAAGCTGGAAATCAGCAGAAACCAGAAAAGCAGATACAGGGAAAGAGAGAGCAACCATGAGATGGGAGGCAGAGACGCCAGCCAAGGAGCCCCAAGGGCTGCAACAAACCAGCACCAGAACTCCACAGCCTTTGGGGAGAAAGCATGCTCTTGCTGATAGCTTGATTTTGGACTTGTAGCTTCTCAAACCATGAACCAATAAATGCCTGTTTAAGCTTATAAAAACAAACAAACAAAAAAACTACTCCTAGGTGATTCTTACTCACTTTAGAGAAGCACTGTTTAGCCTTCAAAAATATTTCCCACCCCCCTAGATTTTCACAGTGTGATATAAGTAAGGACATCACATGGATTGCATGGCTAAACTATAAATGCTAATGGTCTGAGGAAGTACAGTGCTAAAGCTATGAGGTAGAATTTCTCTTTTCTAGACAGTTCTGACCTGCCTAGAGCAGTAATTGATATTAGATGATTTGGTGCCCCAAGAAAATTAACCTGGAGTTGAGAAGCCAAGATGAAATTTTTGGTGATCTCTAATCAATGAAGGGCTTCACAGTTGGTTATCTCTAGTTAAACCTTTCATAATAGCCATTGGTTTATACCTCTCTATCCTCATCACCAGTACTTCATGAGGCTTCTATATTTAATTCAATTGTAGAATGTATTCTCTTTTGAAAATATTTTTTCTTTTTCTTTTTAGGTGGCTCACATTACCTTACACCTGATTAGAAATGCCTTTGAATTATGTTTTTAAAAATCGCCTTCAAACATTGTCTGTTGCAGAAATATCTTCTTGAGCTACTGTAGTACAGTATCTAGCTGGGTACTTTGTTAGATCCCAAACTATTGTTTGGTCTTTCACAATACTTCTTTTTCTTTAAAACTAAGAGGTCAGGCTGTGGTTACTAATATTTTAATCCAAAAATCTCATTCCTTAAAATAACTCAATGAATTGTTTATTTATTTCCTTGGAAACAAAGCATATTTATGACAGGGCCAAAATTTTGGTTTTATAAAAATAATGAATTGATTTTGTTCTTCAGGTATTATAAAACCTTATGAAGTCCACCTAATTAAATTAAATTTATGAATTGTTTAAAAGGTAATTTCTAATTCATGAATTAATAACTAATGGCTCATCTGTCTCTTTCTGCCATCTAGGCTTTGATCATTTAGCTACTGTTATACCTCCCCCCCCTTCTCCAATGGTAGCCAAGTCCCAAAGAGAAGAGAAAACAAATTCATCAAGCTACTCAAAGTGCACTGTGGTACAGAAGTCCTGGAATAAATAAATTAGAAACCTCTGACCTCTCTGAGCATATCAAAGGACAAACAAATATGTCTAAATTTCAAATAAAAATACACGAACTATGTGTGAAGAGGAAACAAAATCTTTCAGATGTCCATAAATATATGGATATGTATTATAAAGTGGAGTTGTTTCAAGAAGGCACCCAAAACAGGTGACCCTTTAAAGGTTGAAGGACAGTGATGGGATGGCAGGAGAAACCTTTGAATGGGGAAAGACACATAAGATAGGTAAGAGGATATGCACAGAAAATATGCAAGTTTGATAGGTGAGAGAGAAACATAATATAATTTCACAGGTAACAGTGCACACATACTTATAGATATGGCAAACAAAATTTTGTTGTCTCTTTAGTAACTATAAGAATATTTTGTGGGAGGTGAAATGAGAACTTTGTTACACCAGTAATTTCATGTATACCCTAAGAGCTCCTTTTTTTTTCTTACCATTAACACCTGTTATCAAGAGAAATTGCTATTTGTTAATTTGGAAAAAGGAAAGGCAAATGATATCAATGTTAAGATCCTGTGTTTCACGTTTGTTGAAACAAACAAAAGAGCAACGTTATTCTTAACGTGTCTCCGATTTTTTATTTCGCTTCAGAGGGCAAAGTGGGTCTCTAAAGCCACACAAACACTTTGAGCATATTGGTCACCTTGTAAAGATATATGGTTTGGTTCATACCTGATATCCCTAAAGAGAATATGAACATTCAGCTTAATGGTTATTCAGAAGCTTTGGACAATTGCCAATTCAAATGTGGACCATAGATTCCAACCAAGTCCTCTATTTCCCTACCCCCATCCCTTTAATCCATCAAGTCTTTAGGTTTCCTAGGCCATTATCAAGATAAACTGGATCTGTACCAGGATTCTAGGCGCCCCTATAACAATTAGCAGCCCCATAGCTCCTTGTTATTCCCCTGAGCTAGCCAGTCCCATGGACCATACCTCACAACAGTGAATGCAGAAAATAAATCAAACCCAAGGATGGCTTTTAAAAGCTAGGTTTTCTTATGAAAATGAAGCTTTAACCTTGCCTGGCACATCAGGGATCTGAAGGAATAAAATCTTCCATTTATTTGCATTAGCCAGAAAGGCATTGTGCCAATACGCAGTCTTATTTTCAGCAAATACAATTTTGCAGGAGAGAAGGAAAAGAGAGAATTGAGATATCCATCTGAAGTAAATTTAACCGGATACAAGGATCCAGTTATGGCTAAATAAGTGCCAGCAATAAAGATACATGCTTTCAGGACAGTGCTTTTTCTGATAAGTAGGAGCCCACACAGCCTGTTAGAAGATTAGGATGTTTTAAAGAAACAGTTCCACAGCTAAGCTGCTACAAAATACACCTAGGCTAAACATGAGATACTGATAAGGGACAGACAGTAAAAGCAGATCTCAGTGTATTTAAGAAAAACAAGTTAAAATGGTTGTTTGTCTCTCTGAAGTAAACTGACTACTAGTTACAAACTCCACAATAATACTAATGCAAAACAACTGGTTAATGCTGCACATTTGTCTATTTAATTTAAAAGAAACAGTGGGAAACTTACTTAAAGTGAAAGTTTGATAGCGTGATTGCCTCTTTCTTAAGTTTGACCATATAATTAAATTGTTCACACCTCAAATATCATTCTTTTCTGCTATTGGTGTGTATTTAATATTTTGACAACCTATTCAGCTAAAGTGGAAATAATCTAATGTTCATGATTTATAAAATGTAAAGATCCAACCTCTGTTCTCCTCTTCACCTCCAACATATACCCATTCTAAAGCATTTCATTAATTTCGATTTTCCCCCCTAGTATCCCTTTTTCCCTATATTCATGCTGGTCAGTTTCATCTCATAGCACACTGCTCTTCAATTCCTCAAATAGGCAAGCTTTCATGGGCCTCAGGAGCCTCACACTGGCTCTTCTTTCTGCCTAGAACAGTCTTCACCTGTCCAGCTCCTTTTCATCTTTTGAGTCTCAGGTTAGAAATCACATCATCTCGGAGGTTATTCCTGGCTACCCAATCTATTTGTACAAAATACGTCCCATTTATTTCACCCATTGCTTTTCCTTCATTGCATTTATATCATTTTGTACTTATAGTCCTATTTTTCTACATAATTTTTGCTCCCCTCTGCCAGGAGACTGAACTACATAAGGAAGGGTCTTTTTGATCATCTCTGTCTACTTAGCAGAGTGCCTTGTACATAGAAGAAAATCAACATATGTTTATTGATTGAATGAATGAATGAATGAATGAATGGATTTGTAAAAGAAGCAGAGAACGTGTCATATTTAAGAGTATTCTTGAATGTGAAAATTGTCCAGAGCAACCATCTCAGAACACTAGATTGGGTAGCTTTGTGGCTGGCTGGACATCTCTGTGGATCTCCTGCTAGCATTTCAAGCTCTGATATCCCTTCAGCTAGGCTCATCATTCTCGTTTCTCTCTTCCAAGCCCATTCATCTGTATGCTCTGCCTATCCTTCTTTCATGTTTCCACTCCCCTTCTAGAGTGAGAGTAAACTTGGGGATCATACTCAGGTCCTTCATCTTCTTCATTCTATACAGCCAAACAGATTTCCTCCTCTGAGTCTTTTTTATTCACTTTTATTTTATATTTATTCATCTTTTACCTGAAAATCTGCAATAACTCCTGACTGGTCTCCATATCTTTAGAATTTCTCCATTCTTATTTGTATGCTTATACCCCCTACTAAATTATAAGACTCTTAGGAGTTATCAGATTCCTAACACGGGTGACAGGAACATGGTTCCTGCTAAATGTTTAAATTGAGCTGACTCAAGATTCAGTAGTTTTTGTATGTGTTTGTAAGGCCAGATTGTAAGTTGTAAGAATGATGACTTATATTTGTGAAGTTCCTTTATAAAATATCTTTAGATCCCTTACCTCATAGTTTAACTCTAATTTGGTCATCATTCAATCACTATCATTACAAAATCTACTAAGCCTGATTCTTCTCTCTCTTTCAGGCAGTCTGCCCTGAGGGTATAAATAATAGTACCCATTATTTATTCTTTAGGACTCCCTTGTTATACCCTATTGAAACCTGATAAATATTCTCATTCTATATTTCCAGGAAAAAATGAATTGGCTTTCTGCTCAATATTCCTTACCCTTATACATACACAAAAATATTTGAGCATATATTTTCAACTAGAAAGGGGAACCATGGTGAGCCCATCACCAAGGTTTTAATTTTTTTCACCTCAGTAGGTGTGGGACTTAAGCCTCAGATACCACCCTTTCGGCGGTGACAATCATAGTGAGAACAGAAAGAGGCGTGGGCATCAGATTGATGTGAGAAGGTTTGTCTGTTGCCACTACTCACTGCTCAGGAAGGGGCAAAGAGAGTTCATCAGACATGCAGCCATCATATCAGACATTCTGGGTACCTGCTTTGGTACATTTGTGGGGGAAAAAAATGAAGAGACTGATGACTAGTTAAGCCTTTTCCTACCTTTGCCATCCCATTTCTTCGCAGTCACAAAAACTAATAAAATAATGTGCCAAGAATTGTTTGACAAGGCCTGAGAAATAGACAAATAGGCCTTGAATCTGTCGAAGAAATTTCAAAAATAAAAGTCATAAAGGTGACTTGTGATAAATAGATTATATGGGTATGAAGGTGGATTTCGTTCAAGAAGAAAAATCTAATTTCAGTTACAAACAGGTAACTGAAAATCAAATCTGGGCAGTCTTCACGCAACCTGTATATTGCCTTCCTGGGAAGTCACTAGGAACTGAAATGATCGGATTGTATACACATGATAGGGAAAAGGCTGCTCTAGAACTATAATAGTTTAGAGATATTACTATAAGCACCGTATATACAGAGTGGATTTTAGAACACTTTTAGCAGCATGAGAGTTTTTGATATGATGTTTTTAATGTACAGCCAAGGTAAGAAACAGATCAAAATAGAGCTAAATTAAACAGTTGTGGGAAAGAATTGGGTACCTTGCTCGTTTGGCCTTTCCTAAAGGGCCCACCACAGAACATGGATTGATTTAACAGATATGAAAGCAGCCTGTGGGGCGCACGGTGGTTCAGCGTTAGAATGTTCACCTTCCATGCAGGAAACCCAAGTTTGATTCCTGGACCATGTACCGCCACCCCCCCATGCAAAAAAGAAACCAGTATACTTTTGTACTATAATACATACTTTTGAACTAATATACTATAATAGTTTAAAACTTTTAAAAATGTACTTAAATAGTTAAAACAATATAATCATGGAAATATTATTTAAGAGCATCAATTACCTGTACCGGCTTATATCTCTTATCTTATATTTGCAGCCACAAATCAAGAAGTAAATATATACTTTCAAAAGCCTTATTGTATTCAGAAGGGCTTTTTTAAGAGAAATTTTGACAAATGGTTTTGAGGAGAATGAGGCTCACATTGGCTTTTATTTTCCTTATAAAATTTCCTAGCAGGGTATGGGCATATAGTTTCTTGGCATTTGGCATTAGGGTTCCATTTCCTGGAATGTGGATGGGCAATAATTTCATCTATGTGCTACTTGCCACAAAGGTCACAAAGAATATCACAGGTATTACGGCAGAGCCCTGCACATCCATACTGATCTCAGAGCAGGATGGTCTGAAATAAGAAGACGAAATAAAACAACCAGGAAATGCTATTTTTCTCAAGCTACTCAATGTATGCATCTATATTGAAGTCATCTTTTAAAACTCAATGTGCAGTGCTTTGGGAATTCTGTTAGTATTTAAAGCTTGAATGGCAAAGCTCCCTCCTCTAGAGGGAAGTCAGAATTCATTCCGTCAGCTCCAAACCTGAGGAGAAAGAGGACATAGATTCCTTCTATGCCTTATGCCCTCTTAGAAAGGATCCTTGAGCCCAGAAATCCACGTGGATCTAGGAGAAAGGAGTCATGGGTGGACTGCTCAGGTCAGTCTCCAGTCTGGCCGAGCTTCTGCTTAGAGATTCCTGGGGTTGGTACTCAACCTTCAAGGCTTCAGTATAAGTGGTTATACCAATATTTTCAAATGAGGGAAGCAACAGAGACAGATTTGCTAATGTGGGCTCATTAGCACAGATGCCTGCAGAGTGAGGGTAGCCTAGATTGTGGCCCCAGAAACCAAGTGATTCATTATTATACCTACCTATACAGTATTTTTTTTAACATGGGCAGGCACTGGGAACTGAACCTGGGTCTCTGGCATGGCAGGCGAGAACTCTGCCTGCTGAGCCACCGTGGTCCACCCTGTATATGGTATTTTTATGAACATTAAGAGAATACAAAGTAAATCCAATGTCGAGTACCAAAGACTAAAAAACTATTGCAAATGGGAGTTTTGAAAATTGATATGAAAGGAGAATGTGAAAATTGATGATGCTTTTTGCCTCATAGTACTATGAGTTATGTGGACATTGCTTATTTTAGGAAATTTTTGAAGTAATTAAAAAAAAAAGGAAAAAGAAACATCTTCTGAAATTGATAAGCACTTGCTATATTCCCTCTCTCCATGTTACTGATATTTTTCTTCCTGCATGCTCCTGTAGGTGGTTTGTTGCAGCTTCATTAGGTCTAGAGAAATTCCTCTCTTAGTCTGCCCACAGAGTCTTGTGAGCAATCGGATTCTGGAGGGCTGGCTCACATTAGTCTATGTGGATAAAAAGTAAAAAATTACGACAACTGAGTTAGAACATTAAAGGACCGATAGAGATCTAGGAACTCTTGGTTTCATATCCTTTCTTCTTCCTTGCTGAGAAATGGCAAAGCGATCATAGTTAAGTATTGAAATATCTGACCATGCTAATACAAAAGTGTCCTTCCCTGCCTCCCTATTCCCAAGATTCATTCCAAGTTCTTTATTAACTCTCTAAATCTGCCAGGCTGGGATAGCTGCTTCTCATTTCTATTCCTATATCCCCTAATGCTTCCTCCTCCATAATGCTTCTCATATGGCTCAGGAACTGTCAGGGTTCTCAGTGGGCAACTGATTCCTTGAAGGCAGAGGCCATGAAATATTGCCACTATAGCCTCCACATATAGCAGTCCCTGACCTGCTGCAGGCACTCGATTTTACATCAGTATAGAAACATTAATTTTATGACTTGCTAAACTCAGATTATACCTTCAAATAGCATTCTTGATAAATAAACATATAAATTGTGACATTGTGACACAATGTGGCACAAGTCCTTTATGCATCAGGTTTTCATCATAACAGATATTGATGTGAAAATGGGAAAAACAGATGGCACAGTTGCCCCATTCTGTCCCTGAGGATGCCTCTTAAGAAACCTGATTTTCCTGTCATCAATGCCTCCTACCATTAGACTCGTTTATCCAGACTCATTTTTCTTTTTCCTTTTACAACCCAAATTTCCAGATGGCAGTCAACTCATATGATACATTTACTTTCTGTGATCACAAATACCACAAAATGTGTACAGTTAGCAAGAGTCCATGGTTTTGAGGTTAGGAGAAGTCCAAAATCGAACCATCACTCAGATGATAAAATTTTCCCCATACTGTGACATTCTAGGCTAGCTGCCAGCCATCCTTGGTCCTTGTTTCTTTCTGTCACATTGCCATGCACATGGCAAAGTCCTCTCCTTTCTCTACCGGCTTCCTTTGACTTCCACCTTTTAATCCTCCCTCGTGGCTTTCTCCTTGTCGCCTTCTCTATAAATCCTCCAGTGATAGGATTGAGATCCATGCGCATTCATTTGGACTACACTATAAAAAAATTTATATCTTCAAAAGGTCTTATTTACAAAGAGCTGACACACATTTAAATAGATTAAGATTAAGGACATGTTTCTCCTGGATGCATAATTCAACATATCACCCTAGTAGATAATGATCAGCCATTAAATTTTAATGCTAACAGAATATCTTAATACCTAGGTCTCCTAAATTGTTACAGAGAATATGCAATGGCTGTAAGAACAATGGCTTAATCAGAAAGGTACTACAAATTAGGTAAGAGATTATGGCTATACCTTCCCTACCCAGAATGCAAAAACAGATGGAAAGTCAATTTGAAAACAGATAAATTCTAAATAAGGAAACCCCCAAATAAATACTTAGGTCATGATGTGGTTAAAGGTGATTTTCAAGGAGTGAAATAAAGTAAATTCTGAATGAATACATACATACATCCTTACATACGTACATACATACATACATAAAAAGGGTGTGTGTTTTAAACCAATAACTTGTGTTTTTTTCACCACCACTGAAAATTCCAAGGATTTCTACTTATCTCTTCCCTGGGAATGAGTTGAGGGTTAATGAGACAATGGGCCTGTGAGTACCACTGTAGAAATGCTAGCTACATATAAATGATTATAATTATCCAATTTTATGAATGTTTTTATAATAAGCAGATGGGAAATTTCCATCGATGGCAAAGAATCTCAAAGGCTTCATCATTTCGATTTTGTAACTATTCAAAATTTCAAATATAGCTCTGTTTAGAACTCAAATCACTTTTTAGAAATCATACATATTTATTGCTCAGGGCAGAAATTAGTGAATGGATGCAAATAACTTTGGACTGTCTTACCCACCAAACAGCAAGCTGAAAACTTGGCCGTTGTTCAATTTATTTGATCAGTGTAGATTGTCAAACAGAATATGCATAGTCTAAAAGGGAGCCTTTACATTTATTTGGATTCAGATCTGCATAGAATTGTTTTTGTGTTTTAACATAATGTAGGTGAGTCATTTCTATCAAGTCCGTGTTAAAAACAGATAATTCTGCCAGTCATTCATTCAACCTCTTGAATAGTCAATCATTAAATCCAAAATTATTTCAATGGATATGAATATAGGGCACGATTATCTAGTGTTTTGGAGTCAGTGTTTCCAGCTGTGAATAAAAACATGGCATATAATGGAAAAATCTCTGCTCTGGGTTTGCAAAGAAACAGTTATAAAGAAGGACTATTTCAGTCCCTGGAGTTTCTTGGAGAGATCAAGCCTTGATGCAGGCAGTCAGAGGTATGGCACAGCCTCTCATTAGTGACAAGGATACCTGTTCATTAGCTCTCCACAACAGTTTACCCAATTAGGCAGTGATTCATTGTCAGTAGGTGATGTGTAGTTACTAGCATAACTGCCCATCCTTTAACTAACATAGCCCTAAGCATGTGTCTGGATTAGCTGCTTTATCCATCAGTTCTCTAAACACTTTCTCTGCAGCCTTCACTGAGGTGCTATTAACATTCACCTTATAAAATCAAAGCATTTTCCTACCCACAAATGTTGGATCAAAGCAAGTACATTCACAAGAAAACTAAAAAAGGAAATTTAAATATAAATCACCTTCATAATTTTGCTAATTTGTTGCAATTTGCAGTAAAGCTCCTAATGGGATTATCTAGGATTGGGGCGATTACTATTGAGAGTTTCATTAGCCTAGCAGAATGGTTGTCCTACATTTGTGTCTCCGTACTTATTGAATTTGATTGTGTATATTATATGGGTTGCAGTTCAGTTTTCCCGAATTTGCAAAATTTGTTCTTACAGTAAAATGAAGAAAAAATTCAAGGAAATTATGTGCACGACAAAAGTTTTCTTCAGATGGTCAACATGTTTTTATGCACCAATAAAATTATAGGAATGTCCATTTGCTTCTATAACCATCCAGAAAGGTGCTTGGTGATGGTGTAGGAGGCTCAGTGGAGAACATTTTTACCAAATTCAGGGAATTTGTGGCTTGAAATGTTTTTTTCAAGAATGGTAGATAAGAAAACACCTAAGCCTTGGGAGGTCTGGTAGTCTCAGCTTTCTGCAAGAGTGATCCAATAAATTAAGTGGTAGAACAGAGTTTCTCAAACGATCCTGTGCATCTAAGTCACCTGGGGCTTTTGCTAATATTCAGATTCTAATGTAATCAATCCAGGATTAGGCCTGAGCTTCTGTGTTTCTAACCAGCTCCAATAAATGCTGCTGGTTCACAAATCACACTTTTAGTAGCAAGGGTATAGATTATTAAAATAATAATAGGTAGACTATCTTCCAGTGTAAACAACCTAATATAAAGCAAGTGAGTGTTATAACCAAAAAAAAAAACTATGAATCATGTCTGAAAAATGCATAAGTCAGTAGAAAATTTAATACATAGGATACTGGTTATGCATTTATTGTGAATTTAGACTTTGTTAGCTTAAATATGATTCCATTAAATGAATGAAAATGCCTCAAAATGAAGATATAGATCAAGTTGGTTTTTCTGCAGTGAAATTCTGAGAGTCATATTCATGATAAATTACTTTATTAAAACTGGACATTTGCATTAAAACCATAAAATCCCTTAAACCAAATGTATAAACCCAAAAGGTATTGTCTAAGGAAAAACAGTTCAAGTTATGAAACAGGTATTTTAGTCTGAGTTCTTTATCCATAAAGATATAAATATCTGGCCCAATCTCACATATATAAGATTGAATATGATAATCCATATATAAATATTTTTAAATAACTTAAAACATATACCTAAAACATTTTTAAAATTGCACAAAATATTTCCTGCTGTGAATACTAGGCCATGATATAGCCCAGGCTGGTGCATCTGCAAATATTCAGTATTTAAATTTGTTTATGATGTCCAGATTTTAAGATATATGGCAGGTAGGCAGTTTCATCTAAAAATATGTTTAGAGACTTCCTACACATGGATTCCATTTAAATGCATGATAATATTATTATTTTTTTTATGAAGGCCTTCACTGGGTTTCTAAGAATTAAAGAAGAGAATATGGTTCTATATTTAGTCAATAGTTAAATAAAGTGATTTAAACTTATTTAGTGATAGGAATCAGACATTATTCTAACTTGGAATATATATCATCATTTCAACCATGTTGAACAACATGGTAAAGGAATTTAGAGAGATTAATTAAGAATTAAGAGATTAATTAATCTCACAAATAAAAAGTTCAAAAAAAGTTTGCTCGCTTGAAATAGGTTCCTTTGTGAAAAGAAAACATTGTTATTTGATTCATATATCTTGAGCAGGGAAAAGCTGTAAAAATATCGGTGAAGTAAATTCTCCAAGGTAATGGACTTCAGCCCCCAAATTTAAACAGTGTTTCTCAGTGTTCATTTATGGATCAGATGCAACCCCCATGGTTTTTTGTGGAGACAGAAATTCCTTGTGGCAACTATTTGTCATAATTGATACATCATCTTCGAAGATGTACCTTAGAACTCTCTATGACCCTTAGTGGCTCTTAGACCCTTTTGCGAACCATGGAGGTTTAATTTAGTTTATTCAGGTTTTGCATTCACTGAACATGGGATTTGTGCTCATTGAGCATAAAGTAGGAAAAAAAAATCTTCCTTGAATTTTTCAGAGTTTTACATAAAATGAAAACCCACAACAGAATTGTGACTTTTGTTATTATTTGTCAATGCTAAAGACTATAGACAACCAAAGAATCCTTCAACATGGCCTCCAATTTGGCACAAATCAGCACATTCTTACTTTAAAGAAAGTTAATTGCATGTCATTACATAATGTCTACCATTCAAGTGTAGTTTCATAGATATAATTAAACACACTGTTATTGAGCTCTGCCCCTCGATTGGAGCAATCTTCCTTCCACCACCACCCCCTCAGTCCGCCCTTCCCTAAAGCATGGCTGAGCTCATCTCTCTGGGTTTAAAGTCTTGCAATGGCTTTGCTCCCCAAGGCTTTTGAACGAGTTAAACCTCGCAGGGTGGTGTGTAAGGCCGCTCATGGTCTGGCCCTGTCTTCCATGAGTTACCCTCCGATTTCTCCACTCTCAACCCCCTTTTTCTATCCTGAACCCCAGCCATAGTGAATTCTTTGTGTGGTTCCCCAATGGGCCATCCTCTCCCAAGCCGCCAGGTCTTTCCACAGGTTCTTGATTACGTCTAAGAGCACTTTGCATTCTTTCCCCAGAATTCCTTCATTTCAGTTCAGAAGTCACTTCCTGCCAGAAGCTTTCTACAATCCCCATAAGAGAGAAGGAAGATGCCCGTTCTAAGTAGAATGAACTTTCATGCTAGTTAACCAGGGACAGATCCAGTGTATGTCTACTTTCTCGGTGTGCCATTTGACAATACCCCCTTTCCTTTGCAATATAATGGATTGTCCTAATTTGGATAAAATAGCCTATGTCATCATAGTTCTAGGGCACTCATGGCCCTGGGTGCTGAGCACCAGAACCCAAGAGCAGGATGGTTTTGGAGTCAGCCTGGTCTGGATGTGAGCATAAGCAGTCGCTTGACCTCTTTGGCCTCAATTTTCTTATCTATAAAGTTAGGGCTATAATATCTAACTTCTGGTAGTTTGTCATTTTGAATTTGACCAACTTATATAGCTCAATGTGGAGTCCACTGTAGGTTCTCAATACATTATGCTTTTGTTTTAACTGATATTAATGGCACTGTGCTGTGATTACATGTTATCTCCTTCACTGAACTGCGGACTTCATAAAAACACAGAACATGTTCTTGTTTTATCTAGTTTTCCTCCAGGCCCAACATAGTAGCTACCTCATTATAGATTTGTAGTGGATGTTCATCAAATAGATTTAAAGATTACAAGAATGGCTGATTGACTGGCTAAACGAACGAAGAAGAGGCATTACCTGTCCTCAAGTGAAGAAAAATACTTTTGATATAAACCATGCTGTATGTTATAAATGCCTTAATAACTAAAGGGCAACAGATATAGTGTAAAAATAGGACTAGGGAGCTCTGGTAATATTCACAGATGAAATGGCACTTGAATAGCACTTCAACAGGGAGAAAAACATGAGAAGCAATGGCTTCTAGGCAGAGAAGCCTGAACTCTAACTTTAAAAATTTGATGAAGAGTATTTTTATAATTGTATGCAAAAATTCAGACTTTCTTCCCTTGGCAGTCAGCTTTGTAGTTGCCATTCTTTTCAGTGATGGAAGTGTTACTGAGTATGATTCCTACTAAATTGACTTTCAAAAATTCACAGCCAAATTTATTTATTTTTTCCTTCTCTTGATGTGACTGTTGCACGTTCTTGTGTGTGTGTGTGTGTGTGTGTGTGTGTGTGTGTGTGTGTGTGTACAGTGGGGGAAGTGATATGTTCATTTTCCTCCTTTGCTTTTTAATGTGATAATAATCTCTTAAAAATACAGTTGAAATTAATAAAGATCTTTTTTCTAAAATTAGATGGATCTATTTGCTTTGACAAGTTCTAACTGTTTATAGTGTCAGATTATTTTCAAAATATTACAGATGTGGAAAAGGGGTAGAATTAGTTTTGAGTAAAATTATGGCTTGTCTGCAGATAACACAATCAACCTTTCAAATGCAAACACCTCTTTCCAAGTATAGTTGTTAGGAAGTGAAAGCCTTATTCAAATGCTAAATAAGAAAAATGACGATAGAAATAGAAACTACTCTGGAGGAAAAATAACAAAGAACAAAATTTGGGGCATGATTTACAGAGCTCTGTAATTGCAGGTACTACCTAGCTGTTGATTGGTTGGTTGATGGATTTGGCTGTGTTGACAGCCCATCAATGGAATTCCAGTTTATAGACAGCTGGTATCATGATTGACTGGTGCCGAATTTATAAAAGGATGGGAAATCAATAGTCTATGGATTCCTTAGAACAGGGAAAGAGAAAGCATGCTGCATTTGCCTTCATCACCACCGCTACACTAATTAAGCACCGCCTTAAGATGGAGGAGAATCTGGAGAATTGAACCAGTAATGAGATTCAGGCTTAAATGAGACAACTTCACCATAAGGCACATTGACAGACAATTAAACCTCTTTATCAATGCAGCTTTCATGCAGAAATAAAATCTCATATGGCAGCTATAAAATAAAAGGGGGACTGGGAGGAACTGTAAATCTTTTTCTCAGCCTGCAGTTGTACTTATAACTTCTGCATTGTTTTGACATTTAGGTTTATTTTCATTAGAAATTAGTCATGGTGAGTAATATTTCATTTTTCGACATAAAAGTTCCTGGTGTGTCACTTTTGTTGAAATGTTTCAAGACAGGTTTTGATTAAACATAAAACTGATTAGAAATAGAAAGCAATTTCCTCAAAAATGTTGGACTAGAAAGAGAAAATATTCTAAAAAGTAATAATTGCTGGTAGCATTTTACATATCATTTTCAAAAATTTTCCAAGTAGTTAATTTTCTACTTAAGGTCTCAGTCTTACTTATTCAAATATCATCCTTTCCTCAAGTCAAAAATATTCCTTGAGGAAAGATCATCTGACATAGCTAAAGAATCTTCCCATCTGAATTTTCAGAACTGGAGCAGATCTTATTTTAGACACAATGGTGCAAAATGTTTTTTTTATTAGCACCTAAGCATTCCCAGTGAATAGGCAACTTATAAAATATGCAATTACAATACAGGAAAATACCATATGCCAACTGTATATGTGCTTTTGAATCATAATGAAGAGGACTTTCATTATATTACAGCCTATTAGTGGTGTAGTGAATTATTGTAAATATGATAAGATCACCACTTATATTAAACTCCGCAACATCACATACTCTTGAAAATAATTACTACTGTATGGCATTGCTATACACTTACCTGTTAAATTGATATGCACATGTCCTAAGAGTTTGAGGGAAAATGGCCAAAGCATAAAGAGCATAGCATCTTTTATTTTCTCATTCCTTGGTGGTAACTAACACTATGTATACTAACCCTAGTTGTACATCAAACAAATGGCATTTGTTATTTTCCTTCTTCTGAATGAACACTATTGGTGACATTTCTTAGTTCATCTTTTTTGTAAAAGCAGAAAAATAAAAACACCTTGCTGCTTCTTCTCATCTCATAGAGTAATGATGTTTCACTTTATCTTTTGCTTATGCGTATATATTTAATACAACTTTCTATTTTTCAGTCTTTCACAACAGCTTCTCCTTTCTTCTTTCTGCATCACAAATGATCCTTCTTTAAGCCCTTTGTGTTTATTTATTTCTTCTACAGTTAGTTGGTTATTTGCCCTTTCCTTCATGTTGTCTAGCTTGGCTATTTAAACTTAAAGTTTATTATAGTAATAGGTCAGAATAATACAATAGCTTTGATTGAGAGTTTATTAGATATGTTGCACTGTTGTATATTCTTATGCAAGTACAAATGTGTGTGGTCATGCATGTACTAAAAAAATAATCCACTGAATATTTAAAACCGAGTGTTCCTTTTGTGCTCAACACCATGGATCATACCGGGCATTCAATTCTCTCATTAGGCATAGATTCAGACTATATATATATATATACACACACACACACACACACACACACACACATATATATATAATATTTATGACTATTATAAATATTCATAAATATAATATAATGCATTTATAAATAAAAAATTATAATGTATTTATACATAAATATATAATAAAATACGAGTATTTATAAATAGCATTTAGATACATGAACATTAACTATAATGCAAGTATTAATGAAAGAAATAATAGAAATATTTGGTCAGCTGTAAATATACGGAGAGAGATTATTTCTTTTTCTTTTCTTTCTTTTTTGGGGGGTGGGGTCTAACAAGGACACAAAAACAGGCTTCAGAGGGGAGGTAGCATTTGAATGTAATCTTGCAGATGAGTAGGATTTTTGGAGATGGGGCAGAAGTGAAGAGATACTCAGCTTTTTATGGAAATATTCAAGTCGGCAGAGTGAAGGTTAGTAGCTTCTTTGGGCAGGGTCATAGTTTGTGTGGAGATGGGTTGCATGAAATTAGAGTCAGATCAGAAAGGATATAAAGTTCTGTGCTGAGGGGTTTAGACCTTTATCCAGAGCCAATGGAAGCCACTAACTATTTCTTCTGATTAGGAGATTACCTGACTTGATGTGACTTTTGGGGATGTGGCTAGTACAAGAATAGGAAAGAATGAGCAACATTATATATATATATTTATGATATTACTAGGAGCAAGAGAATGACAATAATGGAGTTCAGTGAGAATTAACTTTTATTAACTGATAATTATTAACTGAGATTATTGTATAAATACAGGTGAAAAATATTATATGCACTTGTGTTCTGGCAAGTAGGATAAAGCTAGGGAGGGGGAGAACCGAAGAGGTAGGTTAGAAAATATATGATTGATAGAACTTAAGTACTGAGAGGCTCTGGAAGGTGAAAACGAGGGAGAAATTGAAACTATTTGTAGCCTGGCTATTTGGCAAAGAGTTTAGCTACTAACCTACATCAGTGGCACCAGATTACTCATTCTGGGCAAGTGTTTTCATGATATTGCAGAGAATTCTTTACTTCCTTGAGTTACATATAACCCTCTCTGATTTTTCTGGTGCTTCCACTTTTTAAAATTTTGCCTGGTTGATTCCTGTCACTTCTCCAATAGAAAATAATAGTGCACAGGACCCAGGGTAATATTTACTGTCGGTGATGTTGTTTTGGAGCCGCTCTATGAATGGTTACAATGTCTCATGGCCATGAAATCCCTGTAGGTAACATTGGGAAACTGCTTAAGAGGGTGGAGGATCAATCTTTGCCTAGGATGCTTAAATCCCTGAGAAGAACATAGTAACTACTAGTTATTGAGAATCTGTTTTACCCTGGGTGGCTGATGAACTCTTTATCAAAATATCTCATTCGGTCCTTGCAACAATGCTAGCTAAGAGTCACTAGACTTCTTTTATAGATGAAGAAAATGAAGTTTGAAAGGTTAAATCATCTGCAGTGGTTTGAAACTCAATGTACTCTAGAAAAACATGTTCTTAACTCTACCCCATTTAGTGGGTGTGAATCCATTGTAAGTAGGAGGATACTTCAATTAAGGAGTGACCCACCCCATTTGGGATGGGTCTTAATCATTTTACTGCTGTCTTTTATAAACTGGATGAAGAGAGAGAGAGAGAGAGAGAGAGAGAGAGAGAGAGAGAGAGAGAGAGACGGAAGCCAGAAGTTGAAAACAATGATCTCTGAAAGAGAAGGGAGAGGCCAGCAGACCTCTCCATGTACCTTGCCACGTGGCAGAAAAGTCAAAGATCTCCAGCAGCCAGTCTTTGGGAAGAAAGCATCGCATTGATGATATGACATTTTTCTCAGCCGCAAAGCTAATTATTAGTTAGTTTTTAATTCATTTCCATTGTTAAGCCAACCCATTTCATGACATCTGCTTTCAGCAGCCGAGGAAACTAAAACATAATCTAACCAAAGTCTCACATCTAGTGCTGTTGAGAAAGGATTTGAACCTTCCAGATGTGGTATAAAGTTATAAACTATATCGTCAACTTTTGAGATTGAGGAGCTCTTTCATATATACTTTTATCTCCAAACACACAAGCATTATGCCTTGAATATAATCCTTTCTCAAAAACTCAAGTTGAGTTACAATTTCCATTATAAACTAAATCTGGATCTTTCTATCTGAGCTTTTCTCTCAATATAAGATCTGGAAATAAATGCACAAAACTCTTCCAGCCATCCATGCTCAGGTTTCTAAACAAAATATTCCCATTTTACCTTTTATTAGAGTTTGAGAATAATTTTATAGTATTTCACTATTCAAAGCAATTAATTGTCATGAATTTCTGAATACCATTTTTTAATTGCACATTTCAAGATAATTGTAGTTTCACATGCAGTTGTACAATACAATATAGAGACATCCCTCAATGTTAAATATTGTAAAACTATAATATGATATCATAACCAAGATATCGATATTTATATGTCAAGAAAAAGAACAATTCCATCACTGTATTGCCCTTTTATAGCCACCCCTACTTCTCTCCCATCCCCACCCCGTCTTTAACCCATTTGCAATCACTAATATGTTCTCCATTGTTATAATTTGGACATTTCAATAATTTCATATATATGGAATCATATAGTAAGTAAGCTTTTGGGATTGGCATTTTTCAGTCAACATAATTCTCTAGTGATTCTTCCAGATAGTTACATTTTTCACTGGTTTATTCCTTATTATTGAATAGTAATTCTGATATGGATGTACCACTGTTTTTTTAACCACTCACCCAGTGAAGGACATTTAGATTTTTTTCTATTCTTTGATATTATGAATTAAGTTGCTATACATGAATGCTAAACATTCATGTATAGTTTTTTTGTGTGTGAAATAAGTATTCATTTTTTTTCCCTCTCAGACAACCACCCAAAAGTGCAACTACTGGGTTATATGAGAGTTGGAATGTATGGGTGACCCAGTTACTCTGTGTCTTAATGAGCATTTATTGAGTCACAATTTTTGGTTTAGCCATTCTGATAGAGATAGTGATACATCACTATAGTTTTAATTTACTTTTCTCTAATGGACAATGATGCAGATTATTGTTTCATGCACTTATTTCCCATCTATATGTTCTCTTCAGTGGAATGTTCTCTTCACGTCTTTTGCCCATTTTCTAATTGTCTTCTTTCCTTTTATTTTGTTGAAATTTGAGAGTTCTTTGTATTTTTCTACTCTAAAGACTAATCCTTTGTTGGATATGTAGTTTGCAAACATTTTCTCCCAGTCAATAGCTTACATTTTCATTGTCTTAACTGAGTCTTTTACAGAACAAAGGTTTTCAATTTTTATTAATTCTACTTAAATTTTTTTGTGGATCATACTTTTGTGTTACCAGGCATGAAAACAACATTAATCTCATTGTACATCCCCATCAGAACTCTTAGGAGAGCAGGTGCATTGTAATTGAGCAATAATACTTTAATTTTTAAAAAAATGCCAAAACACAATAAAATAAGGTATGCCTGTACCTTCTAATAATTTCATTAAAAAATACACATATAGTCTATACATGGTATACAGTCAATGACTCACAGTATCATCACATATTGTGTTAATAATTTCATTTTAAATTATTGTATTTTTGAGAGATTTATCTTTATCAGGGATTTTGTGAAAATAATGAGCTCCTTTATCTAAACATTCAAAAATATTCCCCATTATCAATTTGTACCATCCAATTGATTACACAATATGTTTTATGAATAACTGTCTAGCTGTGGACTTAAATTCATTTGAAAAGTTCAGTGTTCTGTGCAACTGGATGGCCGTGAAAGCTTTTCAGAGTTACTTCCTAATTTATATCTGGATTGTTCAGTTGCAAAAGGAGACTGCAAAAAAGGACTTTTTTGTGACTTAAAGATATGTATCAAAACTGCAAAATCCTAGTACATATTATATTCAGTGCATTCTGTGGTGTCCCATTTTATGATTTTCAGAGTAGTATAGACTTGCTTTGTCATTTTAAAATTGGATATTCTGCCAGTACCTATTTCCTCAGATTTGTTAAAGCTTGAAACTACAGATGTTCACTTAGGCAGCTTCTCCTTAGCAAACATTTCCCAGATCTGTAGTTATTTAATGCCCTGTTCCACCAAGTACAATGCTACATTTCCCTGTAGATTTGTGCTTGCTTTTCCATACCTCTACCTCTGAAATGAAATAATGAACAGAATTCAGTCTGGTCAGTTGCATTATTACTGAATCTGGTTTTACTTCCATTTGGCAGGTTAAAGGGATGTTTATTTTTTTCAGGCAAGATTAAATATTATTTGTGTGGTTATTTGGATCTGGCATCCAGAGAAAAAGCACAATAACCTGAAACCAATGGAAAAGAAGTGGTTTTAGTCTTCTTACATTGATTATTCAAGAACTTTCTTCTTTGAGTTTATGCATATGACAAAAACAAATAAATTTTATTGAAAGAGTCTTGGCTATTTTGACCCACAAGCAAGAGCAGTGCTCAGCACATGATAGTCCCTCAGAGATATTTCAATGAATGAACAGATGAATGATTGTAAGGGATAAAGAACGTTCATTTGATGTGGACTGCCCATATATGGAACTCTGACCAAGGAATTGTTTTCCTAATACTGAGGCTCTGCCTAAATTGTCTGGATAAATGCTTCAATTTTTCAGCATATTTTGACTGCGTGAACAAAGAGCCTTGGAGCATTTTCTTTTAATCCAGGGAGAACTCAAGGCAAATATAGATAGGTTAGACAAATTTAAAGCACTAAATAAGAAATACATTATCCCAGAGAACAATCTTTTTATGGCTTTTAGTAAATAATTACTGCTGCTTTTTAAAGGTCACATTCAGAAACACCCAAGGCAAGTGTTGAGCAGTATTTATTGTCAGTCTTTCTTACACATGCTTGGGTACCACCTGGCTCTAAGCAGTGGTTATTTAGTCCTCAGGGATCAGGCAGTGTGAACCATTTTTCAAATTATAATTTAATCCAAAAATGCATTTACAAGGGTTAAGATTATACAGTTTTCTTAGTTATTAGATATTACTTTTAAAGTGAAGAATTTAGGGGCATATTTCTCACTCAATATATTATTAAGATCCATCCATATTGCTGCATATCCCTGTCATTCATTTGTTTTGATCATATAGTTTTTTTAATATGTGATATAATTGCCTACATTTAAAAATTGGAAGGGGGGCATTTGCATAAAAATCTGAAGTGCTAGCTTCTATTAAACAATTGGAAGATCAAGAGATATTTGGTCAGCATTTTTGAATACACCAATTTTCAGAGCTAAATAGCAGCTAAAAAATTTCCATGGGTTTCGTGCTTCCCAAGCCACAAAACATCCTAATGAACTACCTCCTTCCTATTTCACTAAGTTACCTGGTCATAATATAGAATATGAGTTGGTGCCTCCTTTCTTTTGTAAAGTTTAAAGTTACAAAACATACTTTTAATAAATGTGTTTATATATATTTATATATGATAAAACTTTAGAAAGCAAGAGAATGATGAATGCACAGGATTCAGAATGGAAATTGCATTTAGTGTGGGAAGGAAAGGCATGGAGAATTAGAGATAGGTTATTATTAAGGCCTTGTCTCATGATTTGAGTGGAGGATTCCTCTCCTGAAAATTATTATGATTTGAGTGGAGGATTCCTCTCCTGCAAATTATTAAGACATCATTTTAATCATTAAAAATAACCAGTTAATTGATGACTGAATAAATGAGAGCCACACATGAACTTACAAGGAATATATACCGTGAAATAAGGGTAAAATTCTTTGCACAGTAAACCCAGTTTTAAAAATACACATCAAACTAATGACATGCACTGGTGGACCCAGCCAGCAAGATGATTATGTGGGTGCAAAATTAAAACAGAAGATAAACAGCAGCTCAACAGGGAAACTTCAGAAATGCTACAAGGTAATATCTGAATAATTTCCAAATTAATATATAGGCAGTTGGCACTAGATCATTGCGCTAGTTTGAAAGTGTTGTATACCCCCGAAAAGTCATGTCCTTCAACCCTGACACAATATTGTAGGGTAGACACCTTTGATTAGATTGTTTCCATGGAGATTGACCCACTGAATTATTGGTGTGCCCTTTTAATTATATTACTTCCATGGAGATGTGGCATACCCAATTGTGGGTGTATCCTTTTGGTTAGATGGAGATGTGACTCTGCTCACTCAAAGTGGTTCTTCATTGATTTACTGGGGTCCTTTAAAAGGGGAGACATTTTTGAGAAAACGCAGTTGCCTCAGAGCTTACAGAATGATAGACATTTGGAGATGCTTAGAGTGCTGACACAGAGAGAGCAAAACTAGACATCAACATTTGGAGATGCAGAGCTCAGCAGACATTGCCATCTGCCTTTCCAGGTGGTGCTAAGGAAGCCACAGCCCATAGTTGTGTCCTGGAGGAGCTAATGGTTAAAGAGGAAACTAATGGCAACAGAAGCTGGAAACAGTGGACCTGGGAATGAGGACCAGCAGATGCCAGCCATGTGCCTTCCTATATCAGAGAGATCAGCCTTTCTTGAGTCAAGCTATCTTTCTCTGGATGTCTTAGTTTGGACATTTTTGTGGCCTTAGAACTGTAAACGTTTTACTTAATAAATTCCTTTTCTAAAAGCCATTCCATCTTTGGGATATTGCACTCCAGCAGCATTAGCAAACCAAAACAGTCATGAATTAGAGAAAACTCTAATGGCACAGAGAGACTTCGGCATTTAAGAACTAAGTCTTCATGAATGGGGTAGTTTGTGTATAAACACTTCATAAGGTCAGACTATCCAATTGAAAATGAAATAGACAAGTGATGACAGAAATAGACAGAAATACATAGATACATAGATAGATGGGTGGGTGGGTGGATAGACAGATAGATAGATAGATAGATAGATAGATGCACAGATACACAGACAGACAGATAGAGAAAGAGAGCGAGAGATAAAAATCACATTAGGGTGGTGCAATTGTGGCTCAGTGGCAGAATTCTCTCAGGCTATGCTAGAGAACCAGTTCAATTACCAGAGCCTGCCCATGTAAAAAAAAAAAATCACATTAAACTGTTTCTTTCTCCATTACTATCAGTTTGTTAAAGCTGTCAGAATGCAATATACCAGAAATGGATTCACTTTTACAAAGAGGATTTATTAGGCTACAAATTTGCAGTTCTAAGTTCATGACAATATCCAAATTAAGGCATCAACAAGAGGAAAACTTTACTCAAGAAAGTCCAATTATCCAGGGTTTCTCTGTCACATAGGAAAGGACAACGTGATGTCTGCAGTCCTTCTCTCCCAGCTTCTGGTTTCAAATGATTCTCTCAGCTTCTAGAATTGCCTGGGGCATCCTCCTTCTGCATCTGCAAACATCTGTGTCTAGGCATCTGCCTTCTGAACGAGCTCTGAACTCTCTCTCCTCTATGAGTCCTTTTAAGGACTCCAGTAAACTAATTAAAACACGACTTGAATTGGGAAGGGTTCCATCTCCATGAAAACAACGTAATCAAATGGTCCCACTCATGATTGGACAGGTTGCATCTCCATGGAAACAACCATTCAAGAGGTCCCACTTAACGATAGGCATGCCCCCATAAGTTTGATTACAACATAAGTTTTCTTGGGTACATAACAGTTTCAAACCATGCCACTCCACCCTCCAGATCTCAAAACAACTGTTTTTTCCATATACAAAATACATTAACTCCATTACAATACCACAAAAGACTTGAACCATCTCAGTAGCAACATAAATGCAAAACAAAGCCAAAAACAGTACAAAATCTCATCAAAGCCAATTACAGGCATTGTCTGTCCTAAAGGCAAAATTCTCTTCTGGCTCTGGGCCTGTAAAACTCAGAACAAGTCATCTGCTTCCAATATACAAAGGAGGAACAATGACAGGATACATGTTCCCATTTCCATTGAGTGAAATTGAAAGGAAAACAAGGGTCATCAGATACAAACAGTTCCAAAAACCTGCAGGGCATACTCCATTGGGTTTCAAGGTCTGAGAATCATTTATAGAATAACACTTCATCCTCCTTGGGGCTTCAGAGAGCAGCTGTCCCATCCTCTTCAATTGCTTATGCAGCAGCCGTGCTGTCTCCAAACACCGGGGTAGGGGTTGCTACCTCAGGGAACTTTGGGGCGATGAACTTTGTCTTGGCTCCACCCTCTCCAAGAATCAGGGCAGCACCTGGACTGTCTTCCATCTCTGGGGCACATGCTCAACCCCTCCAGAACAATGGCAGGGCAGCAGGGCCTCTAATCCCCAAGGAATGTGCTCCACCTTCTCAGAGAGCTAGGGCACCAAGACTCTTCCTGAACATCAAGGCAGAAGGTCCACCCTTTGCTTCTGGGTAAACTCACCCTTTCCAATTGGATCAGTTGGTCCACTCTTTTGGCCCAACATTTCCTCGCTCCAGACCTTAGCCTCCATGGTTCTGCCTCTGAGGTCATTTTTCCTTTCATTTGTCCCTTTTCTGTCCTTTTTGGTGTAGACTGGCAGTGGTTCTATTTATACAGGTCTCACAAGCAACTTGTCAGTTTTCCATACAGTATGTACAGATCATACCCATCAGATAACAAGACCTTCCATAAATTGTCTCTGGATAATTCTATTTCTAGTTCTGAACTTTTCAGAAATGGCTGGCTGGTTTCACGTTTGGTTAAACCCTCATGTGGAGCATTATTCTCCAGGTTGTCACTTTCTAGAAGCCCAGAATTTTCTAGAACATAAATTTCTGGTTTCTTATACCCAAGAGTTCAGTTCTCAGCTTATCTCTTTGCTATTATAGTTCACTATAAGCTACAAGGAGAAACCAGACTGCATTTTCCACATTTAATTTGGAAATCTCTTCAGGTAAGTATACCACCTCATACCTTTTAAATTCTCCCTTCCATCTAACGCCAGTATTTAATTTTGCCAAACTCTCTGCCATTTTAAGAAAAGGATCACCTTCTTTCTAATTTGCAATAACACATTCCTCCTTTCTGTCTAAGGCATTATTGGAAATGTCTTTAGAATACATGTATCTTCAAGGCCTTTCTTATTAAACTCCTCACAATTGTTACAGAGTCTTTCCCTTATCCATTTAAAAAGCTGTTCAAACATATTTGTTGTTAGCACATCATAGCACCCCACTTCTCTGGTACCAAAATCTGTTTCAGTTTGCTAAAGCTGCCAGAATGCATTGTACAGATATGGATTGGCTTTTATAAAGGGGATTTATTAGGTTACAAATTTACAGTGCTAAGGCCATGAAAAATGTCCAAATCAAGGCATCAACAAGAAGATACCTTCACTAAAGAAAGGCTGATCATGTTTGGGGTTCTTGTGTTACACAGAGAGCACATGATGACATCTGCTGTCCTTCTTTCCCAGCTTTGGGTTTTAAATGACTCTCTCAGCTTCTAACATCTCCTGGGACATCCTCCTTCTGCATCTTCAAATGTCTATGTCTAAGTATCTGCCCTCTGTATCTGCTCTGAGCTCTCCTTTCTCCATGAGTTCTTTTAAGACTCCAGCAAACTAATTAAGACTCACCTTGAATGGGCAGGGCCACATCTCCATGAAAACAACCTAATCAAGAGATCCCACCTAACAATAAGTCTGCCCCTACAAGATTGGATTAGAAGAAAAGAACTTTTCTGGGGCACACAGCAGCTTCACATCAGCACAATTATCATATCCATAATTTTAAAAAAAATCCTCCTATTCTTTAGAAGACTGTTATGAGTATAACAGAACCAAATCACAAAATAGTTTGTATTTCAAGAATATATTTATTACAATAGATGTGGGAGAAGTATTATTATTATTATTATTAAATGATCACTACATTCCTTTTTTCTCATTTTTGGACTCAGTGCCATTTCAGTGATATTTACTAATCCCACTCTACTCTGCTCAGTGTTCAATAGGTCCATGACACAGATTAACTGCCTCGGTTGAATGCAGAATGTACTTTATATCTCCAATTGCATTGAAAAGTCATTCTAAAACGTCACTCATTACTCCTGTTTCTCTATTAAAATGATTAATTCAAACAGTAGAAAATCAGATTTAATTGATTTAGAAGTCCTTATTTATAAACCAATAGTATTGCATTTTAAAAGATATGCTAGAATAAAATCTAAATATGATTTATGCTTTATTTGGAGCCCTTTATTGATCACACTTGTCTCTAGTACAGTGATTAACATATAGAAGTACTCAATAAATAGTGGTGAAAGAATGAATTAATGTATTTGAGCTTGGCCTTTCCATTAGTTGATCTTCAAAACAGCTTGATAAACCACAGACCTTTATGGCTACACACAACCATACAAGTATGTGCTATTTTTAAATAGAATATGTACATAAACACACATACATATGCATAAACATTGTCTATAATTTCTGCATTCCCAGTTTACAAGGAATATTAATGTTATCATAGGATGGGGAAGTTCGTAAGGAGAATACTCAAAAGTAATCCAACCACTCATAGTAGATTTTAATAGTTATTTTTTGAGTTCTGTATCATGGATACATACTTCGACATTTTTCTGGACTTAAATGCATGACTCCCAAAAGCATTTGTTTATCAACAGTATTTTATCTCCAAAAGACACATTTCACATACGAGTAGATTGCAATATTAATTCCATATACTTCCAAAAAACTAATCTTCAAATAATCAAACCATAGCATAGAGTGGTTCTGAGGTCCAAATGTTTCTGAAGATAAAATGATAAAGTTAAAGCAGCGCAAAAATGAGGATATGCTCAAGTTGCAAAATGAGACAAAGTTTTATGAGACGTATTCTTTTTTCAGTCTAAATATATTTTATTCTAGTGTTTACTAGTCGTAAGTGTCCACTGAAAGTGATTAAAACTTTATGGGACTATGACTTCCTTATGATTCTTGAATCCCTTAGCTAAAATGATTTTCAATACCCCTTTCTTTCTGAGGAGTCTGCAACAATTATTATTATAACGACAACAAATGGAGATACTCTGTAGTGTTTCAGATCGGATTCTAGGATCCAATGAGCTTAACTTCTCAATAGGTCAACAGTTCAGCTGAGTCAACTTCCTTCAGTTTGCACCCTAGACTTGCCTTTTACTAGCTGTGTGACTTTAGAATAGTAACTTAATTTCTCTGAGCCTCAATTTTTTACTTAAAGTGTGGATGGAAAAAGCGCTTACATCATAGAACTGTTGTATAGATTTAGTAAAATGATTTTGGGTATTATGATAGTGCCTACTATGAAAAATATCGGTAATAACAATACCTTTAAATATCAATTGTGATATTTTGGTTAATTCATTGTTAAGTTTTTATATATCAGTTACTGTTCATAGATGAATTAATTTAATCCTTGTAGGTTGAAAATTTGAAGGTTATATAACAGCCTTTTCTATAATCAAAGTATAAATTTCTGGAAGTCAGAATTTATAACATCAGTAAGGACAGATCTAGCCAGTAGGTACCACTCTACTAAGATAGTTTTTCATGTAGCCAAAAGCTTTCTTCTCTAACTTTATCTCCTCCTCCTTCTCTGTCTTCTGATTAAGTAGTATAAAGATTAACCATAACTTCAACATTTGTAAATGAAACTACTCTTGTGTAACCGAAATATGTTTCTGCATCATATTCATTTAGTCTCGGTTGCTGGTTTTGAATTTTCAGTTTTATGCATGCACAGGCTTTGGGTTTTACACCATGAAATCCAACTTGCTTGAACTTCCAGGCTGTTTTCACGCACATGGCTTTAAGGGTATTAGAAGTATTTAGGAATTTAAGTTCCTGGAAATCAGCTTGCAGTAACAAACATAGGTTATAATCACTAAAGGGAGAGGAGATTTTATGTAATTCATTAAAATACCCATCTATGAATATCAACTTAAAGCCTACAGTAATAGGATGGAAGTTGTAAAAATGATCTGTCTCTCATTTTGCATAATTCCCAGATTTAGAATGTCGTATAAACAATTTTGAAACTCCCAAGAGTGCTCTAAATATTATAAATTGGATGTTTCATACCAGTTTATCTGATGCCTTACTCAATGAGGCTTTAAGTTTCAACTAGGCCAAGTCACAAAAATAATTAATCTGTCAAAAAAAAAAAGAAAGAAAGAAAATGTAAACAGGCTTTCTTTCAAAACTCTGATTTTTCTAAAATTACAAATTTGGGTAAACAAATTTCACTCATGTAGCTTCTAGTTAAGTTTGTGATCTTTTAAATGATTCTACATAGTTTATATGCACTTCTATATTATCTGTAAGGTGTTGTTATCACAATCTACCTCACAGATGTACCCAGAAAACTCATCTATCCCTCCTTAATGTTCATTTTTACCCCAGCTCCAAGGTTCCCAGCACTTCTAGTTCTCCCCACCTCAAGAACCTCTCACCCAGTGTCTTGCAAGTCTCAAAAATCTCTGACTCTCCAAATTCCTCCAAGTCAGAACTGTCCTAGAAAATGGTGGCACCTTTATTCAAATACTAAATGTGAGCAAATGGAAGTTCAGAGTGATTTGATTTAGATTATATAATCAATAAAGAGTAAGATTGGACCAGAACTTAGTTTTCAGTCTTTGATGGGAATGTCTGTGCTGGCCAGTTACTGAAGGACGATTGATTCCATGATATCTGAAACAGTCCTTGCTTGTGTGCTGTCTTCATTTAAATTAATTATGATTTTGATTTTCTTACTCGCAAACTAAAAATGGAGCAGTTCATTGACGTTAGACTCAGGTTCAAGTCCTATGTGGCTGCTTGCTAAATCTGTGACTTTGGAAAATTAGTTAAGCCCTGAGAGTTTACTCATTGGCCAATGAGAGTCAGTGAGATAACTAGGGTACTTCGTTTAGCACAGTATCTGATATTTAAACTCAATAAATAATAGCTTTTATAAAAAATAGAAATGCCTGGGGGAATAGGATTAGAATTCAGGATCTGTATAGGCACTAGCTCGGGTTCTCCATGTCACTAACTGTTGTGTGACCTTGAGCAAAGCTTCCCTCCTGGATGCTATTTTCCTTCTCCGTTGAACTTATGTATAGAGTCATATTGTGGGATCCACCAAAAGATGAATGAATCATGGAAAGGATTTTGGAGCAAGAAAGCCTTGAGTCTGGTAGTCACGGAGATAACTTTGGAATCTCTGACTCAAGAAATGAAAGGTGTAAAGAAGTATGGCATACCTGACAAGAGAAAGAGTGGCAGTTGTACTTCAGGAACATAGCAGAAAAGAAAGAAGTTTAGGAATATTCCTATAACTTCGACAATATAATGGAAAAAACAGAGCATGTGGTTTAGAAGTTTGCGCTCCAGTTTCTCCTCCAATGCTAAACTGCTGTCCAGCCTTAAAGATGCCCTTTTCAATGTCTCTGAGCTTCAGTGCCATCATCTGCCCTATGAAGATGTGGACTGTTCTCCTCCAGCTCTAAGATCCTATGTTTCTCTACATTAGATTAGTGCTCCACGAATTATGTTCCACTAAACACTTAATATTTTACTTGCTATTCTGGGGTGAAGGGGTAGAATCTTCCCATTGCGAATTCTGCATATGCCAATTACATCTGAAGGCACACAACATCAGTTACGTATTAAAGGCTCTGGGAAGTTCAGTACAAAGAAATACCTATCTCACTCTTTAGTACCCCGGTTATTAGCCTCCTGTGGAACCGCTCAAAGAGCTTCTATAACTGCTGCAATGGATAATATACAGGCTTTGCAAAGTATAAAGCTCTAGCCAAAGCTTTGGATTTTTATTATCACCATCTTCATCACCATCATCACACCACCGCCATCATTGTCATCTTCATCATCATCATCGTCTTCGTCATCATCATCATTGTCATTATCATCGTTGTCATCATCATCATCGGCATCTTCATCATCATCGTCATCATCATCCTCATAGTCACTAAACTCGTGCATTTACAAACCCAGTTCTGCATAATGTGCTATGAATTGTGACGTGTAAGGTGTTAGAAACTCACCAAGGGGCAAAAGTAGCTTTTGTAAACTATACATTCACACCCCAGAAAGCTGAATTTTTATTTTGGACGTCAAGATTAACTCAGGGCCAGGGTAGAATTAGCATGTTCTTAAACAATGAAAACTGAAATAGCAGGCAAATATGAACCACAACCCAGTTAAATTTTATTTCAGTGCCAAATGACTTTTGTTCATTCTATTTTCTCATTTCTTCAAAGAATGAACAGAATGACATATGTATATTACATGATTTTTGTCCCGTTGAGGGAAAAGTATATCTTGACACTGACCGCCTCATAATTTCATTATACAGTTTTCAAAGCACTTTCACATCCATTCCTTTGTTTGATATTAGTAACATACATATTAAAATGAGCTCAGCTAATTCTATTTTATCCATTTTATGGATGAGCAAACTAAGGAGAAAAGAAGTTAAGTCACTTTCTCAAGGACACAAATAATTTTGGATAATTATAATCATTTCTTTTTTCACGTTTACATCCTATTTTGTTTTGCTACCATTCTTTTCAATTACATTACTGTCAGTAGCAGACATTTAACAATTAGCTGATTCATTTGAAAGAATGAAGATTTCAAATAACAGCCAGGCCAATGTTTCTCAAGTGTTTAATGTCATCACACACATGGAAGAAAATTACTGGGATAAACGAATCAGCCCTACTTACGGCTAGTGAAGAATGGGCCAGGAGAGAGGTCAACATCTAACACAGTTATAACATTTTTGTTAAACACACTATTATCTGCCACCCGCCAGTGGAGAAGCTTAAAACCCATAAAAATATATGATTGATTTAGCCAATGATTAGAAGGAAACTCTGTTACTCTCATTTTCATAGATTGTTTTTTTTTTTTTGAGGTGTCACCCATTATAAATGTCCTTTATTTAACATACCATCTCAACGGACACTCAAGTCCAATACTCTATTTCAGGATCTGAATTGATGTGGTTTCAAAGAGAAGAAAGAAATTCTATATGAAGGAAATAAATTTGCTTCCCCAATAGATTTTTTTTCCTCTGCTAATTAAGGACATTGTCATTAATATATTTTTGTTAATGATTTCTCACTTACTTTTAAAACAAACTTTGTATTTTTTATTCTACTTTATTTTTAAAATTCATAAATTCTTTGAGCCATTGTTATTTACCATGGCTCAGAATTTGGGGAGGTAAAGAGTGGGGTTGGCAGAGGAAGCATTTTTCCAAATTCTTCCTCCTACAGTATTAATCACTTTTTTCTTGGTATTATACTCATTTGAATGCACTTCATTAGAGGCAGAGGAATAATCTATGTCTGTTTCAGCTTTAGAGCCCTCAGGGAGCTTACCATAATATCTCGCATGTAGCATCCTAATTCCATGGCCAAAACCACAATTTTCTAAGCACTAAATTCGGCACCAACTATAAACTCTGTTCTATGCAGGCTCTGGGAATTTTTTTTAAATGATGTTTTAGAGGATACATAATTTAGGGATAGGAGTGAAGACTCTACCATTTCAATACATGTTAGTTTAGTGTTAAGGTCTAAATTTTGTAAAGCATCATTAATTCACTTTTGAAGGGAAAGTACCTGCTCAGGAAACATTTCATGAAAGAGAAAAATCCTGACATTCTTGAAGGATTCTTAGATGTTCAGCATTTATACATGTGGTGATTTGGAGAATGGAGAAAAAGGTTCTTACCAGCACAGGGAAGAGCATGATCTAAAAGACATATAAGAATATAAGCACTAGGGAAATTCTGGGGCAAAGAAGTATGTATAAATGGAGTGCAAAGTAGGATATTGGTGGAACGTGAAGCTAGAAAATTATTTTAAAAGAGACCATATTGGAAAGAGCTTTGCATTGCACACTAAAAACAATAATAGGACTTTTCATGTTTGTGCCCCTGGCTTTCATAGATTACATAGCTGAATGTGAAAATTACTTAACATTTCCGGAATATATAGTAAAATTATTCCATTCACTTTCAGTATCCTTCTTTATAATGTTTTGGAAGGTAATAATAATTGATATTCCATCTCTAGCTAAGCCAGAGGAAATGGGAAGAAAATATCAAAAGAATACATCTTTTTCCTACATATTCAGAATACATATGGTTCAATTAAAATAAAATTATTTCAAATGTGACATGTCTGCTATTGAAATTTTAAATAATGTCAAGATTATTAGGGTAAAAATCAAATGCCCTCCTTTACACATAACTCATCATCCCACAATTCATCTTTTCAGAAATAATCCACCATTGAGAGTTTGTATATGTATTTACAGGTTCATTTCTCTGCATTTCTAAATATAAATGTTCTTATCATTATAAATGGAATGATTATATATATATTTCCTGAAATTTGCATGTTTTCACCTAACAATACATCATAGACAAATCCCCCCCCCATAGATCTACCTCTCTCAGTTTGGTTTTACTGTAGTTTAGTACAAAATCTCCCTTGTTTTAAAATTTTGTGCAAACCCATTAAACTAGACTTAATTTTCTAATTTCACATGGATCTATGAAAACTTTTTCAAGTATCTAATTATTCTTTGGACTTACCTTAAGGTCCTCTGATCTGTAACGTATCCTACTGCTAAGGGCTTTAAATCTGCCTCAAAACAAGGGTTTCTTCCTGGGATGGCTTTAGCATTACCATGTGACTTATTTAAAAGCTAAATCCTCAGATGATAGCAAACCCTTTTTTAATTTAGAAAGTGAATATTTTCCAGGACCCCATCACTGTAGGATTTATCTAGATCAAAGTTCTCAAACTGTGTTCTGGGGAAAGCTAGCATATCACAATTGGTGTTCAACCAAAAGGAATTTCTTTGTCAAAATAATCCAGTAGTGCTTCATTCCCATTGGATATTTATGGTGTGCTGCATCATATTAAATGTCTTAAAGTTTCTGCAGAAAATAAATCTCTAACTTTGTTTAGCTTAGCATTTTTCAATTTGAATGCTAAATCCTTTTTTTGGGGTTCAATCTATATCTCATATATACACTTTCAGAACCACTCATCTAGACGCTTATATACATCATAAAATGTCCAGTAACATTAAAAATAAGTGACAAGCTAAATTTCAAATCTTATAAAATAAAGCTCAACATGTCCTTAAAAACAATTGTGAGGTTGTCATGAGGACTAAATGAGATAATGGATGTAAAATTTAGCATGGTGACAGTACGTAGCAAATGTTCAATAAATGCAAAGTCTCTACCATTATTAATTTGACTCTGTAGAAAATATTTACTAGTAACCCACGAAAGCTCCAGATACTGGAAAAACCTCATTACCTCTGCTCTGGAGAAGCTCCTGTTTAGAGGAAAAGATGTCCTGTAGTATGTTAAAACAGAACGTGAAATCATGGCTATGAGAGAAGGAGGCTGAAAATGTTGAGACAAGAAGGTGGAATAATCTTACTCTGGTGGAGGCAGAGAAATGGAAGGGAAAAATTTCCATGGAAATGGCATTTGAACTAATTATGATGGATATTTAGAATTTTTCAAAGCAACAGATGACCTCTTAAGAAGAATATTTTTTACAATTATTAAAGAAAATTTCAAACTGACCAAAATGAATGCATTGTGTAATTACTAGGTGCCTACCTTTGGGATGTGGAAGGTTCAGAGTTCGATGTACAGGAAGAGGTTGCTGAGCAATTTTGGGGCCCAAACCAGCTATACAAATTAAGACATACTTATACTTGGGACTTGAAACTTATAATTAACAATAACTTCTCTAAGTACTGCCTCTATCTATCTTCTTAATTAGATTCTTGAAATTTTAGGATTGAAATATTGCTTAAAATTCCTCTGGTCCAAACCTGTATGTTACAGATAAATTAACTAAGACCCAGACTGGTTAAATAGCTAAAAACTTGTGTTACTTCATTTTATGAAATTTTAGGTCCTGTGCATCTTACTGACCCTTTGACAGCTCCATTTGAATGATGTTGAACTTAGAGTCTAGTGAGGAAGAAGATTGGAAAACAACTAATTAGATAGCATGAAATAAGTGCTCTAAATATAATTTTAAGCATTTGGCTTTGGGAACATGGAGGTGGATATAATGATTTCCAGGAAGTCATCAGAGAATAGAATGATTCATTGGATTTCATTAGGTAAGAAAAGGGATGAGGTGAGAATGGCAACCAGCTTGATCTAAGACACAGCACAGAACTGTGAGTGTATGTTACAGATGAGGCTGGAAGATGGGGTCAGATCATGAAAAGCTACAATTTGAAGTTAAGGATTTAAAAACATTTTTATGAGTTAGAAGATCATGGAGTAAGTTTTCATACTCTTCTCCACCCCCACCACCACCACCATCTGAAACAAATAAAACATTGCAAGAAACTGTGAAACACTTTGTGGACTACTATGCTGTCAACTTAGTATAAATTAGTGAAATTTGTTAATTAATTCCTAGATCTTCATGATTTGCTGAATCTATGTATTTGTTCACTTATCTGATTATCTGGTAGCTATTTTTATTTAATGAATGCTTAATATGTGCCCTGCAGTGTGCTTACATTTTGCATATGCTCTCTCACATAAATTTTTTTGATTTGATGTTGAACCAGAATTAAAGTTCACTTTTCTATCTATAGTTAACTTCATCTTCTCAATTAACACCTATTGGTTTATTTCCATGGTAATAAAAAACTTTCTTTTTAACGTGTATTGTGTGCTTTCTTTGCTCTTATCCTAGTTCTTCCTATACATTGTGGGTGAATTTCTATTGGGCGTTGGAGTTTGTAAGTGCCAGGGACAGTGGAGTGTGTTCTCTCAACTCAGAGATTGGGAAAGAAACAGTCTTGATGCTGGTCATTGAGGGCGCACGTAGAAGGAAATATGTAGAACCCAATTGTTTTTCAACCTTTTGTCCAAACAGTTATCAGAATATAAGAATAGAAAGGTAACGAAGAAAAAAAGTGAAACAATAGGAGGGTAAAAAAAACGGCATGAAGAAGCCAGAAAAATGAAAATTATGCATGCCTTCCTACGGAATTGAATTTGAACTTTATCTTGATACATTGAGTAACCATCAGAGATTTCAAAGCAGGATATTGTAGGGTCATGTTTATGTTTTAGAAAGATCTCTTCTCTTTTTCTCTTTCTCTGCCTCTCTATCTCTCTTCTCCCATCTCTCTCCTTTGTGTTGGATTCACAGAGGAAAGTTGAGCCCTCAAAAGATAAACTTCAAAATGATGAATTTTCTTGACTAAGCTATAACACCTCAAAAGATAAGAGGGATCAACTTGGCCATGATTCCCAGCTCCACTCCATGCCACTATGTCTGTGTTCTGGGCTTTTAGTAAAATAAAACCCAGCAGCCATGATTTGACCTGCTATGTATGTGAATCTGCAGAATAATAGCCCATGTTGTGTTAGACATTCACTTCAGTAACCTAATAGTCTACAGCTTTCAAATTCCTGTAACTTATGTACTAGGAAGTACCTCAGAGCTGGGGAAATACAAGTTCAACATGAATGATACCTTTAGAGTCAACTGGGTAGCATTGCTTGTGCCCTACAGTTGGTAAAACATAGAGGGTTCAGGCCAAGCACATATGCTCATTATTTCTGCTGCTTCAGAGCAGTGACTAGTGACAGCATTTGAAAGAACAAAAGCAGCGAGTTCTGTCTAAGAGCCACTTGACCTTTTCAACTCTACTTGACCTGCACTCTGTCCAAAGTTCCTAAGTGGACTGAGTGTGCCTGAGAGTGCTATTGTCTACAGCAGCTTCTATTTTGAGATCACTGGCCAGACACATTTCTAACCCAATAGAATGACCTGCGCTTTGTGTGAAAATCCTGTGTGTAGAGCACAGGGCAACGTTTCCACATTGGTCCACATTTGTATTCTAGACAAGTTGGCAAGTGTATGAAATTAGCTCATGCAATTACCGATTGGGCTTGAGCTTCCAATAGCCCTGTAAATTAGCTCTAGGTAGGCCCCCAGCACAGGAAAAGAAAAATAAATAAATCCTTGTTTCCAAGCTATGGGAATAAAATTTCGTTCTGAATAAATTCATTTCTGCATGTTCAAATCTCCAGTCTTCACTACTGAATTTTTCATCTAATATAAACAACTGGTTTTCACTTTCAAACTCCTACACCTCCAGGATCTTACACACTGAGAACCATACACCCACATATTAACACGCCCATCATTTAAGGCACATGGAATTTTATGGGGACAAAATCACAAACTGGAATGTACAACCAGAACATATGCTTTTAATTTCTTTACTTTGTAGAGCTGAGCCTACATGAGCATATAAATATGAGAAACTGAACTCCCTATTCTTGCACTTGTCATTCTCTTCTTTAAAACAAGCAGAATTTTCTGCTTCTGATTTACACCCACACTCTTCTCCATCTATTCTTTTACCCTGCTTCATATAGGTGGAAAATTTTCCCATATTACGTAAGTAAAGACTTCTCTTTCCCCTCTTTGAAATTCCTTCACTGGAGACTGGCTTTTAATCATCCTGCTTTGGCATGTCCTGTGGAATTAAGGAAATAAATGAAGGGAAAAAAGAGTAAACATATTTCTCAAGTCAAGACATATTGCCCATTTGCAATCTCCATAAATATCTTATAAGTTGTTTAATTTCACCTGTATTTAATTATGTTGCCCCTTTTCAGAGGTAAACTCTTTGAGAGTAAATTTTTTCACCTAAAATTTTAATCCATTTTAAAGACTGGCTTTCTGTACATTCTGTAAGAGTCTAAGCATGCAGAAAGACTTAATAACCATAAAATAAAAATAGCTGGGTCATAGAAAGGAAACGTAACCTTGTCTGTCTTTTCTTGCTTTAACTGAAAGAAGGGCTGTGCCCTCTGTTAGCTGAAAATCCACCAGGATCCCTTAGTTTTTTATTATCTTCTACCTAGAGGGGAAGATTATTTTTTTCCATCTGTCTGATGGCATTTTCAAAATAATTCCTGTTCTATAATAACCTCTTCAGGGAGAAAAAAAGAATACAATTTACCACATCCCCATGATCATTATGTGGCAAATTTGCCCTTCAGATTTAACAATGACAGTGTTTTAAGCAAAAACCTAGACCTTGTACTCCCGAAGCAATGATCATCTGTTCTGACTTCTCCTTCACATGGAGTATCATCCTTAGCCTTGTTTATTTTATTGGTTTTAAATAACAGGTTACTTTTTTTCTAATGGCTGCATCCATCATGACAACTGATCCTGGTAGTTTTGGTAGTCAAAGATGGAAAAAGACAATCTGCATGTTATCTTTAAAATGGAAGAAAATATATCCATACATACATACTTACTTTAATTCATTTTTACCACCTACAAATGAGTTAAAGAGAGCACTTTCCAAAATGGCAAGCATGTATTCAAATATCAGCTGACATTTGGGCACAAATTGGACCCATGGAAGACGAAGATGCTGCATGCCACCAGTTAAGAATTTAAGTAGAAGGCAAATGGATAGCCAGAACCCGTCTTATCCATTCTGCCCATAGCTGCCATATTAATCTTCCTATATTAGTCATGATTTAAAGCTCAAGAATCTGCAGTTATTTTCCAATGCTTCTTATATTAATCAATGCTTCTGTTTGAATTTTAGATCCTTTTATAAATGTATCTTATGTACTTCAATTGCCTGCTCACCCACATATTTCCGCCTTTCTTTAAACCTTTAACGAATCATCATCATTGCTACTCTTATAGTAACTACCATTTGTTGAATATTCATCCAAAGATATTTCTTGAGGACTTATTTCATACAAGGCACAGTAAAAGCAATGGGAATAGCCTGGCACTGGTGAAGAAAATAAACACAGTTCTGTGTTATAGAACAGTCTTCAGTGGGAGATGGAAATGAAGCCAAAATTTCACATACATATTTAACAAAATAACCCAGATGAGGGGATGCACAGGTGGTTCGGTGGTAGAGTGCTCACCTTTCATTCAGGAGACCCAGGTTTGATTGCTGGACCATGTACACACACATAAACAAACAGAGACAGACAGACAGAAAGAGCACAGATTAGCCTTAGGGGCTTCTGGATGTTTTTCTGGAAAAGCTTAAGCTAAAACTTGAAAGATGACCAAGTAGTGACCAGACAAAAAGGCAGAAGAAACACAGGTGCAAAATCAGGAAGAAGCTTGGATGTTTGAGGAACTTAAAAAGACAGTCTACCTAGAGAACATTGAATGTGAGTGGAGAGTGATGTAAGATAAAGCTGAAGAAATACTTAAGGGCCAGATGTACAATGTGGCATCCTAGGTAGGGGTCAAGATTTTGTAATCTGTGTTCTAAGAAGTATGGACAAGCATTAAAGTGTTTAAAGTATAGATTTGATATAATATAAGCAGATTCTCAATTTTAAAATAACTTTTTGGTGACTTTGAGGAGGATGATTTGTATGAAGGAAAACAGGTAAGATTCAAAACTTTAGGCTATAGGTTATGTTGACTTGCACGAGCATGCTTGGAAAAAGGATAAAAAGTTGAGATTTGATTTAAAATATATTTCAGAAAGAGTTGTGAAAAAACTTAATGATTGATTAGATTTGGGGTATGTTCAATTGAATTATGTACCCCAATATAGTTATGTTCTTAATTGTAATCTTCATTCCTCTGGGAATGAAGGGTCATTATAAATAGGGTCTCTTAAAGATGTTAGTTTGAGTTAAATTGTGGCCAACTGAAGCCATGTGGACCTTAATTCAGGTTACCAGAATCTTTCATAAGCATAAAAAATTCACACATATTAAGAGAAAGCCACGGAGAGGAGCCAGGAGCCTAAAATCAATTGGAACCACAAAGGGAAGGAGAGGACATTGACATGTGACAGACAAGAGGGAGGCATACAACCCAAGGAACTGAAAGGATCCCTGGCAGCCAGCACCAGAACGTCATGGGCTTTGGGAAAATAGCATCACCTCACTGACAACTTGATCTTTGAATTCTCCTAGCCTCAAAACCATGAACCGATAAATTCCCAGTAAGCCAACCCATTGTGTGGTATTTGTCGTAACTGCCAGAAAAACTAAGACATGGGGTTAAGAAGGTGAAGAATATCAAAGATGATTCTAATGTGTCTGTTTTGAACAAGTAGGAGAATGATGATGTCATTTACTAAGATAGAGGAAAATAGAGGAGGAGGGAGTTGGGGTAGGGCATGCTATCGTACAGGAAGTTCAGGGTGGACATATTCCCCTTACAGTAATTGTGAGACAGTCAAGTGGAGACAACATTAGGCAGTTACATATTCCAGTTGGAACTCAAAGAAGATCAAAGTCTGAAATATCACCTAGGGATAGTCAGAATATATATCATGTCATAGATGCCATTTCAAAAGTGCATGTCATGGCTATATGGGAGATTGCATGGGAAGAGAGTGTGCCCTGATAAAAGAAACACACTGAGGCCCAGCTCTAATCCCTGAAAGAAATCAAGTATCCAAAGAGATAGGAGGAAAGTTTTAAGATTGTGAAGTCCCAGGCCGTAAGGACTGGGGATGTTTCAAGCAATGTGAAAAACTACTGTGAGGTCAAATAATGTGCAGAAGACAATGCTTATTAGACTTAACAACACAGGGTCCTAGTTTGGGGGAGATGATGTGCAAGGTGATTTATATCTATAGTTAATTTTCACAGTGCAGTAGGTATTATTGTCATGCTGCAGGTAAAGAAACTGAGGCTCAGAGTTGAAGGTCACACATTAAGAAGGGGTGGAGGGAAATCTGGGCTTCAAACCATGATACTGGAGAGATGATGCCCTTTCTTGATATTCTGCCACTTAACTCCATACCACCTCTCCATTCCCTGGACTGATTTGTTATTTTTGCTGTTTGTTTTTTGGCTTGTTGGTTTTGGCACTAAAGTCCAAGCCTCATAACTAGATTCTGCCTTATTTTCTTTTTGTCATAGGTGTGGTAGTCTTGTCTCTCCCACTAGATCTATGAGTTTTCTGAGCATACTGTAGGGAGAAAAGAATCAGCTTTGTGCTCCAACAAACCTGGATCATACCTGAAAAATTATGATGTCCATGCCATGCCTAGTGGAGTGGCAGATTAACTGATGAGCCAAGTGTATCGATGTGACTTTTATTATTTCATTTTATCCATTTCAGCCCAATGTGCTATAACAGAGTAAGATTAAATAAATATTTATCAGGACTAATTCTTAGAATACTGCAGGTGACATAAATTTTCACCAGTTAATTGTAACATCATAATTGCTAATATAGTTTAGGAATCATGAAAACTTGCCATACCCAGGGACTGAGAAGAGAAAAGAACATGAGGTGCTCTCTTTCTGTTTCTCCTTTAACCTGTGCAAATGTCACACTGGAAAACTAGACTCCCAGAAATGATGAGCTCTTTGAGGACAAGATCCATGATTCCTCTAAGTTTTCTTCCATTCTTTCTATTCTAGGGCCACGCACGTGATATTTAAAACATTATTTACTAAAATGAATAAATTTGATGTTAATGATAAGATGTCTTGGCCTCCATAGACAACTTCTAATGCTTTCTTTTTTGAACTAAAATGTCCCATGCTAAGATGACATTCTAACTTCCTATCTGCTGCTCTAAACTCTATTTGTAATACACGTAGGTATATATAGCTTATATAGATACATAATGGGATATTTCATCATCCTTTCCAAAAATGTCATGGGAACATGACACATGAAGAAGCTAAAAATGTTTCGTAAGGCAAAAAATAAGGCTAATAAATACTTTTACCATCATGACTCAGCAAGCATAATATATTGATGTATTGTTTGACAAGTCTTATCTAAGGTTCAGCCATGCCCATGTATGTGAGAATTTGATGGGACCAAAGAATATAGATATTTGAAAACTTCTAAATTGTCTGCCCCCCTCAAAGCTTTACAAATATAACAACTTCATGATCCAATGTGTGCCCATTTCCTATTATTTAGGCATTTTATACACATAATAGTTTAAAACTACATGATTCTGCTTGATCCTTAAGTCCTTTTCTGGAAGATTTGCTGACCTATAATAGCTCATTCTATCGGGAAAACGACAATAGCACATTTACCTTTTGAATTGTGTGTAGGGCCGTAAAATAGTCCTTCATCTTAACCTCTTGCCAAACTGGTCTCGTCCACATTCTCAAACATGGACTTCTACTAACCCCCTCTGGACTGTCATCTTCCACATGGACCATACTGTGGAAATTCCACTCCTTTCAAAGCACAGTTCCAATGCTGTCCTCAGAAGGAAGGGATATATACATAGTAAGTACTCAGTAGAGGCTTGAGTAGATTTTAATAGAAGCCAGCATTTTTTTCCCTACTTAATCCTTCATGTACTACTAGGAACACAATAAAAATTGGGCCCATTTAAGGTCTCTTTCTATAATTTGAGTGAATATGTATGAACTACAAGTTATTCTAGGGATTACAAGCACAAATATTTACAGAGGTATTCTGAGGATTAGAAACACAAATATTTACATATTTATGGTGTTCAGAATATAATATAGGCTGGATTGGGAGAATTTGGTAAATCCAGAGAGCTTGTGCTTATCTATAAAGGCAGGTGATTTTTTCTAGACTTTGTTCCATCTAGAAAAGTCCCTGGTACATAATAGAACTTCAATAAATATCTGTTTAATGATTGAATGACAGACAACTGACTGAATGAACAAATGCTAAATGAGAGGTCATTGCTTTCAAATCCTCTAACTTCTCAGTAAAATAAAAAGGGAAATCCAAGATTTAGGGAAACATCCTGAATTTTTTTTTATTTTTATAACTTAATTTTAACCCATTAAAACAAGAAATCCATTCTAATCAAACAATCTATAGACCAAGCCTAGCCTGACAGTTGGCAATTTACTACCCACTCTATATTCTTTCTTTGTGAAGTAATTCATTTCTAATAATTTTGAAACAGGTATTAATTCAAAATCTACGTCCTGCTTCTCTCAGACTAGAGTCATGGAAAATAGTAAAATAATAATAGAAAAGATAATGTGTACGATAGATAGGAATTATAGTTAACATTTTCTGAATTGTTTTCATTTTGATTCTAACTTAACCTTTCCAACAGCTTGGTTAAAAGGAAAGAAAGTAGCCATCACCCCCGTTTTGCTACCTTTGTGTACATCCAGTTTTTTCACTACTGTTCTGATTGAATCGGTGATTATTTATTGACCCATTTTAAAAGCAGCCCCAATGTCCACAGAGTGCTGGTCTTTGTCCATTTAGTCACAGTAACTGCGCTGAGAGAACCCATAGTGCAGTGCTTTTACCTGCTCAGTTGGTGGCTTGTAGCTTGCCCATTTGGGGATGAGTTATTTCAGAGGGCTTCATAAAAGAACCACCTGGCTGGACATTCAGGAAGGCTGGCTTCTTTAGATATGGCGCTACTTGAAGCAGCCCAAGACAATATCACAAATCATGTCCTCATTGTTGCCTTCTCACTGTCCCATTTGGCAAATATGGGTGACTGCCAAATACAGCAGGCCCAGGAAATCAACAGAGAAACTTGAAACAAAGGAAATTAAGGGACAAGTTTCCTTTTAAAAACATTCCCTGCATTGTGAAGAACGTGAGAACACGTCACCATTTTGAGGTCGTTACTTAGAAGTTTTGGGTAACAATCTTTAAATAAAACCTAGAAGACCATATATTTCAGAGAAAACACATGTCCAAACATGTATATTTAGCTTGTTGTCAAATGTAAAGTTAAGAGACCTAAAACAAGCAGATCAATATGATACGAATGCAGATGTCTCTCCAGCCCTTTGTAAGCCCTCATTTAGTTTGAGAAGCCTGGGCCTGCCAGGGCAATTTTCTCTCATGTACCTCAAGACAGAGATGCTGTGTCAAGAAGTCATATTTTGGGGGAGTTCAGATTTTAAAGAGTAGGAATCCCAGACACTTGATGTGGAATTCAACACATCACCTGTTCCTCCTGCTTTCCCCACCATGTACACACACACACACACACACACACATACACACACACGCACACGCACAAATAGTACAGGTTCATTAATTCTACTGTATCTAATAAAACATGTAAGTGGGTCTGAAAATATCAGTCAGCTTCTTAGGAAAAGATGGGACCTTTTCTAAATTCATTAAATGTGAATTTATTAAGTCAAGATTAACTCTTGTGACACTTGGGTTGTGAAAGTAGCTAGGAGAGTTCTTTAAGAATTTTGACTCTTCCAAATTTGTGTTGACCAGACTTCAGCTGTGCTGCTGGATGGGCTACCCTGGTCAACAAGAGTAGAGCTTTATCGTTAAGACTGTATCTGGGAACTAAATAATTCCATACATCTCTATAAAGAATAATTTATATTTAAAATAATTTTTGAAAGTCGTGCAAAGATAAAGTAGTTCATATCTTTATAAAATAAGACACCTAAATAGAAGCAAAAGGATTTGCAGCTCATCCTAAGTATAATGTTTCAAGGCCTGTGATGACACATTTGCCATTTAAAGTTCGTGTTTGCTTTTACAAATAAATGATGTCTTTTGGTTTATTACTGATAGGACCATATTGGTCACTGAATCCATATTTTCCTGTAACCACCAACCTGTCTATTACTAGTTTGCTGAATAGAGATCCACGCAGCCCACATCAGCAAGGAGATGGAACACCTAGGCAGAAAGCAGGTGGTGCCCTTTCAAATCACTGTGTTACAAGCCCACCCCCATGTCCCTACCTTCCCCCAGTTTCCAATCCTAAATTTGTTCCTTCTCTAGCTGGTTTAAATCCCTTAAGATTAAAAGCACCAGGTATAAGTATAGTAAACAAAAATAAACAAATACATTCCAGTCTTTATTTGTTCCACACAGTCTTAGCGCCCTTGATACGTTATCTATGCAGGAGATACAAAGATTAAGAAATCCTTGAGAGATGGAGGTGGGGAAGCACATGGCAGGATGGGTGGGGGGGTGGGTGTGTGTGCCAGGGCCAAAGATAAAGGCAGATGTATATGCAAGTGTATTAGGAGAGTTGTGATCATCCGTTACAGCAGAAGAATAGAGTATGAGGGGAAGAGATGTGAGAACAGAGAATAAAAAGTCAACCTAGATATTGATTTTTATACTGAAAGCTAAAAGCACGTGGGTCCTCCTCCAGATGATGGCAGAGAATACCCATTCGGAAAGTACTTGCTAGCGATTGTGTTTTTGTAGTGTCTGGCACTCGGTTCCTGCCAAATGCTCACTGAGGCAATATTTGAAAAAAAAATTGTCATGGGGACACAGGCACAGGTTTTGAAAGATCTTCGTGCAATTCTCATTCATCATCTCATTCTCCCCTTCCTAAGGGACACAAAAATAGTGTAGTGCATGCATTACTCATCCATTCACTAAGCTTCCTCTCTCTACTAGGCCAGGTCACCACAAAGTCGCTTAAGCATCATGATGTTCTTTGCGTCTTCATGCAGACAGCCTGAGAGCTGCCTTTCTCCAAGGCTAATTTAGAAAACCATCATTCTTGGGAGCAACCATACAAAGTTCAAAATAGCAAAAGTATTGTCCAAAACGATTTCTGTAGAAGTCTTCACACTATATTCTCATCATGCTCTGTTTTTTACTATCAATCATGAGAAAGCCACATAACCCGTTGCATATACTGTGGTGATGAGAAGCCTAGAGCTGAATTTTCATTTCAACAGCCATAATGCTATTTTCCTCCTTAGTTGTATGATTTGGAGCAAATTACGTAAACTTTCTGAATTTCAGTTTTCTCATCAGAAAAATAGGAATAATAATGATACTATTAATAGTAAAAAGAATAAATAATAACACCTATACTACCTGAGGTAATTTTCTTTTTAAAAAGGCCAGTGTAAAGAGTGAAATTTGAGTGTGTCTGTTTAATTACTATTTAGTATTTGAAGGGCCCGAATCAATAATCTGCACTCTAGGGTTGGCTGGAAAGAGTGTAGGGATGTTGCTGTCTGTTCTTAAGTAAGGTATTAGAGTCCAAAAAGCTCGAAGCTTGCTGTCTCTGAATGGTGCTCAAGGTGTGGACGTCCATTTCGTCCTCTGTACCCCTATTACATGGGGTACTTTGTGGCTTGACCCAGCATCTTGGTTTCACAAAGATGCTATCACAAATACCACAAACTAGTTTTGGCTTAGCTAGAAGGATGGGTTAGCTCACAGTTTTCAGTCTAGAAGAAGTCCAAAATCACGATATCAGTAAGGCTTAATTTCTCCAGGATTTTGGTGCATTCTGGTGCTGGCTACTCGTGATCCTTGGGGTTCCTTCGTTTGTATCTCTGCCTCCTGTCACATGGAAATCTCTCTTTCCTTTGTCTGCTCCTCTGGTTTCCTCTAACTTGGGGTTTATTTCTGAGTGGTCCTCTCCAATATCTGGCTTCTGTTTGTTTTGTTTTGTTTTCTCTCTTTATAGTGCCTCCATAAATATGGAGTAAGACCCACTCTCATTCCATTGGGCCATACATTAACTAAAAACAACATATTCAAGAACTTTCATTTCCAATAGGTTCACACTCCCAGGAATGTGGATTAAAGTTAAGAACGTATGTTGGGGCATATAATTCAATCTAACACACACAGGTCAAAAATTGGCTGGTCCTGGTTATTTTTAAGAATTTTAGTTGCAATTGCCCAGGATGTAACAAAAAAATAATTTTCATTCATGGTTTGTTCAGAGTTCCTGAGGCACAAGGGTGTGAGCCCCCTTGAATTTTCAAGAAGTTGTATGGCAATGCTTGTGTTTGCTTGCTAATCAACTTTTGTGAAAGAAATTGGTCTAAGACTTGTATTTGACAACCTGAAGATGTCTGAACTCCAAATGCCACCAATAAACAGAGGACAAAGCAAGCTGTCAATTAAAAGCTATGGCAGATCTACCTTTCTGGTAAGTTTGTAACATCAAATGAAATAGTGTATGAGAATGTATTGTAAAATCTAGACTTAGGTAACATACAATTTAACAGGGAACTAAACATGATTCCATAAATAGATTCAATATTTATCAAAAGTAGTTTTTTTTAAGTGTGTATCTTTAGACTTAGCAATTATACTTTAACGAATTTTTCCCAAGGAAATAATAAGTTAATGCACCAAAATTGAAATGCAGGAATTATCACTGCTACATTGTTCACAATGATGAAAACTGGCAATGACCAAAGGTCCTGTCATCAGATTATTACTTAATAATTTATGGTACATGCATAAAGTTTCCTAATTTCCACCATTAAAATGAATATATAGAAGTTCATTACTGACATGGAAAGATGCTCATAATGTACATTCCATAAAAAAGCAAATTGCAAATCAATAAAATAATATGACTGAATTTTTTCTTAAATAATGTATATGTATAGAAAAACATCTTGAATGGTATACATGAAAATATTAAAAGTGATTGTACCTAGAAGGCATAATTATAGGTGTCCTTATTTTTTCTCTATAATTTTGTAGGTTTTTGCTATTGGCATATACAAGTTTATAATCTGAAAAAAACAATACAATGAGATTGACCATAATAGGGCAGAATTACAAGGGAAAACTTCATGTTTCTATGTCAAATCAGAGAACCAGAAAATAAGCTTAAGAAGTTACAGTCTGACAAAAAAAAATTAAATAACTCCAATTCACAAACTCAGATTTTTCATATGAGCTGTGCTTTCTTATCACTAAAGGAATTCCCATCTTTTCGTACTCATTCTATCCTTGATTTTGATAAAATACTGAAAAAGTCTTGTTTTGGTTTGCTAAAGCTGCCAGAATGGGATCTATACCAGAAATGGACTGGCTTTTTCAATGGGGATTTATTAAGTTACACATTTACAGTTCTAAGGCCATGAAAATATCCTAATTAAAACATCAAGGGGAAGTTGCCATCTCTGAGAAAAGACTGCTGGCATCTAGGGCTCCTCTGTCACATGAGAAGGCATCTGCTCCTTCTTCTCTGGTTGTTGTTTTCAAAATAACTCTCTTAGCTCCTGTGGGTCCTTCTGGTTTCTCCCTGGGGGCATTTTCTTTCTTAGCTTCTCTAAACTCTCTCAACTCTCCTAAAGGACTCCAGCAAGCAGATTAAGACCCACCTTGAATGGGCAGGGTCACATCTCCATGGAAACAACCTCATCAAAAGATCCCACCCAACAATAGGCCTGCCCCCACAAGATTGGATTAAAATAATATGGCTTTTCGGGGGTACATGACAGATTCAAACCAATGCAGGTCTGAACCAGAAAAATTAAGGAATTCTTTCCATTATCAGAGAAAACCCTAGATCTTTCTAATTTATTTCTAGGATCTTATTCCAAATTCAAAGCTGTTTACAGATTAAGTTAGGCTCTGCTCATCACTCCACGTTTCTTGGTAGGTGATTCTAATATGCATGCTGTGATACTATGCCAGATTCCCTTATAATGAATAACCAGCAACTGATGGACACCATCATAGTGTATAATAGCAAATTATAAAGATTATCCTCTTTAAAACTACCTAAAGCTTTGAACTATATTTCAAATATTTGTTCCATAGAATTCTTCTATGGAGTAAGCAAAGTTAAGTACCTGTTTGGATTTTTTTTTTTTTTTTTTTTGGTTTTCGTTTGTTTTTTTAATGATCTAGAGACTTCCAAATGAACATTTCTATTCATTGTTTGGCTTCCTCTTTGTACTTAGCCTAGGATATCACTTAACTTCTGTTTATAGTAGTAATAAAAAGTTTCAAGTAATCTCCAATGGCCATTGGTTCAGAAATGGATCACTAATGGATATTAAACCATTATGGAAAAATTTTTGTGGTGAAAAGAGAACCAAATAATTGCAAGACTTCAAGGTATTACTCCACAGATTACTTTTGGTTTTTTTTTTTGCTTTTTTTTACTTTTTATTTTTTTGCACGGGCAGACACTGGGAATCGAACCCTGGTCTCTGGAATGTCAGGCAAGAACTCTGCCACTGCAGCACCATTGCCCGCCCCTCCACAGGTTACTTTTTAATTGCAAATGAGAAAGCTTTAACCTTTATGAAGAATTCTAGTGGGAACTAACTTAACCAATGGATCAAATTTAATGGTGGGACAATCTGATATTATGAGACTTCTGCTTTCATGAAATATGAAGTATAAAGTTTCATCTATGGAGGTATCTTGCCAGGAGTGTTTAGCTTAAAACTAACCAAGCGTTTAGGTCTTTCAGTTCACAGGAAATGCAGAGGATGGAGAAACTGCAGAGGAAGAATTAGAGAAATCCAGATTTATGGGCTATTCTGGTTTCTTCAAAAAAATCAATGTAATGAAGAAAAAAAAAGAGTTGGGGACAGTTCTAGACTATGGGAACCTGAATTGGAACTTGAAAAAAGTAGGTATAAAATAGCTGTAAAAGACATTTCAGAGATGCAGATGCTTGAAGAACAGTTGCTTCAGAGCTAACAGAGACATTTGGAGATGCTTTGAGTGCTGATAGAGCCTAACGCAGGTGGAGCCCAGCAGATGTTGCCGTGTGCCTTCCCATGAGATGCTACGCAAGCCAGATCCCAGAGTTGTGTCCCAGAGAAACTAAGTGAAGGCCCACAGATGCTTACAGAGAGAACCACTGGCATGAGAACCTGGAAGCAACAAACTGGGAATAAGGACCAGCAGACTCCAACCATGTGCCTTCTCAGCAGGTAGAGGTGCTCCAGACAGCATTAGCCTTTCTTGAGTGAAGGTAACCTATTGGTGCTTTGATTTGGCCATTTTCATGGCCTTAGAACTATAAACTTGTGATGTAATAAATTCCTTTTATGAAAGCCATTCCATTTCTGGTATACTGCATTCCAGGAGCATTAACAAACTAATACAGATTTTGGTACCAGAGAAATGGAGTGCTGCTGTGGTTTGCAAATACCAAACATGTTGGGATGGCTTTTTAAGTGGTTAAGAGGAAGATTCTAGAAGAGTTGTGAGGATTTTAATAGTAAAGGCCTAGAATGCTTTGAAGAGACCGTTGGTAGAAATATGGACTCCAAAGATATCTCTGACTAGGCTTTAAACAGAAGTGAGGAATGCGTCATTGCAAACTGGGAGGAAGGCAACACGTATTAAAATGGCAGGTAATTTGGCAAAATTGACTACTGGTTTTGGATGGAAGGCAGTTTTAAAAGCCACAAGCTGGATATTTAGCTGAAGAGATTCCAAAATTAAATGTGGAAAGTGCAGGCTGGTTTCTGCTTGCAGCTTATCTTGAAATGTGACAGGAAAGAGATAAGCTGAGAACTGAACTCTTGGGTTCAGATAAATCAAAAATTGATGGTCTGGAAAATTCTGAGCTTCAAGAAAGGGATACCCCAGAGAATAGTTCCCCACATGAGGAGTTAACCAGACATGAAAACAGTCAGCCATTTCAGAAAAGGCCAGGATTGGAGATGGAGTTATCCAGGAAGGATCTGTGGAAAGTCCTATTGTCTGATGGTTATGATCCCTGCATGCTACATAGAAAACCAACAAGAGTTTTGTGGGATCTGTATAAACAGAACCACTGCCAGTCTGGACTAAAAGGTACAGAAAAGGGACAAATTGGAGAAAAAAATAACTTCAAAAGGCAGAACTATGGAAGCTAAGGTCTGAAGTCAAGAAACCTAAGGCCAGAACAGCAGACCCACCCATGCACTTGGAGAGGGTAAGTTTGCCCTGAGGGCAGAGGTGGGCTTTCTGCCTCAATGCTCAGGAAAAGTTTTCCTGCCCTGGTCTTTGGAGAAGTGGAGCACATAACCCCGTGACTGGGGGGAGCCTGACTGCCATCCCATTGTTCTGGAGGGGTTGAGCAAGGGCCTTGGAGATGGGAGAGATCTTGGGTGCTGCTCTGAAGCTTGGTGTTCTAGTTTGCTAGCTGCTGGAATGCAATATACCAGAAACGGAATGGCTTTTAACAAGGGGAATTTAATGAGTTGCTAGTTTACAGTTCTAAGGCCAAGAAAATGTCCCAATTAAAACAAGTCTATAGAAATGTCCAATCAAAGGCATCCAGGGAAAAGATACCTTGGTTCAAGAAGGCCAATGAAGTTCAGGGTTTCTCTCTCAAGTGAGACGGCACATGGCGAACACAGTCAGGGCTTCTCTCTCGGCTGGAAGGGCACATGGCGAATACGGCATCATCTGCTAGCTTTGTCTCCTGGCTTCCTATTTCATGAAGCTCCCTGGGAGGCGTCTTCCTTCTTCATCTCCAAAGGTCGCTGACTAGTGGACTCTCTGCTTTGTAGTGTTGCTCTCTCTGAATCTCTCTGAATCTCTCCTTCTCTTTTTATAGGACTTCAGAAACTAATCAAGACCCACTCAAATGGGTGGAGACATGTCATCCCCTAATCCAGTTTAACAACCATTCTTAACTAAATCACATCAACCAGGGAGATGATCTCATTACAGTTTCAAATATACAGTATTGAATAGGGATTATTCTACCTTTATGAAATGGGACTTATATTAAAACATGGCTTTTCTTAGGGGGCATACTTCCTTTCAAACCAGCACACTTGGAGATGGTAGAGCTGAGAGAAAGGTGGTTCCCCCAATGTGCCCAGTCTTGCAACCAACACTGCAGCATTTGGAGAGAGCAAGGCCATTGTGTAGGCCTTTGGAAAAGGTGGTACTGCCACTTTCTAAGGCCCTGAGGAAAAATGACTCTCAGACTTTGAAATCTAATAGAATTTGCCATGCTGGTTTTAGGTACTATTTGGGACCTTTGACCCCTGAGTTCCTTCCAATTTCTCCCTGTGGAAATGGAAACATATATTCTATGACTATCCCTCCTTTGTATGTTGGCAGCAGATAACTTGTTCTCAGTTTTACAAGTCCACACTCAGAGGAGAATTTTGCCTTAGAACAGACCACACTTGTACCTGACTTTGATGAGATTTTGAACTTTTTTTTTACTTTGTATGGTATTTGTATTTTTGAAATGGTTTGAGGCTTTGTGATATTGTGATAGAATGAATATATTTTGTTTATAGAAGAGGCATGATTTTTCAGTGTCCAGAGGGTGGAATGTGCTGGTTTGAAGCTGTTGTGTACCCCAGAAAAGCCATGTTCTTTAATCGTGATTCAATGTTGTAGGGTGGAAACTTCTGATTAGATTGTACACACGGGGATGTGACATACCCAATCGTGGGTGTGACTTTTGATTAGTTGGAGATATGAATCCAAACATTCTAGGTGAGTCTTGATTAGTTTACTAACATCCTTTAAAAGGGAAAACATTTTTGAGAAGCCTGAGGTGCAGATGCTTGGAGAACAGTTGTCAGAGCTTACAGAGACATTTGGAGATGCTTGGAGTGCAGAGAGAGCAGATGCCTAGGCATGGGCAGAGCCCAGCAGACACCACTACGTATCTTCCTATGAGATGTTAAGCAAGCCAGAACCCAGGGTTGTGTCCTGGAAGAACTAAGTGAAGGCCCACAGATGCTTACAGAGGAAAGCATTGGTTGGAAGCAACAAAATGGAAATGAGGACCAGCAGATTCCAGCTGTGTGCCTTCCCAGTTGAAAGAGATGTTCTGGACAGCATCAGCCTTTCTTGAGTGAAAGTAGCCTCTTGTTGGTGCCTTAATTTGGACATTTTCATGGCCTTAGAACTATGAACTTGTAACATAATAAAGTCCCTTTATAAAAGCCAAAAAAAAAAAAAACCACACAAAACATTTCAGGTGTAATTGACAATATTTGAATTCGGATTGGATAGTGGATGATTACATTAGAGAGTTGCTAATTTTTGAGTGAGATGTTATGGTTACATAGAAAAAATACACTTATTCTTAGAAAATGAGTACTGAATTATTTGGGAGAGAGATATTATGTATGCAATTTATTTTCAAATAATCCCTCCCAGAAGTGGGGGGGGGGGGCATGCATACACAAATATGGCAAAATATTAATAATTGTTGAATTTAAATGGTAGGAATTTGAGTGCTCAATTTACTACTCATTTGATTCATCCATGTTTGAAATTGTTCATAATAAATAGTAGGAGAAGCGACGATTATACCAAAAACTCCAAGTTCTTTATAGGAATACTTGGCATTCTGACTGCATTTTCAAACCAGTATTGTAAAGATAGGATATTAAGAGTTTTCCTTTCATGGTGCTTTTCTTTTAAAACAGCTTCAGAGAAAACAGTTTGAATACTTTATAAATCTGGCCCTGTCTTGAGGGATTTATGGATTTTTTTCAATCTGTTTATAACCTCCTGTAAAGCCTCTGGAACCTTTTGGATTAATCATCAATAAACATTTACTAAGCACTTCCCAGAGTTCAAGGCATTCTGCTAGTCACAATAGGCTTAACAGCGTTCAGGGTAAGTCCTAGTCGCCGCCGAAGGTGTCAGCAAAATGAATCTGTTCTTTATCCAGTAATGAGGTTATCGTATGTGAAATTCAATTCAGCAAATGATTGAATATGTTCCAGGTATAGGACACAGTGCTCTGCCAAGGGAGTGGTTGAGCTTGTTTAAAGGGTGTGTAGATTGAGAGAGCCATGAGGAACGTCTGGCAGGTGTGTACCCCAAGGATCTGCTAGGGTCACTCAGTCCTTTGGCCACAGGACATGTGAGGCCCAAGCCTTATTCCATAATTTGTGCATAGTTCTACTCTTTCCCCAAGGTCGTTGTGGATTTCTGGGCACAAGAGATTCTCAGGGGGTCACTTCAGGCTCCAAGCACTTCCTTTCAGGGATTTCATTCAGTTACAGATCCTCTCTCCAGACTGCCTTGTGGTTTTGTTCCATCCATGTCAGTTCAGCCCCACTTCTTGGTTTTCATATGAAAACACAAGGACTTTATTTATTTATTCTACAGTTCTGGAAGCTCCTGTGGTCAATAACATTCATTGCATGTAGGAAGGGAAGAAATGTAAACTCAAGGGAAAAGCAGTCACCAAGTCAAAGCCTTCCCAGGTCATTATCACATAGACGGCTCCAGATCCTAGCTGTATTCTTGTCTTCAAGTGAAGCCTCTCTAGGAAAATGTCTTTCCTCCTAAACCTTGTCTTCTGAATCTCCATCTACCTTCCAGGAAACTCTGCTTGTTTGATCTCTCCTTCAGGAGGCATTGCTCTTTTCCCAGCCATACAAGTACCCAGTCTGGGGAATTCAGTGTGAATTAATGCCCAGGTCAGTTCCTAGATATTTTTTGCACTTTAAATTAAACATAATTTTGGCTTTGATGGGGAGTGGTGGAAGGAGGCAGGCTAAAGGGATGGAGGTGTTGGCACTCTGAATCATACAAAATTAGATTGGTTCCAAGGAAAGTCTTTTCTAGTCTAGTTCCCATCATGTCTGCCCTCCAGCGTGAGTCAAAGACATTTTTCATAACTCCTCTAATTTGAAGAGCAAACTATGCACCTACAAAAGACAAATATTAACCTTTTGTAGTAACCTTTTGGAGGTAGATTATCCAAAATACCATGATAGAAAACTTTTTCCTAGCTGCTTTCTTATTTAGAAAGCCCCTCTTTCTCACAATGGAGTATTTCTTGTAAACAAACAAAATGATGATTGTGCCTTTCTTTCATCTCTCCCCACCCCACCCACAAATAACACACACACACACACACATACTCATTTTTAATTGAGTCTTTTTGAGAATTGGAAACAGGCCTGGGTAATTCCCTTAGCCATCATAATACTCTGACACAGCTTTAGGGTCACTGTTAATGAGGGCCTCAACTGACAACAAGTTCTGGAAAAGTTCTTCCTCTAGTGTATTTTGACATTGGAAATGAAGGAAGAGGACAATTTCATTTTATGGTAGTCTTAAAATCAAGAAGAATGGCTGTGATTAAAGGATAGAAAATGAGAGAATGATAGGCTAAGCAGTCAACAGTAAAAGAAGAGTATCTAAAACTCCGTTTAGAAAATGGTGTATGGGACAACCAGTTTTCACTACATCCAAAGTGGCTAATTCATGGAGAATAGGTGAAAAACAGCAGTGGTTTTACAAAGGCTGAGGTACAACCACGAGAGAAATGGGAAACCCTCTTGTTTGGTTACAGATTCAACACCTGTGTGTACATGGAGCAGTTTACTTAGCCAATAAATAAATAAATCATTTTGGGAAGCTTAATGACTTAAATTGTACCTGCATTTAGCACTTTAAGGATGGAAAATTTGCATGTCTCCAGGAACCTGGATGAGATGTATTGCCTCTTCCTGGCTCTGTACTGAGCCTAAGAAACCAGCCCCATGATGAGTACCCAACATGAAGTTACACAAAGGGATTGAGGCACGTGAAGTAGTAAGAAAAACTTGATTTATCCTGCTGTTTCCACATAGCCCCAAAGGAGCCGGCAGCTTCAAAGTAAACGATTTGAAGCTGGATAGTGTGGGCTGAGGAAATGCTCTTATTTCACCAGGTGGATGAAAGCTAGATCAATTTATCATACCCAGTGAAATGCTACCTGGCCAGTGGAGATACAACCGGAAACCCAGGTAAAAGCAGAGGCCAGGCTCTAACCATGCTGGAATTCTCACAGGTATAAAGCAGATTCCCAGAAGAAAATGCAAGAGAGTTCCAGAGCTGTGCCCTGACATGGGATTTCTGGAGAAGTTGGCATCCTCCCTGATATTTATCGTTTCTTTTCAGAAACAATCGTAGCTACTTCTGGTATAGAAGAAGACAAGATTAATGTGCTACCAAATTTCTGAGATTATTAAAACCATTTCCCCAATGCCTTTATTATATCATTCTGATCATCCCACATGTAACGTTATTGTTTCTTAAACTTTCTAATGTATCAATCATATATTTGGTTTCCTAAATTAACCTCTTTTGAGGCAATTTGATGAAGATTGTATTTCTCAGAACTTTTATTTTAAACAGTTTATTAAGTAAATGGATAAGGTAAGACTTTTATTTCTATTTTTGACAAATAAAGATTTAAGTAGTTGGGTAGAACATACAGTAGGAGTGGAGTTTTAGTTTGCTTGTTTTACAACCTAATGATAGGCAGTTAATGAAGGTGTAACATGTGTTTCAAGGCAAACAGTATTAAATAGGCTTGGGAAGGGTAGTTGCCTAGAAAAACATGGTTTAAGCCAAATATTTTATAACCCTCAGTAGGTTTTATTGATTCCAATTCATAATCCAAATAGATCTTTGAAATAGTGAGCTCCATTGTTCACTTTAGTTTTGGCTAACAGATTTGAAATTATAATAGTTTTGACTTTTAAAAGCATATCTTCCTTTCTAGGTCTTCCACAGAACAGAATGTATGCACTTACAGTTTGCAAATATGCTCTATAGAATACCAGAGAATACAGGATTCGGGACTGCAATCATTACTGGGGCCATCTGAGGTTTTAGCTTCATTTAAAAACAAATTGAAGTTTACCTATTGTTGAGTATGTAGCCTAAAATGTCCAGATCCAGAACTATTTTGTCACAGGTAATTCTTAATCATTTTATTCTTAATTATTTTGAGCTAGTTCTTTCAGAGCACCTATTTTTAATAGTCAGACCTAGATTAAACCTGAGATGATAGAGGAATGGAAACACCTCTCAGTATATCCTTAGAAATTAAAATTCAATAAATTGAAAAATGACCATTATTTGAAGCCCACTTTTTTTAAATTCTAAAATTCTATCCCTTTCTTCTATTTTCTCCCCAAACATGCTTTGTTTCTATTCTTATATGTTTAAAGCTATGTATGCATGGAGAAGGCTTCTGTCTTTGCTGAGTTGAGAAATAATTCCAAAATTGCAAGATTGGAACAATGTTCAACTTCTGAACATTTTCCAACTCATAGGATGAAGCAGATGTCTATAGGCTACAAAAAAGATAGACCCAATACACTGATGGAATGTTCACATTAATATTCAGAACAGGAAAATTAAAAGTACATAGCAATACATGTATCATTATTCCTTATTACCTTCACTTTTCAGGTATTATAAGAAGGAGCCAAATCTAAATAAATAGTCAAAGCTGTTTTCATGAAATCTAATCCTAAACTCAAATGTCTCAATATTCTCAAATTTGGACTTAGACCTCTGTATTGTGAGATCCCAAAGTCAGATCAGATATAGGAAAACTTGACCCTTATTGGGGTGGACAGAGCAACATTGTTTTGACAGTATAGATGACCCAAGCGTCATTTTTTTTTTTTAAGTAAATCATTCCTAGGACAGAGGAAGCTGGAGACGGAATTCTGCTAGAGACAAGGAAGAGACATTATTTTTTTGTTGCTGGGCATTTTTCATTAAAGCTCTGTTTAATTTGAATTAGTTGGCTTTCTTCCATTTGAAAAGATAACTGCTTCAGGCAGGTCTGCTGATTGCAGCCTCACATTAGACTTTAGGACCAGGAATGGGCTCTTGTGTAAGGCTGACCCCTCTGGGCTCCTTTACTATCTCTAGAGTCTGTTACTGCCAAGGAAGGCCTATCATTCCTAATTGCAGTAGCACCCAAAGACCATTTTGGCCCTATCCCAGATTTACCTCTAGCATACCTTGTGTGATCTGTTCCAGGAATTATCCTGCCGCTGCAGCTCCAAGCCCAAGGATTTAGTTGGATGTGCATTATTGTGTGTTGTCGGTACTTATTTATTCTTAACGAACATTTTTCTATAAAATTATTTCCTGGAAACAAACTATAGGAAGAAAACATTAAGAGGTTTCAAATGAAGGTACTCTTAGATCTATCATCTAAGAAGAAAATTAATAAAAGTATACTGAAAAATGCTGAAACAGTAGTATACTCATTCATCCCTCATTCATTCAACCTCTCATTCAACAAATGCCTACCAAATGTCGACTCTCAGCCATGTTCCAGGTACTGCATGCATAGTAAAGGAAACACAAATCTCTGCCTCATGGGGTAGAGTTTAGTCACACTCTCCTGCTGAAGATGTTAAGAACATTGTACCTGACGTTTGAAGACCCACACAGTTTCTATAATGAACGTATTCTTCAGTCAATATATTATCCCGTCCATTCATCTTACTTAGTAAGTGTGCATGTATGTGTATGTGAGTTTGTGTGTAATACGGGTTTATCTGATTGACAAGTGGAGCCAGTTTTCCTGTGGTGTAATGGGGGATGTCAAGGGAAATGTGGTTGTTGGCTCCAGTTTATTCACTATCACAGAAGATGCGCTGTGTTTTCAACTGAAAGTAGGAAAATAGGCCACAGGAAATGGGCCCATACTCTTATCTTCTTTCTTCATAATTTATTTACATAATACTAGGAAAATAACTATAAATTGGTTGTTCAATTATTCATTCTACAAGGACAGGATTGATGATGGGAACAACTTGTGATGTCATATGTAACAAAATTAAGCTTGATTGCAGGACTTATATTAGTATTTTGATGTTGATGAGGTGCTGTGATGCCAGGTTTCTCAAACTTATTTGACTGCAGAATATTGTTTTTCTGGAACACCTATTAACTTCTGTCTCAGAGAACACACCTGTTACGTTAAACACAGTTTGGGAAACACTACCAGAAATTATAATTCCCAGAAGAATGTTTCTATGTGTTCTTAAGAAAAAAAATGAAATACCCCAGCAAGCAAAACACAAAAATTGATATCTATTCCAACTTCTACCCAGTTTTCTAATATAGTTTGAACATTACACTCTAACATTAAGATTGGAAACATCATTTCACAACAAAGAGGATTAGTTCAGGAGCCACTAATTTAAGCTTTAATCCAGACTCTACCTAACTTACTATGGCCTTGGGAAAGCAATATCTACTCTTTGAGCTTGAGTTTCTTCATTTGTTCTATGGGAATACTAATACCTAATTTTGGCAACTTTGCTGGAGTGTTGAAAATCTCAGATGCAGTCATGGCTATGAAATTACTTTAGCACTGTTACATAGAGAGATTGCTATTATGCTCTACCAGTAATACGATGTGTCATGTAACACCTTTGGAAAACAAAAGATTGGAAAGATGCATAATGAATCAGTGTGGCCATATTAATTTTGACATTTCTTTGGGAAAAATACTTATAACTCTGTGTTATTTCAGATATTTCACATGTGGGGAAACTTAAGAACTGAAAAATAAAATCATTGCCTCTAGTATTATTGGGCAGAAAGAGGCAATAAGGTCTCTTACTGTTTCCAGTTTCCAGAAAGGAACAAACAGCCTTTATTTGTACATATGGTACCCAAACTGTTCTGGAATCCATTTATCTGGTAACATTTGGCCAAGTGTCATTCTTCTTGTTAACACCACATTAGTACAGAAAAAAAATTGATCACTGCAGTTGCACGGCTAATCTATTTGACTCAAAGTTAGACTTGGCAATGCTTTTGAAGCATTCTGTCTGTAATCTACAACCATCATTCCAGAACACTAACTAAGAAGCTTCAGGTCACCTAAAATCTAATTCAATGTTTATGATAAAATGTAAAGGATTTGATATTCAAGTAAATAAAATAGTTTAACACATCATATGTTTGATCTGGATGGAATTTCCCTGTATACTATGTAGTACAGCAGTTCTCTGACATTTCGTATAGAAATGTATAAATTTAAGGCTTTTTGCTAAGTTAATTCAGGTTCTTAGTTGCTGAAATTTATGCTAATTATTTATAATGAGGTTGATTTTTACCTTCTCAAGGTTTAACTCTAGGCTGTAATTTAGAATGGAATAATTATATTTAAGTGATATTTTGTATTCCCTAATATATCTATTCCCAACTTTTCTTGACTTAAAATTTAGTTCATCTTCGTGGCTGTAAACTTTTGTATGTTTTTGTAAGATAAAGCATATTACTTGTCTTAACAACATTCATTTCCTCATGTTTGGGCTGTTTTCCGAAATTGTGATGAAAAAGGAGGGAATGGGACACTAAATTTGAAAATAAAATCATCTAGTTAGTTTTATTTATCATTTCCAGGCAGTGAATTTGAATTTTTTTTTTGTTTATTTGATTTGAACTCACTGGTTGCTTTAACATCATGGCTCTAGAACATATAGCCCAAATATACTATTTAATACCCAGTTCCAAATTTCTTATATAGAAAAATTAAAATCTATGTTCTACTAGCACTACTGTATATCGTTCAGTTGGCACCCACATGCCAGATACTTTACCTTTTAGAAATATTAGCTTTTCCTCTTAGAACTCACCCACATGGTGACTTGTCATATGTTATTTAATTTATCCAATATTGAAGAGATTTGTGGTTTATGACAACCAAACCTTACGCTAAGGTTTTAATCATAGAATTGGTCCATTTTTCATAGGTCCTCAGAAAATATTTCCCAGATGAAATATGCACTAACTTGAATATTTCTAATATATGTTGTAAATTTATTTAGTCCTGCTCACTGTCTAGAGTTAGGCTTTAATAAATATTTTGTAAGAGATCCATCATTTCTTTCTCACTGAACTTAGGAGTCAAATAAACTAATGTTTCATATTTTTGATAGATAGCAGTAAAATGTGTTGAGCCTATACTATATGCTGGGGATGTTCTAAGTATGTTATATAAATCATTTCATTCAACTCTCAAAAGCCTAGGAGACAGGGAGTATTATTATCACTCCCATGTTGTAGATGAGGAAATGAGGCAAAAAGAAAGTAAATTGTCATAGGCTGTACAATCAGTGAGCATCAGAAAAAGTGTCCACAACTAAGCAGTATGGTCCTGAGTCTTACCCATTACACTACATCACTATATGCCGTATCCCTCCTCTCTGAAACATTGAAGTTTCTGTTTGATGTTGGTAGACAGATTTCCCTTCACGTGTCTACATTGTAGATTATTATTTTTAAAAAAATTGGTGGTTTTTTGCAAAGATTAAATTGTAAGGAATGATCTGAGGAAGGATGTATTGCTTCAATTAGGTTATTTTTACTGTAAGGGTTCATAAATTTTATACCCCAAAATTGAAAGGTCTCTTACAACTCTTGATTGGCCAGGGAGGGAGTGCGAAGAGTTGCCTGTTGTATTAGTTAATGACTCAATTCTTGAAACTGTTGTTAGGAATTTATTTTTAATCTCAACATTAAAGTATTATCATATGTTATTTCTAGAATAATTAAAGACCAAATTGTACAACATGAATAAAGGCAAAATTTCAAAATACGTATGTTGAATGTTTAATGGTATCTTAGCTTATTTTTATAATTGTTTTTACACTTCACTTAACATTTTCGATCTTCCTTTAATAATTAAGTACTTCAGCCTTTTCCATCCCATTTAAGTAATAGTTGCTGTACTGTTTTTTTATTAAGAAATTAACGAGAAAAAGGCATTCCTTTAATACAAGCAAATTATTTTTCAGGCAGTTAACAGGAATAGAATTACATCCTTTGGAACTTTACAAGTAATTTTCCTATCCAGTGATAGAGTAGATGAGAGGAGGGTTGGTGAAGTGTTTCCTAATCTTTCATCTTGTCATATTAGAATTCATTAAAAATGCAAAAATGCAGAATATCTCCTATGAAGAAAATAAAATCCTATATGTCAATAGTCAACTCTACAAGGAAGAACAATGGATGTATTCTTAAAAAACTCAATTTGATAAGAAAATGTTTTGATTCATTAAGGTATATAAAGTTGAAAAACTCCAACTAAAATCCAAGGCCCTTAAGGGGAAGGTACATATGTACCTAAAAATATCTCCTTCACAATTCTCTGCAGTTAGTGTACATGTAATAGATATCTCCTGGTGATTTAAAGTCAACAAGTAAATATATTTAGTACCTACTAAGTGTTAGGAGTTGTTCTGTCCTGAGCTCTGAAGCAGAGAGTTGAGATACAGCTTTTGTGAAGTTTCCAGTCTGGTGGAGTAGGAGGAAGAGACAAACAATAAACAGATCTGCATAAATTGATAAGGTAATTTCATATGGTGATTAGGTATGAGAAAATAAATGGTATGTGATAACATAAGGACTGATTATCTATTTTTTAACTTTTACATTTAATTTAAATGTGTAAAATATTATTATCCATAATTATTATTTATATCATTTATACCACTGTAGACCACATATATTAAGTTAAGCATAGGTTCTGAACATCCATTTTAAGAAATAGAACATTTGAAGCCCCTCTGCATCTTTCTTTTTTTATTTTATTTTTTTAAATACCAAAAAACGCATAACAAACGCAACATTCCTATTTTGATCATTCTTATTTTGATCATACATAATCAGTAATTCACAGTATCATCACATAGTCGCATATTCATCATCATGATCATTTCTTGGAACATTTGCATCTATTCAGAAAAAGAAATAAAATGAAAGCAGAAAAAAAAAATTATACATACCATACCCCTTACCCCTCCCTTCCATTGATCACTAACATTTCAAACTAAATTTATTTTAACATTTGTTCCCCCTATTATTTATAGGTACGTATAAATTGGGCCACTGTGGCTCAGCAGGTGGAGTTCTCACCTGCCATGCTGGAGACCCGGGTTTTTGAATGTCAGAGACCTGAGTCTGAATGTTGGAGACCCAGGTTCAATTCCTAGAGACTGCTCATGCAAAGAAAAATGTAAAAAAGAAAAGCTATGTATAAGATTCCATTGTCTGAACAAATCACTGCTTTCTTTTCTATTCTGTCATCAATTCACAGCTGGGTTGTTTGCAGGCTGTTCCTCTGCTTGTTTGCATTGCGGCTAACATAACGTTCATCATTCTTGATAGTATTTTAGCCTGATAATTATGTACAAGCATTTCTCTATGGGGATATGCCTAGGTGTGAAATTTCGAGTCACAAGATTCATTAACATTCAAATTTTCTAGATACATGTTTTACTAATAGTAGTACCAACCCACAATGGAAACATGAGCTGAACATTCTGGGCAGAAGTACTACGAGCACACAGGCTAGGGGAAAGAGCCTAGTGTTTCAGGAAAAGAAGGACCAAAGGGCCTAAAGTCTAAAAGTAAGGAATGAGCTGGTGAAAGCCCTGTAGGAAATATGCAATAGTGATCAGGATGGGAAGCACATGGTTTTATGCAGCGTGCCAAATTCTATCCACTCATACACACACATGTAAACATGAATAGCAAGAAAGACGTGTATTTACAGTCTAGTATTTTTAGGTTATTAACTGTTTATTTATAAAAGGGAATTTTATTGGAATAGAATCAAATACACTGCAAAACACAAGTATCAAGAGAAAGCAGATAAGTCAAAAGTAGGTAATTCACATATAGGTCAAAGACAGACTATAACCTGGTAAGTAATGGCTTTACAATGTCACCTAACACTGCTACATTTTACACCTCTTTTAACTTTGACAGAACTGGAAGTGTAGATTTTCATTGTTTAACACTGTGAACACTGTTTCAAATTTCAGAGTTCACACTCCAGTTCTCTTTGTGCTTTACAATACTGCAGACTACATAGCACAAGGACACAACTGAAGCTACTGCTTAGCCAGTGCGGATTTTTTTTTTAACTTTTAAATTAAATTTCAAACACAGAAAAGTTGTGACTGTTCAATATTATGATGTATATTATTTGTAGCATCTACCATATGTCATTTGAAGTTGGGAAACCAAAGGGAAGAGAGCCACAGAAAGCAAAAGTGCTAAGGCATTTGGCCATAACTTTGTAGTTATTATTCCTCCAACGTAAGACTCAATTGTTCTCCCCAAAGCTGTCACCTCCCACAATCTCTCTGCTACAAATGGATTTGGTGGTTGTGTAGCCCAAGCAACAGCATCAGATTTTTGTGTGAGCCTGGCTAAGCAGCGGCAGCAAATTGTAATTGGCATAGGAGACTTGTATTAAATTCAAACTTAGATTTCTATTTTTATCTAGGATTGACTTGGTGAGGTGCTATGGAGATTACTGAGCTAAAACCTCTCCACACAATGTACCCCTCAGCACAACCACAGGGAAATGGTCTAAGTTTGACATTCTGATTAGTTATTTCAGCTTCCGATGTGTGTTTTCCTCTAAAAGACATGCATTTAGGATTTGTTAACAAACTTTTTGCAGCAGAATTAATTTCTGATTAAATAGCATCTACACAGCCTAATAAAGCAGTGTTACCTGATTAATTAGTATGTCTGCTTTGCATACATAGAACAAAATAAAGTGGTTAAGATAAAGTAGTTAGACACCATAGTCAAACAGGAGGGTGTTGAAGAGCACTATATTACACTTTGCTTTTAAATGAGTCATCCATCTTAAATCTCTGGCATTATTACTTGAATTTGGCAGCATATATGATTCTATTCCAATAAAACTTTCTTTTTAAAATGACTAGAAAGTGTCCTAAAAGTACAAGATATGACCATTATCTTGTTTGTGAAATCATCATACCTTTTTCTAAGCTTTTTTTTTTTTGCATTGTAATGCAAAAGGAATATAAAGCATTTAAAAAGTTTACATTTGAACTCCTCTTCTACCTAAAATATTAACAGAATTTTATTACCTCTAACAGAAAGAAACAGTATGCTATAGTACAGTGGATTTAAACTTTCTTGATGAAAATTCACTGTAAGAACAATATTTTGCATCACTCCTCACGTAAGCATACAGGTGCTACATGCACACATACCTCATAACTGCTTCAAAAGTTTCGAAAAACAAAATTTACCATTAATAGGTACATGTAACTGGCTGTAGCCTCTTGTACTATTCTATTCTGTTCTCCTCCTTCCTTCCTCTCCTTTCTTTCCTTTTTTATTTCTTTGCCTCTTTTTTCTTTATTCTCTTTCACACTACTGTAGTAGTTGAGACCATGACACTAAAAATCCAACAAAAGTGGCTTCAAGGCTTGGTTTCACCACTTATCAGCTTTGCAGCCTTACGCAAGTGATTATGCCTTACCGTAAATTTGGCATAACAATAACACATGCTTAGTATGGTGTTGGTGAAGCTAAAATAGGCAACACATATAAAGCAGTCAGTACAAATGTATAGCTCATAGTAATTGCTCAATAAATGCAAGCTACCAGTAAAAGTGTTAGTAGTTTGAATCTAAAATCAAAACAAATATTTTTGAATGTTTAAAGATCATTCAAATAAAACCTGTTAAAAAAGAACAGCTCACTTGAAACTGAAATGCAAATCAGACCTTTAAAAAAGTAATCCTTAATATATAAGTGTTCCATTTTACTTTAATGGTATTTACATAAGAACAGGTTTATAAGAAAAAATAAAATAATTTGGTTCATGAAAACTAGGCTCTAACAAGGGTAAAAAACACCTTTCTAAGCAGAATTGAAAGCTTCTCTTCTTCAATATAACGTATGTGTGTAGGTATCCAGCAAACTCTCCTTTCGTTGAGATACTATTCCCCGGTTATAGAAATAACATTCTAGTTGCAGTCAATATTTTTTATTCAGACCAAACTATAACTAAAACCATGGACTGTCAAGGTGAAATGGGGGTGTATGTAGAGATGTCACAAGCAGAAGCATTCAAACATGCTTGAAGGAGCAGAGAAGTTCTCTTTCCACTAGTGAATGACAAAACAAGCCTCAGAGCACACGGTCCCCACCTACAGGTCTATTAGGGTACAGCAAATTGTTGTCCTGGAGAAGTGTTGGCTCATTGTCAGCTCTTCTGATTTTTTTTTTTAAGAGACTTAAAAATCTGTAATAGTTCCCTATTTTTAGATTCCGGCAAATGATTTAAAAAATTAAACACTGTTTGGGCCAAAGAAAATACACTGCTGGCTGGATGTGGCCCCTGCTGTGCCCATAGAGAACGTCTTATATAATTCAGCCCCCAGATTCACACTTGCTGAAACCCAGAGGATGGTAGGGTGTGGGAATTAATTAGATTATTGTGAATAAGAGTTTCTTAATATATTTGGAAAAACCTCCACTTCAAACATTGCATATGAATAATACATGATAATGACATGAATATTATTGTACTTTAAACATAAATGTACCATCACATTAAAATAGCTTTTAAATCCTCCTCTTGTTCTTAGTTGCAGAACAAATTTGCATGCCCCAATTACCAACAGTCTGGTGTGCATTTAGCAGAAGAACACTTCTACAAAAGAATGTGTGTCATTCAACGAAGAATGTAACATAACTGGGTTTCAAGCTACTAAACTGAACAATGAATTTTTAATTTTGTCAGTGACAAACATTAGCTATTCACCAACTCAATTAAGGACTATGGATGGTTTCCCACTTGTAGATGTTGCACCCTTTTTCTTGTTAAAACAAAATAGGAAAACCTTAAAAAATGTGTCATTTATGAATGTGTTGGTTTTCTGTTCAGCATTAGTAGCAACACAATGTGAGCTGTGTAATACAAGCTTACACAAACTGCACATTTAGCTGGAGAGCTAAGCATATACAACTATATGGTAGATGCTTCATTACTTACAGATGCACAAATATAAAATAAGAAATATCTTCTTCCTTTGCTAATTTATCTGCCAAATTGTCATGATCCTATAACTGCACTTGCATTTTTTTCTCTCCTTCCTGCTCTTCTACCTATCTCCCCTCAAGTAAATTTTCAGTAACATCTCATTAATACTTAGTAACATAACTGGATTTACGAGCACTTAATTGTGACCTCCCATTTAAGCATATAGATTTGTTTGATATATACACCATCTCCATTTTTTACATGTATTCTTAGAAATTTTACTTGTTACAAATCCAAATAAGGTTATTAGAGAAGTGTCAAAGAAAGTAAGCCATTAAGAATTATTGACGACCATAAAATAACTATTTTGGTGATTTCATTCTTTCATTTTATATCAAATATTTACTTAAGCACATACTCTGTGCCTGGTTTTAGGCTAGATGTGAGGGCTACAGCAGTGAAGTCAAGCATTTATTATTTGCACTACACATTTCCACCATTATATTCTTGTGCAATTTTAGACCCTCCACAGGTCTACCAAAGGAAGTGCAAGCTGCCATGGTGAAGCATTCAAACCTGTTACAATAATACCCAATCTCTTTCCAACATTTTCCCCTGCTCTTCTTTTACAGATATGAATGCTCTAGTCAGACAGTCTCATGTGATCATTTTATCAATCAGGGTACTTTCATTTGCAAGTACCAGGTGGACAAGGAAGTTCTCAAGCCTTAACTCACCCAGCAGGCATGACTTCATCCAGCTCTTACATTGCATATTTAACAGGATGGAAAAGCCTTCCGGGTAGCAGTAAACCCAACCCTGAGGTCCCCCAGGTTCCACTGTGCAGAATGGTTCCCAGTGGCTGCCCCAGCTAGAACTGTCCAGTGATCTACCAATAGTGCATGTCACAGACACTTATTACAACACAAACTTTCTGGTTCTCTCAGATCTGTGACTTCTCCCATGCTCATTCTTTGAAATTTCCTTTTCTCTGATACTTTGATACCACCAGCTACCTTTCAGTCACCAGCTTTATCAAGAAGTCTTCATGATTCCTTTGCTTCCCAAAGAGAAGTGACTTCTGTATTTTGAACATTTAGTCTGTCCCTTCTCTCTCTCTCTTTTTTTTTTTTTTTGCTTTGTTTAATCATTACTAACATGCTTATCTTCATTTGCATAGCACATTTTAAGCACCCTTTAAGTTAAGGAGGATTAGGTTCTTATATTATGGCCTTTGAATATATCATCATTTTGTGAAAATGATATAGACACTGGACAAATATTTGATAAATGGAACGAAGTTCAAAAATTGTAACCCACAGATCTCTAAAAATATTTGAAGTGTTTTACAATTTCATCTAGAACAACATGGAATAGACCGTGGTGAAATAAACTGAGGTTATCTACAGAAAATGAGATTGGGGACCACAAAGATACATGGAGAAATAGATGACTGAGTTGGGTAAATTTGTGTGAGAGCCTTTGAATAGCTAGGAGGATAAAGGAGAAAAAAATGCTGTTACACAGGTGTTGCTTGCTTTCTCTCAAGTGTACCTCACAAATTCATGTTTTCCTATAACTAAACTCAAGACATGAATATCTAATACATGGAAAGATTTCAACTCTTATGAATTGATAATCTCTCTCATTTCTCCCCATTTGTCCAGAAAATTGAAAGCATTATTTTCCCCTGCCTTCTTGTGTTCTCTAAGTAGAGACTAGCAAAATAGTTGCAATGCGGTTAACATGGGAGAAGGAGGAATGCAACAAATATCTTGGGCCATTGAATAAAAACTTAATTATTTCTCTTAAGTATCAGAAATCAATCCATTCAGTGGACACTGTTAATACTTGAAGTGAAAATATTTACTAACACCAATCAGAAATTAATTCTAACCCCTCTTTTTTTTTTTAATAATGAGATTCACGTGTTTCAGCCAAGTTGTATGTAGAACAAATGCTTCGCCACTGTAGATATTTTGTTCTGCATAATTCCTTGCCTTGGGGGGTGTGCTATGTACATCTCTGACTTCTCTACTCACCACATGACCCTCTCATTTGTGACAAGCAAAAATGTCTCTTACCAGATGTCCCTATAAATCGCTCCTGGTTAAAAACGACTGTTCTATGGCCCCCAGTGTCATGCTGGGACCAGGTAGGAAAGTCACACAACGTGAGTACATGGAGCCCCTTATTTAATCTAAGTATAGCTGAAGCTAGACTTAATACAGCCAGGATCTAGCAGAGTGGCAGGAGGTTATCTACATTATAAACAAATAGGCAGTCACTAGTTTTATTTGGAGTATAAAGCATAGGGATGGAATGAGTATAAAGTCCTAATAATAGAGACTATCCTGGCATAATGAAAGATTAAATCAGCATTAAGTTCTTGCTAATAAAAATTGTAAAACAAAAGTTAAGTCTATAATATGCAGGCCATTGTAGCACAATAATTATGCCACCTAATGTTGTAGTCTCAAATTGGCAAACTGCAGCAGATCATTTGTTTCTGATGGCATTTTTCTCATTACAGGGGCTCTCCCCTGCATTTCAATTCCTTGGATTGTGGCCATTTCTCCCTGAGACTGAAAATGGCTCTAAATTCCTCACATAATTCCCTTGTTCTATTCTGCCTACAAATGTATGTCTACTAGAGTTGGAAAGCAACATCATGAATGGCAGGTGGTGGCATCTGCACACAAAAAAAGGCAAAAACTAATTTCCTTAAGTTTTGAAACTCTGAATTACATAAAAGCAGTTTCTCACTTATCCTTATTTCTACAAGCTTTAAATAAAAGCTGATTTGGTGCTATAACTTAGGAAATGATGTTTAGTTACAGAGGAGTTGCTATCTACTGATCTATCTATAGGTGTTAATATTATTTTTATTGTACTTTCTACCTTCATTTACTGCCCCATTGCCTCAGTAAGCATTGAAGCAGTTGCTGTCATATTAAACATGCTGGACATATGCACAATTTTTTTTAAGGTCTTCTGACATCTGCTGTGAAAAGGTCAAATTGCCCTCAGGACTTTAAGTTAGAACATATTTATGTTCCCAAACAAATTTCTCAAAAGAGCTTAACATAGGAAGATTAGGTTCCTGTGACTGCATGGAATATATGTTCTTTGTAAATCTTTACGTAGCCTTCAGGAAACACACAAAATTTGGTACAAGATTTATTCAGATCATTCTGTTATGCTGATGGGTTTCCTCTGAAAACTCAAGTTCTACAAAGGTTCTTTATATTCTGGGCTGAGTAACTGACTTAGAGCACATGGGCTGCTTGAACCATTTGTGTGTAAAATCAGAACCAGATATTCTTAAAGTCTTTGGAACAGTCAGGTTTCCTATTTTGCTCTTTAACTCATTCCCACAGTACAGATGGACAAGAGATTTATTTCAAAAATCCATTTCCAAGTTAAAAGTTAGCAGAGAAAAAATATCCCATGGACATTTATACAGCATTTTTGGACCTCATAATGTGTATAGGAAAGAAAATGACTACGAGGGAAAGAATGCTGTAGGCGCAAAAACAACTCGGAGTATCAGAGCTCACGTCAGAACTTTATGAAAAGGATTTAAGTGCATGCAAAAACAGTCAACTGGAACAAGTCTGATTTTTTTTATTTTTCTGAATTATATAATATAGTGATGGGGAAAATTATTAAGCTAAACTAAATAATTAATTATATTGAATTAAATATTGAAATTAAAGTGGAACTAAAAATGTTGCCTGGAATTATTCCAAATCTACAACTCACACAGTAAAAAATATATATATATCTGCCTATCATGATCTATGAATATGCATAAATATATTCTCTGAGTCATAATTCCAAGTTATTTCAAATTATTCACGAGAAAGAGAGAAATTTTCCATTTCAAGGAAACAATAAAATAATTTAAAAGTGAATGGCACTTTGCTTATTGAATATCTTAGTTTTAGAGGAAAAATCATTTAGGTCTGCACATAGCATCCATTGAATGTACAGCAAATGCTATCATATTATATGGAAACCTTTTCTATTTCAATCCCAGATAATTATATAGCACGACAATCCTAAACTATACATTTCTGGGTGCCACCTGCCACCCACTGACACCTGTCATCCACATCAGCCAGTCTGGTCATTTCTTAAAGTATATCAAATAATTTAACTCATCTACTTAAAAGTTCCCGATGGTTTTTAATGTGTTTAGAATTAAATGCAAATCTCTTGCCAGGCTCTACTACATTCAGTTTTATTGTGTTTAGAATTAAATGCAAATCTCTTGCCAAGCTCTACTACATTCTGCGTGATCCAGCCCTTACCTACCTCTCCAAGTTTGCCTCCTGTCTCTTGTGGCCCCTCTCACTACACTCCAGGCTGCCTTAGCAGCTCAGGTCCTCTGGGTAAGAACAAACAGGCTCTTGTATTGACTAACTCTTTCAGTCTTTAGACTCAATTTAAATGGCATTTCCTTGAAGAGGCAGGCTTTCCATATTCACCTTAACTATAATATGTCACTCCCTTTATTAATCTCTTTACAATTTATAATATCAATGAATCATGGCAGTTGCACTTTATAGAAACATGGTTAGTGTGATTCATTTACTTAATGTAAATTAAGATAACATTAACCCAAGTTCCCTCAGGTTTGAAGACGAAAATGTTCAGGTAGACATAATATTCATTTTGCCATGCATGCTTAAAGTATAAAATACAGTATTCTGCTTGTAGAGCAAATAGTACTGAAAATAACGCATAGTCTGGTTAGAGATCTTAACTTTTTTCTTGCTTTCTAACATCAATACTAAAACTTAATAATCACATTCACAGTTTTACTTATTTTTCATGATTTTTAAACAGAAATTATCTTTGAAATGATTATGATTCTCTTAAATTTAAATTGAGTTAATGTTGGCACATCATCACAGAATAAAACTGTAATGCATAGTAACATGATTTTAGGATTAACGAGTTTAATTGAAAGTTGTTTGTAAAAAAAATTTTAGTAACTCAGATTTTCAAAAAACCAAATGATAATTTAAAGTTTTTCTTAACATAATTGGTTATAATAGTTTACATTGTTTGAATACAATCAAATTATCAAAACAATTTGGATAAGAAACCATGGAGCGATATGAATTTCACCACTGGATTTGTAAATGTAGGTGGTTTAAGCAAATTCGTCTGATTTCTTTTTCCCTTAAAGTAGTCATTTCTCCAAACACTGGACAATCGAAAAGTATGTCCATGTTTTCCTTACCTATGTTTTTAATTGGCTGTGACATTTACAAAAGAGTGAACCACAACCTAACCAAAATAAATGTAGATATGGTTCATTTTCATATATGGTTGATGGCACATGACAAATTTTTAAGGTAACCCATCTTCACTGAATTATATTAGGTCATTAGAGCATCACGAAAGGGTCTAAACTAGCATTGTTCTTTCAGACAAGCCTTTTTCCTCTCAGAGCAGAAGTCAGCAGAAGGCATAATGGGCAGAAAATGGAATATAAAGGAGATAATTTCCTCTTTACTTTATGAAATGCATCAATCTTATACTGATTTTAAAATAAGTTGCATTATTTAGTGGGATAGTATAAACATAACTTTAATGTACTATGGTGGACAAGTGAGACTGCATTTCTGTGGAATCGTGTTGATATTTCCAATTTAATCTAGAGCTCTGTGTACTCAAATGGATTGTTTTGTAGGTGACGTAAAGTAAGTGGTTTGATTCATTCTATAAAAGATTTTTCAGATATAGCTTTCCTGAAGGAATATTGTAACAAGGAATTTTACTGAACCAGAAAGTGTAAATGAAGGCTCGTTGATGAAACGTGTTGAGAGGAGAGCAAAACGTGAAATGCTGCTGAACTAAAATGAACTTTGCTTTGTCTCTAGGGCAGCAATGGCTTAATGAAATACAGCCATGAGCAGGATAAATCAGACTTAGCACAGAAAATTGACAAGGAAAGCAGTAAAAGAGAAGAAATCACAACGTCCCCCAAACAGATTATGTATGTGTATATGTGTGTATATATATATATATATGATATATATATATGCACACATATTTATATAATGTGTGTTGGTGCATGCATATGTTTGTATGTGTGCATATATGTAACCAAACATTTTCATTTCGCTTCATAAATACATCTGAGATATTTGGAACATTTTTGTTCCACAGTTACTGAGAGATCAAAAGCCCATCATTTTAACATCAAATACCATAACTTGAATTTTTTCCTATTAAAAAGTACTTGTCCTTACTATGTCTTTTCTCAAAGACAAGGCATTGGTACTCTAGGTAGAGCCTGTTTATGTTTCTTTCTTTCAAGAGAGGCTTGACAACTTCTCCCTGGAGAGGAGCTCGGACTCTTTAAATTTTTATTAGGCTACAGTATTTGAAATTTGGAGAGCAGACATTAGCCTTTGAGGTGTAGTGTTTGATGGTATGAATCTTTTAAGCCATAGTACTGCGAGAGAAGATTTTAGAGATTTGCTACAGACCATTTGTCAGGGGACAATGAAGCATTTGTGAACAATGTATAGTGAAAATATGCTTGCAAACTTTTCATCAGACCATATAGGAAAATCTTACTGGTATGTTTTTCAGCTTTCAATGATATGTCAGATAACATAGCCACTAACAATGTAATGGATGTTTTTTTCCATTTAGCTCTCATTTTCAGACAAAAGAAATGCCTCCCTGGCTAGAGTTGTTTTGTATTACAGAAGTAGTATATAACATAAATTGTAATGAAAATAAGCAAGAGCGTGCAAAGTGAATAGACAAGTTTCCAAATGAATAAAGAAATAAAGGAAGCAATAACTGGAGAGTATGCATATTCTCATTTTTTTTTTTTTTTTTGTAATGTGAAGGAAACCTTGCAGTGTTTCCAGAGAGCAAAGTAGATCTTAGTGAAATCTCATTTATAAACCTTACAGAAAGGGAAGGAAGTATTCCTTCAACTTGTTTTTCTTTATAAGTTTTTCTGTCTTTTTTGTAATCTAACTACAATACTTATTGAAACACTGTTCTGTGATAACCTAATCTGGCAGGAGGCCAAATTTAAGACACACATCGATTATTTTAAGTAGCATGGTAAACAGGCTGTGAGAAGGAAATTTACTAGCAGTAACCAGCCATGGTGACAAAGAGGCTTTGGTAAAAAAAAAAAAAAAAAAGAGCTTATTTTTCTAAGTAACATCATGCTCTGCTTCTTTCTGCTCTAAGGACTATGTGGCGTAAAGTCAGCTGATGAATTAAACACATATTTGTTGGTTGGTGACTTTAGGAATACCATTTCTGCCTGTCAGCTGCTTCTCTACTCTAGTAAACCTTTTTAACTTCAACTATTCACGGAATAGTTCGGTTCTCTGGGAAAGCTGTCTAGGAGATATTTCAGTCAGGATCCGTTGAGCTCCCCAAAATATGTTCGTCCTTGTTGCCTGGGATTTCTTTTTGACCTAATATTCTGGTTTGGTTTGTTCCTTAATGCTCTAGTTTTTTGAATAAAAAATGAAGAATAAAAAGAAGACGAAATTCAAACAGAATGCTTAGAAGCCCTGTTCATTCTAGCCATCCGCCAATTGGAAGTGGGAGGTTTTCCTGTAGAATCATATTATGGGCTTGAAAATATTATTTCGTATTGAGTGCATTAGTGAGAATTGTTTTAAGAGGGATATTGATTAAGAATTAATATAATATAAAATATAAGAAGGTATCTCATTTCAGGAGGTAAAATGTAGTGTAATTTCTCGTCTGCAAATTTGAAAAAAGTAAGATAATGTTAATAAAGTCTGATATTTGTACAAAATTTACAATTAATTACAATTTACAATGTAATTACAAAATTACAATTAATGCCAACATATGAAATAAAAATCATCAAAGATAACATAGTTGCAAAGCTAGTCAGACAAAGCAATTTAAAACTGTATTTACTCTATTCTGATAGTACAGTCTCACTTTAGCTGATAAGCAGAAATATCTCACTGTTCCTTTTAAGGATTAATTTTAACCATATGATTTTTTTAAAATTATACTGTACAAACACACACATATACGGATTTCTAAATAAAGTGAACTGCCCTGTATTTTAATTATACATTATGTTAACACAAGAATTTCAAAAACCCTTGGTGAGAACTAAACCTGGGGATGTATTAGAGAGAAAATGGATGTTTTACTGCCGAGCCAATTTGACCAGTGCTGTGAATAAGATTTTTACATCATTGATATTCAAAGATGCTTCATAACAAGATGCTTATTTAACTGAAAACACTGACAAAAGAACCACTATAATTGGCACCTACAATGCTTTCCATTTTGTCTTTTGTCATTGTCGTACATTAGCATTTCAAGGAAAATAAGCAGTATAGGTACATTTTACATCATGTATATACTTTTGCTTATTAAAAAGTATTAATATCGGGCAGTCCACGGTGGCACAGTGGCAGAGTTCTCACCTGCCATGCCGGAGACCCGGGTTCGGTTCCTGATGCCTGCCCATGCGAAAAAAAAAAAAAGCATTAAAATCATGTAACTCAATATGACTGATAAAAAAATTGAATGACCCTTTTTTCTCATCTTCAATATATTTAAATAATTTAGATGCTCTTTATTATAAATATGCTTTGATATCTCCACAGGCCTTAGCTTACATAAACCCCCTCACTTTGAAACCAAAAGGAAATAGAATGCCTAATACATTAGTATATCAATAAATGTTATATATTGGTTGTGAAAGTAGACCAAGTTTTGTAAAAGAAGTATGATTTTTTTTAACTTGAAAGTTTGTACTAGATAATTACAAATGTCTCTTTTACTTCTAAGTAATCCCAGAAGCTTCTGCTTATAAACAAATTTCCTCTACCTCCTAGCAATAAATTTCCCTAATCAAGATGTTCAGTCATCTCCAATCACAGAAAAGACGCAAGGAAAGAGTTCTGCAAGAGAATTAGTAACAGAATGGGGCAAGGAAGAGATGGGGTTTTAGAGAAATGTCCGTAAAATTTTTCTCAGATCCCTTTTTTTCTTTTCCTTTTTCCTTCAGACTATCCTTACTTCTGCACAATTTTTTTCATTAATTTTTACTTTTTAATTTTTTCTGTTACTTTCTTGTGTTCTTTATTAAATATTTTTTCTCGGAGAAGTTATAGGTTTACGGAAAAATCATGCAGAAAATGTAGAGTTCCCACATAACACCCCCCACACACACACACAGAGTTTTCCCTATATTTAACATTTTGCATTAGTGTGGTACCTTTGTTAAAATTGATGAAAGAATATTATTAGAATTGTACTATTAACTATAGTCCATAATTTACATTAAGGTTCACTGTTTGTATTGTATAATCCTATGGTTCAATGAAAGGTTTTATCTAATAAAATTTACAATTTAAAATTTCCCCTTTTAACCACATTCAATAGTGTTAATTACACCCACAATGTTGTGCTACCATCACCAACATCTCTACCAAAACCTTTCCCTCACCCCAAACAGAAATTTTCTGTCCTGTAAGCATTAATTCTACTTTTTAGCCATAAAAGGTAACCGAAGACTTTCCACTCATGGAAACTACTCCTTTGTCTTTGCTCTAAGTAGAAAGCACTTCGTTCAGGTCAGAGTCCCTTCTTTTGTGGGGCTTCTAGAGGCTCACAGGTGGGAAAGAATATATGCAACAAATAAAATACTGCGTCTAAACAGCCTTAGGACAGGCTACAAGAACAGCTGTATGTTTTATACCTACTTTAAGTGTGTTTTCGCTCCTAAAATCAATGACGATTATTATGCTTTATTTTATTTGGGAGAGATAACCAATAAAATTTCACATGTGAGTTTCTCATGTGAAGAAGAACATTTTTATTCACTGATGATATAAAATGGTGCAATTTAAAGTAGAATTTATTTGGGCATGTGTTCTTGAAGGGCTGCTACATATCTGCACCTCTAATTTATATTTAGTGGGGATAAAGTATAGGTAGAAACCCAGTTTATAGACCTGGAACAGGATAGAAGACAACATTTATAACCAAATAAACATTAGAGACAATATATAATAGGAAATAATTGAAATTCACCAGAGAGTCATTGCCACTCAAATGGCAGGCTGCAGACAGAAGCATTAAGCACTCTGAGGAGCTTGTTATAAATACAGGATGTTAGATCTGACCCCAGAACTACTGAGTCAGAATTTGCTTTTCTTTGCAATATTCCCAGTGATTTGAATGCACGTTAATGCACGTTAATGTTTGAGAAGCACTGATGTAGAGCAGTGCTGCTTAAGTGTATATATGTGTATTTTTTTTGTCATAGGGTGAGGGTCTGGGGATGAGAAGCGGGGCGGAACAGGATATATTTGCTGTGGCTTGAAGCAGCCGTGACTCAAATTAGCAAAACTTACTTAGAACAGACAATGGGCTCATTAGGTCCTAGCCCTTAAACTCCACCCCCTAAACAGGTCTCCTAAATTCCCCAGGCCTTTCTCCTCACCTTCCACCATAGCCCAGGCCATAGTAATAACTCCTCAAAATTATTGGATGCCATCCTTCTTTTCAATCCCCTTTACTAAAATCATATTTCTGACATCTTCATACTGTAGGTGAAGAGATATCAAGATTTCCTTTCTTCCGAGTAGAAAAAAATTCCTTCCTGACTGATGACTAGGCCAACTCTGGAATAACCTGACAATCACCCAGTGTGCCCTGGATACTGTTGTATTTGTTGTAAGGTATTCTGAACAGTCCCTCAAGGAATAGCCACCACCACTAAAGAAATACTCCATCTTTATCCACGGTTGTCTGAATTCAAGGCAATCTGAAAGACAAATGTGAAATGAAGTATTTGAGAGATTTTTCACCTTTCGTACCCACACCTAGGCAACTGAGGTTGCAATTTGATCCATTTTTTTTAAGTGGTAGTGATCCCTAACCCCCAATCAAACACACCAGTAAAAGGCCAAATGCAAGGAAATAACATTGTAGACAGGTTTTAATTAAAAGTGTTATTTGAAAAATTCATCTCTAAATATACCATAAAACTCACTTTGTATTCACTAAACGCAGCTTCATTTTATAAAGCCCACTTTGCTCTGATTATACAGACAACAATGGATATGAAAGAAAGACAAGATGTAGTGAAAAAATCGGAAGATGGCAAAGAGAAAGTCCAATGAGGAAAGAAATTTTGTAAAAGAGGTGGAGAGACAAAGAAATATTTATAAAGAGAAGATCACACAGAAGGAAAAAAATTAGAGAGGCAGCCAGAGACAAGTCCCCTAGGCTATGAGGTTGATGTAATAATCAAGTTAGGCTGCTGGTCCAATTCCAGTTTGTTTGTACTGTAGTCATCAAAGTAAGTTATCACCTGTTATCCCTACCCTTTGAAATTCCAATGAGCTTTTTGTCAATTATCCACTGGCCACTGCTCTTCAGCTATTCCTATCTATGCTTTATCTTCCCTAGGCATTTAAAAGGAACATGACAGCCTCCATAAGGGACTCATTTCATTCCGTCCCAGACAGCATTACAACCAGGGCAATACACTTCATAAGTTCTTAGAGTGGGCCTAAGGAAATCCACCCGTTTGAGATTTTCTTTTCCTGCAAAATATACATACAGTTTGTTCTGTGAATTTCAGCATGTACTCTTTTCCTTTTAGTACAATTCCAGAACTTAAAAATAAACACACACCTACACACACACGCACACGAGCACAGGCTTCACATGCTTTTTTTTTCTTTCTTAATTTATATTTTGGAAACATTATTTAAACTTATAGAAAAGTTTCAGGAATAAATCAAATAATTTCAAAATATAAACATTTTACCACATTTCCATTCTTTCTCTTTTTGCTCTAATTTTTTTTCCTGAACCATTTGGGAAGAAGTTGTGGAGTTTAAGACCATAATATTCCCTTTTTCCTAAATATTTCAGTACCCTACCTTACCCCCAACCCCAGCAAAACAAAACGAAAGAAAATGAGAACATGCAGGACATTCTTTTGCAAAATTAGGGCAATTAGTTACTTTTAAACATCGTTTCTGCTATTAAAACTAGTACTCTCTAACAGTAAAGTCCTTATCTATACTAAAATAAGAGGGTAAAGAACTTCTCTCTTTTATTGCATTTTGCTTTCCATAGGTGCTTCCTTTGCACTGATGACATTTCATTTTTTCACATTCATCCTCATCTTTCTGTGAAGCATTTTGGAGGAGATGGGTACAAAGCATAAATCTTCGGGTGACCACTGCTTTCTCCTCTAAGTATTCCTTCCCATCTCCTTCCTCAATTCCAGCCTTGATTTCACAAATACCGTGATGCTCTCATTTTTAAACTGACCAATGTATGACATGCTTTCAACAATGGCCTTTGAAGAGCTGAAAGATGGTTCATTGTAGTCTGCAAATGTCACATTCCAGAACAAAACCCTTTCCATCTCTAATTTCATTTCTAACTTCATTGAAGTCGCATGTCTACTACATAAGGTTGTTGTGAAAATTAAATGTGTTAATAAAGGTAAAGGACCCAGAATACTGCCTGGCAAATAGTAAGCCTTGTATAGAGATTCTATTTCTATTATTACAATTATTTAATTATTACACATCAAATTATTCTTCAAAATCAGTTTTCCCTCCTGTTATTTCTTTATTGCTCTCCATGGTTGTATCATCTTGCCAGCTCACTAGGTTCAATATCTTGGAGTGACTATAAACTTTTCCCATCCCCTGGCACCTCAGTCAAACTTACACTCCCAGGCAAAATGTCTGATCATTTATCTTATTTTATTTGCATTTTTTCCGCTGCCCCTGCCCTCAGCCTGGGCCGGTCCTCACCACACCATGTCTGAACTGCAGCACTGGTGTCCTCATTCCAACTCCCCCTACTTCAGTTGTTCTCTTCCACATTCTCAGATTACTTTCCTCAAAGACTACTAGGAAACACATTCTGCTGCTTCAGGATTGCCACCGGCATTTCTTCCCTTGAGTCAGACGTATTTCTCCTTTTACCCTATTTAACCACTGCATGAGAATTAGAATAGTTTTAAAGTACTTTGTAGAATATAAAGTCTTATTTGGAATACTATTATGTTACATTTTAATCTTAATGCTTCTGCCCTTTAATCCATTGCTAACAGAAATTCACGTTTAGTGTTATCTCTAATTTCGTCATTGGAGAAGTGAAGGTATTTAAAAGTAGCATCTCTTTAAGGACTAACTTAACTAATTATCAATTGTTGTAATACTTCATATACATATATATGGTCACTACCATTTGTATGGAGAAACTATTGGCCACATTTTAATCAGCGTGATAATTTAGCATTGTGCCTGCCTTTTTTTCCACTCAGTTGAGGTAAGGCACTGTGAAGTCACCCCCAAATCTGTGATGGGCAACTGTATGAGTAATATTTAAGCTAATGAGTTATGCTTTAGAATAACAATGAAACAATTCACTTGAAAGCCATTATTCACTGTCAGAGTTGTGCATGTCAGAACTACATGGTCTACTTAGGAAAACATTATTTTATTTGGGCTCCATATAGACTTAGACAATATCTACAGGATGCTTCTGGAAGGAATCTAGGAAGGAAAATATTTATTGACTATCTACTATGCACTCACTAAATAGGCATACTTATAGAGGCTTGTATAAAAAGTTTTTTCAATGTGATTCCAGATTTTCATCGCTGAGTCCCAGCTTCTACCTGCTCCCACAAAATCAGGAATTCCAACTGGTTCAAATCTCTATCCTGTACAGGAATCATATATAGTTCAACAAACAATCATAGCTGACCAGCCTGTGGTCATCTAAAACCTAGGTCATCCTAATCTACTTCTGGACAATTTAGTGTCTTAATTGAAGAAAAATCTAGACTGCCAGTATCTTTAATAAGCAATATAAACATGAGTGCATAACAGCCTCCTGCGGATACAAATAAAAACTCTACTTGTCCTCTTAGGGTTTTTTTAATTTTTTTCTATTTTCTCCCTCCAGGCTCTATTTAGTTAAATCTTCTGTCTTATACTAATGTGAGATGATTTCTGGCCCTTCATTTCTCAAAATGAAACGAACAAACCCAGTAACCCAGATACAGATTGAGTTTGGTAAGACTATAAATTCTCACTAGTCAGAAGCTGAGGCCATTTGCTTAACGTCAAGAGTGGTTACGTCACAGTTTTCCATTCACTAAGAAAATGATCAATGAAACCACTGTTATTTGTTCTGTGCTTTAACAATGGCTGCTATCAACTGTTTCTCAATTCTGCATTGCGCAATTGATTTCCTGAATTTATTCAACATTTTGCACAGTGTTTTGATTTGCTAAAGCTGCCTGAATGCAATATAACAGAAATGGACTGGCTTTTACAAAAAGGATCTATTAGGTTACAAATTTACTGTTCTAAGCCCATGAAAATGTCCAAATTAAGGCATTCTCTGGGAAAGGGCTGTTGGGCTCCTCTGTCACATAGGAAAGCACATGGCAGATGTCTACTCCAAAACATCTCTGGGCTTCTGTGGGTCCTTGCTTGTTCTCCCAGGGCATTTCTGTCTCTGAGTCCCTCCAAAATGCCTCTGCCTTTTATCCTCTCCAAAAAGGACTCCAGCAAGGGGATTAAGCCCCACCTTGAATGGGCAGGTTCACATCTCCATGGAAACAACCTAAGCAAGAGTTCCCACTCACCGTGGGTCTGCACCCACAAGAATGGGTTAAAAGAACATGTTGACACTGACATACAGGCATCCCACTACATGTGCATAGGGGTTACTCAGCTTCTCCTGGAACAGGGTTATTTACCCACAATAGGAGCACAGGCTGGCTCCACACCTCACTGGGAGTTGGGGTAAGAGTCCAGCAAGGGTTTTACAAGCCTCTCCTTCCATTTTAAAAGCTTTTTTCTTGATTTGGAACTTGTTTAGTTAATGTAATCCTTTTATTATTTTCAGAGTTTTGAGAAAGATGGCTGTGCCAGTTTTGTTAATAGTCCAAAGATTCTCTGGGGCAACAGCACATTGGAGTGTCTTATGCTACTATCTTGGTTGACCATAAGTCCTACTTCTTATATACATAACACCTTTCTGTAGCTGCATAGTCTTTCCCATTATTAACAGCTGCATAGTACTCTATTTCATGAATAAATTAATTTTAATAACCAGTCATCCACTAATGGGCATGTAAGTTCTAAACTAGGTTTTTTACTACTATTATCAATTTGTAATGAAAATCTTTGTGAAAATATTTTTAATCACTTATGCAGGTACATAAAAAAAAAAAAAAGAACATGTTCTTTTCTGGGGTACATAACAGCTTCAAACCAGCACGTCCAGTCTTCTAAATTTTACCTTGTTGTTTGGGAGTGCTTACAATTGCAGCGGCAATGGTTCCTGATCACGGATTTGTGCTAAGGAATGAATGGGGCAAGTTTAAAGCATTCTTTGGACCCTTCTCCCATTCTGTGAATATGCCAGCTCTCCGTGGGTTCACACCGAGTGTGTTATAATAACCTATGATTCCAGGGAGAAGTACTCTGATTAAATGACAGAAAGCAAAGAAAAAAATAATTTTAACACTGTAGCTGCTCCCCATCAGGCCCAGGGCTAGGTGGATGAATTATCACTTTTCATTGACACCCTAACTGTGAGAGAAAGATATACACAGATTTGTTCTCTTTCTACTCTATCACACTGGATTTAAAGTAGGGAGATTTAGGCTCCCATCTTTTATCCACCCCTTGTTAGGCTGGAGTTCACACGTAAGTTCCTTGAACCTTTAACTTAGTGTGGAAAAGAACAGAGGAGTTTAAACGTTACAAAAATCATGTTTTTAAATAAGTGCTGCCTATATTAAGGTCATTACTAACGAGAGGACACTGTTATATACTATACACTATATATGTTATAACATGTGCTATACTATAACAGTTTCTAGATGGGATTGGGGAAATCATCAATATTCTTTTGTTGATTAGGAAGTCACCTTTTTTTCTTCTCATTAGATCATAATTCACTACCCAAAGTTAGTCCTAAACCTGTTACCTCTAATCAAATGAATGTTCTTCCTTTAATATACAAGGTAAGTTTCCATGTGAATTAGAACCTAGAATTCTTTTGGGTTTTCTATTCGTAACATGTTTAGTTTGTTTTTCAGTTAGTCCATCAGCAGTACTCATCTCCTGCACATTTTGGTGGTGATTTTCAAAATTGAAACAATGTTTCAAAACAGAGACTCCCCTGGATCGTTTGCTCCTTTCCAAACGGATTTGCTTTCGTGGCCCAGTGATGGTGTGTGACAGAGCACGTGGCTGAGCCACCTTGCTAACCCATCAGCAGGACTCCCAGCTCTGGGGTGGAGTGCCGTGTCACATCTGCAGCCCAAGGACTGGCCCAGGAAAGAAAGTGCTTCAGACAGGTCTCTTCCAGAAATTGTTTTAGTCCTAGTGAAAAAAAATGGATTGAAAAAGTATGGATGAGTAAGAAAACTCACTATACCTTTCTTTCTATTGAATTATATCCGTATGGAAGGAGCCACCAAACACTCTTGTCTCAAATGTTAGAAGTGTTTCTTCATTATAAAAATATACTAGTTAACATGCCTAACAAAAACCACACTATTTCTCAATATCCCAAGGGATTTGGGATTAATTTTTAAAAAGACAAAAAATGATTTAAGTAGTATCAGTATATGTTTTATAATATGTGTATTTGGTTCTTCATGTGCTGTATCATACATGTATGGTATTGCTCTATTAATCCCAATGTTCAATTAACCACATGCCAAGTTCTGTATCTTTGTCTGATAACAGAATTACCACCGAACTTGAATATAACCACATGCATATATGAACATGAAAAATATGAAAGAAAATGTTGCATTCATATCAAGGAAAACCAGTCATGAACCCTGTTATCCATTAACTCAGTACTTGACAGTTTTTAGGGTCTCAATAAGTTTGTTGAAAGAGTAGATAGATAAAAAAATTATTAAACCTCTAAGTTCCTTTCTTTTTTTTTCTTTAATTCCATTTGAAATGTACAGTAGTGCCATCTTTCTGAGAGCAATAATGTAAATGCAACTAGTTTTCCAAACAAATTAAATATGTTATACAACTCTTCCAAAATAATTTAAAATCAGGTGTCTAGTAAGTTGTCATTAGATAAGTATATGGAAAATGTAGGCTGTGCAAACAATATTTATTTTAATTTGATTAGTTTATACCTAAATTATTATTCTTTATTCCCAAATTAAATAGCATCATGATTTAAATGAAGTTTTGTAAAAAACTATTATTTCTATGATCCTGACTATACCCCTCGGCATCATTTTCCAGTGGTAGGAATTTCTTGTTAAAAAGAAATAGTGACACACTTTAGAATATTGGCAAAGAGAAACCTAATCTAGAATATGAGCTTGTAAACTAGTTTCTACTCTTTTCTAATAACTCATTTAGTGCCCTAAAGAGATCTTTAATGCTGAAAATTAAATATTAATGTCTTTAATTTCCTTCTGAGGCCACTAATAAAATTGGGTAAAATGAGTTCATAAGCATTTTTACAGAGTTCTCATAATGCCAACACTACAAATCATATCATACTTTGAGATTTTAAATGTTCAGATAATACATTATACCCAAACTGTGGAACATTCAGTTGTCTCGATTGATTTCTTCTTTAAAGTTCCAGAGCCTTCACTTTGCCTCCAATTTTCCTGCCTCTAACCCCATGTTCTGCGAGCTTGAGAAACTCATTTGTTCCACCAGCAGCACCAACGTGGATGGCAGTAACCAGTTCTTTTTTCCTCCCCCCAATTTTTATTTCTCTGCCAGGTTATTCATCATTCTGATTAATTTAATAACCACTTCCCTATTTATTTCTTAAGTCCCAAATTCTAATGTAATCCTTAGGCAGGACTTACATTCAGATCTTCGAATCTCTGCATGTCCAGAGATCTCCCAATGTTTTCTCTGTCATTCCAAATATCTCCTATGAAGTTTTTCTGACCTTTGAAATATCCAACCTTTACTTTAGTGACAGATATTGCATGTAATTATTATTAAAATTCTATTCCCAGAATCCTATGGCATCTATTAACAAACTCCACCTTCCATATGCAGAAGGCTTTAACATTTTTGAAGTGCCTCAATACTAAAGCATTTTTGAAGGTCTGTGAAGTACCATAGATTCCTTTCACTTTTTTTTAATGAGAAAAATGAACCTCAGGGAAGTTCAAAAATTTACCCAAAATGACATGCTCCTAGTAGAGATAGTGCATTGCCTTCATCATAACTTGGCCATGCTCGCTGGGGCAAGATTGCCAGGGGGAATGTTTTGGGGATATTTCTTTTCCCTCACTTGTGCTGAAAGGATTAGTTCTGTCCCTCTCCTCCACCACACTGAGCATACATTTCTAAAATGAAATACACATATACATACTCAAACAGCTCAAGGCTGAATAGGACTTTTCTACTTATTACATATCCATCAGTTCTATTTTGAACTCAGGTTTCTTGCCTTGAAATCAGATTTATTGAATATTGTATTTTACTAAAGGGTTGACAACTCATATTGGGAAATAGGACCTAATGGCTGTATATTTTTGAGTGCAAAATTCCCCAAAGCCTTACCTTAGTGTACCCAATGTGGCCCCATTATATTTATTTATATTGGTTAAATAAAGAGGTCTAACAAGAGTCTCCCTGATTCTGTTACCTATACAAATACTAAGGAGCTTTACAATAAAAATCCAGTGTTTGAAATTTTTCTATCTTTGGTTAAGTCTAGTTGTAACATAGATATAAAAGCAATAAATCACCCGTGGCATTTAAAAAGTTCCAGCTGTGACTCTGACTGTGATGTATGGAACAATAGAACTTTGCATTTACAGTGGAGAGCTTTTTTACAAGCATCAGATGTGAGACTCCTTTTTCTCCCTTTTCCAACTGAGCAAATGGCCTCCCTGGGATGGGAAGAGAGCCATTACAGCTTAGAACTCTGCTTTTTTTTTTTTTTTAGAATATACACCTGTAGCTGACTTTGAGATTTTGTACTGTTTCTAACTTTGTATTGTATTTTTATTATTAATGAAATTATTTAAGGCTTTCTGATATTGTTATGGAATGAATATATTTTGCATTTGGAGAGAACATGTCTTTTTGGGGTCTAGAGGGTGGAATGTGCTGGCTTGAAACTGTGTTCACCGGAAAAAACATGTTCTTTAACCCTGATTCAGTATTGCTGGGTGGGGTCTTTTGATTAAGTTGTTTACATGGAGATGTGACCCACCCAATTGTGGGTGAGAACTTCTGATTAGGTGGCTTCCGTGGAGAGGTGTCTCCACCCATTTAGGGTGTGGTTGCTTATGGGAATCCTTTAAGAAGGAACTGTTTTGTGTTTTCCAAGTCGAGTATAGCTGTATTGGTTTGCTAATGCTACCAGAATGAAATATCACAGAAATGGAATAGTTTTTAAAAGGGAATTTATTAAGTTGAAAATTTATATTTCTAAGGCCATAAAAATATCCTTACTAAGGCATCCAGGGAGAGCTACCCTGACTAAAGAAAGGCCAATGGCTGTCACCTGGGAAGGCACTTGCCTGGCATCTGTTGGTCCCTGCTCCTAGATCCATTGTTGCCAGCTTCCAATTCCAACAGTTCCCTCTCAAAGCATATGTAGGCCTTCGCTTACTCTGGGGCCCAATTCTGTGTTCTGGCTTGCTTAGCATCTCATGGGAGGGCACACGGTGATGTCTTCTAGACTCTGAAGTAACTATGTCTCTTGGGGTTTCTGCATTTCCAGCATTTGTGTCTGTGTCTACATGTGAGGTTTCTCCAAAATATTTCCCCTTTTAAGGGACCCTAGTCAATTAATCAAGACCTACCTTGAGTGGGTGGAGATACATCTCCATCTAATCAAAATGCCACATCCACAATCATGGTGTCACATCTCCATAGAAATAATCTAATCACAATTGGGCATCACATTTCCATGGAAACAATCCCATCAAGGTTTCTACCCCACCATACTGAATGAGGATTAAGAGACATGACTTTTCTAGGCACATAACATTTTCAAACAGCACAATAGCAAATAATGACTTTGTACTATAGGTTGCCATCCAAAGGTAGCAGAACAAAGTCTGGTAACCTCATTTTAATTGGGCCTAAAAAGTCACAAGTATATAGCTTTAAATGCAAGTCCATGCATTCAGTCTCCTGGGCACATTCACACAATTAACTTCATTTGGCTTCATCTTTAGCATAATCTATATACATGATAAAAGGACATAAAAGAGAGTTCCTCATAATGTCTATGACTTGCCACAGCCAAAGGAGCACCAAGTGGACTGCCTTAGTTTTGATAACTCTCCGAATTATTCCAAGCACATTCATAATTGTGCAGTGCTAAATTTATGGAACACATAAAATGAAAAGTTATCCTGTCAAGCCTACAGTAGGATTCTTTTTTTTTAATCTGACAAACTAAATATTTAATTTAAAATTAGGCTATTGTAGAAAATAGAGTAAATGCAGATAGGAGAGAAGATATGCATAATTTAACAGTGCTCATTTCTATGTACTATACTCAAAATTTGAACTATTTCAGAGCTTTTGACTGTGTAGACATTCTCCTTCAGAAACAGACATTTTCTTGTTAAAATATGCGTTGGAAGGAAAATATACCAACCCATTTTTCCCCCCAACTGAGGGCATCAAAGGTTATTTTTCCTTCTATCTAGATTTCTATTTTCCCCAAATTCCTATACTGAGCGCATATGCTTATAGCTATAAGTTTTAAAATGCTACTTTAACAAATCATTATAGCACACAAAATTTTAATATTTACTGAAAATTCTAAGAGGCAATAACTGCATTGATTGGCAACAAGTTCTGCTTGACACATTTGGCTATTGGTTTTGCATTAGAAAATATATCACACATGATAGATATGAAGGAATAAATAACCACCAGTCAGTATCTTCAACAAAGAACATTACTGAAATTCACAGAACCGGGTTCTTCTCCGTTCCATAGTCATGAAGAATAATAAGGGACTTGATTAGCAGGTCTAAATAAAAAGAATCATGCAAGATATTGATATGGAATTGTACTTGCATACAGACTTAATATCATTATTTCCTCATGGTCTCTCTTACCTTTCATTGTGTTATTTTCCCCTTAAGAAATATGAGTAGTCTTGAAAATGGAAGTAAAAACCCAATCACAATAAATAAATTTTCAATTTATCCTTCTTGTTAGAATCAGCCTTTAACCATTGCATACCTGCAGCTTGGACGACAACACCCTCAGTGATATGCTAACCTTATCACGGGGTGGTAGGATGAAGTGAGTCAGCCCTCAGATTGATTCTTAGCTCCACAGCTCATTAACGCCAATCTCCCTTTATCTCAGTTTGACATCTATGAAACAGGGACCAAAAAATAAAAAATAAAAACAAAGGGAGCTTAAGTTCTTGAAGGTACTTAGCATGATGGGAAGTTCACAATGAAGATTAGCTACTGTTTTAGTTATAATTAGTGATTCCATCAATTATGGGTGTTGACACAGGCAACTATGGAATACCATGTGGGTATTCTTAAGTTATTTATAAAGTGCATTCTTTGTTTTATATTTTCTGCAGAAAGTACTGTATCAGAAAGACGAGTGGAAAGGAGAGCATGCTATCTAGATGATCTAGGGCAAAAGATTTTTTTCCTTTGATTTATTCAGATAACTGACCCCAAAAGTGCTTTTTGTCTTTCTTGTACTTGACTTATTGTTATAATTTTCTCCATTCTCCACCCAGTATGTGTGGTCAGCCTAGGTGTTATTCAGTAGACCTGCTCTAACATCTACTGTGATTGATTTATTTGGAAATACCTCCAGGTCAAAATGAGAATGAAAACAAATGGAAGAATTGAAAGTGCCCTGCTCCAAGCGAGAGCTACAAATTGAGGTTAAGAGTAATTGCTTTGGCATAATTGTTATTTGTAATCTTAGAACAGATGCAAATCTCCCATTAAAAGCAGTAAGTCCAATGCTTAAAATAGAAGATGAGTATTTCACTGCTTGGTGATGGGAAGCCATTGCTGCATGCTAAATGCGCCAAAGGAAAGATTCCCTCGGGTCTTCCATTTGGGCTAATAATGTCGGGGATGCGGTGGACGTAGAATGCCGAGGTGTGATTTATTTGCTTCTATGTACTTTCTTTTCCCACGACACTTTATAAAAACTTTTTATTTATATTTATAAACTCATAGTGCACTCACTCTGTTTATTAAATACTTTATATTTATACTGAGTCTGCCTTCCAGAAAGCCTGATTTGCTTTTTATGGTTATTAGTCTTCATCCTTCATCACTGAAGTAGATAATAAGGTAAAGTTATTATCTTTATTTTAAAGAGATGAGAACAGAAGCACAGAGTGGTTCAGTGACTTCTCAAGGTTATGAAATCATTCTGTGATATAGCTAGGAAGAGTTTAAAGAATATGTGATTCAAAGTCATTTTAACTACCTATCATCGATTTCCAGATTATTTTTTGTCAGTAAATTCTTATTACCAATGGGTGTTATAATAATGATAATCATAAACCAAAGGTTGTCATTAGATTTCCCAAATATTCGACTATTGCTAGGTCAAAATTTCCATATAAGAAATGGCTTTATTTATTTTTAAATGAATTGTCTGCCTCAGAAGAGAACACTACTTTAAAATATTAAGTTAAAGCCTAGATAAGATTGAATTGAGTTCTTTGTTACATAGCAGGTTAGCTTACTGTCTTTATTATGTAGAAATAATGAAATTCCCTGGTCCACTTGTACCTACAAGAATATTTAGAAACATCAAAAGTTGCAGAGAAAGACTGGATAGTGAAATTGAATATATGTGCTTAAGAAAGTGATGGGTGCAGTGGGAGAGAAAATGCATTGCAGTGTGGCGACAGAATAATGAAAACCATCAGTATTCCGAGTTGCTGGTGTATGCATAGCAGAGGTCAGGTATCTAGTGGATTCTTTTTTAGTCTCACTGACTTGGCACACCACCTTAATATGGTTTGTTTACAAGTTGGCCCAAAGAAAGTTTGTCATGGTATAAATTTATTTTTAACTTAAAACATTTTGTAAAATTTTTAAGAAAACCACAACAGCCCTTGAGAGTAAAGGGGAGAATGGACATACTAGTACAAAACCAAAGTAGTAAACATTGCTTTAGATAAATGGGTATTTTTGAATCTAGAGAAATTGAACCTTTCTGGAGGGTATTACCCCATGATTGCATTCCAAATATGCTTGGCTTTCTCACCAGGTCCTTAAGAGTTGAAGAATCGAGTTTTTATTTGAAATCCATCTCTAAGAGGGAATGTCCACAAGTTTAGCCTCTGATAATTTTTTTTACATGAGACTTCTTAGCATAGACCCCACAGAGTGACATCTTTTGATCAGTGCTCATAGTTAACTATTTATGGTGCCCTGGATTTGGGGGGACATTCTTTTCAGAACAGTGGCAGGATTACAGCAATGTAATCCCAGGCTGATTTAGTGAGACCGGCTATTTTTCTTTAATAAAATAAAATAAAGAGCTGTCAAACACTATTTATATCCCCCTGCTACCCTTTCTATATGAAAAGAACACAGCCCTTCTTTCAATTTAGTAAGAAAACAAGGAATCAAAGAAGAGTTGTAGATGAAAGAAAAATTAAACACAATGCACAAAGTGAGAGCATCTCTTAGCTTGAAATTGGGAAGATGAGAGTAAAATATCAAGGACAGAGGTATTGCTGGCAATCGTTCTTTGACAAAAAGAAACCACTGATAATTTAGGGAAGGTCTGTGGCTATATCACACTTTCTTTCTCTTTCCTGTAGGCTACAAAGCATTCAATTTTACTATGAAACTGACCTAAATGAATGATTGCATTTAGTTAACAAAGCAAATAAACAAGTACGATTTTATTTTTGAGTTATTAATGGAGAAATGTCATGTAATTATAGCAAAAGCAGATGTAGAGTTCAGAAATATTTTACAGGGTCCAAATGGCTTCAATGATAGGCCAAAGTTGCCAATCCTTTTCCCCTTAAAGCTAGTTTTAGTTGCAAACGATTTATACATAGGAAGCATATTTGAGGAAACAGCTCACTTTTGAGTTCATTCTTTTAGGAATGATAACTCTCACCTTAACCACCAATTGTCTCAGTTCATTAATTAAGATCCACTTAATATGCTTGAGATGATGAGTCTATTCTTTTTTTTAAGTACTTTGTGCCAAGCACTGTGTCAACTCTTGAGATGTTCCTAAAGGTAAATAAGATAAAATTCTTAACTTCTAGTAGAAGACAGATTTTAAGAAGGGAGGGGGCAATCCATGAATACTAAAGGACAAAGAACTATGGAGCTACACAAAGGAGAAAAGGAATGTGGGTTGGCTTCCTTAAAAATTAAATGGGTTTTGAATGATTACTGGGATTCTATGAAGTGACTGGAGTATGGAGAAAACTGACTGAAAATTGACTTACATCTTTGCAGACAAAGATCACGGATAACACTTCATTGCTGTGTTTCCCACATGGGAGAAATGGATTGCAATAAATTACTGTGTCACTTGGCCCACAATAATCAAATCAGTGGCATTTTACGATATTATTTACTTATAATTTTAAACATAGTAAACCTCGCCCTGGCTCTGCATATTGCTGCCACATGGAACAACATACATCTACTGAGTAAACACTATAGGCCTTCTCCACATGGTCTTCTTATTGCCTGGAAGTCTGCCCGCATCCTATCTTCTTATCCAATGGACCCATCTACAACACTAGGCTATTTATTAGGCCTTAGGGGCCCATTGTGGGAAGCCCCTCTTTTGGAAAACATTATCTAAGACCACCCATCACCAATCAAGATTAAGTACCTCTCCTCGATGCCACACCAAACTCTTGTTCTTCCCTTTATTACCACATGTAATTCACAGTATTTCAGCTGCCATCTTACTTCTCTATCTTCTCCAATTAACAGTATGTTCCTTGAGGGCAAAGACCAAATAATATCATATGAGCTTTTTCAATCTATGACCTGGAACAGAGCATGCCCTGTAGGAGCACAGACAGTAAAAATTTGTTGACTGGAAAAAGGAAAGATAGAATAATATAGAAAGAATGTCTCTGAATAAACCTGAATATAATCCAACCTTCAGTTGGCCAGTAAAATCAGAAGGTTATTTTATTTACTTCACCCATATATCTTATACTTAATTCTTCACTTTTTATACCTTTAATAAGCAGGGCTTGCCAATCCTTTCTTCTAAATATTTCTATTCCATTTCTGCTCCTTTTCTGTGTCCACTGCTATTACCTTAGTGCAAGACTTCATTTTTCACCTGGACAATATTGCAATAACCTCTTAACTGGTCTCCCAGTTGCAGTTAATGTCTATTAAATTGAAATGGTTGAATTGTTCAATGTAACACTCTTATTTGGAAAAATAAATCAGGCAGCAAGTACCTGCTGCTCACCTGCAATATGCTCCAATTCTGTTATGCACTGTGGGGTAGTCAGAAGAAGCAGAGCATAGGAACTGCCACTCTACACCCAAGATGTTATAATGTTGACACAGAGAACTGCAAAAACAGTGCTTCTCCAAGTGCATTGTGCACTGCAGTCCCTTGGGGCTCTTAGTAAAATATAGGTTAATAGTCAATAGATCTAAGGTGAGGCCTGAGAATTTGCATTTCTAACAAGTTCCCAGGTGCTGTAGATTCTGCAGATGTATCACCACCCTTTGAATAGAAACATATTAAATCTGTTAATGCCTCACTGTGTGCCTCCTAATGAAGATTCTAAGAGCAGGCAGGCTTCATGAGGCAGTAGGTGACACAAAATAAAAACACTCTCCATGTTGAAAGAGTAATGTAAGCTCAGGCACAAGTCTGCTAAGAAACAGAGTGCACAGTTCCTTGACCATGCTCCTAGGCCCTATTTTCTAGTCAGCCTTTAAGATTGTCTCACTTCTCACCTCCTCTCTAATGCCTTCCTGAATCTCCCTGGCACAATCTCACACTGCTCTTCTCTCTCCAACCCGCTTCCTACCCATCCTCCAGAGGACACTAGAATGTATCTTTCTAAAATACAAATCTACCTTTGCCACTCCTTGATTGGGGATACTTTGGTGCCTTCCCGTCATCTGTTATATAAATTGAGGATCTTCCAAGCCAGCCCTGCCCAGCATTCTGGCCTCACTTTCCACCACTCCCACACGGTATACCTCATGTACACTGCATTTGACCAGTCCCCATGGGCTTTCTTACCTCTTCACATCTTACTGGCTCTTGCCATTTTCTGGAATGCCCTTGTCCCCCTTGTCTACTACACATGATGTTCTCCGCCATCAGAGGGAAACTCAAATAGTCCCTTGTCTAAGAGGTGTATCTTGGTCAGGCCAATTTAGGTACTTTAGTGCCCTTTTGAGTTTCATAACACCTAACCTATTATTGGATTCTTTTATTTATGTCACTGACTCCACCACTAAATTATGAGCCTCTATTTGGAAGTATTGCATCACATTCTTTGCATCCGCTAACCATAAGGTTATGTTTAAAGTATGAAAGGTGTTTCAGTAACTACTAGTTAAAAGAATGATTGATTGATTTTTTGAATCCTAACTAATAGCTTCCTCAATCAAACTGAATTTATTTGAGTTCATTGCTGTATATTAAAAACCAATAGCTTGTGGCAGTGCTAATAAACACAATAATGTGTGTGGTTATCAGATTTCTATTTATTGTGGAAGTAAATGGCGAAAAGGGAGTAAAGAGAGGAGGTGAAGAGGAAAATGCTAAGACCCGATGTAATGAGGACATGGGAAAATAGAATTTATTGCTTATACAGTAAGTCTATACCCCTTCTACAAGAAAAAAAAGATATTCAGAATTTAAACTCCCCTCAAGGTCCTACAACATTTTAACTCATTCCCTGAAAGCATCAGAAGAAACAGGAAAGTACGTGAACACCCCTTTTTAAGCCACTTCATTATTTTTTTAGGTTTTAGAGGTTGTATCTTGGACATTGAATTGAACTGAAAGGAAAAAAAGGCCTCATGGTGAAAACAGTAGATATTCCTCCTATTTAAAGATGACATAGCTGTGCTAATAGACAACAAACGTGAATTATTATTTTCCAGGCAAAAGCAAAGCTTGACTCTGAATGTCAGGGAGCAATTCAAAGAGACCCAGAATAAAAAAATGCCCCACAATAATTCAGGAGAAAGCCATTAAATGATAATATTTGTAAAAGAAACAGCTATCTTTAGAATCTTTTGTTGACCACCATTCAATAGAAAAATATAAACATGAATAACATTAGACAACTTGATAAGCAATCAAAAAAGATGAAAAGTTTAAATGACTTCCTCTTATTTACCCTGAATAAATTATATTATCAGAATTATTGCTATTTGGAAATCTCACAGTATTGATACGAAAGGAACTAGGCAATGAGGGGAAATGATTAAAAATGATTCAGTATAGGGTACAGGGGTGGTTCAGTGGTAGAATGCTCGCTTGCCTTCCATGTGGGAGACCCGGGTTCGATTCCCAGACCATGCACCCCAAAATAAATAAATAATAAATAAATAAAAATAAAAATATGCAGTATATTTCACCCCAACAACAACAAAAAAATGCTAAACAAAATCAAGGTCAACAAGAATCCCAATGCACAATTATTTACATTGTAAAGATTGCCATCACATTTCGTAAGAATTAATATCAGCATTATGTCAAATCAACTGCTATAACAATTAAATATATATCATAGAATTTGCCAAAAATTATACTTTTCTACATAATCCTTAGTGCTCATCTTTTTGTCCCTCCACACTTCAGAGTGCCTACCAATTTTAAGTTCAAAGTACACTGAATTTGAATAAAAACAAGCTGTAATTGGCTACAGTGTCAATCAGTCAGCCAGTGTTTCCAGAGTGTCTACCTGTGTGCCCGGCACTGTGCCAAGGGAAATGGAAGAAACAGACTCCGTGTACCTTCCTGGACACTGGAATGTAGTTAGGAGACAATCATAACAGGAGGAATCATGAGAAACTGTGTACACCAGTATAGAAGCTGTACTGTGTAGCTCGGAATGAAATTCCTGCAGAGATTCTGAGTAGAGAGGGCTCTATAACTCGGTCACAGTGTCATGAGTTGTTGGGGAGAGCTAGATACAGAGCATAGTCCAGAGCGAGGAAATGTGAAACTCTCCTGATTCAAGAAAAGAGCATCGTCAGAAACCCAGAGGCAGGGTTGGCTGCAGTACAGAGCCAAGCCCCTCCCTGCAGTACAACCAAGAGATGCATGCGACCCTTTAAAATTACAACATGCATAACCTGTCCAATCGTATTCAAAGGCCTTGATGTGCAATCTCTGAACATATTGGATTCCATCCTTTGAGACCCAAAGTTCCTGCCTCTGTGAAGTTTTTCCCTATCCCCAACTTTCCACAGTATTCTGTACACCTATTAACAATTCTCTCCATGTGTCATAATTCTGTATCGCAATTATGTATGACTTTCATCCCACCAGCTTCCCCACCACCTCTTCCACACATCTTCTAAACCAGCACCGTCCAACAGAACTTTCTGTGATGATGGAAATACACCGTATCACCATTGCGCAGTGCAAGAGCCTTTAGCCACGTGTGGCTACCGAGAACTTAAAATGTGGGTTAGTGAGGCTAAGAAATTCAGGGTTTTTTTTTTAATTATTTAAATAGATTCTAATAACCGCCTGTGACTGGTGACTACCATACTGGATAGTGCAACCCTAGACTTTGATCTCCTCGAGGGCAAGAATTATGTGTTATCACCCATGTACCTCATCATATGCAAACAGAGTATGTACGAAATACATATTTGTGGAATGAGTAAATGAATTGTCAAATCGTAGTAGACAAAGTAATGAGTGTAAAGATCATATACATGAAAAAGTAAGAAATTGTAAAGACAAAGTATTAAAAGATGAATATACCTTCCTTAAGAAAACTTGATGGTAATAGTGGCTTATAATAGAGTTTAACAAAAAAAATCTGTTAAAATGCAGATGTTCTATGTACTTTATGTATATATATATATATGTTTTATACTGCATTTGAACCTATATACTTATATTAGACTAATTTATTATATGTAAATCTTCATATACTAGGCTGTGACATTTATTCTCTGTTGCTAACATAAAGCCTAGAACTCAGTAGACACTCAATAAATATTTATTGGATACATTAAAGGAATAGAAAAACAGGAAATAAAGTATTTTAATAAAATAATAATAATAATAAAATTAGCACAGTTGTTCAGAAAGGAATGATAGCTATTGCAAAGATCCTAAGTGGTTACCATCAATAGAACAGTCTAAAACAGCTACTTTATGTTTGCACTTGTACCTTATGATGGAAAAACCTGCAAGCGTTACTTCAAATAATTTTTTTTTCTAAAACAAAATCACAATTGTCTTTTACTCCCTGCCTCCCACCTATCGCATTATGTCTTAATCTTAAATTTGGTTTCAGACACTCTGACTCTTTTACTATTTTCTTCTAATAATTCCAGGACCTTAAAAGAGTGGAATGGATTTTCTTTTACTTTCCTGTGGGAGATGGTTAACAGTATGGAGGTATAAAAATGTCAGCAAAGACTAATAAGAACAAATTGCAGGAGTTTCGCCTAATGCTTTGGCTTCAGCCCTACCATGTAGACTAACATATCCAATTTATCATTTCAAGATAGGTTACAGATTCTGGTTTATATTTGCCAGCCAAGGGGGCTTCTCAGAGCATAGTTTTTTACCCTGTCAGGTTAGAAGGGTTTGCTTTTACATCTCCCTTAGAACCATCAAGTTTGGCTACCATCTTTATAGCTTTCCCTTCTCCTAGGTGTCTCAGGAATTAACAAAAAAGCAGGTCTTTGTTTATTGATGCTTAAGATATATCTAGACATTCAAAAGATAGATCTTGAACACTCACTATGCAAGACCATGTTCTAAGTGCTTTGAGGAATGTAGAGGTAAATCATGCATGAATTACGACCTCTAAGGATTTGGTCTCTTCTGGAAAATAAGAGGCATTTATAATAGTTGCAAGGCAGAAATGGATAAGTTTAGCGTAGTGATTAAGAGCACAGACCATGGAAAGCAGTCTTGAATTTGTATCTTGGCTCCTGTGAAGGAGCTGTGTGTCATTAGACAAGACGCACGAATGTCTTTGAGCTTTACTTTCGTCATCCACAATAGAGATAATACTGGTTTTGTCTAAGGATCATTGGGTTGTAATGTGAATCATGCCAAAGCCTCTGGTGGAAAGTGGGAGAGCCAAAAAGATGCATACTTGCAGTGTTAACACACTTCGACATTGTTCTATCCCTGTTACACTTGCAAAACAATGAGTGCCTGGCATAGAACAAAATATTTTCAGAGTTTAGAGAGAGAATGCACTTGCTGAAAGTTTTCTGAATGAAAGTTTTTCTGAATTTTATTGGAGACTAAAGCATTGGTAGGATTTAATTGTAGAAAATGTAAAAGCAGGGTGGAAAGAGAAGGTATTGACGATACACAATAATTCAAAAGGCTCATGGATACATAGTAGAGAATTAATTTCTTAATAATGGCATTCATCTAAATATTGAGCACCTACAATGTTCAAAGCACCATGATAGGTGCCTTGAGTAGGACTGACCCAAAAACAAATGGTCCTGGCTCTCAGAGGACTAACTGAACTAGTAGAGAGCCCAATATAAAAATCGATCATGAGGTATGGGTGGTACTTGAAGGAAAATGGCACCAAAGGAGAAGTGCCCAGTGAGGACTAAGCAAGGAATTAGTCAGCCTTGATGTCCCCAGTTAAATCAGTTCCAATTCTCATCAGAGGACTGCAGGCCAGAGAGAAAACCAACTTTAAATCCCATCCGACTGACATAGTTACCGAGTCAGATCAGAGGGATGGGGACTTCTGAAAACCCAGCTGCTTAGGAAATATCACAGCCCTGTGAGGTCGTCAACCAAATCCATCAGAGTCCTCCAAAAGCCTAGAGAGTTGAGGATGAAACCTCTACATGGAAAACATCTTAAAGATCAAAAATGGCATTAACTATTCCTGGCGCCAGCTTGACTTGATGGGCTCCCGGGAGATTCCCTTCCTACTGCTAACCTCACATTGTTTTCACATTGGTAGCAGTAACATCCTGGGTTTGCTGGGAAGGTGAGCTCCTGGTGCCAGGGACTGGATTTGGCCACCTTTGGATCTTAGACACCAAGCACAGTTCCTAGCACCTCATCAGTACTCGATGTCTATTTATTGAATGAGGAAAATTACCAACCAATTGAATGAATATATTCTCCTGCTTACCCAGCAGTAAAATTAAAAGACTCATGAACATCATTTTAATAATATTTTAGTTCTATCATGTTAAAACTGAAATGACATTTATCAAAGAGAATATAGTTTTTTGTTTTTTCTATTTTTTTATTTTTTATTAATAAAACCAATCAACATACAATATGAATATTCTTTTTTTCCATCACATAGTTGTATATTCATCATCATGATCATTTGTTAGAACATTTGCATCAATTCAGAAAAAGAAATAAAAAAGAAAACAGAAAAAAAATTCACACATACCACACCCCTACCCCTCCCTTTCATTGATCACTAGCATTTCAATCTACTAAATTTATTTTAACATTTGTTCCCCCCTATTATTTATTTATTTTTAATCCATATGTTTTACTCATCTGTCCATAAAGTAAATAAAAGAAGCATCAGACACAGGGTTTGAGAATATAGTTTTGAAGGCAACACTAATGCCTACCAAATTATTTTCATAATAAAAATAATTCTTGATAGTATCATTCCATGTTGGTATAGTACAGTTTGCTTTTAAATTTCTTTTGGACATTTTTTTCTGGTTTTGAGTTTTATTTCTGGCATATTTGTGAAATATGGTATATTTTAAGTTGTGTAAAGTCAATATGTGGTCACACAGAATGTTTGGAAAAATTTAAAGGTGTAAAATAATGACCAATGACAGTAAAAGTAATAAAAACATAAGTCACAAAAACACGAGCTACCATTTATTGAATAGTTATTATGTTGCAGTCACTACAACAAAGTATTTTACGTATGTAATCTGATGCAATCTTCACAATAAAAACATGGAATGGAAACTATTATAAGCCCCAGATAAAGGGGAGAAAATCAAGAATCAGAATCTTAAGAAAAGTATCAAGTCATCCATCAAAGAAATGGCAACACAGATTGGAAGCCCAAACATTCTGACTCCAAAACTCATGCTCTTAACCACCCACTCCACTGCCTCCTTCCTCCTAAATAAAAACGACAACAACAATAATAAATAAATAATACTACTTTAGAACCCACCCCGGGGTGTGAGGGTAGTTCAGTGGTAGAATTCTCACCTGCCGTGCAGGAGACGCGGGTTCGATTCCCGGCCTACGCACTTCCCCCCAAACAAAAAACAAGCAAAGAAAGAAAGAACAAACAAAGATACAACAAATGGTGGTGCAATAACGGGATACTAACATGGTAAAAGAATGAACTGTGATCCTGGGTATATAGCATACAAACAAACAGACAAGCCCACCTATCTCATGTTTCAGGCACCGGAGCTTTAACGTTGTCATTCATCCTCCAAACAACTGGATGTTGCAGTTTGCTTGTCCTATTTTCAAACTGCAAAACTGAAGCTTAAATTATCATGACTCCTTATCCAAGTTTACAAAGCTATTCAATGGAAGAATAGAAATTTAGCTTCAGTTCACCGCAAGGAGCCAGGATGGTTCTCAATTACTACCTTATCTCAATAATAATTAAATATTCTGGTTAGGAGAAAATGAACCTGTTTATGTGTTTACCACAGCTAGAATAAAATAACGTAGACTTAACACTGCAGTCATACAAACATAATTCCCTCTTTCCGTGTGATTAGAAAGGCGCCTCATCATCAGGCACAAAATTAGCATATAATTTTTTTTTTAAGTGAAGGTATTTGAACCTTTGGTCTATTTTGGTTCTGAATATGTGGCAGTTTGCTTTAAATGTTTTGTTCTAGTATGACCGTGTCTGGATATATGATTTTAAAAACAAGTCTGAATAGGAGACACAGAGCAAAGTAAACTCTTAATTCAAGACGTACAGGACCAAAAAAATACCACCTTTTCTCGATGGGGTGGAAGCACTCTTGGGGGAGGGAAGAATAGCTCCAGATTTTACTTTTAAAATTACTCTTAAACATCTCTTTCATTTCATTAATGGGTAATACAACTACTACCCCATTTGTGTAATTGCTAATAATTAGAAAACTTTCCTCACATTTCAAAGCTATTTCATGAAATTGAAACTTCTAGCACCATAGCGAAAGAAAGAACTTAAATTATGCAATATTAAAATTCTTGCCATTTTGTTTAATGTACTGGGATTTAAATTATGTATATGTCTATCATTCTTCAGCATGTTTCAAAATCTACTGTTATCTTTTTTTACAACTAATAGAACTCATTACACTAATAGTCTAGCATAATGTAAATATATTTTATCCATATATAAGTAGTTTATTTTCTGTATCCCTAATGTAATATATCAAACAATAACTCATTTGTCAAAGGGAGACAGTTCATTAAAATTCAGCAACCATTTGGCCAGGATAAAACAGCAACAGTATAAAAATTGATGTTGCGAAACTTAAAAAATGAGGAAATAAAGAAAGTGCGAACAAGGAAATTGCGGGCCTGCTCTCTAGGGCCATTTTTAGGTCACTTGCCTGAATTTTAATATTGCAATTGTTTTACAAAAAGTCTCAAAGTTATTAGGTTGGGAGGGAAGCCAATTTACAACTGGGTGACTTGAATATCAGGGGCATTCAATAAATTACAGTGTGCTGCCTCTTGGGAATTAGGGGTGGACAAGATAAAACATTTGAACGTTGGGCTGCTACTCACTTTTTTAAAGTGAATTATCTGGGTGGTGGGACTGTGGGTCATCAGGTAGAATTCTCACCGGCCATGCTGGAGACCTGGGTTCGATTCCCAGTGCCTGCCCATGTAACAACAACAACAAAGTGAGTTAACCAACTTAGAAAGCACATTTCTTACTCTGTTGACTAGTATTCAAGTAGCAAAGTGAGGGAGGGTTTTAGACTTTTTAAATTATTTTCAAATGTGCAGTATTTGCTCCATCTTTTTAAAAAGAGAGAAAATACCAAGCACAGGAATCTAACAGAGATTTGGACATTTTTATAAACTATGAATTCAAACGTTAGAAAAAAGATGTAAACGTGCAGCCTTTAAAAGGTACTCTGGGAGGCACCTTAGTCCTTTGAGATGTATTCTTGAAATTAATTTAAATTTTAAAAATATCAAGTTCACAGACCTGTTTTCACAGATGTATAAATTATGTTCAAGATCACTTTATTCAAATAATTAGCTTATTCATGTTTGCATTCATGCACATTTACATGGTAATTTCTTTGTGGTTACATACAAATGCGAGTTTGCACATTTGTACACAATTTATTAGTTGGCTATATAACTGTCAATCTAATGAGTTCTCATCTTAGGTTGTCTTCAGCTGAGATGCTGGCCACACGCTTCCTACCCCATGAGCTTGCTACCCACACGTGCGTACACAGTCATCAGGCAATGTCATATTGACACTTCATTTATCGCTAAGCAACAGATTTTTAAGAAATGTATCTTTCCAAAGACATTGTAAGAGTTTAATCTGTGACTGTAACACGCATGTATATAGCATATAGCTCTTATGTATTACTATGTGTAATACTATGTGTAATATGTGTAATATGTAATATGTGTAATATGTGTAATATGTATATAGCATATAGCTCTTATGTATTACTATGTGTAATACTACGTGTAATACTATGTATTACACTTCTCATCCACTAATGGAAGCCTTTTCATATGGTAAAACGGTATACATTGTGAATCTCCATCTTTGCCTGGCTCATCCATGAATTGAGCCTTCCTTAGAAATCTATAGCTACTTTCCACAATTGTAAGGAGATTTTCCTATGCAAATAATAAAGAGATTTTGTATGCAATTAAGCAGACCTGTACACATAATGACCTCCTTAACATGTTTTTGCACTATCAAAGTCCCATCTGCTATTAGAAAGTTGCACTTCATGTCATAAGCACTGCTCTGTTATGCACGTGACAAGCAGTAATTAAAGGTTTGGGTAATATTTATTTATTATTACATAATAAAGTGGTACAACTATGTTTTCTTTTAAGCTTACAGTTAATCAAATCATACAGCTAATAAGCAAGAGATAAATTTTGCTCTGCAGATTTGCTCTTGTGAGAGATCAAAGACTGAGTCTCACTTGCATCTCTGTGACCTGTCATTTCGTGATAAGTGTGCCTCTTGTACAAAATGAAAATACAGATAGCATGTTTGATGATGTTCATGTATTTGTTGGAACAGGCCATTTTGTTCCAACTATGAAGAAACAGCTGACAAGTGTTGCTAGTTTGTGAAACTACAATTGCAACAATCTATCCCAGGAGCAGAATCAGTAAGAATACTCAGACTCTGTATCTCAGGCTTTGGGTCTGAAACTTTCAGATCTCTTCTTTTTTTTTTTCAATTTTAAATGTCTGTCTTCAAATGAGATCATATGAGTTGTTGAAGTTTGTACACATCTATGAAACCTACTTCAAGTAGTTTCCATATTCAACCCTGCAAATGAAGTCTGTAAGAACTTCTTTTCTAAACTGTGTGGTAGATGTCCATTAAAATAAACAAACATGAGCATGGCTTACTCAAATCAACAATAATGTTCTTACTCCAACTGAGCCTATGCCCCTGAAATTTTATTATATATTCAGTATATAGTAGGAGGCTATGTGCTTTGTTTTTGAAACACACTTGAGAAAGTTTATCTTGGAGAATTCATAGTCTTTGACAAAAAACGAGTTTACTCTAAATTTAGTTTATGAAAAAATGTGAAGTTAATAAAATAACCAGAATTTCTGCCTGTTGATGACTAATAAGGTCTTTGAGTGAACATTACCTGTTTACTTGCTCTGGTGTCTAAAGATGTGATTTAAGAAAAGATTAAAATTATGTAGAAATCAGTGATGCCCTGCAGATTTTATAACTCATAGATTTTTTGTTCTCAGCAAGCTAAGAGAGAAAATATTTTATTAGTTATATATATGTTTAGAACCCATATTTTAAGTGTCTGTTGTGTGATTTGCATTGAATTAGTTCTCAGAGAAATGAAGAAATATCTAAACAATACTCGCAGTATAGTCTTGGCTATGATTTTTGTTGTTTGGGGTTGTTTCTTTCTTTTTATATTTTTGCTTTGTCTTCTCCACCGGCTTTTGTAAGTTCTTAGGCATGGTTATTTAGTCTCATGTGTTGCCTACAGAGCTTCCCACAAAGGACTCAACGGATAAATTTTTCTTTTTATTCACCAATAAAAATGGGAAGCATATGTATGCTTCAAATTCCTTCTTTTTTTTTCTGTCACTCTTCCTTCCTCAGCAGCCTTCCTCTCCATGTTCTCAGAATTGTTCCCTGTCCCCTGAGCTGATATGCATTTCCATGTCTCTGGGCCTTTGTTCCTGCTATAACCTACTGCTCATCTCCTGCTAAAAAGATGTCCTATGCCCCTTTATCCGTAAACTTAACTCCTCCTTCACAGCCCAGCTGAAGGAGTTTCATTTTAAATGTATCATTATAATAGCACTTACCTTATTACTTACTTATCTCATTGGTATATAATTAGCTGTCTTTCCCTTAGCTAAGCAATTGAAGGTTTGGTATCATTTTCTCTTTCTCTCTCTCTCTATCTCAATGTATTTATTTTTGTATCCCCAATTCCCAGCAGAATGTCTTATACTTAAGAGCTATTCAATAAATATTTGTTGAATTTAATCTAATTGGTGGGACATCCATAATTATTATTCTCTACATTCACAAAATGTATTTAGTGTTGATTATTTGCCGGCTTCTGTGTGTTACACATTATCTTAATGTCAGAATCGTACTGAACCAACTTAAAGAGATTTCAGTGTTTTAAATTTACCGAGAAATCTATAAAGCAGCTGTGCATGTATTCGTGATCAGAACCGTGTCAGTGACCCATGCCCCTATTATCAGACAGGTTGAGGGATGGAATAAGGTTCAAAGATAAGGTGGGAATCAGTGGTGAGGGAAATGTTAAGAAGAAAATGGGGTGGAGGATGGGTGAGCATGAGGGGATATTACATTTTGATACAGCCTCATTGGAATGACTGTGTCAAAATGTCCTGCCACATATGAACATCTATAACTCGACCTATAACATCTGCTACAAAAGATCAAGTAAGATGGTATATCACAATTAAAGCAAGTTGGGTGTATTTCAGACTTCGTCCCAGAACTAGCTATTGTCAGCACTGGCTAAAGTATTTAATAGGACATTGTCTTGTGGTTGCTTCTAACTCCCTTTTCTTTAGATTTCTCTTCTCTTTATATTTCCCAATGTAACTTGCTTACATATTTTCTACCTTAAAATCTCCTCTCTTTAAAGTCCTCCATACCATATTTGGGAAAAGGGTCATTGGTGTAAGGGTGATACTCTTTCCAGGACTATTTGCCTTCCAATAAGGGATAAATTACCTTAAATCAAAAGAAGGAGATTTTGAACTGTAAGATTTCAAACAGTAGCAGGCATAAAGTAAGGGAAGTAGGAGCTTTTTCAGAGGCTCAATATCAGAACCCTAAAACTTCTTGACATTCCTTGAGTCTCAGTCCTATATCTCTTGATGAGGTTTTCATGAGAGGATAAAATGCTGTTATATCAGAAATGAGTTACAACTAAAATTGTTCCACACTGCCATAGAAAAATTGTATAGATGGGTATACAGGCAGAATGAATCAATGATTATTTTTAAAAGCAGAAAAGTAAAAAGATAATTCATCTCTCCTTCCTAAAATTAGCACTGCTGTGCTATCTTTGTGTGACTACCTTGGGCTACAAGATATGCAATAAACACTCATCTCTGGTATGACTTCATACCATTTTCCATTTGTTCTCTTTATTAAATATTTTTATTCAATTTAATAGCCAATAGTCTCTCCAGAACTTTTATAAAATTGCATTTTGCTTGTTAGGTACCTTTGTTTACTCATGAGACTCCATACTGTGCCATTGTTAGATGGTACTTCAATTCATCAGATCACTAGGCTCCCTCTCTTTATCTTATCTTATTATTAAAAGAAGCAAATCTCTCTTCACCCAATGTAAGATTCACTCTTTGTGACTTTTCCCTAAACACTGAGTTCAAAATCTTACTCAAAATTCAAGAAACACTCTTTTTCATTCTCATACACACACACATTTATATATTTGAAACCATACATCGGTTTTCACTACTTACAGCTAAGTCATGTATTTTGATTATAGCAAGAGTTAAAGCAAGCCCAGATGTTCAAAATCACAAGGGTATTTAGAATTAAATTATGATAAATACTGTTTTCTAAAATAAACACCAGCCAAAGCAAGGTTGTGTTTCCATAAAAACACAAAGAGAAATACAATAATAGATATAGATGCATATATAGCACAATTTTTCAGGCCTGAAATGAATCTTGGTGAAAATAAAATACAACCTCTTCACATCAAAAAAAAAAAGAAAACGAGGCCTAGAAATTTCAGTGATCTGCTCAGGGTCCTGTTTTAGCTCACAGAACGAATACAAAAGCCTTGACCATTTAGACAAATTTCCTTTACATCACATGCAATAATTTCTGGAATATTAAGTTTAAAATAGAGTATACAGGCAACTTTCTTACCTCTCTTGTGTGGAAAATGGGCTCTTTAAAAAGTATCCTTGATGATATTTCAGAGGCATCGTTCTTAACATCAATTAACACTGGATCAGTCCAATAGAAATTAAAGAGCTCCAGTCAACAGACATAGGTTAAATGAGAATTTATTATATTAATACTCAAAGAGAAGATCTAAAGAAACAGAGTAATAAATATTGAAACCAGGAATAGAAACTGAAGAATACAGGGGACTAATCAGTCTATGAGAATGTCCTTCAAGCCAAATCCAGACTGAATTTGTGCTTGGATTTAGTGGGGGCTTAGAGAACTCTCCAGGGGCCAAACCCATTGGTTGTACATGACAGCCCAAGTATCTGGGCATGAGCGATGCTTCCTAGTCTGACGTGCCATATGATGGTGATTCCACACGATTCATCTGGGTTGGTAGAGATGCTTCTAAAGAGCTGAGGGAACAGAAAACATGGTGTACCTCCTGGAAACTATCAGCAATGCTGCCTGAGGTGTAGAAGAAGTTGTCTGTCTCAGAGGGGAAAGGAAAGAGAGTCAGAAGTCAAGTTGGAACTCTATTCATACAAACTTGTCAACATACATAGGGATTCAGGGGGGGTTATAGACCGGTGGGCTTGTGCCAGGTGCATCAAGTGTCAAGCTTAGAGAGTAAAACTTACTCCTGCACCCCAATCTCTGGTGGTCATTGTGCTCCTAAATATTTGCCAAGATCAATGAAGATGAATCAGAAGGCAAGCAAATCTAAACCTGTAAGTTGAACATTGGGTAATTTATAAGATAGGCTGTGTACTGGAAGGCAGAAACTGGCAATAACAAACTTAAAACTTGATTCTTAAAAAGATTTTTGTTAATTTAATGCATTCACTTAAGTAGCATCATTTTAATTTACTGAATGTTTACTGTATGCCTGTCAACATCATTTAAAGTCCCCATAAGCCAGGAGACCATCAGACTCAATTTTTATCCTCAGAACATAACATACTATCCAGCACTTAACATGCATTCAAATTCAAATGTACTATTCACTTTACAGCTATTGATAAATCAGAGGATAATACCGCAAATTTTCTCTTATTTTATTCACTGAGCAGGTAATCTGAAGATCGAATATCCACAGTTCTCTCAACAGTCATGCCAAATTATACTTATTTAGATTTTGACTTACATTCATTTATAAATTAAAGTTGAAATCTATTTTCAAAAATCCTTGTCGGAATTTTATTTATCTTGGCTACACTCTACATGTAATACCATCAATTGAAATGAGGATATATTCAGAAAGTTATTATAACCATCTACCATAGCTAATGATCTTAATTTTCCTGTACAAAATTCCTATTTCATTGAAATTTTGTTGTGTTTTTATAGAATGGACCTCTCTCTTCTGTAACATTTTCAAGGATGATCTGAGGGAAAAACATCCAGAAATACTTTTAGATTTATTTTTGATAACAAATGCTCATATGGCCTTTAAACTAACACTTAAAAAAAATTCAGTTAAATATTAAATAGAGCTACAAAGTACAGAAAAAAATAACAAGTGCATACAGAACTTCATATGCACAGAGCTGTGTTCTAAGTGCTTTGCATAGATTATTGTATTAATCCTTACACCAACTCCATGAGTTGGAACTATAAGTATCTCCATTTTACAGATGAAGAGATTTGAAGTATAAGTAATTTTCCCAAGTCACTTAGCTTATAAGTGGTACAGCAGAAATTGAACCTAGGTGATCTATCCTCACAATCTGTGTTTTTAGCCAACCACTATGTTAAATACAAATATCTAGAATAAAATGTTTTGGAGCATTTCCTGATAGTAGGTATGCATGGATGAATATCAAAATATCATTATCTTTTAGCCACAGCTTTGGTGAAATGTTGAGTGACTTAGGCCCACAGAAGGAGAGAAAGTTTTATGTATCCAGTTTTAATAAATAGAGCATGGGATTAAAAGGACAAAGGATAAATTTCAACATGGTAGAATTTTTTGTTTCTTTCAATTGTGAGTCAAAATTATTGATATGAATTTGAGACCAACACCCATAAGTTAATAAGGTTTTCTTTAGCCATTTCTTCAAGAATGTAGAACATTCTTCTACATCTTTAAAATGCCAAGTGTAGGACTTGCTGGTGCAAGCAACAGAAATTTGATGACCTTACTCAAAAACAAATGTCTTGGAACAGTAGTGGGAAGCTGCAGAATCACAGGAAGGCTGAAGAACCAAGCTTGTAAATTCACAGAAACCAAGCCTCCTTGGTGGAGGAAGAAGGCAGAACACTTAGAGGTCTTTTCATGTACAGAGTTGTCAAAGGAACTGTTCCAGTTTGCTGAAGCTGCTGGAATGCAAGATACCAGAAGTGGATTGACTTTTATAAAGGGGATTGATTAGGTTACAAATTGACAGTTCTAATGCTGTGAAAATGTCCAAATTAAGGCATCAACAAGAAGAGGCCCTCACTCAAGAAAGGCTGATCAAGTCCAGGGTTTCTCCATCACATGGGAAAGCATATAGTGACATGTGCTGGCTTTTCTCTCCTGGGTTCAAAATAGCTTTCTCAGCTCCTGTGCCTCAACAGCTCCCAGCATTCTGTTTGTGTGCTCTCCAAAATCTCTTTCTCTCTGAGAGCGCTCCAGTAAATGGGTTAAGACTCACCCTGAGTGGGCGGGGTTACATTTCCATGGAAACAACCTAATCAAAGGGTCCTACCCAACAATAAGTCTGCCCCCACAAGATTGGATTAAAAAATATGACTTCTCCGGGGTGCAAAACAGTTTCAAATCAGCACAGCAGCCATACTGGCATAAATAAATTCCAAATATGTTAAACTCTTTACTACTCCACTCAAGTTTTAAATTCTAGGAAAAGAGAATCCAAATAGCATGGATTAGATAATAAACGGGGATGAATCTTCCTTGGCTAGAAGTGGGACAGATCTGGAAGGCAGTTCTACCAGGTTATGTTCAATGAGGACAACATACTATTCTAAAGGCAATTAAAAGTGCTATTAGGAAATGAAAGTGGACATGGCTAGCCAAAACCCACAAATATCCATGTTCTCAACTTAAAAAACATTTATCATCACTACATGTGCATGTTTGTGAGTGTGTGTATGGGTGTGGGTGTGGGCGTGTATGTAGGTTGATCAAAGCAATTTGTTGTGAAGAATTTTATTTTTGTAACTGATTATAAAGTGAACACATATAAACTTGAAAAAAATTTGAAAAAAGCCATTCATAGTCATAAGAACTATCTAGTAGTAACATTATAATGTCTTCCTAATTTTTCCATAAGTAGTTATATTTGCACATGTGTTCATACACGATTTAATAAAAATTTGAGATAATTTCTGTAATGTTTATACTGTAATTTGTCATTTAATTTATGTTTTCACTTCTGTTCATGACTAGTCTTCAAAAGCATGGTTTTATTAAGCTGATGACCATATGCAATACAACTATTCCATGTTGCTACCATTTAGGTTAGTAAGTAATAATGATAATAGAAAAAAATAATGTAGATAATATTTATTGAGCACATACTGGGGGTCAATCACTATGAAGGGCTGTACATGAAATGCCTATTTTACAGAAGTGGAAATTAAAGCTCATATATAAGATTTCCCAAGGTCAAAAAGGTTGTGACTGTGAAGCTGAGATTTCAAGCTAGAGACTCATCAAAACCTGTGTTGCCAGCCCTACAATTATATGTATTACAATGGACAGATGAACGTATAAATATTTGTGCAGTTTGTTTACTTGAGATAAATTCCTAGATGGGAAATTATTGAATGAAAGGATGTGAAAATTTATGAAGCCCTTGCTGTATTTTGCCTTATTCAAATAAATCAATTTTCACTCCTCTTGGAAGACCATGAGCACGGTCATTCTTTAACACTATTCTCAATGTTAGATATTATTAATTAAATTTTTCAAATTTGAGAATTTAAAAACTGGAATCTTCTTTTTATTTTCATTTGTTTGATTAGTGAGGAGACTGATCATATTTTCACAAATTATTTTCATCTTTATTATAATTAACTGACATTGGCTGAACCATATTAAATCCAAGTACTCATCCTCGCTTCCCTGGGTTATTATTTAATGACAAAGGCAATATGCATGGAATCTCTTCTTTCGGGGGGTCTTATGCTAGAATGCATATCCTTGTACTCATTTAATGGAGCAGTTTTGTGGGAGACAATTTAACCCTGCTACCCTGAGCTATTCACCCAGTGATAAGGGAGTTTACCATGTATGCCTCAGTTTCCTTATCTGTAAAATGGTGATGATGAGCACGCTGCAGTCCTCGTGAGTTCATTTTTGAGCATTACATGGGATAATCCACAAAGGGTTTAGGACAATGTTTGATTCATCATGAGTGTTTGATAAATATAAGTAGTATCAGTCGTGGTAGGGTAGTGATAATAGAGTAAGAATAACAATAGATGTGTGGTCAAGATTATCTTTACAAAAGCATTCATTTCTAATTTTAGGAGATCTGGACTATAGAAGCTAACTGGCAGAGGGAAATAAGGGTAGACACAGCGGGAGGGTTGACCTACAGCTCAAAATCTAGGACAGCACTTTTCAGAGTAATCCTGTCATTGGGAAGATCACTTCATATGGCTGCTTCCATGAGATTCCCTTTGCCTTTTGGGTCAGAGATGGAGGGACTGCACATGTAAGCTCCAAAGGCTCATGGAAAAAGACTGTCCACTTTATCATGTGGTGTGACAAATTCCAGCATTTTACTTCCTCTGCAGAGAGTCAGACTCAAATGGCATTCATTCAAGCCTACCATTGCCACACACTGTCCTACAAGTTTTCCAACATCTTATTTCAACATCGTACAAAAATATTCTCGATGGCTGTGAAGGAACTGTTGTTATCTACGGAGTGTTATTGGTTGCAAAGGAGGAAATAAAAGCCATAGGAGTTCAATTATTTGCCCAAATCCCCACAGTTATAGTTAATTCATCTGGCATTTTGTTCTTGTTGACAACCTTTTCTGGATATCTAGGCATGGAGATGCCTCTCTGAAGACTGGATTGAATGGGGCAAGTTTGTGGTCTGACTAGAAGGGGCCTAAAGGTCCCACACTGCTGCACCAGAGGCCCTGAGCTGGAATTCAGCCCCTCTACCTCTGTCACTTACTCACTTTGTCCTCTTGGACAAATTGCTTAATCCCCTATTTCCTCATCTGTAAAATGGAGACAATGGCAGTCACCTTGCAACGTTAATGCAAGGAGGAAAGATAACTTTGGGAAAGTTTTTAGCTTATAACAGTCAAAGAGTACGTCACAGTTATGATTAATAATGACTCAGGCACATGCCACTCACTTCTAAGGCTCGAATATTATGTTCTCAACCCAGTCATCTTTGCATTAACACAGAGGCAAACTCAAAGCCTAAGTCCTCATGTCCTAACCCAGAAAAAGGCCTCCTTCATTCTTCTTGTCATTTAAAGATCACATGTAAACTGAGTTTTTAATATGCACAGGGGTCTGTGTAGGGAAATAGAGGTAGGCAGTTTAATCAGACACAGATTCTGCAGTGAAATTCCTTGTAGTCTAGCAGACAATGAGATGCAAGCATCAATAACTTGTATATAGGGTACAAAGTGATAAATGCTTCAACAAGATGGATTTCAGAGAAAATTCTATAGATATTGAGGAAAGAAAGATTAATTTCAGCTAATAACAGTGACAAAGCAATAATATTAACAACTCCTTCCATTTATATGAGCTTTTACCTGGAACTGAAGTCTCTCTCCAACCTCCTCCTTAGCCACTGAATTGGGCAACTTCATCTAACTTGATCCAAGACAGACCACATGGTTCTTTTCTCACATGTATTCCCCTTAGCCATCAGGCACAAATATTACTTTCAATGCAATATACAGTACTGCTAACCCTTTGCTCTCACCCTAAAGAAGTAGTGCCCTCAGAATCCATATGGTGTATGTCCATGAGTAGAAACTGGATGAGTTTGTTCAAGGCCCCCGGCCCCCACTCAGTCAGCCAAGTCACATTTACTTAGTGGCACTGCTGGAATGGATTCCAGGCCCCCCACCTTCCAGCTCAGCTTCTCTTCTCTGCACCACATTGCTTCCTTCAGCAATGACAGATCTCTGACAGGTCATTCAGCCCAAGGACAGCAGGTTACAAACTGCAGCATGAAGTTCTAGGGATTGCAAGTTTGAATGGATGAGTTTCAACCAGCAGGAGAGATCAAGAAGTCAGAAAATTGTCAAGTTTTTTCTCAGAGCCTAAATAGAGAAGGAGGGTGCACTATGGAAGATTTCTCATAGGTAAATGATTCCCAGTAGGGTTGCTATCCAACTAAAGATCGTGCCTAGGTGTGAGGTAAAGAAACCTCATTTATGGGGACAAGATAATGAGGCTAAGAAGGACTGTCCCCTGCACTTACTTCCCTCATTCCTCAGTTTTCCTTTTCCTCATATTCCCAGACCTTTTAAGGGAAGTTTTCTGTTGAAGACAGATTCTTTCTCTTGCCCTCTTTTCGATTCAAATTTATCTGCATTAATTTTCTCTCTTTCTTCCTTATTCCTTGATCATCGTCTCTTTGTCTTTGCTTCTCTCTCTTCCCATTTCTCTCTCCCTCTTCCTTTCACCTCTTAGACTCTCAATCCACCTCCTTCTTTTACTATCTTAGCATGTCTCTGTCTCTTTATTTCTCTATGTCTCTCTGCCTTTTCTCTACCTGTTTTCACTTAAATATGTATTCTACACATGTATTCTACATATTTAAGTATTATGTATTCTACAATACCCACGGTATTTGAGGAACTGAGGAAAAATGATCAGAATCCAACTGGACCAAGCTAAACTCAGAGGGCTCGGTATTTCTTGTTCCCTGTACCTCTTAAATAGCCATGTCTATTTCCAAATGAAAAGTCTGCTAATGATCTAGCAGGTTCACAGTGTGGATGGAATCCGATTATCTGCTTTTTGGTGCACAATGGCCTTGGTGTCTGCCGGCCACGCTCCAGGTGTTGAAAAGAGCATGTCTACCTTGTTCCTAACCAGGAGGGTGTTTTTCTACCAAAAAAAAACCCTGAAAAATAGTTTTGAAACTCAGAGTGTTTTACCCAAAAGGTCAGAGCATCAATGGAATTCTATTGTATTTTTTCATTTAACTGAAGTTGCCATTTTTCTGAATATTGACTGTGGCGTGTGTGTGTTTTCAGCCTGAGTTCTCTTTGTCCCCTACTATTAGATTCTGTTTTAAACTCATAATTTCAGAATGTTCATTTTTCCATGGCAACAGAGACGTACATGATGAATTACGGTGTTACTGTGGGAAACAAGTGAAGGAAAACTTGAGTGTGACTCAGGCAAAATTCTGACATTCTGGAATAAGCATACACAGCAGTAATAATAACAGGGCAGCGCTCATATGGGTGATTGAGGATAAGATTTTAGTCCTCAGCAAGTGCTGAAACTTGTTGGTCAGGTAAATTGCCCTTTGTTTCCATTAGATGCTCTGAATTTTTTCCCTTATAAAAGAGAAAACAGGGTTCAGTGGTAGAATGCTCGCCTTCCATGTGGGAGACCCAGGTTCGATTCCCGGACTATGCATCTAAAAAAAAGAGAGAGAGAAAACACTTTCTTACCAGTTTGTGGATTTTATTGAAAGATTTGATAGTGTCACTGATAGGTGCATGACTGGAACAGGTATGCCTGTAGATGTTCTTGCTTATTGAAGCCCACACTTAAGATGTCTTCTATAATTATTAAAGTTCTTGGCCATGCCCACCCACCATCTCACATCCCTGACACTAGCAGAAATTTCCCGATGCTTCAGCAAATTAGGCAAGGGGAGCGATTTTCAGCCCCAGTGCAGTCTGGCAAGATTACCATTCCAGTCGTTACTAATGATTTCCTTCACTGACTGATGTTTAAAATTCTTGTTGGGAGGTCCTGAGAGAAGGCAGGGGTTGGGGACTGCGTTCGTTTCTTCTGTGAGATACATGCATTCACTCCTCTGGATTAGCTGCTTATGTGTTGGTTCTTGGGTGGCTGGAGTGGATGGATCTCAGAAGAAGGAAACCATCATCGCAAATATGCTGTCCCGGGGTCGTCTGTCTCGGGACTTCCTTCTGTGGCCCAGGGCACTGCCATCTACCGTCAGCCATGTTGTTGCTGCTGCGGGAGGCAGATATGGAAACTGATACATCCGTGGGATCCAGTATCCAAAGTAGAGAGGATGAAAGATGGCAGAACACCGTCTCGTTGCCTCACCTCTAGCATCACCAACACGGAATACCAGTTTACTTAAATGTAGATGAGGACTTTGCAATTGTGGCTCATGAAGCAGGATCTTGAAGGAGGCAGATTTTTTATAAAACACAATTTATAGAATTTCCTGATTTGAATAATATAGCGGTGGCTATTCTGCTATCTTCCCAGATTTGATCCTGTTTAATTATTAAGCAGGAAAATATTTCCATAGCAACACAGATGCAAAAACAGATTTCCTAAATAGATATCATAATTTGATTCAGGTAATACAGACCTTCTATTGGAATTGTTATTTTTAAATTATAGTGATTGCACGGACTTTTTCTTCAAAGTGTAGTATTTACATTTCTAGGGAACATCACTCAGGCAAAAATACATTTTTCATATCTTTGTATTAAACGTCAGAGACAAGCGACTTGAAACTGCATCAGTAAAATTTAATCAGGTGGGTGTTCTTCTAGATCACTCATTTCTCTTTTGCTATGGCAATGGTTTCTCTGTTCCATTTTTTAAATTTTATAAGCTGATCCTTAGTTCTTTTTGAGAACCTCTAATGTCAAAGCAGTTTTGCTGTCCTGTTTTAAAGACAATTACTCATAACATATTTTAACATTCAGGAACATTCTAGACGTATTTCCGGAGGGAGAAATGATTTCTGCATATCCAAAAATTTTAACTTAAAATTTAATTAAATGAAAGCTTGAATTAATTCTGTTTCCACTGACGAAGAGAAATCACTATGGAACTTTCTAGTTGATCAGCCACTGTATTGCTGCATAAGATAAACTCATCCATGATTGCAACTGAAGGCCTCATGTGTTCTCAGTGGACTGTGTCAGATACTGTTGATATTTTCTCCACTAGACATGGGATCTCTTTTTTTAATAATGAAGTTCCGGGTGAAAGTCCTGAGACAGCTTAAGCTCATGAAGAAGTAAACATGTACTCCGATTAGCAGGGTTTGTATCCATGCATGGTAAATTATAGGAGATTGGCATTTCTATGACTAATACTCTAGAAAAGCTCCACAGACAGACTTTGGTTGTTAAAGTAGATACTCTTTCATCTCAATGACAGCTTAGTATCTCACCTACCACAACTTTCCAACTTTTGAATTTCTAGGCAGATAAAACATTAAAATGCATATTAACTAAACTTCAAACAGATTTTTTTCGGATGCCACATATAAATCCTTTTAGATTACCCACCTCCAGATATCATATCCTAGTCTGCAGGGGTTTATTAAAGAAGGATTTAAATGTGATAGCCAGCAACGAGTTGGCAAAAATGAGACTTAGAAAGCTCATCATGTAATTGTGTCATAGGGAAGTCTCTAAGTCCAGAAATTATGTAATTGTGCTTAACACAAAATAGTTAGCAAACTATTGTGGTACTTTTATTAATTTCAATAGGATTCAAAATAAAGATCCATTTTGCATATTCAAAAATATCTCAAGTGACATGAAAATATAATTGTGGTAATTCTACCCTTAGGAATCCACTGAATTTTCCTCTTAAGAAAACTAAAATATTCAAAACAAAGCACTTGAAGTTTTAACATTGATTCTGCCATATTCCCGTTTCAGAATACAATTAGCCTAAGGTTAGAGCTAAATATTATATCATTACAATTTCATAAGGATAATGGAGATGTTTAAAATTCCATTACTCACAATTACATCAGCACTTCTTTCATAATTAGTCTATGTAATTTTCCAAAGTTAAAATTTTAAATTTTAGTTTATATTTGATTTTGGTTTAAAATTCCAATAAATGTATTTTTATTTAAAATAATACTTTTATGCTTATTCTGGCAGTAATTTTTAAAGTTTTCGACAATTTTAAATAGGAAATACAGCAGCACTTGAATTCTGATTAGTAATTATGCAATTTGATTATGAGGTGTTTCCACAATACATTCCAGAAAAAGTCTGTGACTTTAAGACTGTGTGCCAGACATTCTAAGTCCACCTTTAGGAGTTGCTGGGAGGACTGCATGAGCTAACTACTTGTGAAGTGCTTCAAAGCAGGTCTTGGTACCCGGTGCCCAACAAGCAATTGTTATCATTTTTATTAAACATGTTAATCAACATAGATGAAGTTGATATGGAGATTGTTTAGTTAATTTGATCAGTCTAGAGCTCAGAAGACAAACTGAGCAACTGAGAAAACAGTTCAATTGTAAAAGTTCAATTGAGTTTAAGCAAAACTCTCCAGACGTGATGACTATATTTGCTTCAAACCAAAAATAAGAACATATGATCTGATTTCAAGTCAAGAAAATGCAGCATGCACTATCAAAATAATCACACATCATCTCCCGAACAGGCATCTCCAAGACCTTGAGAAGGCATCATGTTCCTTTCTTTCTTTGCTCTCTTCTCTGTCTTCAGTGGCACCAGAGACATCTGATACTGGCTCAGAGCTCACATCAGCTCTTAGTCTCTGAAGTGCCATCTAGGCTAAGGAGGCAGCATCCTATGGACACAGGGGCAGTCTTTGATAAATTGGGAATTCTGTTTTAGCTATAGCATCTTTCCACCTTATGAAGAACAGTCCCTTTTTTTTCACTCCACTCCATTTTCTTTGACACTTAGGCATCCCATACCCATCAAAACCCTTTATTTGCTCAAGAACTCCCATCATTCATATCCACCCAGGTCCTCTACTCCCAGAGAAAAAGTATTTTGTGTTCTAGACTCAGGTCCCCACTGTTCTTCATTTTCAACTGTTTTGGAGGCCTGCCAGTACTCTGCAATAGGAATCTCTCCAAGTGTCCCCAGACCTGCATTTCAGCTCCAGGTAAAATAACTGACACTAAGATATTCTTTGCTGAAAGCTGCTTGCTGTGCTTCCCATCTTAACTGGCATTCAAGCACTTGTGTGGAGTAGAAAAGGCAACATTAAAACCTAGGCAACACCCTATGTCCTTGTCCTTGCAAAACTGAAACCATGGGCTCTGGAAGGCAGCGACTGCAGCAAGACCCAGTGTAGGGATTGGGACAAAGTTCATACTCTATACGAGCCTCCTCAATTATCAAACGGAAAGATTTCTGGTTGGTAGTTTGAAGTGTGACATCTTGCAAACCTGCCTCATCCCACCCTTCCCCTATAGGGGTCTGTGGGCCAGTATCAGGGTTACAGTGTAGACACATAGACCAAAGACTCCCAGTGGGTAGCCGAGCCCTGCACCCAACCCAAGCCCTGCAGGTAGCAGAGCCCTGCACCCAACCCAAGATCTGCTCATTTGAACCTTTTGTGGAAGAAGTAGAAAGATATTGAGAGTCCTTTTCATCTTTCCTCTTCTTCCAGAGTGGTGAGGTTTTGAAACCAAAGAGTTCTTGTGTTCTGAGGTTTTATATCTTTGGAGAACTAACTGCATACTGAGCAGAGCAGAGAGAACAGTAACTAAGAACTACCTGGGGGCACTAGGCCCAGTATATTATTGTTTAGTTTTAAAGATAGAGAGATGTAAGGGGTACCTGAGGGCTCGCCATGGTTTTGTCTGGCTCATCCATGGTGAAGAAAGCAAAGTTTGGGAATAAAAAGCCCAAATACCTGGCTGGTGCAGTGCATATTATGTCTCCTACTGTATTAGCAGAAGCCCTATTCGGCGTGAGACCTAATTATATCACAGGCTCTTTGGCCACAGGCACAGGACCAGGCACGTAGTAGATCCTCAATACATATTTGTCAACTAAATGCACCAATACAATGATACAGAAAGAATGCAGTTCTGCTCTCAGCTCAATTAGAAACAAAATGAATATTTTTTCCCATTACAAAAAATAAAAACTGATTTATAATGGCTTGCCAAGCCAAGTGTATGAACTGAATTGATTTTATTAAAACAACTGTATATGGCTCATATACATGGATGACAGAGGCTATGAGAAATTTCCACTATAAGGAGACTTTATATTCCAGAATACTTCTCTTATCCCATTTTCCACCTAACCCAGTCAGAAAATAGTTGTCCCAAAGATATTTGCTTGTACCTTTAAATCGCTATTAATAATTATTTGTCCGTATGTCTTGATGCCTCACCAAACTATAATCTCTTATTCCTCTCCGAATGCTTCACGATACCAAGCATAGAGATTCGAACATTCTAAGCCTTCAATAAAAGTTGAATTAATATTCTTGTTAGAGATATATGAATGAAATTTCTCTTAATTCAAATATATGCAAACTGGAAGTGCATGCCAAACTCTAATTGTTAAATAATGCAAACACTGAATGTGTTTGCCTTGCTTTCTTTGAATACTGCCTATGTTTTTCAAACCCCTTGACACATTATAAAACAAAGCTTTAGCAAAAGGTGAATCTATTTATTTAACAGGAACTTCTTAAGAATGCCTTTTGGGGACATGAATGAATGATATAAAAAGGGCATCTATTCCCCATTATTTCCAGATCATGAAAACATCATTCATTTCCCATTCTCTGTTTCCTGCATGACCACCCAAAGAAAGCAACAGACTGAATTTGCATTCTCCTTTCAAACAGAGGATAGTCTGTGGGAGGTGGGTGGGGAGACACAATTGAATTAGATGAGGTCAAACTTTATTTCTCTTAGCAAAGTTTATATCACATCTCCAGAGCAAAGAGTAGGAACAGGAACAATCTGATCTGCTACTGCAGCTTCGCAGGGACTTTATTCAGATGCAAAGGAGAGACTGAATGGGTGACCATCTAAATGGCAGGTCAAGTCAAATGATACCCTATTACTGTAGCTGACTTGACCCCGCCACCCCCCCCCCCCATTTCAAAGACCTAATTAAATCAGATCAGCATTACTTTAGAGAGCTAAATCTGGGATCAGATATAGGCAGGCCCTCATAGAAAATTTCCTCACCCTCTCTAACATTTCTGGCACATAGCCTGCTTTAAGTAGCTTGCATTTATAAGTCTGACAGCCTATCCATATGTTGACTTCAAAGGTGTACCATTATTGAAAGCTAATGCTGCTACAGGGAAAAAAAAGAGAAGGATAGTTTATCAATCATGAGAGCCAAGAAAATAAGCACAATGCCTAGAGAACCTCAATCCAATCAGAACAGGCCCAAAGGAAATCAGCAACAGACCTAAAAGAACTAAATGCTCATCCTTCTTTCTTTTTGTGTGTGTGTCTGTGAGGATCTTTAGTATGTTTGCTGCAGGAAGAAATGTGTGCAATTTAGCCTAGTGAGATGAACAGGTAACAATTCAAAGATTTAAATTTAGGTGAGGCTACTTTTGTTTGGATTTGTTAAATCCTTTCTCTGTCCTCTTTCTGTCTGTGCATTTACCACATTTCTTTTTATTGTAATCTTTAACACTGTGCATTACACATACTTCGGATCAGTGTTTAAAAATCACAGGTTCGTTGCTTCTCAATACCAATGAGCACAAAAATAGTTTTCATCTCATATTTCCCAGTAGTTCAAACCACCATGCAGTAGCAAATAAATTTTTGCAGGAAAATGCCAAATAAAGTGGTTAGGTCAGATGAGAATATGTATCTGAATGGACAGATATATTTTATCCCTCTGGAGAACGCGTGATATGCATTCTATTGGTGAATTCCCCTGCCTATTTTGGTAACTGGCTACCTTTCCACACGCATCTCCTCCCCCTCATCCAGATTGCCACGCTTCAGGCAGCTGGCATTCTCTTTCTAGAACAAACCAAAATAATTTCTAAACTTGTTGTTTCTTCCTTCTGGAAAGTTCCTCCCCACATTATTCCATGTCGGGCTTCTTCTTGGGATTTGTGTCTTAGCTCAAATATCACTTCCATGGTCTACATGCTCCCCACCCCTTCCTCACACACTGACACCAGTTCTACCTGTCACATCTCCCTGTTAAATATTCTTTATGTCACATCACTATCTGAATTTAGCATCTTTATTTCCTTATTTGTTGCCTGTATATTTCTCTCTACCCCACCGTGGAAGTTCTGGACGATCAAAAACCTCATCTGTGTCATTCACTGCTGTTTCTCCGACAGCTCGTTGTGTGCTGTCACAGAGCAGGTAACCAATCGCGCTTTGTTTAACAAATGAATGTGCCCTACAAAGAGCAACGTAGACAAGATTGAAGGAGGTGATTGGTGTTGACAAAGAGAAGTGAAACCACTGCACACTACCCAAGATGATCATGCTTTCTGAGGTCCTGACATATAATAGGATTTAGAAGCTGGAAGGAGCGTGAGGCTTGAGGAGGACAAGACCCTCAGTCTCACAGCTGGCAATTGACAGAACACAGACTAGGTCCAAAGCCTCTTTCTGCTTTCCCTGTCCCTATCATACCTGTAATCTCCTACTAGCTTTGCAATAAGTGCCATTTTTAAAATACGCACCCTTTTATTAGTTTTGAATAACTGCCATGACAAATTACCGCAAATTGAGAGGATCAAAACTGAAAATGTATTATCTCATAGTTCTGTGGGTCAGATTTTTCACACCAGGCTAAATCAAGCAGGGCTGGTTTCCCTTCCAGAGGCCGTAGGGGAGAGTCTTTTTGTTGATCTTTCCTGGGTTCTGGAGGCTGGCTGCTTTCCTTTGCTTGTGGCCCCTTCCTCCATGTTCAAAGAAAGCAGCCGCTGATTAAGTCCTCATCACATCACACCGTGCAGACCTTCCCTGGTCTTCCTTTTCCACTTGTTGTCCTTGTGTTTTCATTAGGTCTACTGAGGTAATCCAGAATAATCTCCCAGCTTTAGGGTGAAATGATTAGGAACCTTTTATTGGCTAATTCTCTTTCCTAATATAAGGGGACAGATTTAGAGGTTCTGGGGATTAGAATGTGGACCTCTTTGAGAGTGGGGGGTGTTATTCTGGCTAGCCCAAGAAGCAGTATGAAAAAAAATTACCCCTTCCAAGATAACTATGGTTTATCCTTTACAGTACAATTGAACCTCATTTTACACAAACTCAACAGAAGCGAATCCAGGTGTATATAGTTGGCAATAAAATAAAATAATAATAAAGGCAGAGAAAATTAAGATTAAAAAAATCATTTCTATGATTAATTTTGTTTACTTACTGTTACTGGAGTGTTTATTTGCCTTATTTATTTTAAAAATGTGCTATTGGTGCGCTTCTATAACTTGTTAAACAAGGGGGGCTCGCTATTGTGCATGCCCTATGTGGAGCCAGGGAATATGGCAGCAGCTGGGGTTGGGGGGAGAAATGACAGTGACCCAACTGGGGTCTCTAGGCGTCATTCTCCACCCCCACCCCCCAGCTCGCTGATGTCAGGCAAGAAACCTCAGGGCTGTGCGGGCTGCATGAGAGAGAATCAACGTTTAAAAAATTATTTATATGATTAATTTTGTTTATTTATTATTACTAGAGGGTTTATTTGCCTTATTTATTTTTAAATATGTGATAGGTATGTTCTTATAAGAAACACTTATTAAAAAATGGGGTTCAATATGGAATAAAAATAAATAATAGGGGGAACAAATGTTAAAATAAATTTAGTTTGAAATACTAGTGGTCGATGAAAGGGAGGGGTAAGGGGTATGGTATGTATAATTTTTATTTTCTGTTTTCGTTTTATTTATTTTTCTTTTGTCATTTTATTTCTTTTTCTGAATTGATGCAAATGTTCTAAGAAATGATCATGATGATGAATATGCAACTAAAAAAAACGGTCATAGTGATGAATACACAGCTATGTGATGATATTGTGAGCCATTGATTGTAACCATGTCGAGAATGTTTGCACGTCAAAAATATATGCCTGCCATGAAAAAAAAATGGGGTTCACTATTATGCCCAATTTTCAACTCACATGAAGTGTCTTGGAATGCATCGATTGCATAAAACAATTTCCTACTGCATATGCTACAATTTGAGTTGTGGACATTAATAAATTAATTAATTGCATGCATTTTAATTTATTAATAAATTGTGATGCAAGGGTCGCCCACATCCATAGTCAATCCTTTCATTAGCCTGCAGTTTCCCAAAAGTTTAAAAGAGGATGCCTGTATAAATATAAGATAAGCATGTGTCAAATATTTCATTCAGCTTATCAATTAATGAATAAGCCATGATGGTAAGACTGGCTTAAGGGAGGATTTGAGAAACAGATGTATATATATATATAATCAATCAGTCAAAGAAATCCTGAAAATACTTTGCTAATATTAAGAAACAAAACTGCTTAATGTCCTATAGGACTATAAAACTGTAACCTTTGCCAGTTATTCTTTTATGCTGTACAGAAATCTGCAAGTTAACATGCAACTTCACGGTGACTGCACTATAATCAATTAGCAAATAGCAATTTCAAATATTTCACTGTACTCTTTTAGATAATTTTTTGATTTTCAGGTGAGCCTGTTGAACAGTGATATCTGAAGATATTATTACTCATCTTCCTACTTTATTTTCAACTTTTATATCGTTTTCCTTAACATTTTAAAATAAATTCTAGAAATAGAATTACTAGATTAAAAGTTATGCACGATTTTAAAGTCACAATTTCCTTTTGAAAACTATTACATTTGGAGATGATAGATGTACACAGTTTGTCTCCCTTGGATTTTAGATTAAGGTTAAAAAACTGACTTTTTTGTGCTCCTGCCTATGGCAGGCTTTTTTTTTTTTTTTTTTTTTGCCTTTGTGATATTTATTTTTATTTACTTAAAAAAAATTTTTTTTATTAATTAAAAAAATAAAAAAAATTAAAATTAACTAACACAACATTTAAAAATCATTCCATTCTACAACAATTTTACCAAATCGTATTTACAATTATTTGTGCTAAATGCCTTTTTTTTAATTAAAAAAATAAAAAGGATTATGAAGATAATATATGTGAAACATTGTTTTGGGGCTTTATCAACAAATCATTTAAAACAATGCTTCTCAAAGGATTTTGGCTTATTCTACGGTTTTAAATGTTATTCCAAGTTTATTAGCTATAGCTTTATTTTATTAAGAACATTTGCAATTTCTTTTTACCAACACAAACCGGAGTCCATATTATTAGTAATGAAATTCATCATCTGCTATGTAATTTAAAAATTCCCACTATCTTCATTGTTTCCCCAGAATCGTTATATTTACTATGCATTGAGTTTATGAATTATGCAGTTATTTTTCTGGATTTGCATTAGCTATTCTGAAATGCTTAGTAAATTGCTATGAAACTAACACAGAGGAGCAGACAGTTGCTAATGAATTCTTAGACTTCTTTTCCCATACAACTATAATGGTCTCAATTAAAAGAGTTAATAAGAGGGCAGTGCCTTGGTGACTCAGTGCCATGCTGGAGACCTGGGTTCGATTCCAGGAGCCTGCCCATACTAAAAAAAAAAATAGAAAAGAAAAGAAACTTAATAAGTACTTGACATCTTTATGGTCACATGTTTAGGGTTATTCTTTGAAGTAATGCTTATCTTTTAGTAATTAACCCATACCCACGGGTCCCCTTGTTGCCTCTGTTGGCTTTACAAGATGATAAATACCAAAACACTCAGTTACTTAGGTTTTAGAAAAGCTTCTGTTACTTTTATTTTAAAATATGTATATATAGTAATAATCTGGTATATACAGTTAGAATCACATCTGGCTATATTTAATATAGAAAACCTAAAATAACAATGGCTTATAAAACAGATGATTATTTCTTTCTTAAGTAAAAGGAGTTCACAAATGGTCAGCAGGGTTGATCCATAGTGAATGGGGACTTAGGATTCTCTCATCTTAGTCGAGTTTCCATTTTCAAGGTCATCATATTGTTCAAGATGGAAGATTTCTGGAAATTCCACCAAACACTTACACTTTCTTACATATTATTGTCTAAATCTTAGTTGAGAAAGGCTTTTTTTTTTTTTTAGGTTGGATGCATTGCTGCCCCAAATAAAATCAGGGAAAGAAGGGAAAAATGTATATTCAGTGACATTGAATAGTTTCTGCAACCCCTAATTCTTTAAACTGTTAGAAAATATGGGGGAATTGACAGCTCAAATTAAAGCCAAGACTTTTTAATTTCAGTCCCAAATATTATGAACTAGCAGCTTTTCCTGGTTGTTACCCACCCTTTGAGTTTCAGGTCCTCATGTCTGTCTGTGCCAGTATGAAAAGATATATGTACCCTACAAATGCCACGTTTTAATCCTAATCCCATTTTGTAAAGGCAGCCATTTCTTCTAATTCCTATTCAGTACTGTATGTTTGAAACTTTAATCAAATCATCTCCCTGGAGATGTGATTCAATCAAGAATCTTGTTAAACTGGATTAGGTGGAGACTTTTCTCCACCCATTCCAGGTGGGTCTTGATTAGTTTACTGGAATCCTGTAAAATAGGAAACATTTTGGAGAAAGAGAGAGAAGATTCTGAGAGAGAAGAGAATGACATAGCCTTGAGAAGCAGAGTCCACCAGCCAGTAACCTTTGGCGATGAAAAAGGAAAATGCCTCCCGGGTAGTTTCATGAAACAGGAAACCAGGAGAGAAAGCTAGCAGATGATGCAGTGTTTGCCATGTGCCTTTTCAGATGAGAGAGAAACCCTGACTGTGTTCGCCACGTACCTTATCACTTGAGAGAAAAACCCTGAACTTCATCAGCCTTCTTGAACCAAGGTATCTTTCCCTGGACACCTTTAATTGGACATTTCTATAGACTTGTTATAATTGGGACATTTTCTCAGCCTTAGAACTGTAAACTAGCAATTTATTAAATTCCCCTTTTTAAAAGCCATTCCATTTCTGGTATATTGCATTCCAGCAGCTAGCAAACTAGAACACTGTCCTAAAACTGTTTCTCCCTTTTCAAAACTTCAATGACTTCATAATACATTGCAGTTTACATTTCCTTATTTTTGTATTATTTCCTTCTTGGCCTAAGAAACAAATGATGGTTGGATTTAGTTATCTTCTAGAGCACTAGTAAGCTCAAGACATAAATTAAAGACTTTTTGGAAAAATGTTTAATCATGCAAAGTGTCACTTACTGTCCCACTAACAAAAATGTGATGCTTTCAGAAGCACGTGGCTAAACCTCAAAGCAGAAATACCTGTTTTAAATTATATCTCCTGGGTATAATTGAGCTGAGTCACTGAATGCTTTTTTCATCTAAAACTTTGGGGACTATCTGCATATTAGGAGTATAAATCTTACCTAATCCAGCAGGAGGGAAAATATTTGTTTCGTATTGAGAAAATTTTGTTTCAGGCAGAGTGAAGATACTTGACTGATGATTGTCATCTTTTACATGCTTTGTAACTGTCATAGACGGTCTTGAGCTTCAGTGATTCATAATGGCATTTGGAGGCATGTAAAAAAAAGTAGCTAATTCAAATGAAGGAGTCAGAAAAACATCACAGGAAATGTAGGTCGCAGAAAACCATGGAAACCTAGCAGAAGGGCAGGACGCTGCCAGTGAACATACTTGAGGAGGGTAAAAGAAAACTATTTGTACACTCATCGCTAGCTCCAAATAAAATGATGTTTTTATCATTTTTCCTGCAGCCTCCCAGTGGGACAACTTCTCTCCCTCCATTGTTTTCACTCTTCCAAATCTTCTCACCTCATAGAAACAAAAAACCTTGTTCCTTTCTCCCTCTTAAGTAATCAAATCTCCTTAATTTTCACAGGAGAGAAATGTGACCCAGCAGAGATTCATGACAATCCCAAGAAGTTACTTTTGTCAGTACAGAGATTAGAAATCCAATTTTACTGATTTCCAATCCACTTTCAATGGCATCACTATGTTTTTTTTTAAAAAAAATAATTCCTATAAATTCAGTCTTCTCCAGGTTTGGATATGTGGTTATTAGCTGAACTGAGTCAGAATTCAGCCTATTCACACTAACTCCCTAGCACCTCCCTCCTAGACACCATGGCACCACCAAGTAGATTCACATTCTAAGATAAATGAAGGCTTAATGGGACCAGGGAGAGAGGTAAATGGAGGACCACAGGGCTTCTCCAGCATACACTCATGAAAACACAGCACATGCAAGCTGACCATCATGAGGGTCAAAGAGTTCAGGCTTTCTAGATGGATCATTATTCCATTTATTCTTTCAAACCATTTTTAACACAGTCTATGTGCCATACAGTAGGGAAGGTACTGGAGAGTCAAATGGAAAAAAAAAACCCTCAGTTCTTCTACCTTGCAGTTGTTTTGACCTTCCTGAAATAGAAGACTGAGAAGCAAAGTTACAGATGAGCAATTATACAGCAGAGTAACTGACACTTAAGGCTCTCAACCAATGACAGCTGCCTCCCTTACTATGTCCCTTCCTGTATTTGCAGTACTTGAAATTCCAAACAAGGTAGTTGAGATGTCAGGTCATAATACCGAGGAAGCTCAGAGAATCCTGAAATCAGAATCTTTCCATTGTTTGGTGGTTGATGGGTGCCACACATACCTTCCCATCTCAAAGTGTCTGTCCCATTGATCTGTCAGGTATCTGAGTCATATCGTTAAGGTTATTATTTCTGTTATGCCATTGCCTTCTGAAATCCTTATCATATTAGAATTGTGTAAGTTAATCAGAAATTGGATTTTGACGAGGTAATCCTCATTAACACATGGAAGTTAGCTAGACCTCACGTAGCAGGAATCAAGGAATAATAAACAAGTCAGGGAAGTTTCTATGAAGTGAAGAGGACAGACAAGAAATGTAAAGGAGCGTGGAATGAAGCCACTATGGCTGTCCCGAGTGAGGTATTATGATAGGTATTCCCTATTCAGCCAGTAGACTATGTGAGTCTACCATGCACTGGTAGTGTACCCAAAAATATAAACCAAAAGAATAAGCCAGCAAAAGGAAAGAAAGGGGTAAGGAAGACAAAGTCCGCCTACTTCATAAGTTTGCCTGGGCCGAAAGATAAATGAACTTTAGGAGCAGAGTTTTGCAATTTAAAGTAAATTAAGTCAATGAATAATTTCCTCAGAAAATTGTATTTGGCTCTCTCACAGCTCTTTTATGGCTTACGCCAGCTTTTTCACGAGAAAAATTAATGCTTTAGACAAGTTGAATCCTTACCACTTAAGTTCCCTTTAAATAATCAAGCAAGGTTAAAACGAGAATGTTCATGGTAATAGAATCTGCCATCCAGGGGAATATAGCTTACTAAAGAACCTGTGACTAATGCCATTCCTCAACTACCCCTTACCTTTCTGAGAGTAATAAGGTAAATTTGAAATAGGGAGGATTTAAGGGAGACGATAAAAATGTTCCCAGTATAATTTTTTTGCAGTTTTGCTGCATCATCTTTTCTTGAGGGAGATTAAGGTATAGGATGATTATCAGAAATGATTTAAGGACAATGCTGCCTCACTCTGCTCAATTTTATAGATTTTTCTTGGTGTAACCAAAATCCTTCCTGCAGCAAATATGCTTTCTTTCCTTTTTTTCTTTTGCCTCTCAAAACAAACAGAGAACAGTTGCTTTTTCAATAAATAGTTTTATGAGCTGGAGAACCCCACCTCACAGTGGTTGAGGACCCCACATCCCCATGCTGGGGATGCCCTTCAAGACGAGGCATCTTCACCTCTAAGAATCTCTTGAATGGGGCCAAAAGTGACCCTCCAAAATGCACCACTCTTCAGAGAAGTGCATCAGAACAGGGTAATTGAGGCCAAGCTCACTGAGCCTTGTATCAGATAAGTAGCCTCCATTTCTCAAGCCTCATTGTTCTCCATGGGCTTCACTGTAATTTTGTTTTCTTGGTTTTTGAGATTCTCCAACTTTACTATTCTGTTCAGGAGTCCAGCTGACAGTGGCCCACATTTTATAGTTTGGGAGCATTTCACCAGCTCACTAAAGTGGGAGGATTGCCTCCAGGCTGTTATTGCCATTTATTGAAGTTGGGATGAGACTCTGGCTCTGACAGAACAATCCTGCTCTATGTTCAGCTGGTGATTCATTCTGACCTAGATCATTTTCTGCCATATTTGTTCTTACTCAGTCTTCTGTCTGTAAAAGAAGTACAGAATATCCGAGTATATTTCAGATAACTTGTCAAAACATTTAAAAAAAATTAGTCTCCTATTTTCTAAAGTGCTAGAATTATGACATCAGCTGGTGCCATAATGACATACAAATTGCTGGGAGACCTCCCTGAAGCAGGAGCAAGCAGTCCATGGAAGACCCAATGAGTGGCTCTCCAAAGGAGTGGGATGGAAATAGCAAGGGTTTTCTAGCCATACAGACCATGTTTAGATCCTGTTGCTTCTACTCTTCAGTTGAGAAAACTACATACCCTTCCAATCTTCAGTATCTTTATCACCTTAAAATAGGGATTAAACCAACTTCATAGAGTTGCCAAAAGACTGTCTTACAAACAGCATGATCCTCAGACCGCTGCTTCATAATCACAGGGCATTTGCTAAAGCAAATTCCTAGACCACATTCCTAAAGATTCTGATTCAATCTATCTGGTATGGAGTTGAAAACTCTGGCATGCCCAATGATTGGGCATGTCAGCAAACATCATCAAGTCTTCCAAAGTTAGAAACCCAAGTGTAGACTACCTGGCATATAGTAGGAGTACAACAGAATGGATCTATCACTGGACGGACAGAGCATCAACTCCCTGAAATCAGAGATGATTTCTGTTCTCCCTTGGACCTGATGCGTAGTCCACTGCCTTGGCACGTAGCAGGTATGCAGTAAATGTTTGCTGCTGCAGATGGTTAGAAATCACTAGCCATAGTTGAAAGCAAGGACAAGCAGTGTTGGGGGGTATGTGATTCAAGTAAAAGCAGAAACAGATGACACACAGTCAGTAAACAAGCAAGAGTGCTAACTGCAGTTGAGCTTTTCCAGCTGTCAGCTTTAGAACAGAAGAGCAGCCACCGGGTACCAGCCTTATATGTCACCATCAGGGAAGGCAACGGAAGGAAGAAATTAGAAAATAGAGTGGGTACTGGGAAGGGACCCAGCGGGGAGGTGATCTGAAACTCATTGGCAGACAGGGACTAAGGAGTCCACAAAATTAGAAGGGAAAGCACCACAGATTGGAAAACAGAGACCTCACTTTGGGAGTCTGAAGCAGAAAATTCAAGCACCCAGCTGAGTTGAAGACTATGAAGCAGAGTCTGGTGGGCAAAGCAAGGTAATTTCATGGGTGGTAGCAGAGTAAATCGATAAAACAAAACTAAAAACATACTGAAGGGAAGTTTTTACTGGTTCAATGATGAAATCAGACAAAGAATCTAAGTTTTAGTTCTAAATCAGTATGGAGCTCTCTTATGGAAATGTACCTATGGGGACTGTAGCACACTCTTCATTTCTAATCTAGGGCTGTGAATACATTATTCGTATTTTCTAACTGTTGTTATTGGAACCATAACCAAACCGTGATTAGATATGTATGCTCAGAAGACCCAAACACAACTATTCTTTAGCTACCGAAATACAAGTTTGAAAAAAAAAATTAAACAAAAGTATGGTTATTTTTAAAGTAACAGTGAATAGATCATGTGAAAATGACATTAAAAATTTGAGAAATAAACCTGACATGCAAAACTTTTTTCCTCCTTTTTTTCTGTGTTTCCCATCTGATTACCTCTGATATTACCCATAGCAATAAGTGGATCCATTTTCTTCAACTTAACATCATACAAATGTTTTCCAGAGTAACACTTTACAAATGATTATGCCTTCTCAGTACCTGAGTTATAGCCTTTTATCTTATTACCCTTGTGAAATATTTAGATAGCAATTAGTTCTACAATGTACTGTATTAATTACTTGCCTGTTTTAAAAGTAATATGCCAGCAATCTGCAAAGACAATCACAAAGAGACTTCTATGGCAATACAAGCATCTGCGTGTTCTTACAGACAAGTCCATTCCATACAGCTTTTCATGGAGAATAAATGGCAAACAAATATGGGATTTATTAAGGCAGAGCCCTAAGGATTGTAGATGACACAGGAAAATCCAATTAGAACTTTAGGGAGTTGGTTCAATCTCTTAATCGGCACTGCAGCACCACAGATTAATATTATTGCCTACTATTTAAACTTTATTACTCCATTTTTCTGTCCGTGGTCCTCTGCTTTACCAGCCCATCTTAGAAAGATGGCAGGCAGAACCATATAATACTTTTAATGGCCTTGGCATCAGCACTGTTTTGTGGCTTGAAAGATAAGTATCATTCTGGAAATGATGAGGTGAGGAAGCAGGCGATACTTGAGCCTGTTTTATAAGCCAGGGTATGGGATTGTTTGCCCTGCATTCTAATCACGAAAGCCATCAGCACAAACACTTTGCCAGCTACTACTGACTGACAGCAGAATTTACAGGAGTCATTTTTCTATAGAATTATCCTCATAAAGTCAGAGGCAGCAGGAAACAGTGAGCAAAGGCTCCATATAGGGGTTAGTCCTGAGTTCCAATCACAAATCAAATGACGCAGGTTTACCAAATGACCTTGGGCAAGTCACCACCTCTCGGTGTTAAATGATCAAGCCTTGAAGCTTGTTAAAAGCCGGATAACTGGATAGACAATATTTACACGAACATATATAAGCATTTTTTTCAAAAAAAGTGGGAAAATTATGTATTCCTAAATAATTGGATATTTTGAGTATACTCATGAGTAGCCATCAGTATTCACTTAATTTAAATCATGATTCTTTAAATTAATGGTCTGTTGCAAATATGAATCATACATAGAAACAGTTTACTCAATGCTATGGGATGTTAATTTAAGTAGGAAGTATTTATTTTATTTGAAATCTCTTAGGTAGTTAGCTAAGGTAAAAACAGATTGTGTAATTGTGTAATTACTTCTTGTAGTTTAATTTGTAAATCTTCAACTACCAACAGATTGCTCCAGTTAAGAGTTTGTTCTTTACTCTATGTAAAGACTGTAGACTGGAGTTGATCTAATTAGAAGTTTAGAAAACTGATAAATCAGAATCTTCTTCCTCCAAAAATCAATGCACACACTATTTTATATGACAAACAGATGTAACATGTGGCTTGTAAAGTGCATAAGTTATTATTTCACAATAAACAAGTTTCTTTCCCACTTAATCACTTTTTAAAATACAAGTTTCTAGATTAGGTTTGGGGTGCATTTTGCATTAGCACAAGAACACATTAGATTCAACTCTGGCCAAATCAGATTCCTGTTTGGGCAAGCAAAGTTTTCTTTTCTCTGAGTTTGTAATTCTCTTCCATTTTTCAGGTTCACAAGACACATGTAAATGTAACCTCCCTTCCACACACTACTGGTTCATTTCTTTTGTACGTTTATTCCCAGGTGTTGATTAGACAATCCCAGTTGCTATTTGTATCTATTTTATGGTATGCAGTTGTTGAACTGACATAAATAGGAGTGTTTATTTTAAAATGTAACTTTTTTTCCTTTTATTTTTACTGTTTGAAGGTTGTATTTTACTTTTTTAAAGTCTACCACTAAATTTTTTTTACATTTCAAAATCAATTCTCACATTTCCTCTAATTTATCTGCCTAGCTTACGTGCTTTGTGTTGCCATAGGAGTAGAAGCTCTCAAGTCCTTCTGTGATTTTTTTTTATATTCCTTCTGTAAATCCCAGTGAATATTTTATTTTCTCCTTCAGGGTTCTAACATTGATTAAAGGAGAACTGACAATTTCACCTTGTTCTTGTCTCTTGCAGTGACTCCCACCTCTCCTCATAGCCCTACTTTCTTACCTAAATATATGCTTTATCTAGCTTACTCTCCCTTTGTGCCCGAGTAATGTGTCACTTCCGCTTTTCATAGTTATTGTTAATCTAGTCAATGACTTTTTGGTTTCTGCTAAGTGCCTATAGGGAAAGTTTAAATCCTTGTAAAGTTCTTGGCACCAAACCAAGTAAAGTATCATGTTCAAATGAGGTCCTGGCAAGCTTGATCTTTAGCTTTCAGAACACTTCTCAGTGTCTTTTCCCATCTTCTTTATCTCTCCCTAACCCTTAACATTGGCATTCTCTAGGGTTTCCTTCCTTCTCACTTTTGCTTTTAATCTCACCCACTCATAGCCTTCAACTAACACCGAGGCACAGGCAACTCTCAAATTAATGCATGCACTCAGATAATTTTCCCTGGCTTCTAAATATGTACCCTATATACAGATCAACTCCTTTGTGGAGAGCTGCACTTGAATATCTCATATGTACCTTTTTAAGAAATGTTTTTCAACTTTGTTGACTACTGTCCACAGAAATACATTAGGCTCTTTTCTCCCCTATATTTTCCACCGAGTTGGCCAAAAAGTCTTCAGCACTCTACTCCCTAAATATCTCTCAAGTTTAGCCCCAACTCTCCATCCCACTGATCGGATTATCATTGTACAATAATCCTGATAGCTCTGCTTCCTACATACCTATCTCATAAACATGTGACCCATTTTCCACACTGCTGAGTAAGTCATCCTCCATTACCTTCTGTTGGCTTATCTTTCTCCCTCCACATAATAACCTCTTTCTAGGTTTAAAGAGGCTAAGAAATAATGCTTCTGCTGGATTCCTCAATGCAGTAGAGGAAGCAGAACTATAAACCAATAATCATCACACAGCTCTAGATAAAATGTGTTCTCGTAGAAGTTTTGGCAATTTCAACATCTCAAGGAAGGAGTAACAAGGGAATCCAAATAATCTCCTAATATAGTTACTATCTTGAAGAAATAACTATTCATTCACGCGCCTCCTGTCACATCTATCTTTCTCTTTAGAAGGCTTATGAAGTTAAATGAGCATTTTATCACTAGTTTTGCATTTTGGGAGTATCACTGAAATATCTTCCCAGACCCCTCAGAACTTCAGGAAACATGCTTTGAACATCACAAATGTAGGCTAAAACACTCAGAGATAAGGAAACTGAGGGCAACAAGGCTCAGTTATGGGTCCAAATTCAGAGAGCTCACCAGGGGTTAAGTCAGAAGGAAACTCAAACTTTTCTGAGTAACTGCCAGTGTTTTGATTTTGTTTTTGATTTGGACTCTTTCTTCCTCATCTCTTCTTCCCTCCCCCAGAAGAGAAAAAGCCAGACTCTCCTAAGTATCTCAGTAAATCCATATCTGGGCTAGAAAGTGTTACTTGTGCAGCCTGAGATATTGGTTACAGTATAATATTCTCAAAAAAAAAAAAAATCCCAGGACAGGAGTTTTTAATCTTGTTTGAAATTTAATAAAACATATGGCCGCTTTCTGCAGGCCAACAGGGATCCTGCATAAAGAATCTCGCTTGGAGATTTAATGGCCATTCTCTTGGTGTCGTAGGCAAGGGGAAAAGAAAATTCAACAACAAGCACTTGGTTCAGTCAACTCCTAACATGAAAATCCATAGTGATATAATACGCCCTACACTTTCAGTTTATTCCTGTCTTATTAGATTATTCCTGCAAGCCAAGAATATATGCGGGTGAGAAAAACAAGGTTTCTGATTAAGACCATGCACCCTTGCTTCTTAGGTTTTTCTTTGTTTTGTGTTCTGTTTGGTTAGCTAACATTATCAGTAAACTCTGCAGTGACCAAGTAACTTAACAATTAAGGGGACGATTTATAAAGCAGATATACCCATTTGAAGTATAGCCCAAGAGCAGAAAGAGCATATTTTATTAGAGATTATATACACATGATCACAAATTTCCATATGGTTTTCACCTCTTATTGAATATCATCTTTCCTATATGAATCAAAATTGAAACTCACTAATGACCACCAGGAATTGATTATCCTCTGGATCATCGAAACCTGTCCTAAGAGATGATGAAGAGACAGATGGCTGGAATTGCTTCGTCTACAAAGAAGGCATGAAATTCCTTTGTGAGCACAGCTAGGATATCATTGTAAATGCCAGGAAAGCACACAATTTCTAATTGAAGGCACACACTGAGTCTTAAGAGGAAGATATGGGCCATCGACTGCACTCCCAGATTATCTAGTCTAGAGACTTCAGTCTCACATAGTCCAAGAACCTGGCCTGATTTGGGAGGAAGAGCTAAACAGGTCATGGTTTGAGAAGGAATCCCTCTGATTTTTTTTTTCCTGGTTCAGTTAGTATAACACAGAAGTAGTGATTTTAATATTTAGTCTCTATGTGACTTTCCATATTGCTGTAACATTGGGGTGCGATTAAAGACAATATATAAGGCACTTTTAGGCTAGTTTTTGTTGAGTTCAGCTTTCTCACAGGATTCATGATGCATTGAATTTTATTGTTACTTCCTCTACTTTTTAAGTTACTGACAACATAAGAACCAGTGCTATGTGTCTGTACTTAATTTAAAAGGACTATATACCACCCACTAAAATTTAAAACAACAGTAAAATGAAAAAAAAAAGACCTGCTGAAATATTCTTTTGTGAATATTCACACCATTTCTCAGGTTTCCTGATTATGGCCATTCTATCTAAATTGGCATTTAGGGGAATTATTCAGTTCTGTGATGTTTTCCATTTGTCCCAGCTGCAGAGGTGTACATGTATTTAAATGAAACTGTATTTAAAGAACTGGTATATTTATTATTACTATATAAAAAATGAAAACAGATAGACATGGGGTCCTTGAGTTTTAGTTATTCCAATATTAAAAATCATCCTAGGCCTGGTCTAGTAAGGTTTATAATAGGTGAGTTAAGAAAAATGAGGCTAAATTGAATAAACTTTCTTGAATTTATAAATGTGAAAGAGTAATTGTAGCGCTTACCTTCAAGGTTCATATAAATTTTATGTGTAAAAAATGCAAAGCTGTGTTTATTACCTGTGCAATTACCAAACTGAATAGTTAAGGTAATTTTAAATACTATGAATTCATTACATTAAACCAAATTCCTGTGAAATCATAAGACTTAACGAAAGCCACTGAAGAGACATCTTGCTATATAAAGAAAAATAGATATAATTAAGGTTTCTACTATCATCTTCATTGTAGAAATGAGGAATTGAAGACTCAAAAGGTCTCAGAGGGTCAAAGAGCTCAAAAGAGATCCTGTAGGGATTCAGGTGCAGTTCTCTTTGGTTCCTTGATTTCTTTTTTATGTTCCATAGCACTCAACAATCATACCACTTATCATAATATTTTTCTATTTGTACTTCCAGTTGTTTCATAAGCCATCAGTACATAACAGTTTTAAGAAAATACAATTATTGTAACATAAAAAGAACCTCATAATTCACCTAGTTCAGCCCCTTTATTTTACAGAGGAGAAAACTGTGGTCAAAAAAGGTGAAGAAAACTTCCTAAAGATTCATAGATGTGGGTGGCAAATGTGTTCAGTGTTGGATCTAGATTTTCAATAACCTTACAAAAATTTTTATTTAAAAACATTATCTAATTGATTGAAGTAGAATTATATTTCAGGTAGAGACGATGGAGAAAGGAATTAATGTTAACATAATCTAATATCTAATTGATAAATAAATATAGTAAGTGTATTGAAAATATCTTTTCAAAGTATCTTTTCAATATTGCCTTTAGATTTGGCCATTATTTGAGCACAAATATCTGAGTCCAACTCTACATCATTTGCACATTATATATCATTGTGCCTTTTGATACATATTTGCCACACACTGAGGAATGTTATATGCCATATTTGAAGGTGGTGAGAATGGTATTAGCTCAGAGAAGTTTTCATCTCTCTCCTTCCTTACAGTGAAATTGTTTTTTGAAAAATCAATTGGTTTTTCAAAGAGAATTCCTCAGTTAACTAGGTAGTTATTTATTAAGATAATTGATTCATGATTAAGATTAGTTTTTGTTCATTGGATTTTGGGGGAGCACAATGAAACAAACAAACATCTCATCATTTGCTACCTTTTCTTTCCCAGTGAGTGCTCATGAAAGGAATTAAAATGATACATCATGAATGTATCTGCCTGTAAAGTAAGAAGAAACAGCTTCTGCAAATTGAATGCACAGAGTTTCCTGTAATAGATATTTGGCTCAGTTATAAGTCTAATCATGGTTCCATTGGCATGAATTATCCTACCTTCATCACTAGAGACACTTATTCACAGGATACCTATTATATGGTGGGACAAAGGACACAAAGCTAGAGAACTTAATAACTTATCTGCTCTTGGTATAAGGAATAGGGGCGTATGACATTTGTTTCAGAAAATCAATGCCACATAAATACTATTTGATAAAGGGTAACTACCTAGTTGTCATTTTTTTCTGAGTTAATGTGTTTCTATGAATAAAGTTCTTTTTGTTTTTATCTGCATCAGGTGAAAAATAGGTTCTTTTCAAAGTACAGCATGAAATGTGCCCTTCCTTTTCACAGCTCTTCTGCAGTCTTCCCTGCCCTCAAATAAGCATCTTTGTATAATGAGATAACAGCATAGTGTTTCCAGTATACCAGGTTTCTGTGGGAACCAAAAAATAGTAAAAACATTTATCTTGTAAGTAACCTATTTTATCGTATTTATTATAAGCAGATATTGATAATTTCCTGGAGGGTGTTACCCTGTAAAAATTAGGCTGCGATGTCATCCTCCCACTGAAAATTAAGTCAGTGACGGAGTCTATTTCCACAACCCATCAAGAGGGAACATGATGTTAAGATTCAATGTGCAGACTCCAAGCCCAGATTTCCTGGGTTTGACTTCACTCCTGCTGCTTACTAGCTGTGTGTGGCCTTGGGCAAATTCCCTACCTTTGTCTTTAGTTCCCTACAGTAAAATAGGGGTAGTCACCCTTCCCATCACCTAGAATTATTAAGAAAATTAAATGAGTTATTATTTGTAAAGAATTGTGTGGGCCTAGCACACACAGAAGTAAAGTAGAAAGAAGGTGGACTTTGGTCCCATTTAGAAGTAGATTTTTTTTAATTAGAGACGTTGTGGGTTTACAAAACCATCATGCGTGAAATACAGGATTTCCATACACCACCACATGAATGCCTTGCCTTGGTTTGGACATTTGTTACAATAGATGATAGTGTATTTTGATGATCATACTGCTAATTAAAGCTCATGGTTTAACTTAGGGTTCCCTGATTGTGTAGTATAGTTCTATGGATTTTCTTAATTTTTTTAATCATATTCAGATGCATATTTCAGAAGTAGATTTTAATTAGGAGTCTGTCGTGCATTGGCTGTGTGATCTTGAGAAAATTATTTAAAATTTTCAAGTTTCTGTATTCCCATTGAGTCTGATTCATAATAGACACTCACTCTACTCCTTTTCTCCTTATCCTTAAACGTATAGTATACAAACATCATTACTTGTGCCAAAATCAAATTCTCCAATTCTGATATTAATAAAAATGAAATAATTCATCTGTTTTAGTTTGTTTAGTTTGAAGCATAGTAGACTATCTTTAAAGGTCTTTGACTTGGGAAAGGTCCCCTGTCAATGAGGACTTCAAAAGATCTAGCAGATATAATATTTCCAGGATTTGTTAAATCTGTTTAAAATATGATTGAGATTTTAAGAAGAATTTTTAAAACTTTCCAGAAAATTTTCAAAAAAGAAATTTTCAATTCAAGGTTATTTTTAATTAGAAGAAAGCAAGAGAATACAATGTGTTTCTGTTTTATAGTATTTGTGTTTACAATGTTGTTTTTTGTTTTATTGTGTTTTAGTTTGAACTTTTTTTATTGTGAAGAACAACATATATACAGAAAAGCAACAGACTTCAAAGCGTACCACAACAACTAGACAAAAATGTTTTTGAAAGGTTTTCTTTTGGTAAAAAGATAACTACAATTTTTAGGCCAGGTTTACATAAGTCTGTTTTTTTGTTATCAACCAAGTACAATATCTATTCACTCCTGTTGTAGTGGAATATACTTGAGGCTGCAATTTCTATATGATATTAATCTGACAAAAGCATGTTCATCCCAAATTGAAGTTCAGAGAAATCCTTAAATTGCTTCTTATCAAAAAAAAAAACATTTTTTTCCCTTTTCCCTATGGTATTCAGATACATTTTTCTAGAAAAATCCTTAGAAGTGAAAGACTCATGTGTCCTCCATGGCAACGTGGTGAGCTGCGCATATGTCTCATACATTGATATATATTGAGCTCAAGGCCTTGCTAAGGCCTTACTAGATCCCGGCATTAGAGAGGAAATATAAAATAAAAAAAATACAACATTCAATTCTGAAAGATGACTCAAAATTGAGATGATTATTTTCTTTGGGAAATGTCTTCTATGAAAGTTTAAATGTGTTCATGAACCACTTGAGAAAATCTGCAACCTCACTAAAAAATCAAAATATATATATATATACAAATTTAACAAAAGTAATGTCATCTTGCCCACAAAATCATCAGAGATGATTTTAAAAATAATACCCAGTATTACAGTACAATGAGGTGGATCCAACATTCACTATTCTTCAAGTGTAAAGAGTGTACAGTGATACAAACTTTCTGGAAAGAAATTTCACAATATACATGGCTACAGATGAAATCACACTCCCCAGAAAGACAAATTCAATTCCTAACCTCCAGGCTTGTGGATGTGAAGCTGTGTTAATGGGACCTTTGAAGCTGTCATCAGGTTAAGGTAAGGCCAACCTGAATCAGAGTGGGACTTAACGGAGTATGACTGGACTCTCTAGAAGCAGAGGAAATTTGGACACAGTCAGAAGGAGGAGTAAGGAGGAGCAGAAGGAGACAGATGGCCATATGGGGGACACAGACTGAATTATGGAATGCTGGCAGGCTACCACCCAAATGCTACAATGTTGGAGAAAGTGTAGCCTGCAGACAACTGGGTTAGGACTTCTAGCATCCAAAACTAGGAGACAATAAATTTAGCCAACCAATATGTGATATTTGGTTACAGTAGCCCTGGCAAATTGAGACATGTATCTACTTTGAAATATGAATAGATTTTTTTTTTGCTCAGTGTTTTCACTACTGAACATCAAAAAAATGATGAAAATAGAGAAAAATATATATTTATACATATAGGTATTTACTTCAGCATTATTTACTTTAGCAAAATATTGTAAATCAAGCTAAGCATTCAAAAATAGAGAAATTTTTAATAAGTATAGGACATCTATATGATAAAGTATTAACCTGAAATTATATTTTATATTTTGAAGTGACTTTGATGGTTTAGGGAAGTATGATTGAATTTTAAGTGAAAAAGCCAAATGCAAAGTTATACACAATGCATACATAAATACAAGAAATTCATTTATCAGTTATCAATGGAAAAATTTGGGTGAAGAAATTATGTGATGATTATTTTTATTTTTATGGTTTTCTTTCTTCTAATCCTTCAACAATGTTCAGGTGTTGCTATTATAATCATTTAAATTCCTTTTGCAACTATGAAAATATGAATATATATGATATTATGAAACATAGCAAGGTATCCTAAAATATTTCTATATGGTTGTTTTATATAAATTAATGTAATCCCTAATCTACATGGCAAAAAGTAGTTTTCTACTGAATCCAAAGGGGAATAAAATTTATCTCATGTTGCAAAATATCTTCTGATTTTTTTTTCTGTTTCTGTATTCTAAAAGCATATTGTTCTAGTTTGGTAGCTCCCGGAATGCAGTATACCAGAAACGAATGACTTTTAAAAAGAGGAATTTAATAAATTGTGAATGTACAGTTCTAAGGTCAAGAAAATGTTCCAGTTAAAGCAGTCTATAGAAATGTCCGGTCACAGGCATCCAGGGAAAGATACCTTGATTCAAGAAGGCTGATAAAGTTCAGGGTTTCTCTCTCATCTGGAAGGGCACATGGCAGACACGGCATCATCTACTAGCTTTCTCTCCTGGCTTCCTGTTTCATGAAGCTCCCCGGGATGCATTTTCCTTCTTCATCTCCAAAGGTCACTAGCTGATGGACTCTGTTTCTCGTGGCTATGTCATTCTGCTCTGCTGTCTCTGAATCTCTCTCCAAAATGTTTCCTCTTTTATAGGATTCCAGTAAACTAATCAAGACCCACCCAAATGGGTGGAGACACACCTTCACCTAATCCAATTTAACAGCCACTCCTGATTAAATCACATCTCCAGGGAGATGACCTAATTATAGTTTCAAGCATACAATGCTGAATGGGGATTAGAAGAAACAGCTGCCTTTACAAAATGGAATTAGGATTAAAACACAGCTTTTCTAGGGTACATACATCATTTCAAACCAGCACACATATCTAGCCAGGTGCTAAAGTTTATGTTGCTCAAACTCTAAGGAAAGCTTTGTGAAATTCTCCTGCCATCTTGAAGCACAGCACAGCTATGCTAATGGCATATCCTGCCCCTACAGTTCTGTCCCTCTGAGGAATGTAAGAGAATCAGGAGATATCAAAGGAAAGACGGGCAAACTAGAGATTACATCAAATTGCATGATATTGAGAAATCATCTCAGTGAAACTTAGTTGTCACAAGAGGCCTGGAAGCTGCTAATTGTCATGTGACTTTATACCTGAGAGTCACAGCAGAAAAATTACTGCCCTCTGCCTTCCAAAAATTAGGTTGGGTTAGAATTCAGCAGAACGGTTCTTCAGAGTTGGCCACTGGTATCTTGGAGATTCTGGGGTGTCTCTCTCATTTTCCATCCCCAATGACCCCCTCTCTCTGTCAAGCACTTATTAATTAAAAATAGTTTAAACAGGTTACTTGGGGTAGTTCAGTTTACACTATCCTGAGATTATTTGCTAATAATGTCTCCCATCACTCTCAAAAATGTCCTGGCCTCGTGCAGATGTCAATGCTGGTACCAGGCAAACATGCCTTAAAGACTAACAGATTAACCTGTTAATGCATGTTTGCAACAAACTACCCCTTCTTTTCCTTTCTCATTTTTATGGTTTTAGTTTTGGATGACTTTATCCCACACTAGAAATTATCCAATACCCTGACTGCCTCTAGCCTTATACCTTCCAATATTCCTGCCATGTTGCTGCCAGAATGCTCCTTTTCTCCCTGTATCTTGAAATGCTGCATTGATTTCCTCATGGTGTCACAATTGAAGATAAGCTCCTTAGCATGACTCTTCTGAGTCTTCATAATTTGTTTCCCACTAACAACTGGCATTTCATAAAATAAAGAAGTATCTGATGCATATAAAATATTCAATAAATACTAGCTTTTGTCATTTTTTATTATTCTTCAAAAACCTAGTTATATTACTTCCTTACTTCCTCCAGGAAGCCTTCCCTAACTTCTCTGAATTAATTGTTCCACTTTTCTCTATATACACTATATTTAGTTATAGGTCTGTGTAATTAGCCTTCAAAGATTGGATCTTGTTATCTAGGAATAGGTGCTGGTTTGGTGCCCTAGTGGCCAAAGCAATGCCGTGCAATGGATTGGCTTAAACAATGAGAATCTATCAGCTCATGGTTTTGAGGCAGAAGAAGTCCAAAATTAAGGCATTGTTAAGGTAATGCTTTCACCCAGAAAATTGTGGTGATTTGGGGCTGGCGCAGATGATCCTTCATCCCTGATTTTTCTGACTTAGTGCTTAAAAGTGTATCTTTAGTTAAGTTGAATTAAATCTGGGGTTGATGTTCATCAGTCTTTCCAATGGGTTAGCTTGTTCCATGGTTTCACAAGAAGGAAAAGAGAAAAATAGGACCTTAGGAGTCTAAGATGTGGATAAGCAGCTTACGATGACAAAGGAGAAGTTCTAATGGGAGAAAGAAGGGGCATATGTAGCCTGATCCCTCTTGCACAGTTTTCCAAAGCATTGTGGCTGTGTTCAGGATTGCAGGCTGGTGACAGGACTGGTTTTGGAGGAGTAGTGAATTAGGTGGACTTTGTCTTTGATATTTTCCATCTTCTCTGCATATGGTTCCTCTTTCCCAAATCAAGATGCCTGCAGGCTCATGATACCTGATCTCCAGGAGTCTCACATCTTTCTGTCAGCCCAGAAACCCCAAACTGGGGTGCTGCTCCGTAGTCAGACAACCTGGTCAGTGATGACATGCTTCATGATTGTCTCCCCTTTTGTCTTGACTCCACCCTGCAAGGTTTCTCTTCCTCATGGTTATTTGAAAGAATTGCATTTCTGAGTCTCAGTTCTACCCTCCATGCAATCATGAAGTTGGATGTTCTTTGGTTTTATGGAGTAGTGACAGGGGACTTGTGTTAATCTTTCCAAGAGCATTTAACTATTAAATGAGCATTTTCTTGAGCCAGATGCATAATTTGCAAATGTACAAATTACAGCAGGGGAGTTTTATTTCCGTGGCTATAAAGTCTCTGAAGAGTTCTCACCAAATATTACCTTCCTAGGCAGTTAATTGTTTAGCAATAATGGAAGTCCACTATTTACTACATGCTAATTTCTTATTTATTTTTGGTTGTGCACATGACATTTTGACATATAGTTTCTTTTTACTTTCATTATGTATATGGACCCTTAAACTTTAGTTTTCTATAGTTCTTTTCAGTAAATCACTCTAAGTTCCATGTGAATAAAAGAATATGAACCTTAGTCATCTCACATTAAGTCACTCAATTATGCTTTTAGCACCAAATTAATGTAAGTTAAAAGTGTGCAGTACATAACCTCAATTTTTAGATATATAAGAAATTCTTCCCCTTCAAATTGTCTAATACCTTGAACTTTTAAGTAAATCTCTTTTGCACTTCTTCCCTTTGATGCATGTTTTTGTATTCCATCCTTCTGGGATTTGAAAAATAGAGGAATCATTGTACTCACTTTTCTAGTGATCTTATATTTGTTTCATTTGACCTGAATTTTCTCAGCCTTGTCACTGACACGGAACAAGAACTCAGATTTCATTGGTTCTGAAGTTTGAAGTTGTTTTCCCCCATTCATGTAGAAAACAACATTTGAGGACACTTATCCCAATGAAACAAGGGATTAATTTGGAATCCCACATTCCTAACCTATCCTCAGTACATGAAGGTGTTTAACTCCCACTCATCCCATTTCTCTTCCCCCAAGCATTTGCTGAGGTCAGCTGAGACCCAGTCCTTGGACACGATGTTAAGAAACTTCAGGTTACTGGAAAAGGGAGCAGTGGAGAGCACATATGTCTTAATATTGTTACTTCTTCACACTTCAGTACTTCTTATCTGTGTGAAATAATGACTCTAGCTCAGCAGTTTAGCAAACCTTTTTTTAGTGCATGTCACCCAGTTATTCTCTTAATAATATCCTAGTAAGATACTTCATATATTCAGAATGCTAAGACCAATAAAAATGTAAAACACTGCACCTGTCTTAATTAAAAACAGAAAATTCTCCTTAATAAGCTTGATATTATTTTTGTCGATATGTTCTTTGTGGGTCCAAATAAGATTCAGGATTGTTACTTTCATATAGAAAGAGTATATTTGCTAACTTATTTTCTGTGTTACATTCTGATATCTCACCTAAAAGAAAAGACAGTTCTAAATAAAAGAATGTCTTATTAAAGAACAAAACTAAGTCCAAATTCCCAGTAAATTTGAGAAAAATAACAAGGAGCAAGAAATAAAATGGAGCTGTTTCAAAATCATCACCCCCAATTCCCTTTACCCTTCTTTAATTGCTGGCTTATTTGTTATTTCGTCTCTGCCACCTAAAATGTAAATGACAAGAAGGTAAGGATTTGGTTTGCTTTGATCACTGCTTTTATCACTAATATTGGAAAGATGGCAAGCCCTCAATAATTATTAATAAATAAATCATTAAATGTTATTAATATGCTTCTTGGAATGTATAAAGTTTTGTGGCCTGGCATATAATCAATCTTGGTTATATAGCATGGGTGTTTGAGAGAACTTGTGTACTGGAGCGAACACATAACTCATACATAATTTCTATGAAGCACATGAAACTCCCTTCTTGACACCCTGAAATACTAGGATCAAAGACACAAACGTGGAACCAATGAGAAAAGTGGGCAACTGTCCTTCTTCAGGGTATGGAACTTCATTAGAGCCACCAAATTGATATACACTCTGAAATACGCCATAAAAGAACCACCATCACCCATATCTCTTTACTAACATCCATTACCATATTTGTAAACAATTATAAAATACATGCTGGGGTGGGGAGAGGAGCCATGAGGAAAGATGGGACTCTACCAGTGACATATTGCTTCTCTTCCATAAAATACTCTAAGCATCAATCGTGATTGGAAAAATGTTGGTGGCAGGACATTCCTAGGACCAGAGTTGTAATAAGCAGCTTCTGTTTTCACGACCCAGTGTCCTTCCGCTCTTCTTCCAGCCACAGATCCTCGATTCTCCTCTGTGCTACCACCCCTTGCCCAGCCTCTGTCCCTCTGGCTGACCCTGAGGATGGGAATGTGACTAGACTGGCCCAACCAACCATTCTAAAACCCAGGACAGAATGACCCTCAGGAATCTAAAATTGATCCAGAAATACCCTAAGGACGTATCTCGAGCTATTGGGTAATGGAAGATCCATTCTCTTTCCTGAGATTCTTCACTGAAAGGTGATGAGGCTGGGATTGGGGTGGGGGGGGGGTCACCATCTAAAGAGAACCTGTCTGAATGTAGAGGCAAACCGGAGAAAAGCAGAGTCAAGAAATGAGAGAGTGCAGTTGGGGAGAGGAGAAAAAATAGGGTTGGACCTCTAGATCCTGTCCATGTCTGAAACCGTCACTTTTTAGTTGTTTGAGCTTAATACCCAATACATTCCGTTTATTGTTGATGCTCTTTTTGCTTGAAGCGTTTTTATAATTTTTCCTTAATAACAAAAGAAAGAATCTCGGCTAACAGCAATAGCTCTTTATTCCTTTACATATTTTAGCATGTCCAAGAGAGAGTTAGCTCAGAAAATTTTAGATACTAAATTTGGGTCAGTGAGAGTACACATCAGTGAGCTATCCAGCTTTAGACCTAGAATGGGATTTTTCCACTTTACCAGTTGACTGTGTGGAAATAAGAACAAGTCAAAACTTATATTTTGCAAGTTCTGTATCTTGCACAAAGGAAAAAAAGAAAGGCAGAAAAAAAATCCAACATAAAAATAAAAATTTCCTGCCTAAAAATATTATCAAGCGAGAGAAAAAGAACATTATACTAAAGGAAAAGCACACCTCTGAAAATGATACAAATCAGAATATCATTGCAGAAATTTAACTCTCTTCATAGAAAGTGTAATATATTACCTCTGAAACAGAGGTATACATCAACTTGGAGAAAGTAGATTGAAATAAAAAGACGGCAGGCTGATATAAAAAATGGAAGAATAAGATAAGGAATGATATCAAGAAAATTAAATAGTAATGGTAGACTTAATTCTACATTGATTGATGTTAGCAAGGGCTAGAATCAATACAGTAGAAAACTGAATCTTTGATATGTAGGTCATACTTTGAAAGCTCACTCATAATATGGGGAAAATGAAAATAGAGTTGAAAGTGAAGAGGGAGAAAATGATAGGTATGATATTAAGAATATGGAGATCTAACTTTAGAATAGTATTTTTCTCTAAGAAAGGTATAAAAAATTGGAATAGTAGCATAATGAAATGCAACATGGAAGAATTTTCTTGAGTTGAAAAAATGGGCCCGAGTATCCAAAGCAGAAGAGCCTTTCTTATTACAAGCAAGGACCACAGACAAAATACCCACACTTAGACAAATGCTGAAAAAGTTTCTAAACTACAAAGAATGAAAACTACATGCTCTCAACATCCAGGCCAAAAATTAGAATGTCCATAAAGAGAAGATTAAAAACCAATAAACAGGCAATGGATGGGATACCTAGAAAGGAACAAAAATCCCTGTGGCTCCAGCCTGTCTGCAACTTGAGGCCAGGAGACTACAGCAAAACAACCATAGCGTTTTAGACAAAAATAGTGTGATCCAAGAATATTAGAAGGTAATATATCCAAGGATACCTATAATATAAGATTTGTGGATCTTTTCGTACTTGGTTTGGTCCCACTCTCCAGAAGCTATGTGGATTACATCATGTCAGGTGATTTGTGCCACCCAGGGAAGTCGCTAGGCTCTCCCATTTTCCTCAACAGTTTCTTTCCTGCTTCTACACTTATACCATATCCAAAATGTGTTCTTTGGGACATATCTTCCACTTATAAACCAAGACAGCCTTTCTCAACTTATTGGAAGTACACTTAAAATAATAACAGGTGCTGGCCTAGTATAACACCTATTAGCAGTAACTTGGATGACTTTTAGTACTTGAATATGACTTTGAGTATCAAATATTTTTTCTCATTTATTTCTTTCTTAGAAAATCAGAGGTGAATAAAGTCCCATTATAATCTTTTATTTGCTAGAAAGCATAACTCTATCTTTTAAGTGTTCTTATTCAGTGAGTCACTGTTTTCTGTCTTCCAATATGAAACCTAATAAATACCAAAGGATGGACACTACCTGTTATAAAGTTCAATCTTATCCATAGTTTCTTTCAGAGATTTGTGAATATGCCTGTGTAACCTACACTTAAAAATCAGCCCAAAAAATCAGTATCAAATATGAATGGAAAAAAAATCATTTAAAAATCGTCAAAATATTGAGTGATTGCCTCTTACAGGGGGGATTCTGATTCCTATTTTCTTCCAATGCTTTGTTATTTTTATGTTATCTAAATGAATGTTACACTACTACTTTTGTTAAAGAAAATATACTACAATATAAGTATATAAATTTCACATAATCAAACCATGTATAATCAAAAACTGCAAGCGTAGTTCAGTGGTAGAATTCTCGCTTGCCGTGTGGGAGACCTGGGTTTAATTCCCGGCCTGTTCACGTCCTACCCCCAACAAACAATCAACAGATAGTACTGCAATAATGGAATACTCACATGGAGAAAGGATCAATGTGGTCCCCACCATGCAGCAGAGTAAAAAAAAAAATTCAAGGAGGAAATACCCTAAAATACTATATGCTGTTTTTTATTAAGATGGGGGGGGGGGACTATGGGTATTTTAGGATTTTTTCTATTTTACGTTTTTATTTTTACCCAAGTTTCAAATTTGCTGCCTTTATGATAAAATAGAACAGATTTGATGAAAATTTTTAAAAGCACCTGTCACGAAATGAATAAATGGGTGCCCAGGTGCCTTGGACTTTGGACTTCTGAGATAGCAGGCTTGGAAACAAAGTTTCTAGCCATCGTTCAGGCACACCAATATCAAAACAAATTAACACTTTCCTAGTACTTGGCATAAAAGAAAGGACAAAATCAACATGGCTCTTGTTCTTCAAAGATTTTCTTGTCTTATGGGGAGACAAGTAGAAAACCCACCCACACACAATTACATCCTTGTTAAATGTTTTGTGAATTATTTCTTAACCTAGTTACTCAAGGCCACAGAGCATGATGACTTTGAGCATGGACTCTGGAGTCAGAGGGCTGGGTTCAAATCTAGGCTCCACCACTTTTGAACTGGTTATAATAATACTGATCCAATGGGCCAATAAGCGCCATCAGGATTGAATGAATGGATATTTATAAATCGCTTAGAATGCTTGGTACATCATAAGTCATATGTGAGTATTCTATAAGTAATCCAACTTCATCAACCATTTGGCCAGCTCCAAATCCTCCAAGATTCTTATCAGATTTTAACTCTTAAACTTGATTTTCAACGTCATTTATAGCCTTCCAGTTTCTCTCCATCTTTATTGTTATTTGGGGGGCGGGGAGTGTTGGGAGGGAATTGAGAGAGAGTATGTTGGGGTTGTTTAGTTGGGTCATTTTTTTAGCCACAACTCCTGCAAATCTGAATAGAGCCTGTAGGCAGGTCCAGGCCACTGGTATATTTAAATTCATTTATGGACATTTCTAACATACAAATAAGTTTTAAGTCTGTTACTAGTGCTTTGATAACCCTTGCTTTTAAAAGCAAAAGGAGGGCGGGCCGCGGTGGCTCAGCGGGCAAGAGTGCTTGCCTGCCATGCCGGAGGACCCCGGTTCGATTCCCGGCCCCAGCCCATTTAAAAAAAAAAAAAAAAAAAAAAAAAACAAACAATAATAAAATAAAAAAATGTTTAAAAAAAAAAAAAAAAAAGCAAAAGGAGATCATATCAAACTTCTCCTTTCAAATGTGTCTATCATCCTAGACGTAGGGTTCACAGAATGACTTAGCATGGCTTTCGGTCTCGTGGGTGGGTAGACTGGGGATTTAGTCACTATGACAATGATAGATTTTAAATAAATAGTGTTAGAAATCTAAGTAAGCTGCTACCACAAAGCAAGGATTCCAAACCACCAAACACACGACCACATTTTAATGACTCAGAAATTTTTATCTCACATAGAATTAGTTAAGTCCCTACCTCTGGACCTTTCCTGTCTTGCTTTCACTTTAATAGCTCCCTCTGTAACCCTTCTTCTACTTCTACTTCTTTTTAGACTTTCATGATGTATTCTCTAAAAGCCATACTTTTATAATTAGTCAATTGCAGGTTCTAGCAATTGCAGTATATGCAGAACACCACCGAATACTGGTAACAGACGGAAAACATTGCAGAAGCTCTCTGGCACCCTATGGGAATTGTACCCTATAAAAACAACTGCCCAGAGTACCCAAAGTCAGTGCATGTTAATAGATTTAATCCTCAAAACACCCAAGTTTTATCTTCATTCTGCAGAGGGGAACACTGAATTTCACACAAGTCAAAAAACTCTTCCAAAGTTCACACCTCTAGTAAGTGACAGAACTTGATTAAGTTCAGGATTTCTAATACCTTCATCCTTATAAAAGGGACTAATGGTTTCAGTAAAGCTATTTTTAGTCATATTGTTTAAATTTAATGTTTCTTAGCCATAGCCTTAGACACTTAAAGGGGAAAGTACCAATTTCAGAACAGATAATCAAGTGATAACACTCTTGCTTAATTTGTGAGGAGTTTAAAAATGTCAAATATCAGGCACAAGAATTTCCACATCCTGATAGTCATCATATACTAAGACTTAAAATTTTAGTTTGAGGGAAACAGTAATTAAGAATCCGATCTCTCTTTACTACAAACATTTTCTCATTGTTGAGTTAAGTATGCTCTTTGAGGTGGAAATGCAGTACAGAAAACTTGAATAACAATGTTATCAAAAAATGTCTTTTTATGGTTACTTTATTGGAGAAAAATGCTTTCTTAATGCTAATTAAAACTAGAAGGATTAAAGTAAAAGAGGAAAAGGGTAGGTGCCATAATGGCAGAACAGGAGGTAATGAAAAATGGTTACTACTGCAAAAACAACTACAGTTTGGGGAATTGTAGAAAGGAGAAGTCATGGATGTGTAAAAGAGATGTATTGAATCTTTAAAAAGGCAGATTTAAAGTGTTGCTAATTTCTGACCAGGTTTTAGGACAAGGGGTGACAGAGAGACCCCCATTAAAATGCTTGGTGAGCACTCCAGAGGCCGTCTTTGAGTTAATCGGTAATTTTTCACAGATGACATCTAATCTATGAGTATAAATTACTTTGCACTCTTATTATTCCTTAATTGAAGTGCACCAATGTGAAAGTGCCATAGATGTCACAGGAATGATTCTAGCCTCAATTAACTTGGATAGAATTGAAGCCCTTTTTTACCTGAACTGGGACTATTGTCTGGCATTTTGTATTTATTTAAATTGTTGCTAGAAAATTAGAGGGAGCTTGTGTGTGACTAGGTGTTTTATAAGGGTGTTCTGGAGCCAAAGGAGCATCTACACAATCTATTTCTATTTTAATCTACACTCCACTTATGCAGCTGTTTTGTGTAACAGATGTGCCACCCGCAGTAACTTAATCTTCCCAGATTCCATTTGGGAAGCGTGGATTAAAAGCACTCATTTTTTTCAAGGTGGCATTTAGAATCTCTGTGATTTTTAATTCACAAGGCAACTACCTTTACTATTCTTTTTAAAGTAATTCTTCTACATAGCTGCTGTTCGTTACTATAAAACACGACTCAAGCTTTCTCTCTAGATTTTGGGGAAGGGCAACATGAGTTGATTCAAAATTATGCCTTCCCTCCTACGAGGTGAGACGTACCTATTGTCAATAGCTGCTGAATATTAATAGGTGACTGATTTAAAATATATTCTTCCATTTATTCCTGACACCAGTCTCTTTTGGGTTTCTTGCTCATGGTTTATTAGTTTTTGCCTGGAATTAAAAACCATGAAGAAAATAAATCTCGTGGCTAATCGCACAGTGCCTACATAGATATAAATACAATTAACTCTACATAGACTAGAAAGTACTGATGAAATTGCTTCCGATTCTCCAAATTACTAATAAATATTATCAATATAAAGCACTATATGCAACTCTCAGTGTTTTCCAAAATAAATTTTCTCCTATAATATAATAACAATTGATCAATTTATATTTCAATCCAAATATTTTGCTCAATGACTTTTCACATTCTTAAGACCTTTATAACCAGCTCAGAGTGATGCCTCCAAATGTCTCTGATTACAAGAGAATGTTATCTAATATGGTAACCTAATGTGTTACCTAATACAGAACCTAACTGTTATTACTTGGAGGCTTACATCAAAGGCAGTTTTTAGCCTTGACAGAAATTTGGCCATTTTCAGTTCAATCAAGATATATTTATTGAGTGCCTATTATGTGTCAAACCCAAGAAATACACGTTAAGGAAACACTTGTTCATTCAATAGTAATCTAGCATAAATTCATTTATCAGATTATTTAGCTAGTCCCAAAAGCATTTTAGGGAATGAGAATGGTAGTGCTGGCACTCAATAGCACAGGACACCTGCTAGGGCTAGAAGAAGGCAGGAAGATTTAAAAGAAAGAGAATGTGCTCTCTTTTATTTTTTCTTTCCAGATATGAACGAGGAAACAAGGGAACCCTGTTTCCTACTAGTGAACAACTTACATTCATGATGAAGCCAACAGAGTAGACAGAACAGAGAGATAGAAAGAACCTGGCTTCTTGATCACATTGTTTACTTGCTGAATCAACCAAACCTGACACAAACTTCCAATCACTGTACTTACTATTGTAGCCAATTTGATTTGCGTTTTCTCTTACTTGCATCTAAAAGCATCCTACTTGATTAATTTGTCAAAGGCCTTATTAAAATTAAGAGATATGTTATCTGTAGTTTCCCTCTAAATAACCAGTTTAATATTAAGAAAAGAAAGAAAGTTTCTTCAGTGTTTTTTTTTGTTTGTTTGTTTTTTGTGTGAATCAGTTTTGGCACAAATGTGACCAAATGCACATTTTTCCTGGGGAAATGTTCTTGATTCACTTAGAATATGGATAACAGTTGGAAGTAATTCAGCTCTACAGGTATAGATTACATGTCGACGTTTTGCTCTGCATTACGCTAGGCACATTCCCTCCCCCCCCAAAAAAAAATAAATAAATAAAAAAAAGAGAAAGAAAGAAATAACAAGATTCACACTATACTCTTACTTGTCTTTTTCGCTTAAATCTAGTTCAATTGAAGTGAAATCATTAATATTTCAGCATATTGAATGTTCTATATATGATCTTTTCTAATCCACTGTTTGTAACTGCAAAAGTAGCTTATCACAGAACAAATTAGAGTTTGTGGAGAGAGCAGCAAAGTTCTTCTTTTTAAAGAAAAGTCACTGAGCTAATGGTAGTTCTCTTTTTAATAAGGCCATTTCCTAGATACTAGAGGAAATATATTGTTTTGGTTGGGTTTACTTTATTGATGGTGCATGACAATGTAGGGCTCTCAGCCCCTATGCTTTTTTGGGGGCCTGGGATGGAAGCTGTGGGGGATGGGCAGTTCTCAGTGTTGGGGGATCAAGTTGGGGCCAGGACTCCCCAGCAGCTCACAGCCTCTCTCTTCCTCTTATGCTGTCACTGTGGCTGGTCCAGGGGCTCTTGCTCTTGGGGGCTATGTAGACCATAAGGTCCACCACCCTGTTGCTGTAGCCAAATTCATTGTCATACCAGCTTGATGAAGCGGTCATTGAGGGTAAGACCAGCCCCAGAATCAAAAGTGGAAGAGGGGGTGTCACCATTAAAGTCGTAGAGACAACCTGGTCCTCGGTGTAGGCCTGGATGCTTCTTTAGGGGGCCTTCTGATGGCTGCTTCACCAATTTCTTGATGTCATTGTACTTAACTTTCTCCAGTTGGCAGGTCAGATCTACCACAACACGTTGGGGTGGGGATGTGGAAGGCCATGCCAGTGAACTTTCCATTCAGCTCCAGGATGACCTTGCCCACTGCCTTGGCAGATGCAGGGATGATGTTCTGGGCAGCCCCATGGCTGTCATGTCACATTTTCCTTGAGGGACCGTCCACAGTCATCTGGATGGCAGTGACGGCAAGGACAGTGGTCATGAGTCCCTCCATGATGCCAACGTTGTCATGGATGACCTACCAGGGGGACCAGGCAGTTGGTGGTGCCTGACAATCTTGAGGGAGTTGCTATACTTCTCCTAGTTCACGCCATCACAAACACGGGGGCATCGGCCAAAGGGTCAGAGATGTTGACTCTTGGTACTACCCTTCAAGTGAGCCCCAGCCTTTTCCATGGTTGGGAAGACACCAGTGGACTCTACAACATATTCAGCACCAGCATCACCACATCTGATGTTGGTGGAATATTGCTCCTGGAAGATAGTAATGGGATTCCCATTGATGACAAGCTCCCTGTTCTCAAACTTGACTGGACCTTTGAATTTTTGATGGATGGGATCATCCTGGAACATGTAGACCATGTAGTTGAGGTCAGTGAAGAGGTCACTGATGACAATGGTCTGTGCTTTGCCAGAGCTCACAGCAGGCCTGGTGATCATGTGCCCAATACAGACAAATCCGTTTATTCCTATCTTCACCATCATGCCTCAGAGATGCAGCTGGCACTGAATGGAAGGATGGGGCTGTCTGTGGAGCAGCGAGCAACAAAGAGCTGGAAATACACTTTTAAACGAATATGTGGTTAGGCTTTCACAGTAGGGAAAAGTGACTCTGGATAATTAGGAGAGGCTACATTGTTGGATGGGGTTGGAAAGAACCAAAGGGGACTTATTCAATGGCAGGAAAAATGACTTAATTGAGCTAATCCAATGTAAGTACCCATCAATCCTTAATCTTATGATGTTATATGCCAGGTAGGCATACAGAACAGAATAAAAAATACAGAATAATTCTTAAGACTCAATAGCACAGGAGCTTATTTAATTGTAGCTTTTTCAAGTCTGAAGACCAATACATCAGAATTGTTTTTCTAAATTATTGTGAATCTGTCATACATTTCATGCCAATGAAATAAACATGTCATCATTGCTGATTGGTATTGCTTGGAGAACAAAATCAAACATGATTAGCCAAGACAAAACTGTGTCCATTTTCAGTTCAATATACATTTATTATGCACCTAATACATGTCGAGCCAGTCCTTGGCCTCCATGTGCTCACCACTTAGTGAACTTCTTAACATGTTCTTCATCTTACCTGGCAGTAGGCAGTCTGGCTATCTGTGAGAGAAAGTCCTACTTCCATTTCTCTGTTTAGAGTCTGTCCCTCAAAGACTTTTTGGAGAGCCCTGTGACAGGTCATTTTTGTCCTTGCTCTCTCTCACAACTCTACTTCTTATTCAGACTTCTCATCTGAATGATTTTATCAGCACTGACAGGAAGTCTCCAGTCTTTTAACTTTACTTACAGTTATCTACTGCCCCTGGCTAGTTGACAGCTGTCAGCTAGACCAACTTGTATTCATCATTCACCATTCAAGCTGCCCAGCTCTGAGATGAGATAAGGAGCCTAAGCCAACAGTCCATTAAGGCTATCTCAGGAAGCCACTAACAGCCATCTCAGCTGGAAACCTCCCCAGGCTGTGAAAAACCAGCTGTAGTCAGGCTCCACACTGGTGCCTAGTGTTCCACTTTGCCCCGATGACTCTGACCTCATCAGAATAAGGATTGGGAACATCTGTAAATCTGTCTGAAAAATTGCAGATATGTGATGTATGTGAATTACAGATTCTTAAAAATTAATAATCTCTAGGTCATGTTTTAGTCGGAACACAAGAAATACACAAATAAGGCATGACTCATTCATTCATATTGGACACGAATCCCTGCATAGTTCAGCTTCAGCACTGGCCCTTGCCAGACTTCTAGCCCCACCTTCAGAATTGCAAATGGAACTCAACAAGTGAGTATGCAGAGGGGAAGGGCAGATCCAATTTACTTTATAAGAAATGATATCTCAATTCATTTATTGAGTCATTCATCCTATAAATTTGTACTTAGAGCCCACTATGTGCTAGAAGCTGGCAAGGCATTCAAAGATGAATTATTTTACTCTCCCCTTATTCCTTTCAAATGCTTATACTATAACCAGTTATCCACAATAAATGCGTATAGTCACCAATTCACAAACATTTATTGAACATTTACTATATGTTAAGAGGTGTGCTAAGAATATGTCACATTATAAGGAACTCTAATATAAAGATTGTAAGAGGATTATCGTGTAGGAGGCTAAAACCAAAATTGAGCAGTACAATCCAATGTACAATCTTTATCTTAGAATTTTTATATTAGTTCCATGCTGCTGTTTTTCCTGCCCTTATTCATCTGTCCCGATGACATGGCTTCTCCATGCCCAAGAGATTTATAATGGTTCTCCATTTGTATAAAATCTTCAGAGGAGAATTGTGTACAATCCTAAGGGAATATGACAGTTGTATTAAGTGCCCATACATCTGTCTTTTAATGGGACAGACTTGGACTTTGAATAAAACAATGCACACCTGAAGCTATTTTGCAAATTCTGAAAACAGGCTTGTTCTAAGTGCTGCCCCTTCCCCCTTTTTATATCATTTCATTTCTTCCTCTACACACTGTAATGAGCTGGGCACTATATTTTTTCCTTTATCTTCATTATAATGTGATTGCTCTAATTCATGCGTTGTTTACTTGCCATGCCTCTCTAGACTCAGTGCTTGTGCAGTACCTTTCATGTGCTGCAATAAATTTCCTTTTGAACTGAACTATAAGGCAAGTTCTAAATATCATTAAGAGAGTTGCTTTCCCCCACCTCTTAAAACCATATAGCACTGAACAGAAAATATGAGGAATGGAACGCTCAGGGCAAAAATCCAATGCCTGTCTCTTTAAGTTGCACATCCAGGGAACTTGGCCCTTTCTTGAAATACGACTATACAATTCTGTCCTCAGAAGCTTTAACTGACAGCCAACTTTTTTTGAGATGAGTGCTCATATCAACTTAGGCTAGTTCACATTCCCTTTGAAATTAAGGTAGAATTGAATGGGTACTTTATCCACTTACCTACTTTATGAAAAGTGAGTCCTATTCTACTTAAATGAAGGCTGAAGAAACCACAAGTCATTAGCCAGGAAATACTTTTGATGAAAGACAAATTTCCTATTGAGTTATGTTTAAAACCAGGGGAGTTTTCTCTCACTTTCCTTTTTCGCTTAGTTATTTTTCTCTTCTCTGATTGTGCCTTTGTATTATAAGGAGACTGCTGTGTTTCATTGTCACAAATGGGTCATGCATTTGTTCCAGTGTGTGACCTCTGGGAAGGAGAAGATTATATTATCAAGGAATAGAAGGAAGCTATGTAGGGTGGATGATTTGTTACGGGAGAAAAAAGTTAAGTGTTCAGAGGAGAGGTGCTTAGAGGCATAGAAAAAGTCACCTTTTCCACTGTTAACAGTGGACGAATATTTTGTTTCTAAAAGTTCAAGATAAAAGAGCACTTCATTGTCAACATATTAACATAGTAAATGCACACTTTTTTTTAAATTTCAGGACAAGTCTTTAAATCTTACTCTGCCATTAACTCACTAGTTGACCTCAAACTGTTATCTACAAATCAGAGTTTTTATTATATAAATTAAATAAAATATGGTATGCAGTCATTCATTTTGTACTTAGCTGTGGGTCTAGCATATAATACACTTCTCAATAAATTCTAGTTGCAATACATAGACTAATTACCACTATTATTAATTGCTATATAATAAAAGGATGGTTACTAAAATCAGGTAATCAGTCCATATTCTGTAAATACCAAATAAATGTATTTCTTTTCATTTGAATTTTATTTATGTGATTTGAGTTAAAGGGATTAATTCATGTTCAGGGAAAGGATTTTAAAAAAGAAAAAAGAAAAAAAAAGATTGCTTGAGGAGTCAGAAACTGATGTAGAGAAACTTTAAGTTAGCCAAGGAAACACAGGTAGAGCCCTGGCATAGCTGACAGCCTGGAGGAAGATCCTGAGGTTCTGAAACGAAAGGGGAGAAAAGTTTACCTTGCCTGAATCAAAGAGGCAAAGGAACAAAGAAGGGAGAAGGAGGCCATGCTAGGGAAGCAAGCTTGGTGCCGGGCCTTCAAGCCGAGTTTGAGAAGTTAACATTTTCTACTTCTGACCATGAATAATTTAAGAAAAACTATGTCCCAGCTCCGGAAAAGTAGCAGCTGTGACCCAGTATATATAGATAATCAAATATTGATCACCCCTTCTAACCTTGGAGCCTTACTTGTTTCTCAGAATAAGATATCTCTAGTCTGAAACCGACATGCAGTTTTTTAATAAGGAAGGTCTTTTTGGTTTCATTGTTGAGTACAAAATGACGATACCAGCTAAGCTACGAAGGAACTAGAGGTTTGCTGATTGTCAAAATGGTGCTGACCATTTTTAATCCATCGATCTACACTGCGTGCTTTGGTGGAATTATTTGTTTGGATGATAGCAGAATCTACAACTACAATTTTACGAAAGGTTAGAAAACTATGTCTAAAATAGGAAATTGCTTTTTCTATAGCTCTAAGATATCCACCAAAATGGTTAATAAAAAATAAAGAAAGCTTTTAAAATAATGTTTGTTTAATAATGAACCAATTGGTTCTTTATTAAATATATCCTTAGTATCTTTTCATTGTAAGAAATAGTAGGGGATGGACTTGTCCCCCATATCTAGAGAAAAATGTAAGCCTGTTTACACACAAATTGATGGTTCACCACTTGGCCAAAGCATACTGTGGGCCTCTTGGGCAAGGCTGCCACTAATTCATAAGGCTTCTTTGGTGAAATTAGAAACAAGGTACCCCCTCCAGGCAGACTCCCTTGTGCCATGGCAATCTCCTCCACTAAGAGGTGACCCTGCCTGTGAACTGCTCTGTGGTACCTGAGCAAAGCTGGTCATTGCAATATACCATTAAGCCTTTCCTCTTAGATAAGCTCAAAAGAATATTTAGCATACCGCCTGATGATGTTTCTTCTGGTATCGATAAAAGGGGTGAAAAACCTAAGGAACAAATTATTTGCTGTAGTATTTATAACCATTGCTTTCATTATAATTAACTTTATTCAAATAAATTGGAAATTAAACTACTATAACTTGGCTCTGATCAACAAATATCCATCCACATTATGCATTTACCCATTTATACAAGAACTGGAGAATATAGTTCCATACAATGTAGACAAAAGAGGATTGAATTATTTTGCTTGGAGAGTAAAGAATATTTACCATGAATATCCTGCCAGAGGAAACTGCCAGATGCTTTCCATCTTCTCTGAGTGCAGAACAAAAGGGAACTGGCTTAAGATAGATAATTTGGCTCTGAAAAGAATTACCTAGCAAAAAGAACAATAAAATTAGTTTCTAAGAAACATTTTTTAAAGGTAGATTGTACCTTGAGAAAGATTAAGGACTTTATTTGCCCACATATTAAAATCTCATTTTTCCTTTCCTTTGGAAATATAGAGATAATTTGTAGATAAAGTTAGCATTTTTAATTGCAAAAAAATCAATAAAAGCATAAAGAAAAGCCCTCATATATCCTCTTCTTATTATGGGAGAACTATTTTTTGCATAAGAAAATATCCCCGCTTGTCTAGAACAAGATAGTGGAGAAAATGTATCTGGAGGAAAGGTCAAAAGAATAAATAGTTTCAAATACTAGAACTTTTGCCATTGCAGTCTTATAACACAAAATACCATTACACAGAAATAGTTGAAAAGCAAAGCAAAAAAGAAAGGAGATACATATATATTGTAATGAATTATTTGAGCAAAGAAATCCACAACCTAACTCCTACCATTTCAGTACTGTAGATAAGAGCACTGGATTAGATGACAGAAAATTGGAGTCCTAACCAGCTGTGTAACCTCAGGCAATTCAAATCACCTCTCTAAATCCTCAGTTTTCTCATCTGTAAAATTATGTGGCTGCACTAGTTACTAATGTTCCTTCTAGTACTAGGACTTTTTTTTAATGCTTCTCTACTTCTTTATATTCTAAATACCTCAGAGTTCTCAAACTTTTGTGTGCATTAAAATCACCTGGAAATTTGTTCAAAATGTAGATTTCACCAACCAGAGATCCTGGGACCCTCCTCAGAGATTCTGACTCAGCAGGTAGGGACCAAAGAATCTTTTTCACACACTCTCTGAATCCATTGCAGGACAGCCAAGAAACACATTTAAGAAACGCTTGACTAAAACATAATTTCCTGGAGAACAGGGACAATGTCTTATTATACTTTGCACATTGAGTAACTAGAAGAGTGCATGGTACAGAGGAGATACCCCAGATGGTATGATTTGATGAACTATTTCTTGAAAGATTGATTCATATTCATTATATCAATTAATCTTTGTCATTATCTGACTCTCTAATGGGAAGATGAATATTTCCAGCAGAGGGAAAATAGGATCTATACAGTTTCTTCAGTAGCTACAAATTGATGTAGAATTGCTTTGTAAAATTAGCATACAAAACAAAGAAATCATCATAACTCCTCTTCAACATAGCTCCTCTCCAATCCCCAATTAAAAAAAAAAACTGAATTCTGCACTTGTATATTCAGTGGCATAATAAAAGGGATGCTCTTTTTCATCTGAAAAATGTAAGCCTGTTTACACACACTAACTTTACCATGCTTTACTTTACCATGCTAGAAAATCAAGCTGTCACATCAAACCTAAGACAGCTGTCGCTTGCACCACCTGAGCCAAATGTCATCCTTCTTCTCTGTGGTTTTTGATTCTGCTGTGGGATCTGGTGGGAGTTTGCCTCCCTGCCTGGCTTGTAACATGAGTCTCTGTGACTATGAGTCTCAAATTCCTTCTCATTTCACCTCATGTATATTAATAGAGAGATTAGATTCACTTTTTTCTTGAATAGCTAATCGCTTGTCAGCCAACATCCAACTGTGCCATACCAGGTCAAATTCGAGGAAAAGGACAGTGACTTCAGGCTGAAAAATAGAATCTTAGCGAAAATTGCACCCAGAACAGGACCTCAGACTTGTCACCCAGACATGAAAGATTTATTTTCAATTACAAGTCCGAGCTTAATGTGAGGGCACCCAGGGGAGATTCAGATCACTGGTTCTTCTAAATTGACCTTCTACTTGTTTCAATATTTCCTTTGCTATTGAACAGCATTATATGACCCTCTGAGTTGAAGATCCATATTAGCTACCGTAGGAATTGCAAGGCTAGGAAAACTTTTGAACAATTCCTCCAACCGAAGGCCAAGTTCCATGAATCATTTCTTACTTGGTGAGCTCTTACTGGTTAATACAGCAATCAATTTGGAGCTTTGGACAACACTTCCAAAGGATGGCAAGGGCCAATGTCACCATGTGACTTAAGCTTGAATAGAACCCAAAAGCAAAAAATTATTCCAATTTTCAATATTAGAGGAATATTGAAATTAATTGTTAACAGCGAATTAAAACCTGCCATATATCCCTTTGGCATTCATAAATAAGATTACTGGAGGCTAGCTGATGGCACTGCTACCCTGGTCCCTGGAATCAGTGGTTTGCCTCAGGATATTTCCGATCCCTGCTCTAGCGCCTTCATGCACATTTAGCAGCTGCACCGAAATCTGCACCATATGGTTCTAATAGAGGGTTCGCTTGTCTTTTCTGAACAGCTAATTGGAATCTCCTAGGAAAAATATATATAACATTGTGATTTAAAATTTGATGGAGTCAGTAGTTGGAATGTTAAAATTTAACAGAGATCTAATTATTGGAAAGTAGCTTACTGTAATTTTCTTTAGATTGCAATTTTCACCACTTCTGACTTGAGACTTTTTCAACCTGTTTCTGGAGCACTGTTTTTTTTTAACCTTTGAGTCTAGCGAGTATGCCCATAACCGTGCATATCTGAGTTAGAAAGAATAAACATATTGCCTTCACTTGGTTTATGGACATTTAGTTTTTCCTTAGTGATTGTGTCTGCAAATAATTAGAGACATTTAGTTTGACCTCAGTGGTTTTGTCTATTTGGTGTCAGGAAAGGTGTCTTATTTTCTGGTATTGTCGACTAATCGACATATGCAGCACCATGCTTGATGAAGCAATTCAACTCATTGTCCATACATACTTACACAAGAATGCACAAAATGAACTGTTCATGTGCCAGAAGGCAGACTAGCTCTGCTTGTAGTCTTCCCTGTGGAGAATATTTAGGCTGAGACTTGGGGGCTAAGCAGGAGTTTACCATCTAAGCAAGCCAAAAAGCAGTGCTACTCAGTAGAGAAGAAGCTATGGAAGAGAATGGTGAAGTGATGCAGTCAGAGCCAGACTCCTTCTCACTTATAATGACTAAAGTATTTTGATGACTTGAGATTTAAAGAGAATATTTGAGATTTTTGTAATAGCTAGGCTCTTTTTTGAATAGAAAATTTATAATAAGAATTACAAAGGAAATTCTAAATGTATTGAGTATTAGTATATATCAATATTCTCCTTTCCCCTTGGTTGTATTTTAACAACCCAGTCAAAAACCACGTTCAGGGGCAAATTTTCATAACCTAAGATTCAGTGATGGATGCTTTGATCTAACACCAAAAGCAAAGGAATAAACTCAACTTCATCAAAAGTTAAAGTTTCTGACATCAACAGACATTATCAAGAAAGTGAAAAGACAAACTTCAGAATAAGGGAAAATAATTGAAAGCCATTTATCTGATAAGGGCTTATTATCTAGAATACATAAAGAACTTTTAAAACACAGCAACAACAACAAAATCAAACAAACAACCCAATATTGAAATAGGGAAAGGACTTGAGAAGACATTTTTCTGAAGTTATACAAATGACAAATAAGCATATGAAAAGTTGCTCAGCATCATTAGCCATTGGAAATGCAAATTAAAACCATCAGATACCATTTCACACCCACATGAATGCCCATTATTTAAAAATTGGAAAACAGAAAGTATTTGAGAGGATGCAGAGAAATTGGAATGCTGGTGCAGTGTTGGTGGGAATATAAAATCATGAAGCCACTATAGAAAGCAAAATTATATTTCCTCAAAAAATTAAATAAAGAATTATCAAATGACCCAGCAATCCCACCTCTGTCTTTATAGCTAAAGAAAGTGAAAATGGGGCCTAAAAGGGATACTTGCATATCAATGTTTATACTAGCATTAATCACAATAGCCAAGAGTTGGAAACCCATGTGTCCATCAACAAATGATGGAGAAATAAAATATGGTACATATACATGATAGAATATTATATGGCCATAAAAAGGAATGAAGTTCTGAGACATGCTGCTGCATGGAAGAAACTTGAAAATATGTGATTAAGTAAGCAAAACACACAAGGACAAAAATTGTATGATGTCACTTAGATATTCGGAAATAGCAAATTCACAGAGACAGAAAGTAGATTAGAGGTTATCAGGGGATAGGGGAAAGGAAGAGTGTATGTTTGGTGCTTATGGAATATTTGTAAATAAAATTAAAGAAAAAATCATTTTAAAATGTCAAGTTCATTTAGCTAGATGCTACATCAGGCAAGAAAGCAGAGTGATAGAGTTCTACTAGGAATTCATCCATTTGTTATTTATTTATTCATTAAGGGATCTTTGTCAATGATGAAGTACCAGGGACTGTGTTAGGTGGCAGGGACATATAGACGTCCTCTTGTTTATTCATGGAGATAGACCAATATGGCAATGGCAATGTTTTATACATATAATAGCTATTGTATCACAGAATATATAATAATAGAATAAATTATAAAATTATATGCGTTTCAGGTAAAAATTATCAACAGGTGATAAAGTTAGAGGTTAAAGGTGTATTGAGAAATATATTTACAAGATCTCAATGTACCTACTTTTCACATTTATCTGCGAAGAGAAGGCTAGTAACCTTCTAACAATGAAACCTGGCAATTGCCACCTTTACCAAGCAGAGATGGGATAAAACCACATCATGTGCCTCCTGTTATGATGCACTGAGAAGAACACCTCACTATAATGCGCTTCGTGCCCAAAAGTCATAACCTGACGATAAACATGAGAAACATCAGACAAAACCCAACTAAAGGACATTCTACGAAGGTAGGATTTTGTAGAATTTTTGGAACTATTCAAAAAATGTCAAGATCAACAAAAGCAAAGAAAAACTGATGAATTGTTGCAAATTAAGGAAACTAACTGGAAAACAAAATTTCACATGTAATCTCAGATTGGATGGATAGGTAGGTAGACAGACAGACAGACAGACAGACAGACAGACAGACAGACAGACAGACAGACAGACAGATAGATAGATAGATAGATAGATAGATAGATAGATAGATAGATAGATAGATATGGACAGATGGTAAAAAGACAATGTGTGGGGAGGATTTTGGGTGAAAGGTATATGGAATTCTTTGTACTATTTTTAAATGTATCTATAATACTGAACATACTCAAAAATCTTAAAGTAACTAAATCAGTCAAATTAGTTTTTAGTAGAGAAAAATAAAATTAAAATAGCAGTTAATGAATATCAGATTTTACTAGTCAGCCACTAGGATGACATTTATCTTATCAAAAAATCCTGTGATGTTCGCAATAAAATAGATCACATAACATGGTTTAGTTAATAATCATATGCAATCAGCTACATTGTTTGTTATCTTTATCCATTACCCAGACTTTATCTCTATATTTCTCTTTTTATTATTTATGACTTTCTCACACATGGATCAGCTGGTGTCGATTAAAGAATACAACCCTCCTTCCCAACAAGTCCTAACTATTTGCAGTTGATTGCTGCTGCTTTTTATAATGGCTGAAAGAACTCACACAATGCTTAACTTTTTTTTTTTTTGCTACTTTTTATACTCTCTTTCTCCAAAGTTTAAAAATATGTTACTAATCTGTTAGCAGTTTTACTGACTATTCCAAAATAATGAGTAGCCAACAAATCATTGCCTTATATTTAATCACCATCGCAGTATTTTGACTCACAAAGCTGTTGTCATTATAGTACAACCCAATTAAAATGAATTGAATTTCAGGGAATTATGCACGGTGAGTAAAAGTATGTTATTTACTCTTCATAGGATTCCTGAAATTTGTTTATATTGTAACAAATACCCTTCGTACCCAATTAAAATGTACAGGACAACATATGTATTTTGAAGTGTTTTGCCAACTACTGTCTATAATTTAGTTTGAACATCTCTATGATAAGTTTAACTTTGTTGCCTACAAATATACTTTAAACTTTTTTGTATTTAAACAAAATTTTCCTTTTAATTCCTTTGGAATTTACATATTTTCCAAAACAAATGGAAGAATGTTTTACTGGTTTTAAAAAATAAGATAACTTTTATTTAGTTGATTAAAGCCAAAATATTTTTCACAACAAATATTAAGGCATTCTCTCTTGGGTAACATAACTTTTAGGGTAGGTGCTATTATTAATATTTTCTATTGACTGTCAATATTGTCTGAGACTAAGAGGGACTAAATAATTTGCTCATTCATTAATTGCTTACACACCCAAGTTGTCTTATTATGTCTGGCAGAGCTCAGTCTTTTCATAATACTAAATCTGAGAAGAAAGTCAAATGCCTCTCTTTGGTGGATGGGGGTTGTACGGATCTGAGTAAAACATGTTCACAAATGAAATCCATTCCTATGGGTGTGAACCCATCATAAGTTAGACATTTTGATGAGGTTATTTCAGTTAAAGTAGGGCCCACCTCCATCTGATGAGTCTTTATTCAATTACTGGAGTCCTTTAAAAGCAGAATGAAATACAGACAGTAAGAGATAAAGCCATGAGAATCAAGAAGCTGAAGGTCAGCAGAACTTGGGAGAGATGGGAGAGGCCAGGAGAGGCCGCCATGTGCATTCCCATGTGACAGAGGAGCCCAGGGCCAAGGAAACTGTTAACCAGTGACCGAGCCCTTGGGGAGAAAGCATCACCTTGGTGATGCCTTGATGGGGCTGTTTCTTGACCTCAAAACTATGAGCCATTAAATGTCCATTCTTTACACCATCCCTGTAGAGTATCTGCTTAAAAGCCTAAGACATTAAAACATCCTCTAACTTGGTGTCGTTGGTCCAATATTCTGAGCTAGGCTTGCTGGTCCCTGTCCTCTTTCTCTCTCAGCCGGGCACCTATCCAGGACTGTCCCAGTTTTCTCCCATTAAAGCTACTGCTATGCATTCAAGGTCGTTTTCCACGAGATTGGCTGCTGAGAAGGTTGTTCCCAATCTCCCACTTCACTGCTGCTATCAAAAAGTGTTAATAGATGGTAACAGACCATTATATCATTAATATATTCCTTCCTTCCTTCAACAAACATGTAGAATGGTGGTTTTGCTTCAGGTGCAGTGGCACACCCAGTCCAGAGAAGATAAAGATGAACAAATTATAAATACAATATTATGAAGTGTACACACAATGGGAGCACATAAGAGAGACAGAAATGAACATCAGAACGTGGGAAATTTATAAAATTTTATACCCTTTATTGTCCCTAAATTATAGTTCCTCAAGACCCTTCTCATGTGATAGCCATTGTAGCACCTTCGATGTCATGCTTTGAAGTAAACCTTGTATAGAAATCACTAGGCACATTACTGTATAACTAGAACTATCAGGAATGAAAAAATGTGATTTCTTTTCTCTCAATAGCCCCTTTAAGTGGAGATTTCTTCTTTTTTACTTCTTTGTGACAGCAGTTATTCAGAAAGCATAAGAATTTTGTCAAGTTTGATGCCCATTTTATTGCTCAGATTCAAATAGATGAGAAGTGCACAATAGCTGAAAGAGGGGAATGTTTGCTAAGATTTTCCTGAAATCCAAACCAAGAAGTCTGAACACTAGCAGCCTTGGGTTGGATGGGGAACGGGGCATTGGTCAGCTGGTCATGGGACTGGAGTTAATGCTGACTCTTTCCCTAGTATTGTGGGCCATTTTGAAGTGGGAAGGGTGTACATAATTCATAACTGAGCAAATCATGGCCTGTTTTCTCTTCATTACTGTCTACAGTCAGCAAATACCATCTGGTCACAGATATTTTAATATTCTGGGGGGTGTCATGATATGTTAAAATGTGAATGGCTAAGTTCATATATCATCTTAGCTATGGTGTCCATCTATTTGGTCAGGCAAGCACTGGCTTGATCATTACCATCAGGGTATTTTGTGGATTTAAATCATTGATCTGTTGATTGTATCCATGACCGATTACATCTACAATCAACTGAGGGGATTGCCTTCAGCGATGAGAGAAGTCTCATTCAACTGGTTGAAAGCCTTAAAGAAAGAGCTCACGATTTCATCATACTGAAAGAATATTTATCTCTACTTCAGCCAGCCAACTTTTCCTAAGGAATTCATCAAATCCCTCACTTAGGTTCCCAACTTGCAGCCTACCCGAATGAATTTGGACTTGTCATTCCTTGTGGTCACATGACACAATTCTTATAATAAAACTCAAGATCTGTGGAGAAAGAAGTGACTGGACTTGGCAACTGAGTAGATAAAGAGAACTATCACATTGGATTTTCAGTTGGATTTTTAGCTGGGAGGATTTGGATTTTTAATCCCCAAGTTTTAAATCTTGGTTTAGATTTAAGATGCAGCATCTTTTATAAGCTATGCTGTCAGTTCGGTTTCTCCTGAGAACACTGACTAATACAGTTTGAGAATAATATAGAGTTATTGAACTCACCTGCTTACCTTGGAGATGTTGAAAATATTGGGAATTTGGGTACTGAAAAACAAAGAAACACCTTCAGGCATTTCGTTTCCAGGCATCTGTTAACAGCCACCTTCTTTCCCACTGCATACCTCCATGTCTAGCTAACAGTAATTAAAAGACTTAGTCAATAACTCAGTTTGCTTTTCCAAAGTATGAGCCATTGAAGAGCAAATTATCTCATGCAAATTAATAAATAACTGCACCAAATGTAAAATTTTGGAAATACCAACAAGATATTTGACAAAAAGATATCACAGTTATTTCAAACAAAGCTTTTTCCAGAGGCTGCAAACAAAAAGGAAATTATTTTTGCCTTAATGCTTATTACTTTCTAAGAAGGCTTTAGACAGTAACTTTCAAGAGAACCCAATAGGAAGGAAGTCAGCTAGAGTCAAGATGGTATAGTATATTCCTTTTCCCTACCCGGGACCCAATTGTTCAATTTGGGGAATTTTAAAACATCATATTTTAAACAATCTTGACTCAAAGATAAATGAATGTAAACTATCCAAACATGTCTTACCATAAGGATTTTATTTTATTATAGCTGTGATTATGAACAGAATATTTTTCAAAATTCAGTCTGGTGACAGAAAAGAGGGTAGACTTGCTTTCTGGAAGGTTGAAAGTTGGAGAACATTTCACCAGTTTAAAAAGAAAGGAGGAGCACTTGGGTTAAATCAGTGGCATAAAGTGGAAAGTAGGAGACAGAAACAGAAAGCTGGGAAAGAAGTGACTGGACTTGGCAATTGAGACGATAAAGAGAGTTAGCCCGTGAGATTTCCAGTTGGATTTTAAGCTGGGAGGATTTGAGGTTTTAATCCCACCATTTTAAATCTTTTAGACTTAAGAGGCAAAATCCTTAATGAGCTATTTTTCTGATCCACATTTCCAAGGCTCTAGAAGAACGCCTCACTTTTATTCAAAGTCTCACATACGGTATGGTCTCTATTTTGAAGCACGTATCAATTGGATCCAAAGAGACAGCATTGTCATCTGTATCCAAGCAACAGCATTGATAAACACTGCAAATGTCCTTCCTGCCTCTTCATAGCCTGCTCTAAGTAATGTGGACACGAAAAATATATTTTTGATTTAATGTTTATAGAAATTAAACACAAGCATAGACACTCAAGTCGTTCCCTGCCAAAGGAATCACTAACGTCTTAAATTTCTGACCTTCTTTCTAGATGTCATTTCAAATGCAAACAGTTGGCATAGTTCCTGGTCCCAGGTTCCTTTTTGAGTGCTTTTAGTTTTTTTTCCCCTTAAGAAATACCCAGTGTTCTTTTCTGTTTCACATTCTAAAGATGTCGTGTCTGAAATTGTATTGTAAGAGACCAGAATATAGATTTGGTCAACCGATAAGCTGCAGGGCTGTTGCTAGACAACTTAACTTAGGTTCTTTCATTCTCTTTACCGTCAGCCTATCAGCAAGCTGTCTGAGTGAGGGGTACATCAGGAACTCAAGCAAATACATTGGCTGCAGTGATTATCTGGTTTATTTATTTATTTTCCCCTTGCCCAATTTATTTTAGGCCCAACCTGATTTTTTCCATATCAAGGACCTATTGGTTCATGTTCAATTGCCTGGTTTCTCTCTAACTCCTGAAATAATCCTAATTACTAGATCGAGTAAACATCTAATTGAGGCCAGGCTTGCCCAGTAAATTGAATCAGATCAGTAGAATTAGTAGTTTCATGAGGGCACAACAATTGGTGTTTTTTGTTGTTGTTGTTGTTTTTTTGGCAGAGTTGTTTTGGAGGTGAGAACATGATATTTAAGTGAATTTTATTTGACCGTATAGTTGAATGACATTTGTACTGGATACAAGGATCAGTGAAATAATTATGGATTTTATCAGTTAGCCTTAACTTAAAAGTAGCAATTTTTGAAAGTTTTATTTCTTGAATCAAATAAATTAAACAGTTGAAAGATTTTTCTGGAAAGTTTTGCTGCTTTCTCCCCCCCCCAAAAGGAAAAGAGTTTGTTTTTATTGTCATTATAGTTCCATCACACAAAACAATAACAATGTGTGCCACTGTGTTAGGGCATCATTTAATCACACACTTTAAGAGCTTCTAATGAAGAAAGCTCTTAGCTTAGAAAAGACTAGCTAAGTTAATGACTACCTGCTAACAATAATTTCTTCGTTAAAGGAAAAATGTTCTTCCCCCAAATAATCATGAAGTTAAGCAGCAGTTACAGTTCTCTGCAAAACTGAGTATCCCTATGGCTGGACTTTAGTTGTGTGGTTCAATATAAAATGTTATAGCTAGTCTGTTGAAATGATTCTACTGTTAAGTACATAGCAGCTAGGTGTAAAAATGTTGCCAATGCATATGACCTGGATAATTAACAAACTGTGTCTTTTTAGAGGTAGCAATTTACTTCACTTTCCTCCTTTTGTGCCCTTAGCAGAGCCATGGAATATTGTTTGAATGCAGCATCAGGAATCAAAGTTTTCCAGCATGAGGGATCACTTTATTAGATCTGAAGAGATGTGGTGTTACTGGCTGACTGGACTTAATAAAGAAAGTAGCTATCCATTATTTTTTCTGATTATAAAATTCAGAGTGGCTCTCTGAATTCATGTTAATTATTGATTGTGTATGTGCATATATATATAATTTGTAGATATGTGTATATTGTTATAAAATATATACACATTCTGTATGCATACATGTATTCATATATGTGCTTGCTATAGTATATACATGAAATAGAAATAAACAGTGAAGAAAATTGAGTACAAAGGCTAAAAGTAGAGCTTGACAGAATAACCTAGGGCATTCCAGGCCTAGGACACAGTAACTTTATCTGATTTCCTCCATTGTCCATGCTATGGTTTAACAGTACAATTTTGGGATTGAATTGATTTTGTTTAAACCTTTATCTTAAAAAGGCTACAGGATTTCTTTCGGAGGAAGGGAAGTTGCTCTTTGGAGGATTCATATGTTTTTACAGTATTGTTGTATAAATACAAACTATTTGGCCTGTTTACTAGAGTAGTTCAAATGATGAGCTAATAAAAGTGGAATGATAGAGGTGATATGATTTGGTTGATGTAGAGATAATTGTCTTATTGCTACCGTTCTCTAAATGCTACCCATTGAACTATGACTACTCTAGCAGTTGGTAAATCAATTTGTATGGAAATAGAAATTCTTAACCAGAGTGATACAATATTATTTCAAAAGGAATTAAATGCTGGGTTTCGTGTTGAGAGGCATAAGCTAGACTCAGAAATGAAATTTCTACATGGATATATTTGTAATATAGAATTATAGATAAGACGATACCTAGAATGTTTAGAATGTTTTCTCCTTCTCTCTCTCTCTCTCTCTCTCTCTCTCTCTCTCTCTCTCTCTCTTCCTCTCCCTCTCTCCCTATTTCCCATACTCCCTCTTTCTCACATACATATACACTCACCTCCTTTATCCTTCAACTTTCATTTCTGTCTAATGTGTAGTAATTCTTCCATAATATTGCTTTTAGAGTTCCTTCATCAGTCTGTCTTAATATATCAAAATTTTTTTAACAGGAGCCCTTAGGAATTTAAACTAATGGTTCTACCTTACACCAAAATTTATGCAGTACCAAATAGAGCTAAAAGAATTACCCATGTTTCTGTTTCATATTTTAGTATGCTCTCATTTACATAAATATAGAATATTTGAAAATGTTTCTTATAAGAGAGATCATACAAATTTCCTTTAAAATGCTATGCAGATTTTATATAAGATAAAGTATGACTAGAAAGGTATGTTTATTTGAATTCTATTTTTTTAATTTAAATTCAAACCCAAGATGATTTAGTATTTCTATTGTTGTACACATAAACATGTAAACACACATAAAACTGCACTAGATATTCTATTATTTCTTAGAATTTTTGGTCTGTTGAAAAAAGGAGTAAATATCTTCATTTCTTCATAATTTTCCAAGTTATTCAGAAGGATGTATATATTCATCTATTGTTTCCTGGAATTATCCTTAAAAATTTATCTATATATTCATTAGATTACAGATTTATTTCCTCAGTTGATAGATACTGTTATCACAGTCTGTTTTTCACAAATGTAATTAACTTCATAGCTTATTTTACAAAATAAAGAGGTATATTTCTTATTAAATAAAAGAAATTTTATTATGAACACTGACCACCATTGTTGATTTTCTATAATGGATGTGCAGTAAGAGAATAATCTGAAATTTTTTAAGTTATCTCTGTTAATTTATTGAGATTGGAAAATCTATCCCTGAGTATAATTAATCAGTTCATATGTAATATAGCTATAAACAGTTTCTGAATAATATATGAATATTCCATAAAATGGAATATTTTATGAAATACTTTTCCACTTACACCAAATGCGGAAATATAACAGAGGGTAGATGTTTGTTTGCCAAGTTATAATTAACACATTGTAAAAGCTATTGTCGGTGAAGTGAATGTACATGATTATATTACTACGGTAACATCTTTGACTCTTCCCTCTACAACTCCTGTCTCCTTTTTCAATTGCTTTTGCTACTCTGCCTTTCAGATTCTTGTTACCTCTACCCTACCTCCATTCTCTCCATTATGCAACATAAACTCATGACTGTCAGATGCACTCTTAGGCAGTTTTGAGCATTATAGAAATGATATGAACATGAACGTCTCAAAAATTTCAATCATTCCTCACTGTGAATGGGTAAATCTCCTCAGTTTAGCATTTAAGATATTCCATTGCTTGGTCCCAAACTACCTCTAACATAGTGATTCCTTCTCAATCATGTACTACGATTGATCAACAAGAAATGTCTATCCAGATACCTGCAAAGTTTTGCGTACAAATTTATGGAGTTTGTGCAACCCCCGTCACAAGTCTTAGAAAAACATCCCTGCTCTACCTAGCATGTCCTGCCACTTTGCTGCACACACCTTAAATTCCAGCTATGAGCCACTTAAGGACTGATATGGTGTTTTATGCAAAAGCCACATGTTCTCACGTGCCCATGATAATACCAAAATGCCTCCACAAAGGACTTTCCCTCTAGAACTTCTCCCTCCAGGTCTTTCGGGACGTGCTCAGTTTTCTCTAGCTGCTCATAGAGGTATCAATTCCAAGATACCTTTTACCTGAATAACTTGAGAAGCATTTGGGGAAGATGGATGTCATTTTTAAGACTGCAGTCACTACTATTTCTCCGAAAGTTAATCCTTTTATTCCTGCTAGAAATAGTGTTTAACAAAGCAGCTAGACTGTACTCACCTGGATTAATACATGCTTCAACTGTATTTAAATTCTATGTCAGCTTGATGCATATCAACTTTAAAGGGTTGTTCTTAGACATCTGTTTATTTCTGTTTTCCAGGTTTCTTGAGTACAGGGGATCAGGCTGCAAAAGGAAACTATGGACTCCTTGATCTTATACAGGCTTTAAGATGGACTAGTGAGAACATTGGATTCTTTGGTGGTGACCCTTTAAGAATCACTGTTTTTGGATCTGGCGCTGGGGGTTCATGTGTCAATCTGCTGACTTTATCCCATTATTCTGAAGGTAACCGTTGGAGCAATTCAACCAAAGGTATTATTCAGGTTGCAAATTTTGACAATTTTGGTGTCTGCATGCCACCACCATCAGTAGTGTGTGATGCTCTGTATATATTTCTCTGTTCAAACTGAGTATTAAGTAGAACGCAATAGCTCTTTAAAACTATGTTTCTCCAGCTTTCCTGTGCATGTTCAAATTTTTGTCAAACTCTTTTCTTTTGTACACTGCGGCACTTGGTAAGGATACCCTTGCAGGAAGACTTCAACATAGTTTGCATTATAGTTACTTTTCTTTCCTCCACAGGATGATTCTTGGGTAAATCAGACAAAGACGTTCACTGTTCTATCATCTCTGTTTACTGAGTAATCAAAATCAAAGGAAAGATTGTTTTTAAATCCAGGGATTGTACATAACCTATTGTCAAGACATAGACACTTAAAACCATTTATTTAGTGTGAACATAATAAAGCAGTTGCAAGCTAGTTTGGAAATGTGGTGTTTCACTTTTTATATAACTAGAGAATGGACGTTTGATTATTTTGCATGCATGATCCAAAATTGTCAAAGCATTGAGGTTGCTAGCAGAGCTTTGAATTAAAAAGAAAAATATGTTTGATTTTGTTTTTTTTCTATTTTCAATTCCAAGTGTTATTTTTTCCCTCTGAAGCTTGGTGAAGCAGTATGGAGCACAGAGGCTGCTTACATCCATGAAATATTTTTTAGGTCTCCATTTTCTAGCATTGACACCCTATTTTCCAAAACACCTGCCCAAGATTCATCATGTCTTGTCATTCTTTTGACTCTCATTTTTCCATGAGTTTAGTCATCCATGAAAAATGCATTAGTTTGAAATATCCACAAGAACAGAAGAGTTTGGTTGAAGAAGTCTGCAAAAGCAAACTTTCTCTCCCTTATTTTCACATTATAGATAGGAAGATACAGTATATGATATGTCAACATAAGATCATCTTGCATTTTCCACTTTTTTATTGTACTTTTATATAGATATTAAGGAAGTATATACTGGCATATAATTCATGAAGTATCTTAATTTGTAAGACTGAGTCATAAAATAAGCATCATATATAAAATGTTTGTTTTGGTGTCAAAGATAATGTGGAATTTCAAAAAACATTTGGAGAATTATATATTATAGACTTAATTTCACAACAGTTTATATAACATCTCTTTTACATTAGTTGGATTGTGATTTGAGATGACAAAATGGCACATACAAGGACATTTCCAATTGCATAGAGGTTTTGGTCTACAATGAAATGGCTTGTTTTTAGGTAACAAATTTTTGTTTTTAAACTGAACAGATTATATTGTTCTAGCCTAAGGACTATGCCAATAACAATATTTAGCTAGGATTACATTAGACAACCTGTGCACACTTTCAAGATCAATTGATCTCAAATTTTCTTTCCTCCTATTTTCTTCTATAATCATTTCTATATGTAAAGCAATAATGAGCATCAAATTCAGTTTCGGCTGGTATTTAAACTAGCTTTGGGCAAAGAGCTGAATCATCGGCTCACACTGCTATATTCTTCAGCTGATGGTGTGGTAAACCGTGGTGAACGGCTATGCAAACAGTTAAAAATACCTCATTCTATCACACTCTTCAGTGAAACCTGTCCACGCCTTGCCAGAGACTTGGACATAAGTTTGATCTAGTCTTAAGCCTCTCTCTACAGACAAAGCTTCCTGGTTTAACCAGGACATGCTCAGGAGATTTCTGGGACTCATTATACTGATTCTATGTCTCCAATACAAATATAGGCCTAAACTCTGCACAAAGGGCTATAGAAAACGTGAGAGTTCTGTGTACCAAGAATTAACCACATCTTGCATTCACATAACAAGCAGTCTTACTAATAATAAAATATATGGTTTCCCCATATACCATGCAGATGATATATTTTAGGCTGTATTTAACAAAATGCATACTTTCCACCTAGATCTATTTGGTATATTTACTGAAGTCATTGAACCCCTGAAATGGGGAAGTATTATAGAAATCGTTATCTTTATTTTAGTTGTAAAGTTTTCAGTTAGTAAAACATTACTCTGAGCATCTGAGCAAATGTTGACAAATAAACAGTCTATATATATATATAGCCTATATTTGTATCATTTGCTCTAGCATACTGTGCTTTAGAAAATTAAAATGAAGCTCATAAAGTCTTTGGAAACTGAAACAAATATGAATTTGTACTGTTTGGCTTTTTGTATATTTTTAAAACTATTCAGGAATACATAATAGATATTTTGATTAAGTATATATATTTGCAGAAAAATCTCATACTTTGCCTTTAATTCAGACATTGCTTTAGAATTTTTTGAGAAAAATTCTTATCTCATATCCACTTATGAATAATTGAACAAACATTCAAATAACTGAACTATAAAACTATATTTGGAAATTGATTCTTAGATGTACATTTTTAAATAAAAATAGATGAGTTATTATTTGAAAACAAGAATTTTTTTAGGAAATACTCTAATGAATGGATGCAGTGCATTTGTTAATTTGAATGGCACGCGGGTCTTATCTATGTGGCCGTGTTTTACAATTCTTAAATGCAATTAAATGAAAAGTAGTTTTGTTATTTATGATAAAATATAGTCATGCACATTCAACAGATGAAAAAGTTAAGTCACATCCTTTCCCACACGAAATCATTCTGCTGATGTGTTTCTTTTTTTTCTTTAACCTAGTAAAAGCACTTCAAATGTCATGTCTTTTTCTTAAAGATGCATATTTAGCACACTGTGTCTGACATGAAGACCTGGAAAGAGCATGTCTAAAGTGACATTCTGTTTTGTGTGCCTTCCAGGCCATCCTCAGAGCATTATCAACAAATCCTGAGCCCACATAGCTGTGTGAGCCCTCAGTATTTCCTGTTCAAATAGAATCTGGTTGAAACAAACATAGAGAACAATTTTGAAGGAAGAATGATGCACCAAAGAGGAGGAAATATCCCCCAAAAGACAATACAGAGCCTGATGGAGAATTTACTAAAGGGGGAAATATAGGTGTTAAACTGCTCATTGAAGACGATCTTTTGGGCGTTTTATCATTAGTATTTACACCCTCTTCTCCTCTCCATGCCTATTGCCTCTTTGAGACACTGCAAAATTTCAACTTCTTAACACCTGAGGCAGTTGCCAGTCAAAACCCAAAACTTAGATCCCTCCCTTCGATTCATGATACCCTGGGGATGGCTTTGTGTACCTTCTCTTAAGCAAAAAGTCATGATTTCCCTGTTTTTTGAGTTGTATCTAGGTTTTTTAAATATATATGTCTAAACTATCACATTATTGTTTTACCCCCGCATTAATTGAAGGCTAACTGAAAACTCTGTTGTTTCTCCCATAGGACTTTTTCAACGAGCAATAGCTCAAAGTGGAACAGCCCTTTCCAGCTGGGCGGTTAGTTTCCAACCTGCAAAATACGCTAGAATGCTGGCCACAAAAGTTGGTTGCAATGTTTCAGATACAGTAGAGTTAGTGGAATGTCTCCAGAAGAAGCCTTATAAAGAACTTGTTGACCAAGATATTCAACCAGCACGATACCACATAGCCTTTGGACCTGTGATTGATGGTGATGTAATACCAGATGACCCACAGATATTGATGGAGCAAGGAGAATTTCTCAACTATGATATCATGTTAGGCGTTAACCAAGGGGAAGGGTTAAAATTTGTTGAAAATATAGTCGACAGTGATGATGGCATATCAGCTAGTGATTTTGACTTCGCTGTTTCCAATTTTGTTGATAATTTATATGGCTATCCTGAAGGCAAAGATGTTTTGAGAGAAACCATTAAATTCATGTACACTGACTGGGCTGACCGCCATAACCCCGAAACCAGAAGGAAGACATTATTGGCTTTGTTTACAGACCATCAGTGGGTGGCACCAGCTGTAGCTACGGCAGATCTTCACTCAAACTTTGGTTCACCTACATACTTCTATGCCTTTTACCATCATTGCCAAACAGATCAGGTTCCAGCCTGGGCCGATGCAGCCCATGGAGATGAGGTCCCCTATGTGTTGGGAATCCCTATGATTGGCCCTACAGAATTATTTCCTTGCAATTTCTCCAAAAATGATGTGATGCTGAGTGCAGTGGTAATGACGTACTGGACAAATTTTGCTAAAACCGGGTATGTATATAAGGAATGAAGTTTGCCCTTAGTTTTAATAAAAATATCCCTCTAAGCATTTTACAGCAATTGGGCACCAATATTTATTTGGTGCCCAAATTATTTAATTTAATTGACTAATACCAGCAAAATATTAAGTCCCTTTATTTGAAAGCAATTTTATATTACATTGTTCAAAAAATTATCTAGCAGTTCTTGCTTTTTAGAAGTTTATTAAGAAAGGTGGTCTTTGTTGCATTATTCACTATTTGGTTTTTAAAAGCCTCTGGGTTTTTTAATTACACAGGTCTAATTATCATTGCTGTTCACTAATAACAGATATTATTTTATAATTTTACCAATTGACAGTGTTGTATAACCTTTGAGCCTCCCAAATGCCTTGTGAAATGAGCAGATCAGGTAGATGTTAAAACACATTCTAGAAACTTGATGACTCATTCCTTAGACTTTGAACTAGTACTATTTTGATTGAGAAAGTGAGTAAAACAATTTTGTTCTCATGATTCATTTTTTCTTTCCTAGTGACCCAAATCAACCAGTCCCTCAAGATACAAAATTCATCCATACCAAACCCAACCGCTTTGAAGAAGTAGCATGGACCAGATATTCCCAGAAAGACCAACTGTATCTCCATATTGGATTAAAACCAAGAGTCAAAGAACATTACAGAGCCAATAAGGTGAACCTCTGGCTGGAGCTGGTACCTCATCTGCATAATCTCAATGACATTTCTCAGTATACCTCTACCACGACTAAAGTGCCATCCACCGACATCACTTTCCGACCTACGAAAAAAAATTCTGTACCTGTCACATCAGCCTTCCCCACTGCCAAGCAGGATGACCCCAAACAACAACCAAGTCCATTTTCAGTGGACCAGAGGGACTACTCCACAGAGCTGAGCGTCACTATTGCGGTCGGTGCATCCCTGCTGTTTTTGAACATCTTGGCCTTTGCAGCCCTGTACTACAAAAAGGATAAGAGGAGACACGACGTTCACAGGCGGTGCAGCCCTCAACGCACCGCTACCAACGATCTGACCCACGCACAAGAAGAGGAGATCATGTCCCTCCAAATGAAGCACACCGATTTGGATCATGAATGTGAGTCCATCCATCCGCACGAGGTGGTTCTTCGGACCGCCTGCCCCCCAGATTACACACTAGCTATGAGAAGGTCACCTGACGATGTCCCCTTAATGACACCCAACACCATAACAATGATTCCCAACACTATACCAGGGATTCAGCCCTTACACACATTCAATACATTTACTGGAGGACAGAACAATACCCTGCCCCACCCTCACCCCCACCCCCATTCACATTCAACAACCAGGGTATAGCCAGATAAGAGAATCAAACTCTATTTTTTTTTTGACGGATTGCAGTATATGATTACTGAAGATTCCTTGGCTTTCAACCTACAAGACTCTTAATATTTAAATAAGGAGGAATATTATGTGAATATACATATCAAGAACTTTGGGGGTTTTGAAACAGTGAATTGTACATAGATACACAGATCAACTTTAAACATGGATCTCAATTGCTTGAAGCGATTGTTCTGAATGATACTTTGTCATTCACATTCAAGAATTGATTTTTTGAAGATTTAAGTTACAGTATGGGATTAGGCATGTGGAACACCAACCAGGAAAGACCTATGTCTGAAATATTTAAAAATTAAAAAACAAAAACAAAAACTATGAATATGCACAAGGGACACACCAATGGAATGTCAGATAATTCTCACCAGTTTTTATTTGGAGCCGTTTTATTGTGTAGACCATATTTACATATTTGGATAAGTACACAAAGCATCAATGCTGTTAATGGCCTTAGCAGAGGCTCATGCTGAAATTTGCCAGTAAAACACCGAAGTTTAAAGACTGGCAGGTACAACATTATCACATAAGTGCTGTCAGTATAAAGTTGTGGGGATAAAGGAAACTGGATATTTTTAGCACGATGTGCATGATAATTTATATGCTTGGTGGCTGTGCTGCTGATTAAGCCGTAATTAAAATTCTTCTCATCCCATTGGAGTTTTTTAATAGAAGCTTCCTCCATCAATTGGCAGAACCTAAAGAAGATTTTAAGGGGCAAAAATAATTACAATTAAATAATTCTTAGTAGTTTCAACAATAGAAGGGATTAGTTAATAAGTGTATTTGAAGAAATTTAGGTCTAGTGGTGAATACTAGGTGATATGAATCCCAGAAAAAAAAATCCCCGTGTTTTTAATGTTCCTTTTCATTTCCATCTAAATAATTTATAGAAATATAACCCTAATTGGTCATGTGTTACAAGATCTATGATTTACTGTGATTTTTGTTACCCTGTATTTTTGTTCCTTTTGGTAAGGTGAAGTGTGTCCAAAGAGTTATTTGCAGCAGTATTTTATGGTGCCCTGATATACCACTCTGATTACAGTTCTCAGTTAATTGATTTTCTCATGTTGCATGACAAAATGTTTACTAATAATTCAATATAAAGTTATGTCCCTCCTCATATCACTTATCTTTCTCGCTGAGGTTCAGTCACTGGAATTGACTCACGCAATCTCAGTAGAGTGAAATGTAGACCCAGAACCTAGAAAGAGAGTAAACACCTGGAGCATTTTAATCTTACATGTATATGTGATTTTAAGCAAATGTTCTAAAACCACAGGAAACTCTCCATCCCCCTGTTGTTTACTGGTAACAGTATATCACAGACCTTTCCAAATGTTTGTATATGTAATCAGATGTACATTTATATTAAAAAAAATAATCAAGATGGACTTAAAGAGCACATCCCTGATAAATACTTTCTCTCTTACCTGTACTATATTTCTATTAGACTAAAGTTATGTGATTTTTTTTTTACATTTTTTCAGATGACTAGCACTTTTGATAGTTTGTAAGATAATGAAAAGAACTTTCTCTGACAAACTAACTGCAGTAACAGAAACCTTTCTTTTCAGTTACTCTTTTTCAAGAATGAAAGATTATTATACAAAAAATTGTATACTACTTGATGGAAACCACTTTGTACATCCTGGCCATATCACTGGTCGTTGCGTGAAATAAAGATAATCTGGATAATGACTATTAGTCCAATGCTAAGAGACATGATTTTTGCTCATTAAAGAGCTAAAATGTTCATTGCTGTTTTGTCTTTTTTTAAAAAATCAACCAAAAAACGTGACTGTCTAAAAGAGTCATTTTTCTAGACCAGTCAGGTTTTTGAAGACACATAGTTGACTTCTACAGTGCACACAACTGTATATTTAAAGGCAAGTCTCATCTACCTAATGCCTGATGGAACTTTAATGTTACGAATTTATGAGCCCCAGGAACACATGATTGATATCAGTTTTGTATTTTTAGATACCTATTGTGCAAGTGTTGTAGAAATAAAATGCGCCAATTATTTTCAGTTAGAATACAGGTTCTAATTTTGATCATCCAAAAAAAGGTCTATTGGAAATAAACATGCGATATTTCATGGAATGCAAATAGCTAGGTTCATAATATAAGGCTGATTAAACTATCATAATGTAATGGGTAGAAAATTATTCTTCTAAGAGAATTAATAGCACCAAGGAAGACATTAAATGGTACTAAAAGATAAAGATCATTTGTTTCAAAGAATTTCTTGGCTTATGATTTCCCCTCCCAAGAGCATTATTAGGACCATGTAGATATTGTTCCATAATTTCAAATAAAAATCTCTGTTAGAAGAAAAAACTCTTCAGAATCCAGAGTGGTCTACATGCAACATTTGCCTGATGTAATTATGCTTTTAAGACTGTGAATTGCCAATATAAATCAATTAAAAAGAAATGTTTGACATCTGAAATATTGTTTAATCATAAAACTTTATTTTACTCTATGGATTAAACAAAAGATTAAAAAAACAGGGATAGAAATAACCAGAAAATAAGACATGAATGAATACTTCTCACGTGCATTAGTTGGCAAAACCAAACACTCTACTTTTATGTTTTGATGATGGCCATGCTTATATTTCTTTACTTATCTATTGTTCTGTGTTTATCCATCAATCTATCTATACCATAACTGACCCCTGTTATATTAACTTAGGAAAATGATTTTGGAAAACAAGGCATGGTCCTATTTTTTCTAAATTAAATTCTGTGTTCTTGTAGTGTAAACTTTGCTGAAGATAGAAGAGCTTAAGTTTTATTACTGTTTTTAAGTCATGTGAGAAAGTTATTGTAAATGAAATGTTAGTTGCTAGTTTCATAATTACAGCAGCTAGTTTTCTGAGTGTAAAATGATGTCTCACATCAAACAGGAGATTAAGTACTGTTTTTAAAACTGAAACACAGTTTTAAATGCAAGAAATATTTTGAATATTGTGATTAAATTTTAACCAACATATTTAAAGTATATTTGTTTAGATAATTTTCTTTAGAAAAAAAGAGAAAGTAAGCCACGAAATTAAAAATAATATTTTCCCATTATCTGTTAATTCAAATTTTCCTGCCTAGGATTAAATTGCAATAGTCAAGGCTGTTTAGAGTTCATGCAGACATTAAACCAAAAGAACGTCATTCCAATGTTTTGTTATTATATAAAATTATTGCCAAATGTTTGTCAGCCAATTCATGTTGTATTTGAGTATAATTGGAAGGTCAAAAGTAACAGATTTCTATTGAATATATTTAATAGAATATGTTCTATTAAATTTTTATTGAATATATATTGACTCGATAAAATCTAGTTGACCACTACAGATAAATCACAAGACTCATTAACTTTTATGCAAATTGGAATTTCCCTGCTAAAGATTTTTAAATATCTTATTTGAGTTTGGAAAGATTTTGCTAGCAATGCAAAGCAGAAAATCTCAATAAAGTATAGATTATTTTATTCTACATCTTAAGTAACTGTTGGCCTTGATGCTTTAATTTAAACTCTTTGATGTACGACTTGGAAACAACAAGTAAATGTTTTAAAAACAGTCAACTATATATAGTTCTAAGGAAGAAAACAGAATCGTAGGAATTTTCTTACAGAAAACAAATATCAAACAATTCTTATATCAATAACATATTTTTCAGTTATTTCACCTGCTGGTATTAACGCACATATTGATATCATGAAAGAATATACAAAATGTGGGAAATATGTTCCAGATTTAAAGATGCTACTACACATAAATTACTGGGATTCTTTCCTTTGGTGAGTTTGACTGAAATATTTTCACAGGACAAAATGATAAATGGAATTCTTAGGAAGCTGACAAACATCACAGCAGTTCTTTGATGTTAACAATTTTGATTTCTTCTGCTTTTGGTTCAAAGTACTGGCATTTTACTTCGTTTCCAGTAATTAGTTGTTATAGACTATCACTTTTTAATGTAAGTGAAAATTAGATAATTTGGCTATACTTGTGAAAACATGTTCCCAAATAAATTCAATTAATGGGCACTTCCCTGCTGAGATTTTGTTATCATTCATTTAATTATCTTGTCAAGCTTTACTGTTACAATTGTTTTAGCTTTTTAGTCAATAAACTAAGAGAATTTCTCCAACAGCCTTATACCTCTCCTGCACTTGATATGATAACCACGTACCCTTCAGATTTCCATCAGAGATCTCTAAAGAAATTTCCTACTGATGTGAAACATTTGGTGGCCAACTTGATTCATTTTCATAAGCATTCTGATTTGATTACATTCTGGTACTTTGCTAGATTTATACCCATGCCAGGAATCATTTCTATTTGATAAGAGCTGTGGAGAATACAAACTAGAAAATCATGTGCAGGGATGGAGTGCCTTCTCCTACTGGGACTTTATTTATTAACTGTATCATTATTATTACTTTTTAAATTTGCAGATTCAGACAATTCAGTGTAAAAGGAATAAGAAGATGACCATGTTCTAAGTGCTAATATGAATATTTTATTTAAGAAGTTGTTTTTTTGTATTAAATTTGATTTTTGTATGAATGTTAAGAGGACCCATATGGAAAGAGTAAATGAGGTGACTTTTGGGAAAGGGGCAAAAAATTATTTAGGCATCTGGATTTATGGCATTTACGTATAAAAACTTAAATCTGTAATAAAATTTAACTTTTTCTAAATATGTAAGATGAATTCAAAAGAAGTCTGGATGTATTAGGGATAAGCTTAAACAGACAGGCAAATAATTTCTCTAGTCAGCCATTATACATACTATTTGGTTTATATACCCTGTATACTATGGTGTATAAAACATTTATGATGGCCTTTTGAGGTATATTTATAAATGATATTGTGTATCTCCCTACATATGTACTAATGTGACAGAATTAAGTCCTCTGTGAAAAGTTTAAGCCAAAATGCTAGCATTTTTGTATTGAAATTAATGATTACAATTAAAGCTTTAAAGAAATTTGTAAAGTTATAGGAATAAAAATTCAGCAGATGAAATTAAAGCAAAGGGACTATTTTTAAAAGCCATTTCCGGAGTTGACTTCTATATTAGATGGTGTATTTAAAAGGATTGTAGTGTTTTTGATTCATCCTTTCTCCTCACTGGTATTTTTTAGTCAGTCAATGGGACATGTGTCATGGGTTTTGTTTAAAAAATTTAAAAAGCCATTGGATTGTCGTGATTCAGTTTGTGTTTGGACATCCACGGCTTTCATTAAAAATGCACTTATCATGAATAAATATTACCATGTTTTCCAAGTTGTGTTGACTATTTTTAAGTTCAGAAATAATTTCTTCTGTATTTGACATGCACAAAAACATTTTCAAGATAAATATCCCCTTGCAACTTCTCCGTACTGCCCACACATATAGATGACAGTTCTGTTTTGACATTTTTTAATATTTTTTAATATTCTATTCTGGAATTTTCTGGTCTGTTCCCCCCTTGGTGAATGCAGGGAGAGAATTGAAAGAATAATGTTTGGTGCTTTGGACAGAGCTGTTATGCAGCTTGTCTGTAAAACAGTTGAGGAATGAGGAAAAATGAGAAAGGGAAGAAGGCAATAAGGGAGGAAAAGAAGGAAAAAGAAAGAAAGAAAACATCAATTTTAAATTAATGACTTTTTTCTGCAAATAGTTTCTTTTGAAATAGAAATGTATGGCAGTTTACAAAAATAAAAAAGAGAGAGCAGAGATTTAATGAGGCCCTTTAGACCATAACCTATTATCTTTAGAGAACAAGATTTATAATATTTAGGAAGAGAAATAAATTTAATCCTTGATCCAAGTCTTGGTCAAACTATGTTCCTAGAAACAAACAAAAATAAAATGTAGAATGGCATATTTCTTGTCTTGTGCTATCTAATCAACAACAGTCTCACTTTAATGGCTTAATGGTTATCTTTTTTCCCATACATAGCACAAGATAACAATGCAGCAAATAAATAAGACAATGTAGAATTTCCCATACATAGCCTAAAGATCAATATTTCCAAACTGTTAAATGACAAAGGGCATTGCTTTGCAGGTCTCTGTGGCCACATACAGCCATCAATACCAAATAATTGGACAGTTCAAAGCTATGTTCTAAGGATTTCACTTTACACAAAAGTATTTTGATGTTATGTGGAATTTGGCTTTGTTTGAAATTATTAATTTCACTATACTTTAACATTTCCTTACAGGTAACAGGTAACAATGTTATTTCTGATTTCAGGAAGAGTCCCAAATATTTGCTCTAAAATATGCATATGAAAATGGTATTCATCAATGAAGTGCTATAATCTGAAATACTTGCTACAGACCCAGTCTTAAAAAAATGCCTTGAATACTCAGTGAAAACATCTTCTCTATCTCTCCCCTGCAAATGTACAACTTCACTCTCAGGGCTTCCTCCATCTGCACCAGAGAGGATCTTTCCACCAGTTACTGCAGCTTCTATTTTCGTGACCTCTCCCATTACCATTTACATCTTCTCCAAGTGTATGGAGTTTGGCAGGAAGGGAAGTCTTATATAGTGATTTAGCTAAGCACTCCCTTTGGAATTCGCTTCCTTTGTTCCTCTGGCTACTTAAAGCTAGTGAATAACAATTAAGCAATGAGAGAAATTATGGTCATTCATTCACTCACATTTGTAGTCCACCATGTACCAGCCAATTTTCTGTGTCTGACACGTGGGCCAACTCTGATAAATATATAATTAATTACATTTAACTAGTGCCAAGTTTGGTGTAGGTTCGAACACTTGGATTGATTCAGGTAGTAATTTATGCCATCTACTGTAACAAATAATTGCACAATATTTTGTTTTATCTATTTTATATTTCTCAAAATAGTAAACATAAAGCAGCATTTGTTAAGTTTTCAGAAACATTGGTTGAGTTATGTTGACCAAGGCCATCAATAAAGGTGGGTGTGTTACAATCCTTTTCAATCACAAATACAGCCCTATTTGAAGTCACACTATATTATGCCAGAAATAACTCATGGAAACTGAAATTTCCAATTTAATGCTTATCTGGTCCAACCACTTAACTGATTCCTAACCTTCTACCATAATCCCACTCTCAAGCCCTACCATTGCACCCTGCCGTGGATCTGAAGTTCTAAAGCAACCGACTACAATTTGAATGTTTGGAATTTCTTCCTTATTTTGACTTATTATTCTAAATTTTTCTTTTGAGGGTCATAAAGAAAGGTCTCCATCACCTGACTGCTCTTCAAAAATTTGAAGATAGCTATCATATCCTCCATGAGTCTTATTTTCCTAATACCGAACATTCCCATTTTCAGGAAGAAATAGCTCAGTCTTTCCACCATTCTGGTCACTGTTTTTTGAACACGCCTCCACGCCTGGATTTCTCAGAAAGCGTGATGTCTAGATTGAACATAACAAACGCCTCAAGTGTAGGGGGTCCTCTGCTCAATAGATCATCATTATCAACTCTTCCGCTGTAGAAACTGTTTCCTTTAATACGACTCATGATAGGATCACCTCTTTTAGTGGCCCCAGACACTCTGCTAATTCAGGTTAATACTCCCTATTAAAACTCCTTAAGGAACTTCTACCTGTGCTACCATCAAGAAATTTCTGCCTTCATCCTCCTTGATCATTTGGGTTTGACCCCATGTTCATGATACTGGACAGTTTGAAATTTAGCCTCGTTAGATTCTGCACATTGTCCCAGCCTATAAGTACCTTTCTGTCTTCACCCAAGTCGTTAGCAGAAACGCTACACAGAGTCCGGTGGAGAACCATGATCTGGAGTCCTAGTGATGGGGATGGTATGTGTAGTATATAGAAGAATAGCTGACAAGCACTGAGCATGCACCACATTCTAGGTTCTGTCACGCACCATAGCAAACCACTGCAAACTTCCCCCCAAATATCTGTTAAACAATGTTTTATGTGCATTTAGTCATTAATTTATTATGTAAAAGACGTGTATTAGGGACCTATCATGCATGAGTCACTGAGCAACTCATTGGGGATTAAAAAAAGTGAATAAAGTGTGGCTTTTTTTTATCAACATTACTAGCAGTTGACTAGCAGTTGGCTGATTAATTCTTCATCTTATTTACACAGATAACAAAAGAGGCATGATTAGTTGCCTTTTCAGAATATATTTTTTCGTATCATAAATATTTGAATGACATCATTTTCATCCTTATTAAGAAAATTGAAATAACTACCCTAGATCTTCTATTCAGGAATTTATGAGTTGCTGGTACTTTGATCATTTATAAAAAATGGTCAAAGATATCATGGAAAAAAGAATATGATCCTTCCACTGTCATTTTATTTTCCCAATTCTTACACCAATTGCCTGTCATAATTAAGATGTTCATTCAGATTAATCAAGTACCGTCTTCAAACAGAATTTTTAATAGAAAAAGTAACACATGTATAAGATAAGCAATTGAAGTAGGATACAATATTTTGCAGATAAACAATTGAAATAGGATACAACATTTTGCAGTGAAAAGTAAAAACCCCTCCCCCTTCAGCTCCCACTCCCTTAGTCTCTTCCGCCAGAGCCATTCACTGTTAACAATTTGTATATATATTTCTACAAATATTACATTATGTACAAATGTTTTCAAAGGTGTGCGTATAGGTATATAGGTGGAAAGTACTATATGTACATATTTTAGTTTTAACTCATCTGGGTATACACAGAAATCAGACACTGTATGTCTGATTTCTGGAGAAAATTCAAGTAAATAAGTTAAGGTGCTAAGTTATCCATAAATCCAATGTCATTCTAATCAAACTTGTTTTTCTACAGACCTTAAATGGGTAAAATTCCAAAAACAGCAAAGACCATTTTAAAGGAACAGAATAAGAAGCAACTACTCCAAGAGTCATTATTATAAATCTATGATAATTAAAAAAGCATGGCATTGGTACAGAGAGGGATGAATGGAGCATAACAGAGAACCTATAACAGAACAATGGAAAAGGAGAGATTTGGTATATTCTAGAGTGGCATTTCGAATTACAAGGGAAGAATAGACTCTTAAGCCAAAAATGGCTAGGCACATAGGAGAACTACTTTAGGGCTGGCCTTCAGTGGAAGGCCATGTACCTCAATCCATGCACAAAAGTCAATCCAAGATGTATTAAAGATATAAATGTGAAAAGCAAAATTTAATAGTTTTTAGAAGAACATCTAGGAAAAAAGACTGTCATGTCCTCAAAGTAAGGAAGACTTTATTAAACAAAACACAAAAAGGCCTAAGTCATAGGAAAATAGTGAGAAGTTAAAATTTAAAATTTACTACATCAAATAATAAGATCAAAAATTGACGATAAAAGCACGAACTGAATGTATTTATCTGCACACATCTAAGCAATGAAGTATTAGTGAGTTGGATAGAAAAATCCTATCAATAAGAAAAAGACAAACAATTCACAAGAAAAATGGCACCAATTAAACCTTATGGAATGGAAATACGTCTTCTTTCTCCTCTCTAATCCTCACAAAAATATAAAAAAGAATAAAAATATATATAAATCCATGAGGACAAGAACAGAAGCGATGATACCAGCAGATAAAAAACTCTAACAATTTTTGGAACATAAAAATTAGATAAACTATAGGACATTAAGAAAATAATAAAATCTTAAAAATAATAATGTAATTCAGAATTAGAAAAGTTAAAAGATGTTGTGATAGAACTCAAAAAAAATTATAAAGAAAACAAAATTAATTTTAAAATGAAAATTAAAGTAAAATAATACAAAACTAAAGGATGCTTTAAGAGATATAGAAAATGCCTATAAAGAGCCAGAAATTATACAAGAAGAAATCCAAACAGAAAGAAAGAAAAATAAGAGAAAGAGAAAAGGAAGAAAAGAAGGCAGGTAGGAAAGAAGGATGAAAGGAAGGTAGGAAAGGAAGGAGGGAAGGAAAGAGAGGAGTAGAGATGTAGAGAAGAAGAGAGATGGAGGGAAGGGGAAAAAGAGGAAGGGAGGGAAGAAAAGAGAAATATAATTCAAAAGTAAATGACAAGTAAGAAAATAAAGAAAATGCAGCTTACGTGTATTTGGAATTCTCAAAGAAAAAACAAGGAAACAAACAAATGCAAAATGCTATCATTCAAGAAAGCTTTCTCAAAGTGTAAGAGAAATATTTGAAATTGCATTTTAAGGACACATAAATAGCTGAGAAAATTGATTTAAAACATTCTAGTAAAATTATCAAATTTTAAGGAATATCAAAGAAAAAATCCTTTGGGTATTTGTATCTAGGTAAAAATATCAAGTCCCATAATGAAAAGAAAAATAGACCATTATCGGACTTTTCAACAATGCTTATGCAAGAAGAAAATGAAATAGCATAGGTAAGATGCTCAAGGAAAAAGAATATGGGTCAATGATTTTATAGCCAGCCATTAATTAACTGTTCTCAACATGCAAGGAGTAAGGGTATGGATAGGTTCTTGTTAACATACATGAATTCAGGAATTTTTTCCTGTGGATACTTTCAGGGAAATTTACTGGAGAATGAGCTGCAGACAAATGGAAAAGTGACATTGGTGTAAGAACTGATAATGAGTCCTAAGTATCTATGTAATCAGAAACTAGGGCCAAACGCATGGAGGTTACATGGCGTAGAGTGCATTATAGAATGGCTATGTGCTTTGGCAATGCAGACACAGTACAACTATAAAAAAATGGGACGAGAATAGGGAAACATATTTAGAACAGTTAATTAATTTCAATAATCATCTAATTATGGTAACAATAATCCCGCCCGCCGTCCGAAACTGTTACGTATATAATGTGGGAAAAAACAAATTAGTAATATTGTCATATGCTAATTCTATCCCTTCCAGTAGTTCTTGAAAAACAGCTATCTTGATAGGAAAGAAAAGACAGTGTGATGCAGGATAGAAGAGGCTAAGTAAAAACGCTGTGCTTTGGAATTTAAAGTGGAAGTACCAGAATGAACACTTTTTTTAGCATAACATTAAAAATGTTATGCAAACACGACAAAGCCAATAGCAATGAGCATCTCTAAGACCCAGATTGTAGCCTTGAAATAGTATTCCCCACTTCAACACACACACACACACACACACACACACACACACAGGTCTGGGGCACAAACCACACAAGATGAAATGGGAACACTTTGTCATACAAAGACTGCGGGGTTGTATCAAAAGAGCTTAAGAAACCTGAGGAAGCTCCCACTATCCAAAGATGGGATGATTTGCACATTAATAAGGTAATAATTTCAATTGATTGAAATAAATTGTTATCCGTAGGTTAATAATGATTAAAAAGGAAACGGAATATGATTAGAATCGAACTCATAATTTTGAAAACAGAAAAAGGGAAAAGACTATAGTATTTGGCCTATCATTCCCTAATGAACTGTATAGCCAGGTATCAAATTGTAAATGAGGGAAGTTACTCTTCATAGAAGTACTTCAACTAATAAAACAAGAAATGATTGCACTAGAATATCACCCTTTCTCACTGACGGCTGGTAGCAACACAAAAATAAAAATGACCAGTTTTATTTACTTTCCTGTTGAAAGTATACAACACCAGCTGTGAAGAAGTTTTGCACTGAAAAACAAGCCTCTTTATCTGATGAAGTCTGTAGGTCCAACTATCAATTTACATTGACTACATAGGCCAAAGGAGACTTTAAAATATATCATGGAGATAAAAATCGGCAAAATCCAGACTGTAGGAAATTTTACCAGTTAAATTGTCAGGTTTCTTCAAAATAATTAGAAGAAAAAATATGGTGGGAAAACATGTAAATTAAAAGAAATTTACAAAAACTTTTTTTGAAAAAACAATATTGTTTATGGAAGTACACTTAGATGATAAAAAGATAAAGAAAAGCATGGTAATAATTACAAGTTCTGAAATCATGTTTATTTTTGAGAATTAAAAGGTGTGGTCTGAGAGGAGCTGGCTTCCAAAATTCCATTTCTTAATCTGGGCCTTATTTTTTCCATATAATTTGTATTAAGCCATGCATTGCTTCATGAGATATTCTGTACTTCTGTTATATTTTACAGTAGAATAAGAAGGATCTTAATAAAATAAATAATACATGAAAATTGCATTTATTAATTGAAAGTGCACCAGTTGCTCAGTATGATGAATGGAAAAAGTACCCCATCAAGACATGCTGTAAAATGCCAAAATATCAGATCAAAAGTTCTGAAGCTTCCAGAGATAGAGAGGAGAAAAGAGGGGTTCTCAACGTCAGCATGGGAAGCAAGAATAGATGCCTTCGCAATGTCAGAGAAAATTATGTTCAATCTAGAACTGTATATCCAAACAAAATATTACTCCAGTGTATCAGTCCAGGAAAATATGGTATTTGGTAAACACCGAATCCAATCCAAGAGAGAAATCAAGGGACAATCTAGGACCACTGCTTAGGAGGCAAGAGAACACCCAGCTCAGCACAGAGCCAAAAATCGGGGGACTCTCATAGGAGAACGCAAAACAAAAACAAAACTGATTGACTATCTGATGTGTTTGGAATGGAAACAGAGTACAATCTGTACGGCTCTTACAATTCTCTTGCTGAATGTGGGATGAAGAGTGCCAGGGATAGTCTTTAGAAAACTAAGCAACAACCAAAATTGCTCAGTGTTAATGGGGAGAAAAACACAAAGGATTATAAGAAATGGAATGCAATCCTTGAATGTTTATTTGTGCATATAAGTGAAGGCACACTTAAGTGGCATTCTTACAAATGAAAAGCCTGAATCAAAGGATATTTTCACCTTTTTTTTTACTATTTGCGTATTTTTACTATCCGTTTTCAAAAATGATTTACAAATTTACACCCCACCAACTGCGTATGTGAGTACCTGTTTTCCAACACTCTGGTTAAAAATGTGATTCCTAATTTTTTATCATTTGCATTTTAATATACATGAAATATCACTATTGTATTAATTTATATTTTTAAATTAAAGTTAATTTTTTATTGTGCCTATAATAACCCATTGTTTTCTTTTTATATTAAATACCTATTCATTTCTTTTTTATATTTTTTTCTATTTGGTTATTAGTCGCGTCTTATGGAATTAGAAGAACTCTTTAGATAAATAGAATAAGTTCTTTTGTCACATACGTTGTAAACAGTTTTGCTCAACTTTTCTTTAAATTTTAGTTATTTTGTGCTGGGCAGAATGTTTTCCTTTTGTTATTCAAATGTATCAATATTTCCTTTATATTTTGTAGGTTTTATGTCTTACTTAGAAAGAACTTCTTCATTAAAAATTTTGTTTTAAGTAACTCAAATTTTCTTTATGTTTATAACTTCATTGCTTATACTTAGATCTTTGGACATCTGAAATTAACCTTGATATTTTAGGGAGAGGATTGTGCCTGTTTGAAACTCTTTTGTAACCGAGAAAAGCTGATTTTTAATCCTGATCCAGTCTTGTGGTTTCCTTTTAATCCTGATTCAACACTGCAGGGCAGAAACGTTTGATTAGATTATTTCCACAGAGCTGTGATGCAACCAGTGGGGGTGACCTTTTGATGGGACTCCACCCATTCAAGGTGGGTCTTGATTAGTTACTAGAGTCCTTTAAAAGGGGAGGCATTTTGGAAAAACCTCAGATGCAGACACTCGGAGAACAGTTGCTTCACAGCTGACAGAAGCACGGATGTTTGGAGATGCTTAGAGTGCTACTAGACACGGGCAGAGCCCAGTAGAGGTCGCCATGAACCTTTCCATAAGATGCTAAGCAAGCCAGAACCCAGAGCTGTGTCTCAGAGGAGCTAAGTGAAGGCCCACAGAAGCCAAATGAGGACCCCCCACAGAAACAGAGGTTGAAAGCAAAAGAACCTAGGAGCAAGGGACCTACAGATGTCAGCCACATGCCTCTCCAGCTGTCAGAGGATAGCATCAGCCTTTCTGGAGTGAAGGTAACCCTTGTTGGTGCCTTAATTTGGACATTTTCATGGATTTAGAACTGTAAACTTGTAACGTGATAAATTTCTTTTATAAAAGCCATTTCATTTCTCGTATATTGCATTCCAGCAGGTTAACAAACCGAAACAAGGATTAACTTTATTTTTTCCCCAAAGAAGATTTAAGTATAATTCAGATCTGAGCAAAATGGATTGTGTGTTATCATTGAGCTGAAAACATTTTATTTTCAGCCAGTAAATTCTACAAAGATTGTAAAGGAGAAAGATGACAGCCAAATCACATGTGGATTATTATACCTCTCTCTGACTTCTTGCATGCCAATGACTGAAACTTGCCTGCCCTCTTTGTAAGTGACAGCCATTTCCAAATGCTAGCCTAAGGATTTTAAAAACTATTCAGCCATTGAAGCCCCTCCAGTTTATAATCCCAGTCTGCGCATGGGTTCTCACGGGGCTTTGAGTTATGAAGTATATTCATATCTACAGACCATTTTTTAAACTGCCACCCAATACTAAAATGTTTGCCAAGTCTTGTAATCAAAAGAAAATCAATGGCAATAAAAGAATTATGATGAATAAGGATTTTGATCTAACGGAGTCAGGGAAAAACAAGAACAGTATACACTCACATGCCCCTGGATTTACAGACCTAAACCAAATGCCTGATAGATGCGCCATAAAATTACCAGGGCTTTGCACCACACAGGATATTTTAAAGAAGAAAGAGGTGGTTTCAGTGTCTTCAAGACTCGCTACTAAGTGGTTTTGGGTTTTTCCCCGATTATACAGCAATAGAATAGACAGTTCTCTGATCTCTTTTTTTCCTGCTGTTAGAAATATCTAACTTAAATATTTGTCTAGTTTCTTCACTCATTTCCTGAGACCTCTCCTGCACCTCTGATTCTTTGGTCATCATTTTGATGTTGATTCTTGGGGCCCACACTTTGCTATATCACGTTTCTATAAATTTTATTCTAAACCTTGTCCCTAGGAACAGTTGTATTAAAAAAAAAAGGCTAAAAGGAAATAATAAAAGGCTCTAACATTAGAGAGGAAGAGTATCTAATGGAAACTAATTTTGTGCAGATTTCTGCAAAAGCTTTTACAGAGATGAATGAACTCATGCCATGAAGCTGGCCTGTTTTTAAAAGTAAGAAAAGGGTCATTGAGTATTGTGTGGGCTAGAGTGTGGAGAGAGAAACCTTTCCATTCATGGTCTAAGCATATGTAGCAAATATTCATACATCTTAGGTCTATACCAGCTTGCCACTCTTCCCAAGGTCTACAAAATATTTTGGAGACAAAACAACATATCAATGTGTGCCCAATTTTCAATTAAACATTTTTGGAGAATGGTGTGGGGGTGAGAGAGAATGAGGGGATAACTAGACAGTTCAAGTGAAGTGAAAAGATGTGTGAAGGAGGTAGAAGCATAGGTTGTTTTTTATTTTTTGGCAACCATTAGGTTCCTTGAATAATAAACATATATGTTTATTTTGAGGGCTGTAAAACCATAGGAAAAGATTGAAGGTTACTGAAACAAGAGCTAAGACTGAAGGAATCATTACTGAGAAACACCTCAGGAGGGAAGATGTAGTTATCAAGATAATATTCATCAATAGGAGTCAATATCGTCAATTTTCTCTTAAATTTTCCACAATTCAAATCCCATGTTAAACTACCTCTTCTTTACTTGTGCTAAATCCAAAAGTTCTTCTTCTCACCAATAACCAAGAATTGTAAAACTAAATCTTTATAGACATTTAGCATGGAGCCAACTATGCTCATTTACCGGGAAGTTTCATGCCCCAATCTCTCTGCTATGTAGACCAGAAGTACAGTCAATGGGTGAGGTGATTTGAGGTGCGTGAAATGTTTTTCTGCTAAGAATTGAGCCTTACAGACCTTGGCCAAATCATCTAACTTTTCTTCTGTACATTAAATTAAAAGATACATTAAATTACTTTTCCCAGCTAAGGTGACTGTACTAAAAAGGCAACCCCCCCCCCCAATTTTGTCTCGCCTCTATACCAAAAGAACATCTCATTGCAAGTCCACTGCTTCCTGAGCTCCTCCTTCATTTCTTCTTCCTTCAACAACCCTTTCTTCTCCTAATTTTGTTGTTCTTTCTTCTTGGATGTACCATCTAGTCTTTCTCATCTTGCATCTTTGGCTTTACCCTTGGTGTTTTGATCCTCTTTTTTGTAGCAGCGATTCACAGAGACCTCCCATGGTTAAACTCCTGCCAATTGGTCTAGGTCTCTAGGCACCTCTTTCCCATATGTCCCATTTCTATCTCATCTGTATTGTTCTCTTTATAAATCACCACTGACATTTTATAGTTTTGATCCTCAACTCTTCTGACTTGGATTGTTAGAAGAGCCTCCTGTCTAGTCTCCAAAGCCTATATGCCCAATCAGCTATTTACCACTATACGCTTCTCTGATCTTCCTCCAGTGTAGCCTGGACTAAAGCTATAAAGGGACTTCATGCTGTCCCTTGAATGCATCGTGCTCTCAGTCGGTCTGCTTGGGTCTTTGCACAGACTCTTCCACCCTTTGCTTGGCCAACTCAAAGACATCCCTTCTGACTTAACTCAAATGGCACCTCCTCTGGTTGGCCTCTCTGGTCTATGTGGCTCCTGGATTGAGTAAAAAGGCAACGTGTGATTCGTGCTACATGGTTTGTACACAGAATAGTGGGAATTCAGATCAAGTATAGTAGATATGATTGGAAAATGCTCACCAAATAGGTAACACCTGAGTCTGACCTGGAAGAATAATTACAATTATAATAGACCCAGACACTTCTGTAGAGTAGAAGGGAGGGCAAATTAGTAAGAACGAAGCTCTGCCACATATAAATCACACTTCATTTTAATTGTCTGCTTCTCTGTAACTTCCTAAGGCTGTAACTCTTTGTGATCAAAGACTATCTTATTTCCTGTACATCAGTTGATAATTGGAGGGAAAATGTCTTGACTTTACTACCTCCTTGATTTTTCTTGGGTTTTTTTTTTTTTTTTTTTTTTGCCTGAGTTTCATCCCTACCAATTTTCCTTCCCTTCTACTCTCCAAAAGGGCCTTGGTCTATTATAATCCTACCCATCCAGGCAATACTCAGGTGTTGTTTCTTTCATGAGCATTCCCAGATCACACAATCTATAACTGATCTGATTCATATTCATATATTGAACATGAAGCATGAATCACACACTGCTTTGTGGTGTTCTCAATCTCCATTTTCCCTCCCACAATAGGTAGATTGAAATTAGGGACCGTGTCTTAAATCTTTGTACTCTCCACATCATCTATCACAGAGCTTTGCAAAGAATTGGGCTTAATCTATACTGAATAAATTATTGTGAGCTAATTTCTGAAAGTTACAAACTTTTCTTTGTTTTCTCTAGAAAATGTTCAGTAGTAGTGTTTTTTCTCCCCTTGTGAATTTCATCTTTCCCATTCTAACAAGGAAGTATGTGATTTATTTCCCTTACAGCATTGCAGCAGAAATCCTTCTGAAGACTAGGTAGAAGCAATAGAAGTACATGACTAATTCTTTTGGTATAGGTGAAGTTGTAATGAATTCACATCACTTCAACTGCTGTTTTAAGGACTCAGAGACAGCCAACAGGAAAGTTTCTCCTCTACCCAAGAACAGCGTGGAGATATGTAACTTTTATGTTCTTTTTTCTCCTCACCAACATTACCAAAGCATGTCCACTTATCCTTAGAAATACCATCTCAAATCAAACCTCATTTGTGAAGTCTTCCCTGCTTTGTCTAGGCTGAAAATTTTCCCTTTCAGCTCTGAATAAACATAATACTATATCTGAATATCTCTTGTAATGGTGATCTCTTTCTGCTTTGCATTTGTCTGAATATTCATGCCCATGTCTTATGTTTCTTCTAGAATGTAAGCTCCTGGAGGGCAGAATCCATTCCTGGTTTCACTTTTCTTTTTGCCCCTACAAAAGTACCTTGCACACAAATGGTAGTTCTATCTCATATATCTGTTGAATGGTACTTGACATATACAAAAATGTTATAGATATGAATATTACATACACATTACTCGTATATGTATCTTTTGAGTAGAACCAATATGTGTATTAAACCGGTCAACTTACCATTGTATATATGAAAGAATCAGACTTATATATGCTATTAGAATCTGCTGTAACAAATTTATTTTGGTGCCATCATATTCTCTCCTAAAATATAGCAAGAGCCTCAAATAGAATCTAATCATATGCCTTAGATATAATTTCTTCCCCAAACCTCCGATCTCCCAAAGTTTCATGCAGTTTTCATAATATTTTCATAGTATAGCATATAGTTGCCTACTCATTTGGCTACTTTATTTTTTATTTTTATGAGGATGGAGACTACATCCTCATATTAACCTTATATGTCCACTACTTAGGAATTCTGCTATGGTAGACAGAACAATGTTCCCCCCTCAAAAAAATGTCTGTGTCTTAATCTATAAAATCCTTGAATATGTCATCTTATGTAGCAAAAGGGTCTTTGCAGGTTAAGGATCTTGAGATGGGGAGATTATCCTGCATTATTCAGGTAGGCCCAATGTAATCACACCTGTCCCTATAGAGAAAATGGGGAGACAAGAGTGCCAGCCAGAGGAGAAGATGTGACAACAGACGCAGAGGTCAGAGTGATGTGATTGCTGGCTTTCAAGTTGTCAGGGGCCGTGAGACAGAGAACATGGCAGCCTCTGACAGCTGGGTCAGACAAGGAAGTAGATTCTCCCCTAGAGCCTCCAGAGCAGACAGAGCCCCTTCAACAGTGATTCTAGCTTGAGGAGACCCATTTTGGGCTTCTGACCTTGAGAAGCACAAGACAATAAATATATATTTTTCAGCATTTTAATTTTTAATTTTCATTAGTAAAACCAATCAACATACAAACACTAACATTCTTAACGTATGACATTCCACGCTTGGTGTGTAATCAATGGCTCACAATATCATATAGTAAATGTATTGTTTTAAATCACCAAGTCATGGTAATTTGTTAAAACAGCATTAGAAAACTGATCCAACAGCCAACACCAATATACAGCAGGAACTTTATAAATACTTATTCAGTAAAAGAAGGACAGGATATTAGACCTGAGAAAATCTGATAGAATTAATGGATATAGGTAAGTAATTGGAGATAGGCTCCATGGAAAAGTGCAGATAAAGAAAAATTCCTCATTTTCTGACATAAGCAATTAAATGGATAAAGAAAATAGATTTTTAAAAATAATGTTTGTGGGAAAAGCTTATGCTCTTATGTTTGGACATGTTTGATATCAGGGTCCCTGTAGTAGTCAGAGTTTTCTAGGGAAACAGAATAAACAGGAGATACCTATAAATATAAGTCTCTCTAAAAGTGTTTCACACAACCATGGGGATGCACAACTCCAACTCCAATGAAGGTCTTAGGAAAGGCTGGCCAGCCAAAGTGAAGAGAGATATTCTCTCTACTGACTCCTCCAGCTGTTTAGATTAAAATATCACTCATTGTGGAAGGCACTCCCCTTGACCGTAGATATTATCAGCCATAGATGATATCCAGATGCTGATGAGTTAAGCCCACAGCCAACAGACCATCACTGGGCCAAGTTGACACCTGGATGTAGCTATCATAGTCCTGATGGGATACTAGATAGACATGTTCAGGAAACAATTGAAACTTTGGTCTGGTTATTCAGGAGAGATCTTTTGTAACCTGGTAGCCTTGGAACATGAGATGAGAATAGGAAACCAGATGGAAATAAGGCTAATATGGCAATATGATGTTTCTTAAATGCCTAAAGAAGCCAACCCTGATTCATTGGATGAAGGTTGGGATGGGCATTGGAGGTTTTTCGTTTTATTTTTTAAAAAGTAGTGCTTTAGAAGATTAAACAGGTGGTCTTATGTAAAATGGATTGGTGGAAGAAGCAACTTAAGACAGAAATACCATTTAGACTTTACAGATCACTTTCGAAGGGTATCTTATTTGATCTGCATGGCAATCTTGTGAGGCAGAAAAGAAAAGAATTAACAAAGGCTAACTTTTTGTGTCATTGTAAAGCAATTTGAATCACAAAGATGATTATTCCAGTCTACTTTAAAACTTTACATATAATTTGCAATGTGCTAACCTTCTCATTACACTAATCAGTGGATGCTTGGTCAAATTCCTAGCCTCTAATATTCAAGAGCATTTATTAAAAGAAAATTAAGAGAGAATGAGTGGAATTCATCTGTAGAAAAATTTCAGTTCTTATAGGAGCTAAATTTTCCTAAGGAAAAGACGTATTTTATTATTATTAAGTGAACTAACAAAATTATTCCTTTAAATTTTGTTGGATCAGATGCTTTTACTATGAATCACTATTGTTATGATGGATTCACATTAGCCCAAACTTGTTAAGTAGGAAAAAGCATTTGGATGAACCTAGGCAAAACATCTCAAGGTCTCTCACATGGTACCTTGAGATTTCAATATTGGCTCTAATATCTATCTGTCAAGTCTTTAAAACCACAGAGCTTAAAATCACAGGCCACAATGAAAGAGTCTATGGGGATATATAAAGGTGCTTTTAAATCACCAGGAATGATTTGGCCAGAACAAGAGAAAAATAACTGAGAAAGTGTTCAGCTAAATTAGGTTAGGAGCTCAAAATTTCTAACTATTACTGTTCCCAATTCAATTCTCTTCCTTTGAGTCGTGGGAGGCTACCTTGAAGCAGTCACATGAATTATTTAGCACTTAGAGATGTGAGAAGCAATATAAGCCTAACTTCCTAGGGAATAAAACAAATAGGGAGGATGATTTTTCTGTGACTTGAATTTCTCTGCAGTTCATTTTTGGCTTCAGCATCATTAATTCAGATAGACCACTATTATTTTGCTCATGGTCACTACCGGCAATGACCTTCTTTCAAAACTCAAAGATTAGCAATTAATTATTTGTGGGATCTCAATGTTTCTTTAACCCAGAAATGGTCAAGAGACTCTAACATTTTACCACTCAAACTATGGCCCATGGACTAGCAGCATCAGCACACCTGGGAGTTTGTTAGAGATGGAACACCTAAAGATCTTCCATAGACAAAAATATGAATCAAAATATGCATTTTACAAGAATCTCAGGTGGTTTATATACACATAATAGTGTGAGAAGCGCTAATCTTCCACATAGTTTTTCATATTTAAACTTCAGATACTACTTGTGGTAGTTTAGGAACTGTGCGTGTGCCAAGAAATCATGTTGTTGAGCTAATCCATTCCTGTGGGTGTAAACCTGTTGTAACTAGGACATTCTGATGAGGTTACTTAGGTAAGGCATGGCCCAGGATAGGTTTTAATCTTTTTACCGGAGTCCTTTATGAGAGAATCTAATTCAGTCAAAAAGAGAGAAAGCCACAGAAGCAAGAAGCCTGGAAGAGAAGGGAGAGGCCAGCAGATACCACCATGGGTCTTGCCATGTGGCAGAAGAGCCAAGGACTCCTGAAAGCCTGTCTTCAGGAAGAAAGCATCACCTTAAAGATGCCTTGATTTGGACATTTTTCTCAGCCTCAAAATTGTAAGCTTATTAATTAATAAATTTCCTTTGTTAAAGCCAGTATACTTCATGGTATCTGCTTTGAGTAGCCTTGGAAACTAAAATACTGCTTTTAGTTAAAATTAAATTTCTGGAGTCCAAGAAAGACATAAGGAAGATGCAGGGTAAGATGGCAGCATAGGGAGGTTGGACTTCAACTAGTCCTCTAAAGCATCTAGGAAATAGCCAAGAATGATCTGGAACAACTGCTGCGAGGATATCCATGACCAGGCACAAATTGTGCACCAGTCTGAAATGGGTGGAAGGGCTAAGACCATAGCACAGAACTGTAAGAAAAAAAACCAACCTTTGGAGGCTGGCACCACTCCTCCACTGGCATGGCAGGCTCTGCTGAGAAACTTCCCTGGGGAGAAAAGAAGTCATCTCTACTAGGAACAAGATAAGGTCTCAAAGAAGCTCTGATTGCAGTTTTAACTAACAAATGTGGACTGCTGAATACAAGCTCCAAGCACAGATAAATCCAGAGGAAGCAGGAAAGGAAGCCTGAAGTCTTTCTGGGCAGAGAGGAGGTAAGGCTGACGGGAAAACAGCAACAACATAAAATGAAGGCTTTGGAGTTGGCCATGCTCAGAACACTGAAAAAGGGGTGTGGCTCAATAAAAGAGGTACACAGAGTCAGGTACTAGCTCCAGCTCTTGACTCATGGACATTGGGGGCTGAGAACTGGCTCTGAAAAGAGATTACTTATTTACTCTTTTCACTTTTTTCTTTTTCTTTTTAAACTGTTCTAAGTAGCTCATTAGAGAAAGTATCAGTCATTTTCAATTGTCAGCACCGACCAGAGTTAAGATAGGTCTAACAGACAAAGTAACAACTGAGGGAGATATTTCCCAAAAGGAAATATCTTCCAGAAGAAAAGGAGGGGAAGCAGAACCCAGCTCAAGTAGTGTCTTTCATTCAGAGAATTCAGACACCAAGGGCTGGAAAACAGACACATCCTAAGCTTGCTTTCTATCTCAGGCTGTCTCAACCACGCACCAGGCAACGTCTTCTGAGAATTAAAGGCTCCATATCACTTTATACCAGAGGAGAGCTGTGGGGTGATAAGTGCCACCTGCTGGGCAGAATAGGAAAAGCACAGAGTCTAGAAAACTCACAGAAAAGACTGACCACCTGCTAGGTCTCATCCTCAGGGAAATTGATTACTGATTGTACCCTCCTTCTGAGACCTGGGCCTGTCTGGTCTGGGAAAATCTGATTGGGATCCATCATATCGGGGATGGATCCTCTAAAAGAAAATTCCATTTAGGCAGGACAAGAACCAGGAAAAACAAAAGCTGAAAAATTCTGATCAGTTAAACCTAACCTAGGCTAGAGGTCTAGAATAATTGGAACTGAATGCCAGAGAAGATAAAGAAAACATAGCCAACCGACAAGAACACCCTAGGTAAAAGAGTGAAAATGGCATCCAGAATAAACTAATTAAGGAAATTGGATACCTAGACACCAGTAAAAATGATAAGTCATACTAGGAAAAATAAAGCTGTGGCCCAGTCAAAGGAACAAACTAATACTTCAAACAAGATACAGGAGTTGAAACAACTAATCAAAGATGTTGAAACAGACATGATAAATCAGATGAACAAGTTGAAGAAAGATATAGCAAAAGAGATAATAAATATAAAGAAAACATTGTGTGACAATAAAGAAGAATGCTAAAGCTTGAAAACAAATGACAGTATATATGGGAAAGAAAGGTGCAATGGAAAAGATGAAACACACGATGGAGAATTACAACAGCAGATTTGAAGAGGCAGAAGAAAGGATTACTGAACTAAAGTGCAAGACATTTGAAATCCGACACACAAAAGAACAGATAGGGAAAAGAATGGACAAATATGAGCAGAGTTTCAGGGAATTCAATTAAAACATGAAGTGCATGAATATACATGTTATGGTTGCCACAGAGGAGAAAACAAGAGAATGGGGACAGAAAAAATAATGGAGGAAGTAATCACTGAAAATTTCCCAACTCTTATGAAAGACATAAAATTACAGATCAAAGAAGCATAGTGTACCTCAACAGCATAGCTCTGCATATAACTACTGGAAGATGCTTTCTAATCAGATTGTTGAATGTCAAAGAGAAAATTCTGAAAGTGGCAAGAGAAAAGTGATCCATCACAAACAAGGGAAGCTTGATAAGACAACATGTAGATTTCTCATCACAAACCATGCAGGCAAGAAGACAGTAATATGATATATTTAAGATACAGAAAGGGGAAAACTGCCAACCATGAATTCTATAACCAGAAAAATAGTCCTTCAAAATGAGGGAGAGTTTAAAAGATTTTCAGACAGACCCTAAGAGAGTTTGTGAACAAGAGACTTGCTTTACAAGAAATTTTACTATACTTTTCCTACATGGAGATACTTTTTCCTACATATAGATAGGAAAAGACAAGAAAGAGAGGTTTGAAGAAGAGTGAAGAAATAAGGATTGTCAGTAAGAGTAAAAAGAGAGAAAAATAAGATATGACATATAACATTCAAAAAAACAAAGTGGAAGAAGGAAGTACTACCTTTACAGTAATAACATTAGTATTAATGGATTAAACTTCCCAATCAAAAGAAATAGACTGGTGGAATAGATTTAAAAACAGGACCCGGGTGCACGGGTGTTCAGTGGTTAGAATGCCTGCCTTCCATGCGGAAGACCCAGGTTCGATTCTTGGACCATGCACCTACCAAAAAACCCAGGGCCCATCTATGTACTGTTTATAAGAGGCTCACTTTAGACTGAAGGACAAAAATCGATTGCAAGTGAAAAGTTGGGAAGATATATTTTATTAAAACAACCACTAGATAAGAGTGGGGGTAGCTATATTAATATCAGGAAAACGAGACTTCAAATAAAAAACAATTAAAAGAGACAAAGAAGGACACTATGTATTAATAAAAGAAACAATTCATCAAGAAGATATAACAATGCATCAAGCCAGAATGTACCTACATACATAAGGCATGCACTGACAACACTGAAGTGAGAAGTAGAAAGCTCTTCAAAAATAGTTGGTGATTTCAATATACTGCTGTCATCAATGGATAGAACATCTAGACAGGGGATCAACAAGAAAATAGAAATTTTTGAATAGTAGGATAAATGAACTAGACATAACAGTCATTTACAAAACATTATACCCCATAAAAGCAAGATACACATTTTTCTCAAGTGCTCATTGTTCATTCTCTAGGATAGACCATATGTTAGATCACAAAGCAAGTCTCAATAAATTTAAAAAGACAAAAAATGTGCAAACATTTTTTGGATCATAACGGATGAAGCTGGAAATCACGAACAGGTGCAAGACGGGAAAACTCACAAAAATATGGAGGCTAAGCACACTCAAACCAGTGAGTCAACAAAGAAATTATAAGAGAAATCAGTAAATATCTCGAGGCAAAGGAAAATGAAAACACAACATATCAAACTTATGGGATACAGCACAGATGGTACTGAGAGTGGAATTTATTGCCTTAAATACCTATATTAAAAAAGAAGAAAGAGCAAAAATCGAGAAATTAACTGTTCACCTGAAGTAAACAGAGAAAGAACAGTAAACTCATCCCAAGGCAAACAGAAGAAATAAGAAAGTAGAGTATAAATAAATAAAATTGAGGCCATGGAAACAATAGAGAAAATCAGCAAAACCAAAAGTTGGTTCTTTGAGAGTCAACAAAATGGATGAAACCTTAGCTAGGCTGACAAAAAGAAAGAGAGGATACAAATAAATAAAATCAGAAATGGGAGAGGGGACATAACCACTGACCTCACAGAAATAAAAGCAATAAGAGAATACTAAGAGTAACTATATGCTAATAAACTCAATAATGTAGACAAAATAGACAACTTCCTAAAAAGCATGGACTACCAACACTGACTTAAGAAGAAATAGAAGACCTCAGCAAACCCATCACAAGTAAAGAGATTGAATAAGTCATCAAGAAACTCCCAAGAAAGAAAAGTCCATAATCAGGTGGCTTCATGTGTGAATTCTACCAAGCATTAAAGAAAAAATTAGTGCCAATCCTGCTTAAACTCTTCAAAAAATTGAAGAGGAGGAAAAGCCATCTAACTCATTCTATGAAACCAACATCACCCTAATATCAAAGCCAGACAAAGATACTACAAGAAAAGAAGATACCGATGAATCACTTTAATGAATACAGATGCAAAGATCCTCTACAGAATACCCACCAATCAAATCCAGAAGCACATTAACAGAAATATACTATGACCAAGTGGGAATTATTCAAAGTATGCAAGGCTGGTTCAAACACAAGATAATCAATTAATGCAAACGACCACATCAATAAATCAAAGCAGAAAAACCACTTGATCATCTTGTTTCAGAAAAGGCATTTGACAAAATTCAAAGTACTTTACTGATGAAAACATTTAAAAGGATATGGATAGAAGGGAACTTCCTCAACATGATAATGGGGATATATGAAAAACCCATATATAGCATCATACTCAATGGATAAAGACTTAAATCTTTCCTATTAAGATCACAAAAAGACAAGGATGTCCACTGTCACTGTTATTCAACATTGTGCTGGAAGTTTTAGGTAGAGCAAGTAGACAAGAAAAAGAAGTAAGATAAAAAATATAGTTAAGATAGAAAGTCTACCCAAATTGATTTATAGATTCAATGCAATACAAATTAAAATCCTAACAACTTACTTTTCAGAAAAAGCAAAACCAATAACCAAATTTATTTGGAAAGGCAGGGTGCCCAAATAGCTAAAAATGTCTTGAAAAAGAGGAAAGAAGTGGAAGGTCTCACACTACCTGACTTTAAAGCATATTGCAAAGCTACAGTGGTCAAAACAGAATGGTACTGGCATAAAGATAAGTATACTGATCAATGGACTTGAAACGAGGGTATATAAATAGACACATCTACTGATAGTTGATCTTTGATAAGGCAATCAAGTTAACTCAACTGGGACAGAACAGCCTCTTCAATAATGGTGCTTGGAGAATGGGATATCCATATCCAAAAGAATGAAAGAGGACCCCTATCCTCATAAAAGATCATAAAACTTTCAGAATAAAATGCAGGGAAATATCTTAAAGAACTTGTCATAGGAGGTGATTTCTTAGGCATTACACCCAAAACATAAACAATGAAAGAATTTTAAAAAATGGGATCTCCTCAAAATTGAACACTTTTGTGCATCAAAGGACTTTGTCAGAGACATAAAAAGATGATCTATGCAATGAGAGACAGTATTTGGAAACCAGATTTCAACTAAGAGCTTGATATAGAGAATATATAAAGAGACCCCACAATTCAACAAGGAGAAAAAAAACCCAATTTTAAAATGGGAAAAAGACACAGATGGACAGTTTTCCAAAGAAGAAATACAAAAAGCTCAAAAACACATGAAAAGATGCTCAATTTCACTGGCTATTAGGGAAATGCAAATAAAAACCACAATGAGTTGTCATCTCACACCCACTAGAATGGTCATTATCAAAAAACCAGAAAACTACAAGTGCTGGAGAGGATGTGGAGAAAGAGGCACAGTTATTCACTGTTGGAATATAAAGTGGTGCAACTACTCTGGAAGATAGTTTGGCAATTCCTCAGGAAGTTTAGGATAGAATTGCTATATGATCCAGCAATCTCATTATGAGGTATATATTCAGAGGAACTGAAGGCAGGGGCAAAAGTGGACATTTGCACACTGATGCTTATAAGGGCATTATTCATGATTGCCAAGAGATGGAAACAGCCCAAATGTTCATCAGCAGAGGAATTGATAAACAAATTGTAGTGTATTCATATGATGGAATAATACCCAGCTGTAAGACAATAAAGTCATAAAGCATGTAACAGCATTGATGAAACTTGAGGATACTATGTGGATTGAAATCAGCAAGAGACAAAAGAATAAATACCATATGACCTCACTAATCTGAACTAACATTAGTGAGCACATTTTTAGAGTTAAATTTGAGATCACAGGTTATCAGGAGATAGAAAGAGGGTAAAGATTGGGCATTTGATGCTGAAAGAGTACAGATTATCAGGATTGATTGTAAAGATGAAGAAATGGATAACACAATACTATCTGGTGGAAGTACAGTACAGTGCATACACTGAAAAAAGCTGAGTATGAGTATAAAGAGGAAGACTAGGGGCATGTATGACACCAAAAGAAAAAATAGAAGCTAAAGACTATGTGTAACATAATGAAACCAACAGTGGACAATGATATGGCAATTAAATGTACAATTATAATAATATTTTTACATGAGAGAGAAGAAATAACTGTCAACATTGCAAGGTGTTGAAAATGGGATGGTATATGGAAAAAATACAACCAATGCACACTAAGGTCTATAGCTAACAATAGCATTATCATATGCTGCTATTAAATGTAACAAAAGCAATGTACCAAAGCTAAATGTCAATAAAAGGGGGCTATAAGGGAGAGGTAAGGGATTCTTGGTGGTGGTGTTTCTCCTTTTTATTTTATTTATTTATTTATTTATTTTTGCATAGGCAGACACCAGGAAACACACCCATTATTTTATTATTTTAATTCCTTTTTTTTCCACTTCCTTTTTTATGGAAGAAATGGAAATGTCCTCATATAGATTGTGGTGGTGGGTGCATAACTATATGATTATACCTGGAACCATTGATTGTTTACTTAGAATGGATAGCATGGGGTATGAATAAAATTGTTTTAAAGATAAACAGAAAGGTTCAAGTGCTGGAGAAAATGTGGACAGAGAAGGTACATATTTGCTGTCGTAGGGCAGTAGATGGGTGCAGCCCTTCTGGACAGCAGTGTGGTGATTCCCACAGAAGGCTAAGTATAGGGCTGCCGTATGATCTGGCCACCCTTTTATTAGGTACATACTTGGAAAAACTGACAACATGGATACGGATGGACATTTGCACAGTGGTGTTTTGGGGAGTAATATTCAAGATCTGCAATGAGGTGGCTTAAGAGTACATCGACTGAAGGGCAAACTGTGGCCAGCAGCTGGCAAAAGGAATGAAGTTATAAGGCCTGTAACTAGGTGAATGAACCTTGAGGACAGTATGTTGATTGAAATAAGCCAGAAAGGAAAAGACTAATATTATAACATCTCACTAATATGGACTAACTATAATGTGCACTCTGAGAATTGAATTTGAGAGCATAGGTTATCAGGGAAAGTCTTATTGTAAAGGTTCCTAGATTGTAAGCTTGTACCACAGTCACATCTACTCCGGAGTTGTAACTGTTATTTCTAAATTCTGAGATGCTGAATTCTTTGTGTATAACCTGGTCATTTCTTGGAACATTGGATATCTGTGTGACACATGAAACTCAGAACTAGAGTTCTGAAGCTGTGCAAGTCAGCATTACTTCACATAGCAAATGTTAAAAATGCTGAAAAAGAAATCAGACTTCAATTAGATATATAAATGGAGCTAATCTGGTTAGGACCAAGGTAAAACAGAATAAAAGGTAAAGGATGACACTGACTGCATTTTAAACTTCAGCTTCTGTGTGAGACCAAAGGAAGAGATGTTTATTTGATGCAAAATTTATATTTTCTGTAGCACACTATCTAATTTAGCTTGTATGTTCAGTTTGTTTGAACATTAAATGTTCAACATTAAATGTAACAAAAGCAATGTACCAAAGCTAAATGTCAGATTTTACATTTTAGTGTGATGCCCCATACAACCCAGAGTAATCTGAGCAGAAAATTAAAAAAAAAAAAAAAAATTTACAAAGATGCCCTCAGGGACTGGTGGAAAACATGGAAATATTAAACTTCACCGCATGGGGAATTCCTGATATTTCATCAAGCATTGAGAACTATCAATTTAATAGGACAAGCCCTTGATCTTTAGGCTTGCCCTTAAGAAACTTACTCTTGCAAAGGAGAAGCTAAGCTAAGCTATGCCTAAGAGTCACCCCCAGAGAACCTTGTTTGTACTCAGATGTGGCCTCTCTCTCTAAGTCGACTCTGCAGGTAAATTCACTGCTTTCCCCACAGTGTGGGACATGACTTCCAGGAATTGTGTGATTGAGAAAGCCTTCTTGACCACAAGGGGGAAGAGAAATGAAACAAAATAGAGTTTCAGTGGCTGAGAAATTTCAAATCGAATAAAAGGGTCATTCTGGAGGTTATTCTTAGGCATTACATAGATCTCCTTTTTTAGTTTTTATTGTATTAGAATAGCTAGGTGGGAATACATGAAACTATTAAACTGTAATTCAGTAACTTTGATTCTTGAAGATAATTACATAAGTATGTTTTTATGGTATAACTGTGTGTTTGTATAAACCTTGTGACTGATACTCCTTTTATCCAGTATGTGGACAGATGAGCAAGAAAATAAAGACAAAAATAAATAAATAGTAAGGGATAAGGTGTATGGGATGTTCTGGGTGTTCCTTTTTATTTTTATTTTTATTCTCTTTGTTTTTGAGTAATGAAAATGTTCAAAAATTGATTGTAGTGATGAATATACAATTATGATGATACTGTGAACCACTGATTGTATACTTCAGATGATTATATGGTATCTGAACATATCAATAAAATTGCATTAAAAACAAACTAAACTAAATTTCCTCCAAATCCTCCCCAAAATGTGTCTTTAGCATTGTAAAAACCCCAGACCCCTCTAAGTTTCCTACTTCTTTTAGTCGTTCTGGTCAGTTGCCAGGAAATAATTAAAAGCAAATCATCTAAAGAGTTTTCAAATTTCTTATATTGGTGAAGAGTGGTCAAACGTATGTGAGGGTTTATGTTTGGTTCTAAAAATTATACATGCCACGTTGCCTTTTCCAACTTAATTTCACTTTGTTTAAATTTATAGAAATCTTAATAAAGGAGAGTGAAGGAGCACGTTGGTAGAAAGGATGAGTTGGGATGAGTGGAATGCATTGCAGCTCAATATCTATTTCTCTCTGGTTACACTTCATGGATAATAAATTCAATTACTTGACATAGTATTTTAACCAATTTATGTTAACTAGATATTCACTCATGGGAGACAGATAAACCTCTGCAGCTTAATAAATTACTGATGACTCTACCATTTACATTTCCTTACTTAGAGATGGCGTGGGTATGACATTTCCTCTAAGTCACACACTTGTAGAGCAGGTGTGCAGGAATCTCCCCTGCTGGGCTTTCTTAGGCTGTGTGAGTGTGTATGGCAGCAGGATACAGCAGGGATGAGTTGATTTCAGCTTCCTACAGGAATGTGCAGTCTCAGCCTAAATTTGATGCGCTAGGGGATGGGTATGACCACACACAAAGTCAGCAAACCTAACTTACAGTACTGGCTCTGCTACCATTTGTGACCCATTGCCAGCCACGTGGCCTTGACTGGTCTTTTACCCCATCTGAAACTCTATTTCCTAAGGAGGGTTTTGAGAAGGGAAACGTCAATTATATTCAATGTCCACTGTGTGACACCTACCTTAAAATGCATGCCATTTATCCTTCCCCACAATTTTATGAGACTAAACTTAAGTCTTCAATATAAGAAAACTGAGTCTTAAAGAAATTAAAGTGTCCCAAGATCTCACAGCCTGCAGGTAGCTGAGCAAGAGTTCAAAATCAGGCCCATCTCCAAAGCCCATATATATTTTTTTCTAGGCCAATGCAATCCACTAATATAGGATGTTGTGAAGTTCAATGGAATTAATGTATGTAAAAGAACTTTTTAAAAAACAAAGGTCTATAGAAAGGTGTGGCTATAATATTTTAACATCATTTTTACTCAATTACAGAAGCAAAATATCTCAGCCTCTGCCCAAAAGAGTTGACAGTCCAGCTGTGACAAAGCCTCAGAAAACAGGTAATGAAAAACTGTACTATATACATTCAATTCAAAAACTTAAATGCAAAATGGGTACGGGTAACTTGGTTGGACTGTGTAAAAGATACAGAGATGAATAAGATGGGTTCCCTCCCTCCAGGAACATACACAGATCTATAGTGAAGTGGATATGTGAACAGCTTATTATAAAACAAGGTTGTACAATGGAAAAAAAATTAAATAAAATTTTCCACCGTGTAATGTGCTAAGCACAGCTACCTGCAGTAAGAGTGAAGAGGTCAGAAAAGGCAGGGTTTTCAAGAAGGAAAACTTCACGAAAGAAGTGGGATTTGAGTTGGTTTTAAATGATAGGTTAGAGTCAGCTAGATAGAGGGATGGAGGAATTGAAAGAAAACTAAAATGATTTGTCATTTCAATCATGTCTCTTGCTGGCCCAGTTTGTCTGAGTGGAATAGTGCAAATAATCCTGGAGCATCTCTGCCACCATGAGTACATATCGACTTGGTTAAGTTTAAAAATGCATGTAATGAAGCATGCTACAACAAAATGGAATGTTTTTCAGTTCTGTCTTTAAAGTTTCTCCTTAGCAATTTATATCTTCTCTCCAAAAGCTTAGTACAAATTTAAGGTCATGGCATTTAAATTCATCTCTTTCTTGATTTTTCTCCCACATTTCAGTGTAAACAGTGAGCTTCTCATAAGAGCAGGAAATCTGGGGAGTCATATTTGAATTTTTCAAAAGATATTGTTAATCATCATTAGATCTTAAACACATATATGCACTTAAGTAAAGAAAAATAATAGTAAATCCATATTAGTAGAATTGAGTAGAAATATAATAAGCACTTCCTAAGTGGCTGCTTACTAAGTAAATTCACTAGCAAATGATCCTAAATATAAATGGACATTAGTTAAGTCTATATTATGTACTATTGGTAGAATCTAGCCCATTTTAATGTTTGATCAGTAATTAAGTTGATAAATAAACTTAAATAAATAGGCAATGCTAATTACTGTGTTATTTTTTAAAATAATGCTTCATTGTACTCAAAGAAAAATAATTTTAATAGCTTAATTATTTTTAAATCTCTCTGTGGTAGATAGATTCAGGTGTCAACTTGGCTAGGTGAAGGTGCTTAGTTCTATTGCTGTGGACATGAGCCAATGGTCCATGAACCTCATCTGTTGCTCATTATATCTGCAGTCAGCTAAGAGGCATGCCTGCTGTATTGAATGATGTTTGATTTAATTGGCTGGTACTTAAATGAGAGAGCTCAACGTAGCACAGCCCAAGCAGCTCAGCATACCTCCTCTCAGCACTCGCAGCTCAGCCCAGACCTTTGGAGATGCAGAAAAAAATCACCCTGGGGTAAGTTGTTGGAACACAGAGGTCCGGAGAGAAGGCCAGCAGAGATCACCCTGTGCCTTCCCACATAAGAAAGAACCTCAGTTCAAAGTTGGCTGCCTTTTCCTTTTAGAACTATACATCAGCGAAATAAATCCCCTTTTATTGAAAGCCAATCCATCTCTGGTGTGTTGCATTCCAGCAGCTAGCAAACTACAACACTCTTTTAAAGTATATTAATGGCATTTGTGAACCTGAATTCAGATTTTTTATGCCTTACAATGGTTTTCTTCTTTGACTGGCAATTGGGTCAAAATCTGCATACAAGCCTTCCCATCTACAGAACGCAAACCATCTGGATGGGAAAGAAAAAATGACCTTGGAAAACCAGCTTTTTCATTAAAGATGGACATCCCACACACAACTTTTTCATATTACAGAGATCTTGGTCATGCCCTAGAGGCCAGGAGGGATAGTGGATGTATTTGTTCAGTAGGACAAACCTGATTCAGGTCTCACTATTGGGCTAGCTAGAAGAAAGTTAGGTACTCTGAGGATTTCCCAAGTATGCCTACTCAAAACCCAGAAACCAAAACGTGGTTGGCGGGATGCTAAATTTGCCTTGACTAGCACACTACTCACAAGATCTCCTAAGACATCTTCTTCACATAGTGTCCCATTCTGCCAAAAATCTTTTCCGGATCACCCCACGCATCTAATGGCCATGCACTCTGTCTTTCTCTCTTTGTCTACTAGTCTATTCCCAAGCCCTATCTCATCCAAACCTGGCTCCTGGAACCCAGCCAGGTCTACAGCCCTCGTCGGTCAGGTCACTTGTAACTTAATAAAGGCATATTTATTACTTGCATAATCATTTCATTTGACCTGTGAAATGCTCAAGGTCATCTGATTCTTAATGAACAAATTGTCTTGTATTACTTCTTAAGGAAAACTGAACTGAGTGGACATAGAGCTTGTTGATCCTTTTTCAGATTCCAAAATTCTCTGTATTTCATCTCTGATTTGCTCCCTCATTGCATATCATCTTCTCCCTGGTATAACTGAATTCCTCATCTAGATGATGCACTTTTTTCCCCCTTACATATGACATACATTTATCAATGAGCCTTTCTGATTCCATGAAGCATGAAGCAATCTGATCTCAAATTTATCTATTTGCTTTTTTTTCCATTTAAAGACAGCATTTAGTTGTTTTTTTTTTCAAAGTAAAACATTCACAGGTTTTTAAGACTTAAATGGTAATAAAAGTCATGTTATAAAAAACAGCAGTTGGCTGCATCACCTTCTTCTCCCCAGACACTATCAATTTAAACTCTTTATTTTATCTGTATTATTTTAGTTTGCTAAAGCTGATGAAATGCATATAGGAGAAATGGGTTAACTTTTACAATGGGGGTCTATTACTTACAAGCTTACAGTTCTTAAGTCATGAGAACATCAAAATCCAGGCAACATCAGGTGATGCTTTCTCCCCCAAGACTGGCTACCAGCAATCTGCAGCTCCTCTGTCACATGCCCAGGTACGTGGCTACATCTGCTGATCTCTCCTTCTCTCCTGGGTTTTGTTCTTCAGTGGCTTCCTCTCTCAGCTTCTCTGGGGCTTTCTGATCCTTTCATAAAGGACTTCAGAAAGAGGATTAGACTCACCCTGAATTAAGTGGGTCGTGTCTCAATATAAGTGAAGATCCTACTCACCAAAAGGCCCTACTTACGATGGGCCCCCACACGCAATAGGCTCACACCCACGGGATTCGATTAGCTGATCTTTTCTGAACACTGTCTTTTCTGGGCTACGCACAACTGCAAGGATCGCATGTATTTACCTTCATATTTCTAAATATGCTTGTAGTGTTTCTTTTACTCTCAAATTTTATTTTTGAATCCACAGAAACAGTGAAAGTGTAGTACATTTCATTAATTTTCAACTGTTAACATTTTGCCATGTGCCTCCTCTCTCTTTTTGACTGAATTATTTGGAAGTAAATTGCACATACTATGACACATGACCACTAAATCTTTCACCACACATCTCTTAAAATAAGGGCCTTCTTCTGCCAAATGTCTCCTGGCCTGTGATGACACTGTTTTTAGGAACTTATAGTTTGCATTCAGAAATCCACAACTCAGAAGTCATAAAGCAGTGGCCTGGGGAAGCATATCCACTGACTATGAGAAGCTCTGCATTCCTATCCTGCCAAGTAGCTCATTCCTGGTCCACCTACTTCGAGATCACAGAATTTGAATATGGCTGCCTGCATTCCTTGAACCACAATATTCTCTTCCGGAGTTCCATTTCCACTGCTTTCCTTCCACCCTCAGAGTCACCTTTGCCTTTTATATCCACTAATAACTTCCAGCTGATTTGAACAACTGGTGACCAACCTCACAGGACCTAAAATATACCATTAACTGTGCAAGAATTACATTAAGCAGTACCAGGTCTGTAGTGAGAGATGTTCTTTGGACCTTCTTGTGACATCTACAATTATCTTTACATTAAAAACAGAAAGACCTGCACATAATGGAAGTTACCAGCCTCTATCTCACTACCTTTCTCTTTCTCCATGTGTATCCATTCCATCATTCTTTACTCTGCTCCACCCTCACCCTGAATAGGAGCTCCAGAGGCCCTACTGAATGATGCACAATGGGGAAGCACCACATGTTACACAGAAAATGGCACTCTCCTGTGACCTGTATATCTAGGGGAACAGTAGTAAAAGTTCTTCTTCCTCTCCAATGTGGAAGACTTCTTCAAGGATTTAAAGATTCTCCCCCAAGAAATGTGGCTTCTGCTGCAACTGGGAAAGGGGCTGAGAAGGTGGAACATGAGCCAGTTTAGGAACCCTGAACTGCTGCTAAGGCAGAAGGTTCACGTGCATCCTCAGACCCCCTTCCTCTGAAATCGTGATTGCAGAGAGGATGAGATATGTCCTTCGGTGAAGGCATAAAACAAGGACTTATATGGATCTGGTTTAAGGCCAGAGAATAGGCCAAATAGGATCAAGAAGTGGAATGAGCATTGTTGGGATGTGTAGGAAAATAAACGCGAAAACTTAGATCTCTGGTGAGAAGGCCCTTTAATTTGTAATCCAACATGGAAAGCCAGGGCAAAGGCAAATTCTTAAGGGGGCTTTCGGGGCACAGTGTTGATAGTTGATTTTCATTTTTCCTTTGGATATTTGGTGACAACACATTGCTTCTGGTAAAACTATCCTTTGGGGTCCATAGAAACCCAAATCAGTTATAACAATGCCTTCTTAAGGTGTTTGTCAATATCTATTTAAGCTTTTTTGAACAGGGCAAGCTTTGTTTTTCTCTCTATTGAGAACTCCTAACTCCTTACTTTCAACTTATGAAAAGGCAGTTGTTTACTCCTCCCCACAATGATCCTTCCACTTCAAGAATTCTGGCCAAAAGGGAGCTTGGCTTTTAAGTCTCCGTACTCATCTTTTATTTTCTTACCTTTATTTCCATGGGCAGAGTTAGAAAAAGGAATTATAGCATCCCAAGCATTTCTCTAGAATGATTCCTCTGGAATGATTTTCTAACTATACTTAAGGAGAGGAATGTCTTTCTGTAATCTAGCTACTATCTATTTTTAAGGGAAACCCCACATATTTCCCTTCCTTCCCAATGAGTAATTCAGCTGTGCCTTTTATAAAATTAATTGTGCAATTAATTTTTTTTTGCATGCTGTATGGTGGGATCACATTTCATTGTTTTTCCATGTGAATATCCCGTTATTGTAGCACCATTTGCTGAATTTTTTTGTTTTGTTTTTGTTTGTTCATTGGGAAGTGCATGGACTGGGAATTAAACCCAGGTCTCCTGCATGACAGGCGAGAATTTTACCACTGAACTTGCACCCCTAATTGTGCATTTAACTTTAAATATATTAATTTTCATAGCAATATCGTATACAGGATCAGAAACAACATTTTTTCTAAATAAACTCCTCCTAAAAGAGGTTTACATGAAAAAACTCAATATATACCATAATAGAATATTTTAGATTTCCTTTATATCAATCTTAAAAGCCACTTAAATAGAGAACAAATGTAGAATTGGCATAAAGGGAAATAAAGTTATATTGATAGTTCTGAAATTTACTATGGACATGGAGAAAAGCTTTAAAATTGGCTGTCACACAAAACACTTCTTTTTAACATCACTGAATTTACTTTAACTCTGGTATGAATTTCTAACGCTGTGATTCTCAAAGTATCCCCCACAAACACATTGCATCAAAAGTTCCAGGATATGTGTTTAAAATACAGATTCATAGCCTGGTGCTCTCAATCACACTATTTATCTGATGGAAAAAAAGTTGGGTATTATTTGAGAGAAATTATTCACAAACATAAAACAACAATTAAAAAAATAACTGTAAATATCTTTGTGCTTAAAGGTACGTGCTAGGATATCATTTTTCATGGAATCGCATGGTGCCATTGATCCTGAGTTGATCATTATTGAACTTGGGTGATGGAAATATGGGGTCTTTATATTGTTCTATTTCTATATATAGTTTAAATTTCCTATACTATAAAGTCTTTTAACACTTTGTTACGTAACATTCCAAAAACAAAGAAGAGACATTGGCCATAGGATGACTTAATTGTTTTTCACGTGATGAACTAAGAAAGATTAATCCATCATCATGCCCTGAAATCATTCACTGTATGTATTAGGCAGGTTTCTCTAGGGACACAAACCAACAGAAGATATCTGTAAATATTATGAGATTTTATGAAAATGTTTGATGCAACTGTGGGATTGTACGAGGCCAAATTCCATAGGGCAGGCCACAAACTGGGAATTGAGATGAAGGTTTTCAGTGAATTCCCCAGGAGAAGCTGGATGGGTAAAGTAGAGATAAAAATTCTCTCTTCTGACTGCTGAAATCATAACTTCTCCTTTTAAAGCCTTCCACTGCTTGGATGAAACGTCTCTCATTGCTGAAGGCAATCTCCTCAGTTGAATATAAGTGGAATCAGCCACAGATGCAATCAACTTACTGATGATCTAAGTCCACAGAATGCCCTCATAGTAACAACCAGGCCAGTACTTGCTTGACGAAGCAACTGGGCACCTCTACCTAGTCAAGTTGACATACGAACCTAACATCACAGTGCACATCTCCTATTTAATCTGTTACTGAATTAGATATGATTAGACAGACACACATACATTTTTATTTGAAAGAATATTTTTGGTTAGAAAACAACATTTTAATTTAATTTAATTCACAATAGTCATTTAAAATTAAGTTTTTACCTTTTCAACATTTCTCATTGCAGTTCTAATAGCATTTATTAATCATGACTATCTGATGTGACATCACATCTTTTTTTTTTTCCCACCTGACCCTGTCTCTCTTGAAAAATAAAATTCTTACTTTGGAAAAGCAACTTTAATATCTGGGATCAGTGGAAAGGGTCATGTCTCATTTATTAATGTGTTGCAGTCTTTGTCCCTTTAGTCTTTTTTGATCTGAAGAAAAATAACTTCATTTTTTCTACTAGCCCCCAATATTCTGAGTCATTGAACTCTTAGCCTCTCCATGCCCCACAGCTGCTTCATAAATGGGTAAACTCTTCTTAGATTTGTTTGTACAAGTAAAACAATTTGAAGTACATCCATAAGGTTTATGAGATCAGTATACTGGTCTGCACAGGAGATGGCAGGATAGTTCTAAGGATTATCCAAGCCAAAACTTTCTTTCAAGACTCAGTCTTAATAGACATAAACAAGATTACACTAATCAATACCTCCCAGTTTCTGCCAAACTATTGTGTTGCAAATGGTAGTTAATGAGTTTAATGAGAAGTCATGGTTGGAACAGTACACACTTATGAATATAGAAATAGTCAAAGACTTTTTAAAAAAAATTATTATGAAAGAAGCATTAGCCTTCATTTCTAGTGGTATTTTTTAAAGAGACAGGGATGCAAAAAGAATTCAAGAAGAAGACGACCTCAAACTGGGAAAGAATTAAGCTAATGTATGATACACATGTTATTTAAAAATCGATGAACTCCTTGTTAATGAAGGAGATAACTGGGCTGTCTCTCATACTGACAAGGGGGTCATGTTGACTGTATTTAATCAATACTAAATGATGATGACAAAAATAAGCACATAAGGGAGGCAGATCAGGACTTTCCACATTTGTTACTTCATTTCTATCAAAACTATATTGTTTCCGTAAACAGGCAAAACTAAAGGCTATTGTTAAGGAATGTATTCATTAGTTCCAAGATTATGAAGCAAATCAAAGAAGTGATTTCCAGAGAAGTCAAATTAACAGTGTCTTGTAAGAATGAGGCAGATCGTTGTAATTGGGGAAGGGTACTATGTTAGTTTGTAAGCTGCTGGATAGCAATATACCAGAAATGGAATGGCTTTTATAAAGGGAATTTAATTAGTTACAAGTTTGCAGTTCTAAGCCTATGAAAATGCCCAGACTAAAGCATCCAGGTGGGGATACCTTAATTCAAGAAAGGCCGATGCATCTGGAACACCTCTGTCAGCCGGGAAGGCATACTTGTCCCTTGCTCCTGGGCTCCATTCCCTTCAGCCTTTGTTCCTGTGGGGGCTCCTCACTTTGCTGTCGAGGTCTTTCATCTTTTGGCTTCCCTTGACTCTCTCTAGCTTAACATGGCTGCTTAACATCTCATGATGACATCTGCTAGGCTCCAAGTATCTCCAAACATCTGTGTCTCTGCTCTCCAAGTGTCAGCCTCTGTGTCAGCTTTGCTCTGAAGTTTCTGTCGGCTGTTTCATTTCTGAGGTTTCTCCAAGATGTTTCCCCTTTTAAAGACTCTCATAAACTGATCAAGACCCACCTTGAATTGGTGGAGTCACATCTCCATCTAATCAAAATGTCATACCCACAACTGGGCATGCCACATCTTCGTGGAGATAATCTAATCAAAAACTCCATGCAAAACATTGATCAGGATTGAAATAAATGGCTGCTCCAAGATTGAATCAGGATTAAAACATGGCTTTTCAGGGTGCAAAACACTTTCAAACAAGCACATGCACACAGAGGGCTCAGGGATGATGACAACATTCTCTTTCTTGAGCTGAGAGGTGTCTACACAGTTGTTGGCTTTTACAATAAATTCAGTAGGCTATGCATTTCTGTTTTATCTATTTTTCTATGTATATTTTACAATTTTAAGAAATGTTCAAATAAAGCAATTACTCCAGAGACTGTGAGTTATGTCTGATTTTGTCACCATGGATTTGCTCAATCTGGAACAGAAATAAAACAGAATTTCCAATAAGGGCTTTTCCATTTTGAAGAAATACTATGCATCTAGAAGTATGCATACATGTGTGTATATACACATTTTTTTGTAGAAAAGTTTATTTCTTCAGTAAAGATATTTTACTTGCAGCAATATTTTGCCATCATATACATCTTGAAGAACTGAATTTCAGCTAATGTCCCAGACTAAATGTTTTGGCTGGAGCATCACTGGATTCCAAATATTTTCCTCAGTTTCATATGCTTTCATAGTGATGTCACATTTCCTAATCAGTTCCTCTATCCTTATCTTATATTAGGTTTCCAATCCCATTACCAAGGGCATCTGATAGTCCCTCACCAAGCATGGGTAATTCCGCTTCTAGAATACTTCTCATCTGAGATAAACGAAGGATAAAGGAAGACCAAATTAAAGCTCATACAGAGTAAGTGATTCATATATGACGACAAAGCTAAGAGGTCAGGTCTTTTGAGGCTAAAAACAGTGCACATATCATGTCACAAATAGGATTCATTTAATTCTACGCTTTAACTTTTGCCAATAATCCACAAAATCAGTTCAACAGAATGATACTAACCTTAAACTTGACACGGAACTTGTAAACTATTTGTTTGGAAGACAAAATACTTATAAATATAAATATTAAACTACCTTTCAGAAGCAGCATTGTGATGAGTAGCTGATACTTTGAGAGCGTTCCTATGCCATCCTATGTCTCTGATCCTATGCCATCCTGTGCCGTTGATCCTACGTTATCACAGGATGCCCTGTGACTAGACTCCATCTAATACCAACCGAAACAGCCTAATACTGCTCTGTTGTGAACCTTACTGAATTTGGAGCAAACTGAAGTACAGTTACCTTACAGCTTGTAATAAATTCTTTAAGAATTGGTTGGTTTGTTTTGGGATGAAGGGCACTTTGCTTTATTACTTAAATCAAAATAAGATGTCTTCTAAATTATGCACTGAACAAATAAGTTCTTCTCAAATTGCCTATAAATGTGCCTTTAGGTGACCTGAGTTCAACCCACACCTCTATCACATCCTTAAGCTGAGTAATATGGGAGAATTTGATGAACTTCTATGAACTTTTGATTCCAGAAAATAATTAAAATTCTCTAATAATAGTCTGGTATTGAAAAGATAAAACAATTAAAAAAAAACATGTAAAAGCATTTTGCAAACTGCAAGAGCAATATTTTTTGTAAAGGGAATATACATATACAGTACTATATGGAATGATTGTTTTCCCCATGAACATCTATTATATCATTAGATATGATATTATTCTTATCAAGTTCCCTTTAAGAGGGAAGAATCGGCATGATTTGTCACCAAATGTATCAGTTACATCACAGACAAATTTGCACTCTAATTCCTTGTATATAGTTAATCTTTCTCCATGGTTAGTAGGGACAAAGGTTTTCCGTAATAGACATGTAAAATTTAAATACAAGGCAAAGAGTGTGCTCGTATTTTTTTTCAAAGTTCTGTGCTTCTTACAAATGTGCTGGCATTCTGAACTCAACTTTAAAAATACAAGTGTGCTCGTATTTGTTACCAAAAAAGACAGAGTATTTTTTGGTTACAAATAATCCCTTCATATAAATAAATTGAATATGGCTTTAGCATATAATCATTAGATGACTAAAATATGAAAAAACATAAAAATTACAGTTAAATCAAATTATCTTTGAAAACTCTTTGAAACAAATGACCAAGCAATATTATATATTGGTTTTATAACTTTGAAACTGCTTTTATACCTGGAGACTGAATGATGCCCATTGAAAGACTGATGTGTATGTATTTTCCAGCCTTCTTCCTTTTATCCTTATCTCACCTCCGTCTAGCTCACAGTTTGCTCCTAAATGTTCTTTAAAATTATCTAGACTTTTATTTTACCAAGAGGACAGCAAAAACAATATAACATTCAGAGAATTAAAGGGCCAGCTACCTGCTTTATGAGAACAGATGCTTTTGCTCAAATGGGCAACTTCCTTAGAGCATTAAAATTTCTAAAATCCCAATTGCCCTTGAAGAGAAAAATAAATACAACAGTTGAACAAAGGTGAAATTTGACAATTCCTGTGTTCACCACTGCAGGAATTTGGTAGGAAATTGACTTTTGTTATGAATTGTTATTTTTGCCTTCAGACACCATGCCTACTTGGGTTAAGACATGGTGCCATTCATTCCTTTCAAAGTTTTGTGCTTCTTAAAAATGTGCTGGCATCCTGAACTCAACTTTAGTAGCATATAATTATTTCTGTTGCACATACTCCAGTGCAACAGAGTATGCACTGTTGAGGGCATACTGGAACACATTTGACACCATAAACATTTTAACTATTTATTTATTTACTGATGCAACAAACATTTACTTGCACCCATAAACCACCAGATACTTGCACTAGGTTTTATTACTGTGTTCTCTAGAGAAACAGGACCAACAGGAGAAATCTGTAGGTATGAGATTTATAAAGGTGTCTCATGCAACTGTGGGAATGGAAGAGTCCAGAATCCATAAGGCAGACTGTGAAGGGTCTGGACCAACTCCACAGGAGAGATTCGCTGGCTGAAGAAGCAGTGAAAGAGTCTCTCTTTGCCCTTAAAACTCTTCAACTGATTGGATTATCTTGTGATGGGAGATGTCCTTAGTTGATCATAGATGCAATCAGCCACAGCTGCAATCAACTGACTGATGGTTCAATACACCAGCCTTATGTTTCATCAACCAGCCACAAAATAACCTTGCAACAAGGGTCAGAACAGTGCTTACCTGACCAGACAACTGGGCACCATCACTTGGCCAAGTTGACACCAGAAGCTAAGCATCACATAGGCACTGGGAAGACCTGTTGAAAACGTACCTTTAGTGTTCTCACAGTCTAGAGTGCAGTGTGCAATTGTGTAATCAAGTATTTTAATGGAGTGTGGAAAGGAAAATGACAGAGGTGGATGCAGGATGCTGTGGAGAAGAGAAAATTGTGAAATGTTCACATGCACATAAATTCAAAAACAATCATCACCAAAGCCATGCACATGCCAAACGTTCATTTAAGGGTCTAAATTTCAGACACTGGTCTAGATGTTTTGTTTACATCATACTGGAGATCCAAATATTTTAAACTATCAACCTTTCTAGGAATATATGAAAATAAATTCAAATTAATTGGTGCTTTTTTTGTTTGTTTTTAATCAAGATTCCACTGGATGTGCTCAATCCAATAGAAATATAATACAAGCCACGTGTTGGTTTAAATTTTCTAGTAGCCTCATTAAAAAAAGGAAAATGAAATAGATGAAATTAATTTCAATAATATACTCTCTTTAATCTATTATATCCAAAATATTTCAACATGTAATCACTGTTTTAAAAGTACTAATATATTTTACACTTTTTCTCATACAAAGTATTCAAATTTTAGTGTGTGTTTTACACTTAGATACCTCTCAATTTGCATTAACTGCATTTCAAGTGTTCAATAGCCACATATGACTAGTGTCTGCCACATTAGACAGTGTAGGTGCAGGTAGAGTATACCTTCATTATTAGGACAGAAACACTACAGGACATGAGAAGAGCTCAGGGTGTGGGCATCTAAAACAGCCTGTGAGATGGGAAAGGCTTCAGAGTAAGGAAGGAGTCGAGTTGGCCCTTGAAGGAATCTTCAGAATTTTTTGTCAAGAACAAACTGCAGGCAAAGCCAAGCCTTGAGCAACTTAACCAGTAAAAAGAAATTTTAGATTCAGAGAGTTTATTACTTTCACTGACAATGAAAGGAAGAGTAGACAAAGGTGTCAACCCCCTGAATCTTTGTCCTATACACTAAAAAGTATAACACCAAAACAAAACAAACAGAGGACTTGAATGACCAATACACAAATTGTGGGATACGCACATAATAATAATATTATTATTATCTTTATTTCATTATTTATCTACCCATACACTGGCTAAAGGGAGTGTCATTCACAAGGTTTTCATATCATATGTCACACAATGAAAGCTATATAGTTATACCATCATTACTAAAGGTCAAGGCTAATGGATTACAGTGCAACAATTTCAGGTATTTTCTTCTAGCTCTTCTAATACACTAAGAACTGAAAATTATCTATATAATGAATCATAATCATTGTTAAACCTTATTTTCTCAGTTTACCTCCTCCTTCTCGTTTGATCAATCTCTCCATTTTCAGGGATATGAGGACAATGACCATTTAACTTATTTATGTTGGAAAGGGGTGTTGACCTTATGAGATAGAGGAATGAAACTGGTGGATGTTTTTGGAGAGAATGGTACGTCTGGGTTTCAGGGCTTATCTGGCATATAGACAATCTGGAGGTCTTATCTTTCTGAAAAGAAAAAAACTTACTAAGAAAAACTTTCATGGAGTCTTAGAGCCTAGAGTATTTTTTAGGGTTTTCAGGAATACTCTTGGTTATGGACTGGCATACTGTGGCAATTTGCACTATCTGGCTGGATCATGCATAACAGTAACTTCCAGAGTGACCTCTTGACACTATTTGAAATTTCTTAGCCACTGAAACTATTTTGTTTCATTTCTTTTTCCCCTTTTGGTTAAGAAGTCATTCTCAATCCCACGATGCCAAGGCCAGGCTTATCTCTGGAAGTCATGTCGCACATTGCCAGGAATTTTTATATCCCTGGGAGTCATGTCTCACATAGGTGGGGAGGGTAATGAGTTTATTTGCAGAGTGAACTTAGAGAGATAGGCAACATCTGAGCGACAAAAGATGTGTTCTGGAGGTGACTCAGGCATAATCATAAGTAGGCCTAGCTTCTCCATTGCAGAAATAATTTTCATAAAGGGAAGCCCCAAGATTAGGGGCTTGGTTTATTAAATTGGGAGTCCTTAATGCTTGAGAGAATATCACAAATTCCCCAGGTGGGGAAATTTAATAGTTCCACACTTTATCCCAGTCCCTCAAGGGGGCTTTGCAAATATATATATATATAGATACATTTTTATCTTCTTCCCACAATACATTGGAATGTACTGGGGTAGTACCTTAACATATACAAAATAATAAGTCCTCAATCCCTATTCTAGGTTCTATTTAATTCTGTTGTTTAATGCTGACTTTCAGAGCTATAGAACTCTAAATCTCAGGTGTCACACAGATACCCAAAATTCCAGGGAACGGCCAGGTTATACACAAAGAGTTCAGCATCTCAGAATTTGTAAATGACAGTTAAAACTCAGGAATAGCTGTGACTGCTGTAAGATCTCACATTCTAGGTTGAACGTTCTGTACTCTTTAATCATCGATTGCCCAATCTCTGCTCTCTTTCTATCCCCTGGTAACTTATGCTCCCAAATTCAATTCTTAAATTTTGTTTATTATAGTTAGTTAACACTAGTGAGGCCACACCATATTTTTATATTTGTCCTTTCATTCCTGCCTTATTTCACTTAACATAATATCATCAAGGTCCATTGACCAATTTGCATGTCTCACAACTTCATTTCTATATAGTTTGATTTTAGTTTTTAACTCTTGATTCCATCAGGAATTTATTTGAGCATATCATAAGGGACAAACATCCAAATTCTTTCCATATAATTAAAAAAATATTTTTCTTCTGCACCGATGTACCCTTAATCATGATATAAATTCTCATATATGCCAGAGTCTACTTTTTTATTTCTGCCAATCTATCTGTTCTTATACCTGTTCCATATAAGTTTTATTGTTTGGGCTTTATAGAAATACTGTAAAAATGATTTTGTTTGATTGCTTGTTCCCATTTTTATTTCTACTCACCTTCTTATTCTTCCGCACAAACTTTAGGAAAACTTTCTTGAGTTCCAAAAATCAAATCAACTTGAGATTTTGATTGTTATTTAATTAACCTGCAAAACTTTTATTAAAGGCCAGGTATAAATACAAAATTGAATATCCTCATTTAAAAATGTTATATGCCTCATGTCTTATTTTATATCTCTCATTAAAATGTTTATAGCCCTGAACATTTTCTTTTAAAGTTTTTCCTAAGTTTATATGTTTGTTACTCTTATAAATGCAGACTTTTCTTTTTGCCATTGTACATTTAACTGGCTATTTTAGTTTGCTAGCTGCTGCCAGAATGTGATATACCAGAAATGGAATGGCTTTCTTAAAAAGCCATTTTTAAAAAAGAATTTATTAAGTTGCAAGTTTATAGTTCTAAGTCCATAAAAATGTCCCAATTAAAGAAAGTCTATAAAAATGTCCAAATTAAGCCTCCAACAAGAGAATACCTCCACTCAAGAGAGGTCAATGAAGTTCAGGGTTTCTCTCTCAACTGGAAAGGCACATGGTGAACATGACAACATCTGCCAGCTTTCTCTCCAGGCTTCTTGTTTCATGAAGTTCTCCCTGGGGTGTTTTCCTTCTTCATCTCCAAAAGTCTCTGGCTGCATGGGCTCTCATGGTTCTTGTGGCTCTCTCGTGGCTCTAAAAACTTTTTTTCCAAAATGTTTCCTCTTTTAAAGGATTCCAGTAATGTAATCAAGACACACCTGGAATGGGTGGAGCCACATCTCCCTCTAATGAAAGGTTAATACCCATAATTGGGCTTTTTATAGCTTTATTTTATCTTTCATAATTTATTAGCCCTAGTAACTTTTTCAGTTGACTTTCTAGGTTTTTCTAGACATATACTGATATGATCTGAAAATAATAGTAATTGGGTCTTATTCACAGAAAACTATGTTTCTCTTTCATGCTCTGTTAGCAGTGCCTCTGCTAGAAGGAAAGAAAGAAGGGAGGGAGGGAAGAAGGGAGGGAGGGAGGGAGGGAGGGAGGGAGGGATGAAGGTGATGAGGAAAGATAGGATAAAAAGAAAAACAACAAAGTAATGGTTGCTTTAACAAAAATAATTTTATTGTTCTCACATAGCAAGAAATCAGACACTTGCCAGAATGGCTAAGCCTTAAAAGATCTGTAATACTTTATACTAGCGAGGCTATGATGTAACTGGAACCTTCAGACAATGCTGATTAGAGTTTAATTGGTACAATCACTTTGAAAAACTGTTTGGCAATATCTACTAAAGCAGAACATGTACATACTTTACAACCCACTGAGTTCATTTCTAGGAAAACACCCACCAGGAAAGGGTGTTTCTGTACATATATTGTACGTATATTCAATTGTCCATGTGCTCAACATATTTCACACATGTTCAGTATGAACAGTTGTACCTATGTTCACCTAAGAATGTTCATAGCAGTTCATTTATTATTGCCAAAAGCTAGAAACCACCCAGACTTTCATAAACTGAATTAATAAATAAATTGTGATATTTTCTTACAGTGGAATATTATGCAGCAATAAGAAAAAATGAATAAGTGCTACAAAAAATTGAGTGAAACAAGCCAGAAATAAAAGAATACATACAGTGTGATTTCATTTATCTATAGCTCCAAGATAGGTAAAATTATTCTATGGTGACAGATGCCAGGATAATGATTACCTTTGGGAGAAGATGGGTGAGGAAAAGTAGAGGACATGAGAGGGGCTTCTCTGGAGCTTATAATGCTCTCTTTATTGATTCAGATGGTGACTGAACATATATATGTGGTACTCACATAATTTCTGTACCTTTCTTTATCTGTTATATTTCAAATAAAAGTTTATTTAAGAAGTTGGGGAGAAGCCAGTCTGGGTAACAGCTGCTCTTTCTATATTTCTGTTTTTTTACCCTGAGCACACTGCCTTTATTCCTTCCTGTCTTCAAGATGACTGCTCCCCTTTGAGGCATTACATCTGCATTCCTGGCAAGAATTAGGAGTGAAGGGCAAAGAGCTTTCTCCTAGTGAGATTTTACTTCTCATTATGAAAAGAAGTTCTCCAGGGCACATTTGCCTACCTCTCCTTGGAATATGTGTTTACTCCTGAGATAGGAATTTGCCTTTACCAGAGAAAATATTTGGAATGGATTTTGAGTGAGCAAACTATATTATCTCTATGCATGCATATTGCATTGCTGGGAAATTCTAGATCATTGTCAACAGTGGGAATATTAAGCATTCCCTTATACATATATACCCTTTATTTCCAGCTAGTGCTTTAAACCTGAATCCTCATCAGATCTCCTCTGATGGAGAGAACTGGGCCAGGTGTGAGCATCCTAGCTTTATGTACAAGGTATGGAGTAAAGACAATCAAGAGTGGCCCTCACTTTCCCTGAGTACTCCCAGGCTGTTGAATGACTTTCCCGGCTCTGCCAGACCTATCCTACTACCTACCATAAATAATGGAGAAATAAATCAAAAAGAAAAGTTCAAGAACAATGCAAGACCTAGCAAGAGGTCTAAGATGGTGACCAAATGAATCTATTTAATTTGTTTCTAGTTTGATACATTGGTCTGTTTCTTAATTTCATTTTGGAAAGTATTCAAGGTAGATTCCATTTCACCTATAATACGATCTGTCCTACTGAAAATTAAATCCCCAGGCAGGGGTCTAATTTTACGTGATCGAGAAGTCTGTTTTGTACTTGTTGCATATCTAAGCTTCTCTTCCTAAGAACTGGAAGTGGCAGAGGAAGTAGGGACACTTCAACTCCCTTTAGAGATTAGCGCTTGAGGCCCACACTTCAAATATGTTTTTCTCCTGGAGTTAGCCCATTGTGTCTTTTCTGGCTGTTGTTTTCCCTTATAAGAATTATTCTTGAAAACTGTCTGTACCTTCAAGAGACAGTTTTTCTTCCAGCCCCAAAATATTTTATAAATATTTGTTTGACATTGCTCTGAACTGATGAACTATGTTATGTGTCCTTTTCCCAAATTCACCTTATTTACTAAGCCCAGAAGTCTCCCCTAGTCTTTTCTCAATTCTCAAAATATGACTGGCTCTGTTGCCCTACTACACTGTTTACAGCTAGCACACGTCAGGAATAGACTGAGTTCTTTTACAAGCATTTTAATTCATTTAATCCTCACACTGCTCTATTTAGTAGATGCTGTTATTATTCTCATTTTATAAAAAATAATAAAGAGAATAATAAACAGGAGAATAAGCTTGCTCTAATTTATTTACTCATCCAGTAAGTGATGAGATTGGAACCTGAACAGTCTGACTTCAGAGAGTAGGCACATTCTCTCTATGCGAACTGCCCCCAAAAGTCATATCCCAATCCAAATAATGCAGTACAAAATTGTCCAACATTATACCATTCTACAAAATTTAAGAGTCAAACCATCAAAACCTAATGTTGTACTTTTTAAAAGTAGCTAAATGGGCATAAACTGCTACCCACCTACCCCCACTCATTTTATTTCTATTCTCTTGAATCCTGCTTAGAAGGTTACTGATTGGATCTCGGATTTCTCTTGCAGCAGCTACAGCTGAAATGCTACTCCAGAACCTCCAAGATTGGATGACTTCAGCTCCAGAATTTTCTTATGGACATTCTGTTTTCTAAAGTCATAGTTTCATAAGAACATCCTGGAACCACAACCACAGACTTTCAAAGACACAATCAAAGTTACTTGCTAGAACAACTTTTAATTTAGCCAATATTTATCTTTGCAACAATATTTCCCCTCAAAAGTTGACTCACAGATTACAATGTATTTCTTAACCATAGGGCGATTATTCTCAAACAATTTTCAGCATCAGTGTACCTAAAGGAAACTATCTACTTCCATCAGTAAGGTGGCTTATTACAAGAGTGATTTGAATTGGTCAGAAATGAAGAGAGAGAAACAAGTGCTAGAGGAAATGTGGAGAAAGAGATGGACCTACTCACTTTTGGTAGAGATGCTGAGAGGTGCAGCCCCATGGAGGGCAGGGTGGTGCTTCCATAGGGTCTAGGGGTGGGGTTGCCATATGATCCTGAAACCCTGTTCTCAGTATATACCTGGAAGAACTGAGAGTGGGGGCACGAATGGACATTTGCACACTGGCGTTTATGGCAGCAGTATTGTGATTCACAATGGATGGAGGTGGCCTAAGGGTACAATGACTGAGGAATGGAAAGGGGAACTGTTACTGAGCAGGTCAAGAAGGAATGAAATTGTGAGGCATGCAACTAGGTGATTGAAACTTGAGGACACTATGTTGAATGAAATGTCAGAAACAAAGACAAATATTATCATGCCTCACTCATATAGATTCACTGTAATATACAAACTCAGAGATTTGAAATCTAGAGCATGGGTTACCAGGTTGGGCCTGTTGTAAAAGTTCCTGATTTCTAAGCTCTTATAGCAGTCACACATATATTCAGGAGTTGTAACTGATATTTCTAAACTCTGAGATACTGAACTTTTGTACATATTCTAGTAGTTCCCTGAAGGCTTGGGTATTTATATGACATCTGAGACTCAGAGTTAGAGCACTGAAGCTATGAAAATCAGCAGTACCACATTCAGCAACTGTTTATAAACCTGAAAAAGTGATCAGACTTCATCTAGAGATATGAATGAACTGATCTGGGTAGGAATAAGGTAAATCAGAATACTGGGTAAAAGATGACATGGCCCATATTTTCAAACTTCAACTTCTGTGGAAGATCAAAGGGAGTGATGTTTATTTGGTGCAAAATTTATATTTCTGGTAGCACATTATGTAATTTAACTTGTATGGTTAATTTCCTTGAGCACCATAATTATATGGAATCTTGAATAGGGTGTGAGATCTTGTTGGTTTGTCCAGGTTAATGTGATGCCCCAATATATCCCAGAGTAATTTGGACAGAGAATAAAAAAGTATTTGTAAAGTCCCCTTGGAGGGGAGAAAGCAGGAAATATTAAACTTCCCCATCTGGGGAATTCCTAATATTTTCACAAGCAGTAGGGACAACCAATTCAATAGGCTGAGCCCTCAAACTTGGACTCAGATGCCCCATGAAGCTTATTTCTGCAAAGAAGAGGCTAAGCCTACCTAAAATTATGCCTACAGTCACTCCCAGTGAGCCTCTTTTGTTGCTCAGATGTGGCCTCTCCCTGTAAGCCAGCTTGGCAGGTAAATTCACTGTTCTCCCCACTATGTAGGACATAACTCCCAGGGGTGTAAATCTCCATGGCAAAATGGGACAAGACTCCCAGAATGAGCCAGAACCTGACATCATCAAAATGAGAAAGCCTTCTTGACCAAAAGGGGTAAGAGAGAAATAAGACAAAATAAAGTCTCAGGGGCTGAGAGATTTAAAACAGAGTCAGGAGGTTATCCTGGAGGTTATTCTTATGCATTATATAGATAAACTTTTTTAGTTTAGGAGGTATTGATGTGGCTGGAGGGAAGTACCTGAAATTGTTGAGCTGTGTTCCAGTAGCCCTGATTCTTGAAGAAGACTGTAGAACTATAAAGCTTTTACAATGTGACCATGTGATTGTGAAAACCTTTTGTCTGAAGCTCCTTATCAAGGCATGGCAGATGAGTAGGAAAAAAAAGGATAAAAATAAATAAATAATAAAGGGATATAAAGGATAAAAATTGGGTAAATTGAAATACTATGGATCAATGAGAAGGAGGGGTAAGGAGTATGGGATATATGAGTTCTTCATTTTATTTTTTTTTTCTGGAATGATGCAGATGTTCTAAAAATGATCAAGATTAAGAAAACTTAACTATGTGATGATATTGTGAGTCCTTGGTTGTATACTGTGGATGGTCTGCGTGTGTATATTTCTCAATAAAAATATTATATATATATATATATATATATATATAAAATAAAAACACAAGCAATGTGGTCAGAGAGTTGTAGCTTTGAACCAGGGAGATGTGAGGGGCTGAAGTTTTGAGTTTAACCATTCAAACAAGTGGCTAACTGTTCAATCAATCAAGCCTACTCGATAAGACCTAAATAAAAACTCTGATCACAAATCTTGGATGAGCTCCTCTGTTTGGTAATACTCTAGGTATTGTCATAGGTCAATGTGCCTGGAGGAAATGCCTCCTGATGCAACAGGGAATGAATGAAGGAAACTGATGTTTGGATGCTCAGAGTTTTCCCTGTACTTCTCTTCTTATGGTTTGTTCTGATTTGTATCTTCTTAGCTATAATAAAGCTGTAATTATAAATGAAACAAAAAAGAGTGATTTGGAGGTACAGAGATGGGTGAGGACTAAGAAAAGAAAAATCCTTCTTGAGATTGTATAAACACATGGAAGGGGTGTGCATTTTGAAAAAAATATATATATATACTCTAGTTAAAACTTAAACCTTCCATTCTCCCTTAGAATCACGAAACTGAAAATTAGATCAGAGTATTAGTGACAAATTAGGGTCATACACAGATCAGTAAAGAGGAAATGAAGGTCTGAGTTTCACTTGGTGTGAGGCAATTTTGCGCCAACCTTTCAGAAGCTTGCATAAGTAAACTTTGAAAACACTTAGAAAATATATATCCTCAAAGGAAATCAATTGTGATGTTAAGATTTGCGTATCTTTGAATTTTAAAAAAAAACAACACAACTCCACTTAAAAAGATATCTTTTTCTATCAGGTGATGGTGTCCATAACATTTCTTTCATGTAAGAGAAATAGGAGATTTTTAGAAGTGGAATGCCCAATTCCTGGCTCTTTCTCGTGTCTCCTTCTGCAACCTTAGCATCTATAGGGAATGCCCAAAGCCTTCTCAAAGAGCAGAAAGACTTTAAGACTAGCAACACTTAATTGTAATTTAGAAAAGCTTTTAAGAATGTGCCCATGAGAAGAGGATATGGTCATAAATGGTGCATAGAGAAAAGACTAAGCACCCTACACCAATCCAAGAAATGTCCAGTTGAGACTTATTGGGCACACCAAAAGATCTTCTATTAATCTATGGCCATATAAGGAAAGGCAATATAGTATAGAGTGAAGAAGATTGATTTGGGGTCCTTCAAGCCTAGATCCAAATTCTGGCTCATCAATTACTGCTTGTGATATCTTGAGCAGCTTACTCTGGGACTGCTTTTCATGTGCTCGTTGTACATATGTTTATCTTCTCTGGAGAAGTGTCTATTCAAATATTTTGCTCATATTTTAAGTATGTTGTCATTTTGTTCTTGAATTTTAGGATTCCTTCATATATTCTGGATATTTACATCTTTGTCAGAAATGTGCTTTTTCAGAATGTTTGATAGAATTCACATGTGAAGCCGTCTGGTCCTGGACTTTTCTTTTTAGGGAGCTTTTGAATGACTAATTCAATCTCTTTACTTGTGATTGGTTTGTTGAGGTCATCTATTTCTTCTTGAGTCAAAGTTGGTTGTTCATGTCTTTCCAGGAACCCGTCCATTTCATCTAAATTGTTGTATTTATTAGTGTAAACTTGTTCATAGTATCCTCTTATTACCTCCTTTATTTCTGTGAGGTCAGTAGTTATGTCTCCTCTTCCATTTCTGATCTTATTTATTTGCATCCTCTCTCTTCTTCTTTTTGTCAATCTTGCTAAGGGCCCATCAATCTTATTGATTTTCTCATAGAACCAACTTCTGGTCTTATTGATTTTCTCTATTGTTTTCATGTTTTCAATTTCATTTATTTCTGCTCTAATCTTTGTTATTTCTTTCCTTTTGCTTGCTTTGGGATTAGTTTGCTGTTCTTTCTCCAGTTCTTCCAAGTGGACAGTTAATTCCCACAATTGCAAAGAGATGGAAACAGCCCAAATGTCCATCAACAGAAGAATGGTTAAACAAACTGTGGTATATACATACGATGGAATATTATGTAGCTTTAAGACAAGATAAACTTATGAAGCATGTAATAACATGGATGGACCTAGAGAATATTATGCTGAGTGAGTCCAGCCAAAAACTAAAGGACAAATACTGTATGGTCCCACTGATGTGAATGGACATTCGAGAATAAACTTGAAATATGTCATTGGTAACAGAGTCCAGCAGGAGTTAGAAACAGGGTAAGATAATGGGTAATTGGAGCTGAAGGGATACAGACTGTGCAACAGGACTAGATACAAAAACTCAAAAACGGACAGCGCAATAATACCTAATTGTAATCATGTTAAAACACTGAATGAAGCTGCATCTGAGCTATAGGGTTTTGTTTTTTTTTTTTTTTTACTATTATTACTACTTTTATTTCTTTTCTCTATATTAACATTCTATATCTTTTTCTGTTGTGTTGCTAGTTCCTCTAAACCGATGCAAATGTACTAAGAAACGATGATCATGAATCTATGTGATGATGTTAAGAATTACTGATTGCATATGTAGAATGGTATGATTTCCAAATGTTGTGTTAATTTCTTTTTTTTTTCAGTTAATAAAAAAAATTTATTTTCTCTAAGGAAAATTACTAGACAGAAAGTGGCATTAAATATGGTGCCAGAATAAAAAAAAAAAAGAAAAAGAAATGTGCTTTTCCAAATAACTTTTCTCATTCTGTAAGTTGTCCTTTTACTTTCATGATGAAGTTCTTTGCTGCACAAAACTTTGTAATTTAATGAAATCTCAATTATCCATTTTTCTTTTTAGTGTAAAGTCTAAGAAAACATTGTGTAATATAAGATCCTGAAGATGTCTATAAAGGAAGCTATGAAAATTCCTATGAAGTTCTGTGTGTTTTCTTCTAGAAGATTTATAGTTCAAGTTCTTACATTTAGGTCTTTATTTTGAGTTAATTTTTGTATTTGGTGTGACCAAGGGGTCCACCTTCATTCTTTTATATATGGATATCCAGGGCTTTTTCTGCGTGTGGATTTCCAGTTTTCATGACATTTATTGAACAGACTATTTTCTTTTCCTTTTGAGTGGACCTGGTATCTTTTAAAAATGAATTGGCCATATATGTGAGGGTTTGTTTCTAAACTCTTAATTCAATTCCATTGGTCTAAATATCTGGTTTTGTGCCAGCAGCATTATATTTTGATTGCTGTAGATTTGTAGTAAGTTCTAAAACCAGGAATTTTGATTCCTCCAAATTTGGTCTTCTGCAAGATGGTTTTCACTATTTGGAAAACTTTATCTTTCCATATACAGTTGATGATTGGCTTTTCCATTTCTTTTTATTGCTATTTTAAATCAATTTTTAAAATTTCCTCTTCAGATTGTTCAGTGTTAGTGTTCAGCTGCTGATTTTTGCATGTTGATTTTGTATCAATCATTTGGCTGAATTCATTTATTATCTCTTATAGCATTGTGGATTTTCAGAATTTTCTACATATAGGATCATGTCATCCACAAATAGGGAAGGTTTTACTTCTTCCTTTCCAGTTTTTTCATCTGCCTTTTATTTCTTTTTCTTACATAATTGCTTTGTCTAGAAAGTCCACACCTGAATAACAAGGATGACAGTGGGCATCCTTATCTTGTTCTTGATTTAGAGGGAAAGCTTTCTGTCATTCACCATTAAGTATGATGTTAGCTGTGGGTTTTTCTTATATGTTCTTTATCATGTTGGAGAAATTCCCTTCTATTCCTAGTTTACTGAGTGTTTTTAACAAGAACAATTACAGGATTTCATCAAGTGCCCTTTCTCCATCAGTTGAGAAAATCCTTTAGTTTTTTCCCTTCATCTTATTAATGTATTGTATTATATTAATTGATTTTCCTATGTTGGTCCATCCTCGTATACTGGGATAAATCCCACTTGACCATGGTGTATATTTTTTTCATTTTGCTGTTCAATTTGGTTACCAGTATTTTGTTGGCAACATATGCATATATATTCATAATATATATTTTTTTCACTTAATTTTCTTTACCTGGCTTTGGTATTAGGTTGATGCCTGACTCGATGAATGAGTTAGGAAATGTTCCCTCCTCTTCAATTTTTTGGGCATGTTTGAGCACAATTGTTGTTAATTATTCCTGAAATGTTTGCTGGAATTCACCAGTGAGGTCTTCTGGCTCTGAATTGTTTGCATTGTTGTTGTTTAATTGAGAGGTATTTAATTGCTGATTCCATTTCTTTACTTGTTATGGGATTGTTGGGATCTTCTATTCTTCTTAAATCAGTTTTAATAGTTTGCATGTTTCTAGAAATTTGACCATTTCATCTAGGTTATCTAATTTGCTGGCATGCAATTATTTACAGTACCCTATTATACTACTTTTTATTTCTGTAACATCTGTAGTAATGTCCCTTCTTTTATGTCTCATTTTAGTTGTTTACATCCTCTCTCTATTTTTGTCATGCTACCTAATGTTCTGTCAGTTTTATTGACCTTCTCAAAGAAACAAGTTTTGGTTTCATTGATTCTCTCTATTGTCTTCTTTTGTCTTCTTTATTGTCTCTTTCATTTATCTCCAGCCTAAGCTTTATTTCCTTCCTTCTGTTTACTTTGGTTTCAGTTTGATCTTCTTTTTCTAGATCCTTCAGTTGTGAGGATAAGACTCTGATTTAAGATTTCCTTTTTTAATGTAAGCATTTAGAGTTACAGATTTTCCTCTCAGCACTGCTTTTACTGAACCCCATAAATTTTGGTATGTTGTGTTTTCATTTTAATTCACCTCAACATACTCCCTAATATACCTTATGATTTCTTCTTTAATCCATTCATTGTTTAACAATGTGTGGTTTGATTTTCACATACTTGTGAGTTTTCTAGTTCTCCCTTTGTTATTTATATCTAGCCTCATTCCCTCATTGTGATAGGAGGTGATAGATTGTATGATTTCAATATTTTAAAATCTATTGAGGTTTTGTGATCTAATATATAGTCTCTCCAGGATAATGATCCATGTACACTAGAGGAGAATGTGTATTTGCTGTTGTTGGATGAATTTTTCTATATATATGTTTGTTATGTATAGCTAGTTTACAGTGTTGTCCAAAATTTCTATTTCCTTATCAGTCTTCTACTTGATGTACTATCCTTTCAATACACCTTTGAAAGGTATATCCAAAGTTTGGTCTTCTTCTTTGATGGTTTCTGAAGTTTTATCTTGTTCTTTAGATTGGGCCATCATTTTCTCTTTCTTTGTTTTGTATCTTTATTTGCACACTGTTCATTTTATTATTTCAGACTGTTAACTCTGGCATTTAGTTCCTATGCTGTCTGTTAAGTTTGTATTCAGCTAGTGATATGACAGTGATTTCCTTGAGTTTTTCAGGAGCTAACAAAAGCAAACAAATGCAAAAACACTTTTTCCAGTGTTTACAAACAGGTTGTGCATTAGCTGGTGCTCTTCTTTTGAATCCCAGCATGAATATCAACCCAGAACAAAAGTGTAGATGCCTCTCCATGTTGTCAGGTGCAGATGAGACAGAGGTCACATGCTCACCGCAGAGATATAGCAAAGCTGTCTCTATGGGAAAAGGCACCTGGTGTCCTGAAAAGACTAAAGTGCTGCAAAGCTGCTTGAGTCTGGAGTAGAAGGAGGCCTTGGGAAATGTGTAACTTTTTGAGTCCTCTGGTCACAAGGAAGCAGATGGTTCAGTTCCTGCCTCCTTCTACCCAATTCTTTAGTTACATTTTTGGCTTGTTAACCTCACGGTCCTGTAAAATAAACACTGCTGAACTTCTTGGGGTCTTTGAGTCTCCATCTGAGCTCAGAGTCCCACCTGGTCCCAGCTTTAACTATATCTTTGTCTCTTGTGTTTCTTTCTCAATTCCCCTTCACCTCCCTTCAGTCCCAACACTGAGCTGTGCTTGTTGCAGCACATATTTTCTGAGCTTTCATGCTGGCCTACGTTTGAGCTCCTGGACATATAAATTCCACTATTTACAGAATCCTAATGCCCCACTTACTCCCAATGAAATAGAATTTTACCCCATCCAGAGCTCTCTATTACACTTCTTAAAAACTATAATCCTTTGCTCCATGTTGCTTTGATTTAATAGTTTTTTATACTGCTTTAGCTGTGTACAAACTCATTTTGCCTGCAGAGCAAGTTCTGTGAGGGCAAGCCAGCTATGAGTTCCCTGAACAAGTCTTTCTGACTGCCACCAGATGGATTAGCGCTGGCATACTGGCATCCCAGTATGCACCATCCCAGTGGTTACTCTGTTCTATCTGCATCAGGCAAGGGACCCACAATTAGAGCACAGGACGAGCTCCACACTGTGCCAAAAATGGAATGGAGAAGGGCAAGCAAGGGTACCATGTGCTTCTCCTACTATTTCTAAGTTGTATTTGCTTGATTCAGCACTCATCCAGTTACTACAAACCTTTCATTCTTTTCCAAGTTTTGAGGAAGATTTCTCTGCCAATTTTCAGCAGCTATTGAAAGACTCTTGGGGAAACCCTGGAACATATTATGTCACCATCTTTGTAGGCAAAAATCTCATTAATTTTGTTTTACTTAAGAAAAGTCAATTTTTAGTTATTCAATCTGTCAGTACAGATAAACTATCCAAACTGTTGCACCCATGATAGTATGAGACATGGTTGCTAATGTTGGATGAACTCAATTTGCTAAAGCTTATCTATTGACAACATTTCTAATCCAAGCATTTTGCTAAAGATTTCAGGTAATGACAAAGTGACAGCTTAAACTATAAAATTATGGTAAGTGGTAAGAACTCAATGTGGAAAGAAAAACATCTCTGGGATATTTTGTAACATGTGGGATATCAAAAATCATGTAAATGATAGTTGAAATTTGGAGGACAACTTAAGGAACAGATTTGGCCTATTGGCAAAGGAAGTCTATTCCATGACAATGAAATGGAATAGGAATAAACAAGAACATGACTATTAATTATGGTATCCACTTTATATGGATCCTTTACAGAACACAGATCTTGAGCATATAACATGTTTAATATGTATTGTAAAGCTATAAAGATGATTAAAAGATAACATCTTAGGGTTAATTTTATATTCAGGTATAATGGAAAGTATGAAATGAGAAATAAAGAAAACTTTACTAATCTGATTAAATTATAACTCAGTTGAAGAAAAGTATTCAATCCAGGAGAGTTTTTCATAAGAACGTTGTCTTCTAAAATAGTAGTATCCTTTAAGGAATAATATATTCTTTATATATTGAATTACAAATTTTTACAGTGATTAAAAATGAGCTTCTTGGTCCCATCCAAGTATTTTCAATATTAGAGAGATGTAAGCACAATTTTGTGGGTATTGGGTTTGTTTTTATGGAATCAAAGGACTGTAAAAGCTCAAATAAGCTACCAAAACTACTTTCTGATACTTTGGGAAAACTTTTTAAAAATATACCAGACAAATGTATGTATACAGAGATAATCAGCAAAGGCCTAGATTTTATACTTTCAGCAAATTAAAAGATATCCAAGGATTTCTGTAAGGTCAGTTGAGACAGAGAACTAGAAATTGTGAGATTTGATGTAGAAGGATAGTGCATAGATACCAAAGTACGCCACATGATGGGGAATTTATGGTGGAGAAAGGATATGTGTTTCATGCTTAAATATACGTTGGGGATTAACCAGGAGTGTGGTCAGTGATAGCCCTGAGGCATATGCCTCAAAGAATTGGGAGTTTTTATACCAAAACAGAGAAGCAGCAGTCTGTAAGTAACAATGGTTTGCCGGATGGATTAGAGGAATGACTGAGTGCAGTGGGTCCAATTGGATGTCACTGAAGTTGTTAATGCAAAAAAACAATGAACACCATTTTAATTCAACAAGTATTTGTTGAGCAATAACTAGCTGCCAATTACCATACTAAATGATTAGGCTACAATGGAGAACAAGATAGTCTAAGATCCCTGCCCTCTTGTGACTTACATTTTTGCAATTATGGGCAAAAGCAATAGGAAAGGAGACTATAACAACAGATTTTACAGAGATTGAATTGACAGGCCTTGCCTTGATATGGATATCAAAATGAGGAAAAAATTCAAGAAAATTCCATGTCCTTTAGCCTGAGTAATAGGTAAGTTGAAAGGTCATTAACCTAGAGGAGGAATTGGCTCATTCATTCAGCACATGCTGATCCCCTTCCAGGGCCAGACATTAAGAAAATGAGAAAAACATGGAAAGAAGCAAAGAACTGGAAAAGCAGATGGTCAGATGGTCATTGCAATGACGGTGGAAGTCCTGAACATGCTGAAATTCTGATTTGGGCCAGACATCCTTGTGAAATGTTCAACAAAATAAGTTGAAAATGTGACTTGAAATTCAAGAGAGAAGTTAGGCTATAAAACTATTATTAGGAAGTGTCGTTTCAAGTTATTACTGTATATAAAGTCACCAAGATGAAGAGGAGAGAGTTAAAGGAGGCAGTTCTCAGAGATAAAAACTAGGAGAGCATGGATATTTATGTTATAGAGTAAGTGCAAACACAGAAAAAAGAAAATTCTGGAAAACCATCAAAGTCTATAAAGTAAAAATTTCCAAAGGGCTGGGTGCATCAAAATCAAAATGAGCAGACACTGAACAGAAAGGGAGGTTTCAGAAGTACAGTGAAAGTTTGGGGGAAAAAAACCAGAGACTGTGAGTTTATCAGAAATGGAGAAAGTTGAGTGGTCAGTACAGTTAAGGTAATCTTGGTTCTCTGTGGGAGAATTATGAAGGAAAGACCTGAATGTTTTTATAAAATTACATAGGAAAAGTTAGTGGTCAAACTGAATATCCAAAAGCAAATAGTGGTAGAACAATTCTCAGAGAAGATAGGATCAGTTATAATCTGGACCAGTATCAAAGGAATTAGCCTTAATATGCTAAGGAATTTCTCCTGTAGGCAAGCAAGTGTTGCCATACAAATATTATTTGAGTTGCAGAGAAGAAATCAGAGATAGTTTATATAAGAGAGCTAGGTTTTTCTTAATAAGGTAGGAGGAAGACCTATGCCAAGTCTTCAAGTGATAAGGATGATGTGAAAGGCAATGCATTTAATGGGAAATTTCAACAGTTTGGTGAAATTCAAGGCCCTAGGGAATGTGAACCAAGAAGGAAAAGGATATAGGGTCTAGGAAACAAAGGTGTGTGTTTCTAAAAAAGACATAAAATTGAGGAAAAAAATCTTTTTTTTTTCTTTTCATTGGAGGATGACTTTGGAGCATTTAAGAAAGAAAGAAAGACGTAGAGAAAAAGAATAAGAGAAAGAGAAAAAGAAAGAAGGAGGGAGGAAAGAAAGAAAGAAGAAAATTCCTGGAAAAAAATTCATATGAAAAAGCAATGAGAAACACACACACACACACTCTTAATACATTTTCAGCCATACTAGTGAATTAATATATTCTAGAATTCATCTGCTTTAGTAATCATGATATGTTACTATCATACATATTTTATAAAATTTTTATAATAACATCATATAAAATGCTTGGATATCAAAATGTTACACTGCTTTTTTTAAAAATAAGATTTTTATCTAACAGGATAATTAAGTGGCAAGAAAATAAAACAAATTATGTCATATTGGTTTACATAAATGGATTAGTAAAAGTGAAACTTGTTATTCATATTCATTTATTACAGCAATCATTGCTACACATGGAAATTGAGATGGTTATTTGCATTTCACCAGGTAAGACAAGGCAAGCATTTTATACGGATTACAATTCCTAAAAAGAGTATGTGAATTTGTATCTACTACATTGTTTTCAAAGAGTGCCATAATCATGAGAGAAATTCAACACATGCCTCAATGCAAATGACTTTGTTGAAGTGTAAAATTTCTTCTTTAGCGTATTTAATACTTTCCAAGATACAGACAGGGTTTAACTGAATAATGAGGTAAAAAGGCTAGAAAATAAAATATTTATAAACTGAAGGCACTAGACTTAAAAAAAAATGAAACAATCCTATGTCCAGAATAATTCTAAAAATTTGTCTAAAGATGCTTTCTTTTGAGTACGTTCCTTATCATGGTGGTATTTTTCATTTTCCATTTATCCTATCAGTGCCAGTTTGAAACTATTGCAGACCTGTTGTGAGTGGGAATTTTTTATTGGATTGCTCCCACGGAGATGTGACCCAGCCATGTGTGGGTGGAACATTTTGATCAGATTCTTTTCATGGAGATGTGACCCCACCCACTCAAGTGGGTCTTGATTAGTTTACTGGAGTCCTTAAAAGATTGAAACAGAGAGAAGACACAGACATTTGGAGATGCAGAGGGAAGTCCCTCCAGCAGAAGCCAGAATGACCCACCAGAGCTGAGTGAGCCATTCTGAAACCAACCCAGGAAAGAAGAGCCAGCAGAAGTCACCCTGTGCCCTTCCACTCTAGCAGAAGGATGCTGCTTTTCCGCTGAGAAGGTAGCCTCTTGCTGGTGCCTTAATTTAGACATCTTCACAGTCTTAGAATTGTATCACAAACTTAATAAATCCCCTTTATAAAAACCAATCCATTTCTGGTATATTTTATTCCAGCAGCTTTAGCAAACTGAAACACTACCACTTCATAATCAAGTCTTTGGTTCTGTGTTTAGAGTATAACCGACTATCCCTTACCACAATGTCTGTTTCAGTCTGAGTGCAGAGTTTATAGCACTTTTTTCATGTTTAGTTCCATGATCATCATTACATATTGTATTAGTTTGTTAAGCTGCCAGAATGCAATATACCAGAAATGGAATGACTTTCATAAAGGGAATTTAATAAGTTACAAATTATTGTTCTATGGCCATAAAAATATCTAAACTAAGGCATCCAGAAAAAGATACCTTGATTCAAGAAAGGCCGATGGGTCCAGAACACCTGTCAGCTGGGAAGGCACCTGGCGAAGTCTGCTAGCTTTCTCTTCTCAACTCATAAGGCTTTCCCAGGAGCATTTTCCTTCTTCATCACCAAACATCTGGGTCTCCTGTTGGCTCTGTCAGAACTGAAGTTTTTTATAAAATATTCCCTCTTAAAGGGAACCTTTATGTTCCTTGAATGGGTGGAGACAATCTCCATGGAAATCACGTAATTAAAATGTACCACCCACAATTGAGTGGGTCACATCTCCATGGAAACAATAAAAATGAACCCACACAATATTGAATGACGATTAAAGAACATGGCTTATCTGGGGTATATGACAGTTTCAAACCAATGCACATATGAATAAAAGTAAAATGCAGTCAGTATTCATGACACTATTTCAGTGAAGAATGCCTTAATGTAAATCTAACAAAATAAAACATGGATGAAAAAGATGTCTATTTTTAATGATGAAGCCCAAAGAAATACAATAAAAATCTTCAAGAAAATAATGATCCTATGGTATTTGTCTCTCTCATTTTATTTTTGCTCTCTTATGTTTTACATCAAAAGTATTAAAATCATTTGACATTTTCAAAGGCTAAGTAAAGTGGATCCCAAATTTAGTTCTCAAATACTTTCAGAAATCCCACAGTTCTCAACTTTGAGCAACAATTCTATGAGTAGCTTATGTGACCACACCAGACTGCTAGAATAACTACACAGATCATGAAGCTATGAAATGTGTTCTGCTCATTGTAAACATCAGAATCACTGCAAAAATGCATATTTCTGGGCTCTCCCTAAGAATCCCTGAGCCAGACTTTCTAAGGAGTAATAGCCAACCATAAAATTTAACATTTTTCTCCAGGAAACCCATCAAAATTTAAATTTGAGAACGATTGTTTTGTATTGTACCATGGTATGGAAATTTTCATGGCAATGGGGCTTTGGGGAGGAGTGGCAGTGATGAACAAGGTGAAACAGGGTTGAAACCTGGAGCAATGTTTTCTTTCTTAAAATGTAGACTATTTTTGTAGACTTGACTGCCTATTCTTAGATCAAAGAAAGTTAAAGACTACCCTGTGGCAGGCAGAATTCTAAGATAACCACCAAAATGCCCACACCTATGGACATGGCCGGCATAATCCCTGACACTATGCCTATGATGGATTTTGCTGCAATGGTTAGGTAATGTTAGGTCAGACTGTGAATACGATGGGTTTTGTTCCCATGGATCAGGCTATATTGTGCCTGATTATGTTAGGTGATGCTGACCTTAAGAAGATTATCCTGGGCGAAGCTAATCTAATCATGTGAGCCTGAAATCAGAGACTCAAAGTGTGAGAGGGACTTGACACAAGAGAAATTCCCCTTTGCTGGCTTTGAAGATGGAGGGAGCCATATGGCAAGGACTATGAGCGCGATCCCAATGAACAGCTAGAAAAGAAACAGGGACCAAGTCCTAAATTTGGCCATGGGTGAACATTTCCCAGAGTTCCCAAATGCAAAATGATCTGGCCAGCATGTTGACTTCAGCCTTGCAAGACCCCAGGCAGAGAACCCAGCCATTCCATGCCTGGATTTCTGACCTACAGAACTGTGGGCTGATAAATAGGTGTTGTTTAAGTCACTGAATTTGTTAGGCGGCAACTGAAAATTAATACATACTCACTTCATATTTGTTACACAAAAGTGACTTTGGCCTATGACGATAGCTGCTATATTAACACAGCCACTTCTGTGCACATTTTGATTGTCCTGAGTCATGGATATGAATGAAATTGAAAGTCCATGGCGGGTGTTATGAACCAAAAGGATTGCATATCAGTGATATGCAATATCACAATATCTATTTGGTGAATAGTCACCAAAATCTGCCAGTAACTAAGTTTAAAAAATTCACCAAGATATATTTTGTAGGAAGAGCAGAGTACCAAAATAGTTTCAATCTCCCCTACTGAAGTCATTTTAAAGAACTCTGTTCTAGTTTATATCCTGCAATGGACATTATAATATAGAATAATATTTTAATTGCTATTACCAAACAGGCATAAGGACTTAATTTGAGTGGATGGTCCAGGATTGTGCACTATAGTTACCAGCATAAAACTCATCCTCAGAACAATTTTTTTACTCATCAAAGAAAATCTCATATTTCCATTCAGCCAAAATAAATCAATTTTTTTTCTCTTACTGTGTCCATGCACAGCATTTACTTTTCATAATTTCTTGTGGCCATGCAGGCATTTTATTGAATATTTCTATAAATAGTTGCCACATGCCCATGCCTCCTTTAATGACTTTGCGATTCTAATAAAATGATTAGAACTCCTTATCCCTGCTGTGGCCTGTGCTAAACGATGTGAAAATACCCCTCCTGCTGGGGTTACCCCTGCCAGCAAAATTCAAATGACCCACCAACTGTACATCTGTTGTAATTTGACTTTCTTTGCCCTTGTTACTTTTTCTACCATTCTGTAAGATTTTTAATTTTCCCCTTGAGTCTCTAAATTCATTTATAATTATTTATTTGTAGAGAATCTGTTCTACAGATAAAATCAGGTTGATTGGTCCTCTGGTTTTCCTTTTCTCTTTCTGGAGCTCTAATGCATCCCTAACTTTCAATGTCCTAATTAATATGTGTTCAAACAAGACAGGGTCATCTGATTTTGCCTTAGGTATTTGTTAATGCTCCAATATGGGTCCAAACAATCCTGATTTATGAACTTACAGTTGTGATCTCTTAGGAAAAATGTGACAGAGAACCTCTGATACAGAGTCAATAAGATTTTGACAAGTAGTTTTTGCTAAACTGGGGAGGTCATTTATAGTGGCAGAACATTTTAATAAAAACCACTTAATATATTTTAAACTTCAAGCAATGTTAAGAACAAAGCTGGGTTTTGGGGCAGAATTTCTTTGTCTGGACTCTGACTGAGGAGTTCCACAGTGGTGAAAAGGAAACTTGGTCTTGGCTGCAGCATGTGATTTTCCTTTAGAAATTTAGCCTTTTCCCCTTTGGTCTATTGAGCAGACAATACTGAAACTACCTACTGACTCCAGAATACACTGTCAGCCCAGTCCTGGCTAACAAAGAGGCCACATCTCCCTGACCACACGTGGCACATCATCCAAGTTGGGTCCTTAAAAGTCTGGAGAGTTGTAAAACTGTTGGGGAAGATAAATCTCTTCTTCCTTTGGGATTTGTACCCGGGTTGAAAATCCTCTGACTCTGTTAACTGAGTTTGCTCTTACATAGCAGAGCCTGCCCAAGACTGGGAATAACACAGGAGGAGAGAGTGACCATTGCTTTATTTCATCCTTTGAGACCTTATACCTAGTCATGCCTGGAGCTGCATTACCCCCAGGGTTTTCACCTGCATGAGCCAATCACTTCCCTTTAATAGTTAAACTCCTTTGAGCTGAGCTTGCAGGTTTACAGCTGAAGGCATCCTGCCTTATAGAAAAGGTCTTTCTAACAAAAGTTAAATTAATTCAAGAATGTCCTTTGAATTTGGTAAAAATGACATTATTAACCTAATTTATTGACAATAATTTTTGAATGAAATGCAATCAAACTCCTGAAATATACCTTTGGTGATCATTTTAAAGTCATAACCATTTACAAAGTTTGATTTTTTTTCAGTATTTAAAGGCGTTTCAGTGATCTAATCTCATCAAGTTTTATAATGTCCTTTTGAACTAGTCGAGGGCAGGTATGCTTATCTAGTAATATCATAGTTACTATTCTTTCTTGCACTTCATGACACATTTCAGTGAAGATTGAATGCAAAGCATGAGGTCACCTATGTAAGCACCTAGAGAAAACAGTAATTACTTCTCTGTTAGTATAGGTAGGACATCACTATAGAAATCAGAATAAAGAGGAACCATGAGGCCAATATGAACCTTTAATAATGTAAGTAGATAAATATAATATTTATATATATTTGATATATGCTATCTAAAATCGACACATTATAATGAATCCTTCTACTTGTATTTCATTACATGTGCATTAAATGTAACATGCATATTATTAATAGATATCATAATATATTTGTTAAATTATTATTTTGTATAAAACCCCTGCAAAAATGTATATTTAAAGTATATGAAAATAAATCACTCAAATATATTAAAATTAAAATGTATTATTTCCCCTCAAAATATAAAAAGTGTTTTTTCCCCTCTCAATAAAATAAAACTATTTAGACTCATCAGTGAAGTAGGACCGGGTAGAAGATTTTCTTGCATTGCTAAACATTTTTCTCATTAGGAGCCAAATTATATTTTAATGTTGCAATAAAAATTTTTCTAAAATGTTTTACACACCCCTGACAATTTAACTTGCTTTTGATGACTTAGTAGCCAACTTATGAATATCCTCTGGCTTATAAAATGGAAAACACATCCGAATCTATTGAAGGATGCAAAATAGTTTAAACCCAAAATACCATGCTTTTTGAGTTCTTATGTCTGCTTTTGATAGTTTCCTATTTTTTGAGTTCTGGATAATTTATGTGCCTTTCAATAAATTCATCTTTATCTGAGCAAATTTAAATGAGTTTTTCTGAGTAGGTATTTTAGAAATATTTACAGAGGGCATTTAATACATAACCCTAAAAACACAGCCATCTGACCCAGAAATTACTCTCATATACCCACCATAAAACATGTTCAAAAAAGTTCAAAGAAGCAAAAGCCAAAAACTGGAGAAAATCCAAATACCTATGAACAGCAGAATGAAAAATAAATTATAGCATATTCATATCATGGAATATTACATAGTCATGAGAATGAATTAACTGCACAAAATAATAAAGCTGAAACTCTTAAGCAACGTTTTTGTGGGTGAAGCAGATACAAAAGAGTTTGGTGTATGGAGGTCTCAGTGACTGGTTTTTAGGGGTGCTGGCAATGTTCTGTTCCTTGATCTTAGTCCAGGTTCCCTCAATCAAAAGTTCACTCAAAAAGAAGATTAAAATAACAGTTACTTGTACCTTTGAGTTTATATTGTATACCGCTTTCAAAGCACTTTCTAAAAACTGCACACTGATGCCTAAGAGTCACCTTCAGAGGACCTCTTTTGTTGCTCAGATGTGACCTCACTCTCTAAGCCCAACTCTGTCAGTAAAATCATTGCCCTTTCCCTATGTGGGACATGACATCCAGGGGTGAAAGTCTCCCACGCAGAGTTGGAGAAGACTCCCAGGGATGAATCCGGCCCTGTCACCATGGGATCAACAACGCTATTCTGATCAAAAGGGGGAAAAGAAGTGTAACAAATAAGGTATCAGTAGTCTAGAGGCTACTCTAGAGGTCACTCTTATGCAAACTTTACTTAGACATTGCTACCTATCAAAACTTGCCCAACCCCAACCAAAATGATTACAGCCAATCCTAAAGAACACCCAGGGCAATATATAAGATTCTACAGAGGTTCCATGCACAAGGGTAACTTTCCAGAAATCTACAACCTCCAGATGGGTCCCTGGACTAAATAAGTCCTGAAATACAGAGAGGCCAGCCCTTCCAGAATATCAACTAGTTCCATTTCTTTACCCCTTGTTACTGACAGTTCTTCCAACATGAAAAAGTTAGGATGGGCATAGCCCAAATACCTCTAAAGAGTGGGAGAAAGATCAAAGGTGATGCTGGAGTTATACAGAGAAGGTAGGCTTTAACAAAAGAGTATGATTGCTGAATCATTACATTGATACTTCTTTTAGTCTCCAGTGTCTATAGAACAGCTAGAATAAAAGCCTAAAATTGTGGAATTGTAATCCATACCAAGCTCTGAAATCTGTTCTACAACTAATTGTTGCACTGTGTGTTTAAATTTATTGCTTTTTTGTATATATGTTATTTCACACAAAAAAGAAAAAAAGTACTGACAAAAAATTCTTCTAGTCTCCAACGTTCTGGAGCAGCTAGAAGGAAAAATTGGGGAGGATGGTATAGTAGCCCATGACAAACCCTGGGATCTGTCCTGTAACTATATTTGTTGAAGAGTGCTTTGAAAACTATTTCTTTTTTCTTTCTTTGTTTTGTATATATGTTGTATTATACAATAAAAAAAGTTTTTAAATAACTGCAAAATAAAAATTAAATAATAAAACTTCACACTGGGAATTATTAGGGGTCATATGCTGTTTGATAGCAGATGTAGAGTAGAGCCCAAACACCCAGTATCACAACTACATTAAATCCAATGACCCTCCATTGCCATTTATAGAATGACAATAATTTTTTGCTTTATATACATATGTGTGTATGTATATTTTTATAATGATTTGGTCTTAGCATAACTCTGATCTTACCAGAGTTCACCACAACTTATTGGTAATTTGTTGTATTTTTCTCAGACAAGGAGGCATATAGCCCAAATTTTTGCCTTAAAAGTTTGGTTGACCTCTTTGCCTTCTCTGTAGCAGGGAAGACTAGAGAGGAGAAAAGGAAGCTATGAATAATGTGAAGGGTCAAAAAATAGAATAATGGCAATAGCTGAAGAAATCAGTGGAAACTCCTTTTGGGAATAAGCAAGAAACAATATTTTGTGCCTTGTGCCTTGAGTCATAGGGGGAAGTTCCTTTATGCTAGTCCAAGCAAACACTAGCCTTTCTGAAAGGCAAACATCAAGACAGAACTAAATATGCAAAAGATTTATGAGGGGAATGCTTATGAACAAAACTGGGATAAAGGTAGGGAAGTCTGGGGAGCCAATGGTCCGCAATGTAAATCTGACTCAAAAAGGAAACAAAGAAAGAAAGAAGGTGGGGTGAAAGAGTCTTAGACTGCTGTGCAGTTTTATGAAACTTCAGTAATGTCAATGGAGAGTCTTCAAATCAAATTTCCCTATCAGATGAGCCCATATCCCCCAAGAAGAGGTCTGCCTTCGTATCCCTGCTGCCCTCAATCATGGGCTAAGAGGAACCCCTGGAAAGTATGGTCTCACCATGAATGTGGTGATAGATGTCAAAGAACAGTAGCTGGGGCCATCTGTCAATTATGTTCCTCCCAGGTGGAGATTCCAGAGGAGCATTTTCATGGCTACCAAATGTTACATATCCCAAACTGCCATTAAAATAAAGGGAGAATGCTCATATTGAAGACAATCAAGTCTGGGGATTTTTAAAAACTGTATGCCTTCATATGTATTACCCAGATTTATGCTTAGAGATATACATACATATAAGTATGTATTTATGTATGTATGTATTAATTTATAAGTATACAGTATATATCTCAGTGGAAGAAGTATCTGTTCTACTTTTAAAGATAAACTTTTCCCATTTATTCATTTAAAAAATATTTATTGATTATCTATTGTCTACCTGGCACTACTTTAGGCTCTGGGAAGACAGCAGTAAATAAAACAAAGAGCCAGTCAAGTGATATGTGCCAGATAGTGATAAGAACTTTAAAACTGGATCAGAAGATTGAGAATGATTGGGGCAGCAACACACTATTTCAGAGAGAGTAGTCAAGGAATTTCTCTCTGATAGGTAGAAAATTGAATAAAGTGAAGAAGTAATAAACATCGATATCCATAGTAAAAGCATTCCACACAGAGCAAAGGGTGAATGCAGAGGTTCTAAGGACGCAGTGTGCTTGTCTTGTTCCAGGAACAGCAAGGAAGCTGGTTGAAAGAGCAAAAGGGAGAACAGGCGACTGTAGAGTGAGGTGCATGGAGCAGAAGGGAATTAGATGAGGGAGTTAGCTGGGGCCAGATCCTACAGGCCTTGGAGGCCATAAAAGTAGCTGTAGATTTCATTCTGAGTAAAATGGGAAGTCACTGGATGTCTTGGCGTGAAGAAGTGATATGATCTGATTCACTTAATTAAAAGAATCACTCTGGTGTCTGAGTGAATACCTGACTGTAAATAAAGCAAGATCCTGAAACCACATTTCCCAACTTCTCAGGCTCTATTTCCTAAATCAATTTAATGTCTCAATTCTTTCCCAGTAGGTGGCATATTCAAATAGAGTAACTGAAGAACTTTTAATGAAGGGACTGTGTATGAGAATTTAGGCAGGTTAAAGGGAAACCAACAACATAAATTAATGCTCTCCGGTCCTCACTCACAGGGCTTTAGGAGAAAAAGGAGGGAACAATTACCAGAACCCTGGGAGAGATCAGTATTTGTAGGAGAGAAGCATCAGGTGGAAGCTGTAGGGGACTTAGCTATTTGTGATCCATGGCCCCAATACAGAAGGAGGCAGAGCAATCAATAACTCATTTCACTCTTCGACAACCTTCTGCTGGTGTGTCTTATTGACCAAATCCAACCAGAAGTTAGGAGGCAAGAGAACACATTGATGCAGTTTATATATTTCACCCTCTTGGTAGAGGAACTGCAAAAAGATGCTGAGTGAAATTGTGGTGAGGCTTGGCAATTAGTTGATATGTTCTTGCACAACTATTTCCCTTCTTAGAAATGATTCTTACTCCACAAGTCTCCATGTGCCTCTATTATTCTATCACTCTCATCATCTTCCCAGAAAAGCTTCTTGAATTCATTCATTGTCATCATTTACTGATTTCACATTCTTTCCACTGCCCTCTTCAATCTGTCTTCTGCTTCCATCTCTCACTTGAAAGAGCTCTTCCCAATGTCATCATAAAATCCCTAATTGCCACATCTAATAATCTCAATCTTTTCTTCATTTTGTTTGAGTAATTTTCAGCTTTTGATCATGGTAATGAGACTCATTTTCATGAAGCACTTTCTTCTTTAATTCCTGTTTTGGTTGGCTAAGGCTGCCGGAATGCAATATACCAGAAATGGACTGGCTTTTATAAAGGGGATTTATTTAGTTACAAATTTACAGTTCTTCAGAGGAAAGACATTTGGCTTCCCTCTGGCTTTCTCTGTCACGTGGGAAGGCACACACATCTGCTGGTCTTTCCTCCAGGCTTCTGGGTTCAAATGGCTTTCCTGGGGGTGATTCCTTTCTGCATGTCCTAACATCTGGCTCTGAACTGCTGAACCCTCTTCTGACCTTTCCTTTTAAGCCTCACCATTGAGGAACGCACTCCTCTTATCCAGTGGCAGACGTTATCAGCCATATATGAAACTCACATGCTGATGATTTAAGTCCACAGCAACAGAATAAATGGGCACCATCACCTGGTCAAGTTGACACCTGAAGAAAACAATTACAGTTTCCAAGCTAACAATTTTCTCTCTTCTTTGGCTAATTCTTATCAGGCTCTTTTCTTGGATTTTCTTCCAAAGCCCCCACCCATTAAATTTGCTGCTTCCCAAGGGTTTTCCCTGAATTTCCTTATTCTGCACAGAAACCAATCACAAATGTCAACAAGGAATCAAATAAATGACAAAAATGAGTGATGTGGTTCAGATAGAAGGAAAACTAATCAAATACCTTCATTGTGAATAGCAACTGATTCTCGATCACAATGTATGCAAGTGGTATGGCCTGTGGCAGACTGAGGAGGACATGACCTACTCTAAAGGAACCAAGCTGCTCAGACCCATCTGAGTGTTTTCAGAAATAGAAGCTTAGTATTGTCAAATCACCTGATTTCCTTTTTAAGGAAAGCTAAGAGTTTCTTAGAAAATGATGCAAATTAAACAAAAGAAAACAAGATTTAAAATACATTTGGGGCAACACTATTCAGATCAGAAACACTATTTGTATTTATATTTTGACTAGTGCAGTTCTTAACATAACTTATGTGGACAGCTTAATTGAACACCGTAAGTACATGGAACCTTGAGTAGGTCATAAAATTCTGTAGGTTTGTTCAGAGTGATGCCCCAATAAATCCCAGAGTAATTTGAACAGTGAGTAAAAAAGTATTTGCAAAGTTGCCTTTGGGGAATGGTGAGAAAGGGGGAAAATTCAACTTCCCCAAGTGGAGAATTCTTGATATTCTCACAAGCAGTGGGGACAACCAAAGCAATAGGCTGAGTCCCCAATCTTGGGGTTTGTTCATATGCAACTTAACCTCACAAAGGATAGGTCAAACCTACTCTAAATTAGGCCTAAGAGTCACCCCCAAGAGAACCCCTTTCATTGCTCAGATGTGGCCTTTCACTCCAGCCAACACAACAAGCAAACTCACTGCCCTCCCCCGTCTACATGGGACAAGACTCCCAGGGGTGTAAACCTCCCTGGCAACATGGGATAGAAATCCTAGAATGAGCTGGGACTCAACATCAAGGGATTGAGAAAACCTTCTAGACCAAAAGGGGGAAGAGTGAAATGAGACAAAATAAAGTGTAAACGGCTGAGAGATTCCAAACAGAGTTGAGAGGTTATCCTGGAGGTTATTCTTATGCATTAAATAGATAATCACCTTGCTAGTCAAGATGTAATGGAGAGGCTGGAGGGAGCTGCATGAAAATGTAGAGCTGTGTTTCAGTAGCCATGTTTCTTGAAGATGATTGTATAATGATATTGCTTTCACAATGTGACTGTGTGATTGTGAAAACCTTGTGTCTGATGCTCCTTTTATCTACATTATCAACAGGCGAGTAAAACATAGGGAATAGAAATAAATAATAGGGGGAACAAATGTTAAAATAAATTTAGTTTGAAATGCTAGTGATCAATGAAAGGGAGGGGTAAGGGGTATGGTATATATGAATTTTTTTCTGTTGTCTTTTTTGTTTCTTTTTCTGAATTGATGCAAATGTTCTAAGAAATGATCATCATGATGAATATGCAACTATGTGATGATATTGTGAATTACTAATTATATATGTAGAACAGAATGATCATATGTTAAGAATGTGTTTATTGGTTGTTATATATATTTTTTTAATTTAAAAAATAATAAAAATAAATTTAAAACAAACAAACACTATTTGTGAGTCTGGCCCAGAGGTTCATTTTGCAACCTCGGCTCTATGCACATCTCTCCAACAATGTTTCATTTTTAGACCACTTGTCTTTGTACTTCTGGATATGTAGAAAGAACATTATATGGAACAATCACACAAGTCTACCCACAAGAATATCAGGCTTCATATGTCAAATATTAGTGTCAGCACCTCCCATTCCTAAACCTGCATCCCTCTCACAGTCTCTTTCTCAGAGCATAGCATAGTCAGGGATCTGAAGTCACCTTGGACTCCTTACTTTCCGTTAGCACATCTAGCCATATGTCATATCAATTCAGTGTCTTGAAAATATCTCACATGAGTTTTCAAAATCTCTCAAATGAATTCCTCTCTCCAGTCCTATAAATACTGCCTTGATTTATGTCTTTTTTCTAATAGCAACCTTTATATTCTAAGTACTAAATTAATCTTTTTAAAGCGAATATGTTATCTAACTTATTATGTAGTAAGAGTGTGAAATTATGCCTTAGTTTGGATTCTAAGACAGAGCATAAGGAAAGAGAGCTGAAGTACGGAGGGTTTATTTGGGAGGCAATCTCAAAAAGTGTAAGTGAGGGAGTGGAAAGGAAAATCCAATATAAGGAAGATTATCAGGGTTTCCTCTATAAGCAACAAGGGTTGAAATATATGAAAATGCCTCCAAGATTGTCCAACTAAAAGATGAGAATTTGGAGCATTTATCTATAGCTCCTGTTCCCATTGTTAGAAGTTGTCCTTGGTTCATTTTTGCATTGCTTGAGGGGCTCTCACAGCATCTGGGACAGAAAGTGGAAAGACACACAGCACAAACCTGAGTTGGACCACTGCCCTGGCAAGGGGAGTCTGAGCTCACATGAAACTGTTCACCGCTGCAGCTAAGTCCAAGGAAGGCCAAGGGGAGGTGATGTGAAGCTTCAAAGCCATCTGCTGCAGATAAAGGAAGTAAAGCTTAGACAAGTAACACAGATTTTGTAGTCGCCAAGCTAGGATTCATTTGAAGTCTGTCTGAATCCAAAGCCTGTTGCTTTCAATTGCTATGAAATATCATCAATTATGTCCATTATAAAATGCACGTCTGATACTGTCTCTCTCCCTTGAATGTCATCAGCAGACCTATGACCTTCAAAATAGACTCCATTCACTTTACAATGGTGTACGAGGCACTAAAGATCCCATCTCTCCCTGTCTACCTTTCTACCTTGTACTGTGCACTCTTTGTACCCTTCCAAGCCCTTGGCACATCCCCTAATCACTCTGTCCTGCTGTCATCAGCAACCTAGCTAGTAAATATGAATGATAGCTCATAGTCACCTTCTATATAAAAAAAGTCCTCTTTTTTCTCTACCCCTCCAAAAAATCTTTCTTTTTCTGTTGGGCAGTGTAAATTCAGACAAGGTCCTCGGGTCTAGTTTGGCAGGTGAGGAACAGAAGTAGGGGTGAGGTTCAACTTCTCTTCCACTATTTGGAGCAAAAACAGAACGTTCCAACCTCCAGCAAACTTTCTTATATGGCCCTTTTCTGTCTCAGGACTTCCATATATGCAATAACTTCTCTACAGAAAGGCAAATGCACATGACACACATACACACACACACTCATTTGTGTTTCAAGACCCAATCCTGAACACCTACCCTGGCCCTTCCTTATCCTTTCCCTCTCCCCTCAGATGGAGAATCTATCTTTCTCTTTTTTGCATAATACCCCTAAACAATTATCGATTTGTATTAATACAGCTTATTTATATAATTTCCCCATGACTATGAACTCTATGTAAAAATAAATGACAATTTGTATCTTTGCAGCTTTGTCTTCTAGCTCAGGGCCTAATTCAGCTTGGACAAATATTTATGAACTAAATAGGTAAAAGGAAAGTAGGAAAGCAGGGAGGGAGAGAAGGAGAGAAGGGGGAAAGCAGGAGGGAAGGGGGAGAGGAAGAGAAAGAGAGAGAGGAGGGATAACAGAAGGAGTGTTGAAAGTTCGTTTGGTGTGCTGATAAGCTGAGGAGGAGCTAATGCTAAATTTAATAGAATACTACTCTCCCCACCACACACACATACACATAAAATCCCCAACCCACAGCCCCCAAGCAGCAGCAACCCTGGTTCTGATGGCAGAGTTTAGTTAGCTCAAGGATAACACATGACATAAGCTGGATGACATTAAACTCTTCGTGAATTCATGCCCAAACCAATTCCCTCTGCAGGGAGGTAACATTTCTGTAGTCTTCCATGGTACTTTTAGAATCTCTCTAGGCTATGGTAACAACAGATTTAGTAGACAAGAGGGAACTAGCAGCACATCACATGAACTGAACTGGGAAATGTCCTGGCCAATTAACAGCAAATGTCTCTGGCAATTAACAAAAAGCCTGGGAACAAATACTATCTATGTTGTTATGCTCAGTCCTGGAATGTTTATTGTCTCTCCATGTCTTTGGTTTTACAGTTTCAACATTTGAAAGACGTAGGTTCCACTCTTTCACTAGTTTGTAAGATCCCTTGAGGACCCAAACCCATCTAATATATCTTTTTTTATTCACATAACGCCTAGCACAATGTTTGACTCAAAGTTGGAATGTCATAAATATTTTTGAAATAAAAATGCCTATGCCGAATCTGAAGCTATGGTTCAGGTCTCTTGCTACCATGTGTTTGCAGCATGACATGGATGTACAAATTAAATAGTATGGCTTAAGCATTTCTCTACTTTTGAGTTGCCTTTATCAAAATGAAAACAGTTAAATTTAGGTTTGTATTAGGAAGGACATTTGGAGGTCATCTAGTTCAACTCTTTCCTTTTTCCGATGAGAAACCAGTTAAATTGCCTTGTCCAAAGGTCACAGAGCTGGAAATATGGAAGGACTGTAATCAAGCGCTGGCTCTCCAGACTCTCAGTCAAGTGCTCTTTCTTTTACAGAAAATGTTCTCTCATTCTTTTTAGTAACCAAGGCAACAGGGCATTTTTATAACAACATTTTGAAAACATACAGCACTTAAGTATATTTTGGTAGTTTTCTCACTAACACACATCAACCAGCCCTGAGCTTTTATGTGCTTAGATTCAAGAGCCATTTTTGATCATTTGCCATTAATCCTTCCCTCTTACCTGCTTGAGAGAATAGAGAGATATCAGCTATGGTCAAGCTTTACTATTAATTGTATGAATTTATATACATATACACACTGCTGTATGTACCTTACCTGCTTTCTGTTAGCCTTAGAGAATGAGGTGTAAGTCCTCCTTTTCAAGGCCAAGCCTTATGTCCTGATTCTCTTCTGCTCCTGGAGATTTTGCTGTATAGTCTATCTCTTCTTTCTCCTGAGTCTTAGATACCTCCCTAGCTTCTGACACCATAAACAGGCTCAAATCTCCTCCATCATATAGCCTCCTGACTCTATGTCCTTGTTATAGACATAGATTTGGATTAACTACCATCCAAATCTTATCCTCTCTTTCTTGTTCAAACATCTTAAAAGAATACACTCAAGCTCATTTTTAAACCTTCATTCATTTCTCATCTCACTATAATCTGCCATCTGCCTCCAGTACTGTAATGAAATAGCTCTAGCCAAAGCCACAAATTGCTTCCTGAACATCACACGCAAGAGGAATTTCCATGCTTATGTTACTGTCTCATTCTTATTTCTCAAAACAACTCCCTATTCTTTCAGCTTCCATGACTTAGCCCTCATCTGATCCCCTGAAATGCTTCTGACCATTCTTCCTGTTTGCTGAGTGAGTTCCTTTGCTTTGACCTTCTCTTTGAATGTCAGTTTCCCACAGAATTCTGGGCTTGGTCCATTGCTATTTTCACTGGACACACTATTCCTGGTAGTCTCACCTATAACTGCACGTAATGATGGTTTCAAGTAGCAATATATACTAAAAATCACCAAATCTATAATTTCAGGCCAGTCATCTCTGATATTCAGATGTATGTATTTATCTACCATATTGATGAATTTCATCTTTAGGCATTAAAACATCTCAAACTCAATATCTAAAATTTAATTCAATATCTTTGTACATGTGCTCCCCCACCTATTCAGTAGGATCCTCACCAAAATATCGGATCTAAAAAAAGCTTGTATTGGGCAAGCTGCAAGATCGCATTGCTATAAGTTTACATAAGATTATATATATATATATATATAAATTTTATATATATATAAAATTGCAGAAGACACAAGATTAAGAATAGTGAAGTGTAAATTGAATACAGGTGACCATACACTGAGAAGTCCAAAATGATCCTAAGGCATTAATTCCCATATACTCCATGCCCCATTTTACTCCCCAAAAGGAAAGAATTTTGGACTTTCCCTTTGAGAACTGGAACTGGGATGAAGATGGGAGCCAAACACAAATTGCATTATATTCAAATTCCTATTATGGATTATTTTACTGAATTTTGTATCTTATCTAGTGATATCACCATCAACCCAGTCACTTAGACTAAAATCCTTGGGCTGATTCTTGTATCCTCCTTCTATTACACCCTTTTTTGTAATGAAGACAGGATGTATTAGCCAAAGTTCTCCAGAGAAACAGAACCAATAAGAGAGGGAGGGAGACATTAGGGCATTCTCTTTAGTTAAAGTCAACTGATTGCAGATGTTAACTGCATCTACAAAATACCTTCAGAGCCACCCTTAAATTGGTATTGATAGCCTAGTCAAGTTGATGCATGAAACTAACACCATCCCGGTCCCTTCCCTTCTGTCTTCAACAAATAGAATTGGCCATGCCCTGATTTTGTCTCCACTGTTTATATATCTTTTAAGTACTTATAACATTTAATTATACTTAGTCACTTATTTATTTATTTCCTACAAAAATTGTAAATATGTTGAGGGAAGGGGTACTGGGCCTAGACGGTGGCTACAGAGTATGTATAATTATATTTGAAACTACACTATGAACTTTTCTCGATGCATGCTATATTTCATACATTGAAGAAAAATAAAGAGAAAATTAAATAAATTATATAGAGTCAGTGAGAGCATCTGGAAAGGCAGAAGTCAAATTAAAAACAAAGAATAGGTAGGGGAAAAGAAGCAAGGGTGGACAATCTTAGGCAAGGTAAGGGTACAGTCACAGTCTATGTTTGCTGTCTATCACTTTCCCAACCATCGTGCCTATTTTGAAATATCTTTTTTCCTTGTATCTTATTCATAGTTCCCAACTACCAAGTGAGATAAAGCCCACACTCATTAGAATCATGCACAAACACTGACTGTCTTGACTGCACGTACAGACTGGAACTTGTGAAAACAAAGAGAGATTTTTCCTCAAAAATAATTTTGCTATATCCTTTAAAATACATAAGAGGAGAATTATTTTATACACAAATGACCTTAGCCATCTTTATTGTGTCTTTCCAAGAGTTTAGATGCCAGGCCTCAATGGGGAAAAAAAATTATGTTTTTTATTATAATTCACATATTTTTAGAAACGCTAAACATCAGATTTATTATTACTCTTTCTTTGCAAGTCTTTATTTAAAGAAGTAGAAAATCTTCATTTGCATAGATGTTCCTTTGGAAATAATGCAGCGAGAGGCAATTCTAGTACTTCTAGATGGAAAATACTTGGGGTTAGTAATTTTGTTGGAAGTAGGAGCCAAGATACTAATCTGAAGGATGTGCTTTCCATGCATGCTCACTGTTTTATCAGACTGCATGGGGGGGGGGGGTAATTTTTGAGAAGGGGAGAATGGCAGCTAGGGATTGTAAAGGGGATAACTCTTCTCACCTCTTTTAAGTGTGCAAATGCCAAACACCACCTGTATCTGGATTGTTGGGATTGTTTGTTTTGTTTTCACTTTATATAAATGCAACAAATATAATGAAGCAAAGGATTTAGAGCTAAAATTATCTGAGAATGAGTCTGAATGATCATAGTTATAACTATTTCTAAATTGGAAAAGTTAAAAATTAAAATTTCAATAGAAGGAATCAGGAACAAAAGTTTTCCTCTTAGTAAATTTTAAAGCACTGAAAAAAGTAGTAAATATCCCCCACCTCCATGTCCATCTATTTTCAAGCTTTATATATAGTGATGGAACAGCATCTCTCATTTCATATCCCTTAACTTGTATGAAGCACATTATTTTATATATTGCTTGAGGAAACATTATGAAATTGTGGAATCAATGTCCTAAATTTCATCTAAACCACCATAGAATGGATGGAATCATTCACTTGCCTTAGGTTTTATTTGAACAGAATTTGAAGTGGTGACCATCAGACAACCACACATTTTCCCTAAACAATAGTTTTTATCCCCTAAACTCTTTTTAGGAGTAGGGTGGCATAATGTGACAGTAAGTGTCTCCAAGTACAGTTGAACCAAATTACATTCTTGAGCCTCTGCGTGCTCTGCCTGTTGATGGCAATGTCCTGTTTCTGACATCCTTCCTCATCAGCTGTCTTGCTAAAGTGTGTAGTGAGTAATGATTACAAGGTGCTATTTAATGAATATGCTACTCATGACTCTGAGCCAAATGTGACCCCTACTAATCTTCTACTATTAAACAGTAATTATCCATTCTCCATGCAATTGCAGTTGCCTGTGCCAGAGATCACATATTGCCAAAATATGCCAGTAAACTATTCAACTTTCTAAAATTCTCAACATTCAAAGTGCTAATATTGATATAGAAATGTATGGGAAGTAAAAAGTTTGAGTCTTGGGAAAATCAAATGTAAATCACCTTGCTTCCAGTAATTTGAGTGAGACTTGCAACGTCTTTTTAAACTAGCTTTTATATAGGCAATGAAATGAAGATGCCAGAGATTAATGCTGTCAATTTCAGTGACCAGCATGTATTTGAAAGGCAAACATATAAATCTAAAACAAATAGAAGTGTATTGCTTAATTTCTGGTTATCATTCATTAGACAATTGCCAGGAAATTAATAGTTATACATCCATCTCTTCTTAAATTCACTTTGGAAAATTTCCTACTTCCATTATTTTGTTAGATTTTCAGGGACCTTTGATGGCTCTTGTAATCAGCACCAGAGGAGCTACAAAATCAAATAGATTAAAGTACTGAGAGAAGGAAGACAAGTGTATTCTACAATACACTTTGATTTTTTTCAATGTCTCAAATTCTTTATTTTCTAATTTTTTTTCAATGTGTGAAGTCTTTGTCTGGGTTTGTGACACTTTGCTTTTAATGATCATAATTCTAGCAATAAAGAAAAAAAGAGTTCAGGATTTTCAGTCACCTGTTGCTCAATATAAGCAAAGTAGTAAGCAAGATGTAATTTGTCATGATGCCCTGTGTTAGAGTGAATTATGAAATCCCTCAAAAACAGATGTTCTTAATCTCAATTCACAGTCCTTTGTGAATCCATTTGTAAATAAGACTTTTTGAAGATCCTATTTTTAGTTAAGACGTGGCTCAACAAAATCAGTGTGTGCCTTAATCCATATTTCTGGAGAACTTATTAAATCCACAAGTCAGAGAGAAACACAGACACAGATCAAGGACATTTCCACATGATGGGAGACAGAGGTATAAACCAAGAAATCCTCAAGGAGTGCAGCTAAATCAGCCCCAGAACACTATAGAATTTGGGCAGAAAGCATAGCCTTCTGGCTTGACTTTGGGCTTCTGGTATCTAAAGCCATGGGCTAATAAAGGCTTGCTCTTCTAGCCAGTCCATTGGGTGGTATTTAACATAGCAGCTTGGAAAACAAAGATATACACCAAACAAATTTTCTTAGCATTGGAAAAAAATGATTTGACATCATTTAAAAAGTAAATCTACTTTGTTACAAATAATTTTTTCTGGTACAAGCTTCTCTTACATACCTTCATGTTCATTTTTCATTATTATATTTAATTCATTATGTGTTCAATTAATAGACCTAGTTTTAAGCATTGGGCTAAATTTGGGGGCTAAAGAAGAGAATAAAGAACTGTCCCCTGATTTATAAAATGTACATTTTAATAGGCCAGACAAATATAAATTAATATAGGCACAAAAAGGTATTATGGATGCTATGATAGAAGCAGACACAAGGAACAATTGAGCAAATGTGCAATTTTAGAAAGAGAAAGGGATAAGGTGGCATGTGAATATGGAACAGAAGTCTTCATAGTAGAGATGACTGCTGAGCTGAGACTTGAAAGATAACAGGTATATTCTATGTACCTGTGGTGGTTTAAAAACAAATCCAACTATTCTTTAACACTTTTTCCCCCTAGTTGAATTGAAGTCTAGTTCCCCTCATTTTGAATATGGATTGGCCTTAATGCCTGACTTTTAACAAACAGAATGTAGCAGAAGCAACACTGCAGTTGTTCAGGCTTGTCATAAAGGATGATAGAACTTCCACCTGACACCCCTGCTTTACTGAGATATGCATTTTTGAAGCCCTGAGCTGCCATCTAAGAAGTCCAGCTCCTTGAAGCTACCATGCTAGAGAGACCAGGTTAAGGGTCCACTTACAGAGGGATGTGTAGGGACCCAAAACTGTTCCAGACCCCAGTGGTTTGAGTCTTTCATGCCCAGGTATGTGATGTGTAAGTTAGCAAGACTCAGATGATCCCAATTCCAGCCACCCTCTGACTGCAACCACCCGAGACACCCCACTGACAGAAAACACATAGCTAAGCCCAGTTAATTCCCAGAAACACCACAAAGTTTTGCTGTGATTTATTACACAGCAGTAGATATGTAGAATAGGAAACAAAGAGGACAGCTTGTGAAAAGCTATGGAGGCTTGAAATATCCTGGTTTTTCCATGCAAAAGCAAATAGATGGCATGGCCAGAAGATAGAGTGCAAGTTTTGCTTAAGGAGACAGGGCTAAAGAGCTAAGTAGAGGCCATATCAAGAAGGTCTTAGTGTGTTCTAGTTTGCTAGCTGTTGGAATGTGATTTACCAGAAACAGAATTACTTTTACAAAGGGGAATTTATTAAGTTGCAAGTTTACAGTTCCAAGTTGTGAAAATATTCAAATTAAAGCAAGGATATAGAAATGTTCAATCTAAGTCATCCATGGAAAGATACCTTGGCTCAAGGAGGCCAGTGACATTCAGGGTTACTCCCTCAATTGGAAAGGTACATGGTGACATCTGCTAGCTTTCTCTCCAGGCTTCTTGTTTCATGAAGCTCCCCAGGGGTCACTTTTTCTCCTTCATTTCCAAAGGTCTCTGGTTTTATGGGCTTTCATGGTTCTTGTGGCTCTAAAGGGACTCTCTCCAAAATGTTTATTCTTTTAAAGGATTCCTGTAAACTAATCAAGACCCACCTGGAAAGGGTGGAGCCACATCTTCCTCTAATCAAAAGTTAACACCTACAACTCGGTGAGTCACATCTCCATGGAGGTAATCTAATCAAACTCCCAACCTAAAGTAGTGAATAAGGATTAAAAGAAATGGCTGCCTCCACAAGATGGATCAGGATTAAAGCATGGCTTTTCTAGGGCACAAAATTCTTTCAAACTGGCACATCCCCACTCCTGGTACCAAGCTGTATTAGCTAGGGTTCTCTAGAGAAACATAATCAGTGGAGAAATCTCTAAATATAAGATTTACAAAAGTGTCTCATGCAACCATGGGCATTTAAGAGTCCAAGATCTGTACAGCAGGCCATGATCTGGCAGCACCAATGAAGGTCCTCAATTAACTCTTAAGAGGCTGGTTGGCTGAAGCAGAAAGAATGATTGTCTCTTCTGAATCCTCCTTAAAAGCCTTCCTGTGATTAGACTGTCACCCATTGAAGAAGACACTCCCTTTAGCTGAGTGAAAATGCAATCAGTTGTGGATGCAGCTAATGTGGTCATGATTTAAGTCCATGAAATGTCCTCACAGCAACAGACAGGACAGTGTTTGCCTAACCAGAAACTGGGCACCACCAACTGGTCAAGTTGACACATGAACCTGACCATCATATAGTGTGTCATGGTGTTGGGGCTAAATTTTTTTCCTGAAACTAATGGGGATTCACCCAAAATTTGAGACATATCTAATTATAAAGATTAGTTTTATTATTTTTCAAAAAATTGTCAGAATATTATTTATTGATTATCTTATGGATACTCACACACACAAACTATAAGCAGTTTAACAAACAACATACTATGTGTACTTGCTTTGTTGTATACTTACTCTTTAGTCTCTGGAAACTGAAGAACTAACTGCTTAGATTAGCACTTCACTTTACTGAATTCAAAGCAACCCTTGTGGATAATGGCTTGTCCAGACATATTATCAGTCAGGGGTTATTTTCTAGTCGGCAGCTTCAGTGGTCTGACTTTATTTAGAAAGTCTTCAGTGCTTCATTGAAATAGTTCTTCTAAGTACTATGTACATGACTGAACTTTTGTGGCTATAAACATTACTTAGCAAGAGTCTTTAATTATAGGAACCCTGAGTGGGAGAGAAGTTTACATATTTGCCAAGCTCACACAGTTTTGTGGAGCTAAGGCCAAAAATAAGACCCACACCTTTTTTCAGTTCTTTGTAGAAAGATTTAGACCAGCCAAGTAGTGGCCATACTGGAAAGAAAAAATAAAGTAGCAAAGACTTTAATGCTTACTTGTGACTATTTCTGCAGAAATATTATTGGGTTTGGCAAATGTTGATATTTTGATAATCTATATCTGCAACTCGACATTATATTTTAGCAGAACAGTATATGTTTAAAAAACAACAGAGATAGAAAAGTATTCTAAAAAATAAGACCTGCTTATTTTATATATCATGTATACATTTATGTCATAGTTGGATTTCTAGAGCAAAAGGAGATATTTGAAGTTGTGAATGCATCTATTGGAGGTGAGTTTTGTGAAAAAGCATAATACAGGGAAAAGATTAAACTTTAGAAATATATGTAACATAATGTCAAGTGGGACTTGTCCTATTGCCTCTGAATTTCAGCTGAAGCCAAAGACTGAGAAAAATGGATGGTAAATATTCTTCATTTTTTGGGGGGAGATGCATAGTCCAGGAATTGAACCCAGGTCTCCCACATGGGAGGTGAGCATTCTACCACTGAATCACCCATGCACCCAGGACTCTCTGAAGGAAGTTGTTAGAAAACACTAACTAAAAGAGAGCCTAACTGGCCCAGCAACTGATCCCCACCTTTTATCTCTATAAAAGAAGCCTGTTCATCAGAGTCGTATTATCAAGACAAAGAGTTATTAAACTTGGTGAGGTCCTGTACCCCCCATGCCAAGATAAGTGAGAAGGCAAGAGGACTGGATAAATATTAGGAGTGCCAAAAAAGGAGACACTAACTTCTCACTCTCTAACTAGCTACTAAATATTCATAAGTCTAACCAAAAAAATGGGATTTAAGGGATGATTTTTTTTTTTACGGAACCATTATATAGATGTTCCTTTTTGCTTTCTGGTATATCGGAGTAGACAGAGGGGAATACCTGAAATTCCTAAACTATAATTCAGTTGTCCCGACATCTGAAATGATTGAAAAGCCCTGATCTTGTATCTTTGTGACTAAAGAGCTGTTACTGACTTTATCTTGTCATTTTTTTGTAGGGCAAAGGCCCTAATGCAACTGAGGAATTTTAAGTCAGCCATGAATTAGTTTCAGCCCTTCATATTTGTAAATTATATCACCTAGACTCTACTATTGAAAGACAATTCATCTTTTGTCAGTTTGAAGCTATTATGTACCCCCGGAAAACCATGTCCTTTAATCTTCATTCAGTATTGCTGGATGGAATCATTTTTTATTGTTTCCATGCAGATGTGACCTACCCAATTCTGGGAGGTAACTTTTGATTAGAGGGTTTCCATGGAGATGCATCTCCACTCCTTCAAAGTGGGGTTGCTTACTGTAGTCATTTAAGAGGGACCATTTTGGAAAAAGCTTGAGAGCCACCAGAATCAACAGAGCTCACACAGCCAGAGACCTTTGGAGCAGAAGGAAAAATGCCCCTGGAGAAACCTTATGAAATGAGGAAAGAAAACTAGCAGATGTCCCCACATGCATTTCCAGCTGACAGAAACCACAGATATCATCAGCTTTCTTGAATCAAGGTATCTTTCCCTGGATGCCTTAATTTGGACATTTTTATAGACTTAACCTAATTTGGACATTTTCATGGACTTAGAACTATAAACTTGTAAGATAATAAATATTCCCCTTTTAAAAACCATTCCATTTATGGTATATTGCATCCAGGCAGCTTTTACTAACTAAAACATCTCCTTCCTTTTGGCTTATACCTTCAGTACTGAAATAATTGCACTACCTCCCCTCCTTTCCAATTACATTGTATTGAAATGATAATGATAATTTTGTCTCCTTTTCCTCTTCCCTTTCTAAAATCCATAAAAACTTTGAACCCCGTTCTGGTGCTTGTCCATGCAAAAAAGAAAAAGAAAAACCTCGAACCCCTTAAACTTGAGGAGACAGATTTTGGGCCAATAGACCATCTACTCTCCTACTACAAAAGCTAGTTATAAACTCTGTCTTTCTTTGAAACCCAAGTGTCTTAGGAATTGGTTATTTAGTGCATTGGACAAAAGAATCCACAGTCTCTGTCCAGTAGTAGAAGAAACTGGTATACATTCCCAAAGACATACACAGATATAGAGTCTGGTCCTTGCCTCCCTATGGAGAATGTTAAAGTGTGAAGATGGTTAAGCTGATTTGGATGGCAAAGCAATAGAGAGGTCATCAGTAGGGAGTAGCCTGCACTTATATTGTGTAGTGGAACAAGGATGCATAAGCTCCTTCTTGCCAAGCACATTTCTAAAAAGGTAGGGACCAAAACATCTTGATGGACTCCAGCCAAAAGGGCCTCCTGCAAGAAGCTGGAAATGTGCCTCATAAAGTTTCAAGAAGTCAGCCAGAAAGTGAGTACCCTGTGTCAGCCACCATCTGGAAATTTGCCATTAGAGACTACACTGACAGATGGATTACTAGAAATTACTCTAAGGAAAACATTGCTTTTCACTTCTCTCCAGCCTCCACTGTCTCTGCAGAGTTAGTGGAGTGGACGAGGAAAAGGTCTGGAGAAAACATAAAAAGGGCATGCTCTTGGCCTTGTATTTCCAATACCTGTATTTCCAATTTCTGCCTTTAACTGGGACAGGGAAGAAGCCTTGAAGGAGATGGATTTAGGTAAGCACAGGCACCTGATAAGTAGCCAATGCCAAGACTTCTCTTACCCCCCACCTCTTTCTCTGGGGAAATCACAAACACATCCTAAGAGGCCATCTTCCTGCCTTCCCCTATTCCAAACTCCTTTCTACTGTGTGCCACTCCACAAGGTGGGGGAGGTACTAAGTTATTGCAAATGTTCAGACAGACCTTAAACCCAGAAACCGACAAAGATCAAGCATCCCAGATGCTTATCAGAATAGGAACTCTGAGTGGCAGGGTTCCTTCCTCTTGAGGGGGATAAAAACCCCACTCAAACAGCATAGATTTGTCTCTCATCTACAGCACAAAGTGGGACATGCATGTGGAGCTGCCACTTATCAACCCAACTGCGAGCAGCATTTGGCCACCCTAGGAGATCTGCCTGATAGGACTTCTTCTGCTCATTTGGACTCTTTGTGCTGTGTAAGTTTCAAAGAGAATATTTGCCCTTTCTGGACTCTTTATACTGTGCAGTTAGTAAAGATTATTATTTGTGAAAAGTTTCTTTTGTACCCTGAACCTATGCTCCTACAATACACTGTTAATAGCAACTCACTGTACAGATGGGAATTTGAAGATCTGCTTAGGAAGTGTTAGACTTAGTGTGCTGGTTTGAAACTGTTGTGTATCCCAGAAAAGCAATGTCCTTTAATCCCAATTCAATATTTAAGGTGAGATTTTTTTATTAAGTTGTTCCCATGGAGATGTGACCCACCCAATTGTAGGTGGGATCTTTTGATTAGCTGGTTTCCATGGAAGGTATCTCTGCCCATTCAAAGTGGGTCTTAATCTGCCTACTAGAGTCCTTTAAGAGGGAACCACTCTGGGAAAAGCTTCAGAGCCAACACAAACAAGAAACCTTTAGAGATACAGAAGGAAAGTGCTACCAGGGAAGTTTTGAAAAGCCAGGAGAGACAGTGAGAAGACATTGCCATTGTACCTTCCCAGCTGATAGTGAAACCCAAATGTCATTGGCCCTTTCCTGAGTCAACGTATCTTTCTCTGGATGCCTTAGTTTTGATGTCTTTATGGCCTTAGAACTATAAACTTGTATACTTAATAAATTCCCTTTATAAAAGCCAACCCAGGCAGTGCAACAGTGGCTCAGTGGCAGAATTCTCTCCTGCCATGCTGGAGAACTAGGTTCGATTCCTGGAGCCTGTCCATGAAAAAAAAAGGCAGTCCATTTCCATTTCTGGTATATTGCATTTCCAGCAGCATTAACAAACTAAAACACCTAGTAATGCCTGAAAATGAAAAGTGTCCTTAAGGTGAAAGGGACCCAAAAGTTCAGCCTTCTCCTGATCAAAAAAGATGCTTGATCCAAGGAGGTTTCTGAATGCAAATATGGGAGACAAATAAAGCTGTTTTCTGATTATAACCTATCGGAATATCATTCATTCAGTTTAACTGGTTAGGTACAGAGAAGTATGAATGCCAATACTGTTACCTCAGAGCTTCATTATTTATAGTACTGGAATAATAAAACCTATTTCATAAAGTTGTTGACAGGCACAACTGAGATAATGCATGTACAACACCTAGCACATAAATGATAAATAAAAAGTTGTTTCTTCTTTCTTCTTATCTTAGTTACCATATTAAAAAAAGGATTAAATCATCTTATAACTAAGTGACTTAATTAGAAATTGAATATCAAAGCAAGTTAAAGGAAGGGAGTGGAATAAAAGCCGAACAAAGGGGCCAGGTTTGTTATTCTCTGAGTTAAGGAAATTTTCCAATTCTTCAAGTTAGAGAAACTCTTTTTGGATGCTAAAAACAATTTTATTATCCAAAGATTATACAGGGGATTCTCCTTTTATTTATGCTGTCCAGATATTCCAAAATTTATGGACTAATTATATTACAAAGGTTTATTTTTTTGTCTGTAATTTGACATTCAGAACGATTTTCTAGACTAGCCCCCATTAAAGCTGTTGAAGCCCTAATATTGTTAATCTTTATGGTGTTATTGACATTTCCCAAGTTCTGTTTCCTGATAACAGTGATCTTCAATATAACCCACTGTGCGATTGTGTGTGTGCACATGCACAGAGGACAGAGGAAACTTTTAAAAAAATCTCTTTCCCACATATGACGTATCTTGGTAGACTCTTGAAATCAGTTATCTTTAGCATCCTTCCATGCCCTACATTGTAGGCCACCCAGATCTGGTCCATAACATCCCAAGTGTTCTATGTTTACAAATTATTTGCTTTCCTGTCTCCAAGCAAAACTAACAAAGCTAAGCAAAACTCAGGGCCAGCTAAGTTTAGAAGGAAAGCAATCTGATTAAGTGAACTCATACTAGTATGTAAATGCCCCAAAGCCTTCTAGCATTTCCAAAAATGTTTGAAATTTATATTAGTCAGAGTTCTCTTAAGAAACAGAACTGACAGTGTATATACATATACAATGTGCAAATATTAAGAGATTTATTATAGGAATTGGCTCACACCACTGAGGAGATTGCTAAGTCTGAATTCTATAGGCTGCAATTTGTAACTCAATAAAGGTGAAGTTGAATTCCCCAAGAGAAGTTGCCTTGCTGAAGAAGAGACAGAAATTCTTTTCTCTGACAGCTGAAATCCTCATTTCTTCCAACTGATTGGATGAGGAGTTGCCTCTCATTGCTGAAGAGAGTTTCCTTTGTTGCCTAAAAGTGTAATCAGCCATAGAATCAATCTGATGATTAATGATTTAAATCCATCATTTATGCTCACAGCAACAATCAGGCTAGTGCTTGTTTGACCAAACAACGGGACACCACAACCTAGCCAAAATGAATCTAACCATCACATAACCTTATTAGGGTGTTCCTTTTTGATCCCAAATATACTAATTATAGAAATTCAGGTAGTATAACAAAATGAAATGAAAACTAAAAACCTCCAAACACAGTCAACATGTCCCAATCTATAAAGCGTCAAATCTTTTACAGCAGTAAAGGCAGTGATTTCTTGCCCTTGGGGATGGAGCAGGAAGGAGAGCAGCCAGTTGTGCATGGGCTGTGTGCGAAGCGGGACTCTTTAATTCAAAGATTGACTGCCTTTATTTCAAAATCTCATTCAAAATATACCTCTGATCTAAATGGTAGTTTTAATTAAATTGGATCATTGGCAACATTTCTAAATGTTGCCAAATTATTAATACTCAAACTAAATGAGAAAGGAAATTCTGTGAATAAAATAATCCCACTAAAAATCCATTTGATTTGTCAATTGGGGATAAGCTGTGAGTTTTCTAAAACAGAAGCCAAGTACCCTCTTAAGCTGGTGAGGCCCACTCAACAAAGCCATTACAGTCTTTAAAGAGATCCACATAGAAAGCTTGATTTCCATTTCTGTCCCAAGGTTTTCAGTGTTTTGGAAATAATAATCAGACTGTTCATTTATGTCTGATGAATGATTTTCTGAGCAGCTCAGCTCTACTTTTAGAGAACAAGGAGTGAATTGTCCCTGCAGCCAATAATGTTGAAGAACCGGCTCCAGTGAGCATAACAGTGGTAGGAGCTGTGAAATATTTGCCAGCCATGGTGGAAAACCTAGAACACCCTTTGAATTAGAGCATTTTGCTTAACAAATGTTGATGTTTATTCGGCAAAGCACTGTTGAAGTAGTTTTTGAACAGCTAGTACTTCCTTAAAATTCCTCAATCCCACCTCAATTTTCAGAAGCTTCATGGTATGATGAAAATCTAAAATCTAATCCTAGGTCTGTTAATAAACCCTTGCAATGAATGTGGACAACTTACTTAGTCATTGAAGGTCTTCTTTTTAAAATATGGAGGGGAGCATGTTATTCCTTAAGGTCCCTTTCATGCAAGGTTTGGCTACTGCTTCAGCTGCACTGAGTGTCCAGTAGCAGCAACACCTCAAAACCCAAGGCAGCAACTTCTCTTCTGACTCAGGCAATTCTTTCATGTTTTGACTTCAACACTCCAGCCTATCCCTTCCAATGAAAGAGTAATGAAGTCCTGAGTCTTTTTGCATTCATGTATTGACTCATCTACCTGCCCTTGCCTTCTTGTCACTTTGAGATATGTGATAACATACATTATGAGTGACTCAGAAATTCTAATGTTTGCTATTATTTGCTCTGCTAGTTCCCCCACCCTCTGCCAAGCTCTATACTTTGTAATCACAGCAAGAAAATTCCATAATATGCCATTTTCTGATGCTTGGAACAAGCCACCTAGAAACTGCACCTCAAAACCTGCTTTATGCAGAGAAAAAGAAGGAACACCTTTGAACTATGACTTTTTTATCTTATTTTAAGTAATCTTATTATTTTCTATGTCCTCTGAACTCAGTACCTTGGGTTCATTTGCTTTTTTTTTTCTTAATAGCTATAGTCTATAACTTTACTTTATAATCAAATGAGTTGAAGGTTCTTTTATAACCTGTTCTTCCACTTTTATTACTCAGAATACCTACTTTTTCTTCTTAAAGTAGTCCACCTGTCCTTTGTATGATCCATTTAGATTTCAGAGTTATCAGCACATTAATGGTAGCTGCAGTCTTCATAAGGGTGAGATCACTCAGCATAAGCATAAATTGAGAAGAGGGTTAGGGAGAACAAATCAACACCCTACCATCAGGCAATAGAAGTGGCATCAAAACAGCATTATCTATGAAAACCTGGAGTAAAGGGGAAAAATGGATGTTATTCAGAAAGCCAAGAAAGATGAGATTCACTATGGAGGAGAGGAGTGCACAGAAAAGAGTACATGTTGAGAGATCATTTAAAGAGACCTGATAATATGTGGATAATGAATACTGACATTAAAAATGGTCTCGAATGACAGCTTGCATAGGGTTGAAATGTGAGTGGTAGAAAAGGAAGTTTTTGCCATGTTCACAGGTAGAATGGTAGGGGAGGTACAAAGCAATAGCTAGAAGGGAGGAGGTTTAAAGGAAGTTGTTTCTGAACTGACATGACTTGAGAATATTTATAGGAGGAGCCAGCAGAGAAGAGATGGAAAATATGAAGAACAGGATAACTTATGCAAACATGCTGAAAGTGGCAAGAAAGAATGAACTCTAGAATCTGATAGCAAATGAAGTCAAAGTCAGCACCGTCAACTGAGTACATTTTTTCTGAACTAACTTTTAAGTTATGCTACTAACGTTTTCCTTCCAATCTCATTGCTTAAATAAACCCCTTTTTATTTGAAGTTCTATGTTGCCTAGACTATACCTGCATAGTAGCAGCCTAATGTCCCAAATTCCCCTTTACCATTTGTGCTTGTTTGAAATAATGTATGTACTCTAGAAAAGCCATGTTTTAATCAAAATCCCATTTTGTAAAGGCAGAATAATCCCTATTCAATACTGTATGTAATTAGATCATCTCCCTGGAGATATAACCAAATCAAGAGTGGTTGTTAAACTGGATTAGGTGATGACATGTCTCCAATCAATCGGGTGGGTCTTGATTGGTTTGCGGGAGTCCTATAAAAGAGGAAACATTTTGGAGAATGGAGATTCAGAGAGGGCGGGGAATGCTGCAGCACCACAAAGCACAGAGTCCATGAGCCAGTGATTTTTGGAGATGAAGAAGGAAAATGACTCCTGGGGAGCTTCATGAAATTGGAAACCAGAAGAGAAAGCTAGCAGATGACAGCGTGTTCACCATGTGCCCTTTCAGCTGAGAAAGCCCTGACTGTGCTCACCATGTGCCTTCTCACCTGAGAGAGAAACCTTGGACTTCATTGGCCTTCTTGAACCAAGGTATCTTTCTCTAGATGCCTTTGATTGGACATTTCTACAGACTTGTTTTAATTGGGACATTGTCTTGGCCTTAGAACTGTAAACTAGCAACTTATTAAATTCCCCTTTTAAAAAGTCATTCCGTTCCTGGTATATTGCATTCTGGCAGCTAGCAAACTAGAACACCATTCTAGAGTATTATAATGTTTACTGTTATCTATCAATAAAATTTTTAAATGGCCCACTTTAAATATAAATATTTAGGTTTTATATAAGCATTGTACAGATTAAGCTAGTATGTTTATCTTATTCTCTTCAGATTACTAAGGAATAAACAAAAAAAGATGTCCCGAAGTATTAAGGCAGATTTAAAACACACTTGTATTAGAACAAATGTATTCCCATGTAAATAAAGCAGACAACAAAGGTCTGAGGAAAAGAATGACGTACTTTGAAAACTTCATTTCTCAGTTAAAATATCTGCTGAGGCTTTGAAAGTGGGATTGCCAAATCTATCTTAAATTAAATAATACCTTACTGAAGAACACCAAGAGGATAATGTTCAGTTATACTGGAGTTTATTTGATACCTGCTAAAATGATTGGATCTAAAGCAATCATTAAAATCATAGGCTACTAAATTACATAGAGAAGAGTGTATGAATGGATCTTGGTCTTTTAACACAAGGAAAAGTAGACTCAAGCAACTTGCCCATCATCTCTTCAGATATATCTTCCCATTTTGGATAAATACTATATGCAATGAAAGTGTTGCAAATTAAGCAGCAACTCTGTTTGCGGGAACAGAACTTGAATGACTATTAAAACATAATGTAATTTAAATGTGACATCTGATAGAAACAATCATACCAGGCTCCCTCACAAGCTTCTGTATTTGTAGTCTCATTCCAAAGTAATTCCAGCTCAGGTTCTGTGGGATGCCCCGTGATGAGTTAAATGATAAGGACCCACACAGCCTAGAGCAGGGAGTCTGTAGGGTTTCTTCCCCACTTGGAACAAATTAGCCCTCTCAGTTTCAATCCTCAACAGGAGTGAATATAGATTGCTTTTCTATTTAGACCTAATGTTGTGTAAGTCACCCTACTGGCGCACTGAGCTCTTCTTGTGGAAGTGAGCATTGCAGGGTGCCAATTGACCACTTCCAGTGCTATCTTACAGCTTTGTTCTGCAACTCCAGTAGATTAGAGAATCAAGCCAATCTTAGTTAAAAAAAAAAGGTTTCATCAACTGCTGCCAGTTGATGAAAACACCTGTCTTTCAATCCATAAACAACCTATTCCAAATTAATCTGAAACACTTTGGTTTATTGATGAAGCTGCATGAGCAATTGGAGCTAGGCAGAAGTTTATGGTCAGAATAGAATGCAATAATATTAAAATACAGGCATAATGCCAGCAGCTGGGATCCTCACCATTCCTTGAATATATGTGTGTAAAACTCAGGATAGAAATTGAAAATATAAATTTTAACAATTAAAATTTTTAATTATCATGAAAAAGCCAGGATTGTAAAAATATGTAAAATTCAAAGTCATTTTTAAAATATTTAAATTTTTCCAGTTTCTGCCATCCATGCTGTCAAGAATTCAAATAAATCAGAATGTCCTCTTTCAGAAACTAAGGGATGACTTATAATTTTGTATATGTGCCATAAGGAATCAATTCAACAAAACCCTTATTATATTAGCTTATGGTGACAGATGTTATCAAGCTTTTTATATTTTGTTGTAGTGTGTTGTTTAGAACATTTATCAATGCCTCTGTTATGAAAACCCAAGAAAGAAATGTCTCTTGAATATCATTTCCAGGAGAAGCTGGCCTTCTTCCAAACAAGTAAATTTTTTTATATGTGCTAATATGTATTGGGAACCTTTTAACCTGCTTCACTCTCTGCTTTGCCTGCTAGGAAACCAAAAAAATCTGCAGTCTGTCTGTAGGAGGTTTAGAAGATACTATGTACACTGGACTTTTTATCTTGTTTATTCTTTTATCCTGAATTATTCATCTATTTACTTTTAAAAATTTATATCAAAATTGACTCATGGATATTTATTTTTTTCCTTATTTTGTTGCTCAGATTATTCTAACTCTGGCACTGGAGTTCTTTCCTGTGGCTCCTGTACCCCACTGACATATCCTCACGTGTTTGCATTTTGGCTTTTGTGTTATTTCTTGCTGTTATTGTGGTTGTTTAGCACTTTTTACTTTTTGGCACTACAAGAGGCTCCGGGCTCATCTTGGGTGTTTTTTGCTGCAATCGTAGAATTAATTGTTTCTCTGAGGAAATGTTCCTTTTTTTGGAGAATGGTACTGGATACCAGGATCTGAGTGCTAGGACATCTGGGGTGTCCTTGTGAGGCCAGTGGTCTTTCCTGCACCCAAATTAACAATGCTGAAGTCTCCTTATTTAGCCAGGGGAAGAGAGGATGGAACAAGTCCAAAACAGCTGTCAGCACCCGGGAACCACAGACAAGAATCCTGGTCAAGAACTCAAGCTGTAAGGCCGGTTCAAAAGAGTCTTTGGAGCAAGCGCAGAAAGGACTAACCTGTCTTGAAATAAACTTTGGTTCATTATAATAGTAAATTTCCCCCTCTTTAGGAGGGTTTAGATGCCTTTTTTTTTAACATGCTTATGCATTTGCATAAAAGAGGAGTGATAAGCAAAGGTGCAGTGAGCTGGGGAGGAGGAAAGGGAATGGGGTATAAGAGGGGAGGTAGCAGTGAGCGCAGGGAGTCAGTGGGTTGCAGCGTTAGGCTGGGCCCTGGCTCTTTGCCTCTGCAATTGCAAGTAACAAAGCTGCTGACCTCACCTCAAGGTTGACTGCCTTTGTCAACCGCTCCCACCAGGGCCCCCTGCTCAGGTCAGGGTTTCCCTGGTAACAGTTGTTTCTAAGTCTTCTCAGCTGACCAAGCAAGGAAATATATGCATATATACCAACAGGTGTAGACCCACATACACATAAATATTTCTATAGGTAACCATCTGTATCTGTTTTAATCTAAATATGGATTCATCTTGATGTCTCCATGCTAATCCATTGCCACATGGATATTTCTAGTCTCTGCCACTGATTACCTGTAAACTCCCACTCCAACGGTGAGGAACTTGGCTTCCACTGTTTACCATGCATCGACTTAATTGTTTAATCCCACTATACATGTAGCAGTTTCAGGAGTATTAACCTATATCTCTCCCTATAGGAAACAACTTTATCAATTAGAGTAAAGTGCTTCTGTGCAGCAACTCTCACTGTTATTCTTACGGACTCCACTCATTTCCTGAGTTACTGAGGTCAGCATCTTGAACTCCCAGCCTCTTCTATAAGATTGCGCCACACATTTATAGTACAGTTAAATTCTCAAATTTAAGGAAGTGTGGCTTTCTTCTTGGCATCCTCTGACCATCTAAATGATTTTTTTAATTTGCATACATTGGGGTTCACTCTGTGTGCTGCAAAATTCAGTAGATCCTGACAAATGCATAGTATCATATGTCCACTGTTACATATCATACCAAATAGTTAGATATCCCTAAAAAATACCCTGTGCCTCACTTATTCACCTCCACTTCATAACCTTGACAACCGCTGATATTTTGTCATCGCTATGGTTTTGACTTTTCCAAAATGTCATGTACATAGAATCATACAGTGTGTAGCCAGTTATGCCAGGACATCCTTCACAGCAACTGGGATTGTTAATTTTCGGATTTTAACTAGTTATCCAGTTGTATCTCATTGTTGTTTTAATTTGCAATTCCTTAATGATACATAATGTTTAGCACTTTTCATACACTTATTTTCCATTTGCATATCTTCTTTGGTGAGTTGTCTGTTCAGAGCATTTGCCCATTTCATAATTGAGTTTTTTAGTTTATTTATGTGCTGATTTGAAATTGTTATGTGCCCCAGAAAAGCCAAATTATTTAGATCTTTTTTATTTCTTTTACCTACATTTTTTTTAGCTTTATATGTACATGTACTTTACATCCTTGGTTAGATTTATTAAGATATTGATTCTTTTAGATGCTCTTATAAATAAAATTTTTCTTGAGTTCATCTTCAGATTGCTCAATACTAATATATAAAAACACTACTAAATTTTGTGTGTTGATGTTTGCCACTTTGCTGAGTTTATTAGTTCTATTCGCTTTGTGGTAGATTTTTCAAGACCTAATATATATATATATTATCTTTATCCTTAAAATACATATATGGGGTCGTGTCATCTGCATATAGTGAATGTTTTACTTTTCCCTTTCCAATTTGAATGCCTTTTATTTCTTTTTCTAGCTTAACTGCTCTGGCTAGAGATATCCTTGTCTCATTCCATACCTTAGAGCAAAAGCTTTCAGTCTTTCACCAGTGAGTATATGATAGCAGTAAGTTTTTCATATATGCCCTTTATTATGTTGAGGATGTTTTCTTCTATTCCTACTTTTCTAAGTGTGTTTATCAAAAAAGAATGCTCAATTTTGTCAAATGCCTTTTCTGCATCAATTGAGTTGATAATATGTTTTTTCTTTTGTTCTGTTAAAGTGGTTAATTGCATTTATTAATTTTCTTATGTTGAACCATACTTGCACAATTGTTAGATTCAGTTTCCTAGTATTATTTCAAGATTTTTGCATCTATATTCATAAGGAGCATTGGTCTATAATGTTCTTTTCTTGTAATATCTCTGTATAGCTTTGGTATTCAGGTGATGTTGGCCTCATGGCATGATTTAAACAGTGTTCCTTCCTCTTCAATTTTTTTGGAAGTATTTGAGCCTACTTGGTGTTAATAAATACTGTATTATGCGATATATGTGAAATGTATAAAAAGGTAACTCTAAGGAAAAAGAAAGTCAATTAGTTGTTGAGATTGTGGGTTAACTCTAAATGGAAGAAGGAATCTTACAGGGGTATAAAAATATTCTAAAATTAGATTCCAATGATAGTTGGATAATTCTGTAAATTTAAAAAAATCTTTGAATTGAATCTTTAAGGTGGGGAAATTTTATGATATATAAATTGTATCTCATTAAAGTTGCCTCATAAAAGTTTTGAAAACTGTCAGAATGTGGCTATATTTGTATGTATTTTTAAATTTTCTTTATGAGGATTTTATTCATGTATTTATTCATTTATTTATTTATTTTTTTTTTTGCATGGGCAGGCACCGGGAATTGAACCCAGGTCTCTGGCATGGCAAGCGAGAACTCTGCCTGCTGATCCAACACGTTCTGCCCCATGTATTTATTTTTATATATACAATTCATATTCATTGTATTAAAGTGGGAAACAAGGAAAAAACACTATTAAATTGCCATATAGCAGTTCAGTATTCCCTTTTATCCATGAGGCTTTTCTGCCCTTAACTTCCACATTAGGCTCTCCTGTCCCAGGAAGCCATAAAGGGTCGTCAGTGTTTAAAAATACTTTGTTTTAGGCTCCAACAAACACAGTATGATGTTGGGTGTACGCACGGCCTTCCCTGTTCTGCCCCAGAACAGTCTCTCTTGTCTCATGAGGACCTTTTGTTTGCATCACCTGCCACTTGTGCCCCGCCCCCGTGCCTGGATGCACAGGGTCATAACTCACTGCTCTCAGTGTCCATTACGCCACCACCTAGCAATAATCTCAGTTAATTTGTGGGCACATACCCTGCCGGTATTTTTTCCTTTGTGTGTTTTAAGAAAAAGTAATGATACTATAGACATTACTCTGTAATATGCTTTTGCAGCTTAATGACACACATAAACATCATACTATGCAAGAAGATAACATGGTTTTCAAGTTTTAAAATATAATGTCCACCTCACTTAAAGATGAAATCCACTCTGATGGAAGGTCACAGCCAATTCCCCAAGTGCAAAATGAATAACAAAGCACCACCCTCTGTTTATCTTCCAGGCCAAACCTAGTGAAGCAGGTAAGATGTAGGAATAAACATCTTGCAAGGCTTGAGGTACCTTCGGACTCCAGGCAGGGGAAGGGCATCTGGAGAGAACAGTCAGGTTCCTGAAACCTAAGGAGGTTGAACAAACAAAGTTACATTGCTCAACCATGCAGCAGGGATTAATCACAAGGACAATCTTTACTTTGATGTTCATTCAGCTTATTGCAATAGCTTACTTACATATCTTAATTTACATGATTATTAACCAGTTAGAAGAATGTATAGACAACCAATCACAATAGCCTAGTTACAATACTAAGTCTGAATGCTTACTAACCAATCACTACGTACCAACAACTCACATCCCACCTCCCTTTGTTTGATCTAATAAAAATCCAAGAACCCAACAACACCTGGTGCATCTCATGCCCTTGCTCAACACTCGAGCATGTGCTTACTTCTTCATTCACTTGCTAATATCTACTTATCTTCTCCTTAAATTCCTTCTTATGATGAGAAAATGAGCCTGGTAACACCAATTCCTGCATTAATCAGGTATGTAGTAACAACAGGTTGTCATTTCTTGAATGTGAACCATTATATTTCAGGCACTCTCCTAGGTACTTTAAATGTGCTATCCATTTTATCCTTACAATCTCATGAAGTTATTTTACAAATGAGGAAACAAGGATTCAGAAAAGAAAGCTAACTTGTTCAAAGTCACAAGCTAGCAAATGCTAAAGCTTGAACCCAAACCAGGTGTTTCTGACTGCACAGGCGCTATGAGTGCCACAAGGATTCACTACTCATTGACTCCCCATAGGACAGGAAATTGCAGGAACTGGGAGATTGTACTACTAATTAATAGAACAGAGTATATTTCCAGCATAAGTTTTCACCTCTATTATACTTTTTTGATAATCTACTATGTGCAAAGTACCATTTATGAGGGACTACGAATGTCAGGCTACTGTTTTTATTTTTTCCAATAGAAAGGAAGTCAGCAAACTTTTTTTCAGTTAAGGCCAGTGGATATTTTAGGCTTTTAGTAGTTGTGGCAACTACTCACGTTTGCCATGGTAATGAAAAAACAGCCATATACATTTGGGGGACTTCCATCACCAGACACACACCATACTCCAATCTGGATCAGGTGGAAGGGCTGAGGTCACAGGGCATAAGTGTATGTAAAGCCTCCCAAACTGTGGAGGCTGGCCCACCCCCCACCCCCCGCCCCAGGGCAGCAAGTTGTTTTGGAGTCACGTCCCCATGAAATAAAGAAGCAGTCTCTAAAATAAATAAATAAATAAATAAATAAATAAATAAATAAATAAATAAATAAAAGAAGCAGTCTCTATTAGGACCAAGGGAAGGAAAGCTCAAACAAGCTCCAATTGTGGATTAAATTAACATATTCAGACTGCTGAATACAAGCTCCAAACCCAGATAAACAAAGCAAGCACAAAAGGAACCCAGAGGTCTCTCCTGACAGAGAGGAGGCAGGGCTGTCAAAACAGCAACAATGAAAATATTAACCTCTTTTGTTGTTCAGGCCTCTCTCTCTAAGCCAATTCTGCAAATAAACTTATTGCAGCCTCCTACATGGACATGACTCCTAGGGATATAAATTTCCCTGAAAATTTGGGGCATGACTCTCATGGATGAGCCAGGCCCTGGAATTGTGGGATGGAGAAAGCCTTCTTAACCAAAAGGGAAAAAAAGAAATGAAATAAAGTTCAGTGACCAAGAGATTTCAAATAGAGTCAAGAGGTCATTTGGAGGTTATATTTATGTATTATATGAATATTCCTTTTGTTAGTCTCTAGGATATTAGAATAACTAAAAGGAAATACCTGAAACTATTGAACTGTAATTCAGTAGCCGTGATTTCTTAATGATGATTGTATAACTATATAGCTTTTATGGTGTGACTGTGCAACCATGAAAACTTTGTGGCTAACACTCCCTTTATCCAGTATACAGATACAAGAGTAATAAACTAAAGACCAAATAAAGAAATAATATGATGGGATTAGGGGTGTGGGATGTTTTGGGTGTTCTTTTTAATTTAATTTAAAAATTTTTTGGAGTAATGAAAATGTTCTAAAATTAATTTTGGTAATGAATACACAAATATATGATGATATGGTAAGCCATTGATTGTATACTTTGAATGGACTATAGGGTGTGTGAATGTATCTCAACAGAATTGCATTTAAAAAAAGAGCCATTGGGTGGGCTACAGTGACTCATGAGGCAGAGTTCTCATCTGCCATGCTGGAGACCTGGGTTCGATTCCTGATGCCTGCCCATACAAAACAAACAGGCAAACAAAAACAGCTGTAGATAATAAGTAAATGAATGAGCATGTCTGGGTCCCAATAAAATTTCATTTACATAATAAACAGGCAGTAGGTTGGATTTGGTTCATGCACTACAGTTGATCAACCACTGCTGTAGCTGATAAGCAGTAAGTGATTGAATTTGCTTGAGAAGGATTTGATTAAAGATCATTTTTCTAAAAGGAGAACTTGTTAGTAATGAACAAGATGATCTGGAGAAGGGAGAAAATAAAATAAAGGGAAAACTTAAGAAGTCCAAGACTCAATAGACTTGGTATTTGGCATGTTTTTCATCTTGCATTTTTTTTAATAAATTATAAATCAATAATTTACGTTTTGTTTCTTTCTTTTTGGCAAAAAAAGATCTTATCATCAAAGAGTTTGAAAATATTCTCTTTTTCTCGCTCTCTTTCTTGCTTTCTGGGTCTCTCCTCCTCTTTCTCTCTCTCTTGCTATATATATATAGAGAGAGAAAGACATATAGTATAAAAATATACATATATGTATACACACACATATGTATTCTAAAGTTTTAGCCAGAGAAACAGAATATCCATTAAGTATATTTATTTATAATCATGTTACCTGGTAAATCAAACAACAGGTGGGATCTGAAAATAAAATTGTATGCTAAGGAGTTTCATGCATTATAAATTCCCATAACTCTATCACAAAACTAGCTTGATGAATAAGAAAAAAAATAATCCCTTAGGAATCTTTCTTTGGAGGAAGTAGGAACTAGGACACTCAGTTTTTTATTTCTTTCCATAAAATCCTCTGTTTTAAAAATGTTGGCATGACAATTTCTTCTGAGGCAGACAATAGCCAGAGTTGACTGCATTGTTTAGCAGATGGAGAGGAGAAAACCCAGGGGAATTTTAATTTACTTGGTCAAGATCACCTAATTAAGCATTGCTTTATCGGGGAACAAGACAATATACTATGAATTCCTATATACATGATTTCACAGCCACAATCTGGAAAGTGAACGATCCAGTTAATGAACCGATTTTTGTCTATGTGATGACAAAACATTGGTTTGACTCATATTACTTTTAAATTAACCAGCTGTTTAGGTAACACAGTGCAAAACAACTGGCATTCCAAACCTCCCATTATTCCTTCCAATTAAACTGTATTGCCTTATAACTGTTAGAAAAAGAGCATTCTCTCATTTGTTCATGCACTGCTTACTGGTTAAACACTTAGTGAGCACCAGCTGTTTCCCAGTACAGGGCCCTGTGCTTAATTTAATAATAAAAGAAAGAATGAGTAAGATGCCACCTGTGCCTGTGAAGAGCTTACAATCTCATAGGATATAGAAGACAAGAAAGCAAATGTTGAAAAATAAATGGCAGAACACGATAAATGTCATAATATATTGACAGAAAGCCAGGTGCTTGCAGCCTGCAGGGCTTTTCCTCTTTGAGGAAAGTGCACTAGACAAAGCACTGGTGTATTGGATTCAGTTCCTAGCGCTGCTACTATCTAGCTGTTTTCCATTTGGATAGCTGCAGCTTTTCTGGGCATCACTATTCTCATCTATGAAAGAATGAAGTTGGTTTAAGTGATTGTTAATGCACCCTAAGTTTCAATATTTTAAGTTTGGGATGGTGAATCAGAGTAGGTTGCAAAGAACAGAGGAAGCTGTGATGAAAAGTGGGAAGCATAGATGTTCTTGGTGATACAATGGATTTTAATTGATGCAGATGAGTTAGGTACAATCTCTAGGGGAACAGCCTGAGCCAGCTACATATGTAAGAAAGCATAAAGATTAACAAGACCTACATTTGTGGGGTAAATGTCTGGAACTAGAATCAGCTTAGAAAGCTGGATGGATCAGGCTCAAAGCAGAGAGGAACATCAATGGTCAATTTCTGGTAGATGAAAAGAAAAGAAAAATTCCTCAGGTCACCTCTTCTTCTACATGGATAGCTACATGGGAGAGAGAAAGTATGAAAATGGAAAAGGCCATCTACTGCAGGAGGCACCATCCTAGCCGGTCAGTTCTTTGACTGTGGATGGAGGCTGGTGCTGTAGGGGCTAAGACATTACAATAGCACCAGTAGCAGAATGAATCATCCTCCCTCTACAGCACAGGGCTACCAAAAAGAGGCACAGATTTCCCAGGCTCAGTGTCCATACCAGAGTTGTTATAGTGGTCAGGGCACCTTATGAAGTCTCGAGGACTATAGCTGATTAGGTCAAAGTCAACCAAATGAGTGAAAATGATAGGAATTGTAGAGATCTGCAAGTTTAACTCATGAGAAACCCAGCAGTGAGGGAAAAGTTCTTCCGTTCAGCATTTGTTTTGGAAAAGCAGCTATAAAGGGCATAAGACAAAAATAAAATAGTGAAAATTATCAAATCTGTCCATTTAGAGTAGTGTAAACAAGAACTCTCTATCTAGCATGAGCTTTAGAAGGTTAAGAGTACATGAGATACTTGGACTCAGTCCTTTCCCAGTTTTTTTTTCACTAATAATGTATTTTATTACAGGGGAGAAAGTAAAAGCAGCAACTTTTGAAGCTTGTAGGACCACGTTTAGTAGCCCAGCTCAGAACTAAGCAGTGGGCACTGATGTGAATATAGATCTATGTCCTTGAATCAAGTCTATGGCATAGAAAGTTCTGAAAGGATGATTGGCCAGACATTGCCTCACCCCCAAAGCACAACCTGATTCCCTGTTCTCTGCCCCCTTGCAAAAAACAGACAAATGAACAAAACCTATAAAGTCGATCTTTCCTTTTGCTAGAGATGGAGGGAAATTTCAGTTAAGTCTCGATCAGCTATAACACCAATGAATCCATCCTCTAGTAATTAAGAACTAGAGACTAAAAGGGGCAGGTCAGAAAGTTATCATAGGAGTTCAACAGTGGGAGAACCCTGCCTCTCCCAAGGATAAACCAAAGCATCAGTTGTCTCAACCCTTAGGAATTGGAGACCATCCCAGAAATTAAGACGGAAGAAAGACCATGCCATATGAAACTGGATAAATATAATGTGCCAAAGTTTCTAGGGTTAGCATATGAGTCACCAAGATTCAATTGGGGTATGATACATTAGTCCCACCAGGTGTCTTATGGTGATTTGGGGATTCTCTGAGAAATGGTAAATGGTAAAGAAAGAATTAGAAGCAGCCATGTGAGTGTCCTGACTCACCAGGTTTGACAACAGTAACTCTGTTTAGGGATAACTCTGCTCACTATAGCCAGAACCTTGTGATGAAACATTTAGCCACAGGGCATATATCTAACATGCAAGGTCTTAATTACACATGAAGGCAAGAAAATAAAATAATCTCTTGTTCAGTCCTCCTTGGCATTGTTCTAGAAACATCCACGATCTGAGCCTAGTCTTGCACTTTGCTTCCTTTAAAATCTGAGTAGAAGGAAGGAGAGGCTGAAGCGGAACTAAGGCCAGTCTTTATATACCTGGCTTGTGGGATGAGTCCAAGAGGAGCAGCAGCACACCATCATGTTAAATGATCAAGAGTATTTCCGGAAGAATCCAGGAGGATTGCTTTGTGGGAGATTAATGACCTAAGGGACCATTTGAAGAACTGTTGGTTAATAGGATCATTACTGAATCAGGGCCCATATGCTTCTCCAAATGTGGTTGTGAGAAAGGAGTCTGGAAAAAGACATGTGTGAATTATCATACTGTTAATTGCTGAACTAAGTGTGAGCAATAGATGGCTTATTAAGAATACCTAGAATTCACCTTGTTAGATTTTTCAGACTGGGCGTTACTAGATACCAGTTACAGTTGATGAAGATAAAAAGAAAGCAGCTTGTTCCTGAGCGGTAAGGTTTTATGCATTTGAGATGATGCATCTCAGGAGGCCCTGTGTCAGTCTGTCAGAGCTACTATGGGTTGACTTAAACAACAAGAATTTATTGGTTCTTAGTCTTAAAGACTAGAAGTCCAGAGTCAAGATGTGTAAGGCCATGTTTTTTCCCAGAATGAGTAATATTCTGGCGTTAGCAGTCCTCTGTCTCACAGCGGGTTCCTTGGTCTCCTTTTGTGGCTTCCTCTGAGTTCTGACTTCTCTGACTGCATCCAGATTTCCTCTCTTCATGAGGCCTCCAGGAATACAGATTAAGTCCCACCCTGATTCAGTTCGGCCAAACATAACTAATAAAAGCACCTTCAAAAGGTCCTAGTTACAAAGAGGTTCAAACCCACAAGAATTAGATTAAGAGCATATCTTTTCTGGGGTACCTATTTCAATCCCCAGCACCCTACTGTCAACCCTCAATATTTAAACTAGTTTATGTCATAAATTAAATTTATGTCATAAATTACTGGTGTACTTTTACTTGATCAGAAGCATCTATGACGTCTTGAGGGAAACAGGCAAATTATTTCATGTGTGATTAGAGAAGGCTCAGCTACTCAGGTAGCAATTGCTGTCCATTTCCCACGCACACCTCCAATGCACTCACCTCTCAGATGAAGACTGCTTACTGCAAATAGTAGGGTTGAAAATCCCGACTAGTGGGCTATTTTTCCTGTTTGGGGGCATATTAGATCTGCTAGTAGAGCAAGCCAGAAGCCCTAGGAGATAATTCCCTGGTCAAAGGTCTCAGCCAATGAAGAATAGACACCCCTTTGTTGAGATAACTCTAAAGTATTTCCTAGTCAGACTCCCTGAGTTCCCAGGTGGGATTAAATCCAATTGCCCACAGTGCACTTGCTCTATTGGCTTCCTTTCCTTTCCTGCTTAACTTGCCTACAGTTGCTCACCTCCCTAAATTCACCTCCCAACTTGCCTACAAATCCTTGTCTTGGTGTTTACTGCTGGGAAATCCAAATAAAGACAATCAGATAGCAAACCTTGTTACAAATATTCTTGAAATACTTTTGCTATAAATTATACTTAAGGACTAGAAACACAAACAATAACAAAGCTTCCTTTATTTGTTTAGCCATCTTTTTCTTACCCCTTGATAACAAAAAGGAAGAGAAGGGGACCTGTAGTTTCAGGACATATTCCACATCTTACCTCTTTGAAGGTCATCTGAGCATCAGATGGAAATAGAGGAAAATAGGAATTTTCCTCTATTCCCATAAGGGAAATGGGAATAGAGCTCAAGACTGGAAACTTTGGGTCCTCTAAGAATCTGCTACTTTAAGTTTGGTCTTCAAAATTACCAAGGCCTACTGAATCCGAACATGTTTTTTTTTTTTTTTTAATTTTTCACAAGATCCCCAGGAGATCCACATGCACCTTGCAACTTCAGTGTCACTGTTCTAAGACACAGAGATGCAATTTTATGAAGAAAGTGGAAGCAGTATTTCCATCAGCATATCTTAGCAACTTATGCTATGTCAAGTCACCTAAAGAGGAGTCCTAGAAATTCCCTTTACATGAGGTTACCTGAGTGTAGAAGAGATTTTACCAGTTGCCAGGAGCTGTCAGTAACAAGGCATTTGTCAGTGCCCTCCAGCCAACACAGGAACATATTCATAACTGAACAAGTTGGGCTTATTACTCATTGCATCTGGGAACATACACCATGAGTAATTCTGGGTTGTCTTGGTAAGACAGTGTTAGAAAAGACTTATATAGGATTTGGACTTTGGTTGGTTGATTTGGGGGGAAGATCCAATGAAGTAGAGTTTTGCTGTGAATTGTGTGCTTTCAGAAAGCAGGGATAACTCCTTAATTGGGAGTCTCATAAATTTTATAGGGGAGGCAGACTAGAGCAAAGCTTAAGCTGCATGAGGTTTCAAAAAAGCAGCAGTTTCTTATATTAACTAGAAGAGTGAGATGTTTGGTATGCTGTGGCTTGGACAATGGTCATGTTTATCTGTGTTCAGACATGATTACATAGTGGTCATGTTTTTATTTTGATCTATCATGGGCACAGAGTGACCTTATCAAAGTTGATGTCCTGTGAAATTGTTTCTGTTCAACAGAACACCAAGATCCAGCTGTGACTGCCAGGCCAGCTTGAAGCAGTACCAAGACCTTACTGAGGTGTGTCATATTTATAGTGCAAAAATGTCTAGAGGGGAGTAAATGCCTCTTAACATAGTTTTAGGGGGCACTTCTTGAGCTACACCCAAGAAGATCTACAATATCCAGGCAGATAAGAGAAGAGGTTTTGAGAGTTAATCACTGTAAAAAGTGTTTCACTTGACCTAATTATGAAAATTAAACATCAACCCACTACAGGGTTAGTATTCTACAAAGAGCAGTTGATGGAAAATGTTGAGGATAAGCAAACCCAGAGAGCAAAGATAGCCACCATGTGGCACTCCTGGCATCAATCCACTGCACCACTAGAAATTATACCATTGCCTGCCCCTCATTTTGTTGTTGCAGTTCACTGTTCCAGACCTTTATCTCTCATAGATTTCTGCTCATATGTTGGTGAAAAGTTAAAATATTTGAGAAGTGCCACTCTGTATGCAGCTAAGCTCAGGAAAAAAAAAGAGGAAGCTTTCCTGTGGGAATGCTTAGCACACAGCAACTAAAAAAAAACAACCCAAAAAAAAAAAAAAAAAAAACTTTAAAGCTTGGGTGAAAAATATGAAGATGTTAGAAGTCGGAGGAAGAGTCAGATAACACTGTCAAATTTTGGCATCTCTGCAAGCCAAATTGGTGTAACGCTACCTCTCACCCAAGAATTCCAATGGGGTCACTCCTCCCCAGGCATAACCAGGTAAAATAGCTTTAAACTTGCTATTTCCGCCCTGTGGGATTGTAGAGAAATCTGAGGGTCCAAGAGAATTAGTGTCCTCCCCTTTCCACATTAAGAATCTTGAAGAATCCCTCCGGAAAGAGGAACCAGAATATCCAGAAGATGGTGACTTGCAATCTGGCTAATTTTTTGCCTCAGTAATAATGCTCTTGTTCATCTCAGGACGATAAAGGTAAAGAAATGTTGTGGGAGGAAGTATAGTTAAGTCACATCATACATAAGTATAACATACAATAGGACTTTTTTTCTGCAACAATACATTCCAAGACGCTTCACTTATATTGAAAATCATTCATAATAATAAGTGAACCCCATCATGTAATAAGTATTTCTTATGCAACCATACCTATCACACTTTATTTATAAATAAGGAAAACAAACACTCTAACAATAATAAATAAACAAAATTAATACTACAAATAATTTTTTTAAATCTTAAAAAAATTCTTTCTCTCTTTCTCCACTTTTTTTGTATTCAATTGCCAATAGTGTATATTTGAATTTACATGTGTTGAGTTCGTGTAAAATGAGGTCCTACTTTACTCCAACTCAACTATGCCAGCCAAAAAAATAAATAATGAGCTGAAATAGTGGATTAGTTTTTTTCACCATTCCACTCAATGAACATATGCCGCAGGGTGAGAGTAAAAGACAAAATTATAAATCTGCTTTTCTTCTGTGGATCTCAAAACCCCTAGATCACAATTTTTCACCTGTAATATGAATGCAGGCATCAAAGATACATACTATATGTACAATGGGGCCTTTAAACCCAACCCAATGAGGCCCTTTAATGCTCAATCCAAGAAATAGTGATTTATTCCACAGTGAAGGACCTGGTTATATTGCACTTACTGGAAAATGGTATCTTCTAGACATTTATTGAAAAAAAATTTTACTGTGCAGCTAACTATTTTTCACACATTATTTTCCTGTTGCCTAAAGCTACCTGGTGAAGAAGACAGATAACGTCCCTGCTTTCATAGAGTCAACATTTTAATGGAGAGAGGCAGAAAATAAACAAATAGATAATAAAAAAATTCAGATGGCGAGTGTGCTATGCACAGGATAATAAGATAGCAAAAAAAAATGAAGAGGATGCTGTTCTAGGTAACTGAATCAGGGAAGGTCCCTCCGAGAACATGACATTAGGGCTGAGACCTGTATGAGGGGAAGGAGACAGCCATGCACAGACCTGAGAGTCTCCCAGGCAGAGAGGACTGCATGAAGGCCCTGCGTTGGGAACAAGATCAGCGATTTCTAGTAACAGAAGAAGGCCAATGTGGCTCGAGTGCAATGACCCAGAAGGAGATCGGTGCAAGAAGAGGCCAGAGAGTAAGGTGATGGTGAGCAAGAATTATGCCTGAACTTTCTAAACCCACCTCGTAGATATCCAAGTAGATGTGTTGAGTGGGCATGGATATTTGAATTGGGATTTGAGGGAAGAGTTCAAAACTGGAGATCTCAATTTGGGGATCATTAGCTATGTTTTATGTTGGATGTTTAATCCCAACTTCTATTTAGGATGCGTCTTCAATATATAAACTCTAGGAACCAGATATAGCCCCAGTTATGTAGATAAAATATAGAAAAATATGGCTATTACTCTAAGCATATACCCCTGGACCAGAATGAAAAATTGTAAGAGCTCTGAAATGTTTTCCTGCAGGTAGCGTTGAGAGATGATGACTTCCAGGTGTCAAAATCCTGAAGAACAATATCCTGAAATTGAATCTGGGTATTAATCTCTGAAGAGAGAATGGATAGTGGTTGGAAGTAGGAGAGGGAAGATACACTTCTCAAAGGGATTGCAAAAATAAAGAAGGTGAAAGGGAGAAAATTCTTGAATATTCTAAGGTAGAGAACTAAATTACACCACTGTGTACTGACAAGGGATTAACTAAATATAACACAAAATTTAAAGGAGGAAATATTGAATGAAGACTGAAACAGATGGCCTGCAAGTGTTTGTAGGGGTCATATGTGTCTCCATATTTGGGGTATGCATTTTTTATTTCTTTTCTCTTTCTGGTGTTTCTACCATCAGTCATATCTTGTCTTCCTGACCTGATACTCTAATTCTCTTACTCTTACTTTCAATTTTTCCTATTTTCCATCTCTTTTTAATACCATTTTTTCAAAAAACTATATTTTTAAGTATATATAATTCATGTATATAACTTTTTAAAGGTTCATGTAAAAACAATAAACTTTTAACTTGTGATTATATTTGGAATATAGTAGGGTATAGTTCTGTATGTTTTTACCATGTGCACAATTTCTTTTGTTTTTTCAAATAACATTTTTACACCCTGGAAAATATATAGGAGGAGGTCTACACACAGAGCTCCTACTCTTTGTCCAAGAAGTTCCACTTCTAGAATATAACTTGAAGAAGTAATAGATGCAGCATTATGCAAAGATGCTAACTATGGCATCATTCATTCATTCAGCATTCATTCATTCATTTTCTAGGGCTGCAGTAAGAAAGTGCCATAAACTAGGGGCTTCAAATAACAGAAATGCATTGTCTCACACTTATGGAGTCCAGAAGTTCAAACTCTGCAAGGGAGAATCGTTCCTTGCCTCTTGCTAACTTCTATTAGTTTGCCTGCAACCTTGAACTTTGTTCTCTGCCTGGTCTCACATGGAGTTCTCCCCTGTGTATCTGAATGTACCCAAATCTTCCTTCTTATAATGACACTGTTCTATTGCATTAGGACCCACCCTAATTCATATCCATAGGACTGGGGGTTAGAACTTGAATACATCTTTTGGGGAGACACAATTCAACCCATAACATTCATGTTTTAAAAGACAACTGTTTTGTTTTTGCTCACTAAGTTTCAATTACCATTTTAAACACTGGAAAACAATAGAAACAAAGTCTCTGACCTCATGCATAGTACTTTGTTGTCTTTTTTAGAATAAGTAAAACCATGGAAACAATAAATGTAGAAATGAATATTTTTAAAATATTGATTTTGTTCTCTTACCTTCGTGTAGTTAAAATATAGTGATATTTATTTTCCAGCTAGATTTTTTTGTGTTTTCAAAATGTTTACCATTTTGACGTATGATATTTATAATCAATAAAAGGGTGCTAATAAAAGTTAGCAGTATGACTTAGCAATATTATATAATAGTACTAATATTTATTAATCCTAGTATCAATAATAAATCTTCCTTCTGGTTATAAATGAAAGCCTAATACTAACCAGGCAAAGCATTAATGTTCACAGTGAATCAATAGAATGTCGCTGAAGCATTTAAAACCATGTTTTCTGGTCTTCTTTCTTTCTCTACTTACCAGGAATCTTTCTCCAGGGATGAATAGTTCATCTGTTGTTTTTAATATTTACTCATCTTCTCCCAATTAAAATCATTTGTTCTATCTCAAGATAAAGAATTGGAAGCATTCTCATTTTTCACTTGGGACTCCTTAAAACATCTTACAAAGGCACAGAAAAGGAAAGAATAAAAATGTTTGCCATCTCCACAATCAACTCCTGATTTTTTGTTTAAAAATATGATAAAGGCATTGATAATCCTGGATCAAAAATTTTAATTTTAGTAATAACTATTAACATATATTGAGGTTTTAGCATTGTGCTGGCTTGAAAGGATTATGCTCCCTAGAAAACCATGTTTTAATCCTGATCCAATCTTGTGGGAACAACCATTTCTTTTAATCCCTACTGAAAAATGTAAATTAGAATCTCTTGATTAGGTTATCTTCATAGAGATGTGACTTGTCCAATTGTGAGTATTAACCCTGGATTAGAGGGAGATGTGACTCCACGCATTTCAGGTGGAGTTTACTGGAATCCTTTAAAAGAGGAAGCATTTTGGAGAAAGCTTCAGAACAAAGAGAGAGCCACAAGAACCACAGAGTTCACACAGCCAGAGACCTATGGAGATGAAGAAGGAAAATTCCCCTAGTGGGACTTCATGAAGCAAGAAGCTTAGAGAGAATCTAGCAGATGTCGCCATGTTCACCATGAGCCTGTACAGTTGAGAGAGAAATCTTGAACTTTATCAGCCTTTTTTTTTAACATGGGCAGGCACACGGGACTCGAACCCAGGTCCTCGGGTATGGCACGCAAGCATTCTTACCTGCTGAGCCACAGTGGCCTGCCCTTATCAGCCTTTTTTGAGTGAAGGTAACTTCTTGTTGGTGTCTTCATTTGAACATTTGTATAGACTTGCTTCAATTGGGACATTTTCACAGCCTAGAGCTGTAAAATTGCAACTTAATATATTTCCTCTTATAAAACCCATTCTGTTTTCTTGTATATTACATTCCAACAGCTAACAAACTAGAACAAACATATTCTAAGATTTGTGCTTTACATGTTACACATGATATTATCTCATTAATCTTTCAAGAAACCTATTATACAGGAATTACTATGTTCCTCATTCTACAGATTAAAAAAGTAAAAAGGTACAGAGGTTTTTCAAAATCATACATGTAGGAAGTGGTAGAATCCAGATATAATTCAAGGTCAGTCTTGCACCATGTAACCAATTCATAATGTGATATATTTCCTTCCTACACAAGCACATATGTGTAGAGGTGGGGTGAGTGTAGAGGGTCGTGGTCCCTCTACTTTTGCACAGATGAAGTATTTCAGAGCACAGACTTTTGAGACTTCCAAGCATGGATTGCCAAAAAGAAGATAAGATTTTTTCCAGAACAGAAAGGACCAAAGTCTCCCCCTTGCCCTTACCTAAACGAGTCTTTTAGGTACCCAAACTAAGAATCTTGGAAGTGTCAAGACCTGGAATGGCCATTGTTGGACCTAAAGCTCCAATGCTATAAGTCCATCTGCAAGAGAAGACTGCCACTTCACACCCTCGTTCTCACATTCTCTGCCTGTTGAGTAGTTTGAGATCTCACAAAATTAACCATCACTGGGTCTAAGTATATATTGAGGGTTAGTATTTGGCTCAAAGGAAGTGGGAAGGCAAGCCTGTTTCACTGGAGGAATCAGAGAGCAAGCAATTCTCCCCTATTCCCAAGCACAGTCCAGGGAGAGCATGCATGTTTGTTCTGATTTACATATTTTCCAAGTTGTTGCATAAAAGGATTTGTGGAGCATAATATATAGGTGTGTATACATGCATTTATACCTATGACACACAATTTAACACACACATACATTACATAGCCAAATTACAGAAATTAGTCATTATATGCAAACAAAAGTAAACCAAAAGAACCATTAGCTTAAAAATTTCACAAGGATTACTAAAAATATTATCCTACAGAGGTGAGGTCATACTTCAGGCACATTTTCCCTACAGACAGGTAGAATCCAAGAGCTCCTGCTCTGGTGAGTGATGGAGGAGTGTAAACCACTTCTAGCTGTGATACTTAATCTCCATGAATCTTCATTTTCTACTCTGTTAAATGAAGGTAAGAATAGCTATGGTAAAGTTTTAACACATAAATTATGAGAGATAAAGCGTGCTTAAATAGTGCCTGGTATTGTGTAAGTATGAATAGTACTTTTTTGCACTAATGGGGCAAAAAAATATATGATTACATATGGTACTGTGTCAAACATTAGGGACTCCCAAGAAAATAGGCAAAGCCCTTGATTTTGAGGCTTTGCTTTACAAATCTTTTTCTGTAGAGTAGAAGCTAAGACTACCTATAATGAGGCCTAAGAGTTGCTTCCAGGAAACCTCTTCTGTTGCTCAGATGTGGCCTCTCTCTTTCTGAACCCAGATCTGCAAGCAAAATTATTATCCTCTCCACTACATGGACATGACATTCAGGTGTGAACGTCTCCCTGACAACGGGGACAGGACACCCAGGGTTGAGTCTGGCCTTGGCACTGTGGGATTGACAATGCCTTCTGGACTAAAAGGGGGAAAAGAAATGTAACAAAATAATGGAGTTGCCAGGCTATTCCGGAGGCTACTCTAATGCAGGCTTCAGCTAGATATCCCTAATTGCCGTGATTTGCCAAAACCCAACTAACATCGTTCCCGCTAATCCTAAAGAACATTTAGGGCTCTTATCTATCTATCTGAGAGCCTACAAAAGTTTCATGTACTAAGTTTACTTTCCTGAAACCAATAACCTCCAGAGGGTTCCGAGGCCAGATAAGTCTTAAAACCCAGAGGAGAAAGTCTCTTCAAAAATATCAACTAATCCATCCCCCTAATCTACATTGTTAACACCCCATTTCAACATGAAAAGGTTCGAAAGGGCAGAGCCCAAAGGCCCCTATAGATTGGGAGTAGGATCAAAGGAGAAGAAAGATTTATAATAGAGAAGACCATATTTAACAAACGAGTATGACTGCTGAAGCACTATGATGATATTTCTTTTAACTTCCAGGGTTTTAGAGCAGCTAGAAAGAAACAAACCTGAAAGTGTGGAATAGTAACCCATACCAAACTTTGGAATCTGTTCTGAAACCACTTGTTAAAATGTACTTTGAATATTACAGCTTTTTAATATATATGCTATATTCCATGATAAAAAAAAACATTTAAAAACTATTATTAAAATATAAAATAGTAAAACAGTTTTTAAACAATGATGTAAATCAATAATGTATCTCTCCAGGATAAATTGTTATGCCATGTTAATTAATTATTTAGCTGTGCCACCCAATCTTTAAAAATGCAAAGAACAGACTCTCAAATTTTACTGGGTGTGAATATCTCCTAGAAATTTTGTTCAACTGATAAGGTCTTGGGTAAAGTGCAGAAATCTGCATTTTGAGAAATATTAACATAAAGTCAACCCACGTTCTTTCATAATATTATGCAATGAATAAATGTAATTGTTCTACTTGGACTGATGCTGTGTCTATTTTGTTTCTCAAGTAATTGGAGCTAATAAAATGTCATTTCTTTTATACAGTCTTCTATATTGAGAGGCTTCATGACTTTAGGTAGACCTTCAAAAATCACATTAGTTACTGAAGTTTTAATATTAGTCCAAATTCTGTATCAGCTATTTAATAACCTTAAGTATCTAATAATTGTAACTTTGAAGGGTTGAACAATCCCTCGGAGTTTAGATAATAGAATTTTTGTGTTACATAACTGTTATAGTAGTAGTTTAAAAAGATAATATGCATTCCCAACTCTATTAAAAATTTTTCTACAGTGAAAATAGATTTATCATGGGTTTTTAAAATAATATAAATACATGATCAGTTAAAATATTTGAGTAATACAAAAATTGTTAAGTAGAAATTGAACATCACCTAAAATTCTACCAGCCTGAGATTAAAAACTGCTAGCCATTTAGTGACCATATATTTATGCATCTCTTAATGAATATACAAATACATACATATGTATGCAGGGTCACACAAATATGGAAGTAATTTTATGTAAATCAGATCAGATAGTTCATACTATTTTCTCTTGAACTTTAAAAAATATTTTTCCATTTCTGGGGTGTTTTTCTTGCCTCTCTTCTTCCCCTTTTGTCTTCCCTATATCCCTTATACATCCCCAATTTTAAGTCCTCTTACTGCCACCATTTCTTTCACAAAAATAAAGCATCTTTATACAACTTATTTGCATCTTTCTCTTCCCAATTGCTTATAGATCTCTCTCATTTCTTGAATCCTAACTGAGCCAATAGTAACTCTGACTTAGGCAAATCATTCTGTTCCTGAGTTATCATCTGTAAAATAGGAATAATTATAGAACCTACTTCATTGGGATGTTTTCAGAATTAATAAATTAATACATACATAATGCCTAGACTAGCATCTTACACACAGTAAGCTCCAAAAAAAGTGTTAACTATTACTATTTGTAATACCTGCAAAATATTACTTCATGGTATAGATATACCAAAATATATTCAACCAGAAAACTCTTATTGAAATAATGGATCTAGGCAATTATTATCTATAGGTGTTAGACCATTTGGGTGAATGGTAGACGGGTGATCAGGCAGATATTTAATGTTAACATTTAAAACGGAACAACCAGATATTATGTGCCTATGGATATGGTGTAACAGGAAGTACTGAGCACCATCTATGAAGTATTCTTATCCAAATAATTTAACCACAATATAATCTAACCTCAGTATCTATCAACTGATCAGTTCACAAGGAATCAAGTAGAATGTTGAATAATACCATGAGAAAACAAACACCCAAATCCAGAATGTAGAAAATGCAACAAAACCAATGACCTAAATGGCATGAAAAACAAAAAAGGGAAGGAGGGAGAGAAGGGAACTCTTATAGAAGGGAGAGCCTTGACAAACTTACCAAACAAATGCAATGTCTGGACTCTGATTCAAATAAATTAACTGTAAAAAGGCATTACTTTTTAATCAATGAGGAAATTAATTAATTAATTAATTGAACAAGTGAGTAGTATGTGATAATTAATTAATTGAACAAATGGGTGGTAGGTGATATTAGAGAATTATTACTAATTTCCCTAGGCTTAATAATGATATAGTATTTACATATATTTTTAAGAATCCTGACCTGAAGTACTTATGGGTGAAAGTTATAATGAAAGGGTAGTTTCTAGCTAGTTCAGGAAGGAAAAAAGCAGAGAGATAGATAGATAAAATAAGATGGGGAAAAATGATTTGTTTGTTTCGTAATTGATGGATTCATAGGGATACACTATACTATGCTCTATACTTTTATGTAGAATCTTTGAACATTTCTATAATTAAAGGTTTTCTCTAAAAATTCATTGAAACATCTCCATATTGAGAGGCATTTTATTTTGCTTCCATTTTTTAATAATGAAAATAGGCTATAATAATATATTCATATATAAACATTGTTACATACCAAAGCTTTTATTTCTACAGAGTAGATTTTCAAGAGTAGAATTGCACATCAAAGGCTCTGTATACAGTTATTTATTTTTTTAATTAAGATCCATCCACACTACTTTCCAAATGTCTGTAACCTGTTATATTTCCACACAAAAAATGTATATTCCTTTACCTCTTATGCTTACTAATATTTGGAGTAATTCACTTTAAAGTTTACCAATCTGATGGATATAAGATGATATAACTTTCTTTTCTTCTAATTTGCATTTTCCTAACTACTTGCTTATTTTGTGTGTGCTTAACAGTCATTTGGGTTTGTTCATCTGTGAATTGCTTTTTAATTTTTTTTTATTTGTCTACTGGATTTTTTTTGTTTTTTTATGAATGCATATGGGTTCTTTGTGTCTTATAGACAATAAGTTTTTATCTATCATATGTATTCAATCTAATTTTTCTTTCTTTCTTTTTTTTTTTTTTTTGCATGGGCAGGCACTGGGAGTCAAACCCAGGTGTCCAGCATGGCAGGCGAGAATTCTGTCTCTGAGCCACCATCACACCACTCCAAATCTAATTTTATTATCTATAATCTTTCTACCAAGTGTGTTTATGGTACATTTTTCCACGCAAATAGTATATATTTATAGAGCTGAACTTGTTTATCATTCCTTTAATACATTTTGTATTTCCCTCTTTGTTAAAAAATAGTCTCCAAAATCTAGAGGGTATACATATAATTTCTAAATTTTCTTCCAAATTTTTATTGTCTGAAATTGTTTAACCTTAGGTGTATCTATCAGGAATGTATTAATAAAGCTGATAAAGGCTTCATCTGTTTTATTGATCTTTTCAAGAATGAACTTTGGATTTATTTAACTTATCTATAATTGTTGTTTTGTATTTATAAATTTCAGCTTTTAACTTTAATCATTCCCTTTCAAAATAAAAAATAACTCCTTTTTATTTTGTCTTTATTTAAAAATGTTTTGAGATGGATACTAAATTCCTCTATTCACATCTTTAACAAAAAAAAGCATTTAAGGCAAAATAGACTCTCTTGAGTATTTTTGCAGTGTACCATAAATTTTGAAACTTAATTTACTTCTGGATAGCCTGTGATTAAGTTTTCTCCTTAAAATAAGGATTATTTAAGAGTGTGTTACTTAATTTCCAAACAATTAGGATTTTAAGGTAGAACTTTATTTCTAATTTTATTGATTACAAGAAGAGAGTACATGCTGAAAATGTCTCATTTTTTAAAAATGTATAAAGCTTCCTTTGTGGTGAAGGAAAGATCTCTTTTGGGACATATGAAATTTTTTCTTTATGTAGTACCTAAAACCAACTATACATAAACACACACACATACATATAAAATATATTACATATAATCAGATTTGTTTATTGTCCTCTATTCTTCTATATCTGTGCATTTTCTTTATAGTCAAATATATTTCTGAAACATATATGTTAAGATCTTCCACTGTCATTGTACTTTTGTCAGGCTCTCCTTACAGTTTAAATTTTTATGTGTTTGGGGTTTTTGGAATTCTTTGTTATTGTGTTGTTTGGTGCATAGAGCTTTATTGTGCATTTGATCACTAAAATATGCCTTTTTAATCCCTTTTAACCCTAGATCCTAAATATAAGATTCATTTGCCTCATAACTTTCAACTCCACCTTCATTTTTCAAGTTTGGAAATCATATTACATGTTTTTTAAAAAACATACAGCTTGTGTGGTCAGTACTTAAATTAAGTACCCCAGCACACCCATGCTCTTAACCCATGTCCCTGTGGATGCGAACCCAGTGTAAAGAGGACTTTTTGAACATAAAATTTTTAGTTAAGATACAGCCACCTGAAGCAAGACGAGCCTTAGTGTGAACTATGAGAGGCTGTACAGGGGGAAAAAAGGGAGCTAGAAGAAACCAGGGAAGCAGACGCAGACAGGAGTGGAGCTCACCATGTGACAGGAGGCAGAGAAAAGCCAAGGAACCCCCAAGGACTGCCAGCTGTCCCTGCTAGAGTGCTATAGACTCTGGCGAGAGAGCATCACTTGGTTGCTGACTTGATTTTGGACTGCTAGCCTCAAAACTGCAAGCCAATAAATTCCAGTCATTTAAGCCAAAACCAGTGATAGTCTTTGTGACAGCAGCTCAGTCACACTGAGACAGATGGATTTTATTTTTTAATGCAATATCTATGTTTCAATTCAGTCTCATTCTTTAAACAGGAAAATTCAGCCCATTCATACTTAGGTAATAATAATATCATTGATCTTATTCCTTTCGTCTTACTTTGTTTCCTGTATACTTTACTGATTTTCTTTGTCCTTCTTCTTGGTCTTATTTTTTAGGTTTTAAAGTTACTATTCCATTTTGTCTTTGTTAATTTAGAGTTCATGTTCATTTATGTATTTAACACTTGTCATTGTCATTTCTGAAACATTCATAATCAGACACTCCCAATATGAAAACATTGTCTCCCAAATATGAAAACAAGATACCAATGATTTCCTTATCATTTATAAGAAATAAAAGATGCCATGTCCTTTGATTGCCTCCTCTCCTATCCCAATAAGATGAGAATTCAGTATGCTTTTGCTTCCCACAACACTTCACTGGACAACCAAAAATTTCTAACTGTATTGAGATGGTTTAGCACATTTTGTGTCACTGGAAAAATATGTCCTATTGAAAAAATTCTGTTCACTCACTCACTGTATCTACCTCATCTATCTATACCTACCTATCAAACTATCCAGCCAACCAGCTCCTGTTTGTCTGTCAATCCATATCTATCTATCTATCTATCTATCTATCTATCTATCCATCCATCCATCCATCCATCCATCCATCCATCCATCCATCCATCTACCTATCTATCATCCATCAATCATACAATTTCTTTCCTCTTCATCCTGCCTTATCACAGGGTCCCTCTCCTGATTAATTGCGGTTTTCTGGCATTCTTTCTCAGCCATTGTCTTCACACAGGATAAGGAGATATACATTGTTTCAATTCCTAAAGCCCTGCAGAAATCATTTCTCCTCTCTAGCAAGTGACATGTAGTCTGGATTGCTGTCCTTTCCTTACAGCTGTCTGTGGCTATGACTCCACAAGCATCTGACGATGAAAAGGTCAATGTCAATCTGATCTTTTGCCTTTGGTAAGCAACTTTTTTCCCCAATTGTTTGTAAAATGTTTTCTTTGTTCTTGGAATTCAGGGATTTTATCATGATACAGTGAGCTGCCTTTTCCCCTCAGTTCTGAATAGAATTTGCTAAGCCCCTTCAATGTATAGACTCCAGAACAGGAAATTTTCTTCTATTCCTTCTAAATTTATTCTCCCTTATCCATATACTCCTTTTCCTTGATCTAGAGCCCTTATTATATGAATTTTAGGACTCTTGAAACTATCCCCTTTTATCTTTTCCCATCATAATATTCAGGTCTTTGTATTTTTTTCATATTTTGAGACATTTCTTTTACTCCATCTTTTAAGGCAACTAATTCAAGCCTCATCAGTAATGGTTTTCTCCTCAAAATCATCCATTAACATTTTTAGTTCAAAACACCAAGTTTCTCAATTTCCAAAATATTATAGAAGGTTACACTATATTTGTCTCCCAAAGTACTCATCATTCCCCTTCAGCAGCTAAGGGCAATCGTTGGTGGGATTTTACTTTTCTCAACTGGACTTGGGTCCAACTGCAGAATTTACTATAGTGGTGAGTCCCACATATGGAGGGAGAAACAACTGTCTCTGCTTTTGTAGCCTTCTCGCACTTCAATCACCTGCAACTCTGATGGGAATCCAGGTTATGATTCAGTAGGTCTGAGATGGGACCTAAGATTATTTATTTTTCTTTGGCTTCCAGGTCAAACACCACACTATGGCTAGCAAGGGTCAATTCTGTACCAACCAGCAGTTCATCAGTCCACCGAGGAGACGTCACAAAAGCTTTGTGCTGCCAGTATCCTTAGTGCAAAGGTTAACACATATCAAGTCTTAGTGCTGGAAAGGACCCATGTCACCTGTTTGATCTTCCTAGAAACACTAACCTTTCATCTTGGGGAGCTGCAGATCTCTATAAGGAAAGCTCTCTCTAAGCTTCAAAAAACTGTGGTCAACCTCATAACTCTCTAATACTGGTTTCTAGGAACTAACATAAGACCAAAAGATATAAATGTCTTTCTTAATTTCTGTTCAGTTGTTCACAGGAGAGCTGAGGCTAGGTTTATGCCTTCCCAAATCCCTATAAATTGGTCCAGTAGCTGCTTGGCCCTGAAGAAATAGCTCCTCATTGATTTGAATTGGGGGAACTGGTTCAAACTGCCATCTTCACAAAAATGCCTGTCATTTTTCTTAAACCTGGAAGTACTTTTATGATAAAATATATACATATACATATTTTAAATATCTGTGAGACTGATCTAGAGTGCTTCTAGAAAGATCTTAAATTTTAAGCTGAAAGGGGAAGGTAATATCAGATTTAATTTTATCATAGAGCCACAGGGGAGAAGAGTTAGCTTGCCGTTAAATAGAAACTCCCTTTGACATTTCACTGAAGAAAGTCAAGATGATATTTTTTCACCTTGGAGTTCTGAACAAAGAAAAAATATGTAAGTAAGTGAAAATTGAAAAGAGTACAGAATCACCCCACTCTTTAGTCCTCTTTCTTCTACAGGAGAACTCTGACATTGTTGGGCATACGGGTAAATGAAAATGAAGTTGGTACATTGGGTTTTTCCCTCTATATCCTCCAGGGAGAAAGGAGTAATTTTTGTACCTATCCTTGAAATAAATAGCACCATAAAGAGGAAGTCAGGCATACGTGCCTTGCAAGTGCTAGCAGTCTTATTTTACATCTCTTCGTTCTTGGAGATGTCTAGATATAACTTCTAAGGTATTTTCTCCTTTCCCACAAAATCACAACTATACATTTTATGTTTATAATAATTAGTTAAGCCGACAGTAATGCACTTTCCAGAGGAACCATTTTTACCCTGTTTTAACAAGGTTGGTCTGCATGGAGCGCAAGGGGTTAGAGAAGCTGCGGGTAAAACAAACAGGGCTGCGATGAAGCAAGGAAAGCTTCCCTTCCCAAGGAGCTGTGTCTTTAACAGTGTGACCTAATAGAAGAGCTCCAGCCATAAAAACTCAGCCTTCCCAAAGCAGGAAGCTTTCATTCTTCTGTAACTACCTGGTGAGAAAAACTCCCAGAGAGACTGTAAAAGGGCAGCAGTGGTGTCATTACCATTCCTGAGTAAGGGAAAAACCTTTTATGTCTAAGGTTTTTTTTTCTTTCTTTCTTTCCATTTTATAAGGCATCTTTGCTTGAAAACTTTTCAAGCTGGTCTCAGGACCCTGTCTCTAACCAACACAGTAAATATTTAATTCCTACTACTCAATGCAGCTCGACTTAAATTATTTTCTTCTAAAAGTTCAAAAGATCATCTATTTATGGCCTTGATGCTACGTCTTGTATACACTGGCACATGTGTGAACCAAGAGCAACACAGTAAAATTTCTTGAACCTGTAGATAATAAACTCTGCAATGTTGAGGACTTATATATATTTCATCTACCATGTTGGAGAGACAATCGATGAGACTATAGATCTAGAGAGGACGTCTAGAGACTAATAGATTCACATTTTTCCCTCAAAATATATCAATGCCATTCAAGGCTGATGGTTGGTTGTTTTCTTCATAAACATATTCAAGGACAGAGATCCTGCAATTTACTTTTTTTTTTAATCATCCCAGGTACTACCCTCTCACACACAGTTCTCCCTGATGCTAACATTTTGCATTACTGTGGCAACTTTATTATAATTCATGAAACCACATTATTATAATTCATGCTATTAACTAGCTCATTCTTTACATTAGGATTTGCCCGTCGTGTGTCACATTTATATGGGTTGTGTGTGTGGATTTAGAGAAATAGTAATACTCATACATTGTTGTTGGAGATTTATAATGGTACAGCAGCTGTGGAAAACAGCTCAGAAATTTAAGTATAGAATTAACATATGACCTGGTAATTCCACTTCTACATATATACCCAAAAGAATTGAAAACAAATGCTCAAACAGATATTTGCACACTGATGTTCTCACATTTGCCAAAAGGTGAAAGCAACCCAAGTGTCCATCATCAGCTGAACAGATAAGCAAAATGTGGTACATACACACTTTTGGAAGACATCATGTTGAGTTAAATGAGCCAGATGCAAGAGGGCAAATGCCTCTACAAACTCTCTTATATGATATAAGCAAAACTTGCATATTCATAAAGTCAGAAACTAGAATGCAAGCAAGGAAGGGAAATAAGGAGTGTTCTAGTTTGCTAGCTGCTGGAATGCAACACACCAGAGACGGATTGGCTTTTAATAAAAGGGGATTTGTTTTGTTAGCTTTTCAGAGGAAAGGCAGCTAACTTTCAACGGAGGTTCTTTCTTATGTGGGAAGGCACAGGGTGATCTCTGCTGGCCTTCTCTCTGGGCCTCTGGGTTCCAACAACTTTCCCCAGGGTGATTTCTTTCTGCATCTCCAAAGTCCTGGGCTGAGCTGAGAGTGCTGAGATGAGGTATGCTGAGCTGCTTGGGTTGTTCTACGTTGAGCTCTCTCATTTAAGCACCAGCCAATTAAATCAAACATCATTCATTACAGCAGGCATGCCTCTTAGCTGACTGCAGATGTTATGAGCAACAGATGAGGTTCACGTACCATTGGCTCATGGCCACAGCAACAGAACTAGGTACCTTCACCTGGCCAAGTTGACAATTGAATCTAACTATCACAGGGAGTTAACGCTTAATTGGAATGGAGTTTCTGTCTGGGGTGATGGACAAGTTTTGACATTGGATAATGGTGACGGAGACACAATTTTGTGTAGTGATTACTATTTGAAAAGGAGGGAAAATTTAGCTTGTATATGTTACCACACACATTCACACACACACAATCTCATTTATCTTAATAATAGTATTTCAAAAACTGTAGGATTTTTATGTTCTAAGGGGACTGTCATGGTTAGGTTCATGTGTCAACTTGGCCAAGTGGTGGTACCTGTTTGTCTGGTTGGGCAAGTGCTGGCCTGTCTGTTGCAGTGAGGACATTTCATAGAATTAAATCATGAGCACATCAGCTGTATCCACAGCTGATTCCATTTGTAATCAGCCAAAGGGGAGTGTCTTCTGCAATGAGTAACACTTAATCTGATCACTGGAAGCTTTTTAAGGAGGATTCAGAAGGGACAGGCTCTTCGTGTCTTGGCTGGTGAGCCTCTCCTGTGGAGTTCGTCCAGACCTTCCATCGGAATCGTTGGCTTCACAGCCTGCCCTGTGGATTTTGGACTCTGCGTTCCCGTGGTCACATGAGAGACATTTATAAATTGTATTTGTGAGTGTTCCCTGTTGATTCTGTTTCTCTAGAGAACCCTAACTAATACAGGGACCAAGAACATGTTATTTCTAAATGCCAAAATATTAGAGATTTTATGTTAGTTTTTAAAATGAAACTGAGTCTTACAGAAGTGACTTAGAAGTTGGACTTCTGACTGCTAACCCAATGTTTTTTCCAGAAAGATATGCTGCCTAAAAAGTGAACAAAAATATATAGTGTATGCAGTAGTATTTTAAAATACCTTCATCCGTTACTACTTAGAGTGACTTTCTCTTTTAATTTTTATATGTATCATGCACCTTATAGACACAGTGTATATATATAAAGTAATGAAAGAGAAAGGAATGAGAAAAGAGCATGTAAATACAAACATTTGTTTTTAAAGGTATGCTGCAATTGTTCAACAAATTTTCATGAAAAAGAGAAAACTGTTTAATGAAGACAATTTTACTCAAAATGAAGAAAATGAGCTAGATGATTTCTAAGTTTCCTTTCCATTTTGATACTGTGTGAATTAATTCAGTTTTGTTTATGCAAAGTTTAGCTTTATGCAAAATTTTCCTAAAGCTTTCAATTCTAAATGTTGCCCACCATATTCACCATGAAAATATCCAGGACTTCATTTTAGGTAATGTTTTCAAGGAAACTGACCTGAACTTTACAATTGGGTGTAGTGATATTCATAGAAAAGATTTCTCTGAATCCAGTCTTTATTTCATTAACATTATGAGCTTGGGGACTGCAGTTATGCTTTTATATTTTATGTTTCCCAGTTCTTTTTTTTGAGACCTGGCTAAAGAATTATTGAGAAATCGAGGTTAATCAGTCCATCAGAGATCAGAATGACAAACATCTCTACAAATTACAATTTCTTTTTATACTTCAAAGCTCCTCTCCCACCCTCAGGAATACACTATAATTTCATGACATCCTCTTTATAAACAGAACACAGAAATGAATGGATCTTGGGGAATGGATAAGAATTGGTCTTTGTAATACAAGGCTCTCAAATTGCACATTCTTATGATAATCTGTGCTGAATGAATCCTATTGTGAGTCTCTGGCATCTTGCAGCAGGATTTCTTCCTCTTAAACTCAAATCTAACTGAGAATGGAATGGAATCTCATCCCTATGGTATGAGAACAAAGACTAGAATCAACAATGTCAAAGTCATTGCAGCACCTTCAATTTTATCCGACTCTTCCCATGCCATAAACCTTCAATTCACCCCATTAATCCCCTTGCTGCCAACAGATGGTCTAATCTTATAATGTTGCTGTACTGGAGTCTTCTGATTACAATTTCCTCAACTTCCTTTCCCACCTGAAACTCTCTCTCACTACCCATTCTATTTTTTTCCTTTCTATTTTTAAACATTTTATTAGTCAAGGTTCTCTAGAGAAACAGAACCAACAGGAGAGATCTGTTGCAAAATATTCTTGCAGCAACAGTTGTGCCAGTGCTTGCCTGACCACTGGACATCATCACCTGGACAAGCTGTCACCAGAACCCAACCATCACAAGCGCTATATGGAGGAAATACCCAGGGCCTGAAAATCCAAGGAATCTGCCCAGCTCCATTACTTACTAAGTAACTTTGTACAAGTTATTGTATCTACCTGATCTTTGGTTTCCTTAAAATAGGAATAATAATACTCTTTCATAGGATGTTGAAAGTGTTAAAGATAAAATATATCTCTCCATTTAAGTGTGGCTAGTAAAGTGGCTCTAATAAGCATATAATAGCTATTCAATAAATGGTTATTATTCTTTTTATCTCTGTCTAAAATGTGTATTTCCTCCTTAACAAGGCTAATTCTCCACTCAATGTCCTCTACTCTTGCTCAGCTCTTTAATCTTTATAACAAGGCTTACAATCATGTCTAGGTATATCTTTTTAGTGTAAAGTTCTGCCACAAATGTGTATAGTCATGTAACCATCACTACAAAAAAAGATAAGAAACAGTTCTATCACCCTCCAAGATTCAGCTGCCCTTTCCAGTGATGGAATTAACAAACTGACCTAACCTGTCTCGGCTGATTGAACTTCACCCACCCTGGCGAACTGGAGAGCCCCCCCCCTTGCCTATTCCTAACAATCTCCGAAGCATACCAGATTTTAACCACAGAAGTGTAACCACAAAAGACATTGTTCTTTTGTTTTTTATTTTTCTCGGTTTCAATAAACCCTGCTCTATAAATATGCCACTTTCCCGCCCCTTAGCACAGCTCTTGGTTCAGTCAGCTTGACTGCTCCTCGGGCCATCCCTCTCAAGTTCTCTAATAAAGCTTGCCTTGATCCGTTGAAGTCTGTCCATTTCTTCTTTTCATGCATTCTCCTCCTCTACTCTCCTTCACTTTCCTTTCATCCAGCACCTACCCCACCATCGCCACCACTAGCTTCTGGCAATTACCGATCTGTCTTCTTGTCCTCAAGTTTTGTTTTTGCAATTATTTCCTTGAAATGGAATCATACAGTGTGTAGCCTTTTGACACTGACATCTTTCATTTAGCATAATGCATTTGAGATTCATACACGTTAAATAGATCAGTAATTTGTTACTTTTTAAGTAATATTCCACTGTATAGACGTCTAATAATGTGTTCATCAATTCCCCATAGGAAGGGCATTTGGGTTGTTTCCAGTTTTACAAAAAAACCGATGCTGAGTTTCAACCTGCCTTTTTTGTTTAAATTGTATTTCAATTTTATCTTCATTTGAGGTTGGCAAGCAGATTCCTGGCAATTTCTCTCTGAGCTAACCTTCTTGCAATATTTTACCAGACTCAGGCTATGGCAACCAAAGCATGCTACTATCCTTCTATTTTTTCCATTTTTTCACCCTAGAACAAAAAGTTCTTTAGATTCCTAATCTGACATTCACATCACTGTAAATCAACAGTTTTACCAAACTTATTCCAATGAGGAGCATGGAGAAATTCTCCAGCCTCCAACAATAATTTTCTTCCTACCTGTTGCCCACACCCCATGCCAATACAGCATTGTTTTTTTTTATTACAATGTCCCTACAAGTCTAGGCACCAAATTTTTACATTAATTGAGTTATGCTATGGTGGCAAAATCACCTAAAATCTAGCAGCTTAATACAGTAAAAATATGCTTGTCCCTGTGATAGAATTTGACAGAGTCCCATCTCAACATGTGCTTCCATTATCATTGCAACAGCAGGAAAAGAAAAGGCAAACTGCACTGACTGCCTAGAGCAGGTATACCTTACTTGTACCTGGAAGTGACAGCTGCCACTTCTGCTTGCATGTCATTGGTCAAAACATGTCACAGGCTGAACCTAACTTCAAAGTGGTGAAGAAATACTATCTTACTATGTGCTCAAAAGTAGAGAACTAAAAATGTACAGTGGACAGCACAAATGCCTACCACAAGATCTAATTTTTCCCTAGGCAGTTAACCAATTATTCCATGGTTTGCCCAGTAATTTTAACTGTCTCCTTTATCATCTACTAAATTCCTATATGTAATGAGTCCGTTAGTGGACTCTATTCTGTTCCATTTAGCTCTTCGTTGCCTCTTATAACTGTCCCTCAAGTTTTTAATTACCAGAGCTGTTCAAAATATCTTGATAGTAGTAGGGCAGTTCCTTCTTCACTATTCCTCTATTTCACAACTTTTTATTGGCTGTTCTCACACATGTCTTCTTTATGACTCATTTTATCAATCTTAAGTAATAAATAAACAAAAATAATTTAAAAAGTAAATACATATAAATAAAGCATGAATTTCCCTCTTCATCACTCTATTCCATTCCCATTTGCATAAGTAATGTTTGATCTGTGTTCTTCTGTTCTTTTTCTATATATGTTCACACATATTTTTGTAAATCTACAATATATTAGTTTCCTGGATTAATATTCACATAAATCGGATGAATCATACTATATATTTATAGTTGTAACATTTTGTTTCTTATTTAATTCTGTTGTAGACAGAGAATATGACTTCAATACTTTGAAATCTGTTGATACTACTATATGAATGGACATCTTGATGTTCCATGTGCAATTGATGTATATTCTACTGTTGTTGGATATGGTGTTTGTAAATATAAATCGTATCAACTGGTTGATAGCATTGGTAAATCTGTATCTTTACTGATGTTTTGTCAATTTCTTCTACCAATTTCTGAGAAAGGTATTAAAATCTCCAACTTTGGAATTTGTCTATTTCTCCTTTTAATTCTGTCAATTTTGATTTCATGTATTTTAAAGTACTGTTATTAGGTGCATTCACTTTAGGATTGCTATATATTCTTGATGAATTGACTCTTTTGTGGTTATAAAATGACCCTCTTTATGTCTGGTAATGCTGCTTCTCTTGGAGTCAATTTTATCTGACATTGATACAGCACAAAGGTTTCACACACTTAGTGTTTGAATGATTTATATCCTTTTTCCAACCTTTATGTTGAGCATGTGTCATTCACAGCAGATCTTTTGTAGGCAATAAATAGCTGAGTTTTGCTTTTTGTGAAGACTGATAAATTCTGCCTTTAAATGATTGATATAATGGAGATTAGATCTACTGCTTTTTCTATTTGCTTTCTATTTGTCCCTTCTGCTCTTTATTTCTTTTTCTCTCTCTTTTTTTTTGCATTAATACACTTTAACATACCATACTATCTCTTCTGTTGGCTGTTTAGCTAATACATTTATGAGTTATTTTGGAAAGGCATGTTTCTTCTAAGGGTCACAATATACATCCTTAATTAATCATAGTCTTCTTGAATTAATATTATGTCACTTCCTGTATAATGAAAGCAAAAGCAGTTAAATTTCATTTGCACTACTCCCATCCTTTGTGATACTGTTGTCATATATTTTACATATACAAGTGTTATAAGCCTCACAATATTGTTATTATTTTTGCTTTAAAGTCTATTCACTTTTAAACAATTAAAGCAAACAAAAGATAATATTTTATTTTTACCTATGTCTTTATTATTTCAGTATTCTTCGTTCCTTTCTGTGTATTTGTATCCCCATCTGGAACCAACTTCCTCAGTCTGAAGAATTTCCTTTAGCATTTCTTGTAGTGTGGCAAATTCTTCTGGCAACAATATTTCTCAGCTTTCATTTATCTGAAAATGTCATTATTCTAGCTTCATTTTCAAACGATATTTTGGTGGATATAGAATTCTAAGTGAGATTTCTACTTATGGCCATGAGGGAATAAGATTGCCTAGAACCAACCTCTTGCTGACGACTAGAAAATGAACAAAATATAGGAAACAACTATTTCCAGAGAGTGGAAAGCGTAGCACAAGACTGGGATCCCTGAAAAAAAGGGAAACAAATGAGGTATGCCCTGTCATAGCCCAGGCTTTCTGACTGGAAATTATTTCTAAATTTTCACACAGGGAGGGGAACTCAAAAATGGTCCAGCAATTCCACTGCATTGAGGAGACAGAGATTGGCCATGCAGCTAGAATTTTTAGTTAGAGTTCAGAGAGTATAAGGTGGCTAGAATTTGTGAGAAGAAGCTACATAGAAAATGAGATTCAGCAATCTGCACAGGGCCCCCTCCAGTCTTGAGCTGTATTCCAGTCAATGCATTTGTAAGGTAAAATCACGCAAAATTGGACAAAAACAACTTGTGAGGAAAAAATAGTAGGAAATTGTAAGACAGACAATCTCTGGAGCTCACAAAGGTCTTGGAATTGTTTGAATATTCTCTTGCCAGATGGGAAGTCACTGAATTTGTGGGATTTTCAAGAGAGATCCCTGAAGAGTCATGATTTAAGGTCAATTAGCTATAGAAGAAAAGAGACACTAAATGCACTCTAAAAAAATCATAAAAGCAAACTTTGAAATGATTAAATTAAACAAGTAACTGCCAGCCAGAAAAATCCAACATTCTTTAAAAGAACACATCCAAATTCACCACATAAAATCACAATGTTCAGCATCAAATAAAAAGATTGCTAGAATACAAAGAAACAGAAAAAATGTGACCATAGAGACAGACCCAGAAATAGCACATGTGATAGAATTAGGAGAAAAAGTTGATAGAGAACAGCTAGTATAAATAAGTTTTACATGTGCAAAGATGTGGAGGAAAGCATAAATATGACAAGGAGAGAAATTTAAAATACACAAAGACATTAAATGTCTGATGATAGAAAATACAATGTAAAATGAAGAACTCTAAGTGAGCTTTGTTTATTCTTTCAGCATTTTGAAGCTATCACTTTTGTTCCCTGGTTTCCCTCCCCCCCCCCCTGCCCCCTTTTTGTTTTATAAGAAGTCAGTTGTCATTCTAAGTGTAATCCCTCTGCATGTAAAGAGCGATTTTTTCTTTAGCTGCGCAAAACAGTTTATCTTTTTGGCAGTTTGACTATGATATGCTTATGTGTAGTCGTCTCTTTTTATCTTGCTTGCTTGTTTCATTGGAATTGTGAGTTGCTATGTATTACTGTTGGTTTTTAAAATAAAATCTGGGCGTCTTTTCACTGATGTTTTTCTCATTCTAGAGCTTTGATTACATGCATGCTAGACACCTTGTTACTTTCCCACAGGTCTTTAGGGTTCTCGTCATTTTATTTAACCTTTTATTTTCCTCTGTGCCTCAGTTAGAATGCTTTCTGTTGACCTGTCTACAACTACACTGACCTGTTTTAATTTGTGCCTAATATTCTGCTAATCTCATCTTATTTCAGACAATATGATTTTTAGTTCTGTGATTTACATTTGGGTTTTTTTAAGTTTCCAGTTTCCTTTCAATTTCCCATACTTTATTCACTATCTTTTCTCGTATCTATCTTTTCTCATAGAATCTTCAATCTGTGGGTATTTTCCTATTGACTGACTTTTCTTTCGAGTGTGTTTCCTGTTTGTCTCTCTTTCTCCCTCTTTGCTTATGTAATTTTATTAGTGCATGCTGGCAATAAGGATGATACATGTAAAGACTCTAGATTTTGTTATTTTCCTTTGAAGAATATTGAGTTTTATTATAGTAGGCAGTTAAATTAGTGATAGGTTGCTTTAATAATATTAGTGTCTTTGTTTTAGATTTTATTAAGGTGAATATATTTCAGGCTTTCCTTTAGTCCTAGGTAAAATCCCTTAGCCCTGGGGTATATTCATTTCTCTTAGGTTTTACCCTTCTAGGGTTCTAATGGAAAGATCAACATGCTCAACAACCTCTCCTAATTTGCCAAGACACAAACTTCAAATTCACTGTTCTCTGTATTGGGCAGTTGCTGAAATTTCTGCTAAGAACTTTCAGCCTTCTAGATTTGGGTTTTACTTGGAATCTTCCCCATCTTTGAGCAATATGGAGATTAGAAAAAGACTTGTGGAGAATTCGCATGCAGATTTAATGCTTTTCTCTTTATGCCTCCCTTGTTTCTAATATTGCTCCCCAATGCTGAGGTAGCTCCAAACTTTATTCTCTGACTACTCAGAACCATAAGAATGTTAGCGTGATCTCTAATGCTTGTAGGCCATGGAAACTAGGAAGAGCTATAAGGGAAAAAGCTGGATAAATATAAATTTCATAGAATATGGCTATCTTCTTCCAAGATTCAAATTCATCTCACTTTCAGTCTGATTTGAGTTGCCTTTAAATGGTTATGTTTTAATATTTTCTTCTGAATCTAATTGTTATCAGCAAGGGGATGAATCTGATACTTCTTTATTAATGGAATGCAGAATTTCAATGATATTATTTTATCTAAAGTATGTTTTAGTGGTCATCACCTTTGGAGCATTTAACTTTTCTCTGGTTTCTACCATATTAATGAGAGAGATAGAGGAAGGAAAGAAGGAAGGAAGGGGGGAGGGGGTGGGAGGGCTGGAGGGAGGGGAAGAAGGGAGTCAGGCTAAAAGGGGAAGGAGTGAAATGAGACAAAGTGTCAATGGCTGAGAGATTCCAAACAGAGTGGAGAGGTTATCCTGGAGATTATTCTTACGCATTAAGTAGATATCACCTTGTTATCCAAGATATAATGGAGAGGCTGGAGGGAGCTGCCTGAAAATGCAGAGCTGTGTTCCAGTAGCCATGTTTCTTGAAGATGATTGTATAATGATATGGCTTTCACAGTGTGACTGTGTGATTGTGAAAACCTTGTGTCTGATGCTCCTTTTATCTACCTTTTCAACAGATGAGTAAAACATATGGAATAAAAATAAATAATTGGGGGAACAAATGTTAAAATAAATTCTGTTTGAAATGCTAGTGATCAATGAAAGGGAGGGGTAAGGGTTATGGTATATATGAATTTTTTTCTGTTTTCTTTTTATTTCTTTTTTTGAATAGATGCAAATGTTCCAAGAAATAATCATGATGATGAATATGCAACTATGTGATGATATTGTAAATTACTGATTATATATGTAGAATGGAATGATCAAAATAGGAATGTTTGCATTTGCTTTGTGTTTTTTGGTATTTAAAAAAATAAAATTTAAATTTTTTTTTAAAAAAAGAAGGGAGTCAGGGAGGACAGGAAGGAGGGAAGAGAGGTACTTCTGGACTCTGTTTTCTAGACGATGTGATATTTTGGCAGATAGAAGCTCAGAATAAACATTTGTTGAATAAATGTCAAAGAGTATTAAGTTTCAATAGCATGATAAACTTTGATTCATAAGCTTCATGATTTAAAGAAGAAAACTGTTCCATCCTTCTAAAACTGTAGATATAAATCCAAATAATGCCTCGAATGACATACCTGGCATATTCTACCTATTCTTGAGATCAAACATCACATACAAACATGAAAATAAGATATATTCACGTATATGTTTCTTTATCTTAAAATGTAATGAACCCATGACAAACTCTGGGATCTGTCCTGTAACTACTATTTAAGGAGTGCTTTGAAAACTATTGCTTTGTCATTTCTTTGCTTTGTATGTATGTTATACTATACAATTTTTAAAGTTTTTAAAAAATTACAAAAAAAAATGCAATGAACAAATGTTGTTGATAAAGCAGTGGAGAGGTCCCTTAGCGGAGTTTGAAAGAATTCCAATATGTAAATGTGTTTTATTTTCTTATCTTATAAGCAAATTGTTTACATGCATTTGCATTTTATTTTATTTAGTTTTCAACAATTTTGGTTTGAAAGGACATTTTATACTTCACAAATCCTGAAAATATTTGTGTGTTAACTTTAAGGTTAGTGGTTTGCATCAAAAATATTGACATTAGTACATGCTAAAATAGCATTCTTTCTGTAAGCTGCATAATCCTCTCTAATTACTTGGTTGTGTAATTTCAAAAAGTATGAGAATTTTGCTCTCAAATTCTTTAAGTGTATGAAGTGAAGAAAGTTTAGATTAATTATATTAGAAGGAAGAATTATACACTAAGTGTACACATGGATTCATAGAAGACTTGAGATTGCATCTAAAAATATATCCTAAAAAATTTTCAAATGTATACCAAGACCTGAAATTTACTGTTTTATACACCAGATGTCACTGTTTTCTATGCTAATTAAATAAGCCAACATATTTTGGCAGTTAAAAAATAATCACCTTGGGCAGGCCATGGTGGCTCAGCAGGCAAAGTCCTCGCCTGCCATGCTGGAGACCTGGGTTTGTTTCCTGGTGCCTGGCCATGAAAGGAAAAAAAAATCAGCTTGCCCAGCATTTCTATTCCTAGGTGTACACACAATAGAACTGTGTAAATGGTCACACACACACACACAAAAAGACAAGAACAAACATGTTCATATTGGCACAGTTGATATTATCCAAAACTGGAAACTATGCAAAAGCCATTCAAGAATAGAATGGATGAATGCATTGAGGTTATACTCACATGATGGAATACAATGTAAAAATGAGAATAAAAATCTACGCCAATTCTGTAAAGCACACTGAGCAAAAGAAACCAGTTGAAAAATGAAAGAGTAAGTATTATATGATTCCAGTTTCATAACTTTCAAAAACAGAAGGCAAAAGTGATCTATGATTTAGAAGTCAGGCCAGTGACTTCCAGACAGTGACTAGAAGGTAAGAGAGGCTCTGGGGTGCTGGGAACACTGTATCTTTCTCGGCCTATGTGTCTCGGTTATAAGGGTTTGTTCAGTTCATAAAAATTCACTGAGCTGTACATTTATGATATATATAATGCTATAAATGTACATTGTATTTGACTTAAAACTTAAAAATCATCAATTTCAGCATCAAGAATTAGGTGAAATTAAGTTAATAAATCCCCTGAAGACCTACAAATATATTCAAAATAAGTAAAAATTTGATGTTTAAATGTGCTGGATAAAAAGCAAGAATTCCTAAGCTTTTCCCTTCAGTTGGTTTCAAATGCCCCCACATTTCGGTTTGCTTCCCATGACTGCTTTCTCCATTATGGCACCCCATCGCATCCTGCTGTGTCTCCAAAGAATGCACCTTGTATTAATCAGCCCCATTTCTCCTTTGTCTTCAACCATTTCCTCTCAGCTGGGCCCTTCCCCTTAGCATATAAACATGTTCAAGTTTCTTCATGCTAAAAAAAAAAAAGCAAGCTCTTCTTTGCTCTTCAGCTTCTTTTAGCAAGTATGCTGTCATTTTTATTCTCACAGCAAGGCTGCCTTGTCTCTGTATTCTCATGTCCCAAGCACATCTACCAATGCAATCATAACTCCATGATAATTTTTCTCTCTAAGGTCACAAAGAGTCACCATATTACCAACAACCTTTGTATCAGAGTTCTCCAGTGTGTGTGTGTGCATGTGTGTGTGCACGCATCCATGTTCTGGGGATGTGGGGGGATAGTTTGAAGAATTTCCTCATGGGATTATGATCCTGGCAAGTCCCAAATCTGTAAGGCAGGCCAACTTCCTAGAAATTCTGTCAAGAGTGGTAGTCTGAAGGCAGAATTTATTCTTCTCTGGGAAACCTTGGTTTTTTTTGCTCTTAAAACCTTCAACCGATTGGAGGGCAATCTCCTTTACTTAATGCCAGCTAATTGTAGATGCTAATCACATCTACACAATGCCTTCACAGATGCATCTAGGCTAATGTTTGATCAAACAGCTGGACACCATAGCCTAGCCAAATTGATGCATAAAATTAACCATCATAGTCTTCATATTATTCCCCGAGGCAATTCACACTATTAGTGACTCTTTCTTATATGGAGCTAAACTGCCTAGAACACAGTAAGCCCTACCTATGAGGGAGTGGGGGTGGAATCAGTCCAATATACCAACTTCAGTCTCATGTAATAATTTAAAAAGTTCACTTTCTTGAAGTGAAAATTTCTAGTTTCTCACATTTCTGCCTCCATCCCGGGCACTTCTGCAAGGTAACATCTAGATGTACAAAATAAGGTGTCTTTTATTGTCTTTTCTTAGCAGTGAAGAAAAATGCAGAGACTTTAATCCACATAATGTACTTGTTCTCTTTTGGCACTTTCCTGTTCTTTCAGTAATGACCCCAGTTTGTCTGATTACTTTTCCCATATTGGCATTTGTGGTTGAAATCTGCAGGATATAAACAGTGGAGTCCAGGAGAGAGTATTGCCCTCCAAGAAATATCTTAGAAAGGGGTGCTGGCGTGGGGATTGGAGGGAATTATTGCTGTTTGTCACATGATTAGTAGATGCTACTGCTATTCATTGGATGGAAGTCAGGGCTGCTAGATGTCCTGGGAAGTCAGGAATTGTCCCACATCCTATATGACCTTATAAAGTCCACCAAACTTTCCAGTAGATGAAAGTAAATTTTCAATCTGAACCTGAAATGTGAAACCTGAAATCATGCATTTGTTTTTGTCACTATGGGTCATAATTACCTCTTAAGTGTCTCTAAGGCTTCAAGTGCTCAGATACTCAAGACATACAGTTCTAGTGGTGTCTTGCCCAGGAAGCAGGACATGCCTATACTTAATCCCTTCGATTCTCTTTTCCCTCTCTTCCAGAAATTGCTTTCTAGTTAGAGTGTGTGCATTGGAGAAAAGCTTATTCTCCATCATTTGGAGTTTTCACCATTCACAGAAATGTACTGGGGAGCAAGTTGCTGTGTGGTGCATTGTAGGAAAACAGGCTCAGGTACAACAGAAACCTTCATCAAACAGCCACTTTATTACTTACACAGCACAAAGGGCCCAAAAGAACAGAACAGATCCCGCCATGGCTGGTGTGCTGGTTTGAAACAGTTATGTACCCCAGAAAAGCCATGGTCCTTTTATCCTTAATCTGATCTTGTGAGGGCAGACCTATTGCAAGGTGGAACATTTTGCTTAGATTATCTCCATGGAGATATGACCCCACTCACTCAATGTAGGTCTTAATTAGTTTACTGGAGTTCTTAAAAGAACTCATGGAGAGGGAAAGAGCTCTTGGAACTGATATGAGAGCAGAGAGACACAGACACTTGGAAATGTTTGGAGAGCTGACATAGAAAGTGACTGGAAATAGAAGCTGAAATCAATGCAACCCAGGAGCAAAGGATGAGGAGATGCCAGGCATGTGCCTTCCCAGCTGACAGAGAAACCACAGATGTGATCGGCCTTTCTTGAGTGAAGGTATCCTCTCACTGATGCCTGAATTTGGACATGTTTATGACTTTAGAACTGTCAACTTATAACTTAATAAATCCCCTCTGTAAAAGCCAATCCATTTCTGGTATATTGCATTCTAGCAGCTTTAGCAAACCAAAACAGCTAGTATCCCAGGAAGGCCAACTGCGCAGATCAGTGTTGGTGGTTGGCAGCTCTGCATGCCCCACTTTGTGGCCCTAATTTGTGTTGGAGAGAAACCCTGTGCTGCTTGGGTGTTGCGTATTTATACAACCCTGGGAAAAGAGAACATTGCTGCTTAAGTTTCCTTTTCTGATCAGCAGCTGGAGCTGCTTGTTCCAGTTTCCAGGTGTAAGCTATGGACAGACCTTTTCATTAGTCCTAATACCTCCCCAGGCTGTAGAAAGGAAACCTACTGAAACATCTTAGAAAGCAAGAGGGAGGCTGTTGAGGGCTGTGGGATGGACATTCGGTGTGTCCCTGACTTTCTAGCACTTACCTACACCACATTAGAAATGGAGGAAAATGAGATTTAAAAAGTCGTTATTTTTTCCAAATTTATGTATCTGGTAAGTGGTAAAACTGGAATTTGAACCCAGTCAGTCTAAGTCCAGAACCAGTTTTTCTATGCAGACAGCTAAGCTAGATTGTCCTTCACAGAAATACACACTGGGTAGAACCTCATTAATGGAAAATGGAAATAATATAACCCTGATTGTCTCCTCCCCTGCTCTTTGAATATGTCTTCAAAAGTGCTATATGGAAGGATCTCAATGTATCTCATTCAAATGAGGAAGTTTTATAAATTGTTAAAAAAAAAAAAGAAAGAAAAAGGGAGAAAGAGGATAGAACCAAATAGTGTTGAAAGAGCAGTGCAAGGCATAATTATAAATAGGGGATGTGTTATCCTGCTGTGTTAGTTTGTAAGGTGCTAAAATGTGATGTACCAGAACTGGGTTGGCTTTTTAAAAGGGAAATTTATTGAGTTGCAAGTTTACAGTTCTAAGCCTATGAAAATGTCCAAATTAAGGCATCCATGGAAAGACAACTTAATCTGAGGAAAGCCAATGGATCTGGAACAGTTATATCAGCTGGGAAGGCACTTGGCTGGTATCTGCTGGTCCCTTGCTCCTGGGCTCCAATGCTTTCAGCCTCCCTTCCTGTGGGGGTTCCTCACTTTACTTCTCCAGGACTGGCTTTCATCTCTTGGCTTCCCTTAGCTCTCTCCAGGTTCTGGGTTGCTTAACATCTCATGGGAAGCCACATGGCAATGTCTGCTGGGATTCAAGCACCTCCAAACATCTGGGTCTCTGTTCTCCAAGTGTTGGCATCTGTGTCAGCTCTGCTCTGAAGTTCCTGTCAGCTCTGTCATTTCTAAATTCTCTCCAACATCTTTCCTCTTTTAAAGGACTCCATTAAAATAATCAAGACCCTCCTTGAGTGGGCAGAGTTACATCTCCATCTAATCAAAAGATTACACCCACAATTGGGTGCACCTCATCTGCATAGAGATAATCTAATCAACGTTTCTGCCCCTACAGTGCTGGATTAGGATTAAAAGAACCAGCTGGTCCCATAAGATTGGATCAGTTTTAAAACATGGCTTTCTGGGGTACTTAATAGATTCAAACAGGCCCACCAACCTACAGACAGAACCCTAGAACCTGCAGGGACTGTCACCACATAGAGAGCTCACAAGGCAATGACGGATCTTGCAAGTGCTGAATTCAGAATAACTTTGGGAAGCTAGTTACCAAGGGAAATACTCCTGCTCTGTATAAATGAAGAAGCCTAGGAAGAGAACCAAATCTTGCCTATGTGTAACCTAGGCTTTATGCTAGTCTTTATATAGATACTCCTTTTTGTTTTCTGTTATATTGGAGTGGACAGAGGGAAATACCTGAAGTCGTTGAACTGTAAACCAAATGCCTTGACTTCTGATAATGGCTGAATAGCCATTATTTTGTGCCCTTATGATTGTAAAAACCTTGTGATTAATCCTCATTTGTGACCATTTTACCCGTTCTTCAACTTTGGAATCTTGTGATCACTAAAGACAGGCCCTAGCATTTCTTAATGAGGGGACTTGGGTTAGCCTAGAACTAACCCACCCCAATTCCAAAGTTATCTGGATAACCAAAGCTAGATCTAACTGAATGGGCCCACCTGACCTGCGCAGTAGCTTAGACTTTAACCTATAGGTGATCTATACCTCATTATAATACTAAAAATCATGCCATCATCATATTAAGGCCACCATTTTCTTGCATACATTCTGTGACTAAGCATGTAATCAATCTCTACATGCTCAATAATTAGGTCACTTCTAATTACATCAGCTGGGGCCACTGTGCTCATTATCCTAAAACATTCCCATATTTTGATATTTTAAAGCTATCAAAATTACTGCAGTTCAGGGAGACAGATTTTTGGGCTCTTAGGACATCTGATCTCCTGCTTCATGCCTAGCAATAAGTGCTTTCTCTCTTTGAAACCTCTGTGTCACAGAAATTGCTCGCTGATTGCATTAAGCAGAGCACCCACCACTTTCGCCCGGTAACATATGGACAAAAGTAAAGAAACTGTCCAATTCTAAATGTTTGGATTTACTCATATATCGAAATTAATATTAACTTTATATTATGGCATACAATAAATATTACAGTAAAGGAATAATTATAATAATAGCTATTTCATGTACCACTTACAGGCAGTGTTCTCTTCTGCTTTGTTCATAGTACTGAATCTTATGTTTATTTAATTACTGAAATCAATTTCCACGAGAGCAGGAAATCTGTCTACCTTGTTTACTGCTCGGTGCCCAAAAGAGGAATTGACACAGAGTGGAGGCTTAAAAAATAAATCCTTATTAAATGAGTGAATAAATAGACAGATGATAGAAAAGAGTTCCAGGGACTCTTCCTGAGTCTAGGGAGAAGGAGGGTAAATCAGAGGATATTGGGAATGAGAGAGAGCCCTGATGCCTAGAAGAGAGAGAAGAGGTAGTTTTAACTTTGCCAGGCACTGAGATGGAGATCAGTGTGAATAGTTCTACTGCCTTGAGGAAAAGCATCATATGTCCTTGCCCAGTTAGTGTCTGGGACTGATTTACCATCCTGAGGGGAGATTGGCTGTCCTGAGCCCGAAACATAAAGGGGTTCTTTGTGACACTCTGATAGCATTGGTCACTATTTATGTGGTCCTGCCTAAAGATGTGATGCCATTTGAGCCACGAGAGAAGCTCATACTTCGATACAGCAGTGATCAAACCAGCCCCTGATAGGAATGAAAGTGATCTGGGCAATGTTGGGATTCTTGAAGTTATTTATTAAGGATTTTGGCCAGAGACAATTATGCATTATTATTGTTTTCTTTTTAGTGAATTACCAATATTCATCATTTTTTAAAAATTTTATCAGGCTAATGGATTCTGGCAGAAAATGTGAAATTGCTTGTTCCTTGATGAGATGGGACCTAGGTCACTTATTCAAATCTCACCAATGACTGTAAAGATTATTCTTATTTGATGTAGTGAGTTTTCTTCATGTTCTTTCTTCTTTGCTCTCCCTATAACTTTTAAGTACATATGTAAAATAGTTCCTCCAGATACTGAAAATCAGAAACCTCAGGTATTTTGGTAAATCCCTCCTAGAGTTCTAATTGACTCACTTTCAAAGCAGTGGTTATAATCTTCATCTTCTCGCTATTGCAAAATTAACTGCAAAGTCCACTGACCATGTGCAATATTGGCCCTGGCTATTATGGATTAAATTAGAGTTCTGTCTGAAACTATGAAGTAGCCCTCACCTTCTGAAACCAGGAAGGAATTTTAGCTAAAAATCTGAGAGGTACACTGTTCTAGTTTGCTAGCTGCCGGAATGCAATATACCTAAAACAGAATGACTTCTAAAAAGGGGAATTTAATAAGTTGCTAGTTTACAGTTCTAAGACCGAAAAAATGTCCCAATTAAAACAAGTCTATAGAAATGTCCAATTTAAGGCATCTGGGGAAAGATACCTTGGTTCAAGAAGGCCGATGACGTTTAACGTTTCTCTCTCAGCTGGAAGGGCATGTGGCGAACATGGTGGCATCTGCTGGCTTTCTCGTGGCTCTACCAAAAGGGACTCTCTCCAAAATGTTTCCTCTTTTAAAGGATTCCAGTAAGCAACTTCACCTTCAGTGGGTGGAGACACACCTCCATGGAAATCATCCAATCAAAAGTTACCACCTACAATTGGGTGGGTTACATCTTCATGGAAATAATCAAAATACTCCCACCCAGCAATATTGAATGAGGATTAAAGGGCATGGCTTTTCTGAGGTCCACCACAGATTCAGACCAGCACATACACTAAGATCAGGAATCAGTTATTGGTATCATTGGGCTACAAAGGCATTTCTCATTCTGTTCTAAGGACAATACTATACAGTGTGCTACCTGCTCTAAACCCAGCATTGTCCAAGAAAACTTGAATCAAAGTTCAGTGCCTATAGATAAGACTATTTCATTCCAGCATCTCATCTTTAGTACCAGCATACCACCCAAAATGCAAACTATTCTGTTTTATTATTCTGTTCTCTCATTTGATGCTCTCTACCACCCATCCCCAATCTATTCCCCATCTTCTTGTTGACCACTGTCTGAACACTTTCCACATTGCTCTGTAGAGTCTTATTTCACCATAAACAATCCTTTTTGCACATCAAAGAAAGTTCCCTTCGCCTCCTTGCTCTAAAGAAATATTTTTTCAAAAATAATTTCAGACTGTCCATGGGTAAATTTTAAATTATAATAGTTAAATTTTATTTTAATGTGTATTAGAAAAAATACTTATAAAACCATCATGTAAGAGTCATTTTTACATCCATATTATTGCTTAAGTTAAAATTAAACACTTTGATTAAAGAGAAAAGGGAGAAGGATAGTGGGAGTTGATTTAAAGAAAAACATTAAGAAAACATAGTATATTTAGAAAGTAGAAATGGCAAAAATCCTAAATAACTGAAGTTTAAGAATGTTACATGAATGTAAACCTGGTTTTCAACTGAGAACTCCAACTTCCCTGTTGCTAGCTGCACTGTGTTCTGTGCTTTCTCTAACATCCCATTTACTATAAGGCCAGAATATTTTAGCTGCATTCTCTCCTTCATCGGCTTTGGATCTTGACTTTGCCTTCATTTGACAACTGTCCAATGATAGGTTTCTTGACTGGGAGAGTAGAGAGGAGACCAAAACTTGATCAAAGATGCTTTATTGCAAGGCTATGCCTAAGATGGCAACAGCCCTGAGCAGGGGAAGTGGTAAAGCTTATATAGGGTGGTTGATGGGGGTAGGGAAAGGGAGGTGGTAGATTTCCATTGTCTAGCTTGGGAAAGAGAAATTGGCTGGCCAAGTGGGAGATATTGCAAGCTTGCAGCTGCCAGGGCTGCAATTGCTAGAGGGTGGAGGTTAGATAAGGGGAGTTATCACAGGAATGCAGCTGCCAGAAGTCTGATGCAAGGACAATCATGGGACTGCTGCATGAGCTGGGGCAGGCATGGTTTTGCAAGGGGCCTCCTAGAAGTTATGGGGGAGGGAGTTTCATGGAATGTTTTCTAAGAGTCGGTTACTTCATGGGAGGGTTAGCCTAGCACCCACATTTAAAGCTCACAACTGTAACTATAGCACTGTAAGTCCCATCTTTTCTCTGTGAACATTTGCCTTTCAGACCAGTATCTTATAGTCATAGAAAGCTTGATCATCCAGCTCACAAGCATATATACTCTTGTGGTTGCTGTGTGTGTATTGTTAATAAAAGTATTATACCCCTATTTGTATAAATTTGTAAAGTATAGAAATTACCACTGTTAACGTTTTATCATTGTTTCTTCATATACTACTTTGTTTATACTTTATCACTTAACAGTATGTCGTAAGAGTTGCCAGCTGTTATTAAAATGTCTTTATAGCATAATATAATTCAATCTAATAACCCAATATAAATATGTACTATCATTCAATCATCTCCTATTGAACACTTGGGTTGTCATAAACTTACTATATGTGTGTGTGTGGTGTGTGTGCAGCAATCAACAGTTTTGTGCATTATTCACAGTACCAGTTTGAATTACTCCATTAGGATAGATTCCCAGGAGTGGATTTTCTAGATCAAAGTTCATGAAAAATTTGAAGTGTGATTGGATAAACTGAGGACTCCCTGAGGGCATTTACAAGGAGCATGTAGTTGGTTGGAATGTAGCTAACATCCTCAGCATTGGGGCTTTTGTGGTCGAAAGCTATTCCACCAGCTATCAGGCTTTTATTATGCTGAGTGGGCTGTGCATACCAATGGACCTGTTGAGAATCCCAGGGAGGAAAACCCACTGGGAGAGTAGGAGCAAAAGCAGAAGGGGAAAGTTATGATAGGAAACAGAGGTACAGAAACTTTGTAAGAAACAGGAATAGTTAAAGCAAATATAATGGGGAATTAGGCAAAATCTTTTATGTGGAGCCTATATTCTCTTTCACAAAAACCCTATAATGTTTGTTCACACTCTGTCTTCAAGAAGTTCAGACAGGTCACACGGAAATTTAAAGAGGCTGATACACAAAGGCTTATAAATGCAAACTTCAAAAGAATATGTGCAGAGCTTGCATGCTATGAATCTATAAAGTAGGTATCTGAGCTAAGGCCATAACCATTTGGAACACAAAAAGCCTTTAAAGAGGCTTTTAGCTAGTACCTGGCAGTTCTGAATTTCAGGGGTAGGTATGGGACTTACTTAGAGCCTTGGAATGATATTTTACAAGTTTATGTCTTAAGAACTAATTATAAAATATGCAATTTTGAACCACATCTTCCCCAGAGAAAGGGTTTGGTAATTTCTGACTGGGCAATTCCAGTCTGGCATTTTGTTGAAGTCCAAGGAATAGGGAATGAGACTACCTGGGTTTAAATCCAAAATCCAAAACAACGGAGAGTCAAAAATGAATAAAAATGGTTTACCTATATGAAGAAAGAGGGAACAGTAGAGAATAGGATTTACAGGGTTGGAAGCTAGTTTTGACTTAAGTACCATGCAGATGACATACATAAGTTTTTGGAAAAAAAAAAATAAATCAAAAGAGAACAGGGGGTGGGCCACGGTGGCTCAATAGGCAGAGTTCTTGCCTGCCCTGCTGGAGACCTGGGTTCAATTCCCAGTGCCTGCCCATAAAAATAAATTAGCCTACGTATATCAGGTTACCATAGCAACATGAATGTGAATTATTTCGAATAAAATTAAAATATAATATATTGACTCTACCTTTCTAGTAGATCTATCCTCAAGGCAAAACAGCAACACAAAAAACACACTGAAATTGTATTTGGTGGTGCTGTTGCTAGTAGCAATGTTGACATTGTTATTTTGGTATTTGGTATAATGGTATTATTTTGAAGCCATTATATATATTGTCATATACATGATATAACTACATAAATATGATAGAATAAAACAAATTGTTAATGTCATTAAAAATAAGATTTATTAAAGCAACAGAAAGGAGATATGAATAAAAATAAAATAAATTAGTAAAATACATCATGAAGTTATGATTTATTTCTTTCTAGCATCATCCACTAAAAAGACCTAGAAATAGTGAAAGATCAGTAGAAATTAATATCCCAAACAACCAGATTTTAATTTTTAAATACCTTATCTCTGAGTTCCTTATAAAATGATTTATTCCAGGTCCAGGGCAAAAAATATACTATTTGATATGAGTTTGAAAGCAAGGAAATTATGAAAGACCACTGGGGTCATGTCAAAATGAGACAGGTGTCACCTGGAAGAGCCTCCCACTTGCCAAAGATGGAATAAATTGAGTAATAAAAACATAATGACTACGATAGATTAAAATAGGTCATATATATATGACTATATACACATAGATATAAATCTTCAAGTTAATAACAATATTCAAAAAGAAACTCAGTGATCAACTTTGATGGTTGGCAGGAATCTACTCATTATTATAAAAGTGAAAGAAAAAAGCAAACATTTATTTATTCCAGCTTTCCTGTCCAGACCATGTATTGTGTATTTCAGAGTACACAAAAACTTGGTGAGGGAAAGTATTTATTTATAGAAGAATAATAATTAATAATTTCAAATTCAATTATATTCAAATTGGAGTATCACTATTTGCAACCCCTAATTAAATAATAAATGCTAAATCTATTAGAGGAAGAGTTGAGGGAAATTTTTTAACTGATGGATGATAACACTTGAACCATCGAAGTGTAAATAAAAGTGAGAAAATCACATTATATTCTTCCTGATGAAATGTAATAGGAAGTACACAACATATCACCTCTTTTTGCTTTATTACTGCTAAAAATTGAAGCTGAAACTAATCAGGTCTAGATCTAATGTCAATTTATTACTAGAAACATAGTTGTGGAGGAATACATTAATTAATGACATGCTGATATAATTGAACAAATGGAAAATGTTAGACATTATATAATACAAATAATCTGGTGTGTTCTATGAAAAATGTTTAAAAGGGGGTGAGCAGATTGTTGAAGTTCCTTACACTTTGTTACACCCATAGGTCGAAACATGCACCTCCCTCCTAGACCTAATTATACCAATTTTCCAAACTTGCTCCTTCCAGGCTTCTGACCAAACAGCTAAACTTCTTCACCACTGCTCAAGAATCCATGTATATGTTTACCTTAAGTCACGGCTCTCTTTATACAGTGGATGACTGGATAAACTGGCTGATGCTTTGCCCTTTGGGAGAATTTCTCCTCACCACCTTCTTTCATGGCCATTTTTGAGTAGGAGATCTGGTAGAACAGCAATCCATTTTTACTTGCAACCACATATTCAGCCATCCCTTTCATGAATCATGCTCAGATTTTACTTCTCCATTAACTGGGACTGGAGAATCCCCTCTCACGACCTATTAAAGTGAGCTAAAGGAAAGTTGTTAATGCAACTTTTGCAGGTCGACACAGGTGTTGGGCCACCTGTTCTTGCAGCTTACTTGTGCTCTCCAGTGCCCTCTAATGACAACATTTCAGTGCAGTTTCAAAAAAAATAATAAAGTGTCTATATCTGTTTCTTACATAGCAGGCAAAATAGATGAATTTAGAACTAAGAGGAAATACGTTTATAATCAGTACAGATGGGTTGACCCTGTTTCAGAATTCTAGGGGTCTGCACTTAAACTGTCATACTAAGGCTGACCAGAGGCTCCAAAAAACATTTTTTTCTCTACCACAGATAACTCTACTACCTTCAAATATGTTGGGTTGTAGGGCCTGAATAGAATATCTACTAGAACCATAGCCAGGAACTGCCATAGAGCCCTTTCTTGCCTTGCATCATCCCAGCTCACCATAGATGAAAGTTTAGCAATTACAAAATTGTAGAATTCTTTGTCTTCCATCAGCAATGGGATCCTCTTAGCCAACCTCTGTGAGTGATCTAATTCCAGAATCGCAGACTTATAGTCTACTTCTTAGGTCAATTCCTGATGTTGTGTTTGTTCAGGTTAGAAGCACAGCCCAGAACAAAATTTCTTGTTCAAGTGATTTATTGAGCAAGGAGGGAGTACTTATAGGAGAAAGAGGGAAGCAGGATAGGACAGGGGAAATAGCTAAGCATGAATATGGTCCCAGCAGGAGACCAGCTTCCCTCTGATCCACAAGGAAGCTCTGGAGAAACTTTTAAACCCATGGGCCAGTCAACTATTGGTTGGGTCAAGGTCTTTACTCCACCTGGGTGGATGGGAGGGTGATACTGGGAGCCAGGGTCTCCTGAGTAAGTTAACTCCTAGTTAGCCAAGGACAATTCTTCAGAAATAAGATGAAACTATAAGTTATCAGCCAACCTTTACAGCTTCTAGAGGATGAGTGCACCAGCTGGTAAAGGGTATCTGGTCAGAACTCCAACAAGGAAAAGATTTGATATCTGAGATTGTCTTTGAAATATCCCAACAAGGCAAAGAATGGCAGGAGTAAAGGGGACTGAAAGAGAAGAAAGAAAGGGAAGGAAAATGTTCAGATACAAAAATAACAGTAGAAATTTGACAGTCCTTGAAATAGAATGAAAGATACATAGGATTCACTATACCATTTCTTTCTTTAAAGATTTTTTTAAAATTCCACAATAAAAAGTTTGTTTTTTTTTTCCTTTTAAAAGCAGTCTTCAGCATTTCCTACCTGCATAACATTGGGGAAGTTACTTCTCTATGGATCATTTTCTTCATCTGTAAAATATAAATAATAATAGTAAATATCTCAGAGGGTTATTTTAAAAAATAAGTAAATTAGCAAATGTAAAGTTGTTGGAATAGTTCCTGGTATATACTAAGAATTCAACATTATTATTGTTGTGTTCAAAAGCCTATGTCATGGAGTGAGGTCATCAGCATGGCAATATAAAACCTCACCTGGAAAAGTCTCCACTTAGAAACAACTAATAACAGAACAAATCTCACTAGCTTGGAACCACATGTATAAATGCAAAACCCAATAGTACGGTATCCTTAATATATAACTTTACTGTTTAATTCATATAAAAGTTAGAATACAATTGAGTAAGGAATAGTAGTATTTCCTGATAATGGATAAGGAAATATAAAGAGGTAATGTAGGACAAAAACAACATAAAGAGGGGATATGGGGCAGAAAATGTGTATGCTGTTGAAGTTAAGTTGGTATGTTTTCAAAATAGTAAGTTATAAAAGTAGGTTGTATAATACAAACCCAAGAGTAACTAAAAGAAAATATTTTTAAAATGGACGGAAACAGAAATGAGAAAGGAATCATCCAGATACTTCACAAAACATCAGAACTATACAGAGAAGGAGGTTGCAGTAAAAGGAAAGAGAGTCAAAAAGATATGATACTGTTTTAGTTTGCTAAAGCTGTTGGAATGCAATATAACAGAAATGGAATGGCTTTTAAAAGGGGAAATGTATTAAGTTGTAACTTTATAGTTCTAAGACCATGAAAATGTCCAAACTAAGGCATCCAGGGAAAGATACCTTGATTCATGGAAGGCTGATGGGTCCAGAACACCACTCTCAGCTGGAAAGGCACATGACAACATCTGCTAGCTTCTCTCCTGGCTTCATTTCATAAGGTTCCCTGGGAGTGTTCTCCTTCTGCATCTCCAAAGGTCTCTGGCTATATGGCTCTCCTGGCTCTTTGGTTCTGAAGCTTTTTCCAAAATGGTTCTCTCTTAAAGAGCCCCAGTAAGCAACTCTACCTTGAACGGGTGGAGACACATCTCCAAGGAAACCATCTAATCAAAAGTTACCACCCACAATTGGGTGGGTCACATGTCCATGGAAACAATTAAAAAGATCTCACTCAGCAATATTGCATGAGAATTAAAGAACTTGGCTTTTCTGGGGTACACAATGGAATTAAACTCACACAGATACATATAGACCAAAGGACAAAATGACTGAAGTAATAGCATTGAATGTTAATGGATTAAACTCATCAATCAAAAGATCCAGATTGGCAGAATGGATATAAATCTTGAGTCAACTATATGTTGATTACAAGAAACTCATCCAAAGATGCAAATAGTTTTGAAATTGAAAAGGCAGGAAAAGATAATTCATGCATATAGTAACCAAAAGAGAGCAGGGGTAGCTATAATAATAACAGGCAAAATAAACATTAATTCAAAGCTGTTATGAGACAAAGAAAGATGCTATGTATTGATTAAAGGGACAGTCCACCAAGAAGAAATAATCATCATAAGCACTTACGTACGTAACCATGGTGACCCAAAATATATGAGGCAAACACAGGCAAAACTGAAGAGAGAAAAAGATGACTGTAAAATAATAGTTGGAGACTTCAACACACCATGCTCATCACAGGATAGAATATCTAGACAGAAGATCAATAAGGAAACAGAAATTTAATATCAGAACAAATGAAGTAGACCTAACAAAGATATACAGAGCATTGCACCTCAAAACAGCAGAATATACATTCTTCGCAAGTGCTCATGGATCATTCTCCAGGATAGACCACAGATTGGTAACAAAGCAAATTTCAATAAATTTGTAAAGCTGAAATTATACAAAGCATCCTCTCAAATCATAATGGAATGAAAATGAAAATCAATAACAGTTGGAAAACCGGAACATCCACACATATGTGAAAGTTAAATAATACTTTCTTAAACAATCAGTGGGGCAAGGAAGAAATCACAAGGAAAATCACTAAAATATCTTGAAATGAATGAGAATTAAAACACAGCAAATAAAAAATTGTGGAAGGCAGTGCTGAGAGAAAAATTTATAGCCCTAAATACTTACATTATACAAAGAAAAAAGAGTTCAAATTAGAGATCTAATTGCACACCTGGAAGAACTAGAAAAAGAACAGTAAACTGAACCCACAGCAAGGAGAAAGAAAGAAGTAACAATGATTAGAGGAGAAACAAATGAAATAGAAAATAATAAAACAGAGAGCATTAGCAAAACCAAAAGTTGGTTCTTTGAAGAGATCCATAAAATTGACAAACCCATAGGTAGACTGACAAAGAAAAAAAGAGAGAAATAGTGGGGAGGAGAGACATTACTACTGAACCCACAGAAATAAAAAGGGTCATAAGAGGATACTCTGAACACCCGTATGCCAACAGATCAGTCAACCCAGAGGAAACGGACAAATCCCTTGAAACAGCAAACCACCTACAATGCCTAGAAGAAATAGAAGATCTCAACAGACCAACTATAAATAAAGAGATTCGGTAAGCAATCAAAAAGTCTGTCCCACATGGCCCTTTGAGTTGCTCTCTAGTTTTGTATGGTGATCAGGGAGATATTCTCAGGTCACAGTCTGTGTCCACTGGGTATGTTGCCCATAAAATCTAGAGTTCATAAATGTACACTCTACTTATTGACGTGGAGAGAAGATCATGACTTGGATATCTGATTATTGTAAATCTTCTATTGAACTTATATCCATTGAGGACTCCAGGAATGGTATGGGAGATGGAAATAAACATGTATGACCTTATTTGTACTTTATGTTCTATTATATTTATAAATTCACAAGATCCATAACAAATCTAAAGGGCATTAAAAGACTGTTCTAAGATTTTCCTTTGCATTCCCCAAGATTAAAAATGTCTAGGAAGTTTTCCAGTGTGACTGCAATGTAATCCTGATTAGTACAATCTACATTTTTTATTTAGGTCTTTGGAGTTGGATTTGTTGTAATTTTAGGTTTAATAAGATTATGCTATGCCTGGGCCCCACTGGGTTCAGGGAAAGAGCAGAGATTGACAAAGTTATGTTCAAATTACATAAGGCTCTTGATGAAAATTGCTATACTTTTACCAGGAAAAAATAATTTATATTCCCACCACCAATATATAAGATATCAGTTTTAAAATAGAATCATCTCTTTTTCATGTTTGTTCATTTAATATGCAGATAACCCTACTCACCTTTTCATTGGGAAAAGAGATATCATTAATGCATAAATTCCTTAACTTTATCTCCTTTTCATAGCCACAAGTCTCTTTACTATTATACCTACCATCATCCCCTTCCCTTAAGCTTGAGATGATGTTGGTATCTCTACTCCAGGTCAGCCTACTACTTACAATTTGATTTTTATATGCTTTTTATATGCACACATTACATTACATTATTTATACAACATTAATTGTGCTCTCTCACAGGTATCTCAGACTCTGTCTCTACTTATTATTTTCTCTGTGTCTGAAACATGGGTGAGTTTTTATCATCTTAAAATTATTTTCTTGATTCTGCATCATCATCAACTTGCCACCTTTCTTCCTTCCCTCCCCAGAGAAATTTCTTGAAAGCATGGTCTCTCCTTTTTTCATTTCTCATTCCCATTTTAACTCATTGATATTACACTTATGCATATACTTTTTAATTATAATTTTGTTGGAAAATATTTCCAGTGAGTCCCTTGTTCATAATTCTAATTGCCACTTTCCAGTACTTATCATATTTTACCTCTCCAAGTTACTTGGTATCCATGACTATTTTCTGCTTTTCCTTAAGTCCTGTTCTCCATTGTGTTTTATGCTTGATGCATTTTATTTTGTTGTCTATGTTTTCATTTTTGTCTACAACACTAACCCCCACTCCTTTCTATGTTCTTCCATCTATTGATGGAGCTAGAAACTCCAGGAACCCTATTTCCCAAAACTCGATTTCCACCAGAGACCTGAAATGATTTATGTTTTTATAATAAAGCTTGCTCAAGATTTCAAGAAGAAAAGAAGCAAAAGTTGATTATTCTTCCTCCAGAATCAGTGAACACATGCAAAGTCTTCTGTTTTGCACAGGCAACTCTGATTATTAGGAGCAGTTTCCTGTAAGCTACTGACCTAAGCAACAGTTGAAATTCCTTGCTTCCCTGAATAGCAGCCTTTCCTGACATCAGCCCTATCAACAGTTTTATAAGCAACTAATTCCCTCTAATCAATCTCCTCATGCTTGAAACAATTAGAGATGTTTATGTTTTCTCTGACCAAAGCCTGTCTAATCATCTTCAGTAAAAAGTATTCTGATTTTCAGTCTGGTCTTATTCCTCCATACCAGCCCATTGAGTCTCAGTTACCTTTGCAGCATTCATTTCCTCTCCATATTCCTTAAATGTTAGTCATGTGTGGTGCATGTCTCTTCTCATTCTACACCCCCTCTTTCGTCACTCCCATACTTCTTTACTGTACTCTAAGCTCCAGACTCATGTAAAATAGGAATGATCATGTTTATCAGTTTTGTTTTCAGGTAATAGATGATTCCACAACTTCAGTGGCCCACAACAGCAGAGTTTTATTAGTTATTTGTACTTCATGTCAACTGACATTCACTGTGAATTGGATGTGCTCTAAGTCCATCTTTGGGATATGCTGTTGTCATATGGTTCTTAAAGATTTTGCTTTAATGTGGCATGTATTACTTATATGTGATCAAGCCTAGCATGAATGGAACAGGGATGAATAATTCTCCCGTGTAAGGCACTGCAACCCATCTGGCAGTGAGCAAGTGTAATCTTCTTACAGAACCAGGGCATGAATATTTGGGAAAAATAATTCAACCTACCACTGCGCTGCTACTAATAATAAAAACAACAAAATAGCAATAGTTTATAGTACTCCTCTATGGAAATCTCAAGATATTTATTTTTTTCCCACTGTGTTATACAGTCTCGTGTTTTATCTTCTTTCACTTAGTAACACACACGACCCAAAACTTTCCTCTTTCAACAACATTCACAAAAATAATTCAGCACCATTGATTATACTCATAACAATATGGTCCTGTCACCACCAACTATTTCCAAACCTTTACAGTCAAACTATATAGAAGTTCCGGACAAATTAAGCTGATACTCTACCAGCCATTCTCTAACTCCAGTCTATCCCCTGGTAAACTATATTCTAGATCCAGAATCTAGGCATTTGCTTATTGTAGTTAGTTCATATCAGTTAGTTCATACAATATTTGCCCTTATATGTCAGGCTGATTTCATTCACCATAAAGTCCTCAAGGCTAATCCGTGTTGTCACAACATCCAGACATCATTCATTTTTACAGCAGAATAATATTCCATTGTATGTATATTTAATTGGTTGATGGATACTTGGGTTGCTTCCATCTTTTGGGAATTGTGAATAATGTCCCTATAAACATCAGTGTGCGAATATCTGCTTGAGTCCTGCTTTCAGTTCTTCTGGATATATACTTAGTAGCAGGATGCCAGGTCATATAGTAATTCTATATTTAGCTTCCTCAGGAACTATCAAACTGTCATTCACAGTGGATGCACCATTTCACATTCTCACTAGCAATAATGAGTGTTCCTATTTCTCCACATCCTCTCCAACACTTGTAATTTTCTGGGTTTTTTTCTAATGGTAACCATTATAGTGGGTATGAAATGATATCTCATTGTGGTTTTGATTTGCATTTCCCTAATAGCTAGGATGTTGAACATCTTCTCATAACCTTTTTAGCCATTTGTATTTCCTCTTTGAAGAAGTCTTTTACCCATTTTTAAATTGGGTTGTCTATTTTTTTATTGTTTCATTGCAGGATTTCTTTAATATTCTGGATATTAAACTCTTATCAGATACATGGTTTACAATATTTTCTCACATTGAGTAGGTTGTGGTTTCACTTTTTTGACACAATCTTTTGATGCCCAGATGTTTTTAACATTGGGGTAGTACCATTTACCTATTTTTTCTTTACTTGTTTGTGCTTTGGGTGTATGGTCTAAGAAGCCATCACCTAACACAAAACTCTGAAGATGCTTCCCTACATTGTCTTCTATGAGTTTTATAGTCCTGGTTCTTATTTTCAGGTCTTTAGTCCATTTTGGATGAATTTGTGTATATGGTGTGAAAATGGGGTCTCTTTGATTCTTTTTCATGTCAATATCCACTTTTCCCAGCATCATTTGCTGAAGATATTATTCTTTTCCAATTGAGTGGACTTGGAAAACTTATCAACCATCCATAATGTTCTAAAGAATGATTGTGGTGGTGAGTACACAACTGTAGGATGATATTGTGAGCTATTGATTGTATACCATGTGTATTAGGGTTCTCTAGAGAAACAGATTCAATAGGAAACAAACATATAATTTATAAAAGTGTCTCACAACTGTGGGAATGAAGATTACAAATGGAATCAGCTGTGGGTGCAACTGACATGATCATGATTTAATTCTATGAAATGACCTCATCACAACAGACAGGCCAGCACTTGCCCAACCAGACAAACAGGTACCACCACTTGGCCAAGTTGTCAATGAACCTGTCATGTGTCCATGAACCTGACCATGACAGTCCACACCTTGTCAACTTGGCAGCTATACATATGACCTTAAAACCATACCTAATTTCTAAATAAAAACAATAAAACACATATTTTCTCTTTCATATAACAATACTTAACTCACCTGCATATAAGTGGAAACACATTAAATCTCTCCAGAATAGGGTGCAAGTCCTTGGGTAATATTCATTCTTAAACTTGCTATCTTACAACTTAAATAGTATAACATGAACAAAACAGCATTACAGTCCTTGTTTCTGTAATTGATCACATGATCATAGTTCATATTTATCACTACTTTCTTCCACTACCCATTCCATGTTCCCTTTATGCTCAGCAGACACTTCAGCTGGCCATGGTTCTTTGCCTGGTGGGGTGATCCAAACCTTCATTCCTAAAGTTTCAGAGCCATTGGTAGTCCTGCCTGGAATGAGGTGTTGCAGTTTTCCATTGATTTTAATCACAGGGCATGGTAGTAACAAAAGATGTCCAACAGAATCTCCTACATTCCAAGAAAACTCTTCTTTACCTCCATTGTATAGTTGCAGTCATATTTTCCCCTGATAGTCAGGGTCAGTCACCCCAGACAATAATGTAATCACCTTCTTGGCTTTTTGATCCAGGGGCATGCATAGCCCAAAGTGACCAGGTGGCAGTCTTAGATCCCAGTTCAATGGAATCATTGTTGTTTCTCCTGCTGGAGGCATGCTGCCTTTTGGAACTAAAACTTGTAGACAAGCAGAGCTCAGGGCCACAGGGACAGGAAGCAAAAATTTTCCCAGTGGATCACTAGGGGTAACAGTGAGTGGTACCACTCCCATTTCCACCCCTTGGTTCCTGGGCCCATGGATCCTGGCTATGGGAGAAACAGCACCATACAGTGGACACTGATTCAGAGCATATACAGCTTCTTGGAGAACATTACCCCAGCCTTTCAAGGTAATGACACCTTGTTAGCACTGTAATTGAGTTTTCAAAAGGCCATTCCACTGTTCTATCAATCCAGCTGCTTCTGGATGATGGGGAACATGGTAAGACCAGAGAATTCCATGAGCATGTGCCCATTCCCACACTCCAATTGCTGTGAAGTGTGTTCCTTGATCAGAAGTAATGCTGTGTGGAATAACATGATGATGGATAAGGTATTCTGTAAGCCCACGGATGGTAGTTTTGGCAGAAGCATTGTGTGCAGGGAAAGCAAACCCTTATCCAGAGTATGCATCTATTCCAGTTAGAACAAATTGCTGCCACTTCCATGAAGGGAGTGGTCCAATGTAATCAACCTGCCACCATGTAGCTGACTGGTTACCTTGGGGAATGGTATCATATCATGGGCTGAGTGTGGGTCTCTGCTGCTGGCAGATTGGGCACTCAGCCATGACCATATAGTGAAGTCAGCCTTGGTGAGTAGAAGTCCATGTTGCTGAGCCCATGCATAACCTCCATCCCTACCACCATGACCACTTTGTTCAGGAGCCCATTGGGCAATGACAGGAGTTGCTAGGGAAAGAAGCTGACTGGTATCCACAGAATGGGTCATCTTATCCACTCTATTATTAAAACCTTCCTCTGCTGAAGTCACCCTCTGGTGTGCATTCACATGGGACACAAATATGTTCATGTTTTTAGCCCACTCAGAAAGGCCTATCCACATACTTCTTTCCCAGACCTCTTTGTTACCAAATTTCCAATTATGGTGTTTCCAAGTCTCTGACTATACAGTCAAACCATTAGCAACAACCCATGAGTCAGTATACAAACACACCTCTGGTCAGTTCTCCTTCTAAGCAAAATGAACAACCAGGTACACTGCTCGAAGTTCTGCCCACTGGGAGGATTTCTCCTCCCCAGTATCCTTTAAGGACAGCCCAGAAAGGGGTTGTAGTGCTGCAGGTGTCCACTTTTGGGTGGTACCTGCATATCGTGCTGAACCATCTGTAAACCAGGCCCAAGTTTTCTCTTCCTCAGTAAATTCACTTTAAGGAACTCCCCAAGAGGCCATAGCTCTGGTCTGGGAAAGAGAAGGTAATGCAGCAGGAGTGGAGACCATAGGCATTTTGGCCACTTCCTCATGTAACTTACTTGTGCCTTCAGGACATGCTCTGGCTGTATCTCATATGTACCATTTCCATTTTATGATAGAGTGCTGCTGCACATGCACAACTTTGTGGCTTGGTGGGTCAGACAACATCCAGCTCATGATAGGCAGCTCAGGTCTCATGGTAACTTGGTGGTTCATGGTTAAGCATTCAGTCTCTGCTAAGGCTGAGTAGCAGGCCAAAAGCTATCTCTCAAAAGGAGAGTAGTTATCTGCAGCAGATGGTAAGGCTTTGCTCCAAAAATCCTAAGAGTCTGTGTTATGATTCTCCTGTAGGGGTGTGACAAAGACTCCAAACAGCATCTCTATTTACCACTGACACTTCCAACACCATTTTGACCTGCTGGATCATATGGCCCAAGTGGCAGAGCAGCTTGTACAGCAGCCTGGACCTGCCACAGAGCCTCCTCTTGTTCAGGTTCCCACTCAAAATTAGCAGCTTTTCTGGTCACTCAATAAACGGGCCAGATTAAAGTACACCCAAGTGAGGAATATGTTGTCACCAAAATCCAACTTGGCGTTGTGCCTCTTTTTTTGGTCATAGGAGCAGCCAGATGCAGCAGCTTATCCTTCAATTTAGAAGGGATATCTTGACATTTCCCACACCACTGGACACCTAGAAATTTCACTGAGGTGGAAGGACCCTGTATTTTTGTTGGATTTATCTCCCATCCTCTGACATGCAAATGCCTTACCAGTAAGTCTAGAGTAGTTGCTACTTCTTGCTCACTAGGTTCAATCAATATGATATCATCCATATAATGGACCAGTGTGATGTCTTATGGGAGGGAGAAATGATCAAGGTCCTTGAGAACAAGATTATGACATAGGGCTGGAGAGTTGATACACCCCTGAGGTAGGACAGTGAAAGTATATTGCTGACCTTGACAGCTGAAAGCAAACTGTTTCTGGTGGTCTTTACTAATAGCTATTGAGAAAAAAGCATTTTCCAGATCAATAGCTGCATACCAGGTACCAGGGGACATACTGATTTGCTCAAGCAATGATACCACATCTGGAACAGCAGCTGCAATTGGAGTTACCACCTGGTTGAGCTTACAATAATCCACTGTCTTCCTCCAAGATCCACCTGTTTTCTGCACAGGCCAAATAGGAGAGCTGAATGGGGATATGGTGGGAATCACCATCCTTGCATCCTTCAAGTCCTTAAGAGTGGCAGTAATCTCTGCAATCCCTTCAGGAATCCGATATTGCTTCTAATTACTATTTTGCTAGGTAGGGGCAGTTCAATGGCTTCCATTTGACCTTTCCCACCATAATAGCCCTCACTGTGCAAGTTAGAGAGCCCAAATGGGAATTCTGCCAGTTGCTCAATATGTCTATTCCAATTATACTTTCTAGAACTGGGGAAATAACTACAGAATGGACCTGGGGGCCCACTGGACCCACTGAGAGACAAACCTGAGCGAAAACTGCATTGATCACCTGGCCTCCATAAACCCCCACTCTGACTGGTGGACCAGAGTGATGTTTTGGGTCCCATGGAATTAATGCCACTTCTGAACCAGTGTCTAATAATCCCCGAAATATCTGATCATTTCCTTTTCCCCAATGCCTGGTAAAAGACTGTCGGTCTCCTTGAGGAAGGCTTGGAGGAAGATTAACAGTATAAATTTGTGGCAGTGTAACAGGGTTCTCCACCAAAGTGACCTGGCCTCCCCTTCATTCAAGGGGCTCTGTGTCTGTAAACTGTCTGAAGTCTGGAAATTGATTAAGGGGCCATGACTCTGTGCTTTGTAATTCAGATTAGACTTCTATTCACTTGACCTAGAACACTTTTGTTTATATAGCTTGAACAAGAATTTAGTAGACTGCCCTTCTATTGTATTTCTAGGTACCCCATGATTTACTAGCTAATGCACAAATCTCTGTGCGTCATATAATTTTGACTCCTGCTTTGAGTTTGCTGTCTGTTATAATAGCCGTGTCTACCCTGTCTTTGGCAATTAAGTGCTGCAACCTGACTCCAACTCAGGATCTGGTCACCCCCATTGTGTTTAAGGATTCCAGCTCAGTGACAGCAGTTCCTACAGTAATATCTGACCTACAGAGAAGTTCAACCACAGAGTTCTTCAGGAATCATGGCGCTGGTCTCACAAATTTATTTCTCACTGTTCTGGTAAAAGGTGCATCCTCTGGACATTCCTGGGGTGTAAGAGCAGGTTTTGCATGATAAATCCACTCTAACATTCCAATCTGTCTAAATCTCTGGATCTCTTCATCTACATTATACCAGGGCAGTACTGGCATATCAACCTCAGGTAATGTCGGCCATCTTTTGATCCATGTTTCAAAATCACCAAAACAAACTGTTAATCCCTTTTCTAACCCCTCAAGCTACAACATTGTATGCAGAATCTCTGCTTAGTGGGCCTATACCAATAAATTCAGCCTGATCTAGCCTTATATTCCTCCCACCATTATCCCACACCCTTAAAATCCATTGCCACATGTATTTCCCTGATTTCTATCTATATAAATTAGAAAACTCACACAGTTCTTTTGGGTTTTAATGTACCTCCTCATGTGTGATACTTTGTACCTCACATTTAGGGGCCTGTTGGGGCTTTAGTCTAGTTATAGGTCTGGAAGAAATGAGGGGTGGTGGGGGTGGGTCATGAAAATAATTAGAAATATCTTCCAAATCATTTGCTTCAGGGCATTCATTTGCAGTTTCATCTGGTGAAACAGGATTAATCACTCTAGAGCTAATCCCTTCAGCAGGAGGGTGGGTGGCCAACTATTTAAGGCAGGCTGGAGGTGGGGCAGCTATGTCCTCAGGGCAGACTCTTACAGAGTTATCTAGAAAAGACTCAGCATGACCTAGGGTTTCAATCTCACCCCCAACATCATTATCAATCCATATGTCATCATCCCGCTTTTCAGGGTCCCACCCCTTTCCAATCAATGCCTTCACTTTAACGGCAGACCCCATGCAGCATGGAGATTTCATTTTAGGTTGTAAAGTTGGTACTTAACAATAAGATTCTGAGTCTGATTTTCAGAGATCTCAAGTCTATGGCTACAGGAAATAAGATTTTCCTTCAGGACACTCATAGAAACTTCTACATCTATCAGATGGTAGATAGATATCAAACAAGATCAGACTTCTTGTTTGAAGCCTTAAGCCCATCCTTTTCACTCCTTAATGTATCCAGTGTATCTAACAACAACCAGCCAACATCTCTATACCTCTTATTTCCACAAAACTCCTTAAAGGTGTCAAAAACATTATCCCCCAGTGCCTTCCTTCATACACATGAAGCATTAGGAGAATTGAATGGTGATATTTTTAACTATCTCTTTTGCCAACTCACTCCATGGATTGGGAGTGTCATTCTGATTATGGTAATCAGAGTCCTTAGTGCCTTTGAGGCCAGTCAGAGTAGAAAACCATTCATAAAAACCTATTTTTAAGATTCTGTTTCATCATTCAGGGGTGCATGGATGGTTCAGTGGTAGAATGCTTGCCTTCCATGCGGGAGACCCAGATTTGATTCCTGGACCATGCACCCCCCCAAAAAAATATTTACATTTCAAACATACAAAAGAGTGCTGAGGCATCATGTGCCACCACTCAGAATTTATACATTTGAAAATTTTGCCATATTTGTTTGTTATTGCTTCCAAGAAATAAAACACTACAGCTATATATAAAAAAAGATTCTGTTTCTTAAGAACCACTCCTGGTACCAAGTTGCATTAGTTAGGGTTCTCTTGAGAAACAGAATCAAGGGAACACTCACAAATATAAAATTTATAAATGTGTCTCATGTAACTGTGGGAATGCAGAGTCCAAAATCCTCAGGGCAGCCTGTGAAGCTGACAATTCTGATGGAGGGTCTGGATGAACTCCACAGGAGACACTAACTGGCTGAAGCAGGAAGAGAGCCTGTCTCTTCTGGATCCTCCTTAAAAGACTTCCAGTGATTAGATTAAGCATCACTAATTGCAGAAGACATTCCCCTTAGCTGATTACAAATGGAATCAGCTGTGGAATGAAGCTGACGTGATCATGATTCAATTCTATGAAATGTCCTCATAGCAAGAGACAGGCCACTACTTGCCCAACCAGACAAAGAGGTACCACCACTTGGCCAAGTTGACACATGCACCTGACCATGAAACCATGTATGGAATGTATGTGTGTGAAGATCTATCAATAATATATGTATATATTTTTTTATATGTAATCCACTGGTCATACAGGAAAGGGTCTATTTCTGAACTCTCAATTCAATTCCTTTGGTCAATAGAGTAATTCTTGCATCAGTACCACACTGTTTTGACTACTATATTGTAATATGTTTTAAAGTCTGGAAGTGTGAGTCCTCTAATTCATTCATCTTTTAAAAGATATTTTTGGCTATTCAGGGCCCCTTACCCTTTCAAATAAATTTGATAATTGGCTTTTCCATTTCTGCAGAGTAGACTGTTAGGAATTTATATTGGGATTACATTGAATCTGCACATCAATTTGGGTAGAATTGACATCTTAATGATATTTGATGCTCCAATACATGACCACAGAATGTCCTTTAATTATTTAGGTCTTCTTTGATTTCTTTTAGCAATATTTTGCAGTTTTTGTGTTAACCAGTTTTTGCATACTTGGTTAAATTTATTTCTATATGTTGATTATTTTAGTTGTTACTGTAAATGGAATTTTATTATTTACTTCCTCCTCATACTGCCTAAACCATTCTAATTTTTGCATGTTGAACTTGCACAGCACCATTTGCTGAATTTGTTTATTAGCTCTAGTAGCTTTGTTGTTGATTTATTTAGGACTTTATACTTATAGGATTGTATTAGTTAGGGTTCTCTAGAGAAACAGAATCAACAGGGAACATTTGCAAATATAAAATTTATGAAAGTGTCTCACGTGACCGTAGGAATGCAGAGTCCAAAATCCACAGGGCAGACTGCGAAGCTGACGACTCCAATGGATAACCTGGATGAACTCCACAGGAGAGGCTCACCAGCCAAAGCAGGAATGCAACCTGTCTCCTCTGAGTCCTCCTTAAAAGGCTTCCCATGATTGGATTTAGCATCACTAATTGCAGAAGACACTCCCCTTTGGCTGATTACAAATGGAATCAGCTGTGAATGTAGCTGACGTGATCATGACCTAATCCTATGAAATGTCCTCATTGTAACAGACAGGCCAGCGCTTGCCCAATCAGATGAGCAGGTACCATAACTTGGCCAAGTTGACACCTGTCCCTAACCATGACAGTCCACCCCTTGTCAACTTGGCACATGTATATATATATATATATATATATATATACTCCTAGTGGATCACTAGGAGTAATAGTGAGTGGCACCACACCCATTTCCACCCCTTGGTTCCTGGACCCATGGATCCTGGCTATGGGAGAAACAGCACCATACAGTGGATGCTGATTCAGAGCATACACAGCTTCCTGGAGAACATTACCCCAGCCTTTCAAGTTTTTGCCACCTAGTTGGCACCGTAATTGAGTTTTCAAAAGGCCATTCCACTGTTCTATCAATCCAGCTGCTTCTGGATGATGGGGAACATGGTAAGACCAGAGAATTCCATGAGCATGTGCCCATTCCCTCACTTCATTTGCTGTGAAGTGTGTTCCTTGATCCAAAGCAATGCTTTGTGGAATACCATGACGATGGATAAGGCATTCTGTAAGCCCACGGATAGTAGTTTTGGCAGAAGCATTGCGTGCAGGGAAAGCAAACCCATATCCAGAGTATGTGTCTATTCCAGTTAGAACAAATCGCTGCCACTTCCATGAAGGGAGTGATCCAATGTAATCAACCTGCCACCATGTAGCTGGCTGGTCACCTCGGGGAATGGTGCCATATCGGGGGCTGAGTGTGGGTCTCTGCTGCTGGCAGATTGGGCACTCAGCAGTGGCTGTAGCCAGGTCAGCCTTGGTGAGTGGAAGTCCGTGTTGCTGAGCCCATGCATAACCTCCATCCCTACCACCATGACCACTTTGTTCATGAGCCCATTGGGCAATAACAGGAGTTGCTGGGGAAAGAGGCTGACTGGTATCCACAGAACGGGTCATCTTATCCACTTGATTATTAAAATTTTCCTCTGCTGAAGTCACCCTCTGGTGTGCATTCACATGGGACACAAATATCTTCATGTTTTTAGCCCACTCAGAAAGGTCTATCCACATACTTCTTCCCCAGACCTCTTTGTCACCAATTTTCCAATTATGGTCTTTCCAAGTCCTTGACCATCCAGCCAAACCATTAGCAACAGCCCATGAGTCAGTATACAAACACACCTCTGGCCAGTTTTCCTTCCAAGCAAAATGAACAACCAGGTGCACTGCTCGAAGTTCTGCCCACTGGGAGGATTTCCCCTCACCACTGTCCTTCAAGGACACCCCAGAAAGGGGTTGTAATGCTGCAGCTGTCCACTTTCAGGTGGTACCTGCATATCGTGCTGAACCGTCTGTAAACCAGGCCCGAGTTTTCTCTTCCTCAGTCAATTCACTGTAAGGAACTCCCCAAGAGGCCATAGCTCTGGTCTGGGAAAGAGAAGGTAATGTGGCAGCAGGAGTGGAAACCATGGGCATTTGTGCCACTTCTTCATGTAACTTACTTGTGCCTTCAGGACCTGCTCTGGCTCTATCTCGTATATACCATTTCCACTTTACAATAGAGTGCTGCTGTGCACGCCCAACTTTATGGCTTGGTGGGTCAGACAACACCCAACTCATGATAGGCAACTCAGGTCTCATGGTAACTTGGTGGCCCATGGTTAAGCGTTCAGTCTCTACTAAGGCCCAGTAGCAGGCCAAAAGCTGTTTCTCAAAAGGAGAGTAGTTATCTGCAGCAGATGGTAAGGCTTTGCTCCAAAATCCTAAGGGTCTGCATTGTGATTCTCCTGTAGGGGGCTGCCAAAGGCTCCAGACAGCATCTCTATTTGCCACTGACACTTCCAGCACCATTGGATCTGCTGGATCATATGGCCCAAGTGGCAGAGCAGCTTGCACAGCAGCCTGGACCTGTCGCACAGCCTCCTCTTGTTCAGGTCCCCACTCAAAATTAGCAGATTTTCTGGTCACTTGATAAATGGGCCGGAGTAGCACACCCAAATGAGGAATATGTTGTAGCCAAAATCCAAAAAGACCAACTAGGCGTTGTGCCTCTTTTTTGGATGTGGGAGGGGCCAGATGCAGCAATTTATCCTCCACCTTAGAAGGGATATCTCGACATGGCCCACACCACTGGACACCTAAAAATTTTACTGAGGTGGAAGGCCCCTGTATTTTTGTTGGATTTATCTCCCATCCTCTGACACGCAAATGCCTTACCAGTAAATCTACAGTAGTTGCTACTTCTTGCCCACTAGCTCCAATCAACATGATATCATCAATATAATGGACCAGTGTGATGTCTTGTGGGAGGGAGAAATGATCAAGGTCTCTGCGAACAAGATTATGACATAGGGCTGGAGAGTTGATATACCCCTGAGGTAGGACAGTGAAAGTATATTGCTGACCTTGCCAGCTGAAAGCAAACTGTTTTTGGTGGTCCTTACTAATAGCTATTGAGAAAAAAGCATTTTCCAGATCAATAGCTGCATACCAGGTACCAGAGGATGTATTGATTTTCTCAAGCAATGATACTATATCTGGAACAGCAGCTGCAATTGGAGTTACCACCTGGTTGAGTTTACGATAATCCACTGTCATTCTCCAAGACCCATCTGTTTTCTGCACAGGCCAAATAGGAGAGTTGAACGGGGATGTGGTGGGAATCACCACCCCTGCATCTTTCAAGTCCTTAAGAGTGGCAGTAATCTCTGCAATCCCTCCAGGAATATGGTATTGTTTTTGATTTACTATTTTGCTTGGTAGGGGCAGTTCTAGTGGCTTCCACTTGGCCTTTCCCACCATAATAGCCCTCATTGCACGAGTTAGAGAACCAACGTGGGGATTCTGCCAGTTGCTCAGTATGTCTATGCCAATTATACATTCCGGAACTGGGGAAATAACTACAGGATGGGTTTGGGGGCCCACTGGACCCACTGTGAGACGGACCTGAGCTAAAACTCCATTGATCACCTGGCCTCCATAAGCCCCCACTCTGACTGGTGGTCCAGAGTGACGTTTTGGGTCCCCTGGAATTAATGTCACTTCTGAACCAGTGTCTAATAATCCCCGAAATATCTGATCATTTCCTTTTCCCCAATGCACAGTTACCCTGGTAAAAGGCCGTCGGTCTCCTTGGGGAAGACTTAGAGGAAGGTTAACAGTATAAATTTGTGGCAGTGTAACAGGTTTCTCCCCCATAGAGACCTGGCCTCCCTTCATTCAAGGGGCTCAGGGTCTGTAAACTGTTTCAAGTCTGAAAATTTGTTAAGAGGCCGTGACTCTGTGTTTTTGTAATTCAGGTTAGACTTCTGTTCCCTTGACCTAGAACTCTTTTGTTTATACAGCTCCAACAAGAATTTAGTAGACTGCCCTTCTATTGTATTTCTAGGCACCCCATGATTTACTAGCCAATGCCACAAATCTCTGCGTGTCATATAATTTTGATGCCTCCTTTGAGTTTGTTGTCTATTATAATACCCACGTCTACCCTGTCTTTGGTGATTAAGTGCTGCCACCCGGCTTCTGCCAACTCAGGATCCTGTCATCCCCATTGTGTTTAAGGATTCCAGCTCAGTGACAGCAGTTCCTACAGTAATATCTGGCCTACAGAGAAGTGCAACCACAGAGCTCTTGAGGGATGATGGTGCTAGTCTCACAAATTTATTTCTCACTGTTCTGGTAAAAGGTGCATCCTCTGGACATTCCTGGGGTGTAAGAGCAGGCTTTTCATGATAAATCCACTCTAACATCCCAATCTCTCTAAGCCTCTGGATCCCCTCATCTACATTATACCAGGGCAGTTCTGGCATTTCAACCTCAGGTAATGTTGGCCACCTTTTGATCCATGTTTCAACCAACCACCCAAACAAGCTGTTAACACCTTTTCTAACTGCTCTAGCTATAACATTGAATGCAGAATCTCTGCTTAGTGGGCCCATATCAATAAATTCAGCCTGATCCAGCCTTATATTCCTCCCACCATTATCCCGCACTCTTAAAGTCCATTGCCACACATATTCCCCTGATTTCTGTCTATATAAATTAGAAAACTCACACAGTTCTTTTGGAGTATAACGTACCTCCTCATGTGTGATACTTTGTACCTCACCTTTAGGGGCCTGTTGGGTCTTTAGTCTAGTTATAGGTCTAGAAGAAATGAGGGGTGGTGGGGGTGGGTCATGAAAAGAATTAGAAATATCTTCCAAGCCATTTGCTTCAGGGCTTTCATTTGCAGTTTCATCTGGTGAAACAGGATTAATCACTCTAGGGCTAATCCCTTCAGGAGGAGGTTGGGTGGCCAATTCCTCAAGGCAGGCTGGAGGTGGGGTGGCTATGTCCTCAGGGCAGACTATTACAGGGTTATCTAAAGAAGGCTCAGCATGGTCTAGGGTTTCAACCTCACCCCCAACATCATTATCAATCCATATGTCACCATCCCATTTTTCAGGGTCCCACTCCTTTCCAATCAATGCCCTCACTTTAACAGCAGACACCATGCGAGACTGAGATTTCAGTTTATGTTGTAAAGTTGCTACTCTAACAATAAGATTCTGAGTCTGATTTTCAGAGATCTCAAGTCTACGGCTACAGGAAATAAAATTTTCCTTCAGGATACTCATAGAAACCTCTACATCTTTCAGACGGCACTTAAGCTTCTTGTTTGAAGCCTTAAGCCCATTCCTTTCACCCTTTAATGTAGACAGTGTATCTAACAACAACCAACCAACATCTCTATAACTCTTATTTCTACAAAACTCTGTAAAGGTGTCAAAAACATTATCCCCCAGAGTCTGGCTTCGTACAAGTGAAGCATTAGGAGAATCGAATGATGATATTTTGACTATCTCCTTTGCCAACTCAGTCCATGGATTGGGAGTGTCATTCTGATTAAGGGAATCAGAATCCTTAGTGTCTCTGAGCCCAGTCAGAGTAGAAAACCATTCATAAAACCCCATTTTTAAGATTCTGTTCCTTAAGAACCACTCCTGGTACCAAGATGTATTAGTTAGGGTTCTCTAGAGAAAGAGAATCAACAGGGAACATTTGCAAATATAAAATTTATGAAAGTGTCTCACGTGACCGTAGAAACACAGAGTCCAAAATCCACAGGGCAGGCTCCGAAGCCGATGACTCCAATGGATGGCCTGGATGAACTCCACAGGAGAGGCTCACCAGCCAAAGCAGGAATGCAACCTGTCTCCTCTGAGTCCTCCTTAAAAGGCTTCCCATGATTGGATTTAGCATCACTAATTGCAGAAGACACTCTCCTTTGGCTGATTACAAATGGAATCAGCTGTGGATGTAGCTGACGTGATCATGACCTAATCCTATGAAATGTCCTCATTGCAACAGACAGGCCAGCGCTTGCCCAATCAGATGAGCAGGTACCATAACTTGGCCAAGTTGACACCTGTCCCTAACCATGACAAGGATCATGTCATCTGCAAATAGTGAAAGTTTTACTTCTTCCTTTCCAATTTAGATGCCTTTAATTTTTTTTCTTGCCTAATTGCTCTGACTAGAGCTTCCAGTACTATATTGACTAACACTAGTGACAGTGGGCATTCTTATCTTGTTACAAATCTTAAAAGGAAGAGTTTCTGTCTTTCACCACTAAGTATGATGAGAGTTATAGGTTTTTCATATATACCCATTATCACGTTGAGAAAGTTTCCTTCTTCCTATCTTTTTAATTGATTTTATTCAGAAACAATGCTGAATTTCATCAAATGCTTTTTCTGCATCACTTGAGATGATCATGTGGCTTCCCCCATTTATTTGTTAATGCAATGTTTTACATTAATTGATTTTTTTGTATTGCATCACCCTTGCGTACCTGGGATAAAGCCCACTTGATCATGGTTTATAATTCTTTTCATGTGCTATTGGATTCAATTTGTGTAAATTTTGATGAGGATTTTGTATTTATTCATAAGAGATATTACTCTGTAATTTTTTTTCATAGTATCTTTTTGGCTTTGGCATTAGGCTGAGGTTGGCCTCATAGAATGAATTACCTAGTGTCCCTCCTCTTTAATGTTTTGGAAAAGTTTATACAGGATTGATACTAATTTTCTTTGGAGTGATTAGCAGAATTCACGTATGAAGATATCTGGTCCTATGTGGGCCACAGTGGCTCAGCAGGCAGAGTTCTTGCCTTCCATGCCAGAGACCCAGGTTCGACTCCCAGTGCCTGCCCATGTGGAAAAAAAAACAAAACTGAAGATATCTCATCCTGGAATTTTCATTTTTTGGAAAGTTTTTGATGACTGGTTTAACCTCCACTTATAATGGTCCAATGAGGTCTTTTGTTTCTTGTAGAGTCAGTGTAGGTTGTTCATGTGTTTCTAGGGATTTTTTCATTTCATCAAGACTGTCTAATTTGTGGGCATACACATGTTCAGAGTACCCTTTATGATCTCTTTGCTTTCTGTGGGGCAGTAGTAATGTCCTACTTCTCATTTCTTATTTTATTTATGTGTATCTTCTCTCTTTTCTTTGTCACTTTAGCTAGGGGGTTGTCAATTATTGATCTTTTCAAATACTCAAATTTGGGTTTTTTAATTCTACCTATTATTTTTTCATTCTCATTTAAATTTATTTCTGCTATAATCATTGTCATTTTTTTCCTCCTGCTTGCTTTGGGGTTAGTTTGCTGTTCTTTTCTTAGTTTCTCCAGGAATGCAGTTATAACTTTTATTTTATTTCTTTCTTCTTTTTGGAAGTGTTTAGTGTTATACATTTACCTCTCTGCACTGCCTTTGCTGCATCTCATAAGTTTTAATTTGTTGTGTTCTCATTTTCATTCAAGGTATTTAATCATTTCCCTTGTGATTTTTCTTGTAATTGATTAAGACAGTGTTATTTAACTTCTACATATTTGTGGCTTTTGCAGTTTCCCAACTGTTACCGATTTCCAACTTCATTCTATTATGGTTTGGGAGGATGTTTTGTATAATTTCAACTTTTCAAATTTATTGAGAGTAGTGTTGTGATGCAACATGTATTCTATCCCGAAGAATGATCGATGAACACTTGTGAAGAATGTATATACTGCTGTTTTAGGATGCAATGATCTGTATAACTCTGTTAGGTCTACTTCATTTGTCATGTTATTCAATTTCTGTTTCTTTATTGATCTTCGGTCTAGATATTCTGTCTCTTGATGAGAGTGATGTATTGAAGTCTCCATCTGTTATTTCTCCCTTCAGTTTTACCACAGTTTGCTTCGTATATTTTGGGTCCTGCAGTTAGGTATATAAGTGTTTATGATTGTTATTTCTTCTTGGTGGATTGTCCCTTTTATAAAAATATATTGCACTTTAGTTTTTATAACAGCTTTTGAATTAAAGTCTATTTTGTCCAACATTAACATAACAACTCCAGCTCTTTTTTGGTTAGTATTTACATGGAACACTTTTTCTGTCCTGTCACTACTTGTATTTTGAAGTTTAAGGTGATTCTCCTTTAAACAACATATAGTTGACTCATGCTTTTTGATACATTCTGCCAGTCGGTGCCATTCGCGTTTCATCCATTAACATTCAGTGCTATTACTGCAAAGGCAGTAGTTATTTCAGCCATTTTGTGCTCTGGGTTTTATATGTCATAATTTTCTCTCTCTTTTCCTTTATTGCAATCTCTTTTTCTGTATAGTTGATCTTTTCTGATGTATTAGACTGATCCCTTTCTTATCTCTGTTTCTGCATTTTAAAAAATATTTTTACTAGGAAATCTTCACACATATGCAGTCCATACATGGTATACAATCAATGGCCCACAATATCATCACAGAGTTGTGTATTCATCACCATGACCATTTATTAAAACATTTTCATCATGCCAGAAAATGAAATAAAAAGAAAAAAAATAACTCATACATACTATATTTGTATATTTTTAAAATACTTTCTTTGTGGTTACCCTGGGATTTATATACCCCCAAACTATAACTATAAAAATGAGGATACAGTGCTATTGAGTTTTACATTTATCCATTTAGTTAGTTTTATTGAAGACCTTCACTTCTTCCCACAGCTCCAAGACACTATCTGCTGTTTGTTTGTTTTTTCTTTCAACCTGCAGAACTCCCTTTAGTAATTCTTGTAGGGCAGATTTCTTGTTGATGAAATCTTAGTTTCTGATCAGCTGTGAATGTCTTAACCTCTCCCTCATTTCTGAAAGACATTTTTGTCAGATAACACATTTTTTTGTTCAAAGTTTGTCTCTTTCAATGGCTTTAGTATATCATGCTACTGCCTTCTCACATCCACGGTTTCTGATGAGAAATTGGAACTTAGTCTTATTGAGGATCCCTTGGAGGTGAGAAGTAACTTTTCTTTTGCTGCCTTCAGAATTCTCTTTGTATTTGACTTTCTTATTAGTATGTCTTGGAGTAGGCCTATCAGGATTTATTCTGTTTCGTGTACATTGCTCCTCTTGGATATATTACGTCTTTATAAGAGTTGTGAAGTTTTTGGTCATTTTATCTTCAAATGTTTTTCTGCCCTTGTTTCATTTTTTTCTCCTTCTGGGACACCCACGATGTGTATTTCTACACACTTCGTGCTGTAACTCAAATCCTAAGACCCTGCTCAATTATTTTCTATTGTTCTGTCTATTCTGTTCTTCTGGCTACAGTTTAAATTTTCTTGTCTTTTAGTTTGCAAATTCTTTCTTCTCCCTGTTAAAATTGATGTTGTGTACCTCCAGTGTATTTTTAGTCTCTACAAATGTGCCTTTTATCCTCACAATTTCTGTTACATTTCTTTTTTACTTTCAAGTTCTTCCTTTTGCTGAGATATTGTCTTATTAAATATCCTTCAGCTCTTTATACTATTTTCAATCTCCTTAAATTGATTTATGAGATTTGTTTGTACATCTTTGATTATTTATTTTCCCAACTTCTGAGTCTCCTCTGAGGTTTTAATTTGTTCCCTAGACAAAGCCATACCTTCCAATTCTTAGTATGGCCTATAATTTTTTGCTGATGCCTAGGCATCTGATTTTCTTGTAGGGCCAAATCTAAAGGTCCATTTCTCCTTCTTACCTAGTGTTTCATTGTTTCATTCACTTTGTCTTAAGGTTCTTCTTTGATGCTTCATCCAGCTTATTTGAGACCTTTAAATAGCCCATGTTTAACTGTTCAGATTTTCTCAGGTCGTCATCTGATTCTTGCCCTGGATATATGGTACAATTTTTAAGATTGCACTTTTTGTGTAATTGTTTCACAACTAGGAGAACGTTTCATTTCCTATGTTCCTTCTCCAAGAATCTTGATCTCTTCTGTTTTTGTGCAGAATTTTCTCTGCAGCTCTTATGATTTGTTTAAATTCCCTCCCTCCCTCAGTACCCCATTTTCCTTATACTTTTCAGTTCTGGGACCCATCCTATCTTATACCAATTCATTTTAGCCACCCTGTCTTTTTTTTTTTTTTTTTTTTTTTTTTTTGCTGTGAGGTTTTACTATCTCCAGTGCTTTCCATGTTATGGTATCCAACCCCAAGGACCCCAGGGAGGGATTGATAGCATCAATCCAGAAATATGAGTCACTTCAGAAAAGTCCATTTTGCATTTAAGTGGTCTAGTTAAGAGAAACTAGATTGAATGAAGGGACAACATTTCCAGCCAGTAGTTAGACCAAGGTTCTCTCCCCGATCCTGGGACTCCTTTGTACACAGCACACCTGCACAGCTTATGTTCCATTCTGCGTCTCTGTGGACTTGTGTCCCTATGCCTATATATGTGTGGGATTCTAACTTGAAGCTCTGAGTGGCTCTATACTGTCTCTGTCTTTGGTGGGAGGGACCCAGGCCACTGCATCTGAGGGACTCCCAAGCTACCTGGGACCCAGAGTAGAAGAGACCAGTAGTCTAGGATGTATATTTCCTGCCTGATATTTTCTTTTTCTTTGTTTCAGCATTTGTGGAGTCTTTCTCCAGTATCTACTATCCTCCAGAGTTCTAAGCAAGTAGGATTTGTCTTTTTATTCACTAAATCTCTGGGGAGGTTCTTTAGGGAATATTTTATGTTGCCATGTTGATAACATCAATCCTTCAGGATACATTTTTTTGTCCCATGGGGGTGGGTGTGCATGGTCCAGGAGTCAAAAGCCAGTCTCTTGCGTGGAAGGTGAGTGTTCTAGCTTATTAATTGCCAGAATGTGATTTACAAGAATCAGAGCATCTTTTAAAAAATGGAATTTATTAAGTTGCAAGTTTGCAGTTTCAAGTCTGTGAAAATGTCCAAATTAAAGCTAGACTATAGAAGTGTCCAATCTAAGGCATCCGGGGAAAGATACATTGGTTCAAGGAGGCTGATGATATTCAGAGTATCTTTCAACTAGAAAGGCACATGTGAACAAGATGACGTCTGCTAGCTTTCTCTCCAGGCTTCTTGCTTCATGAAGCTCCCCCAGGATTGTTTTCCTTCTTCATCTCCAAAGGTCTCTTGGCTGTGTGGGCTCTCAAAGCTCTAAAGAATTTCCAAAATGGTTTCCTCTTAAAAGGCTCCAGTAACATGCCAGAGGACCCGGGTTTGATTTCCGGTGCCTGCCCATGTTAAAAAAAAAAGGCTCCAGTAAGTAGCCCCCTCTTGAATGGGTGGAGATACATCTCCATGGAAACCATCTAATCAAAAGTTACCATCCACAATTGGGTGGATCACATCTCCATTGATAATCAAAATTTCCCACCCAGCAATATTGAATGAGGATTAAAGGGCCTGGCTTTTCTGGGGTACACAAGAGACTCAAGCTAGCACAGCAAGCATTCTACCACTAAACTGCCTGTGTACCTTATTGAGGATACATTTTATGCATTATTTCATTTAATATCTACAACAGTGATAAGAAGATAACATAAGGAAATTAATGATTGGACTGCAGTTTCCTTCCCCTCTATTTCAAACTTCAAACCTGAATCAATAACTTGGATAAGAAAGTGGATTTTGGCAAAGCCTTTGGCTCTGTTGTGATCTGTAGCAGATTGCTGGTTATTAGATTATCTGTTACTATCCATTCTCTTCTTTCTGTGTAATAGAAATGAAGCTGCCCAGCTACAGACTATATTTTACAGATATCTTGCAATTAAGTGTGGCCACATGGCACAGTTCTGGCTAAAGGAATGTAAGAAAAAATACTGTGTATTTCTCTGGGTCTTGTACTAAAAATGATTAGGCATAGGCAGCCCCAGTCCCTTTCTCCTTTCTACTGGCTGGGAGATGGCAAGGATTGGAGCCTCTTCCCTGAGTTGAATGTTGAAATCGAAGCCATAAATTGAACATGGCAGAGATGACTACCAGCTGGGGAATGCCTGCTTATCTCTGGACTGTTTTATGTGCAAGAAATAAACTTCTATCTTGTTGAAGCTACTGTATTTCTTGTCTCTTTGCCACAGCTGCCTAGCTTGCACTCTAAATGATATAGGCCCTAGGAGAAAACACCAGTGTGGTGTGTTTCTTTTTTTTTTTTTTTTTTTTTTTTGAGGAAGGAAGGGAAGGAAAGACAGAGAAGGAAGGAAGGATGGAAGGAAGAAAGGGAAACATCTTTAAACATTTTCTTGTTTTTATTATATTTTGTTTGTTGGTGTGTTTCTTTAGCCCTGTTGGTAGGCATCTCTGGAACAGCCTAGGAGTGAGGACCAAATATCTCTGGATCCTGTCAAGAGCCTGGCATTTGTGAATGAATGGACTCATTAGGAGAAGGTTGGTATTGACCACACACCAGAATGCTAGGTCTCTAAATTACTCATTTATTGCCACAATAATTCTGCATAACACCACACCAAAACACTGTAGCTTATAGTAACAGTATTTATTCTCACACTGATAGGTCTGCCAATGATTGTTGTGCTAGATTGGGTTTGGTTAGTGGCTCTGCTTTAGGATGTGACTCATCTGGGCTCGATTCCATGTCACGGGTATGGTTCCAATCTTCTTCACATGTGTTCACTCTGAGGCAACGGAAAAGACTGCAACTGCCCAGCACATGTTCTTGCCTGATGGATCACAGGAATCTGAGAGGAAGCCAAACCACACCAGCTCACTTAAGTCTCTTCTTGCATCACACCTGCATTAAATCAGCCAAAGAAAATCATATGGCCAGGAGGCCCCACATCAATGGAGTAGAAATTATGCAATGGGAGGGTGAAGAGAGGGAACATTTGCTAAAGAATAATCCAAAATAACTCCGACTCCATGGTCTTCAAAAGGCCCACAGGTTGCTAAATGAATGGGCTGGTTCTTCCTTGCCCTTTCAGGCATTTGCCAAGGAATTTACAGCCTGCCAGCTTGGTTTTAACCCACAGGTCCATACAGGCAGTTAACTCTTTACCTTCCACTGTCTGAAATTCCCATCACTTAAGACACCCATCAAACAGACCTAAGCCCCAGTTAGTTTATAAGTTGCGTAAAGAAACATGCACTAACCTGAAAAATATTAGGTAACACTAATATTAATAGAATAAAAAAAATTCAAATACAACATGAAAAATAGTTTCTAGAGTTAAAACATTATCTCATATGTAAACGATTCAGTAAATGACTTGAAGGAGTATAGAGTCAACTTTGATACACAAATTAATGGCCTAGAATATCAAATGCAATAAAGACTCTAAATGTCAATCTGCCCCAGGGTGTAGGGTGGGTCTCTTCTTTTCTTTAACTACATGCACTCCCCAGATGATACTATTTGGTTCCTTGAAAAAATATCTCCTATATACTGATTACAAAATTGATATCGCTCATCCAGACCTCCTTCTTGAGTTCCAGACTTATATACCCAACTTCACACGTGATTTCTCTACTTGTATATCAAATAAGCATCACAAATTTAGACTACCAGCCCCCCCCAGCCCAAAATAAAACTCCTAATTTTCGCACGGCTCCCACTCCCAAATTTGCTTTTCTTGCAATCTTCTCCACCTCAGTCAATGGAAACTCCATGCTTCCAGATGCTCAAAACAAAAACTTTGAGTGATTCTTAATTCTTTTTTTCTCTTGGAACCCCACTTCATTAGCAAATTCTGTAGGTTCTACTATCAAAATATATGCAGAATCTGACTACTTCTCATCACCTCACAGCAACTACCCCGGTTCAACTACTTTTACCCAGATCACAGCCTCCAAGTGTTGTCACTGCATATGCCCACCCCCCACCCCCCGTCAATTCTTGTTGCAGCCGGGTGATCCATTTAAAACATGTCAGCTAGTGTCACTCCTCTGCTCAAAACTATCCATGAGCTTTGCACGTCACTCTGCTTAACAGCCAATGTCATTATAATGGCCTAAAAGACAACATAATCTAGGCCCTGTGTTAACATTCTGACTTCCTACCTATTTCTTTTCATCTATTACATTTCACCTATTATGTTTCTACCCACACAGGTCTCTTTTCTGATCTTTGAAGCCTCCAAGTACAATCCCTGCTAAGAAACTTTGCACTTGCTATTCTCACTGTCTATAACCGTGTTCCCCTAGATATTCACATTTTAATTTCCAACTTCTCTCTCAAGTCTTTGCTTACGTGCTACCTCATCAGTGGAACCTTCCCAGATCACCCTTATTTAATAACAGCCTCTTCAGCAACACTCCTATTCTCCCTTAACCTGTTTTGCTTTTCTTTATGTAACTTATCACCAGCTGAAATATCACATATTTATTTAATTATTTTTCTCCCATTTCAAGAACATAGATGCCTATGGTAGGGCCTTAACTGGCACTTAGAATAGTCCTTGGCAGAGTAAGCATTCAATAAATATTTGTTGAAGGAATAAGTTAACAAAATATCTTTAAAAATAGCAAAAATATAAACATGGAAATCACAGTAGGAAAAATAAGACTTAGTGAACAGCTTTAGGAAATACAATATATAAGTAATAGAAATTCCAGAAAGAAAAAAGAAGTAAAGGAGAAGAGACAATAATAAACAAATAATAGAAGAAACATCTACTACTCTTTTAAAGCCCTGAGTATATAGATTGAAGTGGGTTACTGGAAACCAGATGAATTGATAAGAAAAGGTAAACAACTAAGTATGTCTTTACAAAGCATCTGAATTCCAAATAAAAACACAAAGTTCTTATAAGCTTGCAGACAGAAATAACAAATTACTTTTTTAAGTAATAGAGCAGACTGACATTGATGCTCTTTTCTGAACACTGGAAACAAGAAAATGGGTGAATGGCTTCCACAGAGTGTTAAGAGAACCCACAACCCAAATCCCATATGCAGCCAAGATATCTTTCGCCTGCTAAAGTAAAAAAAAAATTTGAGGATATAGAAAAATTCATAAAGTATTTTAAGCACCTGCCACATCCAAGAAAATAGTTGGGAAGACTGGAAACAAGTCTCAAGTGTACCAAAATAAGGAACTCAAGACCGCAAATGGACAAAGATGAGTGGAGGTTATAGAATATTTTGCAATAAATATCTATCTCCATAGATAGCTACATGTATAAATAAACATAGAGCTAGAGATAGACAGATGGTAGATAAATGATTTATATAGATAGAATAATAACTAGATATAAACATAAAAATTGATAAGGGTTTACAAATTGGAAATGCAAACTATAAGTTTTAAATAAAAACTCAATACAGAAAAAATATTTTGAACAAGTATCCTAATAGGTACCAACTAGGTCACACTCATTAAAAAATTATAAACAATTTCAAGAGGGTGACAGTAGAACATTAAACCAAAGATGGGTATTGTGCAACTGTACAAATTACATGCCCATGAAACCAGCCCTGTCCCATACAAACCCTCCCAAAATCATACATGTACCACACCTCACATAACCCAGGCAAGTAGTTTTCCTCATGTTAACCGGAGACATTGAACTAGAGAAAAGTTAAGACTTCAGATTGTGACATTTTTCTTCTGCTGTCATTTCCTTACTCATCCTCTTAGTTATTGGTGTATTCGCCCTCAAACAAAAAAAATTATTGTCATTTTAAAGAGAGAGAGAAAAGAAATAACCACGTGCATTTAATCCATCAAGTTTACCCTAATCTTTCACTCATTTGTTAAATGAGTACGTCACCTAGAAATATTGATTGAAGTGTAGATCTCAGACGTAGAGGTAATCTGTTCTTAGCATTTTACCATGATTAGTCTAAGCCCTATATTTATTGATGTTTTAATTATTACTTTTTATCACTAGTGTCCACTTCCACTTTTCCCTTTCCATAGGCAAACATTCAAATTGCTCAAATATACATATATATAATGTTTTATGAATAAGTGTTTTTGCAAAGTGTGTATTTTAGTCTACCAAAGCTGCCAGAATGCAACACACCAGAGACTGATTGGCTTTCAATAAAAGGGAATTTATTTAGTTAACATATAGTTCTTCAGAGGAAAGTCAGCTAACTTTCAACTGAGGTTCTTTCTTACATGGGAAGGCACAAGGCGATCTCTGCTGGCCTTCTCTCCAGGCTTCTGGGTTCCAACAACTTTTCCCAAGGTGTTTTCTTTCTGCATCTCCATAGGCCTGGGCTGACCTGCGAGTGCTGAGTTGAGGTATGCTGAGCTGCTTGGGCTGTGCTACACTGAGCTCTCTCATTTAAGCACCAGCCAATTCAGTCAAACATCATTCATTGCAGCAGGCATGCCTCCCAGCTGACTGCAGATGTAATAATAACAGATGAGGTTCACGTACCATTGGCTCATGTTCACAGCAACAGAACTAGGTACCTTCGCCTGGCTAATTGGACACCTGAATCTAACTACTACAGTGTGCATTGTATTAAATATAATTTTGATTTGTGGAAATAGCATTGTGTCAGAGCAATATGTTTCTTATGTTTTTTTCACCTTCTGTTTTTAAGATTCATACATGTTTACTGTATTACGATTCTCCAGAGAAACAGAACCAAGCGGATATGTGTGTGTGAGTGTGTGATTGTGTACGTGTATGTTATGTTATTATGGGAATTGGCTCACATGACCATGGGGGATGGAAAGTATGAATTCCATAGGACAGGCCACAAGCTGAAAATATTTAATAAAGATGATTCTGAAATCTGATAAGTCCGTGTTCACCAGAGGAGGCTGATAGATTGAAGTTAAGGTGGAATTTCTTCTTTCTGATTTCTGAAATTGCAAATTCTGGCTTTTAAGACTTCCCACTGATTGGATGAGGCAACTCCCCAAAGTTGTTGAGGGCCATTTCCTTTGTTGACTGTAGATGCAATCACTTGGAGATGCAATCACTTGGAGATAGGGTCAACTGATTATAGCTGCAAATCCTCCCAAAAAATGCTCTCAGTAATAAACAGGGCAATGCTTGTTTGACACAACCGAGCTAAGTTGCCACACAAAATTAAGCATTACATTTACTTAAATATATCTAATTTCTGGGTTTTTTTGTAGCTGTTGCATTATATCTTGAGGTATGCTTTCACCCTCCTGGTGATGTATGCTGAGATTACTTTCACATTCTACCATGATAAAAAAATGTATTGGGTGGGGGCGGGCCGCGGTGGCTCAGCGGGCAAAGTGCTTGCCTGCTATGCCGGAGGACCTCGGTTCGATTCCCGGCCCCAGCCCATGTAACAAAAAACGGAAAAACAAAATACAATAAAACAAGAAAATGTTTAAAAGATGTTTCCCTTTCTTCCTTCTTTCCTTCCTTCTATCCTTCCTTCCTTCTCTCTGTAGAAAAAAAAAAAAAAAAAAAAAAAAATGTATTGGGTGGGCAACAGTGGCCCAGCGACAGAGTTCTTGCCTGTCAATCTGGAGACCTGGGTATGATTCCTGGAGCCTACCCATGTCAAAAAAAAAAAAAAAAAGCGTCATCTTCCAATATAGTTTTAAAAAGTTCCAATTAAATTCTAATGCTTGTTATTGCTTAATATTGGCCGATTATACTAGCTTATACTTCCTATAGTATATGAAATAGTAGGGGAGAGAGTGGACATCCTTATCACATTTCTGGTAATAGTAGAAAAGTCTCCATTAGGTAAAAAAACTGGTTTTTGGCCTCAGTGATAGATGATGATAGATAGATGGACAGACAGATAGATAGATGGATAATAGATAGATAGATATGATATGTAGATGATTGACAAGAAGATGATAGATGATTGATAGATAAGATAAATAAATGGATGATAAATTAGATAGAAAGACAGGTAGACAGAGATGATAGATTATAGAGATATGACTGATAGACAAGATAAATATATGATAGATTAAATAGAAAGATAGAGTGGTAGAAAGACAGATGGATAGAGAATAGATGATCAGTAAATAGAGATATTAACTACATATTTTATGATTATATACATAGTATACAGCATGCATCAACTAATTTCTGCCTTAATGAGCATTTTTTAACATAAGAAGCATCTATGGCTCCCAGAGCCTGTCCATGCCAAGAAAAAAAAAGCATCTATGGTGATGAGTATATGATTTTTCTCCTTACTTCTATTAACGCAAAGAATGAAATTAATATAATCCTAATATTGAAAATTCCTTGCATTCCTTCAATAAACATGCTAATGACAGGCTATTTCTAATTATACTATAGGATTCTGTGAGCTAATATTTTTTAAATGTGTGGCTATGTTGGATTTGTCTGCAGTTTTCTTGTTTTTGTACTTTTTTGTTAGGTTGTGTTATCAATGCTATCTTGACCTCATAGAAGAATTTGGACATTTTCTTTCTTTTTCTTTGATAAGGAATAGTTTAGGTAGCATTTAAAGGTTTGGTAGAATTGCCCTGTGATTACATTTGGGCCTAATAATTTTTGGTTAGGAAGCATCAGTAAATTATCCATGTAATAGAGTTTTTCAAGTTTATTTAAGAGTTGTGCAAAGTATTCACTCATGATATTTTAAAAGGTCCTTTGCATTCTTAACTTTGTGAAATTACTCTCTAATTTTTGACTAATTAGCTAGTGATTCACCCATGATTGATCTTTATTATGTAAAAAGATGTTACTTGTGTATTAATTCTTTGGTTTTAATCTTCTCTGATTTATTATATTCCCTTTTTATCTTAACTAATGCTTTCTGTTTTGCTTATTTTTTTGTTATTTTTCTAGAATTCTAATTTGGATATTTAAGTCACATTTCCATTTTTATTGATATGGATACGTCATTCTATTCATTTTCTTCTAATAACTACTTAGGTATTTCTCAGGGTCTTTAATTCATGTTTTCTTTATTTTATTTTTAGAGAAATCCTGCATTTCATTTTGCATTTCCTCTTTTACAAAAAGAAAACCAAGCACTGCTTGATAGCATCTCCTGGTGGAAGGTCCTTGTTGTTGTGGTAGGGATGGCAGTTCTTAGTTTTATTGCATTATGGCCATGGAATGCTGTTATATGATTTCTACTTTAGGGGAATTTATTGAGTTTTTCTTTGTTGTTTTACATATGGTCAATTTTCATTATGTTCTATATGCATTTGAGCATAAGTTATGAGCTCTATTATCAGGGTTCAAAATTGGATATATATCCAAAAAGCTAGTTTATTATTATTATGTTTAAATCTTCTAAATATTTACTACTTTTTTAATCCACTTGATCCACCTTGAGCAGAGATAAGTATATTAAAGTCTCCTGTTATATCTGTGTGTTTATCTATTTCTTTGTGCCTCCCTTATAACTTCTGTTATACAAAATGTATTGCTGTATTATTGGTGCGTTAAGTATCAATAATTTATATCTCCATTATGAATTGTAGCCTTTAATGGTATAAACACCTTTTTATTTTTGTCTTTTAATAATTTGGCCTGAATTTTACTTTACCATAGACTGAGTTTGCAATATTGCAACCTTTGCTTTGTTTTTATTTACATTTACTGGGATGTCTTTAAGAATACTTTACTTCTAATATTCATTTCTATTTGTTTTAGGTGGGTTACTTCTATAAGGTATAAAATCATACTATACATTTTAGCCAATCTGAACCTTTAAAAAAATTAACAAGTGAGTTAAATTTATTTACATTTATTGATATGGCTAATATGACGGTTCTAAATTGCATCATATTGGTAGATAGAAGAAGTGGTTCTGTCAATTTCTGGTCTTTCTTTAATCTCTGTGTCTTTCATTCACTCTCATTTTTGGTATTTAGGATGGCTTTAATTTTTGTTCAAATGAACTTTTATAACTATATTTTTAGACAATACAATAGGTTTGCATTTTTTTTACTTACTATCTATTGTTTCTCTGCTATAAGCAGTATTAAAATTATCTAGTCATCTCTTCTTTACCTTCTCTCTTTTCTCTCCTAGAATATACTTCAAAGTAATATTGTTTTGCTCTGGGTATATAATCTATAAGTAAAAAAACAAGCCTAATCAACTTTTCTTATTCTCTTCTCTTATAACGCTGTTTTTGTTCATTTCATTATATATATACACAGCCAGAATAAACAGCAATTATGTCTCATCATCCTCATAAACATTATTTAATTTTAATTATTCAGTTAAATATCCATTGTTCATCCCACCAGGTGTTATGTTGAAGATTTTCCAGTGTATTTTCAATTGTCAACTTCATACTCTAGATTTTTAGTTCTTGAATGTTTATAACTTTGGTATGTGGCCTATACTTAGAGAGATATAAACTTCTTGGCTCACTTGTTCTTTCTTGATTATCTAGCATAAAGTATTGTTGTGGAAAAGTCTGATATCAATTTAATTTTCCTTTCTTGAAAGTGACTTTGGGAATGAAATCAGAGAAATCGGTGGAGCAGCACCAAGGGCTCATCCCTCTAAGGGCACACTGAAAAATTAAGCAAAATCTGTCAGATTCGAAATTTCCAGAGCTCTTCTACTTATTTCAAGGTTTACAGCAACCAAGCAAATGTTGAATCAACTTAAAATTGTCAGGAAAGATTAAAAATGGCATAAATTTTATTATTGCCCTATCCCATTCTACTCCCTGGCTCAGTGGCAGTCTTGAAGATGCCAATTTGTGCTCCAGGGTGGGACTCAACCCTGGCTGTTTGACTTGCTGTCAAAAACTGTCTATTTTAACCTACTGGGACCAACCGAAGAAGGAAGAAAGCTCTTGCCTTTGTTTTGCCTAACTCAATACTCTCAGGGCAGAGGGCAATCTTAGAGAGGGCATTCTATGAAAACATTGTGAGTTAACTAAACAAACCTCTGAACAAAAGATTACAGTTGAGCCAAACAATAGCCATATCAAATGCCTGGGAGCAAAACCTTGAGAAAAGCTTTTTTTGGGAAATTAATTTAATTTTAATTAATTAATTAATTTTGATTCTTCTTCAATTTTTTCCTTTTTTATTCTTTTTTTTTTAATTCCACATATTTAAGGAAATCTTAGTCAAAGTACTAACCAACCACGAGGTAAAGAAAGAGGGACATCACAGGCCACGCATGACGAACAATACAGGCTTTACAAAAATAATTGGAAAAAATCACCTCAGCTCAGAGCAAACAACAAAAATACACTGATTTCCAGAATTATCACATTATAATGTTCTGGAGGAGGAAGAAGAATCTGATTTCCAGCATTATCATATTATAATATTCAAAATGCCCAATTTTCAACAAAAATTAGGAAGCATACAAGGAAATGAACAGAGCCTGAGCGTCTGTAGGACACTAACAAGCATACCAATATATACATTATGGGACACCCAGAAGGAGAGAGGAGCGAGCAATCAAAAAGAAGAATTGACAAAATTATGACCAAAAAATTCCAAAAGTTGATAAAGGTCACGAATGAATGCATCTGTATTAGTTAGGGTTCTTGGGGAAACAGAACCAACAGGAGATATCTGTAAATACGAGACTTACAAAAGTGTTTCATGCAACTGTGGGGATGAAAGAGTCCAAAATCTTTAGGGTAGGCTGCAAGCTGGTAGTTTGAGGACCTTTGATGAAGGTCCTTAACAAACTCTCCAGGACATGCTGGCTGGCTGAAGTGGAGAGAGATTCTCTTCTGAATTCTCCTTAAAAGTCTTCAAGTGATTTGATTAAGCATCACTCATTTCAGGAGACCCTCCCCTTAGCAGACTGCAGATGTACAACCAGAAATGCACTAAATTTTCTCCACAACGGAGTGCAAGCCCTTGGGTAATACTCACTCTTAAACTTGATAACCTATAACTTAAATACTATAAAGAAACAATACAACTGTGTCATATGATAACGGGGATAAGATAGAGAGGAAAACAAAGGAATTTGCCTTGTGTACAAATACAAATATACACATTAATAAATTTCTTACACACAAAATCCAAAGCTGATATTCTGAACTGGGTGACTCTCCTAGTGAATTTCTTCTAAGGAGGGACTCAGGGACCCAGCATCTCTTCATCTGGTGGCTCTTCCATGAAGATTTGACCTCACTGGAATGTACATTTGTTCTGGATATGGATTTGTTTTATTTGCCAACTGTGCTTTAGCCAGCACCTCCATTTGTGGACTCACAGAACACCTACATTCACCATCTTGAAATCACATACAAACATTGTTTCACAGCCACAGAACTGTGGCAGAATGGCATTCAGTGGTCTTTCCATGTACGTGACTGGGAAGCTCTTCTATAGCGTATGGTACATACTACGTATGCATGTGTTGCTGTTTGTCCCAAAGTTGGAACAGATGACTCTGAGTATCTTGGGCCAGAAGTAGGAGTGGGTCCTCTCTCTATTCATCTAACTACCCATTTTCAGAAGTTTGCTTTCCATCCCTGCAACTTTGGACTCTGATGATTTGTTGCCAGAAACTAAGGAAATGTTCCCAACAGGGGGTATAACTATTCCATTGAATTGGAAGTTGAGACAGTCACCAGGGCCTTTTGAGCTTTTCGTGCCACTAAAGTAACTGCCAAGAGGGGTTATTTTAACGGCCAAAGTGATTGATCCTGATTATCAAGGTGGAATCAGATTGCTGCTACACAATGGGTGCAGAGAGAATTACATCTGGAACCCAGTGGATTCTCTGGGTTACCTCTTAACACATACACAGTCAATAGTAAAAATTAATGGAAAACTAAGTAACCCAATAAAGACAGAATGACTGAGGCATTGGGTCCTGAAGGGATAAAGTTTGAGTTACTCTACCAGGTTAAGAATCCTGAGTAGCAGAGATACTGGCTGAGGGCAATAAGGACATGCAATGAGTAATAGGAGGAAGTCAAAATGGTCAACTTTCTTGTGACTATTTATAGAACCAAGGACTGAGCAACTCTGCAAATAGTATTTTCCCTCTCTCCTTAATCTAAATAAGTTTTGGGGGTGACAATAGTCTTAGTTTGGTCTCAGTTATATTCAGATGGGGTTGTGACTGAACCAGAAGAGGAATTAACCTATCCCAAAGATCAATAGGATGGTGTTGATACTCTTGCCCGGTTCTCCCCTTTTGTTTACATAGACAAATATTTATTTGAGTAAATGCAGAAGCAGGAAATTGTTATTGTTTCTGTAGAGGTTCAAAAATACATAGAAGCATGTTCACTGATGCTGAGATGACAAGGTGAGGACCGTGCTTGTTACTGGCACATTGACTCTGTTTCAAATCTACAGTGTCTTCTGTGTCGGAGCTGGGACAGGTATACATTTCTGAGCTCACAGGTGCTAATTTCTGCCAACAGGTGGCACTAAAGGGATTTGGAAGGTGGAGAAGGAAGAGCAGAGATGTCCTTTTCTTTTTCCTGTCAGTTTGGTTTGAGCAGCAATAGTTAGATGTCATTTCAGTTGTCCTTTGGCACTCCCAGAAACAGTCTTCTTGTGCTCTCTCAGAGGTATCAGCTGCAGAATAACTATGTCTTCTGTTAAGACGTCTGAGCTCCAAATCCTGGGGCCCTTCTCTTGAGTCCCTGAATTACAGTAGCTGACAATAACGAGTCTAACTCCATTCTTTCAAGTGTGATTGCTGACTTACCTTAAGCCTTGCCTTACCCTTCCCTGTTGGCTTCATGTTTGGATAGGATGATAAGAAACCCCACACATGCCTCCTCCTTTGGTTTTTGTAGAAAATTCAAACTTTGCAAATCTCTAGCCTATGCAAGGGAAAATTTCCCCATTCCATCCCTTAACCACTACACAAGCTCAACCTACTCCTTTTACCCTGCCCTGCTGGAACTGCCTGTACCCCCTCTGCTTCCCCTGGGAGTGCCTATTGTGAGTAATAAATTCTTCTCAAATTCTCTTAGTGTGTGGAGTGCCATAAGCCTCAATATACTACCTAAAATTGAGAGGCAGTCCCTACTACGTTTGTGGGTGTTGATTAAATACAGCCTGTCCTCAGAGGACTGAGCACCAAGTACATATGTTCATTCTCTGAATTCTGAATTCCATATGTGCAGTCTCTGAATTTTTATCCTCCTCTTCCCCTTTGTTTTCAAGTCTATTATCTATTGCTGCATAACAAATTACTCAAATTTAGTGCTTTAAAACAACAAACCTATACTATTTCATAGTTTCTGTGCATCAAGAGTGTGGACAGGGCTTAGCTAGATGCTCCTGGCCAAAGGTATCTCGCGACATTATAGTCAAACTGTTGGTAGGAACAGCAGACTCATCTGAAGGCTTGACTGAGAGAAGGAGACATCAGCTTCCAATCTCCCTCATGTGATTGGCAGGAGGTTTCAGGTCTTTCCCACATGGACCACTCTCTCCCCAGGACTGCCTCATAACATATCAGCTAGCATCCCTCAGGGTGAAAGGGACAGCGCACCCCAGATGGAAGCCATAGCATTTTTATATCCTAAACTTAGACCTGACAGCCTATCAATTTTGCTTTATTCTACTCATTAGATTCAAGTCACTAGGTCCAATTCATACTCAAGGGCACAATATTAAGAGGTTGGGGACATTGGGGCCATATTCTATGTTCTCTACTACACCCAGGCCTAGGGGTGGTGCTGTTTTCTGCCATTATCCCTCAGTTACCTGAGTGCATCTTTCTGCTTTCTCAGGCTCGAGTACCTAGGTAATCAAGGTCCTGATATTAAATACCCTCTATTTGAATAAACAGTGTACTTTAGTTATTTTTTCAGACTGGATGTCAAGAGGATCAATCCTTTGGATACTCACTAGAATTTATTCAACAATCCAACTCACACGTAAAGAGAGAAATAGCATTATTTTTGTCCATATTTCACTGTCCAGAACAGTCTTATGGCTAATTTAACTGCAAGGGAGCTGAAGTATGCATGGAGCAAACAGCTATGATGAGACTTACCTATTTCTGCCAATCTGCCCAATTTTCAAAAGTCATATACACATTGCCAATACCTCCCAGATACCATTTTCTCAGCAAAATATCTTTCTTTATACAAATAAATTTCTGCAAGAACCACAAAACATTCAAGATGTTATCAATGTGGTGACATAAACATCCCTTGAAAAAATCTCTCCAGAGATTTAGTGAATAAAAGGGCTAATTCCATTTGCTTTAAACACTAGAGGATGGTAGAGACTGAGAAAGACACCACGCGTGCTGAATTGAAGAAACATAAAAATATCAGGAAGACGAAGCCCATTCTTGACCATAAGTTCTCATTTACTCTGCCCCTCACTTGGTTCTATGTAGCTTGGGACAATCACAGGGACAGCATGGTTGGCTCCCTCTCACTGCACGCAGAGACTGCTGACCAAGTCACAGTAGGGAGTAGAACTCCATACATATCCAGGCACAGAGACTTAACGCCACAGAGACTCAAGACAGAATACAAGTTGCTGAGAAGTACTGCATACGGAAAGGTCCACAGGAAGAGAAAGAAAGAGGGGGACTCCCATAGAAAGTCTGGTAAGGACTGTTGTGACAGATCTAATTTCAGTCGTTTGGATCACCCAAGTACAAAAGTGAACCTTTTTGAAGTGACCCACTTTTCTGGATTGACCCCAACTGGTTCCCTGGGATTGAATATTCTAACAGGGAAGAAAGTAGAAGTAAGAAAACCTCATGGAAAAAGGGGGGGGGGTAGGTTAAACTGAATTGCTGTAATACAGGATAAGTGTCAGAACTGTAAAGTATAAGGAAAAACAGGTAACTGAGGGAGAGAATTTAAACACATCATAGAAGCTAGGGAGAAAATCCTGCACAAAAACAAAGAACAGGTCAAGATTCCTAGGGAAGGAACAGAGGAAAGGAAGCTTTCTCTTTGAGGTGAAACAATTGCACAAAAATTGCACCACATATCCAGGGTGAGAATCAGATAAAGAAGATCTGAGAAAATATGAACAGTTAAACATGGGCTATTCTAAAGATCTAGAATAAACTGGGCCAAGATCAAAGAAAAGCCTTAAAAAAAAAAAAAAAAAGGCAGTCAACAATAAAACACTAGAAAGAGGGAGAAATGGACCTTCAAAATTATTTCATCAAGAGAACCATATACCTAGACATTAGAAAACAATTATAAGCCATTCTAAGAAACAGAAAGATATGGTCAAAAGGATTAATTAAAACTCAGAGGAGACTCAGAAGTTGGAATATCTGACCAAGATGGTCAAACAAATTACCTAAATAAATTCCAGGAGATGAAGGAAAATATGCATAAAGAGCTAAAGGCTGTTAAGAAGACAATGCATGGGCATCGAAACTATAAAAAGAAACATAACAGAAATTATCAGGATAAAAGGCACAATAGTAGAGATTAAAAATATACTAGAGGCATAAGACAGCAAATTTGAACAGGCAGAAAAAAGAATCAGCAAGTCAGAAGACAGGACAATTGAAACTGTATCATCAGAAGAACAGATAGAGAAAAGAATAGAAAAAATTAAGCAGTATCTCAAGGATTTGAGTGACAACATGAAGTACTCAGATATATGTGTCATGGGTGTCCCATGAGGAGAAAAGAAAGGGACAAAGGGCAGAAAGAATATTTGAGGAAATAATGGCCAAAAATTTACCAACTCTTTTGAGACATAAATATATATGTCCAAGATGGGTAACATACACCAAACAATAAATCCTAATAGACACATACTAATCAGAATGTCGGATGCCAAATATAAAGAGGAATTCTGAAAGTAGTAAGAGACAAGCAATTTGCTACATATGAGAGATCCTCCATATGATTAAAGTCCAGATTTCTCCTCAGAAACCTTGGACGCAGGAAGGCAGTGGTATGATATATTTAAAGTACTGAGAGAAAAAACAACTGCCAACCAAGAATGCTTTATCCAGCAAACTGTGCTTCAAAACTGAGGGAGAAAATAATTAGGAATTGTTTAAAGTATTCACAGCTAAACAGAAACTGAGAGAGTTCATTAACAAGAGATTTGTCTTTAAGAATTACTAAAGGGCATTCTACAGGTAGAGAGGAAAAGACAGGAGAGAGTGGCTTGGAATAGTGAAGAAATGAAGATCATAAGTGAGGGTAAATGCAAAACCCAATCTTCTGTATTCTCAATATACCATTTAGCCATTCACATCTCAATTCTGTATGTCTGCCTATATTCCTTGCAATAGAGCTTAGCTTTTTCATAGATAAGCTTCTTCAATGGCACCCTTGTCAAAGTCAACAAGCCCTTGGTTAACATGCTGAGAACTATGGAACCATATATTGGGGGGTACCCAAACCTGAAGTCAGTGAATTGCCTTGACAGAATGCTTTAATTGTAAGAGCTCTTGGTGAATATGGCATCATCCACCTGGAGGACCTGATTCATAAGTCTGTTGGGGAATGCATCTAAGAAGAAAGCAGCTTCTTTTGCGGCCTTTCATATTATCATCCCCTAGAGGTGGAATAATGAAAAAGACCATTGATTTTGTAGAAGGCAAACCCTGGCAACAGGGAAGACCAAATCAATATGCTTATTAGAAGGATGAACTAAGGTATCTACTATGACTATTTGCGCAATCTGGTCAGTTAATAAAAAGTAACTGCTTAAAAATTGAAAAAAAAAAGAGGATTCCATAAACAAATGTATGCCAACAAATTAGATAAGCTAAGTCAAGATAGATGTACATAGAATGCATAGTTAAATTACTCAGCAGGAATTCTTAATAATAAACTTCAATATATTTGGAGCTTATTCAATTTTTCAAAAACTTTTCCAATTTTATCTCTCTACACCTTATGCATAGTTTTCTGCCTTTTCCTTTTAAATTAATTAAATTAATTACTCGGGAATACATTTATATGTACAAAAACTGAAAATTAAGGGTATGCAATGAAATGTCTCCTTTGAACAATACATTCGATTTCTGCTTTACATAACACTTGCCAGTTTCCTATGTTTCCTTCGAGAATTTCTTCATGTAGAAGTACATACAAATATATTCTCTCCCTTTATATAGAGAAATGCGCTATAATTGTATATATCGTTCTGTACCTTGCTTAATGTATCTTCTTGTCTTCCCAAAAACGTTTACAGAAAAGTTCCTCATTTTATTTTTCTTTCCCGTTACAGCTGCATAGTTTTCCATTGTATGAATTTCTTATAATTATTTACTGAGTCTCCTATGGATGGACTCTTAAGTGATTTCCAAGTTTATTATTATAATGAATAATGTTCTACATTTATTCCTGAAGAACAAATTCCTAGAAGTAATTTGCCTGTTCCAAGGGGAATATAATTTTGGTCTTTGTAATTTTGATTGTTATAAAATTGCTTTCCAAAGGAGGTTGTACTAATTTACACTCCGATAAAAAGTATATGAGAATGCCAATTTCTACAGTTTTTTTTCCATTAAAGATTTTATTTAAATCACCTGAGAATTTCTAGTTGTGACATCATCCACAATTCAAAGCCATGAACCATTCTACATGACTCTAATGTCTAAAAAGGTCATATTCCTGGTGATCTGAATAGTTTTGAGTAGTCCTTGTAAAAAATATTTATGACATATTCCATGAGTGTGTGTCCAGACAGAGTTGACAGAGAAGAATGCGTATTTGTATCTTTAAAACTGTTCTCCTTCATTAACTTGGATCAGCTAGCTATATTGAAACAGTGTGCTCAGTTAAAGCTCAAGTTCTGCTGGGCAATCACACTTGAGCTTTGTTATCATGTTTAGCAGAATTTCTCAATATAGTTTCCAAAACCATAAATTTGCTGGAGCTTTGTCTGGCTGTTCAGTGATCACTTCTTTTATCTTTGTAATTTAGCAATAGGTAATGTGTAACAAAGTATTGGAATGCACCATGAATTCCTCAGTACACTGAGGCTTTAAATTAGAAAAAAACAGTATGAGCTTTTGAAATCTGAACCACCAATCTTTCCAATATAATCTGATATGAACTCTTAAATGAAAAGCATATTAGTAAACTAAGGTTAAATTCAATCGTGTGAAGGGACTTATAATGCCATCAAATTGATATAATTTAACTATAACATTTTATTTATATAACATCTTAAAAAGGTGATCACTCTATGCTTTGAATTATTAACACTAAGTAAAGAGGGATTTAAGAGCTTTAAAAGCAAACTCTTATTAGTTAAAATTCATATTTGGATAATTTAACAACATGCTCAAAAGACCAAGAGTTGAGGTTCAGTTTACAGAATGCTAGTCCAACTGAAAAGTGCATTAAATTGGATTCTGGTGACCGAGATGTTAATGGGGTACACAAAATCATGTGGTGAGTATTTGTCTCCACTAAGATGAATGGAATTATCTTCTTAGACCAAAACATTTCAGGCAGAGTAAGCTTTTTATCTGATTTGACCAAATCTCCTAGTTCCCCAGCTTCAGTTTGTATTGCGTATTTGTCTAAAGCAAGGCAGTCATTTTAGAGCCCAAAGTTCAAAGTTTTCCTTTAGAAAAGCTTCCTAATCTCTTTCTGTGTTTTCAGCTTTGGCTTTATTTTCTTGCTGCTTTTTGGGTTAAGGGCTTCCCACCATTTAAGATTTTCTCTCTTTGTTTCACATTAATAAAAGTTTAATCTGTTTGCCTCAGCCTGAATTTAGCCAAGTTGAAACAAAGGGAGTGGAATTTTTATCTTCCTTAGGATTTTCTGCTAATGCAAAATTATCCTCTCAGATGGTGTAGAAAAAGAGGTACCTCAGTGTTCTACACAGCAGGAGACCTCCCAGGGAAATGCAAATCATCACAAGACCTTGTGTTTTTTGTTTCGTTTTTTTTCTTTTTCTTCTTTTATTTTATTTCTATCTGAAGGGCTGGATACTGGACGCAACCACACATTTTTCTTTACTGTTTCTGATACAGAAAACTTTCCTGCAGTCTTTGGTTTCACAGTAATTAAGGAACAGAACTGTTTCTGATTTCTAGACCATTCTTCACGTGGGTCTTCTTTGTTTTCCTGTTTTTCTAAAACAACTTCTGACTTCACATCTGCCCATTTATTCTCCCTCTCATTAAAACTTCCACTGAAAAACCTTTTTTTCATATAGTAAAACTCAGAGAGGCCTAGCTAAAATTCCTTCCTTCCTTAGTATTAATTAAAACCACTTTAGCATTTTTGTTTTATAAAAATAATACAATAAAAGCAGATAAAAAGAAATACAGTGAAAACAGAAACAAACCCGGAGGGAGAAAGAAAGTGGGAGGCATGGTTACTTGTTTCGAACTTTTTAACTGTAAGCTCAGGGTGGGTGTTACTTATTAAGTAACTGGTTTGCCTTTTTTTTTTCAAGTTCACTCCTCAAATCTTTATTCAAATGATTCCTTTCTTCTGAAATGAAAAGAAGTACAGAAGAAAACATCACACAGTAACCAGAAAGCATCCATCTGGCATGCCTTTCAGGAATCCAGCCCACTAATTTTTTTGTTTGTTTGTTTTTGTTTGGGGTTTGATGACTCAACTCCTCAAGCTGCAGTGCAGGGAAGAATTTCTTCATTTTTCAGAAGTGCCAAATCTCATTCATTGGAGAAAAGTCTCCCCATTTGGGGTTCATTTTTAGACAGCTGTTTGCTTGTTTATATAGATTTAAAAAATCTCCCTCAGCTAATGGAATTTGGCATGAATTTCTAAGTAGTGAGTAAACGTACTCTCCCCACCCTTCCGTGATGCTTCAGATTTTTGACCACTAAGCCCTTGCTTTATTTCTTCTTTTTTCTCCCCCTCTCATCTCAACTACATCTCTAACCTCATTTGTTCCCTGGTGGTCCAATTTCTTCTCTGCCATTGACACATTTTCCCCAACTTACTCCACTTGAAAAAAAAACCCTTTTTTTTGTGCGTCGTCTTTTAAAAACTGTTCCTCTAGACTCTTCACTTCTAGCCTCTCACCCGCTTTATTTTTTTGGGGGGGGCGGGGGGTGCAGTTCCTGGTACCCGTTTTATTTTTAAATAACAGTAATAATGAACGTTCCGTGAATGCTACTAGCACCACGCCTGCACACCCTCTTGTAGTATGTACATTATTGACAGCTGAGAAAGGAAGTCACAGAATATTCAAGTAACCTGTATAAGGTTCTATAGCTCAAAGAGGCGAGGCTGGGCAATCTCGCTCCAGAGACCATCCCCATAAAATAAATAAATAAATAAGTAAATAAATAAATAAATAAATACTATTAAAAGTTTTATCAAATACGATTAATAATTATAAAATACAGGTCCATTATAAAAGACGCTGCTATCGCCGCACCATGGGGCAAGTTTGCAGTTTTGGCCACTTTTTAACAAATTCCCTCCCTAACTCTGGACCTCCCATCATTTAACCAGCCCCCTCGGCGGCCGTCTACCCACTCGGCTCCGCAAACATCTCTTTTTTATTATGACTCAGCGCGCCGCGCTCGGTGCCAAGCGGCTGACGCCGGCCGCGGAGGCGCGGGGCCGCAATCTGGGGACGGAATTTGCGCCCGCCCGCGCCCGCTCCTCGCGCTTTACGGCTGCTGAAAACGCGCCCGCGCCCGGCAGCCGTACCGCAGACGAGCCCGCGCCCGCGCCGCGCCGCTCAGGTAATCGCAGAGTCCTTCTGTTTTCAAAGTTCGGCCGAGATCCTCTCGGCGCTCTGAGAGGCGGCGCGGCCTCCGCCGAGCTGACGCGAGCTCCTTACCCTTCCCTCCCACCCCGGCGGTCGCTGATGCGGCGTTGGCTGCATCTCCCTGCCTGGGTCGTGGGGCGCCGACCGGCATGAAGTCCCCGGGGACGAGGGCGCTGGGGCCGCGGCGCCGAGGTGCGTGGGGCGCCCGGCTCTGGCCGCCCTGGGGCCCGCCGACTGGGGGAGCCCACAGCCCCCACCTCGACGTCCCCGCCCGCCTCCCAAAGCTTACTGAGTGCGAAACCCAGCAGCTCCCGAATGCCCACTCCTGACACGTTTACACACACACACACGCACGCACGCTCGCCGGCTGTGGGATGCCCGACAGACACTCTAGCGGGGCGCAGCTTAGGACGAGCGGTGCTGTGGGAGGGCTCGCCCCGAGTGACGCCCCCGCGTGTGGAATGAGCTCCAGCGGAGCGCAGAACGGTTTTCTCCAGGGAGTTTAGGAAAGGCTTCCTGAAGAACGCCTGCACTGGTTTCTACCCGAGGATCTCGAATACTGCCACATTGCCCCGTGGTTTCATTCTTGCTCTGCACTTCAACCTCTAGTTTTCTTTTTCCTTTTTTTTCGGGGGGGGGGGGGGTTGATTTGTTTATTTTTGCTTTTTAGATTTTTCCAAAATCCTTTTTTCCCCTTTTTTATCCGGTTTCTAATCCTACAATCTTTTGTCTTCTTTTGTCCCTTGGAATGACACATATAATACAGTATCCTTTATATTCTCTTCTATTGTCATTAGCAGTTAGGCTTTGCTAGCTAAGGCGTGCATCCTGAGGATTGGAGGGAGTATCTTCCTCTGCTGCAGTTTGCCCTGCAGGGCGGAGGACATTGGTTTATTAAAAATTTTTAGAACCTAGATAATGGTGCTGCTTCTCTTGACAAACATAAACAGTTATGTTAGGTTCATATAGTATATACTCAGTTCAGTCCATTAACAATTATTTGAATGTCGGCCACCAGTTAGATCCTGTGTTAGCTGGTGACAGGTCAAGAAAGAAAAGAGATTCAGTTCATATGCTCCAGAGACTCCATTTGCCGAGATGGGTCCATGGTGACCGCTAGAGTTGGTGGTATAAAGTGCCCTGGAAAGATGGGGCATACAGGATAAAGTGGACTTTGATGTTTGGGCAGGATTTTTTCCATTTCTTCTTTTATTTCCTCTAAGGTTTCTTGATGGAAAGGGGAGTTCTTTCAACAATACATCCTCCTTCAGCTGCTCAGGGATTTTTCTCCTTTATAGTCAGCAGGAACCTCTGGTTTCAGAACTTCTGAAAAATAAAAATGTAATTTTTCTTCTCTAGAGTGATCTAATGTGTTTCTGTTACCATTAAAAAGAATACTATAGACTCAGGGCAGAACCTTTTATCATGTAAGACCAACCAGGCTTAAATGGTACGTTTATTAATTGCCTACCTTAGGCATTATCATAGTCAAGTAGATAGCTCAATGCTTATTTATTTACTTAATCAACAAATATTCAGTTTTATGTACCAAGCATTGTTCTGAGTATTGGAATAAATCTCTGCCTTCTTGGAATATGCATTCTAGTGGAGCAAGACTGTATATATAATCATTAAGAAAAATATAAGGTGGTATGGTTAATACAGAGCTATGGAGAAACATAAAGCAAGAAAATGTGTGTATGTGTGTGAGTGTGATAGCAATTTAAAATACAGGATGATGGGAAAACCTTGAGAGGTTGGTTACATTTCAGTAGACTTGAAGAGATGAGAGAGTGAGCCAAGTGATATTTGGGGCAAAAGCTGTCAATGCACAGGGAATGCCGAGTGCAAGAGGCCCTGAATATTTGCATGTTCAGGGATTAGCAAAGAAACCAGTGTGGCTGGAGTGAAGTAGAGTAGTGAGGAGAAGTAGGATTCATGGTCTTAAAGGTGACAGGGGACCCAATTATGTTATATAGTTTAGTAATCTTGGTTGTTACTTGAAGTGAGGTGGGAAGCCATTGGGACATTTTGATCTGAGGAATGACAGGATCTAACCCAATTCACAGTTACTCTGGATGTTATGTTGAGAACAGACTAAAGGAAGAAAGCACAGAAGCAAGGACCAATTAGGCTATTCTTAAAATCCATGTGGCAGAGGATGGTAGTGTAGATCAGGACAGTAACAGTGGAGGTGGTAAAAAATGGTCAGACTTTGATTATATTTTGAGGGTACTCACACCAGGATTTTCTGGAAGATTTGATATGTGGTCTGAGACCAAAAGAACCAAGGAGAACTTCAATCTTGTTGGTATAAGCAATTGAAAAGATAGAATATCCATTAACTAAGATGAGAAAGACAGGAAGAGGAAGAGTGGTGGTGGGGATAAGAAATTTGGATTTGCACATGACAACTGTTGATGCACTTCAGGTATCCAAGTAGAGATGTCAAGCAGGCAGTTGAAAATCTAGGCTAGGAGATACACATTTAAGAGTCTTCAGCATAAAGAGTGGATGAATTCATTCTGGGTTTAGAAACTTGAAGAGGAGTGAACATTGCGGTATTCCAATGTTAAGAGATATGTAGGAACCAGTAGAGGAATTTGAAAAGAACTGTCAGCGAAGTAAGAAGAAAAGCAGAAGAATAGAATCCTGGAAACTAGTTGACTGAAGTGATCCAAGAAGTAGGAACTGGGCAACTGTTTTAGAGATGATGTGATGGCTAGATTCTAGTGTCAGCTTGGCCAGGTGTTTATTCCCTCCTTGTCTGGTCAGGTAAGCACTGACCTGACCGTTGCTGCAAGTATATTTCAGGCCTGGCTGATTAAATCATCAGTCAGTTGATTGCATCTGTGGCTGTTTACATCTGTGATCAATTAAGGCATGTCTCCTATAACAATATAATCCAATCAGCTGGAGGCTTTTAAGGAAAAAGAGACTCTCATTGTTTCTTCAGCCAGTGTGTCTCTCCTGTGGAGTTTGTCTAGACCCTTCATTGGAGCTGCCAGCTTCACAGCCTGTCCTATGAATTTTGGACTTTTCCATTCCTACGGTTGCATGAGGTACCTTTATACATCTCATATTTACAGCTGTCTTGTTTCTTTCAAGAACCCTGACTAATAGCTGAGGATTGAAAATTAATTTAGCAAAGGAGGTCATTGATGACTTGGATGACAGCAATTTCCTTGGAGTGATGGGGGTGAAAACTTGTTTGAAATGGGTTTGACAAAGTAGAAGAAGAGAAATTGAAGAGGGTAATGGTATGCAACTTGAAGAGTTTCAGGGGAGGAGAGAAATGGAGCATTACTTGGAAGATCACATAAGACAGAGAGAGTTTTCTGATTTCTTGAGTTTATGAGAAAAAGCCAGCCAGTAGATGAAAAAAGTGATGATATGGGAGCAAGCAGTGTTCTTGAGTATGAGAGCGAATAGGATCTAGTATAAATAACGAGAGATTGTCTTTTGCTAGGATTAGGGGCTATTTATCCATAGTAATAAGAGGGAAGGAAGCATGTGTGGGTACAAATGCAAATGAGGAATCTTTAGATTCTTCTCGTATGTGGTGAGTGGTAGATAGTAATGGTGCATGAGAAATTTGTAGAAATTGTTTTCCAATTTGGTCAAGAATACTTAATGAAAGAACACCTAGATTCTGAGAATTGCTTGAAGCAAGGGACTTTGTGTTTTTGCTGAAGAAAGAAGAGGGAGAATTTCTACATTGGGCTCTACTTGGGAGAATTCTTGAAAGAAAGCGGAGATTATAAGATAAAAATTAGGGGTGAAGGAGGAAGTAGGGCAGCCTGGATCATATGGTGAAATCTGGGAAAAGCTCTGATGAGGAGGGCAAGGACATTGAATCCTAGCTCCAGTGCAGGAGATAACTACAGTAGAGTTCAAAGAATATTACCATCCTTAAAGAGCTCATTAATTTTTTAGGTGTTATGTGTAATCTAATGGAGAAAGGTATTACAGGTGCTGAATCTAATTATAGAAGAAGTGGTATTAGAGCCGGGAAGTGATAGTCTGTTGGTTTGAAGCTGTTATGTACTCCAGAAATGAATGGATTACGTTCTTGTGGGTGTAGACCTGTTGTGGGTGGATGTTTTGTTTAGACTATTTCAATTGAGATGTGACCCAGTGCATTCAAAATGGGTCTTATTCCTTTTACTGGAGCCCTTTATGAGAGGTAAAGGACAGAAAAAGCTGAGAGTTTAGAGAGAGAAAAGCCCCGGAGAAGCTAAAAAGGACTCCTAGAAGCTCGAAGAGAGAGCCACTGAAGACAGAAACTGAAAGGAAAGGAACCTGGCAGTGTACCTTCCTGTGTGACAGAGGTGTCTGTCCCAGATGCCAGTGACCTTTCATCAGAGAATGTATCCTCTTACTGATACCTTAATTTGGACATTTTCATGGCCTTAGAACTAAATTTGTAAGTTAATTTTGTGAAAGCCATATTGTAAAAGCCATCCAATTTCTGGTATATTGCATTCTGGCAGCTTTTAGCAAACTGAAGCAAATTGCTAGCTAGTATTAGATTTCAGTTGGATTTTGAAAATGATATAAGGATAACTGGATTGGCAACAGAAGTCATAGGGAAAGGTTGCAATTAAGTACCTTTTCCAAAAGGACAAAAGTGTTGGATTTGGAAATGGTATCTTGTTTGAGATGCCTTTCCTTCAGTTGTCTAGAAACAATTTGTTTATTGAATTCTTATGAACAGGGTTCAGTGTGAGATCTTGACAAGGGGTGGTGATACCAAGATATAGATGACCTCATCTCTGCCCTCATATTACCGTTTCTATAGAGAATGAAGAAAAGAATTTACATGAATATTCTGATAGAATTAATAAATGCCTTATGAAGAGTACTGAGGGCTTTGAGTTTAAAAAAAATTTTTTTTTTTTTGCATGGGCAGGCACTGGGAATCGAAGCTGGGTCTCTGGCATGACAGGCAAGAACTCTGCTGCTGAGCCACCATTGTACCTCCCTTTTTTTTTTTTAATTTTTATTGATAAAATCAACCAACAATATGAACATTCTAAATGTATGAACAGTCCATATTTGATGTGCAATCAAATGCTCACAATATCATGACATAATTGTATATTCGTCGCCATGATCATTTCTCAGAATATTTATATCACTTCAGAAAAATAAATAAGAAAAAAGAAGGAAATTCATACATACCATACCTCTTACCCCTCCTTGTCATTGACCACTAGTATTTCCCTCTACCCAATTTATTTTAACATTTGCTCCCCCATTATTTATTTATATTTAACCCATATTTTTTACTCATCTGTCCATACCATAGATAAAAGGAACATCAGAACAAGGTTTTCACAATCACATAGGCTCTTGTGAAAGCTGTATCATTATACAATCGTCTTAAAGAAATATGGCTACTTGAACACAGCTCTGCAGTTTCAGGCACTTCCCTCTATCCTCTCTAATACACCTTAAACTGAAAAGGGGTTATGTATATAATGCATAAGAATAACCTCCAGGATAACCTCTCTACTCTATTTGAAGTTCTCAGCCACTGACATTATTTTGTCTCATTTCTCTCTTCCCCCTTTCAGTTGAGAAAGTTTTCTCGATCCCTTGATGCCGAGTCCTAGCACATTCTAGGATTTCTGTCCCACGCTGCCAGGGAGGTTTACACCCCTGGGAGTCATGTCCCACGTAGAGAGGAGGAGGGCAGTGAGTTTGCTTATCATGTTGGCTGAGAGAGAAGCCACATCTGAGCAACAAAAGAAGTTCTCTCGGGGTGACTCTTAGGCCTAATTCTAAGTAGGCTTAGCCTATCCTTTGTGGGGATGTTTCATATGAACAAACTTCAAGCTTGAGGGTTCATCCTATTGATTTTGTTGTCCTCACTGCTTGTGAGACTATCAGGCCTTTTCCTTATGGGGAAGTTGAATTTTCCCTCTTTCTGGGGAGTTTGCAAGTACGTTTTTATTCACTGTTCAAATCACTCTGGAATTCATCAAGGCGTCACTCTGGACAAACCTACTAAATCTCATGTCCTACTCAAGGTTCCATGTTGAACTTATGCTGTTCAGTTAAACTGTCTATATAAATTATATTAGGAGATACACTATTCACAATATAAATTTTGTACCAAATAAGCAGTTTTTGCTTTAGTCTCACACAGAAGTTAGAGTTTTAAAATATGAATTACCATCTATTTTCAACACACTGCAATGCTGATACTCCTTTTTCTTCTTCATACCAAAACATTTTTTAATTTGTACATTTAGTCACTATCTTTGTACACTCTAGGCTTTCCTAGATTAAACCATCTCAGTCTTTATAGTCGTCTTTCCTTATGATTTCATTTGTGCCCCCAGCCTTCCTCCCTCTGTCATTCTCACATTCAGCTTCATTCAGTGTACTAACATTATTGTATTACAGTTAGGTAGTATTGTGCTATCCATTTATGAATTTTTGCAATCAGTCCTGTTGTACAATCTGTATCCCTTCAGCTCCAATTACCCAAAATCTACACTATTTCTATCTCCTGATTGTCTCTGTTCTTAATTAAAATTCTCCAACTTTATTCATTAATGTTAGTTTATATTAGTGAGACCATACAGTATTTGTCCTTTTGTTTCTGGCTAATCTCACTAAGCATAATGTCCTCAAGGTCCATCCATGGGCTGTTTCCATCTCTTGTCAATTGTAAATAATGCTGCTGTAAACGTTGGTGTGCAAATGTCCATTTGTGTCCTTGCTCTCATGTCCTCTGAATAGATACCTAGTAACGGTATTGCTGGATCACATGGCAGTTCTATACTTCCTCAGCTTCCTGAGGAACTACCGAACTGCCTTCCACAGCGGTTGTACCATTTTACATTCCCATCAACAGTGGATAAGTTACACCACCCCCCCCCTTTTTTTTAACTTTTTATTATGGAAATTATCAGACACTCAAAAGTAGAGAATAGTATAATGAATCTCAATGTACTCATTACTCTTCAAATTCTATCAATTTTCTGCTGATCTTGTATGTTGTATGAGGGTAGAGATGGGAGAGATTTTTTTCTGTTGCTAGATCAAGATAGGATATCTTTATGGAGCCTCTCTTGTATGGAGAAGAACATTGATCTTAATTGTCGTTCTTAGTCTCTATCTGCCAGTGACTTACTGCATAACTCTGAGACCCACTTGGTCTTTCCTCTGTTATTTAATTTCATTGTCTGTAGAGTGTGGTTGTTATTTTCTATCAGAGGCCTGCCAAACACCACCCTCAGGCCAAATCCAGCCTGCTGCCTGATTTTGTAAATAAAGTTTTATTGAAACATATCTACATCCATCAATTTATGTATTTTCTATAGCTGCATTACCTTTGCAACTGCAGAGTTGAGTATTTGGGACAGAGACTGCATATTCTGGGAAGCCTAAAATATGTACTGTCTAGCCCTGTAAAATATCTTTGCTAACTCCTGTTCTACAAGTTTTCTGAGATTCCTGCAGCTTCAGCGCTTGTTAAACCATTTGCTGAATAAAAATTAGTAATAATTATAGTAGCTAATTTTTTTTGTGCGTTTTCTAAGAACAAACATTGTTCTTTTGCTCTATAAGTAATAACTAATTTACTCTTTACCCAAAGCCTATAAAGTAGGTGCTGTTATTATTTTTTTTTATAAATGAAGAAACTAAGGTGTAAGGTTATTAAGTAATTTGCTCAAGGGTACATATTTAGTAAGTAGTGAAGCCAGGTTGTCCTGTTTCAGCATCAATATCCTTAATCATAATGCTACATTTTAGATACAGAGAAAAAAATACAGATGAAAAGAATTTTAGCCAACCCTCAAATAAACATTAATTCATAAACCAATGATTTACACTTAAGTAACTCCCAATATTGTAATTATAGGTGGCAAGATTTTAAAATGCTGACTAATCCTAAATATACGGTGTGCTGGTTTGAAAGGAAGTATGCCCCCTAAGAAAAGCCATGTTTTAATATAAATCCAATTTCATAAAGGTAGAATAATCTCTATTCAATACTGTATGTTTGAAACTGAGATTATCTCCCTGGATGATGTGATTTAGTCCAGAGTGGTTGTTAAACTGGATTAGGGGATGACATGTCTCCACCCATTTGAGTGGGTCTTGATTAGTTTCTGAAGTCCTATAAAAGGAGAATGAGAGATTCAGAGAGAGCAATGCTACGACGAAGCAGAGAATCCACCAGCCAGCAACCTTTGGAGATGAAGAAGGAAAACGCCTCCCAGGGAGCTTCATGAAACCGGAAGCCAGGAGAGAAAGCTAGCAGATGATGCCGTACTCGCCATGTGTCCTTCCAGCCAAGAGAGAAGCCCTGACTGTGTTCGCCATGCGCCTTCTCACTTGAGAGAGAAACCCTGAGCTTCATCGGCCTTCTTGAACCAAGGTATCTTTCCCTGGATGCCTTTAATTGGACATTTCAATAGACTTGTTTTAATTGGGACATTTTCTCAGCCTTAGAACTGCAAACTAGCAACTCATTAAATTCCCCTTTTTAAGAGCCATTCCATTTCTGGTATATTGCATTCCGGCAGCTAGCAAACTAGAACATATGGTATAGTTGAATGGTTTAAGAAATCCAGATATGCCTGAGTAGAAAATTCTAGTATGACATCATTTGGTGAGGAAGCTGTAAGGGGTGTTTGAAAGCAGAACACACCAGTTAAAAAGTAAGTAAATATAAAATGGTATAGCAATAGAAACATATTTTTGTTTCTGCTGATGGTGTTTGGCAGTTTTTAAAGAGTTCACTTCTCTAGTACATGGCATGACTGTTTGGAGTTAGGACCATAGGTTTAGTCACAGTTCTGTCCCTATTAACTTTTTGTGTCCATGTCTTCTCTGGCCATCAATTTTCTTGCTGAGAAGTGAGGAGATAGCTCAAGATCATTTTTAAAGCCTCTTACAGCTCAAATACTGTGAATGTAGAAGTTTTTGCTTGGGCCATTCAAAGAAATAGATGAAATGGCAATGTGACAGAACTAGGTTTGTTATGGCAAAAACTTAGGCTCCCCCTTTCCCTTTCTATGTATACACAGACACATATGCATATGCGTATACATATATAATTATAAGCATGCACTTATAACTAAGAAATTAATATGATTTATTTTTAAGTGTGGTCTACTGGTCTCTTTATATGTGGCATATAGGCAGTTAAATATCTGCCTTTATTTTATGTGTTTTTATGTCCAGAATAGATATTTTTTCTCTGTACCAAAAGCATGCAGTTGAATGGAAAGTGAGTCTTGGTAAATTCCTTGACCTTGTGTGGCAGTGTCTCTTATGTTTTCTTTAGCAAAATTTGATTCATTGCTCAATTATTTTGCCAGTTAAAAGCAAACAGTACACCTGAAATCATGGTTGTCTGTTTTGTACTGTTGCATGGGATACTGATATCAGGCTAAATTGTAATTTAATTGTTTTGACATTTTGATCTGAACAGTTCAGTTAAGAAAGGTGATTTATCTTGCATAGAACCCTAGTTTTTTTTTAGCTCAGCATGATTTTTCCCTATTTGTTTATGCTGTGGTTTTGGTTTTTAATAAGTCATGTTTAATCATAATGAGAATTTAGACTCTCTATGTTAATTACCAAGTTTCAAAAGAACGGCTACTGCAGATGGAAGTAAGAAGGTTTTATTAACAGTACAAAATTTGCAAATTGGGTGACACCAAAATGTTCAGGGGGCATTGTGAATTTATAGTCCTCCCCAGAAAGGGAAATGGTGTTTGTCAGGCAAGTTATATTCTAGTGGCTTATTGGAAAAACAAGACAAAACTGATTGGTCAGAGCTTAGGCCTACTTTTCTTGTCCTGTTTCCTATAAATCTCCTTCTCCAAGCTGTCATTCCTAAAGTCTGATTACCTTAGCATAGGGTATCTACCTTGTGTACCTCCTTTGCGGGGATCTTCAGGGCCTGAAGTTCAATTTAGAGTTCCTTTCACACAAAGAGTAATTTGATAGGGATGTGTTCTAGTTTGCTAGCTGCTGGAATGCAATATACCAGAAACGGAATGGCTTTTAAAAGGGAAATTTAATAAGTTGCTAGTTTACAGTTCTAAGGCCAAGAAAATGTCCCAATTAAAATAAGTCTGTAGAAATATCCAGTCTAAGGCATCCAGGTAAAGATACCTTGATTCAAGAAGGCCAATGAAGTTCAGGGTTTCTCTCTCAAGTGGGAGGGCACATGGCAAACAGAGTTTCTTTCTCATCTGGAAAGGCACATGGTGAACACGGTCAGGGTTCCTCTCTCATCTGGAAGGGCACGTGGCTAACATGGGATCATCTGCTAGCTTCCTCTCTTGGCTTCCTGTTTCATGAAGCTTCCGGGGAGGCATTTTCCTCCTTCATCTCCAAAGGTCGCTAGCTGGTGGACTCTGCTTCTCGTTGCTATGTCATTCTGCTCTCCTCTCTCTGAATCTCTCTCATTCTCCAAAATGTTTCCTCTTTTGTAGAACTACAGAAACTAATCAAGACCCACCCAAATGGGTGGAGACACACCTCCACCTAATCCAGTTTAACAACCACTCTTGATTAAATCACATCTCCAGGGAGATGATCTAATTTCAAATGTAAAATACTGAATAGGGATTAGAAGAAACAGCTGCCTTTACAAAATGGAATTAGGATTAAAACGTGGCTTTTCTAAGGTACATACATCATTTCAAACCAGCACAGGATGTATTGTAGATCTTTTAATTTTTAGATGTTCAGTACTAAAACATTTTAGAAGTGTTACGAAACTCTTAAAAACAAAATGAATATTCTGTATTTTTTTAAACTTATTTCATTGTATATAATAATGTGTGAATGTTTTCTCTATAATAGGTAGCTTTTTGCTCTTTTTCAATATTGGTGTGTAAAATTACTTGTGGAGTTTTTCAGTTTTAGGACCTTATTATTTTGGTCCAGTCTTATCTACTGGTAAATTTATAATTCTGCATAGACTTTGCTTTCTTCCTCCTGTGCAGTGAGTACAATAGTGATAAAATAACCTCAAATAATGCATTCCTAAATGTACTGTTCGTCTCATTTTTTTTTTTTTACTTAGAAACTAGGGAAGAAACACAAAGCAAAACAGTTTTAAACAGTTGTACTCTCTCTATAAATAATAGAGTTTTTTCCTTTCGATTTCATTCACTAAGTGATTTGACAACTTCTTGGGGTATCTTCTGGTCCTCAGCAACGCATTATGTCTTAATTCCCAGGGGAACCATTTAGGTTTTTAATAAACCTGAAACATAATCCCTGCTATACTTCAGAACTCTCAGAGTGTGCTCAAACACTTTCTGGGTACTGTAACACTTTTTTGAGATGTTGATCTTAGAAGTCAGCTTGAAATTTTTAATCACTTAAAGATGAGAAAAGATTCCTTTTCCTTCATCCAACCTTCTCAAGTGTTGAAGACATATGAAGGTGAATGGGGCAAATTTAGGAAACCTTGTAATGTTGCTAGAGTCAAACTTTACAAATAAGAATTGGGTATTTTCAAGCAAAACAACTGCTAGTTATGGAAGAAGCCTGCTCTAGTGTGTGAACATATGTGAAAATGTCTCAAGGCTTTACTGGCTCCTGGTGGGATGAGATGGTGTTTGAGTGATGTTCCCCAGAGAACCTTTATCTGCAGTAAGGACTTGGTTACTAGGACAAGACCTTTTGTAATAAGTCACAGCTTGAGTCATAGAGTGCTAGCAGTCATTCTTCTTTCTAGAATTTTCTCAGAGAGAACCTAATCATTAAGGGATTAGTGGCTCCCTTAGAACAGGTCAGTCTAATGATTTTTAAGTCACCACCTTGGAGCTGGAAAATAAGATGATGCTTCTGGAACTGAAGTACTCTGAGTTATGTTGGAGGACTCCATGTCACAGATAAACATGGTCATCTTCTTGGAATGTTAAATTTACTAATTAATTTTTTTGCAAAAAAGAATTTAAGTAATTTAGCTACTAAGTTAACTAATAAGAAAATTAGTGGACATAGATATGACATCAAATGCAAAATTAAATGCTTTTTAAAATAAAATTCAAGACCTCAAAATAATTTTCACTTGTGGTAATTCTCTATAGACTTCCAGGAATTTTAGATTTCCAGGAATGGGATATGGGTAGACATGGCTATATGTAATGGTAGTCAGGTTGTAATATTTGAATATTTTTTAGTACCATTAAGTTTATTGCATATCTTCAAATATTCATATTATCACCATTATCTGCCTGCTTTGATTTACCTTTTTCTTTTCCTGGTATTTACTCATCTGATCTCTTAGATTTGCAGGAATAATGTTCCTCTGTATGCTTTCTATTTTTCTCCTACCTTCTTGGCATTAAGATACTATGATTTCTATGAGTCTCCCCTCTTTTTTTAAGTTGTCACATTATTAAATAGGCAAAGCAAATTCAGTTGTCCAACATAGTTTCTACTCATTCTACTTCTTGTTTTGTGGCCCAACATGTGGTCTGTCCTGGTGAATGATCCATGAGCACTTGAGAAGAATGTATATCCTGCTATTTTGGGATATGAAGTTCTGTATATGTCTATTAGATCTAGGTCATTTATTATATTATTCAAGTTTCCTGTTTCTTTATTGATCGTTTGTCTAGATGTTCTACCTATTGATGAGAGTGGGGTATTTAGGTCTCCAACTATTGTAGAGACATGCATTATCCTTTTAGTTTTGTCACTGTTTGCCTTGTGTATTTTGGGGCCTTTGTTCCCCCTATTTTTTTCTATACCCCTTACCACTCACTCTCATTGATCACTAGCATTTCAATTTACTACATTATTTTAACAGTTGTTCCCCCTATTATTTACTTATTTTTAATCCATATGTTTTACTCATCTGTCTGTACCATAGATAAAAGGAGCATCAGACACAAGGTTTTCACAATCACACAGTCACATTGCAAAAGCTATATCATTACACAGTCATCTTCAAGAAACATGGTTACTGGAACACAGCTCTACATTTTCAGGCATTTCCCTCCAGCCTCTCCAATATACCTTAACTAAAAAAGTGATATCTATATAATGCATAAGAATAAACTCCAGGATAACCTCTTGACTGTTTGAAATCTCTCAGCTATTGACACTTTATTTTGACTCATTTCTCTCTTCCCCCTTTTGGTCTAGAAGGTTTTCTCAGTCCCTTGATGCTGAGTCCCAGCTCATTCTAGGATTTCTGTCCCATGTTGCCAGGAAGGTTTGCACCCCTGGGAGTCATGTCCCACGTAGAAAGGGGGGAGGGCAGTGAGTCTGCTTGTCATGTTAGCTGAGAGAGAGAGAGGGCACATCTGAGCAACAAAAGGAGTTCTCTGGGGGTGACTCTTAGGCCTAATTTTAAGTGGGCTTAGCCTATCCTTTGTGGGGATAAGTTTCACATGAACCAAACCCCAAGATTGAGGCCTATTGCTTTGGCTGTCCCCACTGCTTGTGAGAATATCAGGAATTCTCCACATGGGGAAGTTGAATTTTCCCCCTTTCTGGTCATTCCCCCAAGGGGATTTTGCAAATACTTTTTTATTCATTGTTCACATCATTCTGGGATTTATCAGGGTATCACTCTGGATAAACCTACAAAATCTTGTCCCTACTCAAGGTTTGCATGGAATTTCTTTTTCTACTTTTCACTTTCAGACCTGTTCGTCTGAGGTGAATGTCTTGTAAACAGCATGTAGCTGGATCATACTTTTTTTTTTTTTAATCCATTCTGCCAATCTATGTCTTTTGATTGGGGAGTTTAATTCATTAACATTCAATGTTATTACTTAAAGGCAGTACTTACTTGTACCATTTTATTCTTTGGTTTTCATACGTCATATCTTTTTTTGTCTCTCTTTTTACCCTTTTAGTTCCTTTACTGATACTCTTTATTCTCTACTCTACTCCAGACTCTCCTGTCCCTCCTTTCAGCCTGCAGAACATTCTTTGGTATTTCTAGTAGGGAGGTCTCTTGTTGATAAACTCTCTCAATTTTTGTTAATCTGTGAATTTTTTGAACTTTCCCTCATTTTTGAAAGACAGTTTCACCAGATAAAGAATTCTTGACTGCCAGTTTCTACATCTTAAATATATCATTCCACTGCCTTCCTGTCTGTATGGTTTCTGATAAGAAATTTACGCTGATCTTACTGAGGTTCCCATGTATGTGACAAATCACTTTTCTCTTGCTCCCTTCAGGATTCTCTCTTCATCTTTGGCATTTGATATACTGATTAATATGTGCCTTGGAGTAGGCCTGTTCACATTTATTCTGTTTGGAGTATGTTATGCTTCTTGGACATGAATATTTATATCTTTCATAAGAGTTGGAAAATTTTCAGCCATCTTTCCTCAAGAATTCTTTTTCCCTCTCTTACTTTCTCTTCTGGGGCAGCTATGATGTGTATATGTGTGTGCTTCATTCTATCCTTCAAATTAAAATTTTTTCTCTTTCTGTTCTTCTGTCTGTAAGATTTTGATTTTCCTGCTCTAGTTTGTAATTTTTTCCTTCTGCTTGCTCAAATCTGTTGGTATGCTTCTAGAGTATTTTAATGTCTTCTATGGTGTCTTTCATTCCCATAATTTGTTATGTTTCTTTTTATACTTTCAAATTCTTTTTTATGCTCACACAGTGTCATCTTAATATTCTCTATCTCTTTAGCCATATTTTCTTTCATTTCCTTGAAATGATTTAGATTTGTTTGAACATCACTAATTATTTGTTTCAAATTAAGTGTCTTCTCTGTAGTTTTAAGTTGTTTCTTTCACTGGGCCATATCATCCTGTTTCTTAGTGTGGCTTGTAGTTTTTTCCCTGATGTTTGGCATCTGCTTATCTGGATGAGTTAACTTTGAAGGTCAGTTTCTCTCTCTTGGGTAGGGTTCTATTATTGATTGGCTTTATGTTAAGGCTCTTCTTTGACACTTAGTTCAACTTTTTGTAGACACTTAGAATTGCCTGTGTTTAACTGATCAGATTTTTCTAGCTTTTCTTCACCTGATTTTTGCCCTAGTTATGTGGTTCAGTGTTTAAGTGTCTCTGGTTATGTGGTTCAGTTGTACTTTTAGTACACTTGTTTTACCCCTGGGAGAAAGCTTCCTTTCCTCTGTTCCTTTTCTGGGAATCTTGATCTGTTTTGTTTGTTTTTGTTTTGCCCCTGTAGAGTTTTTTACACTCCTTTCATTGCCTGTAGTTGTTTTTGCCTGGAGGGCAAAATTCTGGGAGGAGGGTCATCCTGGTGAAGACTTTCCCAAGTTGGTGTTTCCTAGCCAAAGCAGGGCCGGGGACCCATGAAAAGGACACAGGCTCCAAAGATTCCTGGGGAAAGGATCAAGAAATATGCCAGAAGGCTTTTTTGATGACTCCCTATAGCTGTACTTACCTGGCCTGCCCAATAGATGGTTATCTTTAGCAAATTATTCCCTGTAGCCCTAAGGAGGTACTGTGTCTGTAAACCTCCACTGCCTTCACTCATGTTGGGGACAGTGTTGAAATAATGATTATGTTCATTAGTGTCTGGGGCAACTTAAGTAGCAGCTCAGAGCCTGGACCACATGATCTGAATTCACTAGGCAACAGCTGTGATCAGTGCTAGGCCCATCTTCCCCTCAGTTTCCCGGTTTTGGGGAAGAGGATTTCCACATCCCTCTCTGTACACAGTCGCTAGCCTGTGACTGGGCCCCCGAGGCAGCCTGCCTTGATAGTGGGGGATGGGCATTGGCAGCTACCATGGCATGAGTTACTTACAGTTCTTTTCAGAAGTTTTTCAGTCTCTTCCTCCCACTCTTTTCTGGAAGCATACCATGCTCCCCTGACCTCTGGAGCCCCAGAACAGATGTTTCAGACATTTCTTGCCTGTTCACTAGCTGTTTTGGAGGAGGAATGAGTCCTAGAGCTTCCTACTCCACCATCTTTCCCAGAAGTTCCCTGCCCCCTCTTTTTTACCTTTTATTTTGATATAATTATAGATTCAAAGGTATTTCAAAGATTGTACAGAGAGGTCCTTTATACACATCACCTAGCTTCTCCTATTGGTTACAGCTTATATAACTATAGTACATTAATAAAATCAGAAAATGCATGTGTGTTTATTTCTACCTCATTTTATCACATGTAAACTTGTGTAATCATCACTGCAACCAAGATATAGAACTATTCTATCACTATATAATCCCTGTTATAGCACCCTCCAAAAGACAAACTAAAAGAATCAAAGGTATTTAATCTAGCAAAAAATCAACCAAACAAAAAAACCCCACTTTCTTCTAATTTTGAAAAACTTATACAAATGCTAGTTTGTTTTATATTTTGGACTGTGATAGCAAAGGGTGAAATAAGATTGCAGTTGAGGAGAGCTTGAATAGTTAAAATAGTTAGATACAATAGAATTTCAGTCATCTGTGAAGTTTTTGAAGACTCAATCTCAAGTCATGATGAAGAATCTATTTTGGAAGGTGAGATGTGCTTTGAAAGGTAGGGATCAGGTGATATTCATGAGTCTTATCCATCCCTGTGAGTAATTCTTATATGTGAACTGGAAATGCCCCTTTGATGGTGTGTCCCAAACAAAGGTTAAAACAAAATATTGGGGAACAAATAGGAAGAGAGTCTTGTTGTAGATCCGAAGTACCTAAGACACTTACATATATCTTCCTATGGAACCTAGAGTTGGGGGAAAATATTGTGGCATTGTCAAAAGCACTATTAAATGACATGCACTACATTTAATTTTGGTGTTAACAATTGACAATGTCTATAACACCTATTTAAAGTTCACTCTCTTTCTTTTAATCCATGGTATATGAGGGTGATTATTCTGTACTTGTGTCAGAGAAATCCTTCTTGATAGTTTTCTCAGAGGTATTTCCAGGTGATCATGATCTGGAATTTTGTTCGCATGTGTTGTCAAATGAGCATTGTAAATGTATCGTTGAAGTACAGTTCAAATATATCTTAGTTTTAATAGCTTAATAAAGCTATTTTGGGCTTCAATTATTAGAAAATTTAATGTTTTGAGTATGTGAAATAGCTGTCTTTCATCTGGTGTTCAGTTTACAATCAGTTAAAGTTATTTGGTGGTTTGGCGATACCTGTTGAAATTTTATACATTAGTAGTAGGAACTGCTTCTACATTAGCCCTTTCAAATATTTTTTATCTTATCTGAATTCAGCAAAAAATTCCTGCCTCTCAGTTTTTACTCTGAGTGTTCCTCATACACATTATTGTAGTGAATTTAAACATTAGTTCCCGATTATCGTCTATCTTCATTTTATTTCTTATCAATTTTCCAAGGTTAAAGGATATTTGTGTGTGTGTGTGTGTTTCTGCATTTACTTTTTTTGTTCTGATTTGAGGGCATGAGAAGGACAAGGCAGAGAAAGTAAGCATGTTCATCTCCTCAGATATATCTTATACGATTTCACCATTTGAATGTGATACTTTTACCCATAAATCTTTATTTAAACTCAGAATTAGAAAACAATTTATTTTAATCATTATTAAGTCTTGGACATTTTTACAGTAATAAAAAGCTGAAATTGTTTGTGTACAGAGAGTAAGATTGCTGTTTTTTACTTTTACCAAAGATAATATGATATACTACTTTTTGTCTCTAACTTCTGCATCAACCTTAAGTTTGGGATGTTGCTGTGGAACCTATTGGTTTTGAGAGTTTAATTTATTGCTAATATTCGAGACAGTGCCACTGGTAAAATTAAAGTGACTCATCATCACCAGTTTCTCTTGAATGTAGTAAGTTGCTTTTGACTTTATTTTTGCCTGGCATATGTCTATAAAAAAGCAGATGTTCTCTTATTTGCTCAGTATCAAGTATAAAAATCTAATTGCCTGATTTTTCATATCATTGTTACCAAGAATTCAATTTTAAAGCAAGTAGAAAACTACATAATAGAAACTTTGTGTTTGTATTACAATCTAGACATTTTCTTAGTGTGTATCCAATTTGAATGCTTCTAAGCATTTTTATGATTAAAAAAGCCGATCATATTGTATTCAGGGCAAAGTAGTTACAAAACCTGTAAATTAATGTTTGATATAAAAAGGACTTGCTGGTATACTACTTTGTATCTCTGCCTTTAAAGAAATTGCTTTATTTCCCATGTCTTCTTTTTGTTTTGCATATTTTGGGTGATAGCATTGAAGAAACCTTTACCCATTTTTACAACATACATTTTGTCCACATATGTCATCCTTTATTTAATATAAAGGCAAACATAGCATAGAAAACAAGGGCAAAGGGATCAATAAGTAGGAGTGTATAGTCTTTGACCAGGTTGGTGAGGGGCTTCCTTGTGGGTGAAAAACTGGGAGATTTTACAAGTCACCATCCACCAACAATTGTCTAATATCTGATCATGTGATACTGTCAGTCCTCTGCTTCAAAATCTTTGGTAGCACCTCACTGGCTCCTGAATGAACTGAAACTTCTTAGTCCACCAAACAAGGCCCCTTGTAATCTTGCCTACATTTAAGATTCCAGCCTTATCTCCTGTCCTTCAACCTAAATATATTTTCGATCTAATCCCCCACCTCTACCCCATATATAATCCTTCTTATATGTGCCCAATTTTGCATATATGTATTTCTCTGCCTGGAATGCTTTCCTCACTTCTCTAACTGACAAATGCCTTCATATCTAGCTAAGACTCTAGACCCAGTTAAAATGTCATTTTCTCTTTGTAAGCTAGCTTCCCCCTTCTTAACCTTAGAGTTCCCACAGTCTTAGAGCCAGTCAGTCCCTTCTCTGGTCCCATATTCTGCCTATGTAGCTACATTTACTAGCATAATTTTTATTGTATTTTTTTTCCCTTCCCACATTCAATTTGCTACATGGACGGAGCTCATGTCTTTTAATCTTTGCCTCTTTACTTCTCTAGCATTATAGTACCAAGGTGAACTTTTTAAATCAACTTATCTTCATGACAAAAGATAAGTACCTTATAAGTTGTGTAACATAACCCAAGCTACTTGCCAATTATCATCCCCCCCTTGTGTGAAAGTGTACTTCCTCAAGTAGATTATAACCTCATGAGCATATTCTATACTTAGTCTTGCCTGGAACACAGAGGTTGCCTAGCCTAACAGCAGGTAGGAGGATGGTGGCTGAAGATACAACTTCAATTTACCATTTCACCACCTATTGCTGCTAAATAATGTTAAAAAGGTGGATTAATAGAGAGGAAGTAAAGATTTAACTTACCTGAAAATGTCTGAGAGTAGCCAATAGGATCAGGTATTGCCCAGATAGAAAAGCCTAGTTTTAAACTTACAAGAGAGCATAATGCACAAGTTAGGTGTGTTGAGGGGAAGAATAACGGAGCTTTTGATTTCTAGGTTCATATAAAGGGAACTCTATTTCAGGTTAGGCCTCAGAGAAACTTGGAATAGAGAGATAACGAGCTTTGTAAATAAAGAACCAGAAAGTATGAGAGTACAAATGATAAGTGTTTCATTAAGCCAGTGGAGATAAACCAGAAGGAATGAGTGAGGGTTCATGACAGAATGACTGGAGTTGAACTTGCTTAAAGTGGGTCACATGTTGGTCTCATGAATGTCATCCATTGGGCCTGCGCTCACCTCTTGGGACATTCCAGTTGGTATCTAGTTACACTACATGGTAGGGATGATGTGTGGGGAAAAATAGAGAAATGGAAAGATTAAATCATCTTGGCCATGGTTTTGCCCCAAATGCATTTTTTATGTTTTCCTACATAAATGGATTTCTATATCTATACATACACACACATAGAAGCACATATGTGATATGTATTTCACAGAGAATTTTGCTCATAATGTTTTTTTGGAGGGAGGTGGTGGTGGGTGTATGGGTTGGGAATCGAACCTGGGTCTTCCTCATGGCAGGTGAGAATTCTACTGCTGAACTACCTGTGTACCCTCCCAAACGCATTTTGAGATATGTAAATATATTGAAATATCTGAAACATGGTCTGTGGGTAGGTCTAGGAAATCTAGAGACCATTTTGACCTAGAATTCAGTTTAGTTCTGTTCAATTAAATTCAATAAACATTCAGTAAACATTGAGCAGCTACTCTTTCCTGGGAGAAGCAAAGAGCCATGTTTTATCTGAGACCCTTTGATTTCTGTTTTATTTCATAGACTAGAGAGATGATGCTTTGATGGTGACATTAGGTGGCACCTAATGGTGTCGTTTATTATTGCCTACACCAATCAATTTTCAGCCCTTTGTTTCTTCTTCTATTGAAATTGAACACATGAGCATGAAATATGTTATTGGTAAACTTTGAAAAGAAGGGTAATGTTTTTGGAACATCAATTTTTGTGGTAACAGATTTATTTTGGTTATTCTTTATTATAAAGCACATTACAACCTTCATGGAAAAACTAAATAAATAGACTAATAAATAAAGCATGTGTGTTGGGAGACCAAAATCAAGACCATTTTCATAGTTGATGAATTGTATTATCCTTTAAAGAACATAGTTCTTATGCTCTTAGAAGTATGGATTACTCTTAAGAGATTGTTTAGTATAGCCCCTTTTCACGTATAAAGAAGTGGTATTAAATGATCAGACTCAAATTAGGTTGAAGTGAGAAGATACTGGTGTTCTGGATCCTGGCACTCACAATCCAGGTCTCTGCTGCTCTCTTTCCAAATCTACACAGTGTTACAAAGTCTTATTATATGAAATGACTTTCTTATCTTTTCCTATAAAAATGTGCAGATGTTAAAACTGTCCATGTAAAGTTTAATGACTTTTATTCATTAATTCCTTTTAATTACCGAACTATTTAGAATTTCTTCCGAAGTTAATTAACATTTTCTTCAACCCTCCCTTATGTTTCTTGGGGCTAGAAAGGTGGTCAGAGTAGCAATCCAGCAGTCTCATTTACAAAGAATTGGTAACCCTGTATGAATGCACTCATATTTACTTGTTGTTTTTTGTTTGTTTGTTTTTTAACTTTATTGCTCCATTAAGTCTAAAGGTATAGGAAACCTTCATGCAGAATCTGCAGTGCCCTTTAGGGAGTAAAGGCCAGGTGAGACATGTTAATAGAAGACTGTGTCATGTGAGGGAGTAGATTCCTGGGATCAGAAAGATGCCAAGAGACCAGTGTGTATTAAAATGGAAGAAATGTCAGGTTTGAGGATACTGGGGAGGTGGGGAAAAGAAAATGAAGGTGAAGGCTAACTCTGTTTATTTAGTTGGCTTTCTCAGGGTCAGTGTTGAGACCTACTGTTTTCATACAAAGGACAGATAGTAGACAGTGACTTGATGGAGGAATGCTTATTTGGAATTCTGGATGTCTTCACTGGATGCATTCAGTAATTTTAGCCCAATTATAGAATTGTTTAGTGGTTCATCCTCAAAATGGGAATTACAAATGCTGGTTTTTTAAAAACACTTTAGCATCCTCAAACGAACTATACCATCGTAAGATTCAAAGATAGTTTTTTCACCTGAATGCAGACTTTGAAATGGGATTCAACTGAAGCTTTACAAAGTGGTATCAGAGCTTACAGTGACAGTATTCTTGCCTTTTGTTCAGGTTTTCAAAACTGCCTGCATGTTACATTGTAGGTGCTCAGTAATTTTGAAGTAACGTGAAACAATTATTTAATATTTGTAGAGATGCCTCAACATGTTAATGGGCCACTGGCAACATTACTAGGATTAGAAATGAAACCTGCTTTCCAGATGATTTCACTTTATAAGATCATGAATGCATGCTATGGAGCAAAAATGAAAAAAGCAAAACAAAACTGAAAACAACTATCCCTCCTCCTTAAAATAAAATCCACAAATAATCTCCAACAAATAAGAGAATATTCTAAAGTGCATTATGATCCTGGCATTTGAAATCAAGCATGTAGAATAAAGCATATTCAGAACTATTTTTGATTTTCTTTTTCTTATATAAGCCCTAAATATGTTCTCTTGGATCAGAAAGAGAAATAATTCAAAGATCATGTAATCAATTTTGTGTTCGTTAGCTTTTATGTGCATGCATAAAAAGCAAACAGTATGGGGAAAATGGAAATATTTAGCATTTATTCCTACTTGAAGAAGTTAGAATAGAAAGATCCAACTGATATAGATTATGTATTTATTTATTTAAGACTTGTTTATTGTGTCATCTTTTGATTGAAAAGTACAGGTACTTAAAAGTAGCAAAATATAACTCTGTATATTCTCTTGACTTTCAGAGGATATTTTATTTGAAAAAGAAACATTTTATGCTTTAACATTTTTTTTCTAATTTTCAAAATAACACAGTCACTGCATAGCAGTCAAAAAGCTTAGATGTGTAAAGAAATAGAAAAACAAAATCACCTATAATTACACTACCCAGAAGTGCCATGTTAGTATCTTGGCATTTTTCTTTTTTCTTCCTTTTTTTCCTTTTCCCTCATGTTTTTGAGATCATACCAGAAATGTTAATAGTCTGCTTTTTCAGTGTAACATTTATTAATCATTTTGAATATCATTTAAAACTTTATAAATCAAACTTTTGGTGATTGCACAATACATCATCTGGCTGGACTGTGATAAACCCAACTATTCCTCTGTTGTTGAACGTTAAAAATGTTTATCTAAATATTACATCTTTGAGTACAGATTTGTTTTGTTGAGGCTTTCTTCAACTGAGTAAGTTTATTGCAAAGACTTCTTAAGACTAGATTTCCTTTTCTCCCCTTCCTCCCTCAAACTACATTCTAGCCAATTCCTGGAATTCTCCCCACCCATTCTTTGTAATCTTAAAAACTCCTTGTTCTGTACTGGTATCACAGCTTAAGTCTAGTTATGATGAGTGTACAAAGACAAAGTATATACGGTTGTCCTCATTATCGAGAACCTCAACAAGAGGTCCTTAAGTAGCTTGAAAGACACAAACATGCTTTGAGAGAACATATGCAATGATGCTAATAGAATGTAGGGATGAAATACGACTCACTCACTGTACAGTTTAAAATTTTTTGAAGCAAATATTTTAGTTCAGTTGTATGCAAAATGAAGCATTTTACACCGGCATTAATACTGATGTCTGCATGAATTAAGTATTGATTTTTATGTATAATTTATTTTTTATTGATTTCAAGAGTAAGAGGACAGTTTCTCAGTATTATAACCATTCTGTTGGATTTATGGGTTATATCTGAGTTTAATAATTATACCCCTTTCAATAAAATTTGTAACTTTGTAGGAACAGATAGATGGCGTTGTGGAGAACGCTGCTTACCAAAGTGCTTGGTGTTTAGCCCCCTTGATAAGGCTATATGGGTTTTTCCCTAGTTTTCAGTTTTTTTATTCATGTTGGTAAAAGATATACTACTACTCTGTGCAAAGTAGACTGCTATTCAAAAATATATATTTGGTGGGCCACGGTGGCTCAGCAGGCAGAGTTCTCGCCTGCCATGCTGGAGACCTGAATTCAATTTCCGGTGCTTGCCCATGCAAAAAAATATATATATATGTATACATATATATATATTTCTCTGGGAAATGTCCCTTTTCTCAACATTCCTTTTCCCAAACTTTATGGTAATTTAGTTTTGAAATAACTCTGTGAAATAAAATTTAATTTAATGTTGAAATTATTTCTGGAAATAGTCACAAAATATGATTATAAAAAAAGGTCTACATTACTATTTAGCAAGATGCTTTTTGACATCATTGGAATTTCTATTCTACAGAACCTTTATGTACTTTAAGACAATTTCCTCTCTATATATGAACTTATTTTTCCTGGAAAAGCTATAGGTTAAAATGTCCTTAAAACATAAATAGCGTATCTGTCATGTATATGTACCAGGAATTTTACATCTCATTTAAAACATATTTTATGGTGCAAAGAATAAATTGTATGTTCTTGTGGTTGTACTCCGGTTAGAAGTTTTGGAAATTTGTCATATAACAAGATAATTTATTCTTCCTCAAGTTTTCATTGCAGACATAGCTCTAGTTTTAATATTGATGTTATGTTCATTTAACGCTACTATTTTATATAGAAGGCATGAGAAAAATACTAGTTTCTTCATAGGAAAACCCTGATTTTGGTTTTAAGATATATTTCCTTAAATATTTGTTATTAAATATTATTCTTTATTTTCGTAAAGGAATGACTATTATTGAAAGCTTTATCCTTGGTTGTTGCAAAATCTATCAGAAAACCAACACAAAGACAACTTTAATGAATAGTTGAGTAAAGTGATGCAGCCTCTATCTTTCCAAATTGAAATCAAATTGGAATACATAATCATTTGTTTACACAAATCTGCTAAAATCAGAAGTTTCCCTTCTGTGAGTTTTAAAATTGATTTAATAACAGAATAAATATCAAAATAGTTAACAAATGTTTGTTGGGGATACTATGGACTTTTTAAAAAGAAAACTTTAGGGACAAAAATGTGGAGGTTCTATGAAAACCAATGCAAAAAAGTTGATAAGGTATTTGGAAAAATCTCCAGTATTATGGAAAACTGTACATATATGTAAAATGCATATTGCCTTGAAAAATAAAGATCTGGATTCAAAATTGACACGTCTGAGATCACTTAGAGAATGAAGTCAATGTTGATGGAGAGGTGAGTGTCAGTATATGCATCTTTGAATTAGGAGATAATAGATCTATCACTAGTCACTTAAAGTAAAAGTTAGACAAAGGTGAAAGGAACATTTAGAAAAAGTATTAGCACACATGAAGTTTACTACAGTTTGCCAATTCTTGTTAGAATAGGGAAAGGGCCCTACAAAATTAACATGTTATTAGTTTGTTTTGATTGATTGATGGATTGATTGTAACACTGAGGATCCCATGGATTCTGGTTTTTAAAAATAATTCAGTTATCGCTTTTGTTTTATTGTCAGTGTTCTGTCATATCTCTACAAAGTTACTTGTGGACAGTCTATATATCTTGGGACTTAAATCAGCCATGGGAACATGCAGGATTTAAAAGTAAATGTAATTGCTCAGCCTCAATAACTTGTCTGCAATAAATCACCTTCTTTAGCAGAATGCTACATAAAACAAACCATTGTATGGAGGAGACAGTTAAGAAAATACAGTTTTGTTGCTTAGCCTACAGGGAAGGATTTGTAGATTTTGTGAGATCCTATGGAGAGTCAAGCAAAATCTGCATTTCAGCACATTATTTCCTGTGGGGAAGAATCAGTAGGGCTGCTTATTCTCAACTCTGTCTGCTCAATATGCTTTTGTCCTTCTATGTAAAAAGTCTTCCACTTTCTGGAAACAATAACGATCTTGGAACACTGAGAAAAAACATATCTACCCAAGAAGGACCTTTATAGTCAAACTTTATTGACTGGGAATCAAGTTGTAGGATAATTGGATAACAAAATAATTTTGTCTATACTTTTTATGTGGAGAAATGCTACCAGATTGGAAGGGGGAAAAGCCATTAGACTGAGTGAAGGATATCTGATTTGTAGGAATATCTATAAATTCCTAAACACTAAATTTAATGCTATACTCTTATCTTTATTGTCCGTTTTTTTTCTTTTGTAGTCAGATTTTTATATTTATATTCCTTCTTATAAGGAATCTTCAGTCACTTTTCTTTAAATGGGTGAATCATTTAGAGAAAAGTGACTGAAAAATATGTAATAGAGTAAGAAACAAACTTCAAGTATTCACTAAAGTTAGAAGGTCTATTTGGAAAGTAGGAAGCTGTATAGGTATTGGTGGGGGAAAATTCTGAGCTACAGTATTTATTGGTGTGAATTTTTATTTCTTGATTGAGGCCTCACTTTAATTTGGATGCTGATTGAAAAAATATTGTTCAAGTCCATTTTAAGTGCTTTATTTTAAAACCGTGGATATGAGACTGAAATACTTTATTCTAATGTTTATCTATTAAATTCTTAGCTGAAAGTTTACCAGTAATAGGTTTATCCTACGAAACTTTATCCATGAGTTAAATCTCAAAATTATCATTTAAAAGTTTGTTGTTGGATTAAATTTTTGTGTGTAAATTTACCCTAGTTTCTTATACTTAATTGTAATTTTTGGTACATAATAACATTTCAGGAGGGAGGGGACTTATCTTTTGTAAACTTCAAACCATTTAAAAAAATGAACAAAATTGTTAAAATTATGTTTTCATTTTTCAAAGGTTTGTCAAGTATAACAGTCTTTGATTTCAAGCTTTTAATGTTTTAAAGTTAGTTTAAACAAATAAAATGTTTGCTGTTGACCAAATTCTATGTTAATGTTAAGTTAGATTAATAGATGGTAGATCATTTTTCACTTGATTAAATATTTGCCATTTCCAGATAGATAACAGCACTTTAAGATCCCTATGATGATTTATCCTTGCAGATGAAAATGTTAAATGAGTTATATCTACACTGTAGACCATATGTTGTAGGCTTTCTGTAATAATTAGAATAAACTGTTTCTAAACAGAAAGGAAGGTGCTAGTGACCATGCTGTAATTTTAAAGCATTTTACCATCATTAATGAACAGTTTTATATATAAAGGCCTAAGAAACTTTATTTCTTACCTCAGTAATATTGCTTCAATGATTAAATTATAATGGTAGTTTTTAAGTATATAATATGAATATTTGTTGTATTTTAAAATTAAAAAAATCTTGATTTTTTTGAAACTAATTTTTAGGCACACTGAAAGCCTTTTCTTAAAAGATACTTGTATTAAAGAGACTGGATATTCATGTATAATTCTGTGTGTGTATGTGTTTGATAATTATTCTAGTATATAATACTGAAAAAATTTTAAACACTTTAATTGAAAAAAACTTTTACCTGTGTATAAGGTGTTTCTTGACCAGCACAATTGATGGAATTTGCTAGTAATCTTCTCCCAAGCCGTGAATGCATTTTTAATCACTTTTGTATCCTCAAGTCCAGCCCAGTGTCTGTCTAGTATACAGTACATATTAAATAATGTTTAATGAATGAATTTCAACATCTTTTCTCATAACATCTTATCTGTTACTGTTTAATTCAAGCTAATACATGAAATTTGTTGTAAAACCTCTGAAAATTTAAATGAATTTAAATCATTGCAAAAACAATTGATTATTTTTGAATTATTGTGTTTTTCTGCTGAGAACTAATCATTTGAATAAAATAAAAGGTGTCTGAACTACAGTGTATTTGTTCTTCTATTTTTGTAATGTTATGTCAATTTCTGATCATAGAAAATTTCTTGATTTTTCTCTTAGTAATCTATTTTCCTTAGTTCTCTAATATGTGGTTTCTGTTTATGAATTTATACTCATCACTATTTCTCATTTATATTCCTATATTTAGTGCTCAAACATACTACATATATATTTTTTTCTTTTAAGTTTTGACCTTTTCTTAATTTTGCCTGCCCAAGTCTTTAGTAGTATGTGTGTTTGCTACAACCATATGTATAAGAGCAATGATTAGAAATAACCTGAATACCCATTAGTTAGGGGTGGGTTAAATAAACAATAGTAGTCTGTAAAATGGAATACTATGTAGCTATATAGAATGATAGTGAAGCTGTTTAAATACTGAAATGGAAAACTCTCCAAGATTTATTATTATGTGAAAAACACAAAGTGCAGGACAATATATGTGGTAAGATGCCCATCGTGTAAAATGAGAATAAAACAATGCATATTTGTATGTGCTTGTATGCACATAGAATATCTCCAGCAGAATTAAAAATAAATATGCTAGAGCCAAGGTATTTTTATTAAATGCCTTATTAATATAAGGTATTATATTACTAAGTGCTTTTCTAGAATCCTCATTTTAACCCTATAAAATTATTCATGTTTTAATGTAGAAACCAGAATTTTTATCAATAAGATAAAAATCATAGACTGTTCATTTTAGAAAAATAGAGTAGTGGTCAACTATTACAACTCTATGATACAGAAGTTCTCCTTTACATTACCCACCTGATTATTTATCATGTATGTGTGAACACTGCCATCAGCAGTGATTCGATTTCCCACCCAAAGTAGCCAGTGTTTTTACATTTAACTTCAATAAGAAAGCCTGAAGATCTGCCTTGGATAGTCCAGAAATCTGGTAACTGAATGTAACCAGTATGGAGGTTCTCAAAAAGTCAATCTGCTTCAAAAATAGGGTGTCAGATTTTGAAGGGGAATGCTGTTTACAGAGGGGCCATTGTTCACTTGAAGCAATGCGTTTCATTATTTCAGAGGAATTCCCTCTTTACCTGAGACAGAAACCTACTCAAATTTACCTCCCCCATGATTTATATACATGGGATCTTGAGTCCATTCTGTGACCATTATTTAAATAAAAGGCTTTAAATATTTGAAGAGAGTCATCAGGCTAAATGTCCTTTGTTTCTTTTACTGTTCTTCAAGTGGTACAATTTCAAGCTTCATCCTGATTTGTTTTTGCTCTGGAAAATCTTCAGTAGAGAGAGGTACCCAGAAGTGAATGCAAGTCTCTAGACAGGTACTTAATATGCAAAGGATAGTGGAGTTCTTGCTTGCCTTGGTTTAGATACTGTGTGTATGTGTATGTGTGTGCGTGCATGTGTATGTTTTAATGTTGACCAAGTAGTTGTTTTGGCACCTAAGGCATAATGTCTCATTTTGAGTCTGAGGTCCATTAGAGGACCTGGATATTTTTCCCATGAACTGATATTATTGTCTTTACAATTAATTACTATACAATGTTTCTGCTTTTTACATGTAAAATATTTTATTATTGTGCTAGTTTGAAGCTATTATTTACCCCAGAAAAGGCTTTGCTCTTTTAATACATTCCTGTGGGTACGCCCTTTTGGTTAGATTATTTCAGTGGAGATGTGACTTACCCCATACAAGATGGGCCTTAATCCTTTTATTGGAGTCTTTACAAGAGGATAAAACACATGCAGAAGCAGAGAGATGAATCCCAGAGAGCCCAGAGAAACCCCAGAGAAGTTGGGAGACAAGGACACAGCCAAAGAAACTGAGAGGAATCCACTGAAGCCAAGAAGCTGAAAGCACTGAAAGGTGAGAGAAAAGGACCAACAAATGCTGGCCATGTGCCTTCCCATGTGATAGGTGTACCAGATGCTGGGAACCTTTCTTCAGAGAAGGTATCATCCTGTTGATGCCTTAAGTTTGACATTTTTACAGGCTTAAAACTGTAAATTTTTAGCTAATAAATTTTCATTGTAAAAGCCAATCCATTTCTGGTATATTGCATTCTGGCAGCTTTAGGGATCCGACACAGTTATATTTGTTATTTATTCATCATAAAAAAATATAAATTTTAGAGAAGCGGAAGATTTATTTTTATTATTTTATTAATACTTTATTCTGTATTCTTGCAGGCATTCTCTAAGTCAGTGTTTTTCAAATGGCAGGATAATATCCAGGATAATAGTGGTCTGTTTGGCTTCTCATTTGGACTGTTCTAAAATACATTAGCTGAATGTTTTCACACATTCTTAATTATTTTTTTCTCACAAACAATTATTAGAAATAGGATTGCTGGGTTAAAGGATAGGCATGTACTTTAATTTTTTGATAACAAAGAGCCTTAGTGCCCTCCACCAGTGCTTCTATCTGCAGTATCTATTAATTTCATGGTTTAAATGTAATATATTAATGGTTTCCAGCCTATATTTTCTAAATTGATTTTTTATAGTTTAAGGCAGAGACTTACATTTATTTTTATATTCCATTGTGTAAATATCAGCTTTTCCTTAAAACCCTTTGGATCCTTTTAAATTTCTGTCTTTTAAAAGGTGAATTATAATTTAAAATTTTGTGCTATCTGCAAATTTATTATTTATAAGCCTATTATATTTATTTAGGTCACTGATAACATCATTGTATATAGTTTGGTTCCAAATTAGAATCCTGAGGCATGATATTAGAAACATTTATTCTGTAAATCTCCTAATCAGTCTAAGTCTTGGGAAAATATTCAGCCAATTTTAAAACTACCTAATTGAAAGGTCATTCAGTTCACTGTTTTCCATTTTTTCTGCAAGAATTCCATGAGAGATTTTCTCAATTATTTTTGCAGTTGTCTTATAAGAGGCAGTATGCACAGGTTATAAGAACAAAACCTCTGAAAATAGTTCTGGGTTTATTTACTAGCCCCACAATTGACTAACTTCATGACCTTGGTCAGGTTATCTTATCTCCCCATACCTCAATTTCCTTATCTTTGAATTGGTAATAATATCTTTCCTTATTGTGAAGGTTAATTGTGAAGAAGACTTATTGTGAAGGTTAATGATAAAAAACTCAGTGTTTGGCATAAAGTAAGTACTCGGTGGGCATTGGCTATTACTTTAATAAGTTTGACATGTACATAGTTTTCTAGATTAGTAATTCTACTTTTTGTCTGTATGAATTTGCTTATTCTAGATATTTCATATAAGTAGAAAAATAAAGTGTGTGGCTTATTTCACTTAGCATAATGTTTTCAGAGTTTTATCAATAGTTTTTTTCTTTATTAGAGAAGTTACAGGTAGTGCTTCCTTTTAAAAGAGTTCACAAATCATCCATTTAATACTCATTTTTAAAAGAATGTATTCTAAAAGTTTGCTAGAGGATACATGACTGTCCATTCTTTAGCTTCTAACTCATACACTTTTTGAGAATTAGGATTTATTTGCCAATCTCAGTCTTCTGAAACAGTTTGTGATCATATTTATACTTTATGACGGAACTCTGGGTTAGAATTTGTCTGGAACAAGAATTTAATCATTCATGTTAAGACAGCTAGGTGTTCTTACTGTCTTTCCATCTATCTTGAGCTTCAGTTAACTCTTAACCATGTTTATTATATCTTTTCTAGTTTGTAGGCCATTCTTCTTGATAGAACGAAATAGGAATTGAATAGTTCCATTTTCTTTATCTTTTGTTTCCATTATTTCAGCAAGTATTTATTGAACAGCTAAGTGTACAGCATTGTTCTGAATGTGAGGAAAGAAGGTGTTGGAAATAAGACTTGTCCTAAGAGAGTACCAGTGTGACTATGGGTGTGTGTGTGTGAGAGAGAGAGAGAGAGAGAGTATATATAGGGGTAAATTGGTGGGGGTCAGCAAAAGAGCGAGGGATCACAATGTTTCATTTTTAATATTTATTTAAAATTTTTGAAATTTCTTTGTTCCTTTGCTTAATAATGTTTTTGTTAAACCTGAGGGCAAAAATTATTCTGAAAATTGTTTCCTGGTAATTACTGGATATTTTGCTGAATATTGTCCTTTTTTGGTATACGTATTTTCTTTTATCATTTAGGATTTTACTTTCCCTCACATTTGAGTATTAAAATATTTTGGTATTCTCTTGCCAGCCTAATACAGATATAGATATTCCTAATCTATACCACTAGACAGATTTTAGGGGAATGAATCCCAAGTTTTGTTCAAAACCAAGTCTTGCTCTTATGAAGCCATCTACACAATCAACTATTCCTTTTCTATATTGTGTTTATTTTCTGAAATCACTCTCTTCAAAGGGTAGGAGAGATAAAACCATCTCAGTTTCAATGTCCTATACTTTTCTAATCAGGACAATATAAAAAGTTCTTGTGACAAATCATTTATGAATGTGTTACCAATGGAAAGAGCAGTCTTTGGAATTAGAGAAACTTGTGCTTAAATCCTGACACCACCTCCAATTAATAGTGCAATTCTTTGTATTTCTTAAACACTTCAAGTCTGAATTTCCATATTTTAAAAATGGGGATGATACTACCTATTTCTGAGGACCTTGGAGTGAGTTGCTACATGTGCATTATGGGAACATGGGCTTAGAGCAGAAACTTTCAGCAAATACTGCTTTATTACTTATAAAGCACAAAGGAGTCAAAAGAACAGGGGAAGAGATCCCGTCATATCTGATCGTCTGGGGAGGCCAGCTGCTTGGTTCAGGGTCAGTGGATGCCAGCTTTGCATGCCCTGCTTTTTGTTGGAGAGGACAGGCACTGCTGTCTGAAAGCTGAGCATTTATATACCGCAGGGTGAGGGGATCCTGCCATGGAGAATTCCTGACCTGATAAGCATCTGAAACTGCTTGTCTAGGTTCCTGGGTTTATGAGTTCAAGGTATGGTTGGGCCTCTACAGTAAAACTAACATCTCCCCAGGGCTACAAAATGGAAACAGACTGAAACAGCTGCACACCATGGAAAAGTAGGCAGGAGGAAGATGTGGGCTGGGAGATGGCAGCTAATATGTTTCTATGACTTCCCAGCAAGGGCTATTAGAAGATCAATGAGTATTATCTCTACTGTCCACCACACTCCACCCTAACTTGAATCAATAGACCTGATTGTTAAAGTTTGAAGATTTCTCTTACAATTTTAAATAATCTGCTCCAAGGTAATACCACTTTATGCTTACTAAGTTAAGTTTACAGAGGATCATTCATCATACATGGTTTCCAGAATGTCAAAGCCACCACCATTTATTTTTTGCTCCTGGCACTCATAATAGGAGTCATCTTACCTTCTTAGTGAAACACTTTCCTGTGAATGCTCCTTATTTTTCTGTATAAATGAAATTTGGATTCAGAGTTGGAAGACTTGGATCCTTTCTCTTTGCTCTCTTTATTTGAGATTCTAACTGAAAGTTGTTCTTACTTAAAAGACAACAGGCTTATGACTGAATGCATCCCAGAATATATTAAGCAGATTGTAAAAAATTTTGGCAAAGTCCCTTGAGGGATGGGAGAAAAAATATGGAACTATTAAACTTTACCACCGGGGAAACCCCTGATAATTTGTTAAACATTAGGGACACTCAAATCAATAATCCAAGCCCTTGATTTTGAGACTTGCTCTTGTGAATCTCATGTATGTAGCGGAGAAGCTTAACCTACCTATAGGTATGCCTAAGGGTTACTTCTGGAGGACCTCTTTTGTTGCTCAGATGTAGTCTCTTTAAGCCCAACTCTGCAAATGAAATCATTGCCCACCCCCCTATATGGGACATGACATTCAGGGGTGAAAGTCTCCCTTATGGTGTGGGAGATGACTCCCAGGGATGAGCCATTCTGACAAAAAGAGGGAAAAGAAGTGTAACAAATAAGGTATCAGTGGCTGAAAGAGTTCAAGCAGAGTTGAGAGGCTGCTCTGGAGGTTACTTGTAAGCAAGCTTCAGTTAGACATTGCTACCTATCATAATTTGACAACCCCCAACTGAAAGAACTAATTCTTGCTAATCCCAAAGAACACCTATGGCATTAAATAAGAGTCTACAAAAATTTTCCATGCCCTAGGATTACTTTTGAGAAACCTATAACCTCTAGATGGGTCCTTGAACCAGATAAATCCTGAAACGCAGAGGGGACCAACTAGTTCTGTCCCCTATCCTATATTATCGACAGTCCCAATTCCAATATGAAAAAGTTAGAATGTACATAGCCCAAATACCCCTAAGGAGTGGGAGAAAGATCAAAGGTGATGGTGGAGTTATACAGAAAAGGTAGGGCCTAACAAATGAGTATGATTGCTGAATCATTATATTGATATTTCTTTTTGTCTCCATTATCTTAAGGCAGCTAGAAGTAAAAACCTTAAATTGTAGAATTGTAGCCCATACCAAACTCTGAAATCTGTTCTACAGCTAACTGTTGTGATGTGCTGTAAAATTTATTGCTTTTTTGTATAAGTGTTAATTTCTGCACACACACAAAAGTCAATCGTGATGATAAAAGAAAAAAAAAGAACAAAACACCTATGGCTTTATCTAGAGTCTACAAAGGTGCCATGCACTAGGATTACTTTCCAGAAAACCACAACCTCTAGATAGGTTCCTAGGCTAGACAAGTCCTGAAACTCAGTAGGGCCAGCCTCTCCAGAACATCAGTTAGGTCCATCCCCCATCCCATACTATCGACATCCCGTTCCAACATGAAAAAGTTAGAATGTGCACAGCCCAAATAACCCTAAAGATTGGTAGAACAATCAAAGGAGGAGGAGGAGTTATTACAGAGAAGATAGGATTTACAAATGAGTATGATTGTTGAATTATTATATTGATATTTCTCCTGTGTCTTGGAGCAGCTAGAAGTAAAAACCTAAAATTGTGGAGTTATAGCTCATATCAAACTCTGAAACCTGTTCTACAGCTAATTGTTGTGGTGTTCTTTGAAATTTATTGCTTTTTTGTACATATGTTATTTTCCACAATTAAAAAAAAAAGACAATGTGCCTAGACATTTTTAGGAGCCATTTTAATTTAAATTCATAATGAAAGATTACTTTACCGAATAAGAATGATATAAGGCAGTTTGTCTTACTGAATTTAACATACTTTCTAGTGAAAATTTCCTGAGGCTGTTATTCACAAATTTTAATTAACAAAATTGAAATTAAGATTCCTTTTAAAACACTGAATGTAGTATGAGATTTCAGTGTTTGAAACTTAGGGTCACAGATTTCCATTTATAAATGAAACACTTTCAAATTATTTTAGGAATGAGAACTTTTTTTTTCTTGCATGGACAGGCACCAAGAAATGAACCTGGGTCTCCGGCATGGCAGGCGTGAACTCTGCCTGCTGAGCCACTGTGGCCCACCCTACGAATGAGAATTTTTGACTGAAGAATTAAAATTTCATAGTTCATGAGAGAGAGAATTAAAGTTATTTTGCTAGAGTGATTCCTGTCATTAGGAAAGCATGAACCAACCTGGCCTAACCTATTTGATAATAATATATATATGGTCAGTGGCTAGAATAAAGAATTGATGAAATCTGTAGTGGTTGTAGTTTTGTGTTCCTTGTAAAATTTTCCTGCTATGAATTAAATTCTTTTATTTACTCAGAAAGTTTCCCACCTTCTTGCACTTAAACCTTTCTTCTTGTAGGACTCTCTTTTAATCTTTCTAGAGTGGTGTTCATTTCAACAAGTGCTTGAGTTTCTATGCTAGGTACTATACAAATCATGTGGGATATAAAAATCAGTAGACAGATTGCTTTGCTTTCGAGGATCTGTTAGTTTACTAAGGGAGAACTACCTATACATCTCCAATATTATATTTAAATCTTAGAGAAGATAAAGTAATTGAGAAATTTGTTATTGGAAAGCATTTATTATAAGGGTTCTGGTTGATCAAGAGGGTAGTGTATGATGTTCCAGGGGGGCATTTCCCCACAAAATCTTTGAGCAACTAGCAAAAACTGGCAGAGCTATCTACCTCAGAATTCCAGAAAGTAGTTAAAAGGTTGCAGTAACTGGACAAGTACTGACTCAAGAAAATGGAGCTTTAAAAATATGTATGGCACATTTTTGTTCCTGGTGCTTGGGATGGTTAGAGTCATCATGTGCTCCCATTGTGATCCCTGGTCTTATTCCAGAGGGACCAGCGTAACCCCTATGTGCATACTATGGTGCCTGAAGATTCATGCCAGTCTGATGGGTGGCAGCCTGAGAAACTGGACCAGGAAATTTGTCTGTGGTTCAGCCTCCCGGAACTCACTCTGTAGGAAGAAGGAGCTTATGGAAAGCTAAAGCAGTCCAAGAAATAAGGCAAAGCAGCCTGGGGAGAGGATTACCTGTTTTAAGTCATACAATAGAGCACCTGGCAGGGGAGCTTTAGAAAAACATAAATTTACCTACATTGACTCAGGAAGAAATAGAATATATCAGTAGATCATAACAAGTATACAGTTTGGATAAGTAATCAGAAAACCTCCCAACAAAGAAAGGTCCCGGACCAGATGGCTTCATTGATGAATTTTACCAAACTTTCCAAAAAGAATTAACAGCAATCCTGTCAAACTTTTCCAAAAAAATTGAAGAAGTGGCAACACTTCCTAGCTCATATGAAACCAACTCTACCCTAAAATTAAAGCCAGGTAAAGATATCACAAGAAGAGAAAATTATGGACCAATATCGATTATGAATAAAGATGCAAAAATCCTCAACAAAATATTAGTAATCTGAATCAAATGGCACATTAAAAGCATTATACAATGTGATCTTTTGGACTTATCTTAGTTTTGCATTGGTGATTCAACTCAAGAACATCAATTGATATAATGTACCACATTAGCAGAACAGACAAAGGAAATAAAGGAAACAAACCATGATCTCAATTGATGCAGAAAAGGTATTTAACAAAATTCAGCACCTTCTTCTTTTATCCTTCTTGATAAAGCAGTTAGAAAACTAGGATTATAGGGGCACAATTTCCTCAGTAAAATAAAGGTGATATATGAAAATCCCACAGATAACTTTATACTCAATGGTGAAAGATTGGGAGCTTTCCTTCTGAGATCGGGAACAAGACAAGGATATCTTCTTTCACCTCTGCTATATAACATTTTACTGGAAAACTCTATGTCAGTGCTACCAGAGCTATTAATTGAATTTAGCAAAATGGCAGAGTACAGGAGCAACACACAATTTCTATACACTAGTAATGAAAAATCTGAAGAAGAAATCACAAAAATTATATTTACAATAGCAAGTAATCTAAGCAAGGATTTAAAGATGTGTACACCAAAAAAATTGCTAACAAATCACAGAAGACTTAAATATGTGGAAGGACATTCTGGGTTCATGGAATAGAAGAATAAGTATTCTGCCAGAATTATTTATAGATTCAACAAAATACTAGTGAAAATTCCAACAGCCTTCTTTGCAGACATGGAAAGCCAAACATCAAATTTATATGGAAGGGTGGCTGAATAGCCAAAAACATCTTGATAAAGAAGAACAAAGTTGGGGGGACTCAAACTTCTTGATTTAAATCTTATTGGAAAGCTACAGTAATCAAAACATCATGGTACTGGCACAAGGCTAGACGTAAAGATGCTAGAATTGTTTTGAGAGTTCACTTTCTGTGGCTGGTTGATCTTTGAGAAGAGTGCCAAAACATTCAGTGTGTAAATTGTAGTCTCTTCAGTAATGGTGCTGTGAAAATCCATATTTAAAGAATGAAAGTGAACCCTGTCTCACACAATTTATAAAAATTAACTATAAAAGGTTCAAAGACTTCAAATGATAGGACTTCTAGAAGAAAACAGAAGCATCTTAAAGATCTTATGTTGGCCTCTTTTTCATTGGAAAAGTTTTGGGTTTACAGAAAAATCATGCATAAAATATATTTTATTTTATTCCACATATTCCACCTTATTAGTAACCCTTTAGATTGTTTTCTTATACTTTATAGCAAAAGCATGAGCAACAGAAGAAAAGATAGATAAATGGGATTTCATCAAAATTAAAAACATTTGTGCATTAAAGGACTTCATTATGAAAGTGAAAAGACAACCTACAAAGTGGGGGGAAATATTTGGAAACCACCTATCTGATAAAGGTATAATATCCCCATTACATAAAGAAATCCTACAATCAATCATTTAAAAGATAGATTAAATATTTGAATAGATATTTCTCTAAATTTAGATTACAAATCACCAATAAGTACATGAAAAAATGCTTAACATCATTAGCCATTAGGGAAATACAGATCAAAATTACAATAAGATACCATTTCACATCCAGTAGCATGACTCCTATTTTAAAAGGGGAGGGGGCAGAAAACAAACAAACAAAAAGTATTTGAAAGAAGTGGAGAAAAAAGAAACTTGCTCATTGTTGGTGGAAATGTAAAATGGTAAAACCACTGTGTAAAACAGTTTGGTTGTTCTTCAGAAAGGTGAGCATAGAATTACCGTATGACCTGATGTCTTAGTTTCTTTGGCTACTCAAGCAAATACCATGAAATGGGTTGGGTTAAATACTGGGAGGTTATGTGTTTAGTGTTTTAAGTTTAGGGAAAAGTTCAAATCAGGGCATCATCAAATCAGTGCTTTCTCCCTGCAGATTGTGGCATTCTAGGGCTGGCTGCTGGAGACCCTGTCCTTAGCTTGTCACATGGTGGCATCTCCTGTTCTCTTTTCTTCTGGCTCCCATTGATGTTTAGCTTCTGGCTGTTCCCTCTGTGGTTTTTGCTTTCTGTCTGAATTTCATTTCTCTTATAAAGGACTTCAGAAATAGGATTAATACCCATCTTGATTGAGGTTGGTCACACCTTAATTGAAGTAACCTCATCAAAGGATCCCACTTAAAATGGGTTCACAGCCACTGCAATGTATTAAGTTTAACAGCATGTGTTTCTGGTATACATACAGCTCCAAGCCATCACACCCACTTCTAAGGATATAACCAAAAGAATTGAAAAGAGGGGCCTGAAACAGATATTTGTATACCTATGTTCACAGTGGTATTATTCAGAATTGCCAAGTGATGAAAGCAGTACAAGAGTTCATTAAGAGGTGAATAAGTAAACAAAATGTGGTATATAGCTACAATGGAATATTATTCCCTTGTAAAAAGGAATACAGTTCTGATATATGTGAAAATATGAATGATCTTTGAAGACATCATGCTCAGGGAAATAAGCCAGACATAAAAGGACAAGTATTGTATGGTCTCACCTATATCAAATCATTAGAAAAAGAAAATTCACTGAATTAGAAACTGATATATAGGTTATCAGGGGTCAGGGTGGGGGTAGGGAGTGGGGAGTTAATTTTTAATTGGTACAGAAATTCTGTTTGGAATGATGGGAAAGTTTTGGTAATGTATGGTGGATGATAATATAACATTGCCAATGTAATGAATACCACTGAATTCTATACATTTAAATGTGGTTAAAAGGGTAAATTTGGTTGTATATATGTTACTAGAATATAAGAAACCATAGGAGCACAAAACACACTGAACCCTAATTTAAACTGTGGAATATAGGTAACAATGTAATGATAACGTTTCATCAGTTGTAAAAAATTTACCACACAAATGTTAAGTGTTAATAATAGGGAAAAGTGTGTGTGTGTTTTTTTCTATACACTAGTAATGAACAATCTGTGTGTGTGTGTGTGTGTGAATATACAGAACACTATTTTCTGTACGATTTTTATGTAAGCTTTTAACTTTATTAAAAAATTAAAAAGGTAAAAAAGCATTTATTAAGAGTCTGACAGTGTGTAACTCTCTTTGTGTTGCATCCAAAACAATGGATTAAGCTGTTAGGCATTTAATAAATGCTTGTGATTTTGATCACTTGCAATCCGATATAAATACTATATTTAGAGTAAGATTTTTGATTATATGTCCAAACAAGATATGGTTGAGGAGCTAACTCAAATTTTTGAGGAGAGAGAATGCTTAGAAAAAAAGGTGAAATATCTGGAGAAAATAAAGTGACAGTACTGATGTTAGCAGCGTTTAAAAATACATTTCAGGGCGGGCCGCGGTGGCTCAGCGGGCAAAGTGCTTGCCTGCCATGCCGGAGGACCTCGGTTCGATTCCCGGCCCCAGCCCATGTAAAAAAAAACAAACAAACAAACAAAATACAATAAAACAAGAAAATGTTTAAAGATGTTTCCCTTTCTTCCTCCCTTCCTTCCTTCCATCCTTCCTTCCTTCTCTCTGTCTTTCCTTCCCTTCCTTCCTTCTCTGTCTTTCCTTCCTTTCCTCCCTCTCTCTTTAAAAAAAAAAAAAAAAAAAAAATACATTTCAGAGAAAACATTAAATTACTGAATGAATAAGATATTTAAGAGATGACCATAAATAATTGCATCTAATATTTTATATAGTTTGTGAAATTAATTTTTTAGTTCTATGCAAATGTATTTGCAAAGTCTAAAGTATGACTTGAAAAGAGTAATTTATTTATGAAAAGGTTGACTAAGTTTGTAATTAATGATATAAACTGTTACACTAGTAAAAATCACATACTTTGTGAAATTCCAATATAAATCAGGTACTCATTCATTCTGCACACATTATTTGAAAATTTAATATGTGCCAGGCACCATACTAGCTACTAAAATTATAAATATGATTAATAAAGGATTCTTCCTCAAAGAATTCATGGCCTAGGCTGGAAAATTTTCCTACCCTTCCTTCTTTCCTCTTTTTGTCAGTTTGTTTATAAATCTATCCACTCATCTTTCCATCAATAAAACATACATAATGAGTCCTTAGGATGTGTTGGGCCTTGTGGTGTGTTTTGTAATATTAAGATAAAAGAGATATTTCATTATTAAAGAATTAAGGAGATGGGCAGGGGAAACTGCTTCAGACATACAAGGGGTAAATGCCATCTAAGATAGGTATCTCTAGCTCTATGAGAAGAAAACATACACACTGTTTTGGCAGATCTTAAAAATTAATGTTAAAACATTAATACATTTTATTTATGCAAGTTTTCTCGTAACCCAAATTATATATTACTGTTTTTCACATGTAATAATGACCAAATCTGTGAGAACATCATTACTTAACATATAACCCATACCAGTTTTTTACGGTATAAGCAGATTTTGCTAAATATGGGTCCTTTTGATTTGTTAGTGCTTATTGAAAAGTTAAAAATAGAGGATATAAAGAATACACTTGTTACTGACTGATGAGAGTCGAGTGTGTACAGCAGGCACACACTGTGTAAAAACTTTGTAGAGCTCTGTTATCAGGTGTTTTTCCTGTGTGCTGCTGTCATTATTTGATACTTAGTTTTTATTTATCCTGTGGAATTTTGCTTATCTCATTTTCTGTCTTACTCTTTTATCTTTAGTTTTATTACCATCTTTCAAGTTAATTTTATCTCTCCTTTAGTGTTTCATTATCATTGTTAGTTTTCTCAACGTTTTGTTAAGTGGTTCATTCATTTTTATACTGATAACAGTTTTTCTTAGGCATATATAGGCTCAGAAATTAGTACAATTCTTAAAACACATTTGTGTGCTTTATATTCTTTGAAACAGACTATACATATTACATGCTATAGAAATGCTAAGCTTAATCTCTAGTAGTAGTGAATATATGCTCAGATGTGGATTCATTCTTATAAGGTCATTGCCTACTTGTCAATTCCAATGTTTATCTATTAAATTGCATGTGTATTTTTCTTCTTGGTCATTGGGTACATATTTATGAATTGGCAAAAGTGACCTCATGGATTATACCTAACTGAACTTTGGTTCAACAAATCTATTTGTTTTAAATGGGACTTAGTGCGGAGTTACTGGAGAAATTGTTAAGTAATTGCTTAGGGAAGGTGTTAAAGTGTCAGGGGCTCGATGCCTTTTGAGTTACCTCTCATTGATAACATTGGGCACTAAGAGCTTATAATCAGGACACTTTGTAAATTAAATGAAAAAACAAAAAATCACCCCATTCTCATATTAGCTTTGTTTGTTTGAACCATGTGGAAAGGTATTGACTTTATTAAATATTCTTTCTTATGGCCATTCTGAATGGAATTGGAGTTTGGGCCAAATATCATTTCTTTGCTATAGAGCTGGGGTTGGAATCTCATTTGATGATTGCTAATGTGCTCTTTCTCCTCATTTTTCAGTTCTGTTTTTAAAATAGGAAATTGAAGGAATGAAACCACATGGCAGAATAAGTGAAGAGAAGTCATAACACATACTTACGTATGCATCCCAGTGGAATACTTGTGTAGAAAACTTGAGTCACTTTTTTTTCTTTCTTTTTTTTTTTTGCATGGGCAGGCACTGGGAATTGAAGCCAGGTCTCCAGCATGGCAGCCAAAAATTCTGCCACTGAGCCACTGTTGCACATGCCCCTTGAGTCACTTTTTTAACAGTCATATGTTGTAGATGTACATTTAGAGATTGACGTCCTGGAATCACAAAACATTTTTGGTTGGGTGAAAGTAGGGGCAGTGATTTGCATTAAGTTACTGTGCAAATTGGTTAATTGACTTTGTACAGAACTCCCTTGTTTAATTTGTTTTTAAAATAATAATAGTTATAGCATTAAAAAACATGCTTCCAGAGCAGCAATTTGCCTGCTGTAGCTTAGCTGTTCAGTTCTTATTATCAGGAACAAATTTGCAAATGCCCTAGAGCAGAAATTACCCACACATAGGCTTCCTCTAGGGAGGGATTAAAGCTGGAAACTCAGTGAGTTAGAGAGACTTAGCATTTTTGGTTTATAAACATCATAGAAGAGGTGAATAGTTGTCCTAAGGACTTATATCAAGTATTATACTTTCACTGGCATCCATATGTTTGTTTTAGGAACAGTCAAAGCAGAGCTGTACTGTGGAGAAAAGGAAAAGGAGTTTCATAGGCTAAAGGAGAAAAGTCGTTAGCTATACCTATGCAAGAAAAGTGTAATGAGGAATTGAGTAATTACTACACTCAGTGGAAAAGAAAATGCCTCTGCCTCAATTATCTATTGTTTAAAGTAAAAAAAAAAAAAAAAGACCTTTTATTTTCTATTTTACATGTATGAACACAAACTTTCTGATCCATTTATGATATAAAATTAAAGCTTGCATTTAATAATGGACTTTACAAATACTGACTGGTTTTGTTCTTAGAAACTTATGACTGATTAAGATGAGGAAATATTAGGTTTGTTTTAGGGGGTTGTATCTTCTGATATATTCTTGTTCATAGAAATGTGCTCTTGTAAGGTTTGTAGTAATTTAAGTTTAGCCTCTAGATAATAAGACTTACCCCTAGTGACAGGCTTTAACAATGTTTCTGAGAATTTAAGCATTAGAAAAACAGTATCTAATGTATGATGCAGATACACACTGAGGAGTACTGAATACCTAGTGTCTATTTAGATTGCCAGTTAAACTATTCATTGTGTGGACAGAAAATGCAATGTTTATAATATCACTTGTTAAAACTGTACTAAAATGAGTCAGTATTAGAAATCAGATGCAGTTTGGGGATATCTTGTTTTCCTCTAATTCTAAAAAAAAAAAAACCCAGTACTCATTGATAGCCTCATTAAAATACATTAATATGTGTATTAGATATCAGTTAAAAAAAGATACTCAGTGGTAGTATTCTTAGGTTATTAATAATAACTTTTTAACATGTATATATATATATGTTATAAATATTGACATATATACATTTACAGAAATGCCAAACAGTTTTTCTTTTTCATGTAGTTTCTTTTCTCCCTTCTTTCCTTGTCAGTTTGCCTCTCTATACTCTCTCTTCTGTTTTTCTAAAGGAAGTAGATGTTCACATTTATACCAGCAGTATATGAAAAGATCCTTTTCTTCTCATCGTCACTCATATTAACTTACATTTTAATATTTTCCAGTTTTATAGCTGTGAAGCAGTAGTTCATTGTTACTTTAATTACAATTCCCTGCATTTTTGCTTATTTATGTATTTTTCCAAATTTGAATTTTTTCTTATGTAAATGAGTACTTAATATCATGTCCATTATTCTATTGGGTTGTTTATATCTACCCTATCAAGTTTTAAGAACTCTTATTGCATAGAACTAGATTGCTATATAATGGAAATGGTTGACTTTTACAATGGGGATTTATTAGCTTATATATTTTCAGTTCTAAGGACATGAAAATGTCCAAATTAAGGCATCAACAGGATACCTTCTCTGAAGAAAGGCTGCTGGCATCAGGACACCTCTGATACATGGGGAGGCTCATGGCTGACATCTGCTTGTCCTCTCTTTGCTTTCAACTTCTGGTTCCTGTAGCTTCCACTCTGAGCTTCTGTGAGTCCCTTCTTAGTTTCTCTGGGTCTTTTCTCTGAGCTCTCTGGGCTTTTTCTGTCTTTATCCTCTCATAAAGGACTCCAGTAAAAAGATTAAGGCCTGCCTTGAATGGGGTGGGTCACATTTCAATTGAAATATTCTAACCGAAAGGGCCTATCTATAGCAGGTCTGTACCCGCAGGAATGTATTAAAAGAATACGGCCTTTTCTGGAGTGCATAACATCTTCAAACCATCACTCATAGGTATTAATCGTCCTTTTCATTTAAATTTCCCCCCAGTCCATAGTTTGTTGATTGAATTTATTTATGATAGCTTTTGGCATACAAAAGTTTAAAAGTTTTGGGTAGTCAAATATATATTTTTTCTTTTATAATTTTATAATATATATATTTTTGATCATGGAGGTCTTGAAAAACTTTATATTATACATCTAATTTGCAATATTTTCTTTCAGGATTTGTTGTTTTATTATTTTATATTCAAGTTTAAATTCTAAGTAAAGAGAGGTTTCTGTGCTCTTGAAGAGCTGTTTTCAGTGGTTGCTTACTCGAATGAAATATGTTTAGCTTTTGCATTGGCTGTAATGAGGAACATAGGGGTTATAGATTTGTGGGCCAGTCATGCTGTGCTAACTTACTAGGTGATGTAATCAGTGATTCTCCAAGAGTATCTTTTCCTCAGTTTTGTTTTACCTTAACCATTTTGGGATTATGAATACCTTTCGACTCTGATGAGACTATAATACCCTTTCTAAGAAGGTATTTTCATGTATATACACTCTTAAATGTTGTACAAGTTGAAAAGATCCTATCTCTGGATGTTGGTTTCACAAGGAGCTCCCTCTAGTCAATTTCCTTGGCTGCCACTACTTCAGAAAGCTTAATTTGTTTATTATCCCATTCTGGGTTCGATATTAATCTTAGTTTACGATACATGCGTCAATTCTTTAGTTTTCTATCTATATGCAGACAGAAAATGGCATCTCACAAGTTTAGATCAGACTGTCATATTGGGCCGGACTTTGGGTATTACTTGTTTTGCGTTTTTTGACGTAGATTAGTAAGGGGGTTTTGTCCCCTGGAGGATATTTAGCAATGTTTGGAATCATTTTTTATTATAACAATTGGAGGTGATAGTATAACCAGAAGAGGCCAGGGATGCTGTTAAATTTCCTATAAGGCACAGAACAGCCCCCCACAAAAGAATCATCCATCCAAAATGACAGTAGCACTGAAGTTGCAGGACTCTAACCTACATGACAATTAGAATTTGCGACAATTTCATCTGTGACAGTTATTGCACAACTCTACTGTCTTAAATTGCTAGGCTGCTATGATAAATATCACTCAATGGTTTTGGCTTAATAACTGGAATTTATTGGCTCACAGTTTTGAGGCCAGACAAAGTTGATACAGCCGGGTTTGCTTTCACCCAGAGTCTGTAGCACACAATTCTTGGGGTTCCGTGGCTTATCTCTGCCTCCTGTAACATGGCCGTCTCTTACTCCTGTATCTGCTCTTCTGGTTTCTGTTGACTTGTAGCTTCTTCCTGTGGTTTTCTCTCATTTCTGGCTTCTGGTTTCTTCTCTTTATACAGGCTCTGGTAATATGGATTATGATCCACTCTGATTCAGTTTGGGCATGCCTTAACAAGGTATTACATTTTCAAGAGGTCCTATTTATAATGGATTCTCATCCACAGGAATGTGGATTAAGATTGAGAACATGCGTATGTTAGGGTGTATGATTCAACCTACCAAATCTACTTAAAGAGCCAAGAAATTGATCATTACATCGTACTGTTTCAGATTCAAATGCTTTAAGGAAAACCTTCCCAAAACATCTGTGTTCCAGGTACAAAAGCTCTTCTGGTTGGAATTACCCACAGGTATTTTTCACGGATGCTTTGGAAATCCTAGAAATTTAGATAGAATCATATGCTTGGAATGGTAGTGTACTTGCACCCTTTGGTGGTAAAAGGTCACTGCTAGTAGAGACAGGCCCACACCACCAGAGTAGATAATAGAGAGGAGCCAATGTTCACTCCTCTTTGGGAAGACAAACCCAAGCTTATGCCCTCTCTGTAATAAATATCATCCTGCACTATGCAGATTTGGGGTTGGTATTTTTCAGAGAATTAAAGAAATCTAACGATTATAATACATTAGAGTTAAATGGATGTTTGTGATGATCCAAGCTTCTTGATGTCTCTAGTTCCATAAATGGTGCTAAACTTTCTCTTAGATAGCCCTAGTTACCTTTGAAGATTCCTTTTTTCTCATCTCTGACACATAGTTGCTAGCTAAATTTGGTTTATCAGTGATTCCTAAATCTAGCTACACTGCAAATCACTTAGGGGAGTTTTTAAAATGACAGCTGGGATGGAGACCCTAGCATCTGCCTGTTTAAAACAGCATTCATTTGTGCCTATTATATCTCGAAGTCAGGGACTTCTATAGTAGTTTATACTTATTTAATGTTTTTAATAATATCCTTTCCCTCATATAGATTTCCACTGCCTGGTTCTATCTTTTGTAGCAGTTTTCATTTAGGTTGTCATAATTTATCATTTGTAATAAATCAGATGTGTGCACTTCACTCAGTTTCACTGAAGAGAACCCATGTAGGGGCACACCTGGAGCACAGGTACATTTCTGAATGAAATATGGTTGTTTATGCTTGAACGTTTGTTACTTAAATAATTGATATTTTAAAAATTAAAATGAATCCTCTTTGAGAGACTAAAGATGAATACATTTTTTGAAAGTCTATTGAATTTACTTTTTTTTTAGTTGTTTTTTTCCTGTTGAATTTATATCTAAATAGTCTAGCAAGTACAGATTTGTGGGTGGGTGGTGACGGGTGGGGGGGGCATGGGGTGTGTTGGTGTGTTTCCCACATTCTATTTCTTTATTGTTTTGAGATCAAGGTCAGTAAACAGACTATTTATGTTATCTCAGGGTGTGATTAGAAGCCAGTTTTTGGATGGAAACAAAAATGACTGCTTCACTGTAACCTCTGTAACATTAGTTGAAAAGGAGGTATGTTGAGCCCTCTTTTCAAATCATCTTGCCTTTCTGGGTCTGGGGTCAACATTTAATTCATTCTTAATATCTAATATGTCTTATTTTCCATAACTTTTAACCTTTGTTTGTTTGTTTTGATTAGTTTATTCAAGAGACTACTCATAGGAACTCTCTTCCCAAATATGCAATAGTAAATAGGTGGCAGAATTGCGAGATGAAAGCTCAAGTAAATAATTAAAATATTTTTAGTAGTTAATATTCTGAAATTCTTGTTAGTTACCTTATGACTCATAAATTATCTTTGTTGGCCAAGCCTACTAAATGAAATATTTAAAGGATGAGAAAAGAGATTGAAAAGATCTATTTTATCCAAATACCATTTTTTTGTGTGTGTTCTTTTAAAATATGAGCAGAAATACCCAAATTGCTTTCTGAAAAATCTTCACATCTTTTCATTATAATGATTTTCTTGTCTGGATAGTTATTTTACCCTTTGGAGAATTATTTTATATAGATGAAGGGATTCTAGTCTCAGTTCTGCCTGTACTGTAGTATCTTTTCTCGTCTTTCTGTGTTTTCAAAGAATGTGTATAAAAGCTTCATTCTGTGGACTTTCATCCCCACATTTGTATTTAGTACAAAATGGTTTTTATTTTTCTTTGATTTTTTCTTGTTAGTTTATTAAAATACATATGAAATGACTGATTTTGCCCAAAGACTTAAATTTTGAAGTTTATCTTAAATGCTCCTCCTTCATGTACCCTTTTCCTGAGTGCTCCAGGTTTCAGTATCTACATGCTCTCTATACTTGCACTGAGAAAGGACTTTGATAAAGATACCAAATGTATTGATCCATTCAGGCATTCATTTCATAGTCAGTTTCTGAGTGTTCCTATGTGTGAGTTGGTGGTAGAAACATTGATATACTACAAAGTTGAACTAAGATTTAATCTAAATTTAAAATATTACCTCTCCTGATGAATGACTGACTAATTTTCAAGTAATTTGGCAATAGAAATAATGGCTAATATTTATTGAGTACCTTTAATTTGGGTCTGGTAATATGCTAAGGATTATCCTATTTGTTCATTAGAATAATCTTATAGGGGAACATTATTATCACCTCTTTACACACAAGGAAACTGTCATGGTCAGGTTCATGTGTCAACTTGGCCAAATGGTGGTACCTGTTTGTCTGGTTGGGCAAGTGCTGGCCTGTCTGTTGTGATGAGGATATTTCATAGAATTAAATCATGATCATGTCAGCTGTATCCATAGCTGATTCCATTTGTAATCAGCCAAGGACAGTGTCTTCTGCAATGAGTGATGCTTAATCTGATCACTGGAAGCCTTTTAAGGAGGATTCCAAAGAGGCAGGTGCTCTTCCTGCTTCGGCTGGTGAGCCTCTCCTGTGGAGTTTATCCAGACCCTCCACTGGAATCGTCAGTTTCACAGCCTGCCCTGTGGATTTTGGACTCTACGTTCCCACGGTTATGTGAGACACTTTTATAAATTTATATTTATAAATATTCCCTGTTGATTCTGTTTTTCTAGAGAACCCTAACTAATACAGAAACTGAGAAATAATGGGATTGAATAAATCTTCTGAAGAATCTTGTCATAATTAAGCTTGAGAACTGGGATTTGGCCCAGGGAGTCCAAATCCATAACTTTTACCTCTTACCCGTTATGCAAAAACAAAAAACTTAAAAAAATCTTTAAAGGGTAGGGAGATATGGGTCAGAGATGAGGATGATTTATCTGACAATTCTGAAATGTCTCATAGAGTCTACCTATATAATATATATGTATATATATGTATATATTTATACTATACCTATTATATCCTGTGTAATTGTGTTTTCCCTATATTTGCAGAAAGTTCTTTACTTTCTGTAGCCAAGTGTAAGCTAGTTACTTCTTTCTTCCCAGTTTTGTAAATTATGATCAGCCAGTTTTTATTAACTGCCAAATTTTTGTATACCTTTGTATTAGTTATTGTGAAGGATAAAGATGAAGATAAGTAGAAGAACCAGTTTCTTTATTCAAATAAAATAAAAAACTATAAAGCATGACAATGTATTGGTGAATAAACTTGGTGTTAGTTTTTAAAATTCAAAGAGATTTATGATGACAGAATTTAAAAAGTGAAATTTTTTTTTATTAATTAAAAAAAGAATTAACAAAACAATTAGAAATCATTCTATTCTACATGTACAATCAGTAATTCTTAATAACATCACATAGTTGCATATTCATCATTTCTTAGTACATTTGCATCGATTTAGAAAAAGAAATAAAAAGATAACAGAATAAGAATTAAAACAATAATAGAAAGAAAAAAAAACCCAAAAAACCTATACCTCACATGCAGCTTCATTCCGTGTTTTAACATAATTGCATTACAATTGGGTAGTATTGTGCTGTCCATTTCTGAGTTTTTATATCCAGTCCCGTTGTACAGTCTGTATCCCTTCAGCTCCAATTACCCCTTCTCTTTTTTTTTTTTTTTAATTAACGGAAAAAAATAAATTAACCCAACATTTAGAAATCATCCCATTCTACATATGCAATCAGTAATTCTTAACATCATCACATAGATGCATGATCATCATTTCTTAGTACATTTGCATCGGTTTAGAAGAACTAGCAACATAACCGAAAAAGATATAGAATGTTAATATAGAGAAAAAAATAAAAGTAATAATAGTAAAATCAAAACAAAACAAAACAAAACAAAACAAAAACCTATAGCTCAGATGCAGCTTCATTCAGTGTTTTAACATGATTACTTTACAATTAGGTATTATTGTGCTGTCCATTTTTGAGTTTTTGTATCTAGTCCTGTTACACCATCTGTATCCCTTCAGCTCCAATTGCCCATTATCTTACCCTGTTTCTACCTCCTGCTGGACTCTGTTACCAATGACATATTCCAAATTTATTCTCGAATGTCTGTTCACATCAGTGGGACCATACAGTATTTGTCCTTTAGTTTTTGGCTAGACTCACTCAGCATAATGTTCTCTAGGTCCATCCATGTTATTACATGCTTCATAAGTTTATCCTGTCTTAAAGCTGCGTAGTAGTCCATCGTATGTATATACCACAGTTTGTTTAGCCACTCTTCTGTTGATGGAGATTTCGGCTGTTTCCATCTCTTTGCAATTGTAAATAACGCTGCTTTAAACATTGGTGTGCAAATGTCCATTTGTGTCTTTGCCCTTAAGTCCTTTGAGTAGATTCCCAGCAATGGTATTGCTGGGTCATATGGCAATTCTATATTCAGCTTTTTGAGGAACCGCCAAACTGCCTTCCACAGTGGTTGCACCATTTGACATTCCCACCAACAGTGGATAAGTGTGCCTCTTTCTCCGCATCCTCTCCAGCACTGTCATTTTCTGTTTTGTTGATAATGGCCATTCTGGTGGGTGTGAGATGATATCTCATTGTGGTTTTGATTTGCATTTCTCTAATGGCCAGATACATTGAGCATCTCTTCATGTGCCTTTTGGCCATTTGTATTTCCTCTTCTGATAGGTGTCTGTTCAAGTCTTTTTCCCGTTTTGTAATTGGGTTGGCTGTCTTTTTGTTGTTGAGATGAACAATCTCTTTATAAATTCTGGATACTAGAACTTTATCTGATATATCATTTCCAAATATTGTCTCCCATTGTGTAGGCTGTCTTTCTACTTTCTTGATGAAGTTCTTTGATGCACAAAAGTGTTTAATTTTGAGGAGCTCCCATTTATTTATTTCCTTCTTCAGTGTTCTTGCTTTAGGTTTAAGGTCCATAAAATCGCCTCCAGTTGTAAGATCCATAAGATATCTCCCAACATTTTCCTCTAACTGTTTTATGGTCTTAGACCTAATGTTTAGATCTTTGATCCATTTTGAGTTAACTTTTGTATAGGGTGTGAGATACGGGTCTTCTTTCATTCTTTTGCATATGGGTATCCGGTTCTCTAGGCACCATTTATTGAAGAGACTGTTCTGTCCCAGGTGAGTTGGCTTGACTGCCTTATCAAAGATCAAATGTCCATAGATGAGAGGGTCTATATCTGAGCACTCTATTCAATTCCATTGGTCGATATATCTATCTTTATGCCAATAGCATGCTGTTTCGACCACTGTGGCTTCATAATATGCCTTAAAGTCAGGCAGCACGAGACCTCCAGCTTCGTTTTTTTTCCTCAAGATGTTTTTAGCAATTTGGGGCACCCTGCCCTTCCAGATAAATTTGCTTATTGGTTTTTCTATTTCTGAAAAATAAATTGTTGGGATTTTGATTGATATTGCATTGAATCTGTAAATCAATTTAGGTAGGATTGACATCTTAACTATATTTAGTCTTCCAATCCATGAACATGGTATGCCCTTCCATCTATTTAGGTCTTCTGTGATTTCTTTTAGCAGTTTTTTGTAGTTTTCTTTATATAGGTTTTTTGTCTCTTTAGTTAAATTTATTCCTAGATATTTTATTCTTTTAGTTGCAATTGTAAATGGGATTCGTTTCTTGATTTCCCCCTCAGCTTGTTCATTACTAGTGTATAGAAATGCTACAGATTTTTGAATGTTGATCTTGTAACCTGCTACTTTGCTGTACTCATTTATTAGCTCTAGTAGTTTTGTTGTGGATTTTTCCGAGTTTTCGACGTATAGTATCATATCGTCTGCAAACAGTGATAGTTTTACTTCTTCCTTTCCAATTTTGATGCCTTGTATTTCTTTTTCTTGTCTAATTGCTCTGGCTAGAACCTCCAACACAATGTTGAATAATAGTGGTGATAGTGGACATCCTTGTCTTGTTCCTGATCTTAGGGGGAAAGTTTTCAATTTTTCCCCATTGAGGATGATATTAGCTGTGGGTTTTTCATATATTCCCTCTATCATTTTGAGGAAGTTCCCCTTGTATTCCTATCTTTTGAAGTGTTTTCAACAGGAAAGGATGTTGGATCTTGTCAGATGCCTTCTCTGCATCAATTGAGATGATCATGTGATTTTTCTGCTTTGATTTGTTGATATGGTGTATTACATTAATTGATTTTCTTATGTTGAACCATCCTTGCATACCTGGGATGAATCCTACTTGGTCATGATGTATAATCTTTTAATGTGTTATTGGATATGATTTGCTAGAATTTTATTGAGGATTTTTGCATCTATATTCATTAGAGAGATTGGTCTGTGGTTTTCTTTTTTTGTAATATCTTTGCCTGGTTTTGATATGAGGGTGATGTTGGCTTCATAGAATGAATTAGGTAGTTTTCCCTCCACTTTGATTTTTTTGAAGAGTTTGAGGAGAATTGGTACTAATTCTTTCTGGAACATTTGGTAGAATTCACATGTGAAGCCATCTGGTCCTGGACTTTTCTTTTTAGGAAGATTTTGAATGACTAATTCAATTTCTTTACTTGTGATTAGTTTGTTGAGGTCATCTATGTCTTCTTTAGTCAAAGTTGGTTGTTCATATCTTTCCAGGAACCCGTCCATTTCATCTACATTGTTGTATTTATTAGCATAAAGTTGTTCATAGTATCCTGTTATTACCTCCTTTATTTCTGTGAGGTCAGTAGTTATGTCTCCTCTTCCATTTCTGATCTTATTTATTTGCATCCTCTCTCTTCTTCTTTTTGTCAATCTTGATAAGGGCCCATCAATCTTATTGATTTTCTCATAGAACCAACTTCTGGTCTTATTGATTTTCTCTATTGTTTTCATGTTTTCAATTTCATTTATTTCTGCTCTGATCTTTGTTATTTCTTTCCTTTTGCTTGCTTTGGGATTAGTTTGCTGTTCTTTCTCCAGTTCTTCCAAGTGAACAGTTAATTCCTGCATTTTTGCCTTTTCTTCTTTTCTGATATAGGCATTTAGGGCAATAAATTTCCCTCTTAGCACGGCCTTTGCTGCATCCCATAAGTTTTGATATGTTGTGTTTTCATTTTCATTTGCCTCAAGGTATTTACTAATTTCTCTTGCAATTTCTTCTTTGACCCACTCGTTGTTTAAGAGTGTGTTGTTGAGCCACCATGTATTTTCGAATTTTCTGGCATTCCGCCTATTATTTATTTCCAACTTCATTCCTTTATGATTCAAGAAAGTGTTGTGTATGATTTCAATCTTTTTAAATTTGTTAAGACTTGCTTTGTGACCCAGCATATGGTCTATCTTTGAGAATGATCCATGAGCACTTGAGAAAAAGTTGTATCCTGCTGTTGTGGGATTTAATGTCCTATAAATGTCTGTTAAGTCTAGCTCCTTTATAGTAATATTCAGATTCTCTCTTTCTTTATTGATCCTCTGTCTAGATGTTCTGTCCTTTGATGAGAGTGGGGAATTGAAGTCTCCAACTATTATGGTATTTGTGTCTATTTCCCTTTTCAGTGTTTGCAGTGTATTCCTCACGTATTTTGGGGCATTCTGGTTCGGTGCGTAAATATTTATGATTGTTATGTCTTCTTGTTTAATTGTTCCTTTAATTAGTATATAGTGTCCTTCTTTGTCTCTTTTAACTGTTTTACATTTGAAGTCTAATTTGTTAGATATTAATATAGCCACTGCTGCTATTTTCTGGTTGTTATTTGCATGAAATATCTTTTCCCAACCTTTCACTTTCAACCTATGTTTATCTTTGGGTCTAAGATGTGTTTCCTGTAGACAGCATATAGAAGGATCCTTTTTTTTAATCCATTCTGCCATTCTGTGTCTTTTGATTGGGGAATTCAGTCCATTAACATTTAGTGTTATTATTGTTTGGGTAATACTTTCCTCTACCATTTTGCCTTTTGTATTCTATATATCATATCTGATTTTCCTTCTTTCTACAATTTTCTCCATATCTCTCTCCTCTGTCTTTTCGTATCTGACTCTAGTACTCCCTTTAGTATTTCTTGCAGAGCTGTTCTCTTGGTCACAAATTCTCTCAGTGACTTTTTGTCTGAGAATGTTTTAATTTCTCCCTCATTTTTGAAGGACAATTTTGCTGGGTATAGGAGTCTTGTTTGGCAGTTTTTCTCTTTTAGTAATTTAAATATATCATCCCACTGTCTTCTAGCCTCCATGGTTTCTGCTGAGAAATCTACACATAGTCTTATTGGGTTTCCCTTGTATGTGACGGATTGTTTTTCTCTCGCTGCCTTCAAGATCCTCTCTTTCTCTTTGACCTCTGACATTCTAACTAGTAAGTATCTTGGAGAACGCCTGTTTGGGTCTAATCTCTTTGGGGTGCGCTGCACTTCTTGGATCTGTAATTTTAGGTCTTTCATAAGAGTTGGGAAATTTTCAGTGAAAATTTCTTCCATTAGTTTTTCTCCTCCTTTTCCCTTCTCTTCTCCTTCTGGGACACCCACAACACGTATATTTGTGAGCTTCATATTGTCCTTGAATTCCCTGATACCCTGCTCAAATTTTTCCATTCTTTTCCCGATAGTTTCTGTTTCTTTTTGGAATTCAGATGTTCCATCCTCCAAATCACTAATTCTATCTTCTGTCTCTTTGAATCTATCATTGTAGGTATCCATTGTTTTTTCTATCTTTTCTACTTTGTCCTTCACTTCCATAAGTTCTGTGATTTGTTTTTCCAGTTTTTCTATTTCTTCTTTATGTTCAGCCCATGTCTTCTTCATGTCCTCCCTCAATTTATTGATTTCATTTTTGAAGAGGTTTTCCATTTCTGTTCGTATATTCAGCATTAGTTGTCTCAGCTCATGTATCTCATTTGAACTATTGGTTTGTTCCTTTGACTGGGCCATATTTTCAATTATTTGAGCGTGATCCGTTATCTTCTGTTGGCGTCTGCGCATTTAGACAGATTTCCCTGGGTATTGGATCCAAAAGTTTGGAAGATTTTTCTGTGAAATCTCTGGGTTCTGTTTTTCTTATCCTGCCCAGTAGGTGGCGCTCGTGGCACACGTTTGTCTGCGGGTCCCACCAGTAAAAGGTGCTGTGGGACCTTTAACTTTGGAAAACTCTCGCCGTCCGGGAGGTTCGCTAGCCGTAGCGGCTTGGAGGAGTGCGAGCCGGCCCGGGGTCCGAACACGGGGAGGGTTGCTGGCCGCCACAGCCCGGGAAAGCGCCCGTCAGAATTTCCTAGTTGGCCCGGGGCGACAAGCGTGGCGAGAGGGCGCCAGCGGCAGCGGCCCGCCCGGGAGAGTGCACGTTCCCGGGAAGTCACGGGTTTGGAAAGGGCCTCCCCCACCCGTCACCGTTCTCCACGGCCTGGGGATTTCCGTTCCAATTCTCTCAGTTGGTCCGGGGGGCCGCGCGTGGTGTGGGCGCCAGCCGCCACGGTTTCAGGGGACCGCCTGTCCAATTCTCCCAGCCGGCCCGGGAAGGGGGAAGGGAGTGACTCCGGCTGCTTGCCGCCCCCCCCCCCCCCCCCCCCCCCCGGTGAAGCCCGCGCGGCTCGGTGATCTCACCCGAGTGGCTTCTCTCAGCCAGCCAGCCATTCCAGGATGGGGTACGCTGCCTTTTTTTTCTCTGTTGTGGCTTTGGGAGCTGTTCTGTATCGTTTCTACTCCCCTAGTAGCTGTCCTGGAGAAGAAACTAAGATCCGCGCGTCTTACTAAGCCACCATCTTCTCCGGAAGTCCCCAAAAAGTGAAATATTTTAGTAATGTGATTTTGGACTTGGCACCATAAGGGTTTTGAAAATAAATTCATCCACTAACTAAGCAGATTTTTTCCAGCAACTACGGTAAGACTGGTTGGGAATGAACTGTGTCTGAATAGAAATTAAAAAGGCTGTGGCTTGTCTTTTCAATTTTGGGGTTTATTGCCCTTTCCTCTACTCCTCAATTGTAGAATAACAAGGAAGGTGTAAGGAGAGCAGACAGGGTCTAAGGTAAGGGACAAACAATAAACACTAAATGGACCCTTCTGTCATTGAAAAATGTATCTTTATGTCTAAGGATATGAATTTAGAGAAAGCTCCTCATGGGTGTTGGTGGTAGAAATCTGCTGTGTTGCTGCCTTGATGTTCTTTGCTTAAAGCTATTCTGTTGGGTGTAGCCATTAATTGGAGAATTGATAGGCAGATATTTATTTATTTATTTTCCTTTCTTTTTCCTCATGCAAAAACATTTTTTGATTTGTACATTTAATTGGCCTCATTGTACACTCTAAGCATACCGAAATTATACCATCTTAGTCTTTATCCTCTATCTTTTCTTCTGGCTTCATACATGCCCCCAGCCCTCTTCTCTCTATCATATTCACTTTCAGCTTTGTTCAGCGTATTTACATTATTGTGCTACAAACAGGTAGTATTGTACTATCCATTTCTGAATGTTTACAATCAGTCCTGTTGCACGATATAATCTGTATTCCTTCAGTACCAATTGCCCAATCTCTACTTTATTTCAATCTCCAAGTTCACTCATTAAAGTTAGTTTATATCAGTGAGGCCATACAGTATTTGTCCTTTTGTTTCTGGCTCAGTGTAATGTCCTCAAGGTCCATCTGTTTTGTTACATGCTTCATGACTTTATTCTGTCATACAGCTGCATAATATTCCATCATATGTATATACTACAGCTTATTTAGCCACTCATCAATGGACATTTGGGCTGTTTCCATCTCTTGGCAATTGTAAATAATGCTGCTATAAACACTGGTGTGCAAATGTCCATTTGTGTCCTTGCCCTCATGTCCTCTGAATAGATACCTAGCAGTGGAATTGCTGGATCATATGGCAACTCTATACTTGGCTTCCTGAGGAACCACCAAACTCTCTCACACAACAGTTGTACCATTTTACATTCCCACCAACAGTAGATAAGTGTGCCTTTTTCTCTATATCCTCTCCAGCACTTGTCATTTTCTGTGTTTTTTTTTCTTTTTTTTTTTTTGTGCTGTATGCTGGGGTCACCTTTCATTATTTTTCCATTTGAGTATCCTGTAATTGCAGCACCATTTGTTGAATTTTTGTTTTTTTGGGGGGGAAGTACATGGACTGGGAATTGAACCTGGATCTCCTGCATGGCAGGTGAGAATTCTACCACTGAACTACTCTTGAACCCCTTTGTTTTTTTGATACTGGCTTTTGGAGAGTGAACATATATGTTTATCTGGAGAGCATGAGTCTTATGTTGGTACCTGAGAAAATGTGGGTATTGAAAACAAACAAAAATTGTTATAGTGGGGCTTTGCGTGATGGTAGAGTAGAGAAGGCAATCAGATAGGTATTAGGGTTAGGAGAAATAGGCAGTTACTAGAAAAGTAGATACCCCATTATTTGAAACTTGAAGTGAATCAGTAAGGACTTATTAGAGATAAGCACTCAGAAAGTCATAAATAAATGTCAAGAGAAGCCCAGGAGCTAAGATGAGCAGACAGGGAGTCAGTTATGAATCAGAAGCAAAAGGAGGACACTAGAAGGCAATGCCAATCTTGATTATTCTTCAACCAGTGGCTTTAATTTCATTCCTATTAGGGTAGTTCCAAGCCTATAGGAAAATCAATTAATTAACTATAAACAATTTGGAGATAGACTGATGGCATAAAGTTGAAGAGAGATCCTGGCTAGCATGAGCCAAACACACAAACGAGAATATGGGAAAAGTATAGTAAGTAAATTTATCTGGAGTGGAGAAAGACTGTTGGAGAAGAGGGATGCTGTAGGCAGTTCTACATGCGAACTTGGGGATTGTATTAGACATAATTTTAAGTTGCCAATAACACAAACCCTGGGTGATTTAAGCATAAAACATAGTTTAATAAAAAAATTTAGATAGAACACAGAATTGCCAGGAGATTCAGAAAACAAATTGAGATCCACACAACCAAATTACACTACTTAGGGGGACTGCTGTGGCTACTGCTGCCATTGATGCAGGGGGTTCCCAAGACCATCCCCAGACCATCTCCAGGTTTGATAATTTGCTAGCAGGACTCACAGGACTCAGCATATACTCATTTGTACAGCTATGATTTATTTACAGGCAAAAGAAACAAAGCAAAATCAGCAAGGAAAAAGGCATGTGGGGCAAAGTACGGTGGGAACCAGGCACAAAATTACAAGAATCCTTCCCAGGGTGTCACACAGGTCATGCTTAATTCTGCCAATAATGAGTTGGGATACAAGAGTTAAATGTTTTTTTGCCAGGGTAGCTTGTGCACAGGGTGCTTATTAGGGTCTGCTCAAATAGGCCTCCTCTACCTGGCATGTTCCAAAATCCCCAACTCCTGGAAAGAAGGCAGGTTTTCAACATTAAACATATGTTTGCACAAACATTTTAGACATAGTGAACCATTCTTAGCATGGAATGGTGGGAACCCATTTCCTTCTGGAAAAAGTGATGCCTATAATTAGAATATAAATAATAATAAACTGATTTATTTGCATGTAATTTCCTTTTATACAAAAGTATTCAGAGAATATAGAATGAATTTTTAATGCTGCAGGCCAAATTTGCTATGTTTGTTCTGTACAGTATTTTTAAAACAATTGAATTTGTAGCCTACCTTTAAAAATTAGGAGGCTTCCTGTATAAGTCTTGTTTTCTGGAATTTTTAAAGAAAGAACAACATGATCTTACAGCACTGGGCTTGTATTCTCTGAAGGCAACAATTGCTGGAGCAGCGTAATAGCTGCCCACTTCAGAAGTAGGCACTTCTAGGTCACCTTAAATCCTACCTATTTATGTTATCTTCTTTGCCTGTATATAGGTTGAAGCTATGACTCTTGATATTCTGTGTATATGATATTCTGTAGGATATCTGGTAGATAAGATACTCTTCCTCCCATGGTAATGGAGGAGATAAATATAATATAAGGGAGAGAATCATAAATTATATGAGAAAGAATGATTTTGTGCTCAGTAAACATCTTTTTAATGGTCATAGGCTGCTGGATTTCCAAGCACTTAAGATAAATAGACTTTTTTTTAAACTTTTTTTATTAATTAAAAAAAATTAACAAACAAAACATTTAGAAGTCATTCCATTCTACATATATAATCAGTAATTCTTAATATCATCACATAGTTGCATATTCATCATTTCTTAGTACATTTGCATCGATTTAGAAAAAGAAATAAAAAGACAACAGAAAAAGAAATAAAATGATAATAGAGAAAAAAAACTATACATACCATACCCCTTACCCCTCGCTTTCATTTACCACTATTTCAAATTGAATTTATTTTAACATTTGTTCCCCCTATTATTTATTTTTATTCCATATGTTCTACTCTTCTGTTGATATAGTAGCTAAAGGGAGCATCAGACATAAGGTTTTCACATTCACAGAGTCTTATTATGAAAGCTGTATCATTGTTCAATCATCATCAAGAAACATGGCTACGGGAACACAGCACTACATTTTCAGGCAATTCCCTCCAGCCTCTCCACTACATCTTGAACAACAAGGGGATATCTACTTAATGCGTAAGAATAACCTCCAGGATAACCTCTCGACTCTGTTTGGAATCTCTCAGCCATTGACACTTTGTCTCATTTTACTCTTCCCCCTTTTGGTCAAGAAGGTTCTCTCAGTCTCTTGATGTTAATTCTCAGCTCATTCTAGGGTTTTTTCTCAGTCCTTTGATGCTGAGTCTCAGCTCATTCCAGGATCTTTGTCCCACGTTGCCAGGAAGGTCCACACCCCTGGGAGTCATGTCCCACGCAGAGGGTGGGGAGGGTGGTGAGACTGCTCATCATATTGGCTGGAGAGAGAGGCCACATCTGAGCAACAGAAGAGGTTCTCTTGGGGGTGACTCTTAGGCCTAAATTTTAAGTAGACTTGACCTATCTTTTGTGGGGTTAAGTTTCATGTGAACAAACCCCAAGACTGGGGGCTCAGCCTATAGCTTTGGTTGTCCACACTGCTTGTAGAGAATATCAAGAATTCAACTTGGGGAAGTTGAATTTCTCCCCACTCTCACCATTCCCCGAAGGGGGCTTGCAAATACTTTTCCAGTCACTGATCAAATCATTCTGGGATTCATCGGGGGATCACTCTGGACAAACCAACAAAATCTCATGTGCTACCTGAGATTCCAAGTACTTATGACATTCAATCAAACTATCTACATGAGTTATATTAGGAAATGCTCTAGTCAAAATCCAAATTTTGTAACAAACATTTTTTGCTTTAGTCTCACACATAATGTGACATTTTAAAGTATTAGTTATCCTCTATTTTCAGCACCCTGCAATAATGACAATCCTTTGTTCTTCCTCATGTAAAAACATTTTTTAAATTTGTACATTGTACATTTCACTATTATTATACACTCTAGGCATTCCTAGATTATACCATCTCGATCTTTAGCATCTATCTTTCTTTCTGATTTCAAGGATAAATAGACTTTTTATTCTCTCGAAACCTCTATATCAGTGTAGGAAACTTAATAACACATTACACACAGCCTTAATTCTGCCTAAACCAGGTATAAAATCTGAATCTGTCCATTTAAATAAGAACTCCTGAGAAAGAATGATATGAAAGGGAAAACAAATGATGCCATATATTTCTTTTTCTTTTTCATTAAAAGTTCTGAAATGCTATTCATGAACTGTAGATTAACATTTCCCTTTACCTGTTTTTTTTATTTTACTTGACTGTGCAACAGTTTACCAGTTATTACCACTAAAACTTTTAGACAATTGTAGAAGACATCAGTAGTTCTTTCCATATAACACCCTTCCCCTCATTTTCTGATAAAACCAGCACTCTAGGCAAACTACACACATATGAATACCTCATGTTAGCTATGTGGTCTGAAAAGTTGAGCCACTTTCTTATGCTCTCAGCTTTTGGCGACAGGGATTAGTTCAGTGATCCATCCTGAGCCAATCAGAGACTTTTCTGTTTCTTGTTTTAGTTGGGACATTTTCTCGGCCTTAGAACTGTAAACTAGCAACTCATTAAACTCCCCCTTTAAAAAAGTCATTCCGTTTCTAGTATATTGCATTCCAGCCGCCAGCAAACTAGAACACCCAGTCATACCCCCTAGCTCTGGGAAAGTGCTGACCTGCACAGCCAGGCCACATCTGCCCCCAGCCCATGCAGGCATAATGCCAACCTGCTCTCTAGCTCTGCGCATGTTCATATAACTTTCATAAATAAAAAAATGGGATGGCTAATGACATGTAGGAGATCTAGAAGATACTAGAAGAGCATAAAGAGGAATTTGAAAGAATAAATAGAAAAATAGCAGATATCACAGAGATTAAAGATGCCATAGACCAAATAATTTAGTCCAGCACATTTTTGAAGACTCTGTTAGGCATTTATGAAATTATAAGTGAATTTAGACTGTTTTTCATAGAATTTCAAAGTCCAGAGAGAAATATTAGATAAGTACACAAAGCTAGAATAATTTAGAGCCATGAGTCGCACAGTAAAATTGTAAAGTAGTTAAAAGAGGGAGCAACTGTTAGGTTGAGAGAATTAGAATGGTTTCCCTGGAAGTGGTGGCATTTGAGTTGGATTGGATTTCAATGGATAGATGTGTAGGAAAGTCATTCCATGCCAATGGAAAGGATAAAAGCATTAAGTTTGGAAAGCACGGCATAGTTTTCAATAGTTGTATGTAGTGCAGTTTGTCTTGTTGGTGGAGGCGTGTCTGCTGGAATGGGAAATCATGGTTCTATTGTGGAGAGCCTTGAATGTGAAGGTCATCTAGCTGTATTTGACCTGGTAAACATAAGGGGGTTGTTTTAGTTTGTTAATGCTTTATATAAAGGGAATTTATTAAGTTACAAGTTTACCATTCTAATGTCATAAAAATTTCCAAACTAATGCTTCCCTAGAAAGATACCTTGACTCAAGAAAACTAATGGGTCTGGAACACCTCTCTCAGCATGTGGCTGGCATCTGCTGGTCCTTTGGCTTCTGGTGTCAAAATCTTCCCTGGGGGCATTTTCTTTCTGCATCTACAAATGTCTCTGTCTGTGTTGTCTCTAAATCTTTTTCCAAAATGGTTCCTTCTTAAAGGACTCCAGTATGCAGATTAGGAACCACCTTGAATGGGTGGAGACACATCTTCATGGAAACTACCCAATCGAATGTTTCACCCACAGTTGAGTGGGTCACATCTCCATAGATACAATAAAAAAGATCCCATCCTACAATATTGAATTGGGATTAAAGACTATGGCATTTCTGGGGTACACAACAGTTTCAAACCAGCACAGGAGTAGTATTGAATACTTTTGTGCATAGAGATGCCATAATCTCAGAATGATAGCTGCATTTCAAGATTAGTTTTACAGTAGCATCTGGGTTTATGTGAGGAATGCCAAGACGCAAAAACATTAATTAAGAGGATATTATAATTGTCAAGTTTAGAAGTGATGATTACCTGAAATAGATCTGTGCATGTGGAAAGGAGGAGTTAGAAGCCAGGTAGAAATGAGTTGTTGGGAGAAGAAGGAATCAGAGATAGCCCAGAAGTTTCTAGCATAGGCAATTAGTTTGATAGTAACAGTAATAACTATCTCATATTAGAAGCTGTATCAACTTCTTGCATTTAGCACATAAGCCAAATATCTTATATATTACTTTAAATAAAGCACTAAGTTTGTTCCTGTTGCAGTTTTTCTTCATCTTCACTACTATAGTCAAAAGACCACATAATTTGGAGTCCACTAGATCTGGCTATAAATCTACACTCAGCTGTTTCGTAGCTATGAGACTTGAAGAACATACTTAACCTTTCCACTCTCAATTTTGTCATTTCTAATATGAATATAATAGGATTAACGTCTTATGATACAGATGAGCATTAGGTGAGATAATTAATTAGAGCAACTGATAGACTGCCTCTGATATAGCAAGGACTCAGGAAATGCCTTTTAGTTGTAGGCACTGATCTTTTAATGTGCTGCCTAAGCCTACACAAATCCTAAGCCACTCCTTACCAGGGAGGCAGAACATGACAAGTCTCATTCTAACCCAATAATGGAGACTGGCTTATCTGTGGTAAATTCTTAGTTCTATTTATTTATGACCTCTTTGGATTCTGCACGTTTTGTTATTATTTCCTTGTATGCATGACTTAGTTTCTACCTATATTTCTTTTCTTAAGAAATTTAATTATTTTTACTGTGGTAAAATACATAGAACATAAAATCATTTTAACTATTATAAATGCACAGTTCCTTGACATTAAGTGCAATTGACAATATTATGTAATTTTCACCACTATTTCCAGACTATTTTCATCATGCCAAATAAAAATTCATACTTATCTAGCAAATAAATTCCCATTCCCCTGTCCTTCCACCCCTAGTGACTGCTGTTGTGCTTTCTTTCTCTACAAATTTGCTTACTCAGAGTATTCATATGTGAAAAATCATACAATATTTGTCCTTGCATGTCTGGCTTATTTCACTCAATATGATGTCTTTAAGTATCATCCACGTATTCTAGCTCTAGCACTTCACTTCTTTTTATGTCTGAATAATATTCCATTATATGAATATACCACATTTTGTTTATTTCTTCATCTGTGATGGACACTTGGGTTTCTTCCTCCTTTTTGGCTTATTGTGAATAATGCTGCTATGAACATTGTTTTAACATATTTGTCCAAGTCCCTACTTTCAGTTCTTTTGGGTATATACCATTAGTGGAATTGCTTGGTCATATGGTAAAACTATATTTAACTTTTTGAACCACAAAACTGTTTTCCACAGTGGCTGCACCATTTTACATTCCTACCAAGAATGTACAAGGATTCCTATTTCTCTGCATCCTCATCAACTCTTATTTTCACTGTTTAAAATGATAGGCATCATAGTAGTTGTGACATGCTTTCTCATTATCATTTTAATTTGAATCTCTCTATTGAAAATGATGTTGAGCATATTTATTGGCCATTTATATGAATGTCTTCTTTGTGGAAAGTTTTGAAAACAGGAAATGTGAGTCCTCTAACTTTGTTCTTTTTTCCCCCCAAGATTGCTTGTCTATTTGGGGTCCCTTGAAATTCCTATGAATTTGAGGATCAGCATTGCCATTTCTGCACTAAAGGCTGTTGGGATTTTGGTGACATTGCATTGAATTTGCACATAGCTTTTGGTAGCATTGACATCTTAACAATATTAAGTCTTTCAGTCCATGAGCATGGGATGTCTTTCCATTTGTTTGTCTTTAATTTCTTTCAGCTATGTTTTATAGATTTCAGCATACAAGTCTTTCAGCTCCTTTGTTAAATTTATTCCTAACTATTGTATTCTTTTAAATGCTGTTGTAAATGGAAATAGTTTCATAATTTCCTTTTCAAATTGTGTATTACTGGCATATAGAAACCCAAATGAATTCTGTGTGTTTTCCTTGTATCCTGCAAGTTTGTTGAATTTATTTATTTCTTTAAGTTGCTTACTTGTGGATTATTTGGCATTTTCTATGTGTATGATATGTCATCTGTGAGTAGGAATAATTTTACTTCTTCCTTTTCCAGTTTGGATGCGTTTTAATTCTTTCTCCTTGCCTAATTTATCTGGCTAGAACTTCCAATACAATGTTGAATAGCAGTGTAGACAGAAGGCATCTTTGGAAGAAAGGTTTTTGTCTTGCACCATAGAGCATGGTATTTCTGTGGGGTTTTCATAAATGTCTTTTATCATGTTGGGAAGGTTCCCATCTATACCTAGTTTTCTGAGTGTTTTTAGCATGAAAGGATATTGGATTTTATCAAAAGTCTTTTCTTCACAATAGAGATGATCATTTTTTTCTTCACTATATTGATGTATGAATTACATTAATTGATTTCTCTAATGTTGAAACGTCCTTGCATTCCAGCAAAAATTCCCATTTGTTCATGGTTTATAACCCTTTTACCATACTCTTAGATGTGATTTGCCCATATTTTGTTAAGGACTTTTGCATCTATACTCATAAAGTCTGTAATTTTCTTTTCTCGTCCTGTCTTTATCTGGCTTTGTATCAGATTAATTGCTGGCCTTGTCGAATGAGTTAGGAAGTAATTCCAGTAATCCCTTCTATTCTATTTTTGGAAGAGTTTGAGAAGGAATACTGTTCAATTTTCTTTAAATGTTTGGTACAGTAGTGAACCATCTGGCTATGTTCTCTGTTACCTTAAAGCAAGGATCACCTTTTCTTATGATCCTTTCTAAAAACACTTTCTAAGAACATATTCATTATTTCCTCCTAAGGCCTCTTTGGAAGTATGTTTAGCATCCATATTTCTACCAACAGTGTTTCCAAGCAATCTAGGCTATTTCTATGAAGCCCTCATAATTCTTACAGCTTGTACTCATTACCCAATTCCAGAGCTCTTCCACATTTTTGGTATTTGCAACAGCAGTTTCTCACTCTCCTGGTACTGTTTAGTTTCCTCATTGCTAAATCAAATACCATGCAATAGATTGGCTTAAACAATGGGAATTTATTGACTCATGGATTTGAGGCTAGGGGAAGTCCAAAATCAAGGCATCATTAAGGCATTGCTTTCACCAAGAGGACCGTGGCATTATGGAACTGGCTGCCAGTAGTCCTTGGTCCTTGGATTTTCGTCACATGTCAAGTGCACACGATGGCCTCCTCTGGCTTCGCCTCTCATTTTTGAGTTTCAGTGGCATTCAGCTTCTGGGAACTCCCTTTGATTTTCTTTCTCTCTCTGTGAGAAAGTGCTTCAGTAGCACCAAAACAATACATGAGGAAGGAATAATCTTTGCAATAAATGGTGCTTGAACACCTGAGTATCTATATACAAATTAATGCAGCTGAATTCCTAACTATACCATACATAAAAACAAACTTAGAATGGATCATATACTTAAATTTAAGAACAAAAACTGTAAAACCCTTAGAAGAAAATATAGAAATAAGACTTCATGACCATCAGCCCTTCTATGACTTCTTAGATATAATAATAAAAGTATAAAAAACAAAAGAAAGATTAAATAAATTGTACCACAACAAAATTAAAAATATTTGCATTGCAGATTATACTACCAAAAAGTGAAAAAGACCAACCACAGAATGTGAGGAAATTTTTATAGGTCATATATTTTATAGGGAATTTTTATATAGCATATATAAAGAACTCTTAGAACTCAATAGTGAAAAGACAAATAACCTAACTAAAAATGGGTAAAGGACATGAGTAAACATTTCTCAAAAAAAAGATATACAAATGGGCAATAAACACATGAAAAGATGGTCAGCATACATTTTCCTCAAGGAAGTGTAAATCAAACCACAATGTGATGCCACTTCACACTCTTTAGGATTTCTAAAATAAAAAGGTGAGATAATAAGATATCTTGAGGAAGTGTAGAAATAGGAATCCTCATACATTTATGAGGTGGGGTGTAAACTGGTATAGCTGTTTTGGAAAGCAGTTTGGCAGTTCCTTAATATATTAAACATGGATATACCTTATGTGCTGGTTTGAAAGGATGTATGGACCCTAGAAAAGCCATGTTTTAATCAAAATCCCATTTTGTAAAGGCAGAATAATCCCTATTCGATACTGTATGTTTGAAACTGTAATCAGATCATCTCCCTGGAGATGTGATTTAGTCAAGAGTGGTTGTTAAGCTGCATTAGGTGACGACATGTCTTTACCCATTGGGGTGGGTCTTCATAAATCTCTGAAGTCCTATAAAGAGGAAACATTTTGGAGAGTAAGAGATTCAGAGAGAGTAGAGAAGAACAACATAGCCACGAGAAGCAGAAGTCCACAAGCCAGTGACCTCTGGAGATGAAGAAGGAAAACACCTCCCAGGGAGCTTCATGAAACAGGAAGCCAGGAGAGAAAGCTAGCAGATCACGTTGTGCTTGCCATGTGCCCTTCCAGCTGAGAGAGAAACCATGACTGTGTTCACCGTGTGCCTTCTCACTTGAGTGAGAAACCCTGAACTTCATTGGCCTTCTTGAACCAAGTTGTCTTTCCCTGGATTCCTTTGATTAGACATTTCTATAGACTTGTTGTAATTGGGACATTATCTCAGCCTTAGAACTGTGTAAACTAGCAACTCATTAAATTCTCCTTTTTAAAAGCCATTCTGTTTCTGGTATATTGCATTCTGGCAGCTAGCAAACTAGAACACCTTATGATTCAACAATTCCACTCCTAGGTGTATATTCAACAGAAATGTAAACATTTGACTACACAAAAACTTGTTCATAAATGCATGAATATTTATAGCATCTAAAAATAGGGACAGTCTGAATATACATTCCCAAACAATGGAGTATTATTTGACAACAAAAATAAATGACTTATTTTTGCATGCTGGTACATCTATGAACCCTGATAACATTGTGCTAAATAAAAGAAGTTAGTCACAAAGACCACATGTTGCATTATTGCATTTATATGAACTGCCCAGAATTGGCACATACATAAGGATTTGCCTAAGGGTTCGGGAAGGGACTAATGGAAATGATTTCCAATGATTAAGGGCTTTTGGAGCTGTTAAAATGTTTTAAAACTGATTATCCTGAGGGTTACACAACTCTGAATATTCTAAAACCATTAAATCATATACTTTAGATGGATGAATTTTATCTAATGTGAGTTATATCTCAAAAAAGAAGTTTTACAAAAAGGTTTAGAAGCCCTGGTTTTAAGTCTAGTGGAAGGGAAAGCTTATAACTGTCAAAATATGTGGTGATTATATAGTAGAAAGTTTTCAGTTGTACTGAAAATAATGGAATGAACTAAATAAGTATGTGATGTCCATTAGATGGGAAGAACCTTTCTATTCAGAGAGCACTGCTTTGAGAGCCTTTTATAGGTACCTTATTGGGTTATCTGGGAGTCAGTGAGTTTTGATTTCAAAACTAGCAAGAAGAGCTGACCATAAAGAAGACAAAGTAAACTGACTTGTTAATCTCTTTATAAGAGATTTATAATTGTGAAATATTTAGTGCCACCCAATCTTAGTTAAGATTTTGCAATATGGTTGGGACTGTGGAAGGAAAAGGGAGATATATACTTTCAACTATTTTTTTATGTTTATAATGTACTTACATTGTTGAGATCTATTGTCAGCAAGAATGAATAAACCGTTTTCTGGGAGCACATAGCTATATAGGCTTCTAAACCTTTTTGTAAAACTTCTTTTTTGAGATATAACTCACATTAGATAAAATTCATCCATCTAAAGTATATGATTTAATGGTTTTAGAATATTCAGAGTTGTGTAACCCTCAGGATAATCAGTTTTAAAACATTTTAACAGCTCCAAAAGCCCTTAATCATTGGAAATCATTTCCATTAGTCCCTTCCCGAACCCTTAGGCAAATCCTTATGTATGTGCCAATTCTGGGCAGTTCATATAAATGCAATAATGCAACATGTGGTCTTTGTGACTAACTTCTTTTATTTAGCACAATGTTATCAGGGTTCATAGATGTACCAGCATGCAAAAATAAGTCATTTATTTTTGTTGTCAAATAATACTCCATTGTTTGGGAATGTATATTCAGACTGTCCCTATTTTTAGATGCTATAAATATTCATGCATTTATGAACAAGTTTTTGTGTAGTCAAATGTTTACATTTCTGTTGAATATAAGCTATGTGCTCCCAGAAGTGAATCACCTATATAAGAACACTGGGGCAGTCTGTCCTGCAAGAAAATACTTGCAAAATGAAGTACTGCTTAAATGGAAGAATTACTTGATCAATTTTGGGTGGTCAGTATGCTTTCAGAAAGTACATTAGGAACCTCCAACCACCATAACCTGCATTATGTTGCTGGTATTCTTTTTCAACCCTGTATCACTGTGCACGATTATATAGCAATTACTAAATCTCATAACTGCAGGCCACAATTATATACCTATTTGCCCCATGTCCTACAGTGCTTTCTGACTATCCAGAACAGCAACAATTCTGGACAAAGTTTATAACTCTTAAAAGCTTCAGGTAGTCAATGCTCCCTGTCAGATTCAAGTTGTTCATTAACACAGTAATAAAAAGGAACACATATTCTATACTCTTAGTAAATGATTTATGTTGATGGTACTTTGAAAATTTATCCTCATTATTACTTGCCGTGTGTTGGATGGTCAGACATTTGCCTTTTGATGTCAGCTCACTTGTTCTTTTTCTCCAGCATTAATTATATGTTTGAATAAGTTAATGTCAGCTTAGCATATAGCCGGCATCCTCAAAAATTAGTCTCAGCTAATAATTTAACGTAGACATCCTTTCTAAGGAAATCTTTCCTAAACAATCTTCTGAATTATTGGCATGTTTTTTTTTCCCCAGCATTGATGTTTCAGAATTTCCTAGCATATTGTACAATTTTGTATTTTAATATTCCATGAGTATTTCTCAAAGGAGAAGTTTATATGAGTCGTTCCTTTTCAACACATTCTCTCAACTCTTTTGATGATTACACTCTATTTAAGTGATAAAACCATGTTATCAAGATAAATGAACTATTTTTCAAATGAGTGTTTTTCTGTTTTTCTCTCAATAAAGATAACTGCTTGGTATATTTTAAAAATAGGTACAGAATCTGCAGCCAGATGCTGCAGCCCAGCTTCTTGCCTTCCTCCCGAGACAATATGAGCTTCACCACCTGCTTCACCACCTTCTCCACCAACTACCAATCCCTGGGCTCTGTCCAGTTGCCCACTCATGGGTCCAGCCAATGAACAGCACAACTAGTGTCTTAAGTGGATGCAGGTGGCTCCGGCTCCTTGAATCTCTGTGTCCTGTCCCTCTAGCTCCAGGGGAGTTTAGGGGCCTGGGGGCCTGGCTGGCAGTGTGGGCAGGGGTCTGGTGGTGATGGACGGTATCCACGGCTAGGAGACCATGCAGACCCAGAACAACCCCCTGGTTTCCTACCTGGACAGGGTGAGGAGACTGGAGACTGAAAATCATAAACTGGAGGGCAAAATTCAGGAACACCTAACAATGAAGGGACCCTAGGTCAGGGACTGAGGCTGCTACCTGAAGACCATCAAGCAACTAAGGGCTCAGATCTTTGAAAATTTCGCATATAATATCCACATCCTTCTGAAGATTGACTGCCCGACTGGCTGCTGCTGACTTCAGAGTCAAGTAAGAGACTGGGTTGGCCATGTGCCAGTCTGTGGAGAATGACATTCACAGGCTCTGCAAGGTCACTGATGACACCAGCATCACTCAGCTGCAGCTGGAGATGGAGATCGTGGCTCTCAAGGAGGAGCTGCTGCTCTTCATGAAGAAGAACCAGGCGGAGGAAGTAAAGGACCTACAAGTCCAGATTGCCAGCTCTGGGCTGACCATAGAGGTGTTTGTCCCCAAGTCTCAGGACCTCAGCAAGACCATGGGAGATATCCAGGCCAGTATGATGAGTTGGCTCAGAAGAACCGAGAGGAGCTGGTTAAGTACTGGTCTCAGCAGACTGAGAGCACCACAGTGGTCACCTCTTAGTCCGCTGAGATAGGAGCTGCTGAGATGACACTCACAGAGCTGAAATGTACTGCCCAGTCCTTGGAAATAGAACTGGATTCCATGAGAAATCTGAAGGTCAGCTTGGAGAACAGCTTGTGGAAGATGGAAGCCTGCTACGCTCTGCAGATGGAGCAACTCAACGAGATCCTGCTGCACCTGGAGTCAGAGCTGGCACAGACTCAGGCAGAGGGGCAGTTCCAGGCCCACGAGTACGAGGCCCTGCTAGGGCCAAGATCAAGCTGGAGGCTGAGCTTGCCACCTACTGCCGCCTGCTAGAAGACGGAGAGGACTTCAGTCTCAGTGATGACCTGGACAGCAGCAACTTCATGCAAATCATCCACAAGGCCACCACCTGCAGGATCGTGGATGGCAAAATGGTATCTGAGACAAAGACACTAAAGTTCTGGGGCTTCAAGGCAGCAGATGCAGGGTGCCTTTTGGGGAATGTGTGGCCTATAAAAAACTTATGCATCTTCAATAAAAATAGGTACAGTGAAGAATAACTTCTTTCACTTACTAGTTCAGGGTACTTTGCACCATTAGTAAGTGAAAAAATCAGAGGCTTTGGATATTTGGATTCCAGGACAATCTGTGTAAGTTAATGTATAACGTAAATCCTATAACCCTGCTGTGATTGGTTATATTTGTCTAGAATGAATTTTATGAGAAAATTAAGGCGTCCGTAACATTCAACCTTGATAAAAATAATTTTGGAGTAGCATAAGGCACTGCCATGAGGGACACCTACCACAGGTATTTTTGGGTGCTAAAAGCAGCATCCGTGTACATTTATAATTCCAAAAACAGTTTGTCTTCAGAGAATGGGTGAAATTTATGTAAGAAGTCTGGAAAGTTCATGGTCTTCAGCTGTGAAAACATTTCCAAAGTAAACTGAATTTATATTAATCTCTTCATTTAAATAAATTCTCTTGTGTTATTTTTAGGTTACTTCCACGGTTTGCTGTGGGAAAATAAGACAAGGTAGAATCAGAGTCTTTGGCTTGAGTAAAATTGAAGAGGGATTGAATCCCTCTTCAGTTGAAGAATTAAAGAGCATATTATTTGTTATTTAACACTTAAAAATTTTTAAGGGAGGGCCGGCAACAGTAGCTCAGTGGCAGTGTTCTCGCCTGCCATGCCGGAGATCCGGGTTCGGTTCCTGGTGCCTGTCCATGTAAAGAAAAAAAAAAAAAAGGTAAAAATCAACATCAATCCAGTTCTTCCTTCAGCTCTAGTGCTGGCTTTGATTAAGTTTCAAACCACTATTAGAGTTTAGGGACTTTTTCTTAATACAAGTATTTAAAAAGTATTAGAAAACATGAAAAATATGGCTCATTATTTAGAAATGTTCTGAAAAGATTGAAGAACATAACCATAACACATCTTTTTTATACAATGAGGGTGGATTTCACTGAACTAAAATTATGATATATAGGAATATTCTGAATAGTCTAGCAGGCAAAAAGAAAAAAAAATTGCTTGTGATTGAACTAATCACTTATGCAACTAAAGAGGGAACCCAGTTTTTTCCATAAGTCACTTACTTTCCCAACCAATATTTATGCCTATTATGTCTTAATCTTAAGCATTTTATTAGATGTTACAGGCCAAAAGTGAATTTAGAATAGTCTCTGCATTTAAGAAATCAAATTCTAATAGTAGATATAAATGCCTAAATAAATCATTAAAATGTTGCTTGGACAGTGTGCTGGTTTGAAGCTACTAAGTACTACAGAAAAGCCATGTTTTAATACTATGAGATTCAAACATTCAATCTTGTGAGGGCGGCCATTTCTTTTACCTGATTCAGTATTGCAGGACAATAGATTATCTCCATGGATATGGAGATGTGGCACACCCAATTGTGGTTGTGATCTTTTGATTAGATGAAGATGTGACTCCACCCATTCAAGGTGCTTCTTGATTAATTTACTGGACTCCTTTTATAGAGAAACATTTTGGAGAGATCTCAGAGCTGAGAGTAGATGTAGATGCTTGGAGAACAGTTGCTTCAGAGTTGACAGATCCAACATGAGACCCAGATGTTTGGAGATGCAGGGCCCAGAGATTGTTGTCATGCACCTTCCCATAAGATGGTAAGCATGCCAGAACCCAGAGTTTTGTCCTGGAGGAGCTAAATACAGGCCCACAGATGCCAAGTGAGGAACACCCACAGTAAATAGAGGCTGAAAGCAACGGAGCCGAGGAACAAGGGACCAGCAAATGCTATCCACGTATTTCCCCAGATGACAGAGGTGCTCCAGATGGCATCAGCCTTTCTTGAGTGATGATAACCTCATGTTGGTGCCTTAGCATGGACATTTTCTTGGCACTGGAACTGTAGACTTGTAACTTATTAAATTTCCTTTTAAAAAGTCATTCCATTTCTGGTATATTGCATTCTGGCAGCATAACAAACTATTACAGACGGTGTTATGATAGAGAATATGGGCAAAGTATGCATGATTGTAAAGCAGTTAGCTTCATATGGGGCAGAAAGGGAAGGTTTTTCCAGCATTTGTTTGAGCTTTGAAAGAAGGGTAACTTCCGTGCCACATGGACAAGGTGTCAAGGAGTGTTTCATGAAATGAATACAATAAATGCTAAAGCTTTCAGCAGGATGAAAAATGAAACAAAAGCAGGATGTATATGGGAACCCTTGACAAGCTCTCTGAGCCAGCAGATTTAAGGAGTTTGTGTGAGATGTTAAGGATTTCTGGAGATGAGAAAGGAAAAGACACCAAGACTTATCAGCAAAGATATATTTGATCAGATATCCTTATGTGATGTTTTTAGTGAAGGAGAGGACAGTTTAAAGCTTTTTAGATTGGGGGACTAGATAAATTATAATGCTGCTAATCATGATAGGCAGTACCTAGAAAGAAGCACATATTTTACAGAGGAAAACATTTGGCCATGGAAAGTTTGAGGAAGTTATGGAACATTCACAAGGACAATTTATTTTGTATAAATTCATGTTTGTCCAGTGGCAGCTTGTTCAAGCTAGTAATATATTATTAGACTCCAAATGGCATTGTTAAACCCTCTGAAAGTGAATCTAATGGTATTGTTAACTTGATGAGATAGTCATATTATCCAAAATATTGCATTGGAGGAATACCGTTTTTTGATAATAGCAACATTGAGAGAAACTCTTTGGCTAATTTATCAAAAGTATAAAAAAGACAGGCATCTATTTGTAAATTCAGAGACATTATACAATACCTGAAGAATTGGCCCTTGTGTAGGGAGTTGTGCAAGAATACTATTATTAAAAGAACAGTGTCAGTGTATTGAAAGGCAGTCAACTCTAGGGGCAAGAGTTCTTTCTCCTTTGTAATGATCATGGTGACAGTTTATTAGATGGTGTATATGCCAAGTCAGTTTGGTTCAACAAACATCTGATGAGCATTAACTCTGTACAAGGCACCATTACTCACAGCCTTTTCCTTTAATACTTAATTTTCTCAAGACTTTCCATATTCTCTAATATCTTCCTTGAGTATTCTGGCAGTTTACTTTGGTTTTTGAGGTACCACTAGGACATGAGCTACTTGTGTCAGATATCTGTTTGAATTGCAAAAGATTCCAGAACACAGACATCATGCAGGTTATATTTGGCACTTCGATGGTGTGAATGAACTCATGGAGAGCTTACTGAGGGGTGACACTGGAGATACTGAATCTTTTAAGAGAGTCATGGATCGGGGTTCCTAGATGTCTCTTTTTTTCTGCAGGTAAAGTTTTTAATACATAATAAAGAGCTTCTTGGTGTGATTGAGAAAACAAATGGCTGGGATTCAAGAGATTCTACCTCAGTTTTAGTACCAGTGAGCTGTGATCTAGTTCTAATGGAGCTGTTAAATGTGGTTTAACAGCTTATTAAATGTGGCTGTTGACCTGGAACAATGAACTTAGTTATCACAGGCACATATGCACAGAATTTTGCATGTGATTTCAGAAGTCCACAGAACTTCTGGAGTGCAGCAGTGGACACTGAACTATAAGACCTGTTCTAGTTTGCTAGCTGCTGGAATGCAATATACCAGAAACGGAATGGCCTTTAAAAGGGGAATGTAATAAATTGCTAGTTTGCAGTTCTAAGGCTAAAAACATGTCCCAATTAAAACAATTGTATAAAAATATCCGATCTAAGGCATCCAGGAAAAGATACCTTGGTTCAAGAAGGCCAATGAAGGTCAGGGTTTCTCTCTCAAGTGAGAAGGCACATGGCGAAACCAGTCACAGTTTCTCTCTTGGCTGGAAGGGCACATGGTGAGCAAGGCATCATCTGCTAGCTTTCTTTCCTGGCTTCCTGTTTCATGACGCTCCCTGGGAGTTGTTTTCCTTCTTCATCTCCAAAGGTCGCTGTCTGGTAGGCTCTGTGCTTCTCATGGTTATGCTGTTCTTTTCTGCTCTCTCTGAATCTCTTATTCTCCAAAATGTTTCCTCTTTTATAGGACTTCAGAAACTTATCAAGACCCACCCAAATGAGTGGAGACACGGCTCTACCTAATCTAGTTTAGCAGCCACTCTTGATTAAATCATATCTCCAGGTATATTATCTAATTACAGTTTCAAAGATACAGTACGGAATAGGGATTAGAAGAAATGGCTTCCTTTTACAACATGGCTTTTTGAGGGTCCATACATCATTTCAAACCAGCACAAACCTTTTAGGCATTTCTAGCTCCAGAATTTTCTGACTGTATGATGCTTATGATCTTGAATTCTGTGATGCTTTATTTTTATTTAGTAGCTGCTCTAGATGGGTCATCTCCGACTCTTCTAGGGTGGTTTATGATTAGTTAGCAGGCTAGCTGTGTTGATTTGTTCCATGGCAACATTAAGCACCCCTCAGTAATTCCCAGCTTGGTTTATGCATACACTATATCTATTTCTTGAAATTTTATCATTCGATGTACTATGAAAACATTGGAAACATCTCAAAGCACTGACTACGCCAAGGAGAAAATGTTACTTCTATTAATGCTTTGGCTCTCTCTCTGTGGATATTAGACATTGATAATATATTTGGCTCATTTCTTGTCTATTTTCATGATCATGACTGTAGAAAAGTCCAGATTATAGGAAAGAGATATAAATTTTCTCTAAATGCTAAAGAATATATTCATTGATACCAGCTTATGTTATATCTTATTTACTTATCTTTTGGTTTGGATAAAGCAAAGGATTATGTGGCCCTCTATCTGCTTATGTGATCATTTGCGTGATACTCAAGGTAAGAATTGTTAGTCTTTAATTATTCTTAGTGTTATATTCTAAGGTTTCTCTATTGGTTTATTACTATCCTTGACCTTGATGAGATTACCTACAATTCTGTTATTCTGTTGGACTCCGCAATAATGGAATAATTAAATAATACTGAACCCAAACAGTGTGGAGCAGTTCTATACCTTTTCCTCTTTACCTTACAAACCTCTGCATTCCTGCAGAACTTCTCAAGGATTATAGCACTCCAAGAAGCTAAGCATGAGGCTATTGGGAATTAAAATCTAGACAGAATGTGTTCACTAATACATTAATGAATTGCTCCTAAGGGATCAAAATCATACCATAGGTAGCAGTTAGATACATTTCTTGCCCCCCCCCCCACTATTTAACTGTTCCATTACTTGCTTATGAAAAAAAAAAGTGTGATTCTCTGATTAAGCTAGTTATTTCCAAAAAGCCTATACTTTTAGAATCTTTTTTTAACATTTGCATAGCAATAATTTTCCACAATATGATATTTTAATAGATGATATGCAAACAGGTGATACTTTTTAGAATCATCACTTTTCTTTAATTATATAATGTCTAACATTACATATATTCAGCTTTATATTTATATTAAAATTTGTCCAGTCCTGGAATTTGTTGTCATTGGGGCCTGAAAGAAGAGACATTGGGGCCTGAAAGAAGAGATTTTCTTTCTGACCTGAGATACTACTTTTTTCTTAGGTTACTTTACATTTAGCTTAGAAATTTCTTCCTTTATTTGCTTCCAATTCTTTCATATGCTTCCTTCTAGGTCATATTATGACTTGAACATACCTCTATATATCACTATTCTTGCACTTGTTCCACTTTTTGAATACTTATCTTCATAAGTATCTGTGTTCTTTCCTAGATGGTGGGGACCTTCTTGATGTCCTCCTTTTTGATGGGGACTTGGTTTTATCTATCTTTTTGTCTTTTCAACCTGGCACAGATATAACACTCAATAAATAAGTATTTTTCACTGTGTAGTATAGTTCCATGAATTTTTAAAATATTTTTTATTCTGTTACCATATATACAATCTAACATTTCCCTTTCAGTCATATTCAGAAATAAACTTCATTGATATAATTATGTTCACAATGCTGTTCTACCATCACCACCCAAAATATTTCCATTATTCCAGATAGGAACTCTATACATTTTAAGTCTTAACTACCCAGTGCTTATTATAATTGTTTCAAGGCAGTGATATCATACAATATTTGTTCTTTTGTGTCTGATTTAATTCACTGAACATGATGTCTTCAAGGTATATCCATATTGTCTCATGTATTAGGACTTTATTCCTTTTTATAGCTGAATGATATTCCATTGTACGTATATACCATATTTTGCTTATCCATTCATCAGTTGATGGAAGTTGCTTCCATCTTTTGTCATAACTGTGTTGTGGATAATGGTGTTATGAACATCAGTGTGAAAATATCTGTTCGAGTTCCAGCTTTCAATTCTTTTGGGTATATATCTAGTAGTGGGATTGCCAGATCATATGGTAGTTCTATGCTTAGCTTTCTGAGGAGTTGCCAAACTGCCTTCAACAGCAGCTGCACCATTTTCCATTGCTATGAGCAATGAATGAGTGTTCCTTCTCTCTGTATTCTCTCCAACACTTGTTATTTTCTCCTTTATTTTTTAAAGGAGCCATTGTAATGGGTATGAACTGTATCTTATTGTGGTTTTGATTTGTATTTGCCTAATGGCTACTGATGCTGAGCATATTTTCATGTGCTTCCTGCCCACTTGTATACCTTCTTTGTAGAAATGTCTATTCATGTCTTTTGCTTTTCTTTTTTTTTTGCATGGGCAGGCACCAGGAATCGAACCCAGGTCTCCAGCATGGCAGGCAAGAATTCTGCCACTGTGTCACCATCGCACAGCCCTTTTGCCCATTTTTTAATTGGGTTGTTTTTGTTGTTAAGTTGAAGGATTTCTTTATATATTCTGGATATTAAAACCTCATCAAATGTGTGGTTTCCAAATGTTTTTTTCTCTTTTTGTAGGTTGTTGTTTTACTTTCTTGATAAACTTCTTTGAGGAACAAAAGTTTTTAATTTTGATGCGGTCCCATGTATCTGTTTTCCCTTTTGTTGCTTGTGCTTTGGCTATAAAGTCAGAGAAACCATTGCCTAGCACATGGTCTTGAAGTTGCTGCCCTATGTTTTCTTCTAGGAGTTTGATAGTTCTTGCTCTTATAAAGTTTATGATCCATTTTGAGATGCTTATTGTATATGGTGTGAGGTAGAGCTCCTCCTTCTTATTTTACAAATGGAGATCCAGTTTTCTCAGCATCATTTGTTGTAGAGGCTATTCTTTCCCAAATGAGTGGTCTTTGTACCCTTGTCAAAAATCAGCGGATCATAAATAAGGGGTTGTCTTTTGGATTCTCAGTTTGATTCCATTGGTCTATATGTCTGTCCTTGTGCCAGGACCATGCTGTGGCCTTTTAATAAGTTTGAAGATTTGGAAGTGGAATCCTTCAATTTCATTCTTTTTCAAGATGGCTTAAGCTATTTGGGACCTCTCACTCTTCCATATATTTTTTTGTTGATGTTCGGTACAGTTCCCTTTATTAATGGCACATGACAAGACAGGGTCTCTGAGTCTCTCCCTTTCTTTAGGGTGACTGGGATGGAAGCTGTGGAAGGTGGGTTATTCTCAGTGTTGGGAGATTGATTTGGTGCTAGGACTACTCAGAAGCTGACTTCCTCTCATGCTGTTTTTTTTTTTTTTTTTTTTTAACATGGGCAGGCACCGGGAATTGAACCCAGGTCCTCTGGCATGGCAGGCAAGCATTCTTGCCTGCTGAGCCACCGTGCCCTGCCCATCTCATGCTGTTTTGGGGGCTGGTGGTCTAGGAGCCTTTCACTCTTTTGAGGCCATGTAAACCATAATGACCACCACACTGTTACTGTAGCCAAATTCATTGTTATACCTGAAATAAGCTTGATGAAGTAGTCATTGAGGGCAATCAAAACAGTAGATGTTACTGTTAAAGATGGAACAGTAGATGTTATTGTTAAAGTTGCAGGAGACAACCTGGTCCTCAGTGTTTCCAAGGATGCCTTCTAGAGGAAACTCTCACATCTGCTTCACCACCTTCTTGATTTTGTCATATTTGGCTGCTTTCTCTAGGCAACAGATCAGATCCATAATGGACACGTTGGTGGTGAGGAGGTGGAAGGCTATGCTGGTGAGCTTCACATTTAGTTGAATGATCTTGCCTACTCCCTTTGCATGCCAGTAGATGCAGGGATGATGTTCTGGGCAGCCCCATAGCTGTTATGCCACATTTCCTCAGAGGGGTCATCTGCATTTTTCTTGGTTGCAGTGATGGTGTGGACAGTGGTCATGAGTCCTTCCATGATGCCAAAGTTGTCATAGATGACCTTGGCCAGGGGAACCAGGCAGTTGATGGTGCAAGAAGCATTGCTGACTATCTGGAGGGAGTTGTCATACTTCCTGTGGTTCATGTCCATCACAAGCATGAGGTCATTGGCCAAAGGGGCAGAGATGATGACTCTTTTGGTGCTAGTCTTCCACTAATCCCCACTTTCTCCAGGGCAGTAAAGATACCAGTTGGCTTCACAACATATTTGTCATGAGCATTAACCCTTTGATGTTGGTGAGATCTTGTTCCTGGAAGATAGTAATGGGATTCTTACTGATGATAAGATTCCCATTCTAAGCCCTGACGATGCCTTTGAATTTTCCATGGGTGGAATCATACTGGAACATGTAGACCATGTAGTTGAGATCAGTGAAGAGGTCATTGATGGCAATAGCTTCCACTTTGCCAGAGTTCGCAGCAGCCTTGTGACCAGGTGAGCAATATGGCCAAAATTGTTTATCCCATGTGCTGTTTTGAAAGGATGTATGGACCCTACAAAAGCCATGCTTTAATAGAAAATCCCATTTTGTAAAGGCAGAATAATCCCTATTCAATACTGTATGTTTGAATCTGTAATTAGATCATCTCCCTGGAGATATAACCCAATCAAGCATGGTTGTTAAACTGGATTAGGGGAAATGTGTCTCCACTCATTTGAGTGGGTCTTGATTGGTTTACTGGAGTCCTATAAAAGAGGAAACATTTTGGAGAATGAGAGATTCAGAGAGAACAGAGCAGAACAACATAGCCATGAGAAACAGTCTACCAGCCAGTGTCCTTTGGAGATGAAGAAGGAAAATGCCTCCCGGGGAGCTTCATGAAACAGGAAGCCAGAATAAGAAGCTAGCAAATGATGCTGTGTTTGCCATGTGCCCTTACAGATGAGAGAGGAACCCTGACCGTGTTCACCATGTGCTTTTCCAGATGAAAGAGAAACTCTGTGTTTGATCGGCCTTCTTGAACCAAGGTATAATCCCCTAGATGTCTTACATTGGACACCTCTATAGACTTGCTTTAATTGGGACATTTTCTCGGCCTTAGAACTGTAAACTACCAACTTATTAAATTCCCCTTTTTAAAAGCCATTCCTTTTCTGGTGTATTGCATTCTGGCAGCTAGCAAACTAGAACATCCCAACCTTCAGCATCATGTCTCAGGGAGGCAGCTGGCACTGCCTGAAAAGATGAGACCGTTAAGTGGGGAGGAGCAGAATGCCCTGAATATATGAATTTGATGATTGGCTATTCCATTTCTACAAAGAAGGTTGCTGGAATTTTTATTGGAATTGCAATGAATCTATAAATTGCTTTTGTTAGTATTGGCATCTTAACAATATTTAATCTTTCAGTCCATGAACATGGAATATCCTTCCATTTATTTTAGTTTTCTTTAATTTCTCTTAGCAGTGTTTTGTAGTTTTCTGTGTAGAAGTCCTTTACACCCTTGGTTAGATTTTTTCCCTAAATATTTTATTCTTTTAGTTACTACTATAAATGGAACTTTTTTCTTGATTTCTTCTTCCAATTGTTTATTGCTTGCATATAGACATGCTACTGAGTTTTGAGTATTCATCTTGACCCTATCACATCGTGAATTCATTTATCATTTACAGAAGCTTTGTTATGGATTTTTCTGGATTTTCTCTGTGTAGGATCATCTCATCGGCAGATAGGGAAAGTTTTACTTCTTCTTTTCCTGTTTGAATTCCTTTTATTTATTTTTCTCGCCTAATTGCTCTGGCAAGATCATAGAATACAATACTGAACAACAGTGGTGATTCTGGGCATCCTTGTGTCATTCCTGATCTCAGAGGAAAAGATTTCAGTCTTTCACCATTAAGTAGGATATTTGCTATGGGCTTTTCATATATGTCCTTTATCATGTTGAGGCAGTTTCCTTGTCTTCCTAGTGTTTTTATCAAGAAAGCACACTGTATCTTTGTTAAATGTCTTTTCTGTAACAATTGCAATGGTCCTGTGGTCTTTTCCTTTCATTCTGTTAATATGGTGGGTTACATTAACTGATTTTCTTATGTTGAATCAACCTTGCATTGCTGAGATAAATTCCACTTAGTCAGAGTGTATAATTCTTTTAATATGCTGTTGGATTCAATTTGCTAGTACTTTGTTAAGGATTTTTGCATTCCTATTCATAAGAGATCTTGGTCTGTAGTTTTCTTTTCTTGTGGTATCTTTATCTGACTATGGTATGTAGGTAATGCTCACCTTGTAGAATGAGGGAGTTCCCACCCTTCAAGTTTTTGGAAAAGTATGAGCAAAATTGGAATTGTTTACTTTGAATAATTGGTATAATTCCCCTGTGAAGCCATTTGTTCCTGTGCTTTTCTATGTTGGGTGGTTTTTGATACTGATTCAGTCTCTTTACTATTAATTGATTTGTTGAGAGCTTCGATTTCTTCTTGAGTCAATGTAGACATTTGGGGTGTTTCTAAGAATTTTTCCATTTGATCTGGTTGTCTAATTTGTTGTTATACAGTTGATCATAGTATACTTTTATATTCCTTTTTTATTTCAGCAGGTTTGGAGGTAATGTCCCCCTTGTCATTTCTGATTTTCGTTATTTTTGTCTTCTCTTTTTTTCTTTTCAGTCAATTTCATCAACTTTATTGATCTTTTGAAGAACCAACTTTTGATTTTGTTGATTCTCTCCCTCTCTTTTTTTTCAATTTCATTTATCTGTTTTTTCCATCCTGCTGTTCACTTTGGGTTAGGTTTGCATTGTCTTCTAGTTATTCCAGGTTAATGTTAGGTGTCTAATTCAAAGTCTTTCATCTTTTTAAATGTAAATCTTCCAAGCTATAAATTTCCCTCTCAGCACTGCAGTCACTGCAGTATTATGTTTTGGTATGTTGTATTTTGATTTTCATTTGCCTGAAGATAATTCCTAATTTCACTTGTGATTTCCTCTAACTCATTAATTGTTTAAAAATTTGCTGTTTAATTTCCAAATATTTGTGAATTTCCCATTTCTTTTGTTATTGATTTCCAGCTTCACTCTGTCACAGTTGAGTAATATACATTTTATGAGTTCATTATTTTTGAATTTATTGAAACATGATCTGCGACCCAAAACATTGTGCATGAGAAGCACAAAAACTTGAGAAGAATGTGCATTCTATTTCTGTTTGGTGCCTTGTTCTCTATATGTTTGTTAAGACTAGTTGTTTTAGTATGTGGGCTAGTTTGAACTATTATGTACCCCAGAAAAGCCATGCTTTAATCCTGATCCAATCTTTTGGGGCAGCTCTTTATTTTAATCCTGATTCAACATTCCAGGGCAGAAACTTTTGATTAGAATATCTCCATGGAGATGTGACTTGCCCAGTTGTGGGTGTTACCTCTTGATTAGATGTAGATATGACACCGCCCATTCAAGGTGGGTCTTGATTAGTTTATTAAAGTCCTTTAAAAGGGTAAACATTTTGAAGGAACCTCAGATGCAGATGCAGACATAGACATTTGGAAGAGCAGATGCAGATACTTGGAGAACAGTTACTTTGGAGCTGACAGAGCCAACATGAGACCCACATGTTTGGAGATGCAGAGTCCAACAGATGTCACCATGTGTCTTCCCATGAGATGGTAAACAAAACTCAGAGTTTTCCCAGAGGAGCTAAAGGCCTACAGTTGCCAAGTGAGGAGCTCCCACAGCAAACAGAGGCTGAAAGCAATGGAACCCAGGAATAGGGGACTAGAAGATGCCAGCCATGTGCAGTCCCAGCTGGCAGAGGTGCTCCAGATGGCATTGGCCTTTCTCGAGTGAAGGTAACTTCCTGTTGGTGCTTTAGCTTTTGAACATTTTCTTGGCACTAGAACTGTTAACTTGTAACTTACTAAATTCCCTTTTAAAAAGCTATTCCATTTCTGGTATATTGCATTCCAGCAGCTTAGCATACTAATTCAGTTTGTCATTTCAGTCCTGTACTTTCTTATTGATCTTCTGACTACATGTTCTATCCATTATCCAGAATGGTATGCTAAACTCTCAAACTATTATTGTAGAAACCTCAATTTCTCACTTCAATTATCAGTGCTTGCTTCAAATATTGTGGAGCTCTTCTGTTAGGTGCATATGCATTTATAATTGTTACATCTTCCTGTTGAATTGTCCCCTTTATCAATATATAATGACCATCTCTGTCTCTTAGCTGTTTTTGACTTACAATCTATTTTATCCAATAATAAATATATTATTGGATATATAATTAATATAATCAATCCAGATCTCTTTTGTGTACTACTTTCATGGTATATATTTTTCCAGTCTTTCTCTGTTGACCTACTTCAAACTTTGATTTTAAGGTGAGTCTCTTGCAGACAACATACAGATGGATCACGCTTTTTTGTCCAGTCTGCCAATCTCTGCCTTTTGACTGGAGAGTTAATTCATTTACACTTAAAGTCACTACTGATAATATAGAACTTCCTTCTGCCATTTTGCTATTTAGCCTTTGGAAGTCTTAAACCTTTTTGTTCTTCACTTCCATTAGTGCCTGCTTTTATATTTATTTGCTTTTTTGTGTTTATCATGATTGAGTTCCTTCTTACTTCTATCTGTATATATTTTTAATTGTTTTCCCTTTGGTTATCATTTAGTTAAAATTTGACATCCTAAATATACAACAATCAAATTTGGTTTGATACAAACTTAACTTCAATAGCATGCACATATACTGTTCCTATACCCTTCTGTTCCCCCACCATTTTTTGTACTTGTTACTAATTATATTTTTGAGTATTCCATATTCAAAAACACAGACTTATCATTACTTTTTATGCATTTGCATTTTATTACCTGTAGGAAGTAAGAAGTAGATTAACATACCAAAAAATACCTTACAATAATACTGGCATTTATAATTACCTAAATGTTTACCTTTACCACAGGTCTTAATTTCTTTATGCTGCTTTGAATCACTGTATAGTGTCTTTTCCTTTCAGTCTGAAGAACTTTCTTTAGCATTGCTTATAGGGTCGGTCTAATGGTGATAAACTCCCTCAGCTTTTTTTTTTAATCAGAGAATGTCTTCATCTTCTCCTCATTTTTGAAGGAGAGTCTCACTGGATATAATATGCTTGGCTGGCTGTTGTTTTCATTCAGCACTTGAAGTATTTTGTGCCATTGCCTTCTGGCTTCAATGGTTTCTGATGAAAAATCAGCTCTCAATCTAATTGGGACTGCCTTGTATGTAACACGTTGCCTTTCTCTTGCAGCTTTCAGAATTATTTCTTTGTCCTTTGCATTTGATAGAGTAACAAATACATGGAGAGGTGTATTTTCCTTCATTTTATCTTTTCTTCATGTTTTCTTCATTTTCACATCTTTTGTTAAGTTTGGGAAATTTGCTGTCAGTATTTCTTTGAGTATTCCTGCCCCTTTCTCTTCTTCTGTTTCTGGGATTCCCACAATGTGTACATTTGTGTGCTTGATGGTGTCTCAGAGCTGTTTTAGACTATTTTCACTTTTAATATTTCTTTTTTCTTTCTGATTCTCAGGCATACTCATTTCAAGTATCTTGTCTTCAAGTTCGTGATTCTTCTGCTAGCTTCAACCTGCTCTTGAAACCCCCCTGGGCATTTTTCACTTTAGTTATTATGGTCTTCAACAGCAGTAGTTTTGAGTGATTCCTTTAAAAAAATATATCTCTTAATTTTGACTCTCATATTGTTCACTCATTGTTTTCCTGATATCCTGTACATCTTTCTCTGTACTTTTCTTCATCTCCTTGAGCATTTTTGAGATCATTTTTTAAAGGCTTTTTTTCAGTATGTCCACAATTTTGTCTTCTTTGTTGGTATTTTCTGCAGTTGTATCCTATTCCTTTGGATGGGCTATCATTTCCTGTTTCTTTGTCTTGCACTCTTTTGTTGCACACTGTACATTTCAGTACTTAAAAAATGTTAACTCTGGGATTTACTGCTAGGGATATCTGTTTCTTTTTTTGTTGTTGTTTTGTTTGTTTTTTTTGTTTTTTAACCAGCTGGTACTAAGAGAGGGATTTTCTTGAGTTTCAACCCTCTTATCAGGAAGGTGTGCCCAAGGTGAATAAAATCTGTCGGGTTCTCCCTGTCTTTCTGGGCCTCATCTTGTCCTGGGCTTTTGCTTATTAGTTGCTGTGGAGTTCCCCTGCTTATAAGAGTTTTGTTTCCCAGAAGCCAGACCTCACTGTCCTATGTATTTGACACCAGCTGGTCTCTGTCCCAGACTGTCTACCTCTATCAGTTTTTATACTTCTTTGCTTATCTTTTGCTGCTTTTGCCTGGAGGCAAATTCTGGGAAGAGGGTCACTCAGGGGGGACTTTCCCAAGTCTCTCTTTCCCAGCTGTAGCAGAACTAGGCCCTACGAAGGGGGAGCTAACATTCTGCATCTTTAGATTTCCACTGCCTCCCCCTGTCTGGAGAGGGTTAAAACCATGGCTGCTGCCACTTTTCTCCAGGATGGGTTGAAACAATGTCTGCCTCAGAGCTGGGGCCCAGGGATCCAAATTTGCTTGTCAAAAGCTATGATTGGTGATCAGCTGTGCTCAACTCTGTGCTTGGGGAAGACGAATATATTCTTTTTTGTCTCCATCAGCTAGCCAGGGACTGGACAGTAGCCTGCTGCTAGAGTGTGGGATGGGTGCTAGTTGCCACCACATGGAGAGAGTAGTTTGTAGTTTTTTACTGTAAGTTATCTACCTGTACTTCCTGCTCTTCCCTGGATCTTGTATAGTATTCTTTTGGACTCCTGAGTTTCCAAACAGTTGTTGTAGACAATTCCTGCCTGTTGAATAGTTGTTCTGATTGGAGGACTGAGTCCTGAAGCTCCCTCCAATGCCATCTTCCCCAGAAGTTCAGTAAGTTTACTTTGAATGAATAAGTGATAATTTCACTGCTATTTATTGCTTGTACTTATTTTGAAAGTTAGGGATTTTTGACTAAAATATGTAACAATGCATTTCATTCTAACATTTTCAGACATAGAATATTTAATATCAAAAATTTAAAGGACTTCTGGGAAGATGGCTGACTACAGTAGCTCGAGATTAGCCCTGCTCCATGGAAAAGTTAGAGAAGGAACAGGAGGGTGACTGAGGTGGCAATTCAGGTGTGCAGCTGACCTGGGAGAGCCTTCTGCACCACATGTGGCAGTCCTGGTTGCAGAGGTTGAGGAAATGAGAGGCAGAAAGCTGGAGCCAGGTGCAGAGGTGTGGCGCCCACAGGAGTGCATAGATGGGAACATAGGACTAGGAAGTAAGCCAGGCCATGTTCTTTGGGTGCACTACCCTCACCAGCGCAGCCCCATGACCAGCGACTCACCGCACACCCCACGCACCTGAACCTCTTCACCAGCTCCCATTACCCGCACTTCAGGGGCCCTCACCCCACTAGCCCCCAGTGCACGTACCTGACACAAACCCACACCCCAAGTGCAGCTCAGCCTACCACTCTTGCACCCCTCTTAGAGGGCTGCCTCCCTCTCCCTGTTCCCTGCAGGCTGTTGGCAGCACATAAATGTTGTAGGCACTGGCCTCCACACCTAGGCTATCTCTACCCCCTTGCCCATACTGTTGCACAGCCTTAATCCGCTCTCCCTGAGCTCAGCACATCCGTTTATGGCACTCCCAGGCAAGCACATACGCACAGGATCCCAATCACATCATTCAGCTCTGGGAACAGCACTTTATAACAGCCCTCAGCCTCACTTCCCAGCTCTGAGAAAGTGCTGACCTGCATAGCTGGATCACATCTGCCCCTAATCTATAAAGGCATAATGTTGAACCATTAATACAGCTCTATGCATGCGCACAAAGGGCCCCATGCCTTAGACCAGCACACACCAGGGTTACGCCCCCAGATGAGTGCACCCACACAGCTACATCCTTCCTGGCCGCTGGGCACCTATGTTTACAAGCATCAGTTTAACATCCCCAACCTGTGCCCATACCTGCCCCGAAACAAAGAGGTCCTTTAATCCTGTATAGATTATTGTGATGCCTGGAAACATCCTAGAATATGTTAAGCAAATAATCAAAAAGCATTGGCAAAGTTCCCTGAAGGAGAGGAGAAAGACTATAGAACTAGATAACCTTACCATCAGGGAATCCCCTGATACTATATCAAACTTTAGGGACACCCAAATCAAAAGGTCATGCCCTCGATCATGAGGCTTACTCTTGTGAAGCTTATGTAGGAAGCGGAGAAGCTTAGACTACCTATAGGCATGCCTAAGAGTTACTTCTGGAGGACCTTTGTTGTTGCTCAGATGTGGCTTCAGTCACTCTAAGCCCAACTCTACAAGTGAAATCATTGCCTTCCCTCTGACATGGGACATGACATCCAGGGGTGAAAGGATCCTCAGGTATGAATCCAGACCTGGCACTGTGGGATCAACAATTACATCCTGACCAAAAGGGGGAAAAGAAGTGTAATTAATATAGTATCAGAAGCAAAGAGAGAGTTCAAATAGAGTCTAGAGGCTACTCTGGAGGTTGATATTATGCAAGCTTCAGGTAGACCTTGCTGCCTTAACCTGCCAACCTCCAACCAGGACCATTCCAGCCAGTCCTAAAAAACACCTAGGGCAATATATAAGATTCCACAAGGGTTCCAGGCACTAGAGTAACTTTCCAGAAACCTACAACCTCCAGATGGGTCTCTGGTCCAGATAAGTCCTGAAACCTAGCCCAGCCTCTCGAGAACATCAAATAGTTCCATCTCCCTGCCCTATATGAATGACAGACCTTCCAATATCAAAAATTTGGAATTGCCATAGCCCAAACAACCCCAAAGAGAAGTATGGAAAGATCAAAGCTGATGGTGGAATTATACATAGAAGATAGGACTTAACAAATGAATATGAATGTTGAATCATTAAATTGATATATCGTCTAGCCTCCAGTATTTTAGAGCAGCTAGAAGTAAAAACCTAAAATCATGAAATTGTAATCCATATCAAAGTTTGAAATTATGTTCTACAATTGATTGTGGTGCTGTGCTTTGAAATTTATAGCTTTTTTATATATATGTTATTGTTCACAAAAAAAAGAAGGAAAAAAAGTCTATTGTGGTGATAAAAAAGTATTTAAGTCCTCTATCCTCCTATATTCTGGAGCAGCTATAAGGAAAAATATGAGAGGATTGTATGGTAGCCCATGACAAACTCTGGGATCTGTCCTATAACCACTTTTTGAAGAGTGCTTTGAAAGCTGTTGCTTTTTTATTTCTTTGCTTTGTATATATGTTATATTATACAATAAAAAATATTTTTAAAAAATTTAAAGATGGACCTGATGAGTAGTATCTTTGGAATGAGAAAAAACAAAACATTTTTACACTAAACATATTAAGTGATTCAAGTGAAAATCAGTAAATCCTAATGTTTTAGTGGGCTTGTGTCTTTGGTTTTCATTTTTAGCTGTTTTATTGATGTATAGTTGACATACCATAAACTGGACATATTTAAAGTATACAATTGGATAATTTTTTCATAGCTACAAACCTATGAAAACCAACACCACTGTAAAAATAATGAACATACCATCCCTAAAAGTTTCTTCATGCCTCTTTGCAATCCCTTTTTCCTGCCTCTGTTCCCGGTCCCCAGATAACTAACTACTAATTTGCTTTGTCACTATATATTAGTTTGCATGTTCTAGAACTTAACATAAATGGAATTATATGTTATGCACTCTTCTTTGGCTTCTATCAGCATAATCTTGAGTTTCATCCATGTTGTGGGTATCAGTAATTTATTCTCTCCCTTTTTTTTTATGCATACGCAGGAACTGGGAATCATACCCGGGTCTCTGGCATGGCAGGTGATAATTCTGGCTGCTGAGCCACTGTGGCCTGCCCTGCTTATTCTCTTTTAATGCTATTATTCCATTATATAGAAATGACATAATTCTTTAATCCATAGATCTATGATAAAAATATGGGATTTTCCAGCTTGAGGCTGTTACAAATAAATTTGTATTGAGCATTTATGTACAAAATTTGTATGGGGGCGGGCCAAGGTGGCTCAGCAGGCAAGAATGCTCTCCTGCCATGCCGGAGGACCCGGGTTCGATTCCCGGTGCCTGCCCATGTTAAAAATATATATATATGTATGGAAGTATGCTTTGATTTCTTTTGGAAAAATATTTAGGAGTGGAATGGCTGGATTTTGTGGTAGGTATATATTTAACTATTTTTTTTAAATCAGCTTGCATGAAAGATCCAGTCCCTTGACATTCTTGCACACTTATTATGGTCAGCCTTTTTAATTTTAGCTGTTCTAATAGAAGTAGTATAGTGGTATCTCATTGTGGTTTTAATTTGAATCTACTTAATTCCGATAATGTTCAGCAGCTTTTCATTTACTTTTTTTGCTGTCCATTTATCTTTTTAGTTAAGGGTGAGTTCAAATATTTGCCAATTTTTTTTTTTAATTAGTGAAGTTGTATGTTTACAGAAAAATCATGCAGAAAGTACCAAGTCCCCACATACCCCTCTCACAGTTTTCCCTAATATACACACTCTGCATTAGTGTGGTACATTTGTTACAATTGGTGAAACACTATTATTATAATTAAACTATTATCTATAGTCCATGGATTACATTTTCATTCACTGTTTGTGTTGTACAGTCCTATGATTTTTTAAAAATATATTCTCATAAACATATATACAACCTAATATGTTCCATCTTAAACACTTTCAAATATACAATTCAGTGGTTTTAATTACATTCTCAATGTTGAGCTATTATAACCACCATTAGTTATCAAATTTTTTCCATTACCCCAATCAGAAACTCTGTAACAATTGAAGCATTAACTCCCCATTCCCTACTCCCACCCCAGCCCCTGATAACCTGTACTCTGGTTTCTGACTCTTTGAATTTGCTTATTCTAATTATTTCATATAGAAAGATAAAATAATATCTATCCTTTTGTGTTTCATTTATATTTCAAATAACAGGATATCTTCATGGTTCATCCATGTTATAGCATATACCAGAATTCTATTTCTTTTACTTTTAATAATTTTCCATTATATGTACACACCATGCATTTCATTTATCCATTCATTTGTTGATGGATAGTTGGGTTGCAACCAGCTTTTGGCAATTATGAATAAAGTGTTCATGAACATCTTTGTGCAAATCTTTTGCCAAATTTTTATTTCGGTTATTCTGTTTTTGAGTTTTAAGAATTCTTTATACATTCCGGATACAGGTCCTTTGTCAGATATGCAATTTGCAGATATTTTTTCCTGGTCTATGGGTTATCTTTATATTTTTTTCGTAGTGACTTGAGAAAAGCACTTTGAGGAAATTCAGTTTCTCAGTTTGTTTATTTATGGATTATGCTTTTATGTTATCATATTGAAGAAATCTTTGTCTAACCCAAGGCCACAAAGATTTGTTTTATATGTTATTCTAAGCTATTATATTTTTAAGTTTTAAATTTAGGTTTATGGTTCATTTTGAGTTAATTATTTTATTTGGATTAAGGTATGAATCAACTTTCCTTTCTTTGCATGTGGGTTTTCATTAGTTCCAACATCAATTGTTGAAGATGTTATACTTTCTCCACTGAATTATTTTTCCTTTGTAAAAATAATTTGTCCTTGTTTATGGGGGTCTCTTTTGAAATCTCTATTCTGTTCCATTGATCTACTTTCTTATCTTTGAGCCACTATTACATTTGAGTGATTAGTCTAGCTTTATAATGAGTCTTTTAAGCAGGTAGAGTTAACTCTTCAATTATGCTCTTCTTTTTCAAAGTTGTTTTAGGTATTCTAGTAGTTTTGCTTTTCTAAATTAATTTTAGAATCAATTTAAATTATTAAAAAGACAATTTTGAGATTTTGATTGGGACATGTTAAGTCTATAGATCGATTTGGGGAGAAGTGATATCAACACTATTGAGCCTTCTGTCCGATGAACAAGGTATACGCCTCTCTGTTTGATTTTTCTTCAAGATCTCTTAGGATTGTTTTGTAGCTTTAACTTTATAGATCTTGAGCATCTTTTTTTTTCAGATTTATCCCTAAATATTTCATTTTTATATGATTTGAAATGATGTTTTTTTCCAAATGTTAATTTCTGATTATATTTAGAAATAAAAATAATTTTTATACTATTTATTGATCTCGGATCCTGCAATCTTGCTAAACTCACTAATTTCTAGTAACTTTCCTTTGTAGATTACAAGTTGGGAATTGTCTGTATAGATGATCATGTCCTCTCTGAATAAAGACAGTTTTGCTTCTTCCTTACCAATCATGTCTTTTAGTCTCTCCCTCAATCCCTTTGTTTCGGTTTGAAATCCTGGTGCAGGGTTGTATAGGAGTGATAATACCAGATATCTTTGATTTGATCCTCATTTTAGGAGGAAATCATTTATTCTTTCACCATTAAGTATGATGTTAAATATAGGTTCTTTTTGTAAATGCCCTTTTTCAGGATGAGGGTATTCCCTTCTACTCCTAGTATGCTGAGAGTTTTTAATATCATTGGATATTGAATTTTGTGAAATGATTTTTCTGTGTCTATTGAAATAATTATGTTTCTTTTTCAATCTGTTAATTTGGTGAATTATAGTAAGTTTTTAATGCTAAGTCAAATGTGCAGTCTTGGGTTAAATGCCATTTTATCATCATATATTGTTGTATTCTATTGGCTAAAATTTTGTTTTGAATTTTTTACATTAATGTATATGAGGCATATTGTCCTCAGTTTCTTTTATCTGCATTATAATAGTAATAGAATAATCTAGCCTCATAGAATGATTTGGAAAATATTACCTTCTCTTCAATTTTCTGAAATATTTTGGGTTATTATTTCTTTCTTAAATATTTTGTAGAATATTCCAGTGAAGTCATCTGGGCCTGGATGTTTATTTGTGAAAGGATTTTAGCTGCAAATTCAATTTCTCTCAAAGTCATAGGAGTATAAATGGTTATTTCTTCTTGAATGAGCTTTGCCACTTAGTGCAAAAGAAATTTTCTTTCATCTAAGTTGTAGAATTTATTGTCATACAGATTTTCATAATATTTTCTTATTATCTTTATGGTATCTGAGATATTTGTAGTAATGCCATATATATGCTTTCTGATCTTGATAATTTGTGTCTTGTCTCTTTTTTTCCTAATCAGTCTGGCTAGAAGCTTATCTTTTTTCCCTCTGGTGTTTTCAAAAGAATCAGCTTTTGATTCCTCTTTTGTTTTTGGTTTTCTATTTTACTGATTACTATATTCTTTATTCTCTTTTTTTCTTTTACTTAATCTGGTTTTTAACTTTCTCTTCTTTTACTTGTTTTATGAAGGTGGGAGCTGGATTCCTTGTTTCATGATCTTCTATTTTAATATAGGCACTTAGTGCTACCCATTTTCTCTTAAATACTGCTTTAGTGACATTCCACAGCTTCTGATATCTTGTGCTTTTATTTTTATTCTGTTCACAATACTTTTTAATTTCTCTTTTGGTTTCTTCTTTGATCCATGGGTTATGTTGAAGTGTATTATTTAGTTTTTCAAATATTTGGGGACTTGTCCAAGGAAAGAATCTTTAGATTATTGATTTCTGAATTAATTTCATTAACTTCACCAGTGGAAATTTTGTTTGGGGTACTGTTACGTCTAATCCTTTCAGTTGGCCTTTCAAAGGGCCTCTGGTGATTTGCTCATATGCATGAGCTCCTCAGTAGCAGGGAATACTGAGGGAGACCTCTCCAAGTCTCTGCAGTTCTCTCTCGCCTGTTCTCCGAAACTCTATTCTGCAACTTCCTCCCTCTTTGGTCTCCCTGGATTCCTAGTTCCATTTAACTCTGTTCAGGAACTCTGTGAGTCCCTGCATGAGTTACTATTTGCTTTGCTACAGCCTGCAAAATCTCTCAAAGTAGTTAACTGGGAGATTTAGAGATCTAAATCCCTGTCTCTCAGGGATTATTTTCTTTGTTGTCTTATTTCCATTGTCTTAAAAAACTGTTGTTTTGTGTATTTTATGCTCATGGAATGTAAATCGGGTCTCTGTTGTTCTGATATCGTCATAAGTGAAAGTCTCCTGTTCATGACATTTTGAATTTTTATTTTCTGTGTTGAGTTTTGTTATCTAATACATTTTGTCAGACACATTTCTATGTGATCTACCCAAGAAGTTAGTAAGTAGCTATGCTAAGAAAATTCCCTGGCAGAGGGAGTACTGACAGATTCTGCCCTTAGAATCTCTTGAGGCTGAGATTATTTCATTTTTGCTTCTAGATCAGAACTATGAGGTTTCAGTGAATTATTAGTGAAAATAGTATTGCAGATCTATTTTAATGTGGCTAAAAATGATTTGGTACATAAAGATATCATTTCAGTTACAAAGAAAGTACATTTAGATGGAATAATTCATTCCTCAGCAATGCCTGGTAAGTGAATTTTTATTTTGTGTAAATTCTTGGTATAAAATCTTGTGTAATATGTATAAGTGTTTTGTTTTCTAAATTTTTTACCTATATTTTATGAGAAGAGGTACTTGTTACTTACCTCACGGGCTCTTTACTTGATTAAGTACTTGGTATATTGTCAGTAGAAGTGTAGAGTGGCAGTTTTTGAGCATTAAAGAATTTTGTAGGTTTTATTTAACCTCTTTATTTTAGACATAAGAAAAATAGGTAAAGTGAGGTTGAGTGATTGTCCTTGTTTCACAAAGGCTGAACTATGTTTCTGTTGCCAGTCAAGTTCTTTTCTAACCTAGTATAGATTATTTCTCTTTGCATTGCTCACACATACTTTTTAAGTTAGAACATGATTCTTCATGAATCATGAGATTCTTCAGTTACACGAGAATGATTAGGAGATGATTCTTCAGTTACAAGAGATTCTTAAAAGACCTTACAATAAGATAACTAGTGAACTAAAGATTGTAGCAGGGTAGACATTATTGGTGTTAAATGAAGATTTTTTTTTTAAATGACATTGTTTTACTAAGTTATTTTGTTAGTTCTTTTGAACAGCCTAAAGAAAACACTCTTTTGATTCTCTCTCTCTCTCTCTATATATATATATCCCTTGAATCATAATATGATTCATGACATATTATGAAAATAAATAAAATGCAGTCATATAAATTAGAAGTATGCAAACAAGATAATGCACTCAGGAAAGTACATTTCTGGTAGACCAAGGAATAAGGTCACAAAATGTATAAAATGAAATTCTGTACATGTGTAATGGGTGGGGTTCAATTTTTTCCCAAATTTTCTAGCTGCTAATTTAAAAAGGAAACTCAATTTGTAACAAAATTCACTCTTTATCATATAAAATCTTAGGAAAAGAACTATTGCTGAGACTAAGGCCAGAAGAAATTCTTTCAGAAGATTTTGATAATGTGTTTTAAACCATTAGAAATTTTTGACAATATTTGGTCACAATACTCCTTGTAACAATTTTAGTTGCCCATGGTTCAAGCTTAATTGACTATCTTAATTTTTAAATCTTTTAAGATTCACTGTGCAGTTTATTGATGTTTCATCTATTTTTATTTTAATAACTAAATGAATACCAGAAATTATTTTGTTTATTAGTTACCATTTTCATAGATGAGGAAATGAAAAGTTGAATAAGTGTAAGTGTCCTTTAGATAGTTTTGTTGCAAATGAAATCACATACCACACATTTTAAGGCAATTAAATTAAAACAAGACTGGGAATTTGACTGCTGGGAGTTTATTACATTTTTGAATTAAAAACTACTCATGTAAGACAGATATTTTGTGACATTGTAGAGTTTAATTTGTTTTTTTCTTTCCTTGATTTAATTACCTGTTTTGTGGGTTAAGAAGAAAAACCCAGATACTTAAGGGAGGGTTACTATTTTGTCCTCCAGACACAGAGCAGAAGATTTTAGGGCATGCTAGAACAGTATTTTCCTTTCTATCCCTTTTCCAGGACAGCCTGAAAGCAACCATCTATTAGTTGAGATGCATTGTCTGATTTGCAAACTATCCATGTCTTGATTTCATGTTAATCATGCATAAAGAGCATTGCTCAAAGTTAATATTTATTAATGTAGTTATTACAAAATGTAATGGTTATGATTGATGTCCAATTTACATACTTGCAGTTCTTTAAATTTTTTTTAATTGCTCCAAATTTCTCCTTCTATCCTGACTACCTGAAGTACTTCTACTTCTTAAGTGCCATTATATTCACTTAACAAATAGATGCCCTATTAAATTCTGATACAGCATTTTTGATACACATTATTTTTGGTCATTAAATTCTCAAAAATCTTTTTGTTTAACATGATTTTTACTAGACAGTCATTTTCATTTGGAATACTTGTTGATATGTATGCATGTCAAACTTCACTGTTTCAAATGAGGGCATGGTAGGGGAAAGTGATAGTTTTTTCCAGTTTCTCAGTGACATTTTTTACTTTTCTAAGTGTTGTGTATCTAAGGCATACATAACAGGTTTGTAATGAATCAAAACTAATGTTGGTATTTTTCATATTAGTGTTAAAGAAAACTTTGACAATGTAAGAAGGGTAAGCTGATCAACTCAGAAGCAAAACTATTTGACTCTGTTCAGTCAGATTTCTGAAAGTTGAAGATAACAGTTATAGGACTGTGAGGACATGTAGGACATAAGGCATTGTCCCCACCTAACAGGTAGCCTACTTCAGTGCTATCAGATTGTAGGAAGTGTCTGCCCCATTTCTGCATATACATCAGGAGTTTGCAGAGGCTATTTCTGCACTTATGTAAAGATCCTGGCAAATAGTCCTTGCTATCTGGTGTTCTTAAGGAAACCATGACCTAACTACAACTACTTCTGTTTAGTCAATGATAAAAACAAACCAAAACACTAAAAAATTTACCTAAATCAGCATTTGTCTTTTTTTTCTTTCTTTCTTTCTTTTTTGCATGGGCAGGCACTGGGAATTGAACCCAGGTCTCTGGCAAGGCAGGTGAGAACTCTGCCTGCTGAGCCACCATGGCCCGCCCAGCATTTATCTTAAGGGACAATGTAATATTTATTTTTGGAGATTTGGTCCATTTTACCTTATAGATATAAAATATACTTGGCCAAACTATGTTTTCCATGAGAGTGTTTATGGAAATATTTTAAAAATGCTTCTTTGAAATATTAACTTAATCATTTGACTACTTTAAAATGACTGGCTGAGAGATTTGTGCTTATTTAACCTAATACTAGAAGTATTATTTTAAAAAGAATATAGTTTAGAACAAAAGAAACTATTTTAAAGTGTAAACATTTCAATGTAAGGACTTCTATTATAAGAACAGCAAAATGAATTTTCTTTAAAAATTTAATAATTTTGTAAGGATATAAAGCTTTCTAAGTTTTGCCTCAGAATTTTCTTTTTATTATTGGACCCCTCTTGCAGGGTGTCTTCTAATGAAATATATACACCACCCACGTTTGCTAGAAATTAATTAAAAGATAAGTTATTGCACACTGTTTTGTCTTTCAGCTTTCAATAACATTTTCTTTGGCAGAATCAAATCAATAATTCTTAGAATATAAATTATGAACTTTGGCACTCTTTCTCAGAGGTGACAAATTTTATAATGGTAGGTTTCTCTGTAGCTTTTGCATCAAATGCTGCCTTGATGCATAGCAAATCAGGGCTAAATTTCCTTTTGTGTTTACCAGTTTCATACAGGAGCAAAACAAACTACTCTTCCTTTTGCCTGACTCCTGGGACAGGAATTGATTTGGTTCTCTTCTCTGGAGCAATGTACTTGTTTATGTCTTTGGGGAGGTAAAGGATTAAGTACTCCTCCCCTTTCTGATCACCCTCCACTCCATTCCCTCTTCCCTCCTCCCCCTACCTAGTGGCTGTCTGAAATAAACTTCTCATTGTTGACTATATTGACTTATACTCTATTTGCTGTTAATTAGCATTTAAAACAGTAAAACATTTTATTGGCACTTAAAATTCATTAAGGGCCTATACTGTGTTTTAAAATGTCTTTATCATTTGTTGTTTTGCCCTTATTTTTGTATTAAGTAATATTTGCTCTTGTGTTTTTTAAAATTTCAGTAGGTGCTTTATATAGTGCAGAGTAATAAAAAGATGTGTTTAACATTAGTGATTTTATCCGTCCTTTAAAAAAAAGTTATATTAGGGAGCCCCCTCTTTATTTCAAGGTAATGGGTAATTTCATTTCTGCATATTATTCTAGAACTTCAGTTAAAACAAATGTTACTTACTCTAAGCTGCTGCTATACAAGCACATAATCCTTTCAACTTGAAACTACTAGTCATTAGAAGGGAGCTATTATGTGGTTGTTTTGTTCATTTGCATAGTTTACCAGTGATTGGGGCAAAAAAATCAGTTTTATAATAACTGTATTGTGAGGTAATCAGTAATCAAGTTCTTTAATGGAATGATGTATAACTCAATTATCTTTATGGAGCACAATGTATTTTATTCCACAATTAGATCCAAGACCCCGAATGCAAATATTCTGGGAGAAAAGTAGCAATTTAATTTTACTTTTAAAAATGAGGGATGACACACTGGGGACAAAACAGATAGAGAACTTTGGGAGGCTACAGAACTTAATGGTTTTCTTAGCAAGTACTTGTTCTTGATTTGAGATTCTAACCTGACATTACCGTAGATCCAATCCAGTGCAAATGGTGGAATTAAGGTAAGCTAAGAAAATTGGTCACTTAAGTGAGCATTTGTTACTTTCTCTAGAGTAGAAGAGACTGTTTTCGGGGGCTCCATCCCAACTAATTATTTAAAAATCATCTTCTGGTCTAGGATATCATTTCTGACTCCTTGCATTTATTGTTCCATTCCTCAATTTACTGTACTCTGCATTATGCTATTCTTGCTGTTTAAAACATCTTTCTTTCCTTCCTTAAATAAAGGAATGGCAGTTGACATTTATTTTGTGCCCATTATATACTAGTCAGGAAGTAGTATACTGAAAAGAGGTTTTGAAAGAATATGGGTATAGACGGAAATCATCAGACTGGCATTAGAATTGGTCTCATGAAGATAAAGAAAGAGGAAAGATGCACCAGGAATAGTTACCATCTACTTAGACTAGCTCTTCATCCAAAAAGATTAGTCCACATTTATTTCTGATCTGTGTTACTGGACAGCTCTGTATCGAGAAGTATTTTCCGTTTTCACAGACATTTTTTATTAACCCCAACAAACAATTTCATGAAGGTATGAAGTTTTCAAAAGGAGAGTAAGCCCAAACCATCTCAACTAACAAAAATGTTTCCAAGTACATTTATTGATTATAATATCAACTCTGTATACAGAAGGTAACCCTTTTTAAAAACTTTAAATGTAGAGTAGGTCATTACTGTTATCAGTCTGACTATATATCTCCAGCTTCTAAGTTGTCTAAATAGAGATCCATTTTGTCTCAAGTAGAGATCCATAATATTATGGAGTGAGGAGGAAATCCCTTTGTAAAAATTCTCTGCCACTATCTCCATAATCTCTACTTCACTGAGTATCATCCAAGTGCGAAAATGAAAAATTACAACCTGCCAAGCATCAGTGGCAGAGTGAAATGAAAAAATTGCGAGTTAGTAACAGCGAGGCCTCCAAAAAATTTCCTGGCCAATTTAACATTGCTTCATCCAAGGTCACTTCTTGGAGCTGATTATTTTTAGTAATTTGCAGATGAGACCATTCTACCTGGGTCATGGTCAATGAAGATCAAGAAAATACCAAAGAAGGTTTAAGACTCAAGGTTATATGTTTCAAAGAAGACCCAAACCCTTGTTCCACTTTATTTGCTTAACACATGGCAGAGAAATAATTTTTAAAGAAATGAAACTTTAAGCCTATGCTGTTTTATTAGAGATATAAAATCATTGTAACGTAAAACATCGGGGTAGGGGGAGCAGAAGGGCGTTGTTTAGTAGGTCCTTAAGCAATATTTCATATGGGAAAGAAATATTCAAGATATTTTCCTGATATTTTTTTCTGATTCTTTTAAAAAAAATACTGCAGATTGTATTTTGTCTAAACATTGATTGAAATGACCAGATATAGCCTATTTTTAAATTTCTAGAAAACTTCCAAATTTATTTTCTTTTGTTCCATTTGAAATTTGAGGTTATATTAAATAGAGAAGAAAATGAATATTTCCCATAATTTTAGTACTCATGAATAATGTTTTTTGGTCTTTTGATGTGTAACTTTCCAGAACTCTAAGTATCTGTGTGTGTGTGTGTAGAGAAGAGAAATAGGGAGATGAGAAGGAAGACAGATTTTTTTTTTAATGAGCTCACAATGTGGAGATAGTCATATTTTACCTATCAATTTGCCAGGAGCATCTTTCTATGTCATTATTTATTGGCTTACATCTTAATTTTACTGGCTTTAGAGTGTGTCGATAGAATCTGATATCGATGAATGTTTAGAGTACTTAGAGGTTTTCACTATGATAAAGAATGTTAAAATGAATTAAATACAGTTTTTGTTATCTGTCAGATTGTAGAATAAGTTTTAAAAATAAATTTTACCACAGATTTATTTAAATTTGCACCTTTACTACGTCTTTACAGCAAGGCCATTATTCTTTAATTATGTAAGTGAAATTTTCTATCTCAGAATTGTTTTATTTTGCTTAATAATGATGTTGAATGCATTTCCAACTATTTAACTGCTTTTGTAAGGTACTTATTCATGTGTTTTATATTTTTTCTTACTAATATGGTCCTTTTTTTCTTACTGTTATTTAATAATTTCAATAGATCCTTCTCCTCTACTGCCAGCCTATGTCAATTGTTGATCTGCTTTTTATACTAGTTTGATTTTTCTTGACATTCATATAAATGAAATAATACAGTAGGTAGTCTTTTGTGTCTGGTTTCTTTTGCTCAGTGTAATACATGTGAATTTCATCTGTGTTCACATACAGGTAGTTTGTTGCTTTTCATTCCTGAGTAGTGTTCAATTTTATGGGTATGTCACAATTTGTTTATCCATTAAAACATTCGAGTATCATGAATATAACTGAGATTTTGGCTACTATATTAGTTTGCTAAAGCTGACAGAATGGAATATATCAGAAATGAAATAGCTTTTATAAAGTGAATTTATTGTTACTAGTTTACAGTTCTAAGGCTTGAAAAATGTCAAAACTAAGGCATCCAGGAAAACATACCTTGGCTCAAGAAATGCTGATGTCTGTCACATGGGAAGGCATGTGGCTGGTGTCTGCTGGTCCTTGTTTCCAATTCTATTGCGCCCAGCTTCTGATGCTAGTGGCTTCCTCTTTAAGCATCTATGGGCTTTCGCTTAGCTCCTCTGAGACACAACTCTGGGTTCTGGCTTGCTTAGCATCTCATGGGAAGGTACGTGGCGACATCAGCTGGACTTTGCCCATCTCTGGGCATCTGCTCTCTGTCTGCACTCTCAGCACCTCCAGCATCTGTGCCAGTTCTGAAGCACCTGTTTTCCCTGTGTCTGTATCTGAGGTTTCTCCAAGATGTTTTCTCTTCTAAAGGACTCTAGTGAACTAATCAAGACCCATTTTGAATGGGTGAAGTCACCACTCCATCTAATCAGAAGGCTACAACCACAACTGGGTGTGTCACATCTCCATGAATGTAATCTAATCAAAAGGCCACACCCAGGACTGGGTGTGTTACATCTCTGTGAAAACAATCCAGTCAAAGTTTCCCAGCCTAAACAATAGGCCTGGCTCCACAAGATTGGATTAGGATTAAATCATGGCTTTTTTGGGAACATAATAGTTTCGCATTGGCACAGCTACCATGCATGTAGTTGCTGTTCATACCTGTCTGTGTATGAATGGATGCTTTCATGTCTCTAGGGCAAATCCCTAGGCGCGTGATGACCAGTTGAATGGTAAGAGTAGGTTTGCATTGGGTGACTTTATAAGAAACTGCCAAATGATTTTCTTAAGTGCTTATACCATTTTGCATTCTACTTAGCGTGAGCAATCTCTTTAATTTTAGCCATTCTAGTGGTTGTGCAGTGTGTGTTATTATAGTTAAGCGGTTTGCCAGTTTCTACCAAAAATAAAAAACTGCTGGATTTTAATTTTGCTGAATAAATAAAATCTTCCAGTTTATGAAAATGGTATGTCTTTTTGTTAATTTAGGTTTCCTTTAATTTGTTTAGGCTAAGTTTTGTAGTTGTCAGGGTACAAGACTTGCTTATATTTTGTTAAATTTATCCCTAAATATTTCAGATTTTGAAATATTTTATGAAGTGGTACTTTAAAAATTTTCAATTTCTAATTTTTGTTGCTAGAATATAGAAATGCAATTAGCTTTTACATATTGGCAATGTATCCTGTAAACTTGCTCATTGATTAGTCTTAATATTTTTATATAGATCCCATAGGATTTTCTGCATGACATTTTTTTCCTGCCAGAACAATGTTTTTTTTTTTTTTGCCATATTTTGCTGGCTTAAATGTCTAGTGTAATATTGAATGGAAATGGTGAGAGCAGACATTCTTTTTTGTTCTTTAACTTGTGAGGAAACCATTCAGTTTTTTCAGTATTTCACCATGTAGGTACGATGTTAGTGCTGTTTTCCCTGGTTGTCTGTATCAGGTTAAGAAGTTCTGCACTGTATCTAATTTGCTTAGAATATTTATCATGAATACATGTTAAATTTTATGAAATGCTTTATTTTGTATCTATTGAGAAGATAATGTTTTTTTCTTTTTTAGTCTGTTAATATGGTGAATTATATAATTAATTTTTTGAATGCTATACCCACATTGGGTCTAGTTCATCATGTGTTATTAAATATACTATATATTGCTTTTTAATATTTGCTTATTTATACATATGTGTATAATTTGTATATTATGCATTTGATATGTTGGGAAATAAATTCATTAATTTTTGTTAAGGATTTTCATGTTTATGATCATAAGAGAGATTGATGCAATGTACTTCATGAAGTAAGTTGAGATTTGTACTCTCCTTTTTATTTTCTGAGGGCGATTATGTAAAATTGTTATTTTTTTACTTTGATGTTTGGTAGAATTATGAAATGAAGCCATCTTCAAATGAAATTTTCACTGGGAAAGCTTTTTAAAGTTAAATTTAATTTTTTTTATTGATAAGGTTATTGGGTTACCTATCCTGCATTGCATGAGGTCTTTCAAGGAATTTTTTTTTACCTAAGTTGTTGAATTTATTGGTATAAAGGTTTTCATAATATTCCTTCATGATGTGTTTTTCTTTCATTTATTGGAAGAGATATAGGCTTATAGAAAAATCATGCAGAAAATAACAGAGTTCCCATTTACCCCCCATTAACCTTTTGTGTTGGTATGGCAGTCTTATTATAATTGATGAGAGAACATTATTGTAATTGTATTATTAACTATAGCTAATAATTTAGTTAGTATTCATTGTGTTGTAGAGTCATTTTTTTTTACATTTTTATTACAGCAATATGTATACAACTTGGAATTTCCCCTTTTTAACCACAGTCAGATAAATAATTTAATGGTGTTAATTACATTCACAGTATCATGCTACTATCTTGACCGTCTATTACCAAAACTTTTTCGTCAACTCCCTTTTCCCTACCCCACCTGTGTTCTAGTTTATAACCTTATGAATTTGCTTATTCTAATTATTCCACATCAGTGAGATCATACAATATTTGTCCTTTTGTGTCTGACTTATTTTACTCAACATGATGTCTTTGAGGTCCATATATGTAGTCACATGTATCAGAACTTCTTTTCTTCTTAGAGCTTTATGTATATACCACAATTTCTACCTACTAATCTATTGATGAACACTTAGATTGCTTCCAACTGTGGCATTTGTGAATGCTGCTGTGAGCATTGGTGTGAATATATCTGTTTGAGTTCTTGTTTTCAGTTCCTTTGGGCATATACTTAGAAAAGGGATTTCCAGGTCATATGGTAATTCTATACATAACTTACCGAGGAACCGCAAAACTGTCTTCCATAGCAGCTAGACCATTTTGCATTCCCCCCTATTTCTCCATATCCTCTCAGTACTTATTATTTTTCTTTTTTTTTTTTTATTAGTAGCCCTTCCTTTGGGTGTGAAATGCCATCTCACTGTGGTTCTGAATCACATATCCCTAATAGCTGATGATATTGAGTATCTTTGCATGTGCTTTTTGGCCTTTTGTGTAACTTACTTGGAGAAATGTCTATTTAGGTAATTTGCCAATTTTTTATTGGGTTGTCTTTTTGTCGCTGAGTATTAAGTTTTCTTTATAAATTCTAGATATTAAGCCCTTATTGAATATGTTGTTTCCAAATATGTTCTCCCATTGTATAGGTTGTCTTTTTTTGTTTTTTTTTTTTTTCTTTGCATGGTCAGGCATCAGGAATCGAACCCAGGTCTCTGGCATGGCAGGCAAAAACTCTGCCTGCTGAGCCACTGTGGCCCACCATAGATTGTCTCTTTAACTTTCATGATGAAGTCCTACATATGGTGCTGATAGAACTGGATATCCATATGCAAAAGAATGAAGGAGAACCCCTGCCTCACACTATATAAAAAACTAACTCAAAATTGATCTAAACCCAAACATAGATGACAGGACAATAAAACTCCTAGAAGGAAGCTTAGGGAAATTTCTTTAGAACCTGCACTAAGCAATGGTTTCTTAGACTTTACACCAAAACCACTAGCTACAAAAGAAAAAAGGGATAAATTGGACTTCCTCATTATATTTTTAATGTAAGTCATGATGCCCTCTTTCTTTTTACTAATAGAATTCCTCTTTTCTCTCTTTTTCAGATCAGCCTGGATAGGGGGTTATCAATTTTATTGATACTTTTAAAGCACCAGCATCTGGTTTCATTGATTTTTTTCTCTATTTGCCCATATTCCATGAATTTCTACTTCTACATTTGACTTTCTTTTCTAATACAAGCATCTAACAATATAAATTTCCTTCTAGGGACTATTTCAACTACATCTCACTAACTGAGATATCTTGTATTTTCATTTTCATTCCATTCAAAATGTTTCCAAATTTCTATCATGAATTTTCCTTTGACCTATGTGTTATTTAGAAGTGTGCTATGTCATTTTAAAATATGTAGGCTTTCCTACTTATCCATTAATATGAGTTCACATGTACTTCTACTGTGGTAAAAAATTGCCATGCATAATTTCATTCTTTTAAATATGTTGAGTTTTTTTTTTTATGACCCAGAATATGTGCTATGCTGGTGATTATTCCACATGAACTCAAAAAAGTGTATTCTCTTGTTAAAACTGGAATCTTCTACAAATGATAATTAGATTAAGTCAGTTTATAATACTATTGAGTCTTCTGTAAACATATTATTTTTTCCTCTACTTATTCTTTCAGTTACTTAGAAAAGTATGTTGAAATCTCCAGCTATAGTTGCACAGTTTTCTATTTATAAGTCCTATCAGTTTTTGCTTCATATATTTTTAAGATCTTTTATTAACTGCATAAACCTTTAGGATTATGTCCTTTTGATGAATTGACTCTTTTATCATTACTTAATTATCATAGTTATCCTGATGGTATTCATTACTGTCAAATCTCTTTTTCTGATATTAATATAGCCATTCCAGATTTTGTCTTTCCTATTTGGGTATATTTATTTTTTTTTCAAATGCTGGTAAGTATCTAACATATCTTCTCATTGTAAAATACATATAACACACAATTTACCATTTTAACTGTTTTTAAACATATAATTCTGCATCAATATATTCACAGTGTTGTGCAATTATCATCTCCATATGTTTTCAGAATATTTTCTTTATCCCAACAAAGATTTTGTACCTATTAAGCGATAATCCCCATTCCTTTCCTCCCTGCTCCTGGTAATCACTATTCTATTATCTGTCTTTATGAATTTGCTTATTTTAAATATCTTATATAAGTGAGATGCTACAGTATTTGTCCTTTTGTGTCTAGTTCCTAAAACTTAGCATTTTGTTTTGAGGTTTTCCCATATTGTAGCACATATCAGAACTATATTCCTTTTTATGGCTGAATAATATCTCATGTTATGTACGTATATATATCTATATCTATATATATATCATATTTGTTCATGCATTTATCTGTTGATGGGAACTTGGGTTGTTTCTTCCTTTTGGCGATTGTAAATAATGTTGAGCTGTGCGGAGTTCCTCTGTTAACAGGAATTTGAATGTTCTCTCTTGTCTCCAGGAAACAGACTTTCCCCCTCTGCTGAGTGCTCTGCAGGGCTTGAAATAAGTCAGCCTGTCTCTTAGGCCACCCAACTGAATTTTTTCTTGTACCACTATCTTCATCCCATGCTGCTTTTGTCTGGAGGGCAAATTCTGGGAGGGTCACACACCAGAGAGGCGTTTCACTAGTCAGTATTTCCCAGATGGAACAAGGCCAGGGTCCCACCAAGGGAGTTCCAGTTGGCTCCAAAGTGCCTAAGCAAAGGATAGGGGAGGAGCCTGGATGGGCCCCAGCAACTTCTTCCATGGCTTTCCAAAGATGTGCATTCTTGATTTGGATCCTGCTCAGGAAATGGAGCCCTTCACCTGTCCTCCACTGATCTGAAGGAGCATACTGTCTTTAATCTTCTCTGCTGTCTTTGTTCAAGGTGGATTGAAACAGTGATCACCCTCCGACCCGAGACCCTGTGAGATGAAGTAGGCAATCAAAAGAACTGGTCACTGATTAGATTGGTCTCTCCCACCCTGGCTCTTGGGGAAATGGACTTTTTGTCCCTCTGTGGCAGCAGCAAGTTACACCAGGGGCCAGATTACACTGCTGCAGTGAAAGTGTTGGATGGTGACCATAACTGCTGCATGTACTAGGTATTTTTTTTTGTATCTAGTATAATTTACCAGCCTCTTTCCCTTACTTTTCCCTGGATGCTTTATAATGTCATGTTCTTATGAACTCTGGAGTTTTGAAATAGTTGACTCAAATAGTTCCTTACAATTTATTAGGCGATTTTTAACTGATTGCTGGAGGTTCCTACTGTGCCATCTTTCTACCATTCTCTCTCCTTCATTTTTGACATAATGTTTTAATATATATAGAATTCCTATCTAACAGGTTTTGTTTTTCTTTTAGTACATTAAGTATGTCATCCCACTACCTTCTGGCCTTCATGGTTTCTGGTAAGAAATCAACTGTTAATTTTTTTGAGGATCTTTTGTATATGGTGAGTCATGAATGTTTTTGCTGTCTTCAAGATTCTTTATCTTTGGTTTTTGGCAGTTTGACTACAGTGTGACTAAGTGTGGATCTCTTTGAGTTTTCATGCTTCGCATTCATTGAGCATGTGTATATTCTTGGATGTATATATTCATGTCTTTCATCAAATTATGGTAACTTTCAGCCATTATTTAGTCAAATAATTTTCCTCTCCCTTTCTTTCTTGCCCCTTTTTGAGAATCCTGTACGGCATAGTTGGCACGATTGATGGTGCACCACAGGTCCCTGAGGTGCTCTTCATTTTCCTCATTGTGTTTTTTCATTTTGCTCCTTAGATTATATAATTTCAATTGCCTTATCTTCAAGTTCACTTATTCTTATGGCTGGTCATATCTGTTGTTGAACCTTTATATTGATCTTTTCATCTGTTTTGTACTTTGCAGCTACAGAATTTTTTTTTCTCCTTCTTATTTCTATCTCTGCCAACATTCCCTATTTGTTTATTCTTCTTTCTTCTGACTTTCTGTGGCTCATTGAGCATATTTAAGATGGTAGATTTTACTGTCTTTGACTACTAATTCTAATGTCTTTGTTTCCTGAGGTATGGTTTCTGTCAAGTTCTTTTTATCTTGTGAATAGTGTATATTTACTTGTTTCTTTGTGTGCTTTGTATTGTTTGCATTGTTGCTGAGAACTTGAAATTTTTAGTATTGTAGTGTGGTAACTCTGCAAACCATATTCTCATCCTCAGGAATTGCTGATTTTCATTTGTTGAGGGATACAGCCATCTATATTTTGGTGACTCATTCAAACTGTTTTTGTAAAGTTTTTATTCCTTTTTGCAGGTAGTCACTGAAATTTCTGGTTCTGTTATCTCTGTAGTTAGTCTGTGACCTTACAGGGTTTCCTTAAGTTCTCCAAACAATGGTCTCCAAACAATGGTGTTCTGCCACTTAAATATTCGGATAGGTGCCACTGGAGAGCCACTGTATCTAAAGATGGCTGAAACAAAGACTGGTGAATGAAACAAAGACTAGTACCCTTAGGGAACTGTCAGACTAAGCCAAATGGAAAACCTCACATTTTTGGCAGAGAATGTCCTTACTGCCTGGTGGCACCAGCTAAATGCTCCAGGAATTTGGTCTGCTGTCCTTATGTCTGCAGTGGGGCTGAGGAATGGGGGATGGTAGCTGTTTCATACATGCCACACTCTAACCAAAGATCAGCAGCTACTCCCTTCATCTTGGCTTCCCTGTTTTCCATATATGTCTAGCCCTCTCCTTTCATCCTGATGTTCCTATTTCCTAAATATGTCTAATCAGGTTCTGGAGTTCCAAAATAGATGCATTTGATAGTTATTTCCCCCCATTTTTAATAGTAAGCATGTTTTGGGTATTTACTCTAATTTACCAGTTTCTTTTCCCCACTCTTTATGGAGGCTTTTATATTTAGATCTTTAACTCATGTTGCATTGATTTTTGTATAGTTGTGAGGTAGAGGTCCACCTTAAATCTCTTGCATATGGAGATCCACATTCCCTAGCATTGTATTATAAAGAGACTCCTCTTTCCCTATTGAGTGGTCTTTGTCACCTTGTCAAAAATTAGTTGACAAAAAAAAAAATAGTTGACTATAAATGTGAATGTTGACTTCTGAGCTCTCAGTTCAATCCCTTTGTTCTATATGCCTGTCCTTGTTCCAGAACCATTCTGTTTTTTTTTTTTTGTTTGTTTGTTTTTTTTTTTTGTTTGTTTGTTTTTTTAAGGAAAGACAGAGAGAAGGAAGGAAGGATAGAAGGAAGGAAGGAAGGAAGAAAGGGAAACATCTTTAAACATTTTCTTGTTTTATTGTATTTTGTTTTTCCGTTTTTTGTTACATGGGCTGGGGCCGGGAATCGAACCGAGGTCCTCCGGCATAGCAGGCAAGCACTTTGCCCGCTGAGCCACCGCGGCCCGCCCGAACCATTCTGTTTTGATGAGTGTGCCTTTGTAATAAGTTTTACAATCAGAAATGTGAGTTTTCCAACTTTGTTCATCCTTTTCAGGATGGCTTAGGCTATTTGGGGCCCATTATACTTCCTTATAAATCTGATGATTGGCTTTTCCACTTCTGCCAAAAAGGGTGGTGGATTTTTCATTGCGATTACATAGAATTTATATATTGATTTGGTAAAACTGACATCATAACAATATTTAGTATTCTAATCCATGAACGTGAAATGTCCTTCCATTTCTTTGCTCTTCTCTGATTTCTTTTTGCAATGGTGTGTGGTTTTCTGTGTACAAGTCCTTTATATCCTTGGACAATTTATTCCTAGTATTTGCTTCTTTTGATTGCTATTGTGAATAGAATTTTGTCTTAATTTCCTTCTCAGGTTGTCCATTACTAGTATGTAGGGACACTACTTAGTTTTGCATGTTGATCTTGTATCCTTCTGCTTTGCTGAAGTATTAGTTCTGGTAGATTTGTTGTAGATTTTTTTAGTACTTTCTTTATATAGGATCATGTCATCTGCACATGGTGAAAGTTTTACTTCTTTCTTTCCAGTTTGGATGCCTTTTATTTTTTCTTCTTGTCTAACTGCTCTAACTATAATGCCTAACCCAATGGTGAATAATTGGTGGCAGTGGGCATTCCAAATCTCAGTGGGAAAGTTTTCTGTCTTTCCCATTGAATATGATGCTAGCTGTGAGTTTTTCACATATGCCATTTACCATGTTGAGGAAATTTCTATTCCTCTTTTTCAGTGCTTTTATCAAGAAAGAATGTTGGATTTTGTCAGTTGCCTTTCCTCATCAATCAAGATGGTAATGTGGTTCTTCCCTTTTGATTTGTTAGTGTGGTATATTACATTAATTGATTTTCTTGTGTTGAACCACACTGACTATCTGGGATAAAACCCACTTGATTATGGTGTATGATTTTTTTAATGTACTGCTAGATTTCATTTGCAAGTATTTTGTTGAGGTTTTTTTGCATCTATGTTCATTTGATAAATTGGTCTCTACTTTTATTTTCTCGTAGTATTTTTTTCTGGCTTAGGTATTAGGGTGATGCTGACCTCACAGAATGAGTTAGGTAGCATTCTCTCCTCTTCAATATTTTTTGGAAGAATTTGAACAGGATTGGTATCAATTGTTCTTGGAATAATTGGAGAAGCCACGTTGTCGTGGGGTTAAGTTTTTTTTTTTTTTCTTCAGGTGCATGATCTGGGAATTGAACCCAGATTTAGTGCATGGAAGGTGAGCATTCTACCACTGAACCACTGTTGGGCAGTTTTCATAATTGATTCAGTCTCTTTAATTGTAATTGTTCTGTTGAGTTATTCTGGTTCTTCCAGAGTAAGTGTAATTGTTCATGTGTTTCTAAAAATTTGTCCGTTTTATCTGAGTCCTGTAATTTGTCAGCATATAATTGTTCATAGCATTTTCTTCTGATTCTTTTTATTTCTGTGGGGTCAGTTGTAATATCCCTGCACTCATTTCTAATTTTATATATTACCATCTTCTCTCTTTTTTTCTTTGTCAGTGTAGTTAAGTCAGTGTTGATTTTACTGATTGGCTCAAAGAACCAAGTTTTGATTTTGTTGATTCTCTCTAATAATTTCTTAGTCCCAATTGCATTTATTTCTGCTGTAATTTTTATTTATTCCCTTATGCTTGCTTTTGAATTAGTTTGCTGTTCTTTTTGTAGTTCTTCCAGGTGCATTTAGGTTTACAATTTTAACTCTTTCTTCTTTTTTAATGTAGACATTTAGGGTTGTAAATTTCCCTCTCACCTCTGCCTTCACTACATCCCGTAGTTTTCATACATTGCATTCCTGTTTTCATTTGTCTAGAGATATTTACTGATTTCTCTTGCATTTTTTTCTATAACCCTTTGATTCTTTACGAGTATGTTGTTTATCCTCGATGTAATCATGAATTTTCCAGTTCTCCACTTGGTGTTGATCTGCAGCTTTATTCTAATATGGTCAAAAAGAATGCTCTGTGTAATTTCAATCTTTTTAAAATTTATTGAGACATTTTTTGTGATCCAACATGTGGTCTCTCCTGGAGAGTGTTCCAGGAGTACTTGAGAAGAATATATATCATGCTATTTTTGGGTGTAAAGTTTCATACGTCTCTGTTAGGTCTAGGTAATTTTTCATATTTTCAAGTTCTCTGTTTATTGATCCTAGTCTAATTGTTTTGTCTTTTGATGAGAGTGTTGTATTGCAGTCTCCAGCTATTATTGTAGAGTTGTCTGTTTCTTTGTTCAGTTTTGCCAGTGTTTGCCTCATGTATTTGGGGCACCATGGTTAGGATCATAAATATTTATGATTGTTCTATATGCTTGTATTATTGTTCCTTTTATTAATATATAATCTCTTTCTTTGTCTTATCTTAGTTTTGTATTTAAAAGTCTGTTTTGTCCAATGTTAGTATAGATAGCACAGCTCTTTTTTGATTACTGCTTATGTGGAATATATTTTTCCAATGTTTCACTACCAGCCTATTTTTGTCTTTGGGTCTAAGGTCAGTCTTTTGTACCAGCATATAGTTGTACATTCCTTTTTTTTTTTCCATTGTGCTAACATGTGTCTTATAGTTGGGGAGTTTAGTTGATTAACATTCAATCTTATTATTGTAAAGCAACACTTTACTTCTACTACTTTATCCTTTGGCTTTTATATGTATATGTTTTTTTTTTTTTTGTCTCTATTTTTACTCTTTTTTTACACTTGCTAATAATCCTCATCTCTACACACTCCTCTAAGCCTGTTTCTTCTTTGTTTTCCTTTCAGTCTGCAGTTTTTCCACTAGCATTTCTTGTATTGCAAGTTGATGAATCCTCTGTTTCTGAATAAACTCTCATTTTTGAGGACGTTTCTTTTGCTGGATAAAGATGTCTTGACTGGAAGTTTTTCTCTTTCAGTATCTTAAATATATCAAATCATTGCCTTCTTGCCTGCATGGTTTTCTGATGAGAAATCAGCACTTAATCTTATTGCTGCTCCCTTGTTTGTGACAAATTGCTTCTCTTTTCCTGCTTTCCATATTCTCTCTTTAACTTTGGCATTTGACATTCTGATAGGTATGTGTCTCAGAGTAGGTCTATTAGAATTCTGTTTGGCATATTGCACTTCTTGGACATGTGCATTTATATTTTTAATAAAAGTTGGGAAATTTTTGGCCATTCTTTCCTCACATGTTCTTTCTGCCTCCTTTCCCTTTTCTTTTCCTTTTGGGATACCCATGCTACATATGCTTGTGCAATTCATGCTGTCATTCAGATCCCTGAGATGTTGCTGAATTTTTTTCTGTTCTTCTCTCTATTTGTTCTTCTGTCTGTATGAGTTTGAATGTCCTAGCTTCTAGTTCACTAATTGTTTCTCTGCCTGTGTAAATTTGTTGTTGTATGCCTCTAACGTATTTTTCTCTTCTATTATACCTTTCATCCCTATAATTTCTGTTGTTTTCTTTTATACTCTCAAATTATTCTTTATTCTCACTTAGGGTCTTCTTATTATCCTTTATATATATATATATATATATATATATATATATATTTTGTATTTAGCAATTTATTGAACTCCTATATACAAGGCACTTTGAGTCATTAGAGATTTGGTATTAAGATAAATACAGAGTTCTTGATACAAAGAAAGCACTAAATAAGTGCTTTACACAGCTCAAGTCACTGACTGCACACAACCCTGTGATGTAAGTACTATTATTATCCCCATTTTCTAGGTGGGGAAACTGACACAACACGATAGTGAGTTCCCAAAGTCCTAGAGCTGAGATGGGGAGACCAGATTCAAACATGGCTCCAGAGTCTAAGATTACAAGAGTTTTAGATTGCACAGAAAAATAAAATGGCAGCGTGTGAGATTTGGGGGGGCTTTTAAACAGTTGAAACATAACCTACATGGTAAGTAATCATAAGAGCACAATACCATGTTCTTCCATAACTGCACAAACCTGTGAGGCAAACACCCAGCTTAAAATTCGAAGGCTTGGAGGACCCTGCAAGCAGGTCTTTCTTTTTTTTTTGGTTTTTTTTTTTGAAAAAGAAATAAAATGATAATATAGAGAAAAAAATAGAAATAAAAAATGCAAAATATATATATATATAAAAACAAAACAAACAAACAAACAAAAAAAGCTATAGCTCAGATGCAGCTTCATTCAGTGTTTTAACATAATTACATTACAATTAGGTAGTTTTGTGCTGTCCATTTTTTAGTTTTTGTATCCAGTCCTGTTGCACAGTCTGTATCCCTTCAGTTCCAAATACCCATTGTCTTACCCTATTTCTAACTCCTGATGGTCTCTGTTACCAATGACATATTCCAAGTTTATTCTCTAATGTCGGTTCACTTCAGTGGGACCATACAGTATTTGTCCTTTAGTTTTTGGCTAGTCTCACTCAGCATAATGTTTTCTAGGTCCATCCATGTTATTACATGCTTCATAAGTTTATTCTGTGTTAAAGCTTCATAATATTCCATCGTATGTATATACCACAGTTTGTTTAGCCACTCGTCTGTTGATGGACATTTTGGCTGTTTCCATCTCGTTGCAATTGTAAATAATGCTGCTATAAACATTGGTGTGCAAATGTCCATTTGTGTCTTTGCCCTTAAGTCCTTTGAGTAGATACCTAGCAATGGTATTGCTGGGTCGTATGGCAATTCTATATTCAGCTTTTTGAGGAACCGCCAAACTGCCTTCCACAGTGGTTGCACCATTTGACATTCCCACCAACAGTGGATAAGTGTGCCTCTTTCTCCACATCCTCTCCAGCACTTGTCATTTTTTGTTTTGTTGATAATGGCCATTCTGGTGGGTGTGAGATGATATCTCATTGTGGTTTTTTTTTTTTTTTTTTTTTTTTTTTTTTTTTTTTTTTAAAGGAAAGACAGAGAGAAGGAAGGAAGGATAGAAGGAAGGAAGGAAGGAAGAAAGGGAAACATCTCCAAACATTTTCTTGTTTTATTGCACTTTGTTTTTCCGCTTTCTGTTACATGGGCTGGGGCCGGGAATCGAACCGAGGTCCTCCGGCATAGCAGGCAAGCACTTTGCCCGCTGAGCCACCGCGGCCCGCCCTCATTGTGGTTTTGATTTGCATTTCTCTAATGGCCAGGAACATTGAGCATCTCTTCATGTGCCTTTTGGCCATTTGTATTTCCTCTTCTGAGAAGTGTCTGTTCAAGTCTTTTTCCCATTTTGTAATTGGGTTGGATGTCTTTTTGTTGTTGAGTTGAACAATCTCTTTATAAATTCTGGATACTAGAACTTTATCTGATATGTCGTTTCCAAATATTGTCTCCCATTGTGTAGGCTGTCTTTCTACTTCCTTGATGAAGTTCTTTGATGTACAAAAGTGTTTAATTTTGCGGAGCTCCCATTTATTTATTTATTTCTTCAGTGCTCTTGCTTTAGGTTTAAGGTCCATAAAACCGCCTCCAATTGTAAGATTCATAAGATATCTTCCTATATTTTCCTCTAACTGTTTTATGGTCTTAGACCTAATGTTTAGATCTTTGATCCATTTTGAGTTAACTTTTGTATAGGGTGTGAGATACGGGTCCTCTTTCATTCTTTTGCATATGGATATCCAGTTCTCTAGACACCATTTATTGAAGAGACTGTTCTGTCCCAGGTGAGTTGGCTTGACTGCCTTATCAAAGATCAAATGTCCATAGATGAGAGGGTCTGTATCTGAGCACTCTATTCGATTCCATTGGTCGATATATCTATCTTTATGCCAATACCATGCTGTTTTGACCACTGTGGCTTCATAATATGCCTTAAAGTCAGGCAGTGCTAGACCTCCAGCTTCGTTTTTTTTCCTCAAGATGTTTTTAGCAGTTCGGGGCACCTGCCCTTCCAGATAAATTTGCTTATTGGTTTTTCTATTTCTGAAAAATAAGTTGTTGGGATTTTGATTGGTATTGCATTGAATCTGTAAATCAATTTAGGTAGGATTGACATCTTAACTATATTTAGTCTTCCAATCCATGAACACGGTATGCCCTTCCATCTATTTAGGTCTTCTGTGATTTCTTTTAGCTGTTTTTTGTAGTTTTCTTTATATAGGTTTTTTGTCTCTTTAGTTAAATTTATTCCTAGGTATTTTATTCTTTTAGTTGCAATTGTAAATGGGATTCGTTTCTTGATTTCCCCCTCAGCTTGTTCATTACTAGTGTATAGAAATGCTACAGATTTTTGAATGTTGATCTTGTAACCTGCTACTTTGCTGTACTCATTTATTAGCTCTAGTAGTTTTGTTGTGGATTTTTCCGGGTTTTCGACGTATAGTATCATATCGTCTGCAAACAGTGATAGTTTTACTTCTTCCTTTCCAATTTTGATGCCTTATATTTCTTTTTCTTGTCTAATTGCTCTGGCTAGAACCTCCAACACAATGTTGAATAATAGTGGTGATAATGGACATCCTTGTCTTGTTCCTGATCTTAGGGGGAGAGTTTTCAATTTTTCCTCATTGAGGATGATATTAGCTGTGGGTTTTTCATATATTCCCTCTATCATTTTAAGGAGGTTCCCTTGTATTCCTATCCTTTGAAGTGTTTTCAACAGGAAAGGATGTTGAATCTTATCACATGCCTTCTCTGCATCAATTGAGATGATCATGTGATTTTTCTGCTTTGATTTGTTGATATGGTGCATTACATTAATTGATTTTCTTATGTTGAACCATCCTTGCATACCTGGGATGAATCCTACTTGGTCATGATGTATAATTCTTTTAATGTGTTGCTGGATTCAATTTGCTAGAATTTTGTTGAGGATTTTTGCATCTATATTCATTAGAGAGATGGGTCTGTAGTTTTCTTTTTTTGTAATATCTTTGCCTGGTTTTGGTATGAGGGTGATGTTGGCTTCATAGAATGAATTAGGTAGCTTTCCCTCCACTTCAATTTTTTTGAAGAGTTTGAGCAGAGTTGGTACTAATTCTTTTTGGAATGTTTGGTAGAATTCACATGTGAAGCCCTCTGGTCCTGGACTTTTCTTTTTGGGAAGCTTTTGAATGACTGATTCAATTTCTTTACTTGTGATTGGTTTGTTGAGGTCATCTATTTCTTCTTGAGTCAAAGTTGGTTATTCACGACTTTCTAGGAACTTGTCCATTTCATCTACATTGTTGTATTTATTAGCGTAAAGTTGTTCATAGTATCCTGTTATTACCTCCTTTATTTCTGTGAGGTCAGTGGTTATGTCTCCTCTTCCATTTCTGATCTTATTTATTTGCATCCTCTCTCTTCTTTTTTTTTGTCAATCTTGCTAAGGGCCCATCAATCTTATTGATTTTCTCATAGAACCAACTTCTGGTCTTATTGATTTTCTCTATTGTTTTCATGTTCTCAATTTCATTAATTTCTGCTCTAATCTTTGTTATTTCTTTCCTTTTCCTTGCTTTGGGATTAGTTTGCTGTTCTTTCTCCAGTTCTTCCAAATGGATAGTTAATTCCCTAATTTTTGCCTTTTCTTCTTTTCTGATATAGGCATTTAGGGCAATAAATTTCCCTCTTAGCACTGCCTTTGCTGCGTCCCGTAGGTTTTGATATGTTGTGTTTTCATTTTCATTTGCCTCAAAATATTTACTAATTTCTCTTGTAATTTCTTTCTTGACCCACTCGTTGTTTAAATGTGTGTTGTTGAGCCTCCATGTATTTGTGAATTTTCTGGCACTCTGCCTATTATTGATTTCCAACTTCATTCCTTTATGATCCTAGAAAGTGTTGTGTATGATTTCAATCTTTTTAAATTTGTTGAGACTTGCTTTGTGACCCAGCATATGGTCTATCTTTGAGAATGTTCCATGAGCACTTGAGAAAAAGGTGTATCCTGCTGTTGTGGGGTGTAATGTCCTATAAATGTCTGTTAAGTCTAGCTCATTTATTGTAATATTCAAATTCTCTGTTTCTTTATTGATCCTCTGTCTAGATGTTCTGTCCATTGATGAGAGTGGGGAATTGAAGTCTCCAACTATTATGGTAGATGTGTCTATTTCCCTTTTCAGTAATTGCAGTGTATTCCTCACATATTTTGGGGCATTCTGATTCGGTGTGTAAATATTTATGATTGTTATGTCTTCTTGTTTAATTGTTCCTTTTATTAGTAGATAGTATCCTTCTTTGTCTCTTTTAACTGTTTTACATTTGAAGTCTAATTTGTTGGATATTAGTATAGCTACTCTTGCTCTTTTCTGGTTATTATTTGCATGAAATATCTTACAACCTTTCACTTTCAACCTATGTTTATCTTTGGGTCTAAGATGTGTTTCCTGTAGACAGCATTTAGAAGGATCCTGTTTTTTAATCCATTCTGCCAGTCTATGTCTTTTGATTGGGGAATTCAGTCCATTAACATTTAGTGTTATTATTGTTTGGGTAATACTTTCCTCTACCATTTTGCCTTTTGTATTCTATATATCATATCTGATTTTCCTTCTTTCTACAATTTTCTCCATATCTCTCTCCTCTATCTTTTCGTATCTGACTCTAGTACTCCCTTTAGTATTTCTTGCTGATCTCTTGGTCACAAATTCTCTCAGTGACTTTTTGTCTGAAAATGTTTTTATTTCTTCCTCATTTTTGAAGGACAGTTTTGCTGGATATAGAATTCTTGGTTGGCAGTTTTTCTCTTTTAGTAATTTGAATATATCATCCCACTGTCTTCTTGCCTCCATGGTTTCTGCTGAGAAATCTACACATAGTCTTATTGGGTTTCCCTTGTATGTGATGGATTGTTTTTCTCTTGCTGCTTTCAAGATCCTCTCTTTCTCTTTGACCTCTGACATTCTAACTAGTAAGTGTCTTGAAGAAGGCCTATTTGGATCTATTCTCTTTGGGGTGCACTGCACTTCTTGGATCTGTAATTTTAGGTCTTTCATAAGAGTTGGGAAATTTTCAGTGATGATTTCTTCCATTAGTTTTTCTCCTCCTTTTCCCTTCTCTTCTCCTTCTGGGACACCCACAACACGTATATTTGTGCGCTTCAAATTTGAGCCCCTGCTCAAATTTTTCCATTCTTTTCCCTATAGTTTCTGTTTCTTTTTGGATTTCAGATGTTCCATCCTCCAGTTCACTGATTCTAGCCTCTGTCTCTTGAAATCTACCATTGTAGGTTTCCGTTGTTTTTTTCATCTCTTCTACTGTATCTTTCATTCCCATAAGTTCTGTGATTTGTTTTTTCAGAATTTCCATTTCTTCTTTTTGTTCATCCCATGCCTTCTTCATGTCCTCCCTCAATTTATTGATTTGGTTTTTGAAGAGGTTTTCCATTTCTGTTTGTATGTTCAGAATTAGTTGTCTCAGCTCCTGTATCTCATTTGAGCTATTGGTTTGTTCCTTTGACTGTGGCATATCTTAAATTTTCCTGGTGTGATTTGTTATTTTTTGCTGGCGTCTGGGCATTTAATCAGATTTCCCTGAGTGTGAGACCCAGCAGGTTGAAAGACTTTCCTGTGAAGTCTCTGGGCTCTGTTTTTCTTATCCTGCCCAGTATGTGGTGCTTGCCTGTGTGCGGGTCCCACCAGCAAAAGATGTTTTGGCTCCTTTAACTTTGGAAGACTCTCACTGCTGGGTGTGTGGTGGAGACAGAGGAAAGGTTGTAGGTTGGTTTTAATGGCTTCAAATTGTGAAGTCCTGGGATCTGAATTCCTTGAGAGAGAGATTCCACCTGAGTTGCATTTCACCCCTCCCGCAGGGAAGGTTCAGGTAGTAGAGAGCCCTGAAAGCAGCCTGTTTCTGCGTTCAGGGCAGTTGCAACCTGTGTAATCCCAGCGCTGAGCCCAGAGGCAACCAATCCTCCATAGAAACAGCTGCAGAAGGCTTTATATTTTAAACTTTGTTTTCATTTATCTCCTTGAGTTGATTTAGGAGATTTGTTTGAACATCTTTTTTTTTTTTTTCTATATTGTGTTTCCCCCTAGATTTTAATTTGTTCTTTGACTGAGCCATATCTTAATGTTTCTTAGGATGGCTTGTAATTCTTTGCTGATGTCTAGGCATCTGACTTTCTTGATGAGTTTACTCAGAAGGTCAGTTTCTCTCTTTATTCTAGGGTTTGACTTTGTGTTGAGACTCTTATTTGTCACTTAGTTCAATTTATACTAGTCCTTAGAATAGTCTATGTTTAACTGATCATATTTTTTCAACTCTTTTTCATATGATTCTTGCCCTTGATATTCAGTACAATTTTTATGATTGTAGTATTTATCCAGTTGTTTTGTCCCTAAGAGAACACTTTCTTTCCTCTCTTCCTTCTCTTGAAATCCTAAACTTTTCTGCTGGTTTTTGTCCTGTCTCTGTTGCTATTTTTCAGTCCTTCTATTGTTTCTTGTACATTTTTCCTGTGTTTATTCTGAGAGAAGAGTGGCCCCAAAAAGGATTTTCCACAATCACAAATTCCCAGCCAAAACGTGGTAAGGGCCAATGGAAGAGGCCAAGACTCCAAAACCTATTTGATGGTTCCCCAAAGTTGTGCTTTCCTGGCCTTCCCAGAAGATGACATACTTCATCAAATTCTTCCCTGCAGTCATTAGAAGACAGGTCTTTAAACCTCTACCATCTTCACCTCTTTTGGGGACAGGGTTGAGACAGTGGATTCTGCTGCTCTTGTCTGGAGATGTGTTGCAACAGTACCTCAGAGCTGGAACCCAGAAATCCAAATTCACTAGCGAATAACTTTGATCAGTGCTCAGCTGCACACCCAATCCTAACCCCAACCACCCCCCATTTTTGGGGCAGAGGATTTTTTTTCCCTACTTCTGATAGCAGCCACAGGACTGGATCTGAGCCAGTTTGCCAGGAGAGTAGGGGATAGCCTCCAGCAGCTGCCCTAAGTTGAGAGCTACTCATCATTCCTTAGTGCAGTTTATCGGCCTCTTATTCCTGCTTTTCCCTGGATGCTGTACAGTGTTCTTCTATCTTCTAGAGCCCAAGAACAGTTGTTTCTAACAGTTCCTGCCTTTTTCCTAGCTCTTCTTGGGGAAGGTGTGAGTCCTGGATCTCCCTATTCCATCATCCCCAGAGGTAAAAAAAAAAAAAATTGATAGCAACTTTTAAAATCTATTCCAATGTAAATTGGGTCCAAGGTGACAGATTAGATGACAAAAGGCTGATTATAGAACATTTCATTCCCTTGATCCCCAAGTGCATTTCCTTCCTTTTTTCCCCATCCCAGTGTGTTGTACTGTACTTATTTTTCAAATCTAGTTAATGAACAAGTCCAGTTAATTCTACCTCTCTAATAATTTTCATATCCATTCACTGTTTGACATCCTCATTACCAGTTCTTGAGTTGAAGCCGCTATCATCTTTCCTCTGGTTAATGACACTGCTTCCTAATTGGTCTCTTTGTTTCTAGTTTTGCCCAGTATGCTCTTCACCCTTCAGCAGAGGAATGATTTACCTAGAAAAGAAATAACAGCCTTTCTTCAAAGGTTTTAGGGTTTCTCCATTAAATTTAGAATAAAATCTAATCACCTTAACATGACCTGAAGGGCCCTTTATTATTTGTCCTTTGGTTATATGTCTCACTTCATCTCTTGCTATTCACCTTCATATTCCATGCTTTAACCACACTGAATCCCCTCAACAGCTTTATTTTCTCTTTTTTACAGGGCTTGATGAATCTGGTCCTCTTTCATTTTCTTCCTTCGTATGGGTGTCTTTTATTTGTTATTTAGCATTTACTTTATATTTCATGTCCTCTAGAAAACCTTTCCTGATGTGCACTGTTGGGTTAGATTCTCCTTCTGCCTGCTTCCAATCCTGTATTTATTCTTAATCAGTTTTTAAATACCAGCTCAGGCTTCTTGCCCTTCCCTGCTACAGCAAATTGATGTGTGAAGTAGAGGATGAGTAAATTATTTAATTGTTGAGATATATATTGATTCTCTTAAGCAGCTGGTTTTCCCCAGTTGCCCTTTCACAGACCAAAAGCCTAGTCAACTTCGTAAGAAACCAGGAGTAGCAGCCCTCTTATGAATAATGTCCGTATTGTAGATCTCCAAGGCAAGGCTTAATGTTTTGAATTACTTAGTGGAAAAAGTCGATGGCATCATAAATATATATTGTATTTTATATGAGTCAATAAGAGATCTCTCTCAATAGCTTTCTCACTTCCTTTTTCTCTCTTTTTCTTTCTCTCATCACTCTCCACTCTCTATCAACAACATACATATACCTCAAAAAAAATAATAAAATTAATTTCCTATTTTCATTATCCCTATAGAAAAATTGCACATTCTGTGGTATACTTTACGTCCCATGATGTATAGTGAGATCGTTATCTTATTTGTCCCCTCCTCTGTTCTGATATTACTGTTGCTGAAGGTTGACTTGTCTGTTTTGGAAATCATATCGTCCTGATCCTGAACCTTGAGACCACTAACCTAGCTAGGTTATGATACTGCTGTTTTACAAAGTCTCATCTGTTTTTTAAAAATTACTTTAACAATGACAGTACTTTTAGAATTAATGCAAGGTCTCCTATGAGTAAAACATATCATTGTATACATAAATTCTGGGTATGCTGAATAAATTCAAGACTTTCAGTCACTGTTTGTATTATATCTCACTGTAATTTTGGCATAAATCACTTAAAAATTAACCTCCATGAAAGCAGAGATCAGTGATCTCTCTGAAATCTTTGTATACTTGTCCCATATAAATGTATTTTACACTTTTCTCTTAGAAAGATGTGTCATAGGTTGCTTTACATTTGAAAATGGAACCTGAAACAGGACAGCAGCTAAATAATGCAAGGAATAACTGCTTAATACTTGCTGGGAGAATTGAAAACCGATGAAATATAAATCCTATCTGATGGGAATTTGCAACCTGCTAGAAGTAATCACCTTAACTAATCCACCTGAGGCTTTATACTGTATATTTACCTCAACTGTGGGAAATTGTCTTTTTCCTTATGTTTGACTTTGCTGCTCTTAAATTGGCAATTTAAGTTTAAATATAGCAGCGTAATTATATATCTTATCTTCATTATTTTAGACATGATTGTCATCATATGATTGTGTAACATTATTTTGCTTTTTCCTAATTTATGAATTCAGTTTGGGAAAGGAGTAGAGCAAGTATAATAGGCACTTTATTAGAAAATTAGAAAAGAAAAAAAATTTATTTCTATGAATATGCTTACCCTCATTATTTCTTTTTTACACATATCTGTATATTTCTCTCTTTTTTTGTTGTAATTAACCAAAGCTTCTTGAAACATGATTTCTTTTATTTTTTTTACGTCTTTTTTACACATATCTGTATATTTCTCTCTTTTTTTGTTGTAATTAACCAAAGCTTCTTGAAACATGATTTCTTTTATTTTTTTTACATCTTGGGTTAATGTTACATGATTAATGTCATCATAAGTTAAATTTTTTTACTGCAATATGGTTTAGTTACATTAATTTATGATTGTCGCTACCTCTTCACTTAATGACATTGCTCAGATGGCATCCAATAGAAAAGGTCCTTTCAATCAATTGTATATTAAACAGCACACTAATAATGATAAAATGACAATATTTATATTTGACATTGGGAAAAACTGGTGAAGGGAATTGCTTTAAACTGAAAGTACACAGATGAGGGCACAAAGAGGTGGCCAGCTTGTCCTAGGCCCTGGCTAACTTGTCTTGGACTGGAGGGCCCTTTGTGGAATACTGTAGCCACAGAGAAAATGGAAAGTTCTGTGAATTGACCTAATGTCTTAATTTAATCTCTCCAAATGAAAGTGAAAATTTCACTCCATCTTTTAGAGGGTTTTTCTTTATAGATCAACGTAACTGGGTTCTTTACAAATGAAGTGTCTAGCCCTTGGGAGATAATCAGTAAATGCTTATAAAGTCCAAACTCCTATACAAGTCATTCAGAGTCTTAGATACATTTTTAAGTTTTTATTTTTCTAGATGTTCTGGCATCTTTTCAACTTGTTCACTCTTTTTTTTTTTTTTTAACCACTTCTATAATGAAAAAAAAATAAAGCAAACAAAAGTCTGAATGATAATAGAAGCTACTATTTGGGGGCCACCTGCTATGTATCAGGCCCTCATCAGCTCATTTTATCCTCATAAGAAATCTGAAATATGTATTGTTATTCTCAAGAAGAGGCTGAGATTAATAGATTTTATGTAATCTAAAAAACAAGCTAGTAAGTAGTAGAGCTAGGATTTAAACTTAGGCTGATCTGATTCTAAAGCCCAAAATAAATGCATTTGAAATGTTCATAAAGAAGGTTTACTGCCCTAGCATTGTTGAATAAATGAGTTTTGGATCCTCAGATAGGTTTCAGTCTCTTCCCTCTCCCCTAGTCCCTGCCAGCTGTGTCAGACATTTCTCTGAATTCATTTTCAGCTCTTGTTTCACCACCATTTGCAAATCGTGACATTTTCTAGGCATTCTAGGCAGAGAGTAGACCATACTGACCATGCCAGTGGACCAGCCTTCCTGTGAAGACATTGAATCATGGCTTTGGCTTCATTATGATTTGGAGTCGATTCTGTCCAGTTTCAAATTCTAATTCTACTTACTAGGTATGTGACTTTGCGCAAGTTATTTAACCTCTCTGTGCCCAAGTTCCTCATCATTGTGTACCGAGAGTAATAATAATATCTACATTATAAAGGATTGCTTTGAGGATTAAATAGTTTAATAAATGTGTAACACTTGTTATAGTGCCTGGCAAATAACAGTCATTATATATTGGGTACTACTATTTGCAAAAATCTAATCACATTCACTGTTATAATTTTTCCTTGGGAGAGAATGTTAGAGAAGTAGTAAGTCTTAGTAAGCTGATATTTTAATAGCTAGCTGATGTTTAATAATTGTATTTTGTAATACTGAAATTTTTATCAGTAGTTTGCCACTGAAATAACTGAGCACCATACTACAATTACTAACATTTTCTATTCACAATTTTGAATGTGTTGTGATATATTATCTGACTGAGGGTGGAGTGAAAGGAGGTTCAAGCTGTCACGATGTTTAAGGTTACTTGCAGTTATTTAATAATAATTTTGCTCTGCTCTACTTTTTAATGTGGTAAAATATTTGGATTTCTAGGAAAGAGGAAAGAAACTGGGGCATATATGAGTGATAGAAAATGGTCTTTTGTTTTCTTTTAAAATGCCGTTAACCTTTCATCATCAAAATTTGATGTGTCATCTCTTTTGTCAAAGCTGTCTCAATTGCCAGGATATTCAACTATAGAAATACTGAGCAAGAAGTATTTCTACAGAATCTGTTCCGATGAAGGGGCGAATTTGCATATTGTTTTTTGCAAACAACAACCATAAAAACATCGATCACCTTTGCTTGAAATTATATTCAAATATAAATGTTTCTGATGTTCTGAAATTTCAGGATTTACCAAAAATTCTGTCTGATCTCAGGCCCTTTCCTGCTTTATGCTTCACAATAAGAATGGAATATATCACTTTTCAAAATGAGTTACTGAGCAGGGGTTGGCAAATTATAGCCCACAGGCCAAATATGGCCCACAAACTGTTTTTGTAAATAAAGTTTTATTAGAATATGGCCATGCTTATTCATTTACATGTCTATGGTGTCTTCAGATTCCAGTGACAGCTGAGTAGTTGCAACAAAGTCCAGATGGTCTGCAAAGCCAAAAATATTTGCTTATCTGGACCTTTACAGAAAAAATGTATGCTGATTTCTGAACTAGTCATATCTAAATACATGCATGAGAGCTTCCTCTGATGTTTCTCTGCAGGATGATTTCAACCTACCCACCAGATTTTCCTAACAGCATCAATATTATTGATTAAAAATAGCTACTGCCTCATGTGTGTTGATCTTTTTCTGTCTACTTAGATTATACACTCCCACAGTGTGCCTAGCTTTATAAGATTAGCCTTATAGAAAATATGAGATACTAAAATCATAGAAAGTAGGAAATGTGACTATTAAGATATTGAATGGGACTGATTTATCTCTTGTTGATCACATTATTTTGTGAACTCTGAACTAATTTGTGGAGGTAAAGCACACTGCCTCACATAATTAATATAACTTGAAAAGAAGATGTAAAATTATGGTTATTAAAAAAGCATTAAAACAAACAAACAAGCTGTCATGAACATTATCTAGTTAGTTCCCATTAGCGTTATTAAAAAGCAGCATATTTATTGATGTTTGAATTTATTTGGCCTTATGTTTGTATGCGTGGTGTTTGTTTCTCTTCAACTTTCTTTACCAATTTTCATCACAGTTTCTTTTACCTTTGCTAATTCAATTCTGGTCTTTTTAGTCATTATTTAAATGAGTATCTGCCATGGAAATAGTTTTTTGGATTCTTTTGGTTCTCGCTTAATTTGGAGTGCAGAATTAAGACCAGTACTCAAACAGAGCTTCCATCAGCCCTGAGAGTAGTAGTGGGATTGCCTTCTAACCCATGCAATCTTGTGAAGAGGCATTGTGCCTCATCATTATCATCAGCAAATAAAATCCATGTAAAGGCCACTTCCCTAAAGTCTGCTTTCTCTTTTTAAAAATAAATTTGAATAAACATTGGGGGTGGAATTTATTAGGGGTGGAATCCAGTGAGAGTTGTCCTTTGTACGGATTCTAGAACTTCCAGTAGTTCATTTTCAGTATAGTTTACCAGCTCTGGGGAAATGATGTTGATTATTTAAAAAAAAAAAAAAAAACAGAGATGAGAGAAGAACCCCCAAAGCAAGATGATTTATTTTCTTTTTGGCAAACTTGATTCTGTTTTGTAACCTTTGAAACATGGATTTTATGAGTGATACCATTAAAATTTATACTCCCACTAGAATGTGTTGTTAATCATTATTGCTGTGCTGGGTCTCAGGATCACCTGTCGGCATTGTAATGCAACTTTCCTTAATATTTACAATGGAAATACCAATGGTTCTTATGACAGCTCATATATTTCTGTGAATGAAATGGGATTCACAACAAATTAAAGCTTGCCTCCAGAAACACACTTCAAAATATTAAATGCCTTTTAAAAATTCCTAGAACTTTTTTTTTTAAACAATGTTGATTTTATGCTTTTGAAATAAAATATCCATCCCTACGGCAAAACTTTAATACTCCAAAAGGTAAATGAAATTATTATCTAAGGGCACTACAAGTATAAGTATAATCAGAGCAAACAATAGGTATTTCCTTTATAATTTAGTTCAATGTACCAGGCATTTAGTAAGTATCTACTTTGTGAAAGTCCCTGTTCAAACTGCGGAGGAAGAGATGACAAGTCCAACATCTGCCTTGGTTCAGTGTCAGCCTTGGGGTGAGAAAGACTGAAAACAGAAATGAGCGCCTATAACTTTTCAGATTGTTCAGAGCCGCTACTATGAACTAAGAAGCACCCATCTTTTATAAACTGGGAAAGATACCAGAAGTGGAACTTGGAACTCCAGATCATGTGCAGGAAAACATACTACAGATTCCTGGGGACTCTTTTGTGATTTTATTAACTAGTAGTAACTGCCAGGAAGAAGCAGAGATTGAGGTGGGGAATACTAATCCTAGGCACTCTACAAAACAGTAAGTGATTGACACAGCCAGCGAGATTCCCAGCTCTGCCTAGTGCTTAGTTAGCTACAACTGGGAGGTGAATCTAATTAACCTGGGAGTGGAAAAGGAGAGAAGTAGGGAGCTTGACTAAATTTAGGAGTAGGGGGAACACAGATCACTTTTGGAGTAGCTGCCCCACCCCAACCAAAGAATAAAAGACAGCAATGCTTGGAGGAGTTTATAGGGTAATGAGGGAGAAAGAAATGTACATCGAAGTTTCCCAAACTACACTGAGGCAAAAGTGGCCTTTGGGGCTCCGTTTCACAACCTGGTATTTGGAAAGAATGTGCTCTTAGAATTTTGGTTCTTTTTTCCAGCACTCTGTTTTCCTTCATCACAGCACCCATTTAATTTTCAGCCTTTCTACCAACTTGGCCCGACAAATAAACTATATTTCCTATTGGCTTTCACAAGAAATCCATCACATCATATATACCATGATATTTATAAATTAATTGAAAAATTTTAATTGAAAATTTTTGATGGGTTATAAGGAAAGGGATCATAACTTGAAACTCCTTACCAGCCTCTTTTCTCTGGTGTCTGACCATTTCTGCTGACTCACAAAAGCTAGAATTCCTAATATATGAAGCTCTCTGCTTTCTGCCACATCCTTTCTGCCATGATGAGCCCATCACACCTCCCCCACAAAAATGCTAGTGAATATTTTTATATATTGTTAAGTAAATAATATAAGAAATGTGGAGCAGTATGGGCTAAGAGGGAGAAACAATGCAGAGGAATTTAGAGCATTTAAAAGTAACCGGATTGAAAGTATCAGATTGGAGCATTGTGATTACGATACATGCCACTTTAAAGCTCCATAACGCATCTCTTGGGATCCTTCTTAATCCCAGTCCAACTCTGTGGTTGACAGTAAAAGCATCATTCCAAAGTATCCCCAGTATCCTCTGTGTCTGGAAATAACAGCTTAAGGAAAAGAAAGAACTTTTCAGAACTGAAATTATAATCTGAGCATTTGAGAGTATGACATGCTACATACAAGAAATGTAAGATATTTATTGAATCAGTGAAAACCAAAAAGACATGGTTGTTAGGAAGTCATGTGATCACTGTGGATGGATAAGAAAAAGCTCATTTTTTCGCACTTTAAAACTGCATATGGTTGGCAACAATTAGAAAAAGCAAACACATGCATGTACTTGTATATTTGTGCCATGGAAAATATATTTTAATATCGTACATTATATGTACATGTGAAAAACTAGCATTGATTAGTACTGCTAAAAAAATTATGTAAAGCCCAGAATCTACCGTTAGATTTCATGTGTGTATGTACATACTACATATTTTTTAGTAAAAATAAATGCTATAAAACCAGTTAAATAAAACTAAGATATTATTTAGCTTGTAAGAAAGTGAGAGTTTATTTTACCAGTTGGTTTAATTCATAAACTATTTCAAAATATAAACAAGAAAATTTTGACCTAAACTTAGGCCTGTTATATGGGATTGATTTTTGCTTTGTGTTGTTTTTTGACATTTCGTTTGGATGCTGTATCAGTGCAAAGTTCTTAGATGGTACAGGGATTTAATTATTACACAATTCCAGAAGTAGGAGGAATTAATTCAGCAGCTGAATAACTTTATCACATACTGTTTCTTTCTATCCTTTTCCTCTTACATTCTTAAGATGTTGGCTTTGTCCTCAGAATGGCTTCCCCATGTTTAAAAGATGGCTAAAACAGTTCCAGAATCACGTCTATAAACAACAGTATCTAGAAACAGAAGGAAAATAATTTGTTAGGAGGTTGAAAAACTCTCAGAACTCATAGAGGACTTTTATTTACAGCTTATTGAACAAGATCTGGGTGACATATTTACTCTTAAATCATTCCCTGGCAAAGGAAATGGAATCATTATGGATTGGCTGAGCCAAATAAAGATCGTCCTGAATCTAGGAAAATAGTCTTCTCCAGAGTTTCTTCAGTAAACGGTGGACAGACATAAAAAAGAATCAAGGCCCTGCCTAGCAAAGAAGAGGAAAAACTGATTTGGTTATGATGGTAATAGCGTCTACTGGAGAAGAGTTATTCAGCTCTGTGCCATAGTTCTAAACCCTACTTGTGCTTTAGAATCACCTGAAGAGTTTTTAAAACTATTTTGATTTAATTGGCATGGCCATCATATGTGATACTGGCATTTTAAAAAATTCACCAGGTGATTTTGATATATGGCTAAGTTTGGGGACCACAACTCTAAGTAAACTAAAGTTAGGATAAAGGGATCAATGCTTCGTGAGTGCATACATGTAACTTAGTTTTGCTTATGAGCTTTATTGAGCAATACATGGAAATTAACCATTAACCAATGGCGCCAAATTAGCAACATAAGATTTTACATGCAATTAGTCTTCCAACCCCCAAATTGTGCTCACTGCGATATACACTGGCTATATTCAAAGAATGTGTGCTATTAGGGTACTTAAAGTACCCAGTTTTTGTAGCCAAGCTAAAATGGAATCTTACATAAAAGTAGGACTAGTTGCAATAGTATCCTGAAAGCCACGTTTTATTCTTTCAAGTTTTTTGTTCTTGTTATATTGGAGAAAGATGTCATTTGCTTTGGTCAAAGTAAAGCTTCTTAATGAATTTAATAGCTACCATTTTTGACAGCTTGTTATGGACCAGAAACTGCGCTATGTGCTTTATTCCTGCCCCAACATTTATTTATCCTCATAATAATCCTGTACAATAAATATCAGTACCTCTGAATATTGATAAGAAATTTTGAAACCTGAAAGATTATACTTCTCCATGGTCTCTTAATTAGACTTTTCTGTGGGAATATAATTTGAACTCAGATTTATATAATACTAAAAGGCATGTGTTTTTTTTTTTTTTTTTTGGCCATCCCCCAAAATTCAACTTTATGCAGTTTACCAATTCAGGAGAGAACTGTTGGTTAATTAATGGGAGGTTGGGAGGTCAGCTTAGGCCCTAGATTGGATTATATTTTCCTTGCACATTATGATTTGCATTTGTTCTGTTTTTAGAGGTGGGTTTATGCCAGTTTCTTTGTTTAGCACGGTACATTGAGCATATGGTTAAAGAACAATCTAATGAATAAATGAAATGCAATCTTTAAACTGCTTTAATTGAGATTGCTTAAATTACAAAGGCAAATGAAAGTTTACCTTGCTTGTCATTTCTTTTTTCTTAGGAACTTAACATATAAAGATTGAAGCCTTCTTTTAAAATGTAGTTTTAATTTATACTTGCTGATATTCCAAGCAAATATTGAATTACTGGAGAGTGTGCCTTAAGTTGTTCAGTCACACCCCATATTTCAGTTTTTATAAAAATAGAACTCTTCTAATAAAAAAGAGGTAATTATTCTATACAGCTGACATTTATTTTGATACTTGCTTTAGAATGTTTTCTTCTAATGAAAGATAAGAGGAAAAAACTGGTCAATGACTATTAAAGACTGGATGGTTGAGTTTTTCATAGAGATAACGCATTCCAAATTACTGTGTTAGGATATTAAAAATGAAGTGTAAGCTCCTTGTTGGGGTTGAGGGTTAGAGTAGCCCTAATACAGAATCTCATTAAAGAAACTGTCAGAATTCCTCTATTTTACCATCACCTCTACAATTCTGCAAAAAGCTAACTGTCAGTTTGAGTGAGTGTACTGCCAAAGAGGCATTTACAAATAAATGAAAAATGTCACAATTGATTTCACTCCTTCCAGAATACTGTGTGTCAGCTTAGTCACAAACTGTCTTTGTTACTCTCTGTTTAGATCTCCCAGCTGGACTTTGGAAATAGCTTTTGATGGTTTAGGGGCTCTTTCATTTGACCCCAGGTAAGCCCTCTATTGGTGACCTTCTGTAAATATTTGTAAAACTATTTGAGCAGTCAGGGAGGAGGGGGAAGACACAGAAAACAAACAAGCCATCAAAACCTTTATCTCTCTTTGTTTCTCTCTAACTGCTGTTTTTATCAGAAAGTATTCTGATGTTCAATATCATTGACTTATATATGTGATCACCAAGGGGAATTATGCCATATATTACAAAGCATAATAAAATAGTACAATTATATTCACATTATCTTCCCTAATACTATGGTTTACTATATTGTTTACTCTAAAAATAATACAAATAACAATTCTGCTTATAAAGAAGACATCTGGCTATACTTTCCTATAATTTGAAAGAACTTAGGGTCTAAATTTTTATCACTCATACATAAGTCTTTCACATAATTTAGTTATAAGATCATTGATCATTACTGCCATCATTTTATGGCATCATGCTAATGTTATTGAGGCCTACCCTGAGCCATGCAGTGTGCCAAACAATTATATGAATTAGCTTATGTAAATGTATCACAGTGGAGCTTGAATCCTAAATTATTATGGGTTTGAAAAAAAGGAAACTGATTAGAAATTTCTAGCAGTTGTATTTTATTATGGATATTTAATTAAAGGAAAGTAAATCTTCATACAATTACACTTTAAGATATTTTAATCAGTATAATTAGTTATAGATCATGCTATCATCTGAGGTCATTTAGCTTGTTTTCAACTTGAAAAATCATGGAATGGACCAATTAACATATTCTATATCTCTTGGAAAATGGAAGCTGAAGCAAATTATTCATTCAACATATATTTTTTGAGCATCTATTAAGTGCCAAAGATTTTGCACTGGAGATATAATGGTGAAGAATATGTACCTGCTTTTCAAGGGCTTATATCTAATGGGAGTCATTCAAGAAAAGAAGCAAGTAAAATAGAGAGTGATGGTGAAAACAGTAGGGACAAGCCTAGGGCCCAAGATGAGAAACTAGGTGGGCATGTAAGCCAGGCTAGGGATGCTCAGGGAGTATATGGTAGTGGAGGGACATAGACAATTAAATTTTTGTTACAAAGAAGTTCATGATATCTGGAGTTCAGTGTTTGAGAGAGGGGGCTATGTGTAAAGAATAAAGAAAGGAACAGATCATGAATGTTCTCATGAGACATGTTTAGGAATTCAGGTATGATTATGAACTATGGCAGTTTAACTGGAAAGACTTCATCAAAAATTGGACATTTTCTTCAAGTCAGGAGCCCATTCTTACAGCTCCAGGAAGTAGGCCACTGTTGTTCTTCATGCTTACATAAACAGAATACACTTCCTAGAATAAAGGTCTTTGTGGAAAGGACCTGATCCAATTCACCTAGTTTTCTAAGAACCTACAGCCAAACTTTGCACATAGTAGGGTCACAGTATTTATAGTGTGGACTGACAGAATCATATATAAAACATTAGGAAATGGGTAGGTTGACACAATGAAGGTTCTGTAAAGTTTATTAGTTATGGCCATATATTCTTCTTCCCAGATCACCTGTCACAAATAGCAAAATTCCCTTCCACATTTTCTCTTTAATTTTAGGTTCACAAAGAGAGCCTTCATAAAATAAAGTGAAATGTAATTTTCAAAGCCCACTTATACAATTATGCACTATTAAAATTCCTTGAAACAACCTAAAAAAGTTTTAGTGGAAACTAATAATAAATAAAGATAAATAATTTTTGCAAAAGAAAGAAAGAACCAATTACATCAGACTTTTAATTTAATTTTAACTCTAAAAATATATACTCAAAATACATTAGAAAAGCTTTCATCTGTCCAGAGAGAGAGAGAGAGAATGTACAAAGGAGATAAATTTGACCTGTTTTCTAAGGAAAATATAGTTTAATGAGAAGCCTTTAAAATAATATGGTGTTATAATTCAAAAATCAAAAAATTTCTTCAATAATGTATATTATCATATATGTGGACACTCTGGGTTCAGTAATACAAGTGGAGTCTTTCTTTCTTACTATTGTAAATTTCCTCTTGCTTTTGAGCTCACTTATGGCCACTTCGCTGTCAGATTGTGCTTGATATCAGATTGTTGTGGAGCATATGTGTTTTTTTTGGTGTAGCCACATGAAATTCTGGAAGGGTAATGAGCACTCACCCGTGACTGTGAAGATTAGAATATCGACTCTCATAGTTTTTCAGTGGCCTAAGAATAGATACATAAATTGGTATTTTTGATGAATCCAAAAATTTAGGTAGATAATTTACAAATGTGTTCCCAAATGGTTATAAAACCTAACCATATAGAATATTCAAGCAATACAGACAAATACGAACAAGGAAGCCAACAAGCAGAAAGAATGTGTCAACTTCAGAGTAACTAACCATTGCCCTGTGGTCAACAGAGTAATCTTAATGTTTTGAAACTTGAGGAGAAGACATTTTTAAAAGAAATGCTGCCTAGTGTTTTTTAACAATGGGCATTTTTCAGGCTTGATGTCATAATACAGGTTAATAATGGTCAAACTTTAAAAGACTAAATGAAAGAGTAAAAAAAAAGAAAAGATGCAGAGACAAGCAGTAGAATTAGGGAGCATTGACCACATAGTCATACTGAGCACAAGTAACTTCCTTGTAGGAAGATTTAGTGTAGAAACTTTCTTCCCCACGCCTCCAAGCTTAATTATTGTCTGAACTACTGGTATCTGATCTCAGCTTAGCAGCCCTGCCTCTTGGGCTAAAGCTGGTCCAAGTGAAATATACTGACAGACGAGGAGATCATAATTAAACTATAAAAGCACTCTAAATGTTCATAATTCCTCTAAAATATGTTTTTAGCAAAAGCATGGTCTTTAACAGCCAGTATGAATTTTGTTTAGAATTTTCTAAACAAAATTTTGCTTACTGTGTTTAATCTAAAATACAGCCCAAGCAAATTAGAAAAAAAAATCTATAACACCTCATCACATATGTAATGCCTTTAACAGCAAATAGAAATTTTTAATAAATAAGACAAAACCTGATTATTTCCTTTACTATAAAAACAGAGGTTAAACAGACCAGAAACAAATGAATAAACAAACTATGTATTTGGGGTTGGAGAAGTGAGTCAGAAGTTCACAAAGTAGAATGTCTTCTGATAACAGAAAGAAATAAATATGCACACAAACAAAACCACAAACCACCACAACAAAGGTTGAGGATGTACCAGTCCCCTCCCAGTGGGGTGTGTAAACACCTGTGAGCTGGATGGCCAAGGGATGGCTTCTGGCTCGGCCAGGTGGCAGTGACAGTATGAGGCAAGGCTCTCTTGTTTCAGGGTCATTTCCTATGTTTACTCCGTCTGTTGGTTTCCTTCTTCTGCTTCCACCTCCTGACTCTGGAAGCACCTGTTCTATACCATTAATTTTGCAGGCAGGCTTGATGTACATTTTAGTATATTCTCCATGGCAGTATTTTTCCTCAACTTACCAGAGGCAATTGTTAAAAACTTGCAGAGGAAGTGGGACAAAACAAAATCCTTTTCTATGAAAACTTGAGTAGTAGAGTATATGACTAGTGGGAAGATCCTTGTGAATTTTACACACAATATTAGAAGCTGGTTTGTTGACAAGAAAAACTTCAGTTTTTTAAAATACTCTCTAAAAAGGGTTCTAGATTTCCTCCACTCCCTTAGTTTATTGAATATCTGTTCATGCTAACATGCCCGATTTAGCTTCTGTTTTCCTTTAATTTTTTCTATACAAATTCCCATAAACTGAGACAAAACCTGTTTCCTTATATTGAGACAAGGCATTTCCACGGCAATGCTGTATGGTTCATGATAACCCGTTGACTAGAGACAAGAGAGTTTGCATGTGGGTTTTCTTGATGATAGGTGTTTTTTAATTTTCTAATGAAAATTTGATAGACTTGTCTTCTCTTAGTAGCAGTTGCCCATCTATGAACCTTTTGTCATATGGAGATGGAGAGGAGAATTAAAATATTCCTCAAAACTGGAATAATATCAGAAAGAAATTTACAACTTTAAATGCCTCTGTTGAAAAAGAAGGATTACAAATTAGTGACCTAACTTCACACTCAAAGAAACTAGAACAATAAAGCAATCTAAATCCAAAGTTAGTAAAAGAAAGGAAATAGTAAAGATTAGAGCAAATCAAGGAAATAGATAATAGAAAAAAATAGAGTCAACAAAAACAAATATTTGTTTCTTAAAAGATCAATAAAAACAACAAACCTTTAGTTATACTGATGAAGAAGAAGAGGGGACAAAAATAACTAAAATAGGGCATGGAAGTGGAGATATTACTACTGACCTTATGAAATTAAGGATAATAAGTGGGTACTATGAACAATTATGCCAAAAAATTATAAAGCCTAGATGAAATGGACAAATTTCTAGGAAAAAAATGACCTGATGTAAAAAGAAACAGAAAATCCAAATAAGACTCAAGAAATGGAATCATCAGACAAAAAACCTCTCAATAAAGAAAAGTCCCAAACCAGATGGTTTCACTGCTGAATTCTATGAAACATTTGAAGACGATGTAACACCAATATTGAAATTCTCCCAAAACTGGAATTTATAGATTATTTACTGACTCATTCTATGAAGTCAGCATTATCCTACTATCAAAACCGATGACTGCACAAAAAAAGAAAATTACAGACCAGTATCCCTCATGAATATAGATAGAAGAATTCTCAGCAAAATAATGACAAACTGAATCCAACCATATTTTAACAGTATACTGTCAGTGGAATAAAATATACAACCTGGCCAATTGGGATTTATTCCAGGAATGCAAACTTGGTTCAACATAAGAAAATCAGTGTATCATGCCACATTCATCTCCATTTATGCAGAAGAGGCATTTGACAAAATCTGACATCCTTTCATGATAAATACAATCAGAAAAATAGGAATAAAAGGTAACTTTCTCAACATGATAAAAAGGTATATGAGTAACCCACAGCAAATATATTGAATAGTGAAAGACTGGGAGCTTTCCTCCTAAGATTAGGAGCAAGAAAAAGATGCCCTCTTTCACCACTATTATTCAGTATTATATTGGAAATTCTAGCCAGAGAAATCAGGCAGGAATATTAAATTAAAAAGCATCCAAATTGGAAAAAGAAGAAATAAAATTTCCCATATTTATAGATGGCATGATCCTATATATAGAAAATCCTAAAGAATTCTCAAGAAAGCGACTAGAACTAATAAGCAAATTCAGTGAATTTGCAGTATATGAAGAAAACATGCAGAAGTCATTTGTGTCTCTAACCACCCGTAATGAACAATCTGAAAAGGAAATCAAGAAATAGGATTCTTGTACATTATTGGTGGGAATGTAAAATAGTGTAGCCACTGTGGGAAACTGTTTGATAATTAAGAAAGTTAAACACAAAATTATTATATGACCAGTCAATTCCATTAATGGGTATTTACCCAAAAGAGCTGAAAGCAGGCCCTCAGGCAGATATTTGTGCACAATTGTTTGTCATGACATTATTTGTGATAGCCCAAAGTGGGAGCAACCCAGTTATCCATTAACAGATGAATAGGTAAAGAAAAATGGTATATCCATGCAATGGAATATTACTCAGCTGCCAAAAGGAAATGAAGTGCTGGTACATGTTACAACATGGATAAACCTTGAAGACATGTTGTATGAAATAAGCCAGAAACAAATGGAAAGAATTTAGAGTTAAGGAAGAGCAATGTAATAAGAAAAATGAGTGTGGAAAAGCTTTGGTACCACTGTGTGAAAACTTCACTTTCACTTCCAATAGAACAAATATGTGTCCCATATAGAAAGTTTGATACTCCTGGGTTGATTTTTTTTTTTTGTCTTACTTTAGAAAAAAATTAATTGTAAAATAACATAAAAATCATTTTAGACATTTAAAGTAGACTATTCTTTGACATTAAAACCATTGAGAATACTGTGTACATTTCACCAGAATGTAATTCCAGACTCTTTCATCATCCCAAATCAAAATTCACACTCATTAGCAATAGATCCTCATATCCCCTTCTCCAAAGCCTGGTAACCACTTTAGTGCTTTTTTTTTTTTTAAAGCTCTGTTTGTAATCTTTTTATTTGGAATTAGGCGTTATGTATAGTTTAGTGGTTTTGATTGTTCAAACACATAATTATTAAATGCTTTTAAGTTTCCTTTGCAAAGGATATTTTTCGAACATGCCACTCAAGTCTAAATTTATTTAGGGAATACAGCATATAACATACTCAGTAATTATGCAATGTGATGCTATCAGGCAGAGACTTTAAAATTATTCCAACTATTCACAAAGTTATCTACAAATTTTATTTTTTATAGTAATTGTATAATTCTTGGGTTTAAATTTCAACTATGATTCTCACTATTTTTTTAAACTTTTATTGTATAATATGACACATATACAAAGCAAAGAAATAAAAAAGCAATAGTTTTCAAAGCACTCTTCAATAAGTAGTTACAGGACAGATCTCGGAGTCTCCTCTGATAATTCCTGCTAAAATGTTGAAATTTATGTAACTTGAATTAAAAAAAATCATGTCAGACATTTCTTCCTTTCAATATCTAACTATACCACATTTCAGCATCTCATGTATACATTTAATCTTAATTAGGAATGAAGTGATATATAAATTATGAAAATAATTTAGTGAAGAATGCCAGTAATAGACTATTCTCGAACACCATATATGTGAATGATTCTTTTAAATTTATATTTTAATTTTTTTCTAAATTAGAAAATTGGAATATGTAACCACATGGCTTGATATATGTTAAAGCATATTCCTATAAGAAAAAAGGCAAAGTAACAGTTAAGTAACATGAAGGTTAATAGTCAAGGGATTTGACAGCTTTAAAAGTAGAATATGTTTACTTAGTAAATTTAAAACGGTTGCTCAGTGTTCCATGTGGACAAATATGCATTAGATACTATGAAACATTTTTAGTAATATTTGATCAAAATGCATTCACTGGTCTCCATTTATGATTTGAATTATTATAGAATGTAGAAGAGTTCACTATGTTTCTTTTCTTCCCACACTGTACAATTACCATAAAACTAAGTAGGTAGTGAGACATAATACAGAATGAGAGAATAGGAGAACAATTAGATAGATGCTAATTATGAGGGACAGACAGTGTTTGTGAGAGTTGTTAGAGAATGGTTTCATTTATGTTCTATTCTATAGAATTTTCAGAGAAGACATTTTAGTAGTTATATGGCTTGAGCAAGATTATGAAAGATGGGGAGAATTTGTGTGGATGGGAGGTAAATATAAGACTTTCTCAAATGACCAAACATCATAAAGCAGAGGCAATCATTTAACAGTACAAAAAAGAGATGATAGTGACTGGAACAGAGGATTTGTTCTGGCAAGTTACTGAATCTGAACGAAAGGAGGGAAACCAGGACGTTCAAAGTGAGACAGTGGACTTTAAATGTGGCCAATAGACTGCTGTCATTTCTTGAGCTGTGTGTGCTATCATGAGGACTTGAGCTTCTGAGAATTCAATTGAGTGGGATTAGAGGCAGGATGGTAGGCTAGTGGGAGCTGTGAACATCTATGCATGGGAGACTGACTTAGGCTGCTGAGGGGGAATGAATGAAGAATTACAGTCTAAGCGATTAAGCTGTACTTTACTGATACTTATTTCTTATTTACAAATATAGTACAACAATTAACTCATTCCAGAGACAGTAATTAGCAATCAGGTTAAATTACTTTGATTACCTCTTTTCAATTTAATGAAAACCATTTTAAAAAATTTGCTCTCTAGGAGGTTTTGTAGACTTACGCTCTCCATACTGTCTCTTTTACTTTTCCTCCATTCTTTCCCTTCCTCCTACCCTCCCTCATCTCTTCTTCCATTTCTCCTTATCTTTTTCCCACTTTCACTTATAATAGAACAAAGGTTTAGATGAGTTTTATTTCATTATTTTAAAGAATAATCATTTTATGTAGTATTGTATATAATGTAAAAATCATACAGACTTGAAAAAAGGCAACGATCATTTAATATTTTTCTAGTTCTCCTTCCCCTCCCTATCCTGTTCCTAAGAGGTGACCATTTTCATCTGTTCTAATTTTTCTTCTGATAGCTTTATGCTTATATAAGTATTTCTTGATTTATGATTGTTGAAATTATCCATTGTCTTCTTGCTTTGTTGGCTGAGAATTTATTTTTCTAAAAACTCACTACTATCAGTTCTAAATTTCCTTTTCACCAAGTTATATCAGTTACTAATTAAATAAACATTTTTTATATTTATAGCAATTGAGTGAGTATTGTTCACTTCCAAAATGAAGTGTTATGATTTTTTCTTTCTCATATAATTTAAAATTTCTCCTTTCTTTGTTTGCTTAGTTCTCTGTATACCCATTGCTATCTGTTCCCAAATACTCTCTAACAAGTCCAGGAAATAGCTCCAAATAAAAGTTTTAAATGATCAATCTCATAAAATAAATACGTTAGCTAAATTAATTTTCTTTTTGTCTTGAGGACATACCCACTGTATCGCTCCATTTTCTTGTATCAACTTTTAACTGGTTGCTTCAAAGCCTGGTACAACTGTCTTCCTAGGACTCTCCTGCATTTCTATAGTAAGATCCTCCTCAACTTGCATCTTATTTCTTCTAGAGCTCTCCTAGGAAAGGGTCCCTGGGAAAGAGTTTTGACTCCTTACTCATTTGAATATGTCTTTATTCTACACTCATACTTGATTGTTAGTTGGGAGACAGGCAGTGTCCTCTCAGGATTTCTATCCCCCTATTACCTTGTAGTATTTCTGCTGCGAATTCAGAAGCCATTCTGATGTTTGGTGTTGCTTTTCTTGGAGAATTTTCTTTTTATTCTTTTTTTTTTTTTTAACATGGGCAGGCACTGGGAATCGAACCCGGGTCCTCTGGCATGGCAGGCGAGAACTCTGCCTGCTGAGCCATCGTGGCCTGCCCTCTTGGAGAATTTTTTGATCTATTTTTAAAGCTGGTTATTCAGTTTGCTTATTTTCTTGTTGTTACCGTTGCTTTTATTGTGATTTTCTCTCCCCTGGTTTCTCTCGTCTTTATTTCTGAAACTGCTGTTGGATACAGGTTGGCCATCCTAGATTAATTCTCTGATTTTTTTTTTTTTTCCTATTTCCCACTTCTTTTTGTTTCTGGTGAGTTCTTTGATTTTATCTTCTATTATCATTTTCCTAATTCCTAGGAACTCTTTAGTCTGTGATTGTTTCTATTTTATGATATCACCTTCTTGATTTATGGATATACTATATTAACTCTGCTTTGTTGAAGACTTACACTCTCTATACTGTCTCTGTTTCATCCTGCTCAACCTTTTTCTGGATGTTTGTTTTGGCTTTATTCTTTAGTGGTGAAAATATCTAATATCAATATCTAATAATCCTTATATGTCCATTTTAAGAATGAAACACTAGATTTATAGCTATATGCTTAGGTAGGTTTGTTTTTTAGTGAGCTGCACTACAGGATGGTCTGGTGATGAGCTGGCCTTTACCTTTTCAGTATCTAATGTCCTCTCTTTCTCTCAGGGGTACCAGGGATGGCAAATAGAAGGTACAGGAAGGGAATGAGACTCCTGCTTTTCAGTATGTAGACGTTCACTTAATTCCCGTGGTTTAGCTCTTCATCTGGGTTCTTGAGTCTGAGATACTCTGGTTTAATTTCTCTAGGACATAAATAGCCAGTCTCTTCTTGAAGATACCAGGAGGAAGTGAGAAAAGAGAGGCGAGGAATAAATCTCAGGTCTCCTTGTTCTATAGTCAGAGGAGGGAACCTCTATACAGACATTCATCCAGTCTCTCTCTCGCTCTCTTTTTTTTTTTTTTTTTTTTTGCCTTCAAAACATGATAACCAAAATTGCTGAAACCGAAAGATAAATAGTCAAATCTACAATCATAGTTGGCGATTTTAAACCCTTTTCTTGGCGAGTGAATAGAGCAGCAAACAAAAATATCAGTAAGGACAGAGTTTATTTTAATAGAATCATTTAGTATTGTGATCTAATAGACATTTATAGGACACGAAACACAAAAACTGCAAAATAAACATTTTTGTTCAGACTCACATGCAGGATTTATCAAAAGAGCCCTTTTGTGGCTCATAAAGCAAGCCTAAACAAATTTAAAAGAATTAAATTCCAGTAACGTATGTGCTCTAACTACATCATATTTGAATTAAATTACTTTCATTTAAATCAAAATTAAATTTTTAAATAATGTTAAATCACACATGAATGAAATAACAAACAAAAAACAATTGGAATTAGATAACATTTTGTATTAAATCATAAAGAAAATATATAATATCAAAAGTAGTGGTGTATAGCCAAAAGTCCCATGCAATTCGTCCTTGATTTCCATAATACCTGTTGCTTCCAAGTGATGACTGTCTTAGCATCCTATAGGGCAGATTAACATATTTCTTATTGCATATCTTCCTCTGCAAATTCTTAAGTTGTATCTTCAGTTCTGCTAATCCAGTTACTATTTTTCCATCCTTTTCTGTCTTCTAACAGTTTTTTAAATATTTTTATTACGAAATATATATATATATATACAAAAAAGGACTAAATTTCAAAGTACATTTTAGCAAGTAGTTATAGAGCAGATTTCAAAGTTTCACATGAGTTACAGTTCTACAATTTCAAATTTTCCTTCTAGCTCATCCAAGACACTGGAGACCAAAAAGAAATATCAAAATAATGATTCAGTAGTCATACTCATTTGTAAATCCCAACTTCTCTGTTACAACTCCTTCTCCTATGATCCTTCTCCCACTCTTTCGGGATATTTAGGTTATGCCCATTCTAACTTTTTTTCATGCTGAAAAGGGTGTGAAATATAGGATAAGGGGATGGAATTAGTTGATGTTCTCAGAGAGACAGGCACCTCTGAGTTTCAGGACTTATCTATCCTAGGAACATCTAGAGATTTTAGGCTTCTGAAAAGTACATTTAGTACGTGAAACTTTTGTAGGATCTCAGTTAGAGCCCTGGATGTTATTTAAGTTTAACAGGAATGATGTTGGTTGGGATTTGGCAAACCATGGCAATGAGCAATAGCTAGCTGAAGCTTGCATAAGATTAGCCTGCAGAATAGCCTCTTGACTCTATTTGAAATCTCTTAGCCACTGATAGCTTATTTTGTTCATTCCTTTTCCCGCTTTGGTCAGGAAGGCATTGTAGATCCCAAAGTACCAGGGCCAGGCTCATCCGTAGGAGTCAAGTCCCATGTTGCCAGGGAGACTCACACCCCTGGACGTTGTGTCCCATGAAGGGGGAGGGTAATGATTTTCCTTGCAGAGTTGGGCTTAGAAAGAGATAGGCCACATCTGAGCAACAAAAGTGGTTCTCTGGAAGTAACTCTTAGGTGTATTTATAGGTAGGTTTAGTGCCTTCATTACAGAAATGTTTCATAAGACCAAGCCTCAAGATCAGGGGCTTGATCTATTAACTTGAGAGTCCCTAGTGTTTGAGAGAGGATGGGGGTTTCCCAGGTGGGAAAACTTAATATTTCCATATTTTTTCTCCAGTCCCTCAAGGGACTTTGCCAGTACTTTTTAGTTTTCTGCCCAACATACTCTGGGATGTACTTCAGTATTATGCTAAGCTATATTGAATAACAAGACTTCGTTCCTATTCTGGGCTCCTTATGTTTGGGTTGTTTAAATTAGCTATCCAGGTGGGTTGAGTTAGATTGTGTGCTACAGAAAATTTAGAGTTTGAACAAAATAAACCTCTCTTCCTTTGGTCTCATATAGTAGGTAAGGTTCTAAAATACACATGCTATCATCCTTTACCCTGTATTTTAATGTACCTTAGTTCCAACCAGATCGGCTTCTTTCTTGTCTCTAATTGAAGACTTATCTCTATTTTGGTTTCTTTAGCAGCTGTTGTATGTAGCAATACTGACTTTCAGAGCTGCAGAATTCCAACTCTGAGTCTTAGGTGTCACACAGGTACCCAAAGTCCTAGGGGAATGACAGGTTATACACATATAGCACAGCATCTCAGAATTTAGAAATAATGCTTAAAACTCAGGAATAAATGTGACTTACAATCTAAGCCCCGATTTTCCTAAAAGTATTTTCTAAAAGAGACCATATGATATCTGGCATTTTGCTTCTGACTTAGTTTCCTCATTATAATGTTCTCAGTGTTCATTCACCTCGTTGCGTGCCTCATGACTTCGTCCCTTTTGTTAAGTGCACAATATTCCATGATATGTACACACCACAGTTCATCTTTCTGCTTTTCAATCATTGCAACTTTTGGCCACCTCCAGCCATTGGGCATCATGGTTAATGTCTTAAATACACAATCCATGTCTCACAGTATCCTCACTTAGTTGTACAGTCATCACCACATTCTCAATTTTAGACAATTGTAACTGCTTCAAAAACAAAAATAACAGATAAACACACCCTCACCAAATGGGAAATCCAAACCTCCTCTGCCTCCCCAATTATTTACTCCTAGTATATCTGTGGTACTATGTTGTCTTCTGATTAAATATAGGCATAGCGTGCAATAGTAGTTTCCCCCCCACACTCTTCTATTATTGACTCTTTGTACAAGATTCACATCTTTGAAGTAGTTCATGCAAGAACTTATTTATATTTATTGTCTTCTAACAGCTTTTGAAATCTCTTGATTATGGTTCCTTTCTTCCTATTCTCTTTGTTTTCATGTATAATACTGAAATTTTTTCTACTTTGGTTTTCTTTGGGTTATGGGATGGAGAAGAGATAAACAGATTTGACCAAAAAGTTACTGTTTTCTAAGGAAGTGTGAGGCTTTGTATCAGATTGCTTTGCAATTTTTGGAGCACAAATTTAATTTCATAATGTAGGACTCAAAAGTATGTATTTTGTCTATAAAAGTTTTGCTATACATTACTGTGGCCAAATAGAATAGTAAGAAAATATAATCACATGATAGAATGGAATAATAATTCATATAATCAAATAGAATGATAACCATATAATCAAAAAAGCAATAATAATAATAATAATATTTCTGTGTCAGTCACTGCCCGAGACAGAAAACAGAGTAAAAATGAATTATATTAGAGTTAGGGCGTTGGCTGGCTGAGCAAACAGCAATTCCAAAACGCGCTCAGGCCTCAAGGTGAAATTTATTTCTGAGAAGAACAGCAGTAAACAGCATCTGGGGGGCCAGTGGACCCCACCTGAGCTAGTCTTCTACAGAGAAGGGCGGAGCCAACCAAGCCCACCTGAGTGAGTCATTGACCATCAAGTATCAACACACAAAGGAATAGGGGAGGGTAGTAAAATGGTTCATAAAAAATACCAAAAGAGGGGGGATGCAAGGGTAGCTCAGTGGTAGAATTCTCACCTGCCATTCCAGAGACCCAGGTTCAATTCCTGGTCCATGGACTTCCTGTGAAACAAACAAAAATTCAATAAATGATGCTGCAATAATGGGATACTCAAATGGAAAAGTAATGAAATGTGACCCTGCTATACAGCATACAAAAAAAAATTTATGAAAGGAACAAAGAGCTATAAAAGCAGTCAGAAAAAGAAAAAGGAAAGAAAAAGCAGTTGGCCCCACAGTGTCAGGGCCTCTCTCCTCTCATCTCTATTTTCGAGAGTGTCCCCAGAAGAAAAGAAAAGAAGCAATATCTTAAAAAGATGTGGGGTTTGAAGTCATGGAACTGTGAGGCCAAAACCTAATATTGCACCTAACAGACCTTGAAAAATTACTAATCTCTCTTGTTTTTTTTTTGAGAGTATGCAGGCAAAAATGTATTGAGTATGCATGTGTGTTCTTTCTGGGGCTAGATTTGAGTTAGATTGTGTTATGATAAACTTTGATCAAGGTACTCCTAGCCCTTAAATATCCACTGCAGATTAGAGGCAACAACATAATTGTAAGTACATTTTAAAGTGCTATCTGATGTCTTTCAGTTTATGACATTAAAACTAAATATTGGGATTATAAATTGCAATGGAATTAAAAATACCTCAGTTGGTAATTTTGCTGAGGGCAACACCTTGAAACATAAAATTAGAGATGGAAAAGGAGCTACTTTCATAAACTGCTGAATCAAGTATAAATATGTGCAATCTTTTGAAAAAGCAGTTTGGCAATATATATCAACAGCCTTTAAAAAGTTGATATCCTCTGACCTAGACATCTAATTTTAAGAGTCTGTCTTTAGGAGATGTAGTGACAATTCAGATACATCTTCATGGTAAAGATGTTAATTACTAACTATGCAAATATAAAGCTAGAAACAACCAAAATATTCTACAATGGAAGAATTGCTAAATAAATTATGGTGAAGCCATGTGACAGAATATAATGCAGCTCTTAAACATGGTGTTTTTAAAGGATACTTATAAGAGCATTTCCCTATAGTATTTTGTGTTTAAGTGACAATGCCAAGTGCAAAATTATATTCACAGTACAGTGCAAATTAGTTTTTTATCTATGTATATATACATAGAAACATACCTGTACATGTTTATATGTATATACACATACATAGAAAAAAGACTGGAAGAAAGTATATCAAACTGCAAATAGTGTCTGTCTCTGGACACTTGAATTATAGGCAATTTAAATAATTTATTGATGGATTGCTGTTGAGATAACCTAAAATATGCTTTTTTATGCGTTACTTCTAAGAATAAAGTCTTTTTTAATTTTTTAAATAAAAACACTTAAAAGGGAAACAAACAAAAACCCATCTCTCATCTCATGGCTGGTTGTAGGTGAGGCTAAGTGTCCTTTGGTTCTTTCCCGCCTTCCTATAACCATGTGGTGACAGTGCTATAAGAAGGTGCCTTCTGCACAGAGTTGTCATTAGATTTTTCCATATTTAGGATAAAGCTCCTATCCTCTTTATTCTCCTTTTCTTCTGCTCCCTGACTCCATTCTGCCATCTTCTGTACCTTTAACAATCACAATTGGATTGTCACAAATATGATTTTTTTATGTTGCTAATATCTACTTTAAATTTATGGGTATTTTGTATTCAGTGCAAGTTTAACTATTTATTCATACACAAATTGAAAATGGCTTTTGAAATATTTTCTGACAATCTGTGAAAGGTTCCCTAGTGACAGATGTCATATATGAGAAAAGTTAAAGATTACATATGTGTGTGTCTGTGTGTGTGTGTGTGTGTGTGTACACTGGGTTTATGAGTAAAAAGAAAGGGGGAAAATCATCCTGATTGCCTGTAATTAATATTGGCTAAGCTTTTAGATATTTTTCCAGGTAAACATTCATTTTTAGGTAATTAAATTACTAATTACAGTGATTTTAGACACCTGGGCTCCCTTTGCACTTTCTATTAAAAAGTTTAGAAAATAAGAATTAATGCCTGCGTGATGTTGAAATGTTGTGGAATGGGTGGAATCTACTTGTTACTTGCAGTCTTATGAGTCTCAGTTCAAATGAATTCTTCTAGAATACAAATTATGTAAGCAGCTCTGCCAATTTTGTGGAACCAATTTTAATGACAGATTATTTCTAAATGAATATTTAAAAGCATATGTATTTTACAATTCAAAGTGAAGATAATCTTGCCAAATTAAATAATTCTTGCAAAGGAAGCCAAGGGATACTATGGTTTTCGATATTCTAGAAAGATATAACTATGATTTTTTTTTCTGTAATCACTGTGCAAATATTTATTAAGCACCCCAGAGCCAAAACCTTGCTCACACTATTAGAAGTGGAATTAGGAAACATATTGACTGGATTTGATATGAATAGACTGGAATTCTGACAGATTGATACTCTTAAACAGCAGTGTTAGAGAAATGCTGCAGTTCAGAGGCAAGGGTCATCCTGAATGTGTTTCATTTATGAAATACAGCAAATTAAAAGATACATACAAATTTTTCTAAGTTTGACTCCCTCCCAATAGATTAAAGTATATTATATTTGGTCTAATTGAATTCATTATTGATTATCATGTACGTGAGTTTACAACTTTGGCAAAATGCCTTTCATTTTATTATTTTAGGCTTCACTTACACACACTGAGGCAGACCAAATAATGGCATTCCTGCTTAGCTTCCTTAGTCTCAGCTTGTTATCTGTGTAAGGATTGTTACATACTTTGGCTCCTCTTTCACCCAGATCCCACATGTGACTCTGTTTTCCCATTTGGTAATCTATTCACACCTCTGATCTCATCCCCAGGTTTACTTTGTATATATTGTCGAAGAAAAAAAAAAATTCAAGTGGTCAAATTCTATGTAAAGAGTAAGTAAAGCCACTGACTTGTTTTCTGTTGGCTAAAATATGTCTTTCCCTGTGTTAAGCAGGCAATTTCTTTTCTTTTCTTTTTTTTAAAGAATGTAAAGGAAAACCAGGATAATTTAAATGAAATTTAATTTAGGTAAAGAAGACAATTGAAAATATTAAAAGATATTTGCCTTTAGACTATTTATCTGAACTATCCCAGGATAATTGATGGCAGAGATTCAGCTAAGCTCTTTAACTGCAATGAGGACTAGGAAATGTTTAAAGTACAAAAACAATGTTTCCAATTGAACATTCTGTTTCAAAAAGGTAATTTTACTGTGTGTTCATTTGCCTAGAGTGTATATTCACTTTTTTTCTCCTTAAATGAACCTAGAATTCAATACATACTTTACATTATTTTAATCATAAAATGTTACTGACAAAATGAATAAATTCTCTCTATTTTTATATTTTATCTATTGATTCCCTCTAAAAACCATAATCTGGATAACAGAAGATTCCATAGAAGTATCTGTGTTTTAACATTTGTATGTTTTCTTTTTGATAAAATATCAGTAATATTTTCTGTCTTCCCTTAGCCTTGAACAGAAATTCACTCAGTTTTCTATTGTTTATTTAAGTGTGTTATTCAATGACACCAACTTTTGTATTGATGTATGACATTTAAGACATCATCTGAAAAAAAAAAAAATTTTACCAAATGTCTCCTGGGTTAATGTATTCCCCGAGTGGGCAGACTTTTTGATGTATTCCTCAAAAATGTTCTTTGTTATATAGCAGATTGTTATATAGCAAAAATTTTTATTCACTTCTCTAAATACATAACTTTTTATAAAGCAGTGTATGAAAAAAGATTGGATATAGTTGCTGAATGTCAGGATAAGGTGAAGCCTCCAAAAAGCATGCTGTGTATCAACAAGAGATGTCCTGCTTGAGTATGGTTGGTGCTAAGAGAGGCCCTGCTACTGCATGCAAGTAATGAGTTTACTACTCCCTTAGCAGCTTGATGATCAGGAAGCAATGGTTTAAGTACTTTACATCCTAACATGATCATTTGTCACTTACTCAGAGTCTTACTGTGTTTTATTTACATCTTAGGACATTCATTGGATCTTGTGGTTAATGTGTACTGTATGCTAACATTTCCCATTTAATACCACAAAAAATAGACTCCTGGTTAGCTTTTTCCTGTCTGTTCTTTAGGAGCTATATTACTGACAGTTAGTGGGATATGACTGAACTCTATTTTGAAAATTTTAATGTAGGTTTAGTGTGTTAGTTAGGTTCAGTTGTCGACTTGGCCAGGTGAGCATACCTAGTCTTGTTGCTGTGGACATAAGCCAATGGTATGTGAACCTCATCTGTTACTAATTACATCTGCAGTCGGCTAGGAGGCGTGTCTGCTGCAATGAGTGACATTTGACTTAATTGGCTGCGGTGCTTAAATGAGAGATGGCAATGTAGCAAAGCTAAGTAGCTCAGCATTCCTCATCTCAGCACTAGCAGCTCAGCCCAGGCCTTTGGAGATGCAGAAAGAAGTCACCCTGGGGAAAGTTGTTGGAACCCAGGGGCCTGGAGAGAAGACCAGCAGAGACCATCTTGTGCCTTCCACGTAAGAAAGAACCTCAGTGGAAAGTTAGCTGCCTTTCCTCTGAAGAACCAACAAAATAAATCCCCTTTTATTAAAAGCCAATCCATCTCTGGTGTGTTGCATTCTGGCAGCTAGCAAACTAGAACAGTTTAGGTACCAATATCCTTGACTTAAATTCTGCCACTGCTGCATTTGTGTCCACTTGTATAAGAAATGTTTTGAGCCCTAGTTTTCTCCTTTGGAAAATGAAAACAGTAATATTCACTTTTTACAGATGTTTTGCTAGTTAATAAAAATATGTGTAAATCATTCTAGTGTCTTGCACATAGTAGCCATTATATTGGTGAGGACCAATATGATTACTCATAATTAAGGATAATTAGCTATGTAAAATGTAACAACAATCCAGTATTTTGTATCATGTTTTCTCATTACTGTAGCACTATCATATACTACACATTTATTCTTCCCCAAAGATTTGAGAGAGATTATTATTATTATCTCTTATATGTGGTTGTTAAGAAGTTAAGAATCAGGGGGATTAAACAATGGGCTAAAAAATGATGAAGTCAGAATGTCAGACTGTTTTAATTTTGATCTCTTGTTGTTTCTACTGTAAAATATCAATTTCTTATAAATAATTAGTTACTTTGCATTCTGGATGACAAATTTATTTATTTGGCCTAAATGTTTTAGATAGAGATAGATAGGTAAATAGATAGGTTCATTCATAGCAGAAAGGGTATTAATTTTTTCACATTTTTTATTGTGAGATATAACAAATATACAAAAAAGCAATGCATTTCAAAGTGCATTAAACAACTAGTTATAGAACAAATTTCAAAGTATGTATGGTATGCGTTACAGTTCCACGATTTCAGGTATTTCCTTCTTATTGCTCTAAGTCACTGGAGACTAAAAAGAAATATCAATATAATATTTCAGTACTTGTGCTCTTTTGTTAAATCCTATCTTCTCTCTTGCAACTCCTCCTGCTCCTTTGATCCTTCTTCCAGTCTTCAGTGTTATTTGGGCAATGACTGTTCTAACATCTTCACGTTGAAAAGGAGTGTTGACATTATGGTGTAGGGTATGGGTGATGCTCTTGGAGAGACTGGTAACTCTGTGTTTTGGGACTTATCTGGCCTAGGAACCATCTGGAAGTTTTAAGTATCTGGAAAGTAAACTTAGAGAGTGAAATTTTTGTAGGAGCTCAGATAGGGCCCTGGGTGTTCTTTAGGGTTAATAGGAATGATGTTGGTTGGGGTTAGGGTAACCATGGCAATTAGCAATATTTAGCTGAAGCTTGTATAAGAGTAAGCTCCAGAATAACCTATTCACTCTATTTGAAAGATTTCAGACACTGATAGCTTATTTTGTTACATTTCTTTTCCCCATTTTGGTCAGGAAGGCATTGTTGATCCCATGGTGCCAAGGCCAGGCTCATTCCTGAGAGTTATGTCTCACGTTGCTAGGGAGACTCATTCCCCTGGATGTTGTGTCCCACGTAGGGGAGAGGGTAATGATTTTCCTTGTAGAGTTGGGCTTAGAGAGAGAGAGAGGCCACATCTGAGCAACAGGTTCACTGTGTTTGAATCTTAGGCATAATTATAGGTAGGCCTAACTTCCCTTTTCAGGAATAAGTTTCAGAAGGGCAATCCTCAAGACTGAGGGCCTGCTCCATGAAATAAGTGGTTCCCAATGCTTGCAAGAGTATCAGTCCTTCTCCAGATTGGGACGTTGAATATTTACACATTTTCCCCCAGTTCCACAAGGGGACTTTCTGATACTTTTTAATCTTCTGTCCAGCTTACTCTGGGATATATCCGGGCACCACACTAAGCTGTACAAACCAACAAGATCGCATTCCCTATTCATGGTTCCATGTAATTATGATGTTCAAATAAGCTTACCATGCAAGTTAGCTTAGATAGTGTGTTACCAAAAATATAAAATTTGCACCAAATAAACATCTCTTCTTTTGGGCTCACGCAGAAGTTGACATTTTAAATATTTACCCTTTAGTCTAATTTACCTTAGTCCTACTGGATCAGCTTCATTCATATCTCTAATTGAAGTTTGATCATCTGTTCAGAGTTTTTAGCAGTTGCTATATGGAGTAATCTTGACTTTCATAGCTTCAGAACTCTAGCTCTTTGTCTCAAGTATCATACAAATACCCAAAGTTCCAGGGAGTGACCAGGTTAAACACAAGGAGCTCGGCATCTCAAGATTTAGAAACAACAGTTACAACTCCAGCTTAGCTGTGATGTTATAAGAGCTTACAATCTGGGAAACTACAATAAATAGGCCTTCACTTGATAACCTGTGTTCTCAAATGCCATTTTCAGAGTTTGCAGATTATGGTTAGTGCATATTACTGAATCACTATGATATTTAGTTTGTTTGTTTGTTTCTGGCTTATTTCACTTATCTCATTGTCCTCAAGATTCATCCACCTGGTTGCATGCCTCAAGACTTCATTCCTTCTTTCAGCCTAGACAGGGTCAATTTTGAAATATTTATATTGAACTATTTATATTTATTATTTGTTCATATTTAAATAATACATATAGGCAAATCAGCCAAGGAATATGTAGGCAAATCAGCCAAGGGGAAAAAGGTGCATGGGACAATGACTGGGGGAAACAAGGAGGAAGCTTCAGGCCCTCACCAGTGCTGTCACACAAGACCACTTTATTCCCCCCAGCAGTAGGTTGTGGCAACATATGTTAAATGCTCACCAGGAAATTTCTTTATTAAAATTCTAACCAGAAAGTGTCCTGGGTTTTTATTTCAAGCAAGACACATAGGTACCCTCTGCTGGCATGTACCAAAATTCCAGACTCCCCGAAGGAAACCCGATACTCAGCATAAACGTATTGTTTGTACAAACACATTAGGCATAGTAATCCAGTGTTATCAGATTTGGGGACAGTGAGAATCCTCCTGAAATAAAGTTCCCAAGTCAGTAGCCAGAGACCTTGTAAGCAGGGTTTTCAAAGACGAGCACTGAGGCCTGCTGAATTTATTCCTTTCCACACGTTCTCTGATACTGTTTTTACAGTGCTTGCTTCCTCTAACATCTTTTATTCAGTCTTATTGAACGTTTTGTCAATATATACTTTTCAAATTCTTGAAAAAGAGTCACTTTTAGAGAATGTGCTCGCAGAAGCAATTGCTTCCCCTATTGCTCCTGTTTCCCTCCCTTGCTGCAGCTCGGTATTTGTGTACATGTAAATATGATGTAAAACAAAATTGTCTTTCAAATCTGATGAATTAGAAGTAGATGGCGGCGACATCTCACTGAGAATGATAATGGCCTGGTGCGGTGGGAAAGGTTAGTGACTTGTACCGAGGACTTGACCGGTGCAACGCTGACAGGCCATTTTCTTATTATCCTTGGAAAAGGTGCTGAAAAGATATCAAGAGACCTTGAAATTATCTCCAGCTCTACCATTGACACATTATATCTTTAAGCAAATCACTTTAACCTTTCCAAATCTTAATTTCCTCCTTCTTTTAATAGAGATAGTTTAGATAATTTCCTACATAATACCGACTTTTCAGGTATAAGATATTGTTTTATGTAGATTTGCTTCCTGGTCCATGTGGATCAGTGGGGTTCATTTTGATTACTTTTTCCTCAAGTTCCCAACGGTGATTTTTTAAAAATGGATCTTAGAAACTCTGTTGAACTTGGATTACATCTGGTTTTTATTTTTTATAATTTTCACTACCAAACACACAATTGTATTTATATGTCAACAGTCACAGGGAGAAATTAACTCATGATCTGCATAGTCTTGATGACAGGGAAAGTATTTAATCCCCATGTAACAGATGAGGATAACTCAGAGAATAAAAATTTTTGTAAATGTCTGCACAATTGTTAAGCCTAAATAGAATGTAGTTTCTCTGGCCAGTTGACTAGAAGTTTTTTGAGATTGGATATTTACTTTTTCCTGTCATTGTATCTTCAATGCCTAGAACATAGGATGGTCTCAATAAATTATTCTTATAAGTTAAAGAGTATCATGATAATATTGTTTCATTTCTTACAATACTTTATATAGCCTGACTGACACTTATTTATTTATTTATTTTAGTAAGTTGGACTTAAAGTGTCACTCTTCAAGCTTATTTAGGGAATTTAATTTTTGTCTAATATTTCTGTGGCAATTTTGAAAAACTATTTTATAATTACTTCTATTTTGAAAATATTTTTCTATTGCTACATGGAAAACAAGCACTGTAAGTAAAGTTTTGAAATTAAAACATATATACTAAATTACTTTATTTTAAAAGATACATTTACTTGAATATAAAAAGTCATTACATACTTAAAATATACGTTGCCAACAAGATTGATTTGGAATTGTAATTTTGTAATTTCAGTGCCATATTTGAGAAAGCACATTTATTGTTCTCTACTTAACTATTACATGAAGAAGACATCTTTAAGTACCAGGTAATTTGAAGTTTTATGAATAAAAGTATTCATACAAACTAGATGCTTTGAGATTGTGAAAGAAAATAATGATTAGTTTGTAATTAAAATACCAGTAGCCTTACAGGTGTGTTAATGAAATGATGATGTTTTTGGATCACTTGAAATAGTAGACTCTAAGAGACTTTGAAATACTGATTTAAATAAAAGCAATAAAAAAAAGAGTAATATATGAACTATAGGGAATATTTTCTTGTGGGTCTGTAGAAATGACCTGTGGTATTGTAAAATATATAGAATAGGGAGAAACTATATTTTAAACTCATATTTATAATCTATGATTCAATTTTGTTAATGATTTTAAATCATTAATATATATATATATATAGTTGTCTGACAGTGAAGCCACAATATTGCACACTTCCGTGGCCTCTTCCTATTATAGTCTGTGTAAATAATGCCTACTATAGATATGCAAGGTGAAGCAATGATGGCATAAAAATACTATTTTGTTTGCCATCTGGTAACAAAATATTAAGGGCAGAAATCAACCTCCTGTAAAAGTTGATGTATGTAAAAGTCATGATATATAAGTAGTTTCCTTGTTCTCGCTACCCAGGTTTGTCACTTGTCTGTCTCTTCAGGAACTGGTTCAGACATTAAAAGTGACTTAAGCCTTTCTATCTTCAGATCAAGTCAGGTTTCATACATAAACTCAAAATCACATTTCTGCATAAATCAGTAAGGGATGTTTAAAATATAACAATAACTTTAGTTTTATAATGATTTAGCAGTTTTTAAAGCACATTTAATTAGACATTTAAGTAGATAGGTTGTTTTGCCTGAAATGATTCCGTTCATTTTCTTGGCTTTCCACTGTAGTTTCCATTGAAAAGGGCTTCTGTAAAACTTTTTCCTCTAATCTTTTAATTTGAATGTTAATTTTTTATTCATAAATGTATAATTTACAATGCTTTTTCTTGTGGTTTTCTAATAAGCATATTTTAGCATGCTTATTATTCCTTTCCCAGATACTTGTAAGTATATAGAAGATGTTTTTCGGCAATATAGCAAGTATTTAAAAATTATGTAAACATAGAAGATAGCAGTTTAGGTTAGGTTTTGTAATACATCTGTTTTATCTGTCCTTATGACCTAGTTTTTCTGGGTGTCTTTTTTCTTCCGCCTTGCTTCATTTTTGATTGAGCAATTTTGCTTTTATTCGCTTATTTTTCTTTTTTTAAATTCCATTCTTTATCTCCACTGTTTTTGAATTTATACCTTTTTTAACCATTCATGAAGTGGTTATTCTTGAAGTATTCTTGTGTACTTTGAGTCTAAAGTTGAATGGTAATTTAAGAATAGGATCTTGGAACAATTTTATCTGATTACTTTTTTGACTTGCTGTTAGGGTTTCCTTTAAATAAATAGTTGAAATACTCCTAAAATTTAGGAATTATCATATATATGGATTATATTTCTGCAAATTAATTTTAATCTCAGACTGAAAAGAGTTTTCTGTCTAAGCACCATTCCTTTCTGATGGTGACTTTCTTTCAGCATTTTGAAAAAATGATTTCATGTTTTCTGGCTTCCATTATTGATGTTGATAAATCTACTGCCAGTGTAGCAACCATTCACTTTTAGAGTAATGTAATTTTCTTGTTTACCTGCTTTTAACCTCTGCCTTTTGCTTATTTCTCTGCAGTTCCACCATGATATGCCTAAATGTGGATTCTTTTCATTGATTTCACCAGATTGAATAAAAAATAATTCATTATCTCTTCAAATATAGCCTTGGCCCCTTTCTTTTTTCTCCCTTTTCGTCCTCTTTTGAAAACTATGTTAGGTCTTCTCATTCTAACTGCAATATCTTTTAATATGTTCCATATTTTCTATTTTGCTTACTCATGTTACAACTGGGTAGTTTCTTTAAATATGTCTTCCTTTTCACTGATTCTTTCTTCAATTCTTTCTAATATATTGTTTAACACTTCCCTTTGTTTTATTTTGAATGATTTTATTTCTAAAAAATTGTGTTTGGATTCATTTGAAATCCACTGATCTTTTTGGATGTATTTTAGTATATGAATGGTTCTATTTCCATGATCAATTAAGAAAAAACATACACAACAAAACCAAAGGTATGTTAATTGAGGGTTAGATACTCCCCACCCCTAAATCCCCTCAAAATAGCTACATATAAAGATGTTGACACCATTGCAGCCACTATCAGTAGCCATGTGATTTTCTGGTGCTTTTATTAATTGAGCAACTCATCCTGGTATACGTCATAATTACTTTGCCTCTCATTCAAGAATTAAAGGGAGGAGTGGCAGAAATAAACACATCAAGGAAAGTTGTGATCCTGAAATAATTTGATACTTTTGCCAAATCTTCACAGATTTAAACAGCCATTCTGGTTTGACATGAGACTTGACAGTTCATATCATTATTAGTATTTTGCTACATTTTGCATTTGATAAAATTATACATGTAAAATCATGAAAATTTAGATTATGTATATTTTTAGTAAGAAATAATTTATTAACTTGAAAATAAATACTTGATATTCCTGCACAATATATTTAATTTTAAAAAAGACATTGTTAGTCACATAAATTCAGGAATCGTGACTGTTATTTCTAAATTCTGAGATACTGAGATATTTGTATATAACCTGGTTCCCAGAAATTTTGGTTCTGTATGTGAAATCTGAGGCTCAGAGCTACAGCTCTGAAGCTATGAAAGTCAGCATTACCTCATGTAACAGCTGTTAAAAAAAAGTTGAAATAGTGATCAGAATTCAACTAGAGATATGAATGAAGCTGATCTGGATAGGCCTAAGGTAAATCAGAATATAGGGTAAAAGATGATATGGTCCGTATTTTAAAATTTCAACTTTTGTGTGAAACCAAAGAAAGAGATGTTTATTTGGTACCAAATTTATATTTTAAGAGTGCTTTACTTTATTTAATTTGTATGATCAGTTTAGTTGAACACCATAAGTACATTGAATCTTGAATAGGGCCTGAGATCTTGTTGGTTTGTACAGGTTAGTGTGATGCCCTGATATATTACAGAATAATCTGAGCAGAGAATAAAAAAGTATTATGCAAAGTTGCCTTGGTGGACTTGGGAGAAAGGAGAAAATGTTCAACTTCCCCATCTGGGCATTTCCTGATATTCTCACAAGCAATGGGGACAACCAATTCAACAGGCTAAGCCCTCAATCTTGGGGTTTGCCCCTGTGAAATTTATTAATGTAAAGGAGAAGCTAAGCATACTGATAATTATTCCCGAGTCACCCCTAGAGAACCTCTTTTGTTGCTCAGATGTGGCCTCACTCTCTAAGCCAACTCAGCAGGTGAACTCACTGCCCTCCCTCCTATGTGGGATACGACTCCCAGGAGTATAAATCTATCTGGCAATTTAGGACTCTGGGGATGACCCAGCATCAGGACCAAAGAGGGAAGAGAGAAATAAGACAAAATAAAGTGTCAGTGGCTGAGAGATTTCAGAGTTGAGAGGTTATACAGGTTATTCTTATGTATTATATAGATATCCCTCTTTAGTTTATGGTATATCGGAGTGGGTGGAGGGAAGTACTGGAACTGTGTTCCAATAGCTTTGATTTTTGAAGATGATTGTATAATGATATAGCTTTTACAATGTGACTGTGATTGTGAAAACGTTGTGTCTGATGCTTCTTTTTTCCATGATATTGACAGATGGGTAAAAAGAAAAAGGATAAAAAATAAATAATAACAGGGGATTAACTGACATGCAAATATCCACATATTTTATTTCTGATACATTCCAACTATCACCTTACCTGTTTTTTTTTATTTTATTGTTTCATATTTGATTCAGGAATATACCATAAATTATCAAATATCAGGAGACAGTACTATATAGTCAAATGACTCAGGCCTGGTTTTCAGTTATAGTTCTTTAAAATAAATGAATAGACCCATATGACCACATACATATCACTTACTATGACTCTTTAAATATCAATTTCATCATTATAAAAAAGATATTAGTGTTATGATGAAGATAAATGGGAAAAATAAAGGAATTTTGCATAGTACCCTACACACCCAATATTCTTTGAAGAAATGGATGTTGTGACAGTTGTCATAATCATTACTGAAGAGATAAGTGCAAGAATTTTGCTTCTTTTGAGTATTTTCCTTTGAAGATCACATGAAATCTATTATACAAAGCCAATTATCCGTGCTATGTTTGCTCAATATAATTCCTGTTTGTGTATTTATAGGCATTATTATGGTATAAATCAATATGATGTAGGTAGTGTCTACCTGTGAGTCCATTTTAAGCATTCATGTCATTTAGTAGCAACAGTTTGGTTTCTTTGGAAAAACAAATAGATTCAATTGTATCCTGTGTTCAAATTTGTCACCACTAGTTTTTACTTGTGGCCACAATAAATAATGTAATCAACCACATATATTGATTGAATATAGATTTTTTTTTAAGGTTAGCATTCCAGGTTTTCTCAGCTATTATAAGACATCATGGCCATGCAAGGGAGTTTGTTAGTGGAATTCAGGTTTCATGACATCAGCTTCAGAGAATTTTCTTACTATACATTATTGGTTCCCACAAAACATGGGCTCTGTCCTGCAAGGAGAGAACATATGCATATTGAAAAGTACAGTTGTATTAATTGACTTAATGGTTCAAAACAAGGGAAAAAAACTGGAAAATGGTGGACATGAGGCAATTCATGATTAATTGACAAGTGAGCCATGCAGAAAATCATGCTATAGCAATTCAGAAAAGGAAAACATATCTTGTTTGGTGATTATATTTTCAGTGTCATATGTCTTTGATATCTCTGGGATGTGTTTGTTTTGTTATATGTCTTGTCTCCCCACTTAGACTGTAAGCCTGTGTGGATAGGATCTGTTATTTTGCTTTTTTGTGTGTCCTCTATCAGGCATAATTGCTGAAAATTCCACTGGAGTTGGTCTTTCATTTTCTTTATCCTTTTTGAAAAAATAATATTTTCTGAGATAAAAATGAATTAGTATTTTTTATTTTTAATTAATTTTTTTTACAAATACCTCTTGAATGCAAACATTTCAGGCACAGGTACATGGAAGAAGCTGTATTGCAGATTTTATAAAGGGTGGTTTAAGAGGCAGCAGTCATCCACCTTTCCCTGAAGTGTACTTCCTCCCGAAGTACACAGCAACTAAAAAATCAGTCCTGCTGAAATCTCAGAGTTTTATGTTCTCTCAAATAGCAGACCACCCAGCTGTGTCCAGTGTAGCTGGATAACCGGCGGAGTCTAAGGAAGTCCTTGTCTTTGACTGACAGTGGGGTCAGGATTGGCTGGTGTGCCCTCACCAATCCAAGGCACCTAATGGAGGCATCAGCCCATGTCCTAAGTTGGGCTCTAGTGTACAGTTGCTACCTTGCAAACAGGTTTACAACATCCAGTTTTGGGGGCTGAGGGGAGCTAAATTTACACTGGGCAAGGACTCTGTCCCCCAAATTGAAAAGCAGAAACTTCCCCAACAGCTAAAACTTCCTGTGACTTGAAGACAGTGTGGAGGTATGTGTTTTGTGAGGGAGGGATACAAGGTAGGAGGCTTGGAGATTCCTGCAGAAATCTGAGGGCCAAGAACTTCTGGGATATGAATCACTGGGACTCAGATTGCCTTCTTCCAAGTCTCCAAACCTATACTCCAACCTAACCCAGCCTGGCTCTGTAGGCAACAGAGGCTGACTGTTCTGAGCACCTGCCTTTGGGCAATCATCAGAGGATCTGGGCTGCCCTCTGCTTGGCTTGGGGATTATGGGGCACGCTGTATGTGATACTAATCTCTCTGGGGATAAGGTGCCGCTTGAAGCCCCTCTCTTACTCCTCCCTCCTCTTCTCATTCCTGATCTTGCTGACACCCAAGGGCCTGAACCTGATGGGTTATTTTTGCCATGGTCTCTCCTACTTCAATATCTGTACTTGGCCCACACTCAGAAACATACCTTCTCCTACTAAAGTCCTAAACCTACCCATTGCAGGGGTCACAACTACTATAGAGGCTTCAGTGCAAGGGGCGCTTAAGGTCATATCTGGGCCCTTCTTGTCTGTAGCTAACTTCCCCAGTGCCCAGTAGAATTTCAGAGATGCTGAGAGTACTGCTCCAGCAGTTTTTCCCTTGCAACGTGTATTGCTGAGTTGGGATAGATGTGGGTTGGGAGTGTGAGAGAGGAGAGACAAAGAGGCAGGGTAATCATTGATACCCAGCAAACTATTAAACTAATTAAATCAATTTAAACTGCTATGAAAATTTTCATGGTTTTTGTATAATGAGGCATTTTGAAACATTTGAACAAATCAATATCTGAGCATGAGGCAGCTGCTTTCTTGTTTACTTCTTTGGGTTACCAGAGCAACTTTTCAGTAGCTTAAAAAAAAAAAAAAAAAAAGACAATCTTTTGCATTACTTAAGTCTTTCCAAGGCATGCCCTGGTACAACACAAACTTCTGCCAGATGCAACTAGTCTAGCCTCCAAACCTCATGCACAGCACCTTGATGGCAGCAGCACGAAGCACCCACTTCCACCGTTGCCCTGCTCATTTGTATATGATATTTGGAGCATCTGGGGGCAGTGTGAATAGTATCAGGAAGAGGAGGGAGAAGGAAAACATATGGGTGCTTGGCTGGGAAGCAGTCAGCCAAGGTTGTGCAGGGCAAGCCTGAATATGATCTTGGTGCAAACCCAAGTGTCATTGGTGATCTTGAATAGGAACATCCAGTGGAACCCCATGATGGGGTCTTCATCGGTCTTGAGCTGGCCTACAACCATGCTGATGATGCAGCTATCTGGCGTACGCTAATAGTCTTGCGCAGTGATGCTGTGCTGGATTTGCTGAAACGAAAGGCAATTTCTCCACAATGGCAGCTTTCCTCCGGAACTGCTGTCCTTCTCACATAAGGCATAATGCGTGGATCTAGCTCCTAGTTGGATTCTGTTATTATCAAATAATCGACAGTAATGGTGATGAAGCTTGAGCCAGTCTGCTCCCAAACTGACTTGTCTCCCATTTTGGAGTGTCACTGACTTGAGACCCTAAGGGCTGGCACAGTGGCAGCAGTTGTGGTGGTGGGGGTGGTGGCAGTGGCAGAGGCTATCCGTTAATTAGTCTTAATATAGAACATTCTTTAAATTACATTATAATTAAATGTCTATAAAATATTTCCAAATGCCTTAATATTTTTCCTATACAAAAAATAACTTGTGCAATGGATGATACTTCTTCTCAATTACATTAGGTTTATATTGTATCAGTATTGTCTATTCATTTTTCTTGATTTTGGCCATTACAAAGAATTCCACCATCATTTTATTGTGGGATAGTCTTTATGGATGTTAGGAATTATATTTTAAAAGTTAGAGGTTGTAAGATTAGCTTTGTTTACAGTAAGTTACATAAGAGATCATATTCCATTTTTGTGAAGAGCAATTTTATTTGTAAAAATTTTCACCAAAAAATGCTTCTTTTAATGTTAACGAACAAGTATTGATTCAAGCAGCACTCATTAACTATGAAATATTGATAATATAGTATGAATTGTGTAGAAATTTTGAAATATCAGCATTTTATTAAAAAAATAAATGATTTTATTTTGAAATACTTTCCAACTTACCAGGCAATTACAAAAATTTTACAGTCCCCATATAGAGAATTCCATTATGCCCCATCCTAACAGACACCCGCAGATCCAGCAATTTTAACATTTTACCACATTTTCTCTATCATTCCATTTATCCATCAATCTATCAATCCATCTACTTATCTGTCCATTTGTCTATCTGTGTATTTCTTGATTGATAAATAGAAGTGTTTTCTAAAAATTTGAGTGTAGGTTTTATACATCATTCTCCTTGAACACTTAATACTGCCGTATACATTTCCTAATAACAAGGGTATTCACTGATTTAGCCACTTAAGTACACTTATCAAGTTCAGTAAATTCAAGTTTGATGTAAAGGTTACAATCAGTATTCCAATTTTTTTCATATGTCCCAATTCTGTCCTTTTGAACTTTCTCTACTCCCATGTAAGAGCTCATCTAGGACATGTATTGCCTTTAATTATTGTCGGTCTGTCTAGTTGCTTTCTTTCATTCATTGATTCATTCATTTCCTTCTTTTTCAATTGTGTGACCATACATACAGTACAAACTTGTCCATCGCAAACACTCCCTAGCATACTCTTCAGTGGGGTTAATCACATTCCTTATGTTGGGGTACCCTCACCACCTTCCATTACTGTACCTTTCCCATTTCCCCAAACAGAAGCCCTACACTCATGATGCATTAACTCCACATTCCCCCACTTCTCCACCCCTGGCAATGCATTGCTTCTCTCTTGTGGCTTTTGGAATGTTGTCTTTCAACAGTTTGATTATAATATGCTGTGGAAAAGGTGTATGTGGGTTTATCCTGTTTGGAGTTCACTGGGCATCTTGGATGTATATATTCATGTCTTTCATTAAATGTGGAAAGTTTTCAGCCATCATTTCTTTAAATATTTTCTCTGCACCTTTTTCTCTCTTCCCATTCTGGGAATTCCACAATACATATATTGGTATGTTTGATGATGTTCTACTGGCTCTTTAGGCTTTGCTTACTTTTCTTCATTATTTCTTCTTTCTCTTCCTCAGACTAAATCATTTCAATTGTTTCAATTCAAATTCTCTGATTCTTCTGCCAGCTCTTGTTGAGCCCATCTAGGGGATTTTTTAAGTTCTGTTACGATGATTATATTTTCTCTGTCATATGTCTATGACACATGGCATATTTCTCTGTCATATGTCAGAGTTTAGACTCTGAGGTGCTTGTTTTTAAGCTTGTATCCAGCTGGTATTATGTATTATAGTGGAGCTTTTCATGAATGCCAGGGGCTAACAAAAAAAAAAAAAAAAAGGAGAAGGAGGAGTAGGAAGAGCAAAACCTTTGTAAGTTACTCTTCTTTAGAGCTGTTCTATGCAATAAGTTTAGAGAATAGATTGAGACCAAAAGCATAGGGGCTGTCCTAATCCTTTCTTCACATGGCCATGCACATTTGGCCCTAAGAATTCCTCTTTTTACATGGTCTGGATGTTCCTTCTTCCCTAGGAAGTAGTTCTTCAAGGTCCCAAACACTGCACTGTATATGCTACATACAGCAACCCCTTGCCCCTGGAAGCCACGCTTCTCCCTCAGCATTCTGAAGGGTAGTTCTGGGAACTGCCTTCTGTATGCAGGAGAAGTTGAGGAACACTGAGTCCCCTAGGCCACCACCATGCAGACTGGGCCAGACGTACATGCTCCTCGTATGTGCATCCATGGTAGCTGCTCCCTCCAGGACCAGGACCACAGATCTACAGTGGAAGCAGGGGCTGGCTCTGAACCCAGCTAGTGAGGAGTGGAAGAGACCAGAGTGCCATGAGGTCCAACTACTTTTTAGTAGCCTTTTTCTTGATTTGGCACACACCCTGTTCCCTTAACTATTTTTTTCTGGAACTTAGAGAAAGCTGTTTCTGCCAGTTCTTACTGGTTCTTCAAAGCTTCTGTGGCAGAAGAGAGTCCTGAAACATCTCATTTTGCCATCTCGATTGTGGTGGACAAGCTAGTTGCTTCTTGTAATCTGTTTATCCCGTGTTCTCATAATCACAATTTCAATATCAATGAACCTGAAGGATAACTTACATATAAAAATAACTCTGTGCATACAGTTCAACAAATTTTGACAAATATGTGTACCCATGTAACCACTACCACATATTTGCAAATTGTCTTACAGTTCTTATCTGTAATGCCATGATCTCTGCCATTTAGGATCACTTCCTATTGTCTGATTTTTTTCCTGGTCATGGGTCTCATTTCCCCGCTTATAGAGTATGCGTCCCATATATAATATGGGTCTCATTTTCCTGTGTATAGTATGTCTACATACTTTGAGTAGGTATGAATGTGAGTGTTGCATTGCTGAAGCCTCAATTTTGCTGTTTTACTCTAAAGATTGTTGAATTTTGTTTTGGCAGTCAGTTAAATTATGGTAAATTAAATTGTTTTATGTTTGCTAGGTTTAGAGTACAGTTATTCTAGGTTTGTTTGTCTCTGCTACTCTGGTGTGGCACTTTTTGGTTTCTAGCTGAATGCCCTGGGTTTGTTGAAGGATGTTTCTCCATTCTTACTAGTTAGAGCTTGGGTAATCATTTAGCTAATAGTGCCCATTGGTTGTTTTTTGACTTAGCCTCATGCAGTTATACCTTCTTTTTATTGAGTAAATGACTCAGTGGACCTCTTGTATTGCTTCCTTGAATTTTTTCTCTGTGTAAGTCCATCAGCTGTGTTACTCTGCCCCCTGACTGGTTTCCCAGCTTCCCTAACACTAATCCCTTGTCTTTCCAACTCTGTAAGAGCCCTTGCTCTGCTTGCTTTCCACTTCTCCATGCCATGGTCTGGAAAGCACTTTTAGACAGAAAGCTTGGGGCAGGTGTAGGTATCAGAATGTGTATTTCCTTTATTTTATTCCATACTACCTATTGTCAATATCTGGAAACTACTTGTTTTATGTCTTTTTATCCGAGGTTCTGTGTTTTTTGTTTATTTTCTTGTTTATTATTATTATTATTTTACTGACAGGAAAGCAGTTCTGGTGCAATTTATTTTTTTAATGATTTGTAGCAGGTGCTTAGCATCAGATTTTTTGAATTAAAAATATCTTTTATGCATAAATAGGTAACTTTAACATTGGCATCATTTCCTGAAAGGTAGTTAAATTGAGCCCTTAATTAAGATATACATAGGACTTGGCAATCTGACTAATATTTTGCATAAATCATTTATTAGATTGTTTTATTAAAAAAATCTTTTATGTTTTAATATAATCCTGAAATCTTTACAGTCCTTAATCAAGATAAATAATATAGTCAAGAAGTAAACATGTAAGCCTATACACAATACATTGGGAGATTCAAAAGTAGGAGATTTTAGTTTTGGTTAAATATTCAGTTGAGGAACACAGAGTTTTCTCAGGTCCTTGGAGCATCTGTAAATTCTAGCTTTTGTGAGACCCCTAGCCTTCACCTGCCCCCTTCCTCTCCCCTCTCTTGCTTGTTTCATACAGGTGTTCTATATGTTAACATTTTTGCTTGTTCATAAAAGTTTAAGTATAATCCATTGTGTATTTGTGTTCCCATTATAGACTGCATCTTCAAATCTACTAGAAAGACATTTTCTAAGCTGTTTCTAGAAATCATATTTCTATCTTAGCTACTTTAGTATTCTGTATTGTAAGGTTTGTTTTATGTAATCGTCATTCTGTAAGCTTTTTTTTATTTCTGGGAAACATTTGGTGCACATGGAAATCTCCCCAACCAAAAGAACCGAGTTCATTTAATCTAGCTTTTTCCTAATCTATTTGATGACAGATTCTGTTTTATCAATGTGTATTAATGTTCTAGAAAAATGCTTCTCAAAGCTTAATTGGTCTATGAGCCACTTGGTGATGTTGTTAATACATATTTTGACTCAGTGGATCTGGGTAAGACCTTAGATTATGCTTCTCAAATTCCCAGTTGATGTCATTGTTGCCAGTTGTACAGACCACGCTTTGAATGTCAAATATCTGTACAATAATAGTTAGAAAATGCTAGTCTAGAGTTTCTTATACATGGCACAAAATAGACCTGGAGGCAGAATAATTTTCAGTGTTATTTGATTACAGGCTGAAAACTGAGGCAAAATAATAATTTAAAAAGCTTCCTATTTCTTTTTATGAGATTAGTGTAGTAAAACAGGGCAAAGATCGATTTTAAAAAGATAATACACCAAATTCACAAATAAACATAATTAATTCTAAATATTATTGATCAATATTTATCAATATTCCTAGAATCTCTGGCAGATGAGGATAGGTGGCAATGATTTCTTATGAACTTTTTCTAAGGCCATAGCATTGATAAATCTGGGCAATTACTCGTGGCTGTATGTGCTGAGCTCAGTGCAGCAACACAGGAAACACAAATAAAGCACCAAGTATAGGGTCGGGTTGGGTGGGGAGAGGATGATGCAATAAAAAAATTGAATACATCTAAAAGCTTTCAAGTAACTGAATCTGTTATCAGAAACTACATGAAGTATCAGGTCCTAATAGTTTTTACCAAACCTTGAAACAATAATCTTCATACAAACTTTCAGAAAGTAAAATTAGAAAAAGCTGCCCAGTGTATTTTATAAAAGTAGCATAAACTTAATAGCAACACTAGACAAAGATCAAAATATTAAAAATACCATAAGCCAAATTCACCAATGAATATAGATAAATTCTAAATATGATTTTGTCAAAGATATCCAGTCAGGTCTGGATATGTGCATGTGTGTGTGTTTGTGTGCGTGTGTGTGTGTACTGTAGAAGTTACGGACATACTCAGTAACCATCTCCCAGCCCTCACCCACCCTTCCTTTCTCCTCTCTTGCTTGTTTCATGCAGGTGTCCCACAAGTTAACATTTTTGCTTATTTGTATGCAGGTGTTCAGTATGTTTCCATTCTTGCTTGTTTGTGTGCAGGTGTTAGTTTGTTTCCATTTTCTAAGAGATTGCAAGTAGCCTAGGGAGACATTAAACTTTAATCAGCTCCAGCTGCTTGCTTCAGCACAGTGGTTGCTAGATGAATGCTTTCTGTTCATTGACAGGGCACACTCTCTCTGGAGTGTATAAAAACCCAACAATTAGGCAGCAAAAGCATCCCTCATCTTCAATGCAGTCAAGCATTGAAGCTACCATACACTGACTCTGACCCAAGCAGTTGCCCTAGACCTGGCCACAATGGACATCTTCTTCTGTTCTTTTGAACCCTTTTTTATTGTGTAAGTAGCTTCCTGATCTCTGTTATACTGGAGTCTGTTTTCCCACAACACACTCATTTGAAAATCATTCCACACATGAACATCCATATTTGTGCATGTGTGTATATGCACACACGTTTAAGAACCAAGGACACTTCAACATTTTTAACTGTGATAATATAATTTCTCAAATCAATATGTTCAAAGAGAACAGAACAAAAATATTGTATTTTCAATGTATATTGAAAATAATTTGACAGTGTTAAATGAAAATTCAAGGTAAAAACTCCTAGTAAACTATGATAGAAGGCAATGTCCCTAACTTTATAAAATGTATTTTCTAAAAACCTACTGTATGCATCATTGTTAATATAAAACTTTAATAACATTTCTTTTGATTTCAAAAGAAAGACAATGATGCTATCATCTTTTGTATTCATCATAGTACTAGACGTTCTAGACAAAGCAATCAAACAAGTCACAGAACTTAGGTATAATAATGGGCAGAAAGAGTATTATTATTTAAATATGTGAATGTTTTCATAACTAATTCTAGAAAATCTACCCTTAAATCATTGGATCTGATGGATGAGGGCAATAGCATTTCTATATAGCACAACTACAAATTAGAAACTATAACTTTAAACAAATTTATTCATGATAGCAATTATGACTTTAAGATATAGGATTAAATCTAAAATGATGTGAGACCATATGGTAAAAAAATAGTAACAACAGAAATGATTGCTAAACTTTTTTTTGGTGTGATGAGATTTTCTGTCTTCAGTATCTGCATTATCTCATTTAATCCTTAAAATACCTCTAGGAGTAGGTAATATTATAATCTTCATTTCCATTTAAGGAAAACAGGTTCAGAGAAGTTAAGTAACTTGATCAAAGTCACATACCTAGCAATGGCAGAGGTAGTATTCAAATTCAGAGTTTATGGCTCCATAATCCATTCTCTTAAACAGTAGCTCATTACAGACTACACTGCTTTATCTCTACCTTACTGAATATATCACATTCCCTCAGGAAAAATTGCATTCTATTATTTGAATTCATGTTATTTTACCTTCCTTTAGAGTAGTTTAGACAGTGGTATGTGGCTGAATGTTTAACAATTGACATTTCAGACAAAACAAAAATAAAAACAAAAGCCTGAAATATAACTTTTGCTTATTTCCTTGGTATAAATATCCCACTATGACCAACTGAAAGCCAACAAGTGACTTTGCTGAATATGGAATTGGGGAGAGACACACACAATCAATTCTTATGAACCAGTTGAAGCTGGCCTTGGTATACACTGAGCCAGGAATTTATGACAGTTAATCCCTCATGGAATAAAGTACCCATTTTAAGCATGTGTAATCAGCCCTTAATATTAAAGTTTGAATAATTTTGTGTTTGTTTAGGTAGTTCTTACCATATAATTTCTATTCATCTTGAAACTAAGTCATGTCAGTTGGTACAGTTTTCTGAGTTGTACAATATACTTTCAGAAGACACTTTTAAAAGAGAATCTAAGCAAAGGGATTTTTTTTCTTGAAATTTTGTGTGATTTCTTGATAAAAATATTATTATTAATGTTACCCATGAACTTTAAAACTTTCAAGTTTTTCATTTGCATTATAGTTTTGAGCCTGTGCTGTATCAATGAGCATTTCAAACTTGCCTCAACTGCCATTTCTGGAAAATGATTACATAGTTCTGTTTCCTTATGGCAGAGTGTGTAGCAAGGAATACTCTTTCTTTTCTAAGTATAAGGTAGACAGAACATAGAATTATTTTTAAGCATTGTATTTTAGATTGGAATGTCATGGCTAAATAATTTCTGATCACAAAACAATGTTATTTTGTTAGGCAAGTATCAGGATAATTTATATATAGTGGACTACTAAAATGTGATATATAGCAGTCAATCAGATTTGATGAATGCATATGATGATATGAATATTTCAGTCATCAGGGGTTCCACAGTCTCCTTTCCTTTTCAAGCTCCCACAAAGAAGCAACTGTTTATCACAATAATTTAGTTTTGCCTGTTCTACAATTTCAAATAATGGAATCACACAGTTGTACTATTTGGCTTCTTCCACTCAGCATAATTTTTTTAGATCCATCCATGATTTTGCTTATGTCAGGATGTTGTTACTTTTATTGCCTAATAATATTTATAATACAGAAAAACATTTTGTTTATCCATTTTCCTCCTGAACATGTGGATTATTTCTGGTTTGGGGCTATTATAAATAAAGCTGATAGAAACATTTTTATACACATATAATTATGGAAATATATTTTTTCTTTTTTTTTATAAGTACTTAGGACTGTAATTGCTGGGTCATGGGGTAGATGCATATTTGAGTTTTTAAGAAACTACTAAACAGTTTTCCAAAGTGATTACACTAATTAATTTTAAAAATCATCTAAGTAACTTATTAATAAAAGTACTCATGGTACTCTTAAAAACAAAATTTTTTTCAACATAATGAATAAATGAGAAAAGTAATTTTAAGGCTAATTTATTTATTTCATATGAACTAAAAGGACAATAAAATGGTATCACTAGCAAAGTTCTGAAATTTGGAAATGTAAACCTTTCCACATGAAATATGTATCACTGATTTTCCTTCGTCACTTCTGCTTCTTCAGTGGAATTGGAACTTTGCTTTCAGTTCTCAGTTATTTAGCATTTTGACTTTTAGGTGTAAACTCTTAACATTTTCCTAGTTGGCGATGAATTTGCATAGAAATTCCTGTTTTATCTATGATTAAAATTACTAGAAGTATGTGTTTCCTTGATCTAATTTTGAAAGCATTTGCTTTCATGGATGTTGTAAAGAGATGTTTAAATTGCTAGTTTTGTACAACAATGGTTGAAAATTACAGGAAAAAAGTCTAGTTATAGATCTGAAGGTAAATTATATATTGTGAAATTTCTAAGTTTAATGTCTTTGTATGATCTACATTATGTGGTAAGTTTGTCTGGAGAGAAGTGTACGAGAACAAAGATAGATATGCATTTCTACCATGTATTCTTTCATTCATTAATTAATTTATTCTTTCATTCAACATATATTTATTTGATACCTATTATACACCTGACATTGAACCAGACATTGTATATACAGTGTTGAAATATATATATATATATATATATATATATATATATATATATATATATATATATATATATATTCCATATCTGAATGAGTAGAAATTAAAGAAGCAGACATACAAATAAAAATATTATAGTAGTTGAAACAAGTGTTGAAAGGAAAATTATGTGAGAATATTCTGTGCAAGAAATTCTTTTGACTTGTATATGGATATATTTTTGGGTTAGATCACTGGGTGGGAATGTGGAGACTTTGCCTTTATATTTTTGTTTTCTTTTTCTAAGTATAGAATTGGTTTTAGTTCCATATGATTTAAAATATAACGATGTGCCATGGAAGAAATATTTATTTAACATGCGCACATGCGCATAGTTTCAACTGTTTTGTATTCAGATAGTTACTGTTGAATGCATAATAGTTATGCTAGGATTTTTTTACTTGATTGCATTATATTTCATTCCTGTTACTATCTACTTTCAGGCTTTAAATTCCTCAGGGAATAGAGCTATGTTAAGCTTGGGTTGTTAGCTTAATAGCTTTGCTGCCACCCTTTAAGGAAAGCTTATTATGTAATACATATGTGGTAATGTTTAAACGATAGCTTCCTATATATGCAAAAAAGGTAAAAATAATTATGTTCTCATTTCATTGGTATGTCATTGCTTGAACTGTAACAGCCAATTGCCTCCTGAAATGTGATAAAGGAAGGTATAGTGTTCTTAATCAGGAGAGACGGGTTTATTTTTCCACTGGAGATATGTCATAAAGAAACTGTACAAACATGTTGAGCAGATTTTACACATTACAGAGAGCTTGAGGATAAATGCTGAGGTCCGTTTGGTAACCACCACACCTGTTATCCATGATTACACAATCAACTCTGGATGCAAAGTGAAAGATTAGTATATAGATGGATGTTTTTTTCACAGAAAAATCCAAATATGGAGCGTTTTAAAATTTTCTCTTTTGCTTTTATGTTCTTTTCTTCTGACGTTAGAGTACAAAATTTTAGAGAGATATTTATCTGAGAAATGTTAAAATTTTATAAACAAATGTTACTGCTTTTCTGATGTGGTTTTGATGAGTGTACTGATGAGTCTGCTAGCGGATGCCAAATATATGTAAAAGCAAGTATTGAAAAGACTGGACAGTCATTAGAAATCAGAAGAAACTAGAAGGGATATTTGCATTTATATGGCTTGTCATTTGAGGATACTCATCAGATTTGCAGAGTGTGGGGTTGCTGGAATTTAGTAAGAAAGCTGTGTGGAAATTCTCCAAAATATTTAAATGACTCCTGGGCTATATACATTTACTGTACTATAGAAGATATTATAGAAAGTGAAAGCTGGAAGATTAAAAGCATTGTACAGAGATAAAATTTGGAGTTTTATTCTAGTTAACTATCAACCTTTTCAGAAGCTGCTATTAGGACCTAGACTCTCTACAGTATATTGCCCACAATTTCCACTACACCATCAAAATTTACTCGACGTGTGAAGAAACAGGAAATATTAACCATAATCAGGAGAAAAAGCATTAAATATAAATTAACTCTGAGATGAACCAAATATCTGACGAGAACTTTAAAGCAGCTACTATAAAAAGATAGAAGGACTTAAGGATATTTATATAATTTTTATTTCTCTCATAGGAGAGAAATATAAACTTTAAAAGGGAAAATTTAAAACTAGAAAGTGCATTATCTAAAATGAAACATTGATTGGATGGGCCTAACAGCAGGTTAGTAATGGCAGAAGGGATGATCAACGAATATGAAGATAAATCAATAGCAATTATCCAGTACAGAGATCAGAGAGAATAAAAGATTAAACAAAAACGAACAAATTTTCAGTGACCTGTGGAACAACATTAAAATTTGAATACATGTGTAAGAGAAGAGAGAACTAACGTGGCAGAAAACACATTTGAAGATATACTGGCCAAAAAACCTCTCAGTTTGGGTGAAAATAATTGATTTACAGTTCTGAGAAATCCAGGGGTCACCAACAAGATAAATACCAAGAACACAACACCTAAGCGAATCATATGTTAACTTCTGAAAATTGAATACAAAGGTAAAATGTTGAAAATAACTACAGAAAAATGATACTTTATACACAGAGAAAAGATGATGTAAGTTATGGGTGACTTTTCATCTAAACCAAAGGAGGAGAGTGGACAATGGAACAGCATCTTCAAAGTGTTTAAGGGAAAAAAAATGTTTGTCCACCTTGAATTCTATATCCAATACAAATATTCTTCAAAAATTAAGAAGACATAAAAATTTTAGTGAATTTGTCACTAGCAAATCTGCACAATAAGAAGTGTTAAAGGAAATTCTCCAGACTGTGGGGACTGACAAAATATGGAAACTTAGCTATTTGAGAAGGCATAAAGAGCAACAGAAATGGAAACTATGGAAGCAAATTTTTTTAAAGGCATGTTATCTTCTCTTAATTTCTTTAAAAATCACATTAAAATCTCAGAGACTTTCTTCATGAAAAGTTTAGTCCAACACCAAAAATCATAAGCAAAATTATATAAATTAGTTCTCATCAAAACCAAAACTTCTGGCATCCAACTCCTTATTTAAAAAGTGAGGGAAAATATTCACAGGCTGTATGTCAAACAAAAGATTCCTCATCCAACTCAATTAGAAAAAAAAGACAATTTTAAAAATTGGTAAAAGATTTGAAAACACACCTCACAAAGAAAAATAAACTCAAAATTTTCTATCATCCCATGTAGAAACTCTGTACACTTTAAGCATTACCTCCCTAACTTACCCCAACCTGTCCTGGTAAATTACATTCTAGTTTCTGACTCTATCTGCTTATTCTCATTATTTTATATCAGTGAGATCATTTTGCCTCTGGCTTATTTCACTTAACATGGTGTCTTCAAGGTTCATTCCTATTGTCACAAAAATCAGATTTCCTTTTTTTTTTAATGTCTGAATAGTCCATTGAGTGTATAAACCATATTTTATTTTACTATTCATGAGTTGATTGGCACTTGGGTTGCTTTCATCTTTTGATGATTGTGAATAGTGCTGCTCTGAACATTAATGTATAAATATCTGTTCAAAACCCTGCTTTCAATTCTTTGTGCATATGCCTAGAAGTGGGATTGTGGGATCGTATGGGAATTCTGTATTTATCTTTCTAAGGAACTACCATATTGTCTTCCACAGCAGCTGCACCATTGTACATTTCCCACTGGCAGTGAATGTGCGTGTTCCTTTTCTTCACCTCCTCCCTAACGTGTGTAACTTTCTGTTGTTGTTTTTAGTAGTAGCCACTCCAGTTGGGTGTGAAGTGGTGTCTCGTGGTTTTTTGATTTGCATTTCCCGAATAGCTAATGATGTTGAACGTCTTTTTCATTTGCTTTTCGCCATTTGTATATCTTCTTTGGAGAAATGTCTATTCAAGTTGTTTGCCCATTTTTAACATGGGCAGGCATCAGGAATCGAACCCAGGTCCTCTGGCATGGTAGGCAAGCATTCCTGCCTGCTGAGCCACCGTGGCCTGCCCATGTTTGCCCATTTTTAATTGGATTGTTTGTCTTTTAGTTGTTCAGCTGAAGGGTTTCCTTATATATTCTGGATATTAAGTCCTTACCAGATATGTGGTTTCCAAACATTTTCTCCCATTGTGTAAGTTGTCATTTTATTTTCATGATAAAGTCTTTTGAGAAACAAAAATTTTAATTTTAATTTTGATGAGGTCTCATTTATTTTTGTTGTTGTTGTTGCTTTTGTTTTTGGTGTGAAGTATGAGAAACCATTGACCTAATATATTTTCTTTTATTAATTTGAAAATTCTAGCTCCTGTATTTAGGTCTTTATGCATTTCAGTTTAATTTTTGTATATAAGGTGTGACATAAGGGACAACTTTATTTTGTCTATGGACATCCAGTTTTCCAAGCACCATTTGTTGAAGAGAGTATTCTTTCCCAATGGGTGGACTCGGCATCCTTGCCAAAAAATTGATAAACGCAAGGGATGATTTCTGAACTCTCAGTTTGATTCAGTTGGTCTATTTGCTTGTCCCGCCCCACCCCTTGCACCAGTACAATGCTGTTTTGGGTAAGTGACATTGTAGTTAGGTTTGCAATTGGGAACTGTGAGTCTTCCAACTTCATTCTTTTTCAAGAAGTTTTGGCTATTTGGGGACCTTTACCCTTCCATATAAATTTGATGATTAACTTCTCCACTTCTGCAAAGAAGACTATTGCAATTTTCATTGGCATTGAATTCAATCTGTAAATTGCTTTGCACAAAATCAACAGCTTAACAATATTTAATCTTCTATTCCATGAACATGAATTTTTTCCATTTATTTAGGTCTTCTTTGATTTCTTTTAGCTATTTTTTGTTGTTTTCTGTGTTTAAGTCCTTTATCTCTTTGATTAGATTTGTTCCAAAATATTTGGTTCTTTTAGTTGGTATTGTAAATGGATTATTTTTTCTTGATTTTCTTCCTCATTTCTTCACCAGTTTGTGAAATTCTAATAGCTTTAAAGGTTGTGGATTTTGCAGGATTTTCTGTATTGCAACCATGTCATCTGCAAATAGAACTTTAGTTCTTCAAGTTTGGATGCTCTTATTTCTTTGTGCTGCATCATTGCTCTGGGTGGAACTTCCAGTACAATATTGAATAATAATGGTGACAGTTGGTATCCTTCTCTTGTTTCTGACTTTAGAAATAATCTACTGTTAATCATTAAGTATGATGTAAGCTATTCATTTTTCCAGTATGCCTTTTATCATGTTGAGGAAGTTTCTTTCTATTGCTCATTTTCTGAGTGATTTTTTTCAAGGAGTCGTGCTGGATTTTGTCAAATGCCTTTTCTACATCAAATATGATCACATGTCCCCTCCCCACCTTCATTCTGCTAATGAGTTGCATACATTAATTGTTATTCTTTTGTTGAACCACCCCAGCATACCTAGGATAAAACCCACTTGATCATAGTGCATAATCCTTTTAATGTGCTGTTGAATTTGATTTGCAAGTATTCTGCTGAGGATTTTTACATCTATATTCCCTAGAGAAATTGGTCTGTAATTTTTTTTTTCTTGTAGTTTCTTTATCTGGCTTTGTTATTAGGGTGATGTTGGTTTCCTAGAATGAGGTAGTGTTCCCTCCTCTTCAGTTTTTTTGAAGAGTTTTAGTGGATTGATAGTATTCTTGGAATGATTGGTTGAATTCCCCTGTGAAACCCTCTGGTCTTGTACTTTTCTTTGTTGGGAGTTTTTTGATGACTTACTCAATCTCTTTATTTGTAATTGGTCTGTTGAGGTCTTCTATTTCTTCTTGATTTGGTGTTGGTAGTTTGTGTGTTTCTGGGAATTTGTTCATATTATCTAGTCTCTCTTAGGGTATTTTCTCTTTTCCTACTTTTTTTTTTATGGTCCCCAGCCTGACTCATTTCAATTGTCTTATCTTGTTCACTGATCCATTCTACTATCAGTGCCAATATGCTGTTGAAACTCTCACAGGAATTTTTCATTTCAGTTACTATGCTTTTCAATTCCACTAGTTTTGTTTGATTCCTTTTTAGAATTTCTATCTCTTTACTATGATTCTCATGTTGCTCATTTTATTATTTTATTGATATACTTTAGTTATTTCTCTGTATTTTCCTTCTTCTCCTTGAGTATATTTGTAACCAATTTTTAATGGCTTTTTCTCGTATGTTTGTTCTTCTTCATTGATATTATCGGGATTTTTATCCCCTTCTTTGGATGTGCCATTTTCCTTGTTTGTCTTATATTCTTTTGTTGTATACTGTACATTTTAATATTTTTAAATGTTAACACCATAGTTTATATCCTATAATGTTTGTTTCTCAAGTTTATACCAGCTAATGAGAAGACAGATTTTCTTGTGTGCCAGAAACTGACAAAACTAAGCAAAATAATGCAAAAAACACCTTTTACTGTCCTTGAAAATTGCCTTTGTGTTGGTAGGTGCTCTTCATCAGAGCTCAGCCTTCCTAGCAATAAGGTAGAGCCCAAGGCTAATGCAAAGTGCAGGATACTCCCTGGCTTTTCTGTTCTGTGTCTTGTCCTGGGTTTGTGCTTGTTAGTGGCCTTATAAAGTCCCTGGTTACAGGAATTTGAATGTCCTTTCTACTCCTCAAGAAATAGACCTTCTCTGTCTCCTAGTTCCTCCACTTCTGGACTTAAAGATTAAGTCTTTGTCCCATGCTGCCCAACTCAGTTGTTCCTTATACACATTTACTGTCTCAAGCTGCCTTTTTGCTGGAGGGCAAATTTTGGGATAGAGTGTGAGCTGGAGAAGAGTTTTCGTGGACAGTATTTCTCAGCTGTAACAACGCCTGAGACCCAGGAAGGAAGCATTGGCTGGCTCCATACTACCCTGGGGAATGGCCAACAAGGGTACCAGGAGCTTCTCCTATGGCTCTTTGGAGCTGTTTTTTCTTGATTGGCATTTGCTCAGTTAATGTAGCCCTTTAAGTGTTTTGTGTAGTTTTGTCTCTTCTGCCTCTTTTGTCTAAAGACATTTTGTACCATAGGCCCCCTCAGAGCCATACATCCCCAGAATCTGAAGTAGCTAATCAAAACTAGTGATCATTGGTGTTACCATACAGCTTTGGATCTTGGAGAACCAGGTCTTTATATCCCACCCTGGCACCATCCAGGTGCACCCAGGGCTGCAGGTGAGTACCTCAGTGCTGCCTGCTATGTGCAGGGGATGGGGAATGGTAGCCACTGCACACAGACTACAATTCACAGGTATTTACCAAGACTTACCAGCCTCTTCCTCCCATTCTTCCCTGGACGTGGTACAATGTTCTACTAAACTTGAGAGTTCCAAAATAGTTGCATCAGATGGCTCTGTTTAATAGTTGTTCTAGTGAAGGGATTGAGCCCTGGAGCTTCCTGCATTACTATCTTCTCACCATCCTCCTGTGTAGAATTTTTCAAATCAACAGGGAAATCATGATGGTCTTAAAAATGAGTCAGTCAACTTCACAACTGGAACCTAAATTGATCAGTTTTAGTGCTACTGTTGTACTAAGCTGAACCCAGTTCAATACTTGAGAATTTTGTGGTAAAATTAACATTATGTAACACCTGTTTTTACTGTAGCATCTAGAACATTAAAAAAATTAAAATGTTAATTTTAAGGATTTTTTTTTTACTTTTCATATGAGTATGATGCTAAACTCTAAATACTCTAAATGACTCTGTTTTTGCCAGTCATGATGCTGATTTTCTGTTTTGTTTTTTTTTAATAAAATAAAAATAATATGCTCATTCATAGTTTTATGATGCTTTATCTTTGTAAGATAGGTTCCCATGGTGGTTCTGGCACAGCTAACCAAAACATATCTCTTCTTTAAACAAATGAAATCCAAAGAATAAAAAAGTTAAACTTTAGATATTAAATTTAATTTTGCACAACTCATTTCTTTGTTTTTAATGAAATAATCATCTATACTATTGGCACTGAATTAATCAAGTTAGTTAAGTGAGATTATTGAATTTTATATATTGGAGTTTAAATTTTTTCTTCTTTTAAGTCATTGATGGGTCTTTAACATTTTTCTTCTGCAAAATAAGGGAAGGATGTGAAAAGATACAGAAACAAGAATCTAATCTTTCAGAAATAAAAAACAGAAAAGAACCCTTTAATCACAAACCTTTTATGGAGCTGTTCAGTAGTCATGACAACTAAAATTTATACCCTGTCAAGCATTTGTACATTTTTTCACATGGAAAAGCTTTTAGTTTTCATAATTACTTTTATTCCCTCTCAAAATTATTTCAAAAATATTTCCCAGATGAGAGTCAAATGTATGGCTAATTTTAATGATTTACATTAGGATATCTCTTTACTTCTTTTTAAAAGTATGATTCATTGAGGAATAATTTAAATTCAGTAAACTGCACCTATATGTGTACAATTTAAAAAGTTTGCATTTGTGTAACACCTGTGAGACCATAATCACAATCAAGATAATGCACGTGGCCATCACTCCTATTAACCTCTTCCTTCCATCATTTCCTAGTCTACCTTCCCTTCTCAATCCCCAGGAAACCACCGATCTGCTTTGTGTACTATACACATTTCCTAGAATTTGATGTAAATATGTAGAATCATTTAGTATGTAAGCATATACTTTTTTTTTTTTTTTTTTTTTTTTTTGCTGAGTGTTAGAGTGAGTCTGGCTTCTTTCGTTCCACATAATTATTTTGAATTCAACCATGCTGTACCATGATTTATTTTATTGCTGAGTAGTAGCCCATCACATGTAGTTGTAAACAAGGTTTATTCATTCACTTGCTCACCTGATGAAGTGTATTTTTATTTTCAGACTTGGGCTATGAGTATTTGAGAATATGTTTGTTGTTTGTTTTTGTTTTTCTGTTTGGACATATGCTTTCATTTCTCTTGAGGAAATACCTTAGAGTGGAATGGCTGAATTCTTATTAAAAGTATATTTTGAATTTTTAAAGAACTGCCAAAGCATTTTCCAAAGTGGCTGTACCATTTTACATTCCTACCAGTGATGCATAAGAGTTCCAGTTCCTCCACAAACTCACCAATCCTCATTATGGCCAATGTTTTTCATTTTAAGCCATTCTAATAGTGGAGGTGGCATCTCATTGCGGTTTTAATTGCCTATAGGTGTGGTAGTTAGGTTCAGGCGTCAGCTTGGCCGGGTGAAGGTGCCCAGATCTACTGCTGTGGACATGAGCCAATGATACATGAACCTCATCTGTTGCACATTACATCTGCAGTTGGCTAGGAGGTGTGCCTGCTGCAATGAATGATTGATTTAATTGGCTGGTGCTTAAATGAGAGAGCTCAATGTAGCACAGCCCAAGCAGCTCAGCATTACCTCATCTCAGAGCTCCTAGCTCAGCCCAGGCCTTTGGAGATGCAGAAAGAAATCACCCCAGGGAAAGTTGTTGGAACCCAGAGGCCTGGTGAGAAGGCCAGCAGAGATCACCCTGTACCTTCCCATGTAAGAAAGAACCTCAGTTGGAAGTTAGCTGCCTTTCCTCTGAAGAACTAATGAAATAAATCCCCTTTTATTAAAAGCCAATCCATCTCTGTTGTGTTGCATTCTGGCAGCTAGCAAACTAGAACAATAGTCATGGCGAAATGACCAATAAATTTGCCCATTTTTAATTGTGTGTATGTTTTCTTATTATTGACTATTGAGGTTTCCTTTTTATTTTAAATACAAGTCCTTTGTCAGATATATGCTTTGCCCATATTGTATCCTACTCTGTGGCCCGTCTTTTCTTTTTCTTAATAGTGTCTTTCCAAGAGCAGAATCTTTCAGTTTGATGAAATCCAGTTTCCCATTTTTTCCCCCTTTGGATCAGTCTTTTGTGGTTATAGCTAGGAAATCTTTGCCTAACCCAAAATAACAAAGGCTTTTTCCTGTATTTTCTTCTAGATGTTTTATAATTTTAGGTTCCATTTAGGTCTATGATCTTCTTGGAATCATTTTTTTTTATATGGTGCAAGTTATAGATTGATATTCATTTTTTTGCATATGGATATAAAATTGCATATAAAGTAAAATAAATTGTATATAACATGTAAAAATAATTGCCTATAAATGTGTGGGTTCACTTCTTGTCTCTATTTGCTTCCATTTGTCTGCATTTCAATCTTGACACTAATACACAGTCTCGATTACTGGAGCTTTATAAAATGTCTTGAAATCATGGAACATTTGTCCTCCAGTTTTGTTCTTCCTTTCAAAGCTGTTTTGGCTACTTTAGGTCCTTCACAGTTTCATATGTATTTTGAATGTTTGTCCATTTCTACAAAGTTTCTCCTGGGATTGTAAATGGGATTATGTATTAGTTAGGGTTCTCTAGAGAAACAGAATCAACAGGGAACACTTGCAAATATAAAATTTATGATAGTGTCTCACGTGACCGTAGGAACGCAGAGTCCAAAATCCACAGGGCAGGCTGCGAAGCCGACGACTCCAATGGACTGGATGAACTCCACAGGGGAGGCTCACCAGCCAAAGCAGGAATGGAACCTGTCTCCTCTGAGTCCTCCTTAAAAGGCTTCCCATGATTGGATTTAGCATCACTAATTGCAGAAGACACTCCCCTTTGGCTGATTACAAATGGAATCAGCTGTGGATGTAGCTGACGTGATCATGACCTAATCCTATGAAATGTCCTCATTGCAACAGACAGGCCAGCGCTTGCCCAATCAGATGAACAGGTACCACAACTTGGCCAAGTTGACACCTGTCCCTAACCATGACAGTCCACCCCTTGTCAACTTGGCACATATATATATATATATATATATATATATATATATATATATATATATATATATATATATATATATATATATATATATATATATATATATATATATCACCTTAGACCATACTCAATCTCCAAATGAAAACAAATAAGCACACATTTTTTCTTTTACCTGACAATACTCAACTGTCCTGCATATAACTGGAAACACATTAAATCTCTCCAGAATAGCGTGCAAATCCTTGGGCAACATTCATTCTTAAACTTGATATCTTACAACTTAAATAGTATAACACAAACAAAACAGCATTACAGTCCTCGTTTCTGTAACTGATCACGTGGTCGAAGTTCATATTTATCACTACCTTCTTCCACTACCCATTCCATGTTCCCTTTCCCCTCAGCAAGCACTTCAGCTGGCCGTGGTTCTTTGCCTGGTGGGGTGACCCAAACCTTCATTCCTGAAGTCTCAGAGCCATTAGTGGTCCTGCCTGGATTGTGTTGTTGCAGTTTTCCATTGATTTTAATCACAGGGCATGGTAGTACTAATAGACGCCCCAGGGGATCTCCTGTATTCCAAGAAAACTCTTCTTTACTTCCATTATGTAGTTGCAGTCCTACTTCCTTCTGATAGTCAGGGTCAGTTACCCCAGACAATAATGTAATCCCCTTCTTGGTGTGTTGATCCAGAGGCATAAGTAGCCCAAAGTGGCCAGGTGGCAATCTTAACTTCCAGTTCAGTGGTATCACTGTTGTTTCTCCTGGAGAAAGCACACCCCGTTTTGGAACTAAAACCTGTAGACCAGCAGAACTCAGGGTAGCAGGGACAGGAAGCAAAAATTTTCCTAGTGGATCACTAGGAGTAATAGTGAGTGGCACCACACCCATTTCCACCCCTTGGTTCCTGGACCCATGGATCCTGGCTATGGGAGAAACAGCACCATACAGTGGACGCTGATTCAGAGCATACACAGCTTCCTGGAGGACATTACCCCAGCCTTTCAAGTTTTTGCCACCTAGTTGGCACCGTAATTGAGTTTTCAAAAGGCCATTCCACTGTTCTATCAATCCAGCTGCTTCTGGATGATGGGGAACATGGTAAGACCAGAGAATTCCATGAGCATGTGCCCATTCCTGCACTTCATTTGCTGTGAAGTGTGTTCCTTGATCCGAAGCAATGCTTTGTGGAATACCATGACGATGGATAAGGCATTCTGTAAGCCCATGGATAGTAGTTTTGGCAGAAGCATTGCGTGCAGGGAAAGCAAACCCATATCCAGAGTATGTGTCTATTCCAGTTAGAACAAATCGCTGCCACTTCCATGAAGGGAGTGGTCCAATGTAATCAACCTGCCACCATGTAGCTGGCTGGTCACCTCGGGGAATGGTGCCATATTGGGGGCTGAGTGTGGGTCTCTGCTGCTGGCAGATTGGGCACTCAACAGTGGCTGTAGCCAGGTCAGCCTTGGTGAGTGGAAGTCCGTGTTGCTGAGCCCATGCATAACCTCCATCCCTACCACCATGACCACTTTGTTCATGAGCCCATTGGGCAATAACAGGAGTTGCTGGGGAAAGAGGCTGACTGGTATCCATACAACGGGTCATCTTATCCACTTGATTATTAAAATTTTCCTCTGCTGAAGTCACCCTCTGGTGTGCATTCCCATGGGACACAAATATCTTCATGTTTTTAGCCCACTCAGAAAGGTCTATCCACATACTTCTTCCCCAGACCTCTTTGTCACCAATTTTCCAATTATGGTCTTTCCAAGTCCCTGACCATCCAGCCAAACCATTAGCAACAGCCCATGAGTCAGTATACAAACGCACCTCTGGCCAGTTTTCCTTCCAAGCAAAATGAACAACCAGGTGCACTGCTCGAAGTTCTGCCCACTGGGAGGATTTCCCCTCACCACTGTCCTTCAAGGACACCCCAGAAAGGGGTTGTAATGCTGCAGCTGTCCACTTTCAGGTGGTACCTGCATATCGTGCTGAACCGTCTGTAAACCAGGCCCGAGTTTTCTCTTCCTCAGTCAATTCACTGTAAGGAACTCCCCAAGAGGCCATAGCTCTGGTCTGGGAAAGAGAAGGTAATGTGGCAGCAGGAGTGGAAACCATGGGCATTTGTGCCACTTCTTCATGTAACTTACTTGTGCCTTCAGGACCTGCTCTGGCTCTATCTCGTATATACCATTTCCACTTTACAATAGAGTGCTGCTGTGCACGCCCAACTTTATGGCTTGGTGGGTCAGACAACACCCAACTCATGATAGGCAACTCAGGTCTCATGGTAACTTGGTGGCCCATGGTTAAGCGTTCAGTCTCTACTAAGGCCCAGTAGCAGGCCAAAAGCTGTTTCTCAAAAGGAGAGTAGTTATCTGCAGCAGATGGTAAGGCTTTGCTCCAAAATCCTAAGGGTCTGCGTTGTGATTCTCCTGTAGGGGGCTGCCAAAGGCTCCAGACAGCATCTCTATTTGCCACTGACACTTCCAGCACCATTGGATCTGCTGGATCATATGGCCCAAGTGGCAGAGCAGCTTGCACAGCAGCCTGGACCTGTCGCAGAGCCTCCTCTTGTTCAGGTCCCCACTCAAAATTAGCAGCTTTTCTGGTCACTCGATAAATGGGCCGGAGTAGTACACCCAAATGAGGAATATGTTGTCGCCAAAATCCAAAAAGACCAACTAGGCATTGTGCCTCTTTTTTGGATGTGGGAGGGGCCAGATGCAGCAATTTATCCTTCACCTTAGAAGGGATATCTCGACATGCCCCACACCACTGGACACCTAAAAATTTTACTGAGGTGGAAGGCCCCTGTATTTTTGTTGGATTTATCTCCCATCCTCTGACACGCAAATGCCTTACCAGTAAATCTACAGTAGTTGCTACTTCTTGCTCACTAGGTCCAATCAACATGATATCATCAATATAATGGACCAGTGTGATGTCTTGTGGGAGGGAGAAATGATCAAGGTCTCTGCGAACAAGATTATGACATAGGGCTGGAGAGTTGATATACCCCTGATGTAGGACAGTGAAAGTATATTGCTGACCTTGCCAGCTGAAAGCAAACTGTTTCTGGTGGTCCTTACTAATAGCTATTGAGAAAAAAGCATTTGCCAGATCAATAGCTGCATACCAGGTACCAGGGGATGTATTGATTTTCTCAAGCAATGATACTATATCTGGAACAGCAGCTGCAATTGGAGTTACCACCTGGTTGAGTTTACGATAATCCACTGTCATTCTCCAAGACCCATCTGTTTTCTGCACAGGCCAAATAGGAGAGTTGAACGGGGATGTGGTGGGAATCACCACCCCTGCATCTTTCAAGTCCTTAAGAGTGGCAGTAATCTCTGCAATCCCTCCAGGAATACGGTATTGTTTTTGATTTACTATTTTGCTTGGTAGGGGCAGTTCTAGTGGCTTCCACTTGGCCTTTCCCACCATAATAGCCCTCACTGCACGAGTTAGAGAACCAACGTGGGGATTCTGCCAGTTGCTCAGTATGTCTATGCCAATTATACATTCCGGAACTGGGGAAATAACTACAGGATGGGTTCGGGGGCCCACTGGACCCACTGTGAGACGGACCTGAGCTAAAACTCCATTGATCACCTGGCCTCCATAAGCCCCCACTCTGACTGGTGGTCCAGAGTGACGTTTTGGGTCCCCTGGAATTAATGTCACTTCTGAACCAGTGTCTAATAATCCCCGAAATATCTGATCATTTCCTTTTCCCCAATGCACAGTTACCCTGGTAAAAGGCCGTCGGTCTCCTTGGGGAAGACTTAGAGGAAGGTTAACAGTATAAATTTGTGGCAGTGTAACAGGTTTCTCCCCCATAGAGACCTGGCCTCCCCTTCATTCAAGGGGCTCAGGGTCTGTAAACTGTTTCAAGTCTGGAAATTTGTTAAGGGGCCGTGACTGTGTTTTTGTAATTCAGGTTAGACTTCTGTTCCCTTGACCTAGAACTCTTTTGTTTGTACAGCTCCAACAAGAATTTAGTAGACTGCCCTTCTATTGTATTTCTAGGCACCCCATGATTTACTAGCCAATGCCACAAATCTCTGCGTGTCATATAATTTTGATGCCTCCTTTGAGTTTGTTGTCTATTATAATAGCCACGTCTACCCTGTCTTTGGTGATTAAGTGCTGCCACCTGGCTTCTGCCAACTCAGGATCCTGTCATCCCCATTGTGTTTAAGGATTCCAGCTCAGTGACAGCAGTTCCTACAGTAATATCTGGCCTACAGAGAAGTGCAACCACAGAGCTCTTGAGGGATGATGGTGCTAGTCTCACAAATTTATTTCTCACTGTTCTGGTAAAAGGTGCATCCTCTGGACATTCCTGGGGTGTAAGAGCAGGCTTTTCATGATAAATCCACTCTAACATCCCACTCTCTCTAATCCTCTGGATCCCCTCATCTACATTATACCAGGGCAGTTCTGGCATTTCAACCTCAGGTAATGTTGGCCACCTTTTGATCCATGTTTCAACCAACCACCCAAACAAGCTGTTAACATCTTTTCTAACTGCTCTAGCTATAACATTGAATGCAGAATCTCTGCTTAGTGGGCCCATATCAATAAATTCAGCCTGATCCAGCCTTATATTCCTCCCACCATTATCCCACACTCTTAAAGTCCATTGCCACACATATTCCCCTGATTTCTGTCTATATAAATTGGAAAACTCACACAATTCTTTTGGAGTATAACGTACCTCCTCATGTGTGATACTTTGTACCTCACCTTTAGGGGCCTGTTGGGACTTTAGTCTAGTTATAGGTCTAGAAGAAATGAGGGGTGGTGGGGGTGGGTCATGAAAAGAATTAGAAATATCTTCCAAGCCATTTGCTTCAGGGCTTTCATTTGCAGTTTCATCTGGTGAAACAGGATTAATCACTCTAGGGCTAATCCCTTCAGGAGGAGGTTAGGTGGCCAATTCCTCAAGGCAGGCTGGAGGTGGGGTGGCTATGTCCTCAGGGCAGACTATTACAGGGTTATCTAAAGAAGGCTCAGCATGGTCTAGGGTTTCAACCTCACCCCCAACATCATTATCAATCCATATGTCACCATCCCATTTTTCAGGGTCCCACTCCTTTCCAATCAATGCCCTCACTTTAACAGCAGACACCATGCGAGACTGAGATTTCAGTTTACGTTGTAAAGTTGCTACTCTAACAATAAGATTCTGAGTCTGATTTTCAGAGATCTCAAGTCTACAGCTACAGGAAATAAAATTTTCCTTCAGGATACTCACAGAAACCTCTACATCTTTCAGACGGCACTTAAGCTTCTTGTTTGAAGCCTTAAGCCCATTCCTTTCACCCTTTAATGTAGACAGTGTATCTAACAACAACCAACCAACATCTCTATAACTCTTATTTCTACAAAACTCTGTAAAGGTGTCAAAAACATTATCCCCCAGAGTCTGGCTTCGTACAAGTGAAGCATTAGGAGAATCAAATGATGATATTTTGACTATCTCCTTTGCCAACTCAGTCCATGGATTGGGAGTGTCATTCTGATTAAGGGAATCAGAATCCTTAGTGTCTCTGAGCCCAGTCAGAGTAGAAAACCATTCATAAAACCCCATTTTTAAGATTCTGTTCCTTAAGAACCACTCCTGGTACCAAGATGTATTAGTTAGGGTTCTCTAGAGAAAGAGAATCAACAGGGAACACTTGCAAATATAAAATTTATGAAAGTGTCTCACGTGACCGTAGGAACACAGAGTCCAAAATCCACAGGGCAGGCTGCGAAGCCGATGACTCCAATGGACTGGATGAACTCCACAGGAGAGGCTCACCAGCCAAAGCAGGAATGCAACCTGTCTCCTCTGAGTCCTCCTTAAAAGGCTTCCCATGATTGGATTTAGCATCAGTAATTGCAGAAGACACTCCCCTTTGGCTGATTACAAATGGAATCAGCTGTGGATGTAGCTGACGTGATCATGACCTAATCCTATGAAATGTCCTCATTGCAACAGACAGGCCAGCGCTTGCCCAATCAGATGAACAGGTACCACAACTTGGCCAAGTTGACACCTGTACCTAACCATGACAGATTATATTAAATCCCTTTATCAATCTGGAGAGAATTGGCATCCTAAAAATATTGAGTCTTTTCATTTATTTAGGCTTTCTTTAATATCTCTTTGGAATGTTTTGGGGTTTTCAGTATACTGGTATTTCACAATTTTTGTCAGATTTATAGCTAAGAATTTCATTTTTTTTATGTTGTAAAGGCAATTTAAAATTTTTTTTTTATTGTTTGTGGGTAGTGTATAAAAATGCAATATTTTGTGCATTTATCTTCTGTACTGCAACCTTGGCAAAATAGTTATTAGTACACATAGATGTTTTTCACAGATTTTCTTTATGTTTCTTGTGCCTGGGTTTGTTGAGTTTCTTAGATCTGTCTAATAATGGTTTTATAGGTTTCATCAAATTTGGAAAACTTTTGGTGATTATTTTCTCAAGCCTTTTTTCTATCTCTGTCTCTCTTTTCTTTGAGCAATCTAGTTTTATGTATATTGGTGTACTTGAATTGTCCCACAGTTTACTGATGCTGTATTAACTACTTAATTATTTAATTCTATGTAACTGTTTAGTTTTCTTTTCTCTTTCTGTTTTTGGAGTTTTTCTGTTGCTTTGTCTTCAAGTTTATTCATCCTTTTTTCTTCAATATGTAATCTGCTATTGATTTCATCAACTGTGTTTTTAATCTCATGCATTATAGTTTCCATTTTTGACATTTGATTTGAGTCATTTTCATGTTTTCTATTTCTCTCCTTTAGTTTGTGAACATATGGAATGCAGTTACCATATGTATTTTATTATAATGTAACAAGTTGAAAACAGAATTAGAAATCAGAATTTAGCTCTCTTCCATTAAGGCAGCCATTAAAGAGATTTGCAGAAATGCAAATCAGTGCCACTCTTACTAAACATTTTCAGAACATATTTTATTTTAGTATGAAGTGGCATTCTTATTATTTTTAATTGAATTAATAGCTATTTAAAATTTATCAGCTTTAATTTCAAATACAGTAATTATCAGTTGATACAATGCATATAAACAGAAAACTCTTTGGGCTTCTCAGTACTTTTGAAGAGTAAAAAGTGGTTCTAACGTCAAAAGTTTGAGAAATACTAATTGATTATCTGCACATCCCAGCATTAGCATGATTAGATAGTAATATTGAAATCAGATAGTTTCCAGGATGCCATTTTCTGAAAGTAACGTGCAAGCTAGTCTTAGAGTATAAGTTAGAGTCCACACTAATTAGAAATGTTAAGAAAATTTACATAGCAACTATAGCATGGTGCTTCTTCATTAACTTCACAGATCTAAATTCTATTGGCTGAGTTACCATAGCATTTAGAAGTGCTCTAGGAATAGGTCCCAAGAGGTGGCATGTGAGCATGAAATAGAAAGAACATGAAATTTGAAGTCTGAAGCTTTAGATTCTGCCCTTAAATTCATACCCTGGCACTTAATTTTTCCATGATCTAGGGGCAAATGTTACAGTTTTCAAATGGCTCTAGATGCTCAAATGCCATGGGATTCTATGAGAATTAAATGAGATAACCTAGGTTGTAGTGCTTAGAAAATTGTATCAGTGTTCTCATGTTAAAATGTTTTGTCTGGAGCTATTTCAGCTCTTATCTTCTAATAGAAATATGATCTGATATTATCTCATATAGGATGATGGGTTCTGGGCCTGACTTTCCTGGGCAAACTTTTATGTTTTGAGTTTGCTCACATTTAAGCATGACCATTAAGTAAAAAAATGAAATGATAATTTTGCCTGATAGATCAAAATATGCTGTTTTTATTTTTATGAGGAAACTTCATGTTGCAATTAATGAAGACTTTGACATAATTATGTCTAGAACTATTTATATTTTTCCATAATTATTTTTGTTTGTGTCACAATTTAAGAAAGGTTATATATATATTGCATTTTAGTGTGATATAAGTAAATTAAAATATAATTGACTTTTTTGGTGCATAATATTAATCCATAACTTCAGAAGATACTGAAATTTTCCTTTTATTTTTCTAAAAGAAAATTCTTTTCCCTACTGTGGAGTTAGTTTTCCTATGGTATGTTGTGGGCACACAAATTTAGGCACTATGAAGACTTTCAGCAAATTGCCACATTGTTACTTACACAGTACAAAGGGTCCAGAAGACCAGGGGAAGTGCTCCCACTGTGACTGGTCTCCTAGTGAGGACAAGTGCTCGGGTCAGGGTTTGGATGGCAGCCAAGCATGCCCACTTCCATAGGAGAGGCGAAGCGCTTCTGTGCTGTCTGAGTGTTGACTATTTATCCACTCCAGGAGGAGACAGCTATGTTGCTGAAAGTTGCTGCCTGAATAAGCATATGGAACTGCATATTCCTGCTTTGGGGTTCAAGTTACAGTCAGGTGGTTCCTTCAGACCTAACTTCTCTTCCCCCCAAACCCTCTGGGCTGCAGAATGGAGACATACTGAAACATCCGTGCACATTCCATCAAGAAGGGAAAAGGAAGGGGTTGGGAGCTGGCTGCTAGGCATGTGCGTGACTTCCCTAGTACCATCTTACAAGACCTTTGAACTTCTTTTGAATAATTTATTAAAAGAATTTAAACAATATTATATTTTAAAATATGATTGCAGATGCCATATACATTTTTGCTTTATCATATCTGAAGACTGAACCTATGTTTTAGAAGAAAAATGGAATTGCTTTTAACAGCAACAGGTAACTTTTTAAATTCCAGTATAATTTTCTTTCTAGAAAGAAAATAAAGTCCTTTAGCAAGGAGCAAATCTTATGTAGATTAGAAATATTTTTATTTAAAAAATCAAGAATTAAATTATGTATTGATGTTGATCTAACTATTGAACTAGAGGTATGGTATGTAAGAATTACATATAGAAGTACAACAAATTATAGTATTTATTTATTCCTGTTTTCTTTGAATTTTTTTTTTTTTACTTATCCCCATGTTTGTTGTTTGTTTTTTCTCCCATTTCAGAGTTCTGAATGATTTTGTATTGTTGAAAAGGATTTTGGAATAGTGCTACATGGAGTCAGCAAATAATAGTCATTAGCTTCACTTCTGTGTCTCAGTTCTTCTGTATCAGTATGCAGATACTTGGAATTAAGGCAATAAGAAATGATACAGAAGCATTGTGTGGACAGATAACATAATAAACAAAATGACAGATAACATAATAAACGAAAATATACCCTTGGAACTTGGAATAATCAGGAAAGACTTAGCGTCATTATGTTTAAGAATACTTTTTAGAGTCATTAAATTATTTCTAGGTTTTTTTGGTGATAATTGCTAATTCTCTTTGGAGATTTTCAGTCAAGACACATTTTTGTTAGAACTGTGATAATCATAAAATAGGTGTCTTAGTGCCTTGGACGTTGGATGTGTCAGTAAGGAAAAAAAGTACTATATCCTACCATCTTCATTGACTAGTGTTCAGTATAGGAGGATAAATGACCTAGATCAAATGCCATTTCCATAGTAAAGGAGTTATAGTATAAATTTGCTAATATAGTTTAGGATTAGGTCTTACGAGACTTATTTAGATATAACTGTAAAAATTAAAATAAATATGTCATTGTGAAGTTAATACAGGTTTTTGGAGAAATAGATAATTTTTTCTATTTAGGAATGTTGGAGTTTTACATAATTTTCCCTATCTGTTAAAGATACTATACAATTTCATTATTTTTAACTCTATTTATTTGACAGTTGTATTAGTTTAATTATAGCATAAATGAAACGTACTAAAATGAAAAGTGAGTTTTGAAGTGGTGTAACTTGAAAACTTTAATTATTTTCATTTAATACTATCACAGATTAGAATTTCAAAAGCTTAATTATTTTTTTTAGTTTTTCCCCAGTAAAGACGGTTATTCACCAACGCTTTTCAGAAAAAATAGAGATTCACTGGGGAAACTGTTTCTTTTCACTGGTGTTTGTTTTTCCCTTCTTCCCACTTTTGCTCACTTGGAAAACAAGAAAAAGAGGGAAGGAAATAATTATGAATTCCCTCATTAGGTGAATTAACCACATACTAAGGTTACCAATGTGGGAGTATTTAAAAAGCAAAACAAATGAAAAGGGGAAAATAAATAAAGATAATAGGATTGGTTATCTTAGGAAAAATCAAAACTTACTTAGACTTTCAATAGTGAAACATTTTTTTATTTTGTGCTATATTTGGATAAGACAACATATTCAATATGTTACCCAGGGTTTGTGGAGGGACTAGGGGTAGAGGGGATATTAAGCTCTTGCCATGCTTAATATTGACCAGAAAGTAATGCTACCGTAGAAAGGGTCTGAGCAGTTTCTGGCCCTCATGTGAACATCAGGAGATTACAGGGGTGTCCTCATTAAATTCAAAACCAGGAGCTAAGAGGGGAGATGTGTAGATGAAATACTTCTGTTGTTCTTCATATGCTTATTCAAACAATATGAGTGTCAGAAGTCAGTACATGCCATACTAAATATTATAGATAATTTTCCTTTGGGCTTTCTTTTCCATTAATAACCAATATTTTTCAAAGCTATACTAATACAGTAACTTCCCATATCATATTTTTTGAACAATACTACTACTGACCCATAAAAAACATTATAAGATTTTATGGGGGCAAGGGCTTTGAAGAGTTAAGAGCTCCTCCCTCAGAAACAAACTGATTGTTTAATAAAATACTTTTCTGTGGTCTATTACAGACATACATTCATTAATCATTTATTGTGTTCTAGGGACCATGTGAGATGACATGATATATAAATGAAATAATCTTTTAATGCTAAGTTGATCTATCTGATCATCCAGTTAATTACAGTTTCTTTCTTTCCCCTCTGACCCCTGTCATATATATATATATATATATATATAGCAAGAGATTTGAATTGATGAATTAATTTGCCTTTCTCATTTTACCTCATCTATCATGCATTTAAAATTTGCAAATATTAAAGTTTATATCTTTTAAAATATCATATCTCAAATGATACTGCAAGATGGATTTTCAGTACAATTATGCAAATTTTCACCATCTTCTCTCTTAACTCTACATGAAATTGAATTTGATTGTACTGACTCAGTTAACTACTGATTCTAACTTCCTTATCCAGTAGAGTATGGCAATGGGGTTCTCTAAGTATGAAAGAAAAAATGTCTTTTATTAATGTCTATATTTTCGTATCTTTCCAAGCATCTTACCTTAAGAAACCTTATTTGGCTACTCTCTGCTTTTTCACTCATCCTATAAATACGGGAGAATAATTTCCGGGTACATTGCATGGGGTTTGGGTATTATTTTAGTTTTCTAGGCTGCCATGAGAAACACCAGATAATTGTTTGGTTTAAATGAAGGGAATTTATTTGCTCACAGTTTCAAAGGCTAAAAGGCTTGCTTCCTCCGGGTAGGGTCCCTTAAATTCCTTGGCTTTCCAGCCACATGGCAACATCCTCCTTTCTTGTCCAGATTTCTGCTGACTTCTGACTTCCACCTCCTCCCTGTGGCTTTCTCTTATTATGTCTGAATTTCTTCTGTGTATAAAGGACTCAGGTAATACTAAGTCCCACCTCATTCAGTTGGGCCGTGTTTACTAAAATGAAATGTTCAAGAGATACTATTTATAAGGGGGCCACACCCACAGGAGTGCAGATTAAGATAAAGAACATGTCTAAATTGGGGTATATAATGAAATCCACCCAGGTCTCCTCTTACCTGTTCGCTAACTGAAATTGATTTTGCTTAACACCTAGGAGCAGTGTAGTCAAGAGTAGGAATCATTTCATTCTCTGTTCTCATATGTGGCATGCTTATAGGCTGAGACTTTACTGAGACAAAATTAGTAACTGAGCAGGTCATTAATAGGAGAGCACCAGTGCTGATCAATTTTTGTTCATGATCTGAAAAGTCAGTGATGAGTCAATAACTGGTATTCCAACCAGACAATGAGACACTTTCTGTAAATCAAAACCTTAAATCTTAAATATCAGGTCAGAATCTAATTTAATTCCTTAATATATAATTAAGTTTGTTTTTTTTTTTTTTTACAAGCTTTTAAGCACCTTTTATTTGCCAGATATTTTGTTAGGAGCTTTATATACATAACCTCATTTAATCCTTATACCTCAGCAATGTTATTAGAATATTGCCATTACCATTTTATAAATGAGAATGCTGAGGTTCAGGCAGTTTTAGTAATTTATCCAAAGGCATACATTTAGTAAATGGGGCAGCTGGGATTCAAACTAAGATCTGCTTGACTCTAAAACCCCCACTCTTTCCTCCATACGATTCCACCCAATCTTTTTTTTTTCATTCTCTACACAACTTTTTTTATGAGAAATATGGTGAGGCATTTTAGAAAGTTCTACAGCCATCAGACATTGAACATAGAAATGCTTAGCTGCCTCATACAGTACTTTATATATATATAATTAAGTTTCGAAGACAAGAGCTGAGGACTAAATAGAGTGCAGTGCTGACAAATTTTTGTTAACTGCCCAGGCTAATTTTGTTTGGTCTATCCTCTAAGTTTTAGGACCCTTGTCCCCCAAACATCTTAAAGGAATTGGTTAGTGTGCCAGTTTGAAACTGTTATATATACCCCAGAAAAGTCATGTCGTTTTCCTGATCCAATCTTGTGGGGGCAGCCATGTTTCTTTCAATCCTGATTCAATATTATAGGGTATTTGATTGGATTGTTTCCATGGAGATGTGGCACACCCAACTGTGGGTGTGATCTTTTGATTAGATGGAGATGTGACTCCACCCATTCAAGGTGGGTCTTGATTAGTTTACTGAAGTCCTTTAAAAGGGGGAAAACATTTGGACAAACGTAGAAGCCCCAGGAGACACAATTGCTTCAGAGCTAACACAGGTAGAGATATCTGGAGACAAAAAAAGAAAACACTTCCAAGGAAACTCTTTGAAACTAAAAGCCAAAGGACCAGCAGATGCTAGCCTCATGCCTTCCCAGCTGACAGAGGTGTTCCAGCTCCGTCCAGCTTTCTTGACTCAAGATATCTTTCCCTGGATGCCTTAGTTTGGACAGTTTTATGGCCTTAGAACTGTAAACTTGTATTTTAATGAATTCTCTTTTGAAAAGCTGCTCCATTTCTGGTATATTACATTCCAACAGCATTTAACAAACCAAAACAGCCTCAGAGAAGAAACATTTCTTTCCCCTATATCCCAAAACTCATTTTTTAAAAAAATTCTGTACCAAATAAACATTTTTTGCTTTAGTCTCACATGTAAGTTGAAATTTTAAAATATTAATTATCATCTATTTTCAGCACCCTGCAGTAATGACATTCTTTTGTTCTTCCTCATGCAAAAACATTTTTTTAATTTGTACTTAGTCACTATCATTATACACTCTAGGCATTCCTAGATTATACCATCTCAATCTTTATCGTCTATCTTTCTTTGTGATTTAATTTATGCCCCCAGCCCTCCTCCCTCTATCATTCTCACATTCAACTTCATTCAGTGTTTTAACATAATTGTATTACAGTTAGGTAATATTGTGCTTTCCATTTCTGAGTTTTTATATTCAGTCCTGTTGCACAATCTGTATCCCTTCAGCTCCAATTACTCAATTTCTATCTCCTGATGGTCTCTGGTACCAATGAAGTAGTCCAAGTTTATTCACTAATGTCAGTTCATATCAGTGAGACCATACAGTATTTGTCCTTTTGTTTTTGGCTAATCACACTCAACATAATGTACTTATGGTCCATCCATGTTGTTACATACTTTATAACTTTATTCTGTATTACAGCTGCATAATATTCCATTTTATGTATGTGCTGAAATTTGTTTAGCCACTCTTCTGTTGATGGACATTTTGGCTGTTTCCATCTCTCGGTAATTGTAAATAATGCTGCTATAAATATTGGCGTGCAAATGTCCATTTGTATCCTTGCCCTCATGTCCTTTGAGTAGAGACAGCATATAGATTGTGTGTTAGTTAGATTCAGTTGTCAACTTGGCCAGGTGAGCATACCTAGTCTTGTTGCTGCGGACAGAAGCCAACGGTATGTGAACCTCATCTGTTGCCAATTACATCTGCAGTCACCTAGGAGGCGTGTCTGCTGCAATGAGTGATGTTTGACTTAATTGGCTGGTGCTTAAATGAGAGATTGCAACGTAGCACTGCTAAGCAGCTTGGCATTCCTCATCTCAGCACTTGCAGCTCAGCCCAGGCCCTTGGAGATGGAGAAAGAAATTACCCCGGGGAAAGTTGTTGGAACCCAGGGGCCTGGAGAGAAGACCAGCAGAGACCATCCTGTGCCTTCCACGTAAGAAAGAACCTCAGTGGAAAGTTAGCTGCCTTTCCTCTGAAGAACCAACAAAATAAATCCCCTTTTATTAAAAGCCAATCCATCTCTGGTGTGTTACATTCCAGCAGCTAGCAAACTAGAACAGATGGGTCCTGTTTTTTAATCCATTCTGCCAGACTATGTCTTTTGATTGGGGATTTTAATCCATTAACATTCAGTGTTATTACCGCATGGGTAGTACTTTCTTCTACTATTTTGCCTTCTGGATTTTATATGTCATATCTAATTTTCCTTCTTTTTACCTTTACTCATAGTCTTCCTTTCTACACTCTTCTCCACGCCTCTCTCTTCTGTCTTTTTGTATTTGTCTCTAGTGCTCCCTTTAGTGTTTCTTGCAGAGCTGGTCTCTTGGTCGCAAATTCTCTCAGTGATTTTTTGTCTGAAAATGCTTTAATTTCTCCCTCATTTTTGAAGGACAATTTTGCTGGATATAGAATTCTTGGTTGGCAGTTTTTCTCTTTTAGTAATTTAAATATATCATCTCACTGTCTTCTTGCCTCCATGGTTTCTGCTGAGAGATCCGCGCATAGTCTTATTGGGCTTCCCTTGTATGTGATGGATTGCTTTTCTCTTGCTTCTTCCAAGATTCTCTCTCTTTGACCTCTGGCAGGTCAAAGATCTTGGAGTACTACTCAAATGTCTTGGAGTATGTCTATTTGGATCTATTCTCTTTGGGGTACGCTGCACTTCTTGGATCTGTAATTTTAAGTCTTTCAGAAGAGTTGGGGAATTTTCAGTGATAATTTCCTCCATTAGTTTTTCTCCTCCTTTTCCCTTCTCTTCTTCTGGAATACCCACAACACGTGTATTCATGTGCTTCATATTGTCTTCCAATTCCCTGAGTCCCTGCTCATATTTTTCCATTTTTTCCCTATATTTTCTTTTTCTTGTGGATTTCAGATATTCCGTCTTCCAGGTCACTAATCCTATGTTCTGTCTCTTGAAATCTACCATTGTAGATTTCCATTGTTTTTTTCATCTCTTTTACCTTACCTTTCATTCCCGTAAGTTCTGTGATTTGTTTTATCAGACTTTCAATTTCTTCTTTTTATTCATTCTTTGCCTTCTTTATATCCTCCCTTAATTCATTGATTTGGTTTTTGATGAGGTTTTCCATGTCTGTTCGTATATTCTGAATTAATTGTTTCAGCTCCTGTATCTCATTTGAATTGTTGGTTTGTTCCTTTGACTGGGCCATATCTTCAATTTTCCTAGTGTGATTTGTTATTTTTGCTGGTGTCTAGGCATTTAATTACCTTAATTAGTTTATTCTGGAGATTGCTTTCACTTTTACCTAGAGTTTTCTTGCTGGATGAATTTGTTGTCTATCTGTTCTTTGACATTCAGTTCAGCTTTATCTGGACCTCTAGCTTAAGTTTTGTTTAACAGAGGAGAATTTTTCCAGTCTTGTTTTCTTGTTTCTTGCCCTGCCTGTATGGTGCCTTCCCCTGCCCCACACTTAGAATGGTCTGCTTAGGTATTATAGACCCCAGCTGGATTTTCCCAGACCAAACTTGCCTCCTATCAGGAGGAAAGAGTCACCTGCATCAATTTTCCCTGAGGGTGAGACCCAGCAGGTTGAAAGACTTTCCTGTGAAGTCTCTGGACTCTGTTTTTCTTATCCTGCCCAGTATGTGGCACTTGTTTGCCTGCATGTCCCACCAGCATAAGATGATGTGGTAGCAGACTCTCCCTGCTGGGGGCATGGTGGAGACAGAAGATAGGTTGTAGGCTGGTTTTAATGGCTTCAAATTACCAAGCCCTGGTGTCTGAATTCCTTGAGGGAGGGATTCCACCTGAGTTGGGCTTCACCCCTCCCCTGGGGAAGGTACAGTCTCCAGATGAGCCCTCAAATGAGCTTGTTTCTGCCTATGCCTGGGGCAGTTGCAGTCTGAGAAGCCCTGCAGCTATATCCAAAGGTAGCCGAGCCTTTCTTCTTTTTTTTTTCCATCAGCTCTGCCCCCTTGACTCTGGGGCAAAAATGAGCATTCTCTGCTTTGACCAAGTTCACCTGAGCTGGGGGCCTATTTTAAGTGGTCAGAATTTGTTAATTAATTCCACAATTGGTGTTTGGTTAGGCTCAGCCCCTGCTGCTGGTCAAGTCTCTTTCCTTTCCCCTCTGGGAAGCAGCCTGTGGGGGAGGGGCGCCGGCCGCCACAGCTTGTGGAACTCACGGTTCTGAGGGGGCCTGCAGCCGGTCCATCTGGTCCAGACGGGTACGCTGTGTGTCCAGTCACTGACGTGGCCCCAGGAGCTGTTCTGTACTGTTTCTGGTTATTTAATAGTTGTTCTGGAGGATGAACTAAAATGTGCACCTTGTTAAGCCACCATCTTGGCCCGGAAGTCCCCAAAACTCATTTTTTACAGATAAAGAAGTGACATTTATGACAAAAGGTAGTGGTGTATTAATAAGTTTTATTCAAGTTTTGTAGTTGTAGGAGCTACAATTTGCTATAAATCTGAGGGCATTAACATACAACTGAACTTTACAATGATTAGGCATATTAGTTGTAATAATTATTTGCAATTATATGAATGTTTTATATTTAATCATTCAGTGTGGGAAATTTTTGTTATTTTCCATCACATATCTTCAAAATAATATGACTTAAATCCTTATATAGAAATATAACTATTTCTATATGAAGATTAAGGGAAGAGAGACCTTAATAATCAAAACCAAGATTAAATTTCATGACTGAGGCAAAGGGAAGAAGTAGAAAATCTGTGGATATCAGAATGAAAGTGGTCATTTAAAAGAAACAAATCAAAAATTGAAATAAGCAAAGCATTGTAATTCTACTCTCCATCAATGTCCTCTCCATTGAAATGGAATCAAATTGCTTTAAGCGCATGATCATCTTGAGTTTGAGGTTTAATCTTTAGCATTGCAAATGAATCAAAATTTAAAATGTAAAAACGTCCCCATTCAATTTAACTGAACAATTACTAAACCTCTATTTCTACTTGGGAAGTCAACCATGTGTTCTGAGTGATGAAAGAGTAAATCTGAATGGCTATTTATTCAAAGGCCTCATAGACTCAGCTTTATCTTAATGAATGTATCACACTTAGGACTCTGGCCCAGAGTCAGGTTTATGTCCCTGTATTTATTGATATCAGATACTCACACTCATCCCAATCAAATGCATGAATGGAAAAAATATAGTGAACAAACTGCCAAAATGTTTATTGTGTTAAAATGCTGTTGTGTCTTTCCATAATCTTTTCTGGGAACCTTCTTTCTTGGGATTAGTTTAACCAGAAAGCCCAATGAGTACTCACAAGGCTGCCTGGGAAGGGCAGAATTTGATTAAAGGACATGCAAGTTATTTGGTCTTATTTTGTTTTTTCTATTCAAATTTTAGAATAAGTAAAATATCTACTTGGTTCAAAAATCAGACAATAAAAGAAGTGGAGAGTGAAATATCTTCTTCCACCTATCCTTCATCCATCTGATCCCTGTGTCACTGTCTTAGTAGCACTTTTATTAAATGTTTCCCTTGTTTCTTTTTGCAAATAAAAAGCAGATACAAATGTATATTCTTATTACTGCCCCTTTATATACAAAAGATATCACACTAGAAACTGGACTTTGTCCCTTTAATTTTTCATTTAATGATAGACCTTGAAGATCTTTGTGCATTACTGAATAGAAATCATCCTTAATGTTCTTTAGAACAGCATAGTATTCCATTTTATGAATATATCTATATTGAGGTTTATTTGATCACTGCCTGTTGCTGGGTATCTGGTTGCTTCCAATCTTTTGCTATTAAAAATAATTTTGCCATTCTTGTATCATTTAGCACATGTCAAGTATATCTGTAATATAAAATTCCAAGAGGTAGGATTGTAGGGTCAAAGTACGCTGTAATTTTGGTAGATATTGCCAAATTATCTTTCTGTGGTGGTACCAATTTATACTACTACAAACAACGTTTGAGACTGCCTGCTTCCCCCCAGCCACAGTAAGAGTTTATTGTCAAATTTTGTATTTTTACCAGTCAATGTGGAAAATAATATATTGGTGTAGATTTCAACTGCATTTCCTTAGGTGAGGTTGAACATGTTTTCATATGTTTAGAAGCATTCCTTTTTCTTTTTCCATGAACTATTATTCAAAATCTCTAGTAGATAATTCATATAGGATGAAGGAGGCCTGAAAAATCACCTCTGTTGAAAATTGAGCAACATCCTATTGCAAGAATGCATTTTTCCCAAGGAGTTATATTTATTTTAAGTATACAAAAGTTGGTCACATGTATTTTTGGGTAGCTCATGAGAGAGGACTGGACTGGAGATTAGATTTGGGAGTTATATATATATATATATAAATTATATATATAGTTATATATATAGCGTCTCATATGTATGATATATGATATATAATTATCAAATATATATATAATTATATATATAATATCTCATATATGATATTAATTGAAGCTATTGGTATTGACCAGATTGTGTAGGAAGTATGAGAAAAGGGTCGAGGTTAGACCCCTATGTCCCCACCAAGACCACACCAACATTTAATTTATTTCATCCCTAGAGAAGAGACTGTAGACTTTCCTAACCCGACTATGAGGAGTGGAGGAACATCAATGTAGAATGCAGTCATGGAGGCCAAGAGGGGAAATAGTTTCAAAAAACAAAACATCAAAATGTTATAAGTCAGGGAGGATTCAGAAACTACACATGTTTTTTGAGCTTATGTTTTATGTCAGATGCCAGTGATGTAAATTTGATACGCTGTACCCTCTGACTTCACTGTTTACTGTCTACTGAGGAGACAAAGGTAAATGGTTCAAGAAGATGTCTATTTTAATAATGGAAAAGTATATGCAAAGTGGGGTTAGGGAAGATTTCAGAGGGAAGTTTTATTTTGAGATAAAACTGGAAGGACAAATAGAAGTTTTCCAGTACCAGAGAAGCAGGTGGACTATTTTACATACAAGATCATGAATTCATATAAGAACATGTCATTTCATTAAAAAAATGCAATTAATTCAATATTGTTGGAATACAAATTCTCTGGGGGTGGAGATAAAGAACATTTTTAGAGAAAGAGAAGAGAAACAGAGGAGAATGGGTGCAGAGGATAATAGATTTAATTCTGTAATCAGTAAAGCGTTTGGGATCTGAGCAGTGGTGTGTTACAATTAGTGACATTTTCCAAATGGGTACAGACTTCCTGCCCCCCATTTCCAGGCATGTGGGTGAATTGTGAAACGACTGATGGTTGTTGTCTCTGAACAGAGGCATTAAGCACTGATGAAGATTCTCCAGAGCCCTCTGTTCCTTCTGACATAGTGATAGGCAATATTCAATATGTTGGGTCCTCCACCTCTTGGTTCTCTGAACCCCTGATATCCTACAATGGACACATGGTTGCAAGTTACACATCTTATTGCATTAAGCCATAGTGAGTTGTAAGATGTTTATTACTGTAGCACAATTAAGCATGTCTTGATTGAGATAGATGAATGTTAAGATAGTAAGGAGGTAAAGCAAGAGGATATGGTGATTACCAAAAGTGCCAAATAAGGGTGTGGGGGATATAGAAAAAAATTCAGGCTAGTAAGTTGGATAAAAGTATCCGTGGGATTTAGTACTTAGATTTTCATTTATGATCTTCAGAAGAGCTGTTTTGGTGGAGTGATGGGAAAGGAAAGCAGATCAATGAACTAGCAAGTAAATGGGTGATAGGAAAGTAGAGAAACTTTCAAAACTGGTTTTGAAATCAGTAATATGAAATAGCAGAAAAGTTGATCATAGAAAATCTGATGCTGTAAAAGTATCCATATTTGCTTCTATTTTAAGAAAATTTTGCCAGAAAGTGAAATTAGTGTACTAAAAAACAAAACAAAAATTATGGTTTCATTTTATAATTAGAATACACAAAAAGCCTTTTGGAATGAAGGATTCTGTTTGAATAATAGGAAATACAGCCATTTCTCCTTTGCTTTACAAATTCTATCTTTAATTTATGACAGAAATTCATTTATTTCTAGACTTCGGGTCTTATTTTTTGGTTCCTCAAAATATTTCTAGTTTTCTAAATTTGATATTTTAAGAGAAGAAACAGGCAACATCTAGGTTTCATTTAGGTAGCAATGCAAATGTAATTTAAACTACAAGATAGACACATTTTCCATTATAGTTGCACTGCAAAGGCAAGAAAAAACAAAAATACACATTTTGGTCATCAACTATAAATGAAACATAATGATTTAATGCCAGGCTATTAAATAGCAAGCAGTTGACATAACCCTAATGCACAGTGGTGGCAAAGTCCAGCATAAATCCAAAATATAAATGCTGCCAATTATGTGATTTCATTCTGAATCGTATACAGCTTATCAAACTGTACCTGTATGCACTTACTTTTAACCATGTTGCTCCATGAATAATTTTATCCCATTAAGTTCTTCGAAATTTTAATGCTCACCAAAGTACCATGCCATTCTGTAGTCTTAATTAATAAAGATACTGGAAGGCAATGCATACTTGCAAGAAGAAAGGTTTTCCAGACAGCCAATAAAGTTGGGATGGTTCAATGGAGCTTATTTATTAAATATGTAGTGACAGTTGTGTAAATTGCTATTGTGAATTGTATTAATATAGAGTATATGCAAGTTTAAGCATTTACAGTAAGTATTTTATTATAGCGAACACTTCACTATACTCCTAGGGGCATATCTGCAGGATCTAATGTCAGCAATTGCCATAGTAGAGGCATTATGAAAATGTCCAGACTCCTGGGTACATGTAGAGGTTGGATGCTATTATATATTTCCTTTTTCTTTTAAAGCTCTGTCTATAATCCATACATTACTTGAAAAAGCAAGGGTGTACGTCTTTCCTTATTCAAATATTAGGAATTCAATTTCAAAAGTTGAGATGAATGTGGTATGAAAGACAAATAATGGTATATTTCAAAAAGGGGGATCATCTTCCCTGTTTCAGACCTTTGGGCTTAGGGAACTCATCACAAGGATCACGTCTTCCTTTGAGTCCCACCTTCAAAGTAAATGAACATAAAATGTTTTGTATTTACCATTGGAAAGCTTCAATTCAGTTATTGTCACATGACTGCATTTGTAGATTTATTATTATTTTTCAAAAGCATATGTTTTAATCAGACAGTTGTCTTTGATCAGATAAGTTAATAGGCATAATCATTGTCAGTAGAAAGGTTACAGCCTAAGATGTAAGGTGTAATTCTTAAGAATTTGAAAAATGTTACTTGTGGTACTATTTCGAGTCTCTACTAACAATACAGCAGGAGAAATATGAGCTTATTTTCTTTGCATAGACATCTGGAAACACACAATACTGCCAAACTGTTACAAATTTCACTCATCCAAATAGGATTCTATTATTTTGGCTGTTGATAGCCTGGCAGTAACTATATTAATGTTTGTGCTCTTATTTGCATTTTTATAAAGTTATTGGACTCTTACATAAAGTAGTTGATGAAGTTTCCTTAGTTATCTCTTTTTTTAACCTAGGAATTCCACATTCAATATTCCAAAGGAATACCAGTTATATTTTATCAGCATGTGTATTAGATTACACTAATCTCTAGGAAACAGCACTAGATTTATGTCATTCTCTTCTTCAATTTTTAAAAATGCTTTCCTTAAATTGAGTATTCATTCATAAGAGTACTTGGGGATTGGTCTAATGAACTAAGAAAGAACATGATGAACCCATTAAATATCATTAAAAGGACAAAATGGATGAAAATCCTTCACTGGGTATCAGTAATATTTTTTTTACAGTTTGGAACAAGATGCTTTATATCTGTTTGGTATAGAATAATTGAACAGGGACCGAATTATTCTTATTTGTCTAAGCTTTCATGAAGAAACCTGTATAAAATCCTTTGAAAATAAGTAATTTCTTTAATCTGATATATGAATTTGTCTTATTTTGTTGTCTCATTTCTCATTAGTTTTAAGAAATATACTCTAAAATCATAAATACATTATTTTTATTCCTTAATTTATCTGTGTTCAAGGGTAAACACAGCTTCTAATCTCTAATATCAGCAAAATGTGAGCAAGAGGGTAAACTTTAGAGGCCTAGTACTTATGCTGAGCCCCAATGAAAACAGTATCCTAAAGAAATAAATTTTATCATCTGTGGTTATTTATGAAAGTTGGTAGATCCACAGTGAAGGGGAAAGGTGTTTGGGGATGGGGGGTAGGCAGGAAATAGAGAAGAGATTAATAGCTATGGCTAAGATCATCTGGGCTTTACTGCAAAAATGTTTCAGTCAGTACAGCTTGGCAATTGGACATTCATTCTTACATGAATTCAAGTATTTATTGAGTGCCTACTGTATTCTAGGCTGTGGCTACTGTGGTAAACAGGGAAGAGAGTAAGGTCTGTACTCTCATGAATCCCAATGGGAAGTGGGAGATAGCAAACAATACAAAATAGAAAAGCAACAGGTAATGATAATTGAACTTCTGGACATTTGGGTGAGTGACTGAGTGAGTAGTGTATATCCAGTACTCAAGAACAGCCCCTCTGAGAAGATGAAATGTGTGATCATGTAACAATTATATGAAAGTTCTAACCATATTGTGAAGTTTCTGAAGGTGTTTCTAGTAAAAAGTATGACTCCTTTATGCCAGTTTCTGAACAAATTGAACATTAAAATAGAGTTAAGTATGGAAATAGCACCTCTTTTTCTAATAGAAGCCAGGTTAGAAGATATAGTTTAGTGGGAAAGCCAAACTTGTTGGATTTACCATCATGGTCTCTTAAGGTGGAGAGGCCTTGCACATCTCAAGGAGAATCCAGGAACTGTGCCAGCAGTAACAGCCTCTCCAGAGGAAGAAAGGCAGAGTGAAGAGAACATGCCCAGCTATTCTGACATTTAACAGTCAGAATATAGAACAGGGTTAGAGAGAGTCAGAAAGCAGGATAAAGGGGAGATCATTCTACCGGAAAAGAAACACTAGGAATGGGGAAAAGCAGTCTTCCCTAACCTCCAGTAGCATTGAGACCTTTTGGAAGAGTGTAGAGACCTGAAATTGGACATGAATTTGCAATGTTCTTGAAAATGGAAAGATGATCACTTTGGGTGAGCCATAATGAATGAGGAGGGAATAAAATGAAATGATTTTTGGAAAGTTTCACAGGAACACGATCGTTTAGAGCCTTGCATTTCAGACATGAATCTGGAGCTTTATTTTAAGTGCAACTGGGAGTTGGTTTTAAATAGGAAAGTGTATGCTCTGATTTACATTTTTAAAAGATGTCTCTAGTTGCTTTGTGGAGAATATATTATTAAGAAGCGGGCGCGAGATTTGGGAGGAGACCATGGAGAAATGTAGTTCAGAAATGATATTGTCTTGGAAAAGGACAAAAAAATCTGAGAGGTAGAAAGTGGTTGGAGTGTAGATTTAATGATAGATTGAATTTAGGATATGAGAGACAACAAGGAATCATGAATATCATCCAGGAATTACTGGATGGCCTTTACTAAGAAGAAGACTGCTAGAGAAATACATTTGGTGGTTTGGTTGGGGAAGGGAATTATGAGATTTAAGTTGAGAAGCCTATCAGATATAAAAATAGAGAGGCCGGGTACGGAGTTGCATGCATGAGTCTGGGCTCTCTGGGGGAGGACAGAGCTGGTGACATAGTTTTAGGAATCCTACATGTCTGTGATATTTAAAGCCATGGGGTTGAATGAAGTATCCAAGAAGAGTTTGTAGGTTGATAGGACTTCTACTTTAGAAGTCTTGGAGAAGAGGAACTAGAGAAAGAGATGGAAAAAGAGCATCTGGTAAGGATGTTGGAAAACCAGGCATGTGTGGGGTTATAAATGCAAAATAATATGTTTAAGAAATAGGCAATTGGAAAAAAAAATTACTTTAATTAGATATTTATGCCTGAGTAATAAAAAGCAAATAGATAAATACTCATACACTCAGAAACACACTCCTACACAAAGCAAGTAAATACATACTCACATACTCGCAAACACTACTCCTACACAAAGGTATGTAGTTCCTGGGAGTGGGATGGTGAAAAATGCTAGCAGATGCAGTATGTGTTTCATGTGTTTCAGCTTCCTACAAAGATACTCACAGCAAATTATTTCACAATTTTGTTGTTAGTCCTTAAAATTTATTTTTAAAATTTTTATCTGAGGAGAATCAACAAAGGATGCTCTTGTGCCCTTACTTTGTGTCATCTCAGGTACTTATACTTTACATTTCATTGGCCTTTCATTTTTGAATTTTCGCCAAGTTCTGGATACTGTTGTGTGCACAGTGATGCTCTATTATTTATCAAGCCAACATGATTTCACTTAGAACACAATTTCTATTTGATCCTGAGGCTGTGATTATTCACTGATTATCTACTCTATTGGCTAACTTCAGACCCTTCCTTTCTCTCGATTTTTCAATTTTGCGCTCATGCTTACCCTCATAATTCTTTCTAAATCAAATATATTGATTTATATTCAGTAATCCATTTGGTTTAATTACATTTATTTTCCCATTTCAAAAGAAACCAGAAAACGTTCTACTAGGTGTATACATAGCAATATGCATAGTAACGCATGTGTTCTGAAATTAGCTGCTAGTGTCATTTAGTAACACTGGGATTCTGACTCCTGAAGTACCACAAGTAGGGTAATAAGTTGTGCCATAATACATATGCTGCAGAAACTCTCAACCCTGACTATGCATCAGGACCACTTGTGGAGTTAAAAAATATATATGATAGCTAGGATTGAGAACCACTGCATTAAGCTGTATTATAGGAGTACCAGCTGAGTTCACTATATCATAGAAATTTCCTAAAATATCGATTCCAATCTTCTGCTAGTGAAAACCAAAGGGCAGAAGCATAAAATTTGTGCAAACCTGAAAGGAGAAAATTGACATCAGGAACATGACTTCAGGTGGATGACAGCAAGAGCAGTGTTGGTAGATTAGAACAAGATTGTTCTTCTACCCTTTGAAGATGTCAGGTTCACAGGGAGTCCCTGCCCAGCTTCACTGTCAACTCACAGATGTCTGAAGATGCAGAGGAGTGGCTGTCAGAGCCCCCACCCTGGATCTCTATTCGTGGTTCTCAGCCAGAAGACCTCACAGTGTTAGTGTCTCTAGCTCATTCTGCAGTCAAAGGACAGACTATTATATGCTTCCAAACTTTTCTATATAGGGAGTGGAATATGGCATGAGGTTAATATAGTTTCTGGTTAAGTCCAGATTCTGGAGTCAATTTGTCTGGCTTCAAATCCTGCCTTTGCCACTGACCAAAGTATGATGGTGGGTAATTTACTTACTCTCCTTATATCTTTGTTGACTTATTTGCAGAAAGAGAATAATAATGTTATGCTCCTCACAGGATTTTTATGAGGATGAAATGTATTAATAGATGTAAAGTGCTCAGAATAATGCTTGCACATAGTAAGCTCTCTGTAAGTGTTAGCTATATTTATGTAAACAACTATAGAATTAACAAAGACTGTATAAAGCCACTTCTATCAACCTTAAAAAGTACACAAAATTTGAAGGATATTTTTCAGCTCTGGATTAAGCAGTTATTTATTTAGCACCAACCATGTGCCAAATACTATATATCTAAATTTACTACTTGAAAGATGATAGAATATTCTATTGTAGGAATTGTACTACATTTTTACCGAACCAGCTTCCTAGTGGTAAACATTAGGAATGTTTTCAGATTTTTTATATGTATAAATAAGATTGCAGGAAATATCCTTTAAGTTAATTATATGTACACATCCATGATAAATTTATTTGAAATCTCCAGGTCAACATACATGCAGATTGCAAAGACTTTGATATTACTGCCAGATTACCAGTCAGGAAGACTAGGCCAATTTATGGTCACTGCAACAGTGATTGAGAATGAAAGGCAAAGATTTTGAACAAGTACAGTCTATTAAGCCTTCAGTAGTTTCAGAAGCATAACTTAAACATTTCAAACCAAGTTGTGGCATTAGAAAGCAACAATAAAAAGCAATCAAAACACTTTTGAAGAGTTTTATTACTGACAATCACTTTTGGGTAAAATGGAAGAGAAACACTAGATTATTAAATACTAGGGCTTATGATGCTTTTTCACTCCGTGCTGGTAGTTCCTTTTGGGGATTTTCTCAGGTAACCAATTATCTACATATTTTTAAATGATGTAAATGAAAAATCCTGTTTTTTCTTTCACTTAGAGATTATGGCATTATTTATATTTTCACATTATCAAGAGTCAAAACATCTTGTTGTTAGAGTTGTGCTAGATTTCCCCTCTGTACCCAAGAATGTTATTTAGAAAACTATACAAAAGGAAAGCAAAATTCTTTCGTAGGAACTGGGCTGATTTGCTCAAACTCCCTTCTGTCTACAAGAGTGATCTTGCCAATCTCTCCCTTTTGTGGTCTTTCTCAATGGATTAATCAGAACAACAGATTTTTACATAAATATATCCAAATGTTTAAAGGACTGTCATGATAATCAAACTAAGTAGATTCTTCTTGTCTTATGATAAACATTCAAAGACAAAGCAGTAACTGCATTGCTTGTGCCAAGTAGAAGTATTTACAACTTGATCTTTAAGCCTGGTATTTAAAAGAATTTAGTATTTAGCAGCTACCTGATAGGTAAGATTTAAGAAGACACTATAAGATGCTTTTCTTGTTTAGGTTTTTTGAATTAGAATAAAATTATGAATAGAAGTTATCGAAATGTTTTAAAATCACTTTGAAAGAATATTTTTTTAAATTTATTGTGCCTATGTCATTAGTATTAAATTTAAAAATAACAGGAGTTATGGCTTACTGAATGTCAACAAAACAAAAGTATAATTTTACCTAAGTGGAATAGAGTAGAAATTATACTCAACCTGTAAAACATAATGGTTAAGTTCTTAAGTGTTAGTTTTATTCTTTTGGGTTTAAATTCCATTCCCACTATGTCCTTGGACAAGCTATTTAACATTTCTAGGCCTCAATGTCTTCATCAGTAAAGTGGGCACATTAATAGTACTTACCTTATAGTTCTTTAGTTTCTTTTTCTGTTGCAGTGACAAGATAATGCATGGAAACATTTAGTACCATATTTGACAGGAAATAGATAGTCAGTAAAAGCTAGCCGTAGGAATTTCAGTGAAATCCAAGAATATTTTAAAACAGGTTTCCATTAGTATCACATGTTTCCTTTCTCCACTGTTGCTGCAGGTACCAAATCTGGAGAGGTGAACAGATTCCCTCTTCTTAATAATACAACCAAAGCAACATCAGTTGTGACAGAGGAGAGAGCAGAACTAACATCTCTTCAAGAGGGGATCCCTGATTCAACAGACATTATTCATTATCTGAAGGCTGTGAAGGAGGTTGATAGACTAAGAACCTTGACTAATCCTCTGGGGATAGGAAAACTGAGAGCTGCACAATAATAATTTTTGCTCTTACATCTTGACATGGAAAAGGCTTATAGTGGCTTTCACAGAATAGGTCCTCAAATTACTCATTTCAACCTGGTCTTTTGTACATATTTCTTAGGTCCCTAAGAGGAAGAAGGGCAAATAGGGAAAAGCATTTGAATTGGCTGGACAAACAGCCCATAAAAGATAAATCACAACCAAATAAAAAAAGATTTCCCAATTCGTAGCTCTAGCCTGGTGTGTCAGTATGAGTTTTCAGTGAATCTGTCTGCCACACTATAATGAGTTCAGAGGACTTCTCTATTGACTCAGGTGAAGGAAAACTTGTCCTTTGAGGTTGGTAGCATATCTGATGGATGGAGTATGGAAATGAAAAGTTCCCATAGGGTACATCTCTTTTGCAAGTGCTGCTGACACTGGAATGGGTTAAGTGAGCCGATACAGAAGTGCAAAGTTCACCTTGCACAGTTTAAGACCTTTGTAAGAATCTTGGTTACTATCTGAAGATTGCTATAATATAATACATTTTAAACCTTTTTTTTCTTTCAGAAACTTCAATCTTTTGATAGTCATGGATTTCAAATTCTCATATCAGAATGAAAAGTTACCCTATAATATATAAATATCTTCAAAGAATACTTTTCTTTAGTTTTTTATTTATTTGTTACTTGGTTCATGGGTTTTGGTGATAATACCCCATCAGATGTAAGTCGGTGCTTTTCAATAATTATCAAGTTTTTTGTTCTCTCAGTTGAAATTATTTTTAAACATTTTACTGTTAGATTTAATAATATTCTTAAGGGAATATTATACCTATATAAGTTATTTGAGAAAAAATGAGATTTCAGCATAACATAGGTATAAAAGCAAGTCATGCCCAAATCTTCATTATGTAAATTACCTGATTGAGAGATATTATCTAGCAATTTATTATGGAAAAAGCTGCCATAAAGTTTTAGAAGTTGTCTTACAAACTAATGGAGTTTAAATTTTGGAACGAAGAATTTCGTTTTAAAGATGAGATAGTAGGCTATATTTTCAGTCCATCCAAGGGACAATATCTGAGAAAGTAATTGGGATCAGTGGTTGGGCAAGGATTTGGAGTTATGATCAGTAATGAGCTACATAATTCTGGGGTAAAGGAATATCCTTTTAGAGCCTTTTCATCTTTAGGTGATTAATCAGATATTTAAAGTGAGTATATTTATTTGATCTAATCGAGAGAGAATGTTTGAAATACAACATAGAAAGAAATAATTTCAGAACTGTGAAATTGATTAATTTTACTTCTCATTAAAAAAAGATCTTTGTTTCTGGTAAATTCTTCTATTTTCATTATTTATCTGGATAACTATACACCTGAAACAACAATTTTTGTCAGCCTTGAGACCTAAGCTTAAATTCTCACTATAGGCTCTATTATGACCTAGTTGTTTTCTTGCAGGGATAAATTCAATATATAAATATATATATTCAACATATCTAAATTCAGTATATCCAAGTATGACTATATATGTTATGTGTGTGTATATCTATGAAAGAAAGAGATTTCAGTTTTTCTAACTATCAGTCCCCCCATATACTCTCTCTATATATAGAGTATATAGAGTTATATACTCTAACCAACCAAGTGGTTGAGTAAGCAGACCGTATAATGCCCAGACTCAGGCCATATAATGTCCAGACTCAATACAATCAAGGTTTTCAAACTCTCTTATAGGACAATAGTCATATATATTCCTTAGATCTTAGAAGATGGCTGACTATGTTCCAGAGACCATATTAACCTTCCTAACAAATGATCTTAACTGCAAACTTCTAAATAAGTACTCTTATTATCAACAAAAACTTTCTAATTCATATGCGACAGTTTTGGGACAGGGTCTGTTTGAAATGGTAATTGTTAGCAAACATTTTTCGCATGTGTATTCACGGTTAGTATATATCAGAAGCTGTTCTTATTGTTTTATGCACTAATTCGACCTTCACTTTTGAGGGAAGTACTGGTGTTATTTTACAGATGGGGAAATTGAGGCACTGAAAGTTTTTATATACTTGCCCAATGTCTTGGAGTTTTTGAGAGCTGGAATTCAAACCCAGGCAGTCTGGTTCCAGAACATACCTTCTTAACCTGTGTGTCTATGTTTCATTTCTAAAATAAGGAGAAAGCTAGATTTGTATATTAAGTGAAGCTGGCTTCTTATACATTTAGAAATGTATGTTTAATTGACCACAGACTTTATCTATAGGCTATTGTTTAATTATACCAATCAAACTCTTGAATCAGAAACCGATGGTATGTGGTCCATTTTGGAGCAGTTAATTTTATTCTTGTTCCTGGACTTTTATGCCCATAGATTAATGCTGCCTCCTCACTTGACACTTAACTTTTTGTCAAGATAGAAGGCAGATCTCCAGTTGTTGTAGGATACCTGTCATGTGCAGCATATTAGGTTAGCATCCTGAAAAGTAATGATGCGTGAGCAATAATTGAGGTAAATTCTAATGGTAATGACAGATACCCCTAGATGCTGTGCAGAGATCTGAGCCATCCAGTGTGTTACATGGTCATGATTGTTATGGTTTATGAAGTAGTTAACTGGTTTCCTGATTTTTCAGTGATATTAAAATCATTCCAGAATATGGATGTGTAGATTTAAATATTCACTTGTTTTGGATTGCAAATTACTAGTAACATTGACTGCAGATTTTTTCGTCTTCATTCAATCAGCTGACTTTTAACTTAAAGGAGAAAAGACAATTTCAAGTTTTACTTTCTATAGATTATGCACTGATACAATTATTGCCAATCTTGAAATTTGTTTTCTAAGACATTAACCCACCAAAGCATGCAAAATCAAACTGGTGAAGTGTTAGGAATGTGGAAACACCAGGGTGTCTTAATTCTGCCTTCTCTGCTTGACCTTGATGTGCTTCTGAGCAAGCTTCTTAACTTCCCTTAAACCTTCCTTTCCTCAGTTTTAACATGGGAAATTATTTTGTGGGCATTGTTGGGAGGGTTCTCAATATCTGATCATGTTTGACCATAGGATCATTCTGACAATGGTATCACCCAGATCTAGGCAACTTCTCTCTGACTTATAAGCTATTCTTCCTCCTCGTCCTCTACACATCTTAGAGGGCTGCAGTATATACCACTACCCTGTGCCCAGTATTTATTCCTGAATTAGGCTGTGACTCTGGGCCCTCTTATGCTAGTGACTTAGACTTGTAAACCAAAAAGGGCCTGCAGAAAGAATGATATACTACAGTATTTTCTGATTTACATGCTATTAAGAACCACGTAGGTCATATATTTCCAAACTCTTCTGGAGATTCTACTTTAGCAGGGCAAGATTGGGGCATGCAAATATATTATTTATCAGAAATGCAGATTATTTTCATGATAAGGCAAGCATGGGAAACAGAGGAATAATATGTTTTAGTGTCTGGTAATTTTGTTTAAATCCCTATGCCATTTACCACCTTTGTAATTACTTAACTTTCTAAGTCCTAGTTTAATAGTGCTTAATACAGATACCAATTCCTTTTCTCATAGTTTTGCTTATGGAGACCAGGGTAAAGAAACCTTACTCTTTGCTTCATTTCTGTGCTACTTCTTAGCACTTTTCAGTACTGTGCTGGTCATATTTAACAGTTGGCTCTCAAGGAAAGTGAAGCTCTGTGTTTGCCTATTTTTGTGGTTGGCAGTATCAAGCTACCTATTTCATCACCGATGAGTTGGAAAGAGATTCACCTCTTGTGAGCTGAGGAGCTGCTGCAGCACAGTTTTCTCTCTTCCTTCTTCCTCTCCCCTTCTCGTCCCCTTTTCCTCTCTCTCCTATTTCTTCTATCTTCCTCCCTTTTCTCTCTCATCAATATGGTCACTCTCTAGAGAAAGTGAACTGAATTTTTGCATAATTTCTATATTTATCTTTTATGAAACATTTTTTGAGCCTCTACTATGTCATATACTAGGGATGCCTAATGGATTGTTACAGTCCACTCTCTATGCCTAATATATGACCAGTTGAACATGGAAGGAAAATCATACAACTTGGAAGAAATGACCCTAATATAAATGAGTGATTTACACTTTTAGTTGCATTCCCTAGCACTTTCTATCAATGTTTCTATCCATGTCACCTTTCACCATGGCTCTTTGTGTCTTCATTTATTTTTATTTTAACACTCTTCTATTTGATTTCTGTCCCTACCACTTTATTGAAACTGTTTTTCTTAAAGACAAACCGTCAAAGGCAATGGGTACATCAGAGTCCTTATCTTATGAGACCCCTCTTCTGCCACTGACATGGCTAAGCCATATTTCCCTGACTATCTTCTCTTCCCAACTTCAGTGCACATTACTGGCCTGATCCTCTTCAGCTTTCTCACTGTATGTCCAGATCTGACTTACTTAAAGGATTGTTAAGTAAGTTAAGTAATTCTCAAACTACAGCATGTACCAGAACCACCCAGAGGCTTTGTTAAAATACAGATTGCTGGGCCCTAGAATTTATGATTCCATAGTGTCTTGGTAAGGAATGAATATTTGCATTTCTAAAAACTTCCAGGTGATGATTATCCTGCTGCCTGAGGGTCACACTAAAAGAATCATCGTGCTAACTCCATCTCAAACTCCTCTTTTTTTTTCCTTGCCCCTAACTGTTGATTTGATCTATGATTTAGACTTGGGCTTACTCTTTTCCTCAATAAAACAATTTGCTTAGATGAACTAATCTCTTCTCATGTTTCAGCTACCTGTACTGTATGGCTCCAAAAATGCTGATCTTTTGTAAACCTCATGACCCACTTTAGATTAAGATACCCAACTGTGTAATAGATATTTCCTCTTAAATGTGCAGTAGGAATGCCTTGCCCTGGCTAGTCAATAGTGGAGCTGAGATTTGAACCCAAGTCTGTTTGAATAAAATGTTCCTACTTTTAACAACCACCTTTTATCTGCCTCTCATCTCTTCAAGCACTACACTAATTTGGACCTCCTTGAGCTCTAGGAAGAGGAAGCCTTCTGTGTCACTGGTCCTCAAAACCACCCCCAGGCTTGAATCTTCAGAAAGAGTCCAGGGGTATGAAGCAAAAATAAGCAAAGGGAAAAGTCTGGAGGAAATCAGGCACAAAATACCAAGAGTGCTCTCCCAGTTTTCCCCTCATAGCATTTTTTACTTTTTCTTTTGTACGATGGTTTTTTTGTGTACATGCCTTATCCCTATTTAATAAGCTCTGTGAGGGAAAAATCCATGCCTCACTATGTTTTATTCCCCAAACTTTTCCCCAGTCACTCAGTATTTAACGCTTAGCTTTCAGCAAATATGTTGGGTGAGTTAATAAACTTGAAAAAGTGAAAATTAACAAAATGGAAGATTATGACCTGTACTTTATCTTGAAAAAGTTACTTATTTTCTGCGGAGCCATATGGAATGTTATTCACAATAAAATCCCTAAGAAAATAAAAGAAACTTAGTAGGAAATTTAATTGGAAATTAATTACAAGCCTTTATTTCTAAAATTTCTAGTCATATAATTTAATTTATATAAACAAGAACTAAGATTTATTTTTAAACTGTACATCAATTTTTAAGTATTTAGAAGCTTTTATTTTCATTTTCTTCCTTTAAAACAACATTTCAGTAGCAATGGTTACTTAAACAGGGCTATGCTAATTTATATACACAGAACCTATTTTTAGGACTAAGTGAAAATGGTGAACTTCTGCTCAGCCAAAGAAACTGTTTTTTCTTGGTATTATAAACTTGGTAATGATTAATTAGTGTCCTTAAATTATATATTATCAGTTGGGCAAAGTTGTATACTCTCAGTGACCGGATAAAGTGGACCTTAAGAATGTATAATTTGTTTGTGATAAATTTTTTTGTTTTTATAGGTTGTTTAGTAGTAAATTTTGTATATGTTCTTAAAAATAATAAAAGCAAAGGTGTTTAGATTTGGACAGCAAAAGTAAACCAAAGAGCAGATGACTCGCAGATGTTGCTTGGCTATGTAGGTGTGTATACGTGTGTATATATGTGTGTGTAATTTCTCTATGTGATTATAAAATAAATATATAGATTTTTAGCAAATACATATATATGTATGAATATATCATCAAACCTAATATGCGGCTGTCATTTTAAAAATTCTAATAAGGGTGATATGTTAGACTCTTGCATCTAGTCAATGATGAAAAGGCGTTTGAGACATGCCATGGCCATAGGTCTGTGGTGACCATAAGCAGGTTGTCTGTGGTTACAATATGGAGATGTATGGTAGCGGCACCATGCGCCACTCTAATGGCACCTTATCTAGTCTACTGTGACAAATAATTTTACTCAGCTTGTCAGTGTGACAGCTGAGACTTTTTACTTAGATGCCTTGACAGTGCTTGTATTAAACAGCCAGAGCCATACACTCCATTAAGTTTCTGTAAAATGAACTGTCTGCTTCTAGCTGTTTGGCTGATAGTGGCAGCAGTCGTAAGCTAATCCTCTCCAGTTGTGGATTGCTCAACTGAGTGATTTCACTCATCGACAGGTAGTAGATCTCATAGTTTTAGTAGAGTGGCTACAAGGTTGAGAGCTGTGATAGGCAAGACATAATTCATCTCAAAACAGATTTCTTTAGTGGCTATCTACTTTAAATTAAGCTACAAATACATCCCTAAAGAGGAGAAAACTGACTTTCTAGATGGTTAAATGATTGATGCTTCTTTCTCAGTACATATTTATTCATAGGCTTTTGGTATAAAAGACATAAGCATGAGGGATGTGTCTCTTAGTAACCATGTCTATGTGTTAGTCTTTGTGCACCAAATGAAAGCTGCATGTTCCTTTTTTATGTGGAACCAAACTTAAAAGAAAGTAAATGAAAAATCAATTTCTTAACCAAAACCAGATCATTGGAAATGCTGATACCTGATTGATTGCAAATATATAGGGAAAAACATAACTTTGAATTGATTTCTCCTCTACGTGAATGAAAACTCCTTTAGTTTATTTCTTATTACAAGCATGCATTATATTAAACTCCCCTGCTCCTTTACTTGTTTTCTTAGAGAACAGTTGAAGTGTTAACAGTCCTTCTCTAGGTGTTGCAAAGACCACTTTTGTCAACATATACCTTCAATTTGTCATGAGAAGCCAATGAAAACCTTGGTGCTCCATTGTAGGCAGCTTTTATATTCTGTCATCATTGTGCATTATGGTTGATGGAGTGAGTCTTTGAAGAGGACAAATAAGAACAGAAGTGTTTACAAGGTTGAACATTAATCTTAATAGAAGTTGAAAATTCAATGCTAACTCAAATAAATTGGACTTAGGAATAGGCATATTTGTATTCTTTATAGGTTTCTTTTTAAAAAAAAAAATTAATCCAACCTTCTATATCCTTAACAATGCCTCACTGCATATATTATGCCTAATAGCTCTTCAATGAAATAAAGTTTTAGTATGGGTTCTGAATACATTTTTAGCAGATGTTAGTGATTATGAAGTTTTTTTTAAATTAAGCAGTGTTCTTGTTTCCAAAGCTTTTAGATCTATAGAATAAGGATGAAGTACATTTCTGGTTGCATATGAGGAATCCTTAGTGTGTTATTATCTTTGTCTTTGAGTATAAACTCTTTAAGTTAATGTTATAGAGAGGAAGAATTTTATTCTACTGAGTTAGAGAAAATCTGTGGTATAATAAATTCTTCTTCAATATGAAGTTCATTAACTCTTGAAATTACACAGCCAACAATTAGAGACCTAGGGCGATAATTTTACAAATAACTTAGTGCTCTGTAATCGTGCCTTTACTTCACAAAGATGACTATTTCCTGCCACAGGCCATTTTCCAGGCAAAGTTTTCCTAGGGCAAAACAAATAATTTTTTATTATTTTTATGGGCAAAAAGAAGGTTTTGATGAATCAGCAAGTGGGCTCAGCAAAGGCGAGCTGTACTTGAGTTGGGAAAGAAGCTATTAATTGACTTCAAAGATTGAAGTGGGTAGCCTTTCTTTCAGCAGAGTCTGGGAGTCGGGAGTGATCTGCCTTACTTTCAGGAACTAGAAACCATCTTCCAGGATGCTTTAGACAATGTCCCCCAAATATTTCTGCACAGAGATTTTCTGCCATGGTTCATTTTGAAATGTTAGTTGTGCCAGCAGTTGACATAGGTGGTTTTTCTTTGTCCACTCCCTCCTTTAACAAAAGTAGATTGGATTAATCTGGGAATGTAGGAAGCTGTCACAAAAGCAGTAGCACTGCCACTGAGAGCATTCAGAAGAGTGTCTTTTGGAGTACTTAGAAAGATGTTTTACTTTCTTCTGATGAGCCTGAGGAAAAATTGCAGGAGAATTTGGTTTCCTTTTTTAAAGATCAAAAATTGCTAATTTTACTGGCAATGCTTGCATCACCTGACAATGACATTCGTATATGATTTTCTCTCTCTTTCACTTTTCTCCTTCTTTGCCTCCCTCTGTGCTTGCCCTTTCCCCTTCTTTCCCCCCTCTATCTCCATCTCTATCTATTTCTGTCCCTCTTACTATTAACCACATTTGTAGTCTGTGCTAGGATTTTAAATATATACTTTAAAGTGAGAGACATATCCAATATGGAGGTGGTACTTAACATTTGCCAAATGAATGAGTAATCAAATTCATAGTTTTTATTTTATTAAGTCAAATTTTAGCTATGAAACTTATAGAAAAATCTACACCTGGAACGTAGATCTTATACAATATATTGAAAATGGTCCATACAAGGTTAACCTCCAAAGTACAATAATATAACATAATATAATATAATATAATAGTTTAATGACATAATATAAATAACATGTGAATACAAGGGAACTATTTTCCATTCAAAGAGTACCTAATTTGTCCCCCTGTACCTAGATGTTAGTTTTACAGTATAAATGGAGTGCCCACAGGGTAATTAACACAATATTTGATGGTACAAATGTATGGAAGAACATGTTTTGTTATGGGCATGATAGATCAGAAGGGAAATGTAAAATGATCATTATTTTTAACACTGATTTTTATCCAGATACATTGCATTACACTTAAGAAAGTGACAAAATATGCATAAATATAGGGTACTTCTCAAGTGAAGTTGGGGCTTGAATGAACATTATGCCTCAGTAATTTTGGTATGGGCTATTTAATTAGGAGTAGTAACATGGATCTTTTTGTACGAGGCCCTGAATGATGGGCAGCTGTACATATATATCAAGTCACAGTATTAAAGTGGTGTGCTGGGGTCATTCATTCAGAGACATTCTGAATTAAACTGGCAGTTGCAATTTCTGATACTAAGAGGCATGTTATACTCCCTCATAGAATGAAATAGGAGCCAATCTTCTGCCCTGCAATAGTATCCAGAGTAAATGCTGTTTGGGTATTAAATCTGGTGCCCAAACCACATGAATTTCCTCATTCACTGTAGAGCTAACTGGGAACCACCAAAAAAGTAGATTCTAGTAAGTCTCCACGAGCAAAGCCGATGTGGTGTGTGTGCTAACCGAGTTGGGTAAATGGATTCCAGAGTTTTTAGTGTAAAATAACAGTTAGTTGCTGCCCCAAATAGAAGCATATCTGGTTTCCATTCTTGATATCATGGTATTCTTAATTACTTGTTTAGAAAATCGAAGCTTCATTTTATACATGTTTAGATTTTTATATGTATCCATGTGTACTCATAGTTACTCATTTAGTACTCAGTAACTATTAACATTCATTGTTAAAAACATTAAACATAATTTGTCTTCAATATCAAGGTTAGGGAAAATAACTAAAATAATACAGCTTGAAATTTTGAGTTCATTTCATTTAGTCAGTTAACATGTTTTTGGTATCAGATATTCTGTTAGGTCCCAGGAATACAAAGGTGAATAAGCCATAATTTCTGCCCTTAAGGCAGTAAATCTAATGGGGAATGCTTTTAGTAAACCATTCTAACTCATTGAAAAAATGAATTTGATTGACAAAATGTGGTCCAAATATTCTTTTCTAACTCAGAATATTTTTTGCATGCTTATAGAAATCATTCACTTAGTGTTTTTTAAATGAGTTATGTTTGCTAGGTTTCAAACTCTGTGTTATTTGTGTACATTAAAAAGAACATTAAAAGAAGAAAATAAATCATACATTTGATCATAAGGATCTCATTATAAACTTTTTAAATTAAGGTTTTAAAAAACTTGTATTTTTGCAAACAAATTGTACAGCTTGTACAATTTAATATAAAAATGTAATATTGTAGTAAAATTGCTTCTTTATGAAGAAAGGGTTTGAAAATAACACAGAATGAATTTGACCTGTCAATCCAATTTTTGGAAGTAATAAAAACAAGCTATATGTGAATAGTGGGGTTGCTCAGAGTCCAAAAGAGATCATCCTGGCATTATTCATTAGACCTACATCTATAGAATAGTTTTCCTTCCGTAGATACTAATAAGTCCTGTTATTCACTGCAGGGTTAAATGAAGCAGGCATCTGTGGTTCTGCAAAACATGCTACTAATTTAGAAGGTGCGAGAATCAGAAATGATTTGTCAAAAATAATCTGTAAACTGGACAGGTAATGGGCCCATTTTCTTTTTTTAATACAAATCTTTAAAAATCAGTTGGCATAACCATGTTTGTGTACTTTAAAATCTTGGTCTCTACGAAAGGAATGTATGATATGTGAACTTGCCCTCTAAAGAGAATTGTAACTAGGTATTCTCCATCTTCTCCAAGGTCAAAAGAGGAAAGCATCTTAAATTGTAGAAGGAAGAAACTAGTTTGGACAATAAGAAGAAATTCTTGACAGCATTAAATCCAGAACAGGCTATCTAAAGAGGTTTTAAATTTTACTTTCTGGATGCCTTTTAAGAATGTAACAGATAGTAAGTCAACATGGATGGTTTAGGTAGAGTCATTTCTTGAACAGTATATACAAAATGATTTCCAGAGGTCAGTACAGCTCCATAATTCTGTGCTTTCATTACACATTTTTAAATTTGCTCCATAAATTGCATGTCCACTTTTAGTAAATTGCTATATTTCCTAGAGAGAAGGTTGAATAAAGATTCTCATAAATTTAGTGGTTCTGTACTGTGGCAAAACGTTATGAGTAAAGTATCAAAGTATTAAATTCTGTCAACTCCCCATGATCTCCATCCACTGGGGTTTTAAAATGCTTTCTCATTCTACTCAATTATCTCAGGCATTAATAAGATTTTTGTTTACTGTAACAGAGAAGTACCCAGAAGAAAAGGCTTTTGTGGTAAAGCAGTTATTTCCTGTCACAAGGACTTATGAACCAAAATAACTCAGAACTCAACCTTGGGCTTATCCACTGCAAGGTATAAGCGCATGCAAGTTAATGCAGTATTATTGGCCAAAGAAGAGGAGTATCTCTCCATCTATTTTGACTTAAAACTTGCTGAGATGTGGCTGTTACTTTATTTAGAAATCACAACCAAATGTAAGTTAGGTTAATCAATATAATTCTTTTAAAAATATCCTTCTCATTTCATGTACATTGAGACCTTATTCTTATAAGTCTTATTTTGGTTATAATAACAACTGTTAAAAGAAACGTTAATGCTGGCTTAAGTAATTCTAACAACCTTTTGTACTAATAACAGTTTTAAAAACTAACAATTTTTAGTAAAATCAAAACCAAAGCAAAGGATATTTAAGAGAGATTACAATAACCATTCAATGAGTATGACAAAGTTTATAAATAAATAATGGTACCTGAGACTAATTATTTTTTTAAAATGCAGAAATCGTTCAAAATAACAACAAAAGTTGCTTTTTCAACACTGGCTAAGGTTGAAGCAGAAGCAATCCCTCAAAGACATCGAAATTAGATTTATGCCATTATTTACTAATGGGAGACAGATGGGAAGATAACATTGCTTCTACGGTCGTGTTAAGGATGTTTGGTAAAATCATTTAAAGTCAAATAGGTGTTTTCTTTTTAAGTGCTCTGAGCAGGGTTTTCCTTTCTATATTATATTTGAAATGAGCTTGAACACCCTTTCCAATCCCAACACCCTGGGTTTGCTTGACTTTTCATTGTTGCTTTTGTGTATCTTTGTATTTACAGTTGCAAGGTTGATGCCAAATTTCGTAAAACATGTTCCCTTCCATGCTGTGATCCTCTATGCCAATAATCTCCCTGGAGCGTGTGCTTTAGTAATAAGCCCTGAAAATGGGAACTGATAATGGAAACACTGGCAGCCCCTTTTACAACAGGGGTGCTAGACTGTGTTTCTGTAATTAGGAATGAGATTAGAAATAAGAGATGCTTTTGGTCCTCAATTTCAAGCCATGAAATGAAGGGATTTGAGTTTGTCTCACTTTGGCAGATGGCAAATTTCAGTCATACTGCATTTTTTCTGCGTCTGACCACAAATAGCCTGTTGTTCAAATGTATTTTCTAAGAAAATTGTATCTGTGCTGTCTGACTCTGTTCATAACAACAGCTAGCTTTTTAAAAATAATTCTTTCCTGGATTGTCTATTGCATGTTTTCCAGGGTTTTTTTTTAATTTCTTCCCACAATTCCCAGAATCGAGTTCCTCTTCACCCATGATATAAAGAGTAAATAGCAAAATTATAATAGCAATAACAACAGCAATAATGCTTTCCAAATGCTTTTTGTGTAATCTCCGTTACATTTGGTGGATTACATACACTGCTCATTGAATTCCCTTGTCAGAGCTATGAGGTAGAGCTGTGAGGTAGATGCTATTATGATCTCCATTTTATAAATAAGGGAAGCACGATCATGTAAGTAAATGGTAATTGAGCCCACATTCTCCATCACTGTGCTACATCGCACTCTGTGTTACAAGGTGCCCTTTCTACTTGTGACCATTAAGTCAGTGTTAATCTACTTGGCTATTCATTCATTCTTTCATTTGACAAATATTGATTCTTACTATATCCTGGACATCATGCAAGTCTCTGGAAATTCAAACAGCAGTGTGTCATAGAACCTGCCCTTGAGATACTTATGGACCCATTAAATTAAATATTAATAGTGCTTAAGACCACAGATCCGAAAATGCACACGGGAACTCCCTAGTGCTTTAGCAAATTCACAGGGTTTTGCAAGATGTTTAAAAGTTTTGCGGGCAATACAGCAACATTGTATTAGTCAGGGTTCTCTAGAGAAGCAGAACCAACAGGAGAGATCTGTAAATATGACATTTTATAAATGATTCTCATGCAACTGTGGAAGTGCATGAGTCCAAGTTCTGTAGTGTAGGCTGTTAGCTGCCAGCTCCAGTGAAGGGCCTTGATGAACTCGCCAGGACGGGCTGGCGGAAGAAGTGAAAATCCTCTCTTCTCCGGTAAAAGTCTCCAACTGATTGAATTAGATCCAGCTGATTGGATTCTCTCATTGGGGAAAAAAACTCCCTTTGTTGATATTTGATGGAATCAACCACAGCTGCAATCAACTGACTGATGATTTAATGAACCAGCCTTCTGGTTTATCAACCAGCCATGAAATGCTGTTGTAGTTAATGGTTAGGCCGGTGATTGCCTGACCAGACAGCTGGGCATCATCACCTGGCCAAACTGACACATGACCCCAACCGTCACAAACATCTACTGGACATTATGTGAACCACTTTCAATTTTTGTGGCTTTTTTTTTTTTTTTTTTTTTTTTTTTGCAAATGGCTACTAAGTTTAAAGGGCATAAATATTTCTCAAGTTGTTTAGTCCTCACCACTAAAGAAATGTAACTCTTAGGTATTGTTCTGCCCTGGGTTACCATGAGAAAAAATATAAAGGAATCCATGAAAAGAGAAATTTGGGAACCTCTGGCTTACAGAAGGCAGTTTGATATTTTTATCAGAGCTATTTAAATAATCCAACAAACAAAACTGAACCAGGGGACTTCGTTAGGAATTCAGGATCCAGGAGGAAAAAATAGGGCATTGAAATTGATGATAAAAATGATATCCGGTTGGGTACATAGAAGTACTTGGATATTTTCCTCACAGAGATATTTAAAAATTTTTCATTTAAATGAGCTTGAGTGGCTTAAGAATAATAGTCAATTTGAATTCAAAATTGCAAAAGATTTTTAGAAAATAGGTCAAAATGCTTTTCTTTTAGTGAGTTAATTTACATTAATTTGACTTATGTCTTAATAATAAAAACATAATGGGCTATTAACTTATTAATACCAGAATGGTGTTTTTGATATTTTATGTTACTGCCTTTAAACTTAAGCAAACTGAGCATACCAAATAGGAGCAGCATATTATAGTGTCAGCTTAAGAATATATGATTATTAATCTTAATTTTAATATGTTTTTTGATATTTTATGTTGCTGCCCTTAAACTTAAGCAAATTGAATGTACCAAATAGGAGCAGCATATATATTGTCACCATAAGACTACCTGATTATAGCATCTCAGTGGATGAGTAGTCATCTCAAAGGAAAATAACTGTAAATCTGAGGGAGAGATGTATTTGATAGTCCAAAGTCTACACACTTCTAGTTTTCCCTAGTTTAGAATTACTGCAATTTGAGGCCTGGAGCATGTTGAAATGGCTAACAATGTTCCCCTAGCTACTTTTTTTTCATGAAAACATGATTATGTGATGCTAAGAGGATTTGTTGACAAGAGGGAGAATTTGTATTGCACAAATCTGACTTCAAGAAAAAAAGAATCAATGGAAAATAGCAGTTGGATCATTTTCTGGAAGATTAGAGAGATTACTACTGGGACATGCTTCCATGATCTCTGAGCTAAGAAGAAACTATACTTTTCAAATCACTGAAGGAGTGTAGGATGAGAAAATATGGATATTCCATCAGGAAGAGCATATGTAGGAGAAAGCAATATTCAGGAAATAAATGATGGCACTTAAGGTCTGTACATGCATGTTCGGAAGTTAGGGAGGCATTGTAGAAAAGATCTCTTTATTGAAGACAAGATCTGTACTCAAACCTTGTTTCTGCCACTTATTTAGAGATGGGATCCTAAGCTTGATGCTTAAGCTGATTGAGCCTCAGTTTCCACAAATACAAAATGACATTGTAGAAGGAAGTAAATGATACATTGCAGGAAAAAAAAAAATTCTTAGGGCAGACAGTTATATGTAATAAACTTGATTGGTCACATTTGACTGCTAGTAAAAGAGTCACTAATGATATATACAAAATAGAAGTTTACTTCTTTTGTTATGAAACAAAATGTCTGGAGAGTATAGTCCTGGTCTGGTAAGATAGCTTCACATTTACTTTAGCATTCAGGCTTTCTCCCTTTTTTTCACCAACCTTAGCATGGGACTTTCAAGACCTCATCAGGCTTCAAGATAATGCTGAAGCTCTAGCCATAATGCCCATGTTGGACACAGAAAAACAGAAAAAAGGGAAAAGGTGAAAAAAAAAAAAAGGATGGGGGAGCATGTGCCAGCTGTCTATCATCCTTTAGATGAAGTTTCCTGAAGATTGCTTTCAGCACTTACTGCATTTCTTTGGTTGTAACTTAATGGCATAGCCATGCTTAGCTAGTCTGGAAAATGCTGCCCCTAAGATGGGCATATGGACTTCTGGAGAAACAGGGTCTGTTAGAAGCTTCTTTTGGCAGACGGGGAGAATGAATATTAGATAAGTAACTCATGATCACTCACATAACTTTAAATATTATTCATTTAATATAAGCCTTTATTTTTCACCTGTAAAATGGGGATCATAATAACTGCTTTCTTGGATTTGATGAGAGAATTAAATGAGATTACATGTGCCTAGGTCACAATGGTCATTTGTTGAATAAATACAAAAGCCTTAATGCTTAATTTATTTTGCATCTACTAATAGCCTCTTTAAATTTCTCTGACTTCTAAATTTGTAGCCCACTTCATGAATATTTTTGATGCTTTCTTACCAGAAACTAAGTATTTTTTTATTTTTAACATTCTTATATCAATTTTATGATAGACTTAAAGATCTTATCAATTGTTTTTAATAGAAAATTAAATTATTCAAGGTCTTCTACTACTATCTAAATAAGAGCCAAATAAATGATTTCTTTTTCTTTCTTTTTTCTGGAGTGATGCAAATGTTCTAAAAAATGACCATGGTGATGAATACACAACTATGTGATGACCTTGTGAGCCATTGATTGTATACCATGTGTGGAATGTTTGTTAAGAATATATGTGCTTGTATGTTTTATGAATAAAAATTTTAAAATAAATTAATTTGTATTTTATTTTAAAAATTTAATTAAAAAATAGAAAAAAAAAACTTTATAAAAGGCACTTCATCTTGAATTCATTAGGAAAATAGAATGATCCACTTACTTGTAAATTTGGCTTAGCATTATGTTGAACACGAAATAATGAATCAGAATAAAATTCACTTAACGTTAACATCTTCCTGACCAAAATTTAAATATTATTCAGAAAATACTTAGCTGTCTTATGACAAGATCTTTTAAAAATAGTTTATATTTGTTTAAAATTTTACAATGGAAAAAGCACTTCTACATAGGCCTTACATCTCATTTCCTCATAAAGATTCTGTAAATGTATAAATTAAAAGAAAATTTGAAAAGAAATAAGGAGAAGTGCTCAAGGAGTCACAGACCATTTTAAAATTAAAATTAAAATTCTAGCCTTCTAAATCTGGTGCATATTTCATCCCATGACAGTGCATCTCCATTTTGAATATCAAAATCAAATCAAATCATTGGCGTTATGTGAGGAGTGGACTGCACTGATATTGTGCCATAAACCAAAACTGTTACTTCCAGAATAAATAGTGATTATCTGGATCACAAGCTCTAAAGCTCAGGCTCCTATTTCTCATCTATAACTTTGAAAGTGACTTATTATTAGTCATTCAAACATTGTTGTGTGCTACCTATTTATGTACTTCTTCAAGTTACTAGCCATTAGGAAGGGATTTTGAAATTGAGTAGATTATTTATATTTAAGTATTTTATTTGAAACAGTTATTTGTTTCAGAAAAAAAAGTATCAAATTTTCTGAAAGTTGGAAAATCTGATTTTAAGAAACAATAACATTTATAATAACATTCACAAATCTTAAAATACTTTTTAATTTTTTAATTACATAATATAACATATATATAGGGCAAAGAAAGAAAAAAGCAATAATTTTCAAAGTACTCTTCAACAAGTAGTTACAGGACAGATCTTAGATTTTTCCTTCTAGCTGATGCAGAATATATGAAGCTAGAAGGAAAAATTTTTTTTAGCATCACAATTGACTTTTCTTTTTTTTGAAAAAATAACATATATACAAAAAAGCAATAACTTGCAAAACATGGCACCGCAATTAGTTTAGAACATATTTCAGAGTTTAGCATGGGTTACAATTCCACAATTTTAGGTTTTTACTTCTAGCTGCTCTAAGATACTGGAGAGTAAAAGAGATATCAATTTAATGATAAACAGCAATCATATTTATTTGTTAAATCCTATCTTCTCTGTATAACTCCACCATCACTTTTGATCTTTCTATCCCTCTCTTTAGGGGTGTTTTTGGGCTATGGTCATTCTAACTTTTTCATTATGGAAGGGTGTATCAATAATGTGGATTAGGGAGATAGAACTATCTGATGTTCTGGAGATGCTGGGCACTCTAACTTTCAGGATTTATCTGGTCCCTGGATCCATCTGGAGGTTATAAGTTTCTGGAAAGTTACTCTAATGGAACTTATGGAATCTTATATATTGCCCTAGGTAACCACTTTTACATTTTGATGTTCCTATTGCAGTTGTTTACCAAGGAACTGTGTTCTGCATTCTCTTTAGAAAGTCTTCACGTGTTGATGACATTTTCATAAAGGGTCTGAGGGAATCAATATTCATAGATATATTCACTCACAGATTCATGAACTACACAATATCCTCAGAATTCTATTGCTGTTTCTTTCATTTATGAAATGGCTGAAAATTCAAAATATCATTCCTTTTTACTGTGCATGATATTCATACTGTGGCTAAAAGCAGAAACACCTAAAATGTTGGAATACTAGTGTTTTTTTGCTTTTGGAGGCATTTTGTTTTTATAAACAACAGTCTTATTTATACTTGTGAAAAATGTCTGAGAACAGTTAAATAATTGGCTGTATATCCATATTTTGAATATTATCTAACTTTCAGAAATAGTGTTTTCAGAGACCATTTCATAACAAAAAATATTCCTAATATGTCAGGAAAAGATTCAGAGTTATATATGCAGCTTAAATTATAATCATGGTTTATAGAAATATGCACATGCATATTTTATTTGAAAAATACCTTTGATCTATAAATTATATCTTTAAGTGGAGGAGTGGGTTCTGGGTCATTTATTTTATCATATATGCTTTTACATATTTTTCAAAATGTCTATGATGAAAATGCCTTCAAATATAAAATGGAAAAATAAAAAGCATTTAATTAAAACATAAATATTCTCTCAGTACTACTACTCTTTGTATACACAACTGAAGATATTTCCTTGTAATCTGATCAAAATGGGATCATGCACGACATTGGATATTCTGTAATTTTCTCTCCAGTTCCCTTTGATGGTAATTTTGCTTGTGAGATTACTTTTTAAGGAAAAAATGTTAGTATTGGGATTTGGGTCAAAGGCTAAAGTCAGTTTTAAATTTGAATATATAAGACACTGTTCCAGAGCGTTCCACCAACTGTGTCCCATTTGCCTCCAACCTCAATGATTTCAGAATATTGTAATGTTATTTCATCTTTATCTGCCTGTGATAGAAACAGTTACCTCCTAGTTCCTGTTACAGTTCTATGGATATAAAAAGGTTTGATCTATAATTAATTGACAAGCATTTTTGTGTGACAACTATTGAGGCCATTGCCTAGTTTTCTATTACTATTTTAGGTTTTTGTCTGTTGATTTACAAGATATCTTTGTGTGTTAGGAATACTACCCTTTTCTGTCATCTGTTCTCGTTTTTCCCTTTTTTGTTTTTAAATTCTTATTTTTAGTGATCTTTTTTCCTCATAGAGATTAAAAATTTCAAAAGATGTTAAAAATACATCGACATTTTTAACGTTCATGGACAGGTTTAAAGGGACCCTTTTCACCAAGGGTATAAAAAATATTTTCGTATCATTTTAGTATTTTTTAACCTTTATTTTTGGCAGTGAAATTTTTTATCTTGCTGGAATTTATTCTGCTAAAATGAAAATGTTTATTTTCCAGTGGTCATTAAGGTCCTCAATACCGATTTTTGAATAATGCTTTCACTTACCGCCATTGATTTGAAGCACAAATTTTATCAGATATAATTTCCCTATATATTTGATAATTAAGAAAAGGATTCCAGCTTGTTAAAATGTGTATAGCTAAGAAGGGTGATTCATTCCTTCACAAACTATTCGTGTGCATCTTCCTTCACTTTCTTTCTTTGACCTGCAGTGCCAATTTGTTAAGAGCTGCTGAATACTAGATACCTAAGATTTATGGTCTCTGACTTTGGAGATACCAGAATCGAGGCCATTTATATGCACGTGCAGATTAACAAGGGTGGCTCTATCTGTGTGATATCTGTGGTGTGAATTTTGGAATAATGGTGTTATGAATATATAATTTCAAGAGAGTTGTGAAAAGTTTTCCTCCTTACGTCCTTGTTTATAAAGGACTTTTCATTCCTCAGGTATTTTGAGAACACATTTCATGGAGTGTTAGAGTTGCCAATGATCTTAAAGATTTTCTCTTTCTACCCCCTGGTTCTACACAAAGGAAAATTGTGATTCAGAGATTAAACAGTTTATAGAAAATCGTAGTTTCAGTTAGTTGCAGATACTGTATTAAAGTCTTTGTTTCCAGATTATTAAATGATCCTTGCATTTAGGTTTATGAAGATTTTCCGTAGTATGAAGAAGCATTCATTGTGACAGATCTATTATTGTTTCCTCCTCTCGTTCAATGATTTTATCTGTAAATATATTGATTCTTTTTACTTTCAGAATAATTCTTCTGCCTCATATGTAGTCTGATCATGAAACTTTCCTAGGGATATTTGCTTTTTTCCACTTTATGTGCATTTGTAAAATACCTGATAGTTGGTCTGGTGGTTAATGATGTAAAAGACACAGGCACAGACATAATTACAAACCAAATTGTTTTTAAATTTGTGCTGACTCTTACTAAAGAATAATATTAAAAAACTCCAAAGGCAATCTTCTTTAGTGAATTAATACCTGATGCTCCACACGCCATAATTCCGAGTTATCGCAGAAATAAATGGGTGTACAGATAAAACCATAATATGGTTTAGGTACAGTTATGTTTATATTTAACAAATTGACCTTCCTTGCTGTGCAGAGAAGATTAAAAAATAGAGAACAGTTTTCTTAGATTCCTGAATTTGAAACCTATACATGCAAAAATTTGATTAATTCATAGTTAGTTACCATGCCCTTAAGATGAGTTATCAAACAAGTGCTAAAAGTTTATCTTCCAAAGACAGTACCAGTGTTTCAGAACAGAGGAAAAAAAAAGTGGTTTGATCACTGACTTAAGCATTTCCTTGCAATTTTTGAGTTTATTCTATTTAACTTTCCTCCGTAATTCCTTAGGGTCTTTGACAACAGCAGTCCTTTAATCTGCATACAATGTTATGAAGAGTGTGGAAGTGAATTCTGTGATCATAATACTGTTGAACTTGTAATTTTATATTGTAGTATATTTCTGATATACTTTTAAGGGAGGATAGACATTAAGATCAGATCCTAAATCCTGGCAGCAGTATATCTTTGGAATTCACTAGGGTAGCCCCTTTCGAGGGGCTGTCCTCACCTATATCGTGGGCTTTTGCAAATATTAAAGAAACCTACACATGCAAAGCCAATGTTCAAATGAGATGTATTTCTTGAGAGGTGGGCAAGAAGCTTAGCAATCCCACCTGGCCCATAGGGTGAAATTCCAGATCACAAGTGACTGATTAGTTCTGTAATTCCGATATTGAAAAGATAGCTTTTAGCATACTGCTATCCATAAGGAAGATGGTGGATGTCTCTCTAATATTTTCAGCATAATATACCATTTGGGACAACTTTTAAGTATAGTATGGTGTGGTGGTTACTTTTTAATTAGCTTTTCCTATAGTGTAAAAGAAAGGTAATATATCTGTAGGGCTTTCTCATTTACAAACCAAGCGCATAATTCCGAAAAATGGATACTATTGTAATTTTTCATTTTGTTGGCTAAAATAAAATATTTTTTAAAACACCATTAAAGCATGGCTTTTATTATTTATCATTTAATGACCTGCCCTGAAATCACTTGTTAGGTATTTATTTAGTAGTTATCTTTCCCTTTTTGAAAAAACATGCTAAAGTTATCTCTTTAATAGGAGTGAAAGAACTCTGGTTCACCTTTTTTTGAGAAAACATGGACTATACATTTTTGCCATCACATGTCATAATGTGAAAATAGATTTTTAGAAAATTTTGTGTTTTAAAATTTCCAGTTAATTTAAAAGGAACTATAATTTATGTATACATTCGAGATATATTTATACTTTAAAAATTATCCTCACTTTTCTGATACTTTCCCTGTTCAGAAGGACAGGAATAGAAGAAAATATCCAAGTGTTTGGATTATGGTTCACTCTCTTTCCTTTTCAGCTTGTATCCCTCTTTGATTTTCTCAACCACTACCTTGGCTTAGAGTTTTACTGATTCAAAATTTAATATTACAGAAGCAAGTCATTTGGGGGAGTGTGGGGGGGGAACACACATGAATGCATTAATCATATCAATAGCGCTGCTTACCAAAGAATTTGTCAAGCGTAAGAACAGAGGTGATTTACGACAGATATGGAGAGGTGTAGCTCATCTCTGGGATTTCCTTACTTTACATACTTTATAACCAGGTCCCTTGGGCTGCAGGTGGAGACTGCCATGGCTCCAGGGACTGGTTATAAAAATTATTGAATGTCTTCATAGTAGAAACTCTTTTGGACCAGTTATTTGATTTCCAGTTTCTCTGGGTAAAGAATCAGTTTAGTACACTTCCTTTTGCCTTCAGAAAAAGGATGGGATCTACGTCTGGCTTTCTCTTATATTCAACACTCCAGAAGTGTTTTTCATCATGGCTTGATATTCTTTTGCATGACAAATACAAAAGCTTTACCTCTAGGGTGCAGTCATAGATCCTTCATGTGTGATTAATGTCTTTTTTGGCTAGACTCTTTCTGTTCCTCTTGATTATACAGCCTTTACTATATCTGATCAAATTGTCTGATTTATTTCATAGTATCAATAAAAGAAGCATGAATATACCAAATAATAGAAAAAATGGTTTAAGAATACTGTCTTTCTAGAAAATTACTCAACTATACAATTCCAGTCTTAAAATTCCCACCGATGTTATAACTATTGGGAATTGAATCATGTCCCCCACAAAAGACATGTTCACGTCCTAATGAGGTGACAGAAGACATGATCAAGTCTTAATCTGCGTTCCTATAAATAGAGCCTTTTGTAATTTAATAGGACCTTTGAAATGCTACTATTAGTTAAGCTGTAGATTCATTTGTAAACTAGATCTTTGAAAATCCCTTTTAGATGAGGCTAAATTGAATCAGGGTGGGTCTTAATTTATAGGTCTGACAGTGGCAAAGTATATTCTTCTCATCAAATTCTTTAGTGCTGACAAATCTTTGCTTGTGATTCTGATTATTATTTGAAAGAAGGAAAAACAAGAAAAAGAACAAAGTGTGTGTATTTGGTATGTTTATTGGAAATGGGATTACTTGATTCTTTTAAAAATTGGGTCAAAGGAAGTAAAAGTAAAATAAACAAGACTTAAATATGTATAATTAAATATGTGTTGTATGGAGTATGAAGAGTTCAAATATCTGCAAATGTTTTACCATATATTTTTTTTAAATGTAAAAAGTCCTGACATAAAGGTAAAGATTCCCAATGCATTTTCTTGTCTTAGCAAATGTTTTCATGACATTCAGGTTATTGGACATGAGGGAAAACTGGCTGTGACATCTGTCAACACCTCGATTTCCATGGCTGACACAGATGGTCTGAGGTGACCCCTGGTCTCCCTCACCACCACATTTGTTTCCCTTCCAAAGTACCTGCTTATTCAAAGTGAATGACCTTCCGAATGTGGACGAGTCAAAAAAGGTATTTGAAAAACTGCATTCTCTTGCTATTATTTCTAGACATGCTCAGAGTATATTCAGAGATATCTAAATCTGTAGAACAGGTATACATACTTTTGCTACGGGTTGATTCCTTTTTCTAGAAGATGTACAGTGAATAAACAGGCTTGACTTTTGGAGCCCACATATTGTAACTGAGAAATCAGGATTTAAGAGATGATTTTGACTGTTGAGTCATTATATAGATTTCCCTTTTTGCTTTCTGGTATTTTTGAGTAGACAGAAGGAGATACCTGAAATCTCTAAATTGTAATCCAGCTGCCTTGATTTCTGATAATAATTGTATGACTTTTCTCTCCTGTCCCTGTGATTGTAAAAACATTGTAATGAACTTTCATTTGATCCCATTTGTCCAGTTTTCTAACTTTAGAGTCTTGTAATCACTAAAGAGCACCCCTAATGTTTATTAATGAAGGGCCTTCAGGCAGCCCAGAACTAACCCATCCCAAGTCCAAAAGTATCTTGATGACTGAGACTGGATTTAACCAAAATAGACCTATCTGACATGCATAGTAGCTTAGACTTTAACCTATTAGTCACCTGTATCTCATTAAAATACTAAAATCATGCCTATCATCATATTAAGACCGTTATTTTCTTACATATGTTCTGTGATTAAGTATGTAATCAATCTGTGCATGCTCAATAATTAGATCACTTCTAATTACATCAGCTGGGGCCACTGTGCTCAATATCCTATACCCATCATTTTATTCTTTAAAACTATCAGAATTACTGCATTTCAGGTAGACAGATTTCCTGGCTGGTAGGCTATCTAATCTTTTGCCACATGCCTAATAAGAAACTTTTCTTCTCTTTGAAATCCTGGTGTCTCAGGAATTGATCATTTGAGCACTTTGGGCAAAGCAATTCACTGCCTTTATCCAGTAACAATATTTGCCTGCTTATTTACTCGCTTTATGACTTTGGTTAAGTCACATTATATTTTCAGCCTTAGTACATTCCACAAAATGTTAATAATATCACAGAGGATTGCTGTAAGAGTAAATACATTCATTAAAGAAGTATTTGGGATACTACCTGCGGTAGACAGCATTCTAGGCATTGGCACTGCAGTGTTGAACAAAAAGATATCAATAAATAATAAACAAATAGTCAATATTTAAAATATAACCTATGTTCTCATGGTGATCACATTCACCTTGGGGAGTTTTTTCCAGGATCATTGCAAGTTTCCATCTTAGTTATGGGTATTGGTGTATTGATTTGAAACCACTGATATTTCTAGAAATGGCTGTGCCATTTTGTAATTAAAATAAACTATTTGAAGTCAATATTTTTTTCTCTTCCAATTGCTTGACATATGTATTTATAGTTTTGGGTGGAGGAGAGTTGGTGTATGTCCATTCTTTCATTCATTTGTTTTGGCAAGCTACTCAGAAAACCTTTAATAAAGTTTTAAATTATGGTTAAAAAATAACTAAACAAATAAACCTATCCAATGTATGCTATGCCCAATGGTGATAATTGTTATGAAGAAAACAGCTAAGAAGGGAAGAGCAATAGAAAATGCCTGTAAAGAGAGTTTATAATATTAAATAAGGTGATCAAGAAAAGTTTTATGAGGGTAATTTTGACCAAAGACCTATAGCAGGTAAGGGAGAGAAACTAGATATCAGGGGAAAGAACTATGACACTAAATGTGACATTTCTACAAAAATCTTAACACAATATTTGGTTCAAAGTACAGTAAGAGTCAAAATGACTCTTAGCAAGTTAATGCTTTAAATAAATTAATCTTGGTGTTATGAAGATAGTTTTAATATGCAATTTATTTCATTTGGATAATAGGAATAACAGACGACTGAGTTGCTACACTTCCCTTTTTTGCCAATGGGAAAGATAATCCAAAGAATGAATCATAGTCTCAAATCTTGTCAAATAGACGACCTACTTGTTTCTGATTTTTTTCCAAAAACTTAAAAATGCATATATATATATATATATTATTCTTTAAAAAATTGGAACAGAAACTATTCTTCAAAAATTAATACACAAACTGATAAAGGATTTTTTTTTTTATTATTGCTAGAAGAGTCTTTTATAACACTTAAAACTTGTTTTTGCTGTATAGAAAGAAAGCTAAAAATAGATGGGCCTAATACGTCAACATTTTTTCTTTTCTTTTTGTTGCATGGGCAGGCGCCGGGAATCCAGCCTGGGTCTCCCGAATCGAGCCTGGGTCTCCCGGGTCTCCGGCATGGCGGGCGAGAACTCTGCCTGCTGAGCCACCGTGATCCGCTCTAAAACTTTGACTTTTATCCATATAGAATTTCATGGAGCATCCAGAGTGATGCATCTTTCCCTTCAATATTAAATCCATCACTTCCAGACAAATAGTGTATGAGGCAATAAATAACAGATCGCTAGAACCAGGAGTAAAGAGTTTCTTTTTAATGTCTTGTGCTTGAACTGTCACTCAGGCAGGAAGCAATAACTGAATACTGCATTACTTTAACAGACTACTTCTTTTGAGAGGCAAATTATTTTGGAATCTGCTGCCTTAACCTCAGAAACGAGGAATTCCTAGTGAAACACTGGAGTTGTGAGGTTTGATGTGCTGTGACTGGCTACTGAATTCTAATGTTTTATCCAACAGAAGAGTTACCTTTGAAACGGAAGGTTGCCATTCAGCATTAAAGGAAGAATCATGCCAAATGTGTGCTTTCTGTGTGGGAGGCAGGGGGATGTATTTTAAAGACTATAGGTTTGGAACTGGAGTGATCTGAATTTGACTTTACTACTCACCAGTTGCACGTGCCTTGATAAGTTACTAATGTTCTGGATTTAGTTTACTTGCCTGTAAAATGCAAATAATAATGCTAATTGAATTGAGTTGCTGAGAGAATTAAGCCGAATAATGTATTTGAAGGTCACGACAATTTTTTTTTTTAGTGCCAACAAATAAATATTCACTACTTATAGATGATTTAAAGATCTTCAAGTTTCAAAATAAATATATAGGTGTTTAGGTTTCTGATTTTTAAGTTAGATATTGCAGTTCCTTTTACTATTACAGAAGGCATCCAGGAAATATCAGATCCCTTTCATGTTTTTTCTCTTTAACTTTTTTTTTAATTGTAGTGTGTGATCCCAGAAGATCATACTCATATTTGAAGCCATATTTTAAGCTTCCATCTACACAAATCTTTCATATCATATAGTTGTCCAGATTGAAAAATCATGTGGTTAATATGAGAGTAGATTTGTAGATCAATACTCTCCTGCCTCTTAATAGCATCAGTTGATACAATGTGGACCTATTTGAGTGCTGGCATTTTTATAAATACTTCTACCGAATTGAATAATTAACCTCAATGTATAAAAATTCTACTACTGAGTATGTGCTGCTCTCACATATACTTGTATTTAATTTTATTCATGTTTTACTTGTGGGTTTTAGTTATAATACTTTCCCTTTCTAGCAGTGTTTATTACTTTGGATTGTAAGATAGCAGGCTTAGTTGGAACAATGGACAGAAAATGAAATGTTATTGTGCATTGTCACTTTTTAATTTATTTATTGTGGGTAGATACATTTTTAAATGTGATTGAAATTTATTTTTTCACTTTTTAATCTTTTAAAAAATATTTTTATTAAAAAAATCTTCACACACATACATTCCATATATGGGGTACAATCAAAGGCTCACAATATCATCACATAGTTGTTTATTCATCACTATGATCATTTTTAGAGAATCTGCATCACTCAAGAAAAAGACATAAAAAAGAAAAAAACTCATACATCCCGTATCCTTTACCCTTCCCTCTCACTGACCACTAGTATTTCCATCTACCCAATTTATTTTACCCCTTATTCCCCCATTATTTATTTATTTATTTTTATCTTTTTTACTCATCTGTCCATACCCTGGATAAAAGGAGCATCAGACACAAAGTTTTCACACTCACACAATCACATTGTAAAAGCTATATCATTATATAATCGTCTTTAAAAATCAGGGCTGCTGGAACACAGCTCAAGTACTTCAGGTATTTCCCTCCAGCCACTCCAATATACCATAAACTAAAAACGGATATCTATATAATGCATAAGAATAACCTCCAGGACAACCTCTCAGCTCTGTTTGAAATCTCTCAGTCACTGAAACTTTATTTTGTCACATTTCTCTCTTCCCTCTTTTGGTCAGGAAGGCTTTCTTAATCCCTTGATGCCAGGTCCTGGCTCATTTTGAGAATTCTGTTCCACACTGCCAGGGAGATTAACACCCCTGGGAATCACGGCCCACATTGTGGGAAGGGCAGTGAGTTCACCTGCTGAGTTGGCTTAGAGAGAGAGGCCACATCTGAGAAACAAAAGAGGTTCTCTGGGGATGACTCGTAGGCATAATTATCAGTACATTTAGCCTCTCCATTGCAAGAATAAGTTTCATAGGGACAAACCCCAAGATCAAGGGCTCAGCCTATTGATTTGGTTATCCCTACTCCTTGGGAGGATATCAGGAATTCTCCAAATGGAGAAATTGAATATTTCCTCCTTTCTCCCCAGTCCCCCAAGGGGACTTGGCAAATACTTCTTTATTCACTGCCAAATTCCTCTGGGATATATTGGGACATCACAATAACCTGGACAAACCAACAAGATCTCACAAGATTCCAAGTACTTACAGTGTTCAACTAAACTGACCATGCAAGTTAAATTAAGTAATGCACTACCCAAAATATAAATTTTGCACCAAATAAATATCTCTCCTTTTGGTCTCACACAGAAGTTGAAGTTTTAAAATATGGACAATATCATCCTTTACCCTGTATTCTGATTTACCGTAGTCCTCTCCAGATCAGCTCCATTCATATCTCTATTCAAAGTCTGATCCCTTTTTCAACTCTGTAAGCAGTTCCTGTAAGGAGTACCGCTGATTTTCATAGTTTCAAACTCTAACTCTGAGTTTCAGATATCACATAAATACCCAAAGTTTCTTGGAACAACCACGCTATATACAAACAGCTCAGAATTTGGGAATCACAGTTAACTCCTGAATATATGTGGCTACTGTTAGAGCTTACAACCTAGTATCCTTACAATAGACCCCAGCCCAATACCCCATGTTCTCAACTTCAGTTCCCCAAGTTTGTATATTATAATTAGTTCATATGATTGAGGCATGATAATATTTGCCTTTTTATTCTTGACATTTCTTTCAACATACTCTCCTTAATATTCATACATCTAGTTACATGCCACACAACTTCATTCTTTCTTGTAGCCACACAGTAGTCCATTGTATATATACACCACAGTTCCCTTCCATTCCGCATGCGTTGTACCCTTAGGCCACCTCCATCTATTGTGAATCATGAACACTGCCACCATCAACACCATTTGTATCCCTGCACTCAGTTCCTCCAGGTATATGCTGAGCAATGGGGTTTCAGGATCATATGGCAACCCCACCCTTAGCCTCCTGTGGAGCCACCACACTGTCCTCCAATGGGCTACAACTTCTCAGCTTCCCTATTAACAATGAATAGGCACATCTCTTTCTTCATTTTTTAGTTTTTATTAAAATAAATTTGCCTTTTTTCTTGACATGACAGGAACTTTAACTTGATTTAATGTAATTTATAGTAGCATTTCAAGTTATTACAGAAGCACACACAGTGTTATTCTTTTTTTTTACTTGAAATTTTAACCACTTTCCAACTTTTTGATTAGCATGATTTTACAAAGTCAAACTGTATTTAGCTTTCTCTATGATCAGCTTTTGATATTTTAAACAATATTTACACAAGTATGGCCTCGCCTCAAATTGTTTTATCATGCATAGTCCCCAAATATCATTAATCTTTTGACATGTAAAACTTTGAAGATTTCTGTCTTGATTCTTTTATGCAAAATGATCTTCTAATTCTAAGTCCAGTGAACGTGTCATGCCATAATAGTGAGTCTTCACTTTGAACATCAGGTGGCATCATGGTGTCACCTGGAGATTGGACTATACTGATACTCTGTCATAAACCTAAACTCTTACTTTCAGAATGCTTAATAGTTATCTGAATTATAAGTTTAAAAGGCAAGGATCATATTTATTTCCTTTCTGTAGCTTTATTTTTTCAGGCCACTAGCCATTAAGTAGGGTTATGTGAAATTAAGAAGATTATTTGAAACACTGTTACATTTTTAAAGTTCACGTTGCCACTGTTTACCAACGGACACCATATTCCTTATTTTTCTTTAGAAGATGCCTGTTGGTGGAATGTCATATGGAGTGTGGCATTATTTGTTCACAGTTAGAGCAAACTAGATAATATCTTTATAATTCTATTGTCCTAAGTTTCAGTGACATAATGGCCCCAAATTCAAATCATTCCTTTTTACTTTTTATAATATTCATACAATGACTAAAAAACAACCAGTGAAATGCTACATGCTAGGGTCAGTTGTTTTTCATTTTGAAGACATTTTGTTTTTATATAACAAAACTAACCTGAGAAAAGTTACCAAGTTATAAGAAAAAATACAACAGCAAGAAAACCAGTTTTCTTAACCTAAATAGTCAGAAAGGTGCATAAAATATGTTCATTGAAGAATATTTTTATTAGGGAAAACATAAAAGAGAGTGCTTAGTTCTTAAAGAATTTACAGCATTTCCATATGTTGAACATTACACAACTTTTAAGAAAAGTTTATAAGATTAGTTCATGGCAGCAGAAATGTTTATAATGTAAAATTATATTGAAAAATGCAAAACTGTGTCCTCACTTTGATCCCTATTTTGATTTATAGAAATAAATGCATGGACACATACACATACATACATATATATGTATATATTCTAAGACATCATAAAACCACATTTACCTGATTTCATCTGCTAAAACTATTTCGATTATTTCCAAATTATGTTTTGTTGCAAGCTGCCTTATATCAATTTCCACATATTACTAATGTTTTCAACAGGTGAATGTTTGAAAATTTTTATTTTGGTGAGTCTTTTATGAGCAACATGTCAGTGATAATCAAAATGGGTATGATATTCTTAAATTACTAAATATTCAATGTGATCAAATTTATTTATTTAAAATATAGACATAAACATCAGTGAGGTACATTAATAGTTGTGTTTTCAAATAAAATCATAGTAACTAGATGATGCTTGAATTTCAGACCTTCAAACAGGCTGCCTTTATTACTGTGGAGATGAAATCTAAGTAAAAAAATATTTACTTCATTTTTCTTATTAAAATGCACAATATGAGCATATTGCATTATTTTAAACACAATGGCAAAGTTTCATTCAGCATGGCCTTCATTCAGTAGGTAATTATGGAGTACCTAGTTTATATCAGGCTCTTTGCTAAGCTGTGGAGATAATAAAAAAGAATAATAAATGTTTGTTGTTAAAAAAGAAAATTTTGTGAGGAGCAGTGATTATAATACAGTGTTTTATTATTATTAACATAATAGTAGTATATTTAGGGAGCTGTGGGACAAAGGACCCTACCTCTGGCTGGGGTTGTCAAGCTAAGCTAAATAGAATGATTCATGAAAACCAAGGCTGGAAATATGAGTTGATGGAGAAGAGTGCATTTTCCACACAGAAAATGGGAGCAGAAATGTAACTATGGTTCTAAGAGAAGTTACACAAGATAGAGCAGGCTTTTTAAGAAAACTGATATTATCTCTCTTCTAATCTTAGAATTAGAAGATCATTCTGCATAAAAGAATCAAGAGAGAAATCTTCAAAGTTTTACATGTCAAAAGATTAATGATATTTGGGGACTATGCATGTCCCCAAATAATCAATATCAGTGGGAATAATCAATGTGCATTATTCAAAGTTGTCCAGGAAAAAAGCAGAACTGACAGGATATATATCTCTATATCTACATCCATCTATCTATCTATCTATCTATCTATCTATCTATCTATCTATCTATCTATCTATCTATCATCTATCTATATAATAGAGAGAGAGAGATTTATTACAGAAATTGGCTCACATGACAATGGGGATTGGCAAGTCCAAATTCTGTAGGGCTGGATGCAAAATGGGAATTTTGACAAAGGTGATTCTGCAGTCTGGCTTGTCTGAATACTGTAGGGCAGGCTGTAAGCTGGAAATTTTGACAAAGGTGAAGTTGTATTCCCCAGGAGAAACTGGCTGGCTGAAGAGGCAGAGATTCTTTCTGACTGCTGAAATCCTCAGTTCTGCTTTAAGACCTCTAACTGATTGGGTCAGGAGAGTCCCCTCATTGCTGAAGACAATCTCCTTTGTTGGCAGTAGATGCAATCAGCCCTAGATATGATATATCAGGGGCTAGTGGGGGCTGGGGTGAGGATCTGCCTGTTTCCATGCTGAGGTCTCACACAGCCTTTAGCTTTCCTAGCCAGGGCCAGGCCTTTAGGTGTGCACATGCTGTGTTTACTAATGGGTCTGACATTGTAAAGAAATGAAGAGAAAAGACAATGACTGGGTCTGACATTGCTTGCTACTAGCAGGAGACTAAAGGCATAGGAGTTATTCAGTATATAGAGAAAGATATTCAGCCCTTGAAGGCATGGAGCCTGCTTTTGAATTCTGCCTCTGCAAAGAAAAAACAAATCACCTAAGGAATTTCTCTTAAAAATGCATGCTCCATTACACCCACAATCTAGATCCCTAAATCAGAATCACCTGCAAAGTGTTTAGAACAAGCTCTTTATTTTTCCTCCTCTTCTTCCACAGCTTAAGAACCATTGTCAGAGATATTTTATTGTCTGGATATTTGTTTTAATAAAAAAAATAAATTGTATTGTGTGATTCTGGGATAAATATTTTAATATCTTAAAAAAACATACTGTTAAGAAAGAAAAGGTTAGCTAATGATATTATTCCCTCATGCAACATTTATACTGTGCTACTTATAATGCTAAGCATTGTTTTCAGCCCAAGGAATAAGTAGAGTATCTGATGTCATGGAACTCAGTCTAGTGGCAATGGGATGGCTGAGTTCATATTGTTGTATAGAGACAATACAGAAGTAAAAAAAATAGATGAATGAGATAATAGTAGATACAGAAGTGACTTCAATTAGGGAAAACAGAATGGCCTGAAAATTTTTACTTTGTAATATTAAAATGTTACACACTGATTTAGTTTCCTTGCTAAATCCAATTTTTGGAAATACAGATATTAGGTATGTATAATCAAAATAAGATGTCAGGAAGGTTTCCAGGAAGTAAGTTGATTAGGGCGTTGCATGACTCATTCTCTCCCAGAAAACAGTGAGGGGCAGGCAGAAACTGTCTAGAACAATGGTTCTAGGGCTCCAGAGATCAGGTGGAGTACTAGATAGCACCCAGGAAAGTACAGGATGGCGAGATGGAGAAACAGCAGTGAGAGATTGTAAGTAGCTGCCTTAGCCCCAGCTCTGGCACCTGCCCCTCACTCTCAGGACCAAACATCTTCAGGTTGTTCAGTCCCTATCTGGTAGCCAGTTACAGACTGAGAGGGCTGTGGAAATCCATTTTCCCAAGAATAGGACATGGCATGGTCCAGCACTGTTTCAGCTTTTGGCCACAAAATTTAGACTGCTGGGTTTGGCACTTCCAACATGTCTGGTGAGGTGATGCTATGCCATTGTCTGGAATTGGCAGAGAGCTAAGAATAGCCTGCCTGCTAAAGGCTGAAGGGAATAGGTTGCCAAAGAGTGCCATCTACTGGGAAGGTCAGGAAAGTGCACTGTTGGGAGACAGAATCAAAGGATATTTAGGGTTTTACCTCACCCTCTCCATGGGGCACCATGGAATTGGTATGCACTGACTTACCAATTAGGTAGGATCCTGGCCCTATTTTGCTTGGGTAATACTTTCAAAACGTGTCAAAACAGAGCGTTAACACAAAGTCAATCACAAACAAAATATTAGACAAGAGAGAATGCAACCTTCAGAATAAACTCATCATGATAATCTGATGCCCAGACATCAGGCAACTTTATAAGCCATACTAAGAAACAGGAATTTATGGAAGACTCAGTAGCAAAGTACAAATTTGGAGGCGATACAGAATTTGAAACAACTAATCAAAGATATTGAAGCAAATCTTCCAAATTGACTCAAAGAGATGGTGAAAGGGATAAAGATATTAAGAAGAAACTAGGTGAGCATAAAGAAGAATTTGAAAGCATGGAAAGAAAAATGACAGATCTTATGGAAATGAAAGTCACAATGATGAAATTAAAAACATACTAGAGGGTGGACTGCGGTGGCTTAGCAGGCAGAGTTCATGCCTGCAATGCTGGAGACCTGGGTTTGATTCCTGGTGCCTACCCACGTAAAAAAAAAAAAATATATATATATATATATATATATATATATATATACTAGAGGCATACAACAGCAGATTTGAAAATGCAGAAGAAAAGTTCAATGAGCTAGAAGAAAGAATATCTGAATTTGAACAGACCAAAAAAAAATATATATATATATATGGGGAAAAGAATGAAAAAAAATTGAGTAGGGTCTCATGGAAATGACTAACAATACGAAGTGCACAAACATATGTATTATGAGTGCCCCAAAAGGAGAAAAGAAGAAAAGAGTAAGAAAGAATATTTGAGGTAATGATCATTGAAATTTTGCCTGTTCTTAGAAAAACATAGATATGTCCGAAAGCACAGCATATTCCAAATCAAATAAATCCAAACAGACCTACTCCAGGACACACATTAATCAGAATATCAAATGCCAAAGATACAGAACCTTAAAAGCAACAAGAGAAAAATTCATCACATAAAAAGGAGACCCATTAAGGTTAAGTGCTTATTTCTCATCAGAAACCATGGAGGTGAGAAGGCAATTGCATGATAAATTTAGGATAATGAAAGACAAAAACTGCCAGCCAAGAAACTAAGAAACCTCTGTCTGGAAAAACTGTCCTTCAGGAATGTAGGTGAGTTTAAGATATTCAGAAACTGAGAGAATCCATTAACAAGAGACCTGCCATATGATAAACATGAAAGAGAGTCCTGCAGGCTGAAAGGAAAAGACAGGAGAGAGAGGCTTGGAGGAGAATGTAGAAACGAAGGTTATCCGTAAAGATGAGAAAAAAGGTAAAAAGATGAAAATAGGATATGATATGAAAGCCAAAGTATAAAATGGTTGAAGTGTGTACTGCCATTATGTAAAAACATTGACTGTTAATGGATTAAAATTCCCAATGAAAAAGCACCAACTGGCAGAATGGATATAATATCTACAGGAGACTGACCTCAGATCCAAGGATACAAATTAGTTGAAGGTGAAAGGCTGCAAGAAGATATTCCAAAGAAACCTTACACAAAAACAAAACAAAACAAAAGCTTAGGTAGCTAAAGTAATATCAGACAAAATACCTGTGTTAGTTAGATTCAGTTGTCAACTTGGCCAGGTGAGCATACCTAGTCTTGTTGCTGCAGACATAAGCCAACGGTATGTGAACCTCATCTGTTGCCAATTACATCTGCAGTCAGCTAGGAGGCGTGTCTGCTGCAATGAGTGATGTTTGACTTAATTGGCTAGTGCTTAAATGAGAGATTGCAACGTAGCACTGCTAAGCAGCTTGGCATTCCTCATCTCAGCACTTGCAGCTCAGCCCAGGCCCTTGGAGATGGAGAAAGAAATTACCCTGGGGAAAGTTGTTGGAACCCAGGGGCCTGAAGAGAAGACCAGCAGAGACCATCCTGTGCCTTCCACGTAAGAAAGAACCTCAGTGGAAAGTTAGCTGCCTTTCCTCTGAAGAACCAACAAAATAAATCCCCTTTTATTAAAAGCCAATCCGTCTCTGGTGTGTTGCATTCCGGCAGCTAGCAAACTAGAACAATACCTTTTCAATGTAAATTGTTATAAGAAACAAAGAAAGACATTATGTTTTGTGAGAAAAGCAAACTGCCAAGAAGAAATATCATCATAAATACTTCTGCATCCAATGGGGTTGCTCCAAAATATATCAGGCAGACACTGGCTAAACTGAAGAGAGAAATAGCCATCTCTAGAATAATAGTTGAAGATTTCAGTACACCACTTGCATCAATAGATAGGGCATCAAGAAAGAGGATCAATAAGGAAAAAGATAATTTGAACAACATGATAAATGAACTAGACCTAACAGACATATACAGAATAGTGCACCCCCAAACAGCAGGATATACATTCTTGTCAAGTGCTTATGGATCATTCTCCAGGATAGGCACACATGTTGGGTCACAAAATAGGTCCTAATAAATTTCAAAGATTGAAATTACAGAAAGCTCTTTCTCTGACCATAGTGGAATGAAGCTAGAAGTCAATAACAGGTAGAGGACTGGAAAATTCACAAATTTATTGAGTTTATACAACACACTTTTGAACAATCAGTGGGTCAAAGAAAATGTTGTAAGAGAGAACTAAGTATCTCATGATGGATGAAAATGAAAACACAAAGTATTGGGTTGCATCAAGAGAGGTGCTGATAGGGAAATTTGTTGCCCTAAATGCCTATATTAAAAAGGAAGAATATGCTAATATCAGAGACCTAAATACACAGCAAACTAATCCAAAGTAAGCGAAAAAAAGAAATAACAAAGATTAGAGCAGAAATAAATTATATTAAGAGTAAAAAATAATAATAATAAAGAGAATCAACAAGACCAAAAGTTGGTTTATTGAGAACATCAACAAAATTGACAAACTCTTAGCTAGACTGACAAAGAAAACAGAAAGAAGCTACAAATAAATAAAATCAGAAATAAGAGAGAGGACATTACTATTGACCCCATCAAAATAAACAGGATCATAAGAGGATACTATGAACAACTGTACACCAACAAACTAGACGACTTCGGTAACCATGACAATTTTCTAGTAACACACAAACAAACACTGACTCCACAAGAAACAGAATACCTCAACAAACCAATCACAAGTAAAGATTGAAGCAGTCATTTAAAACCTCACAACAAAGAAAAGTCTAGGATCAGATGACTTCACAGGTGAATTCCGCCAATCATTCCAAGAATAATTAATACCCATCCAGCTCAAAGTCTACCAAAAATTTTAAGGGGAGGAAAGATTACGTTTCTCCTTCTATGAAACCAGCATCACCCTAATACCAAAGCCAGATAAAGATACTACAACAACAGAAAATTATAGACCAGTTTCTCTAATGAATATGGATGCAAAAATCCTTAACAAAATGCTTGCTAATCAAGTCCAGAAGCACATTAAAATATTTAAACACAATGATCGAGTGAGTTTTATCCCAGGTATGCAAGGATGATTCAACACAAGAAAATTAATTAATGGATAATAATAACTGCAATAACAAATCAAAGGGGAAAAGCCACAGAATCAACTTGATTGACTTAGAAAAGGCATTTGATAAAATCCACCATCCATTCTTGATAAAAACACTTTGAAAATTAGGAGTAGAAGGAAACTTCCTTAACATGATAAAGGGTATATATGAAAACACCACAGCAAACATCATACTCAATTGTGAAAGACTGAAAGCTTTCCTGTTAAGATCAGGAACGAGACAAGGATTCCCATTGTTATCACTGTTATTCAACATTGTGTTAGAAGTTCTAGTTAGAGCAATTAGGCAAGAAAAAGAAATAAAGGGCATCTAGATTGGAAAGGAAAAAATAAAACTACCACTATTTGCAGATAATATGACGCTATACCTAGAAAGTCCTGAAAAATCTACAACAAAACTGTTAGAGCAAATAGGTAAGTTTAGCAGAGTGGCAGGATACGAGATTAGCATGCAGTAATCAGTCGTATTTCTATACACCAGTAATGAGCAATCTAAAGAGAAAATCAGCAAAAAAAATTCCATTTACAGTATCAACTAAAAGAACTGAATTCCTAGGAATACACTTAACGAAGAATATAAAGGACCTGTATTCAGAAAACTATAAAACATTGCTAGAAGGAATCCAAGAAGATCTAAATAATTGGAAGGACAATTCATGTTCACGAATTGGAAAACTATCATTAAGATATCAATTCTTCCCAAATTAATTTACAGATTCAATGGGATCCCAATCAAAATTCTAACTGAACTGTCTACTTTGCAGAATTGGAATAGCTAATCATCAAATTTATTTGGAAAGTTAAGGGGCCCTAAATAGCTAAAAACATCTTGAAAAAGAATGAAGCTGGAGGACCCTCACTTCGTAACTTGAAAACGTATTGCAAAGCTATAGTGGTAATACAGCATGGTACTGGCATAAAGATAGACATATTGATCAATGAAATCAAGTTGAATATTCAGAAATAGACCTTCACATCTAGGGTCAATTGCTTTTTTTTTGTATCCTGTATGGAGGGTGACATTTCATTGTTTTTCCATGTGAGCATCCTGTTATTGCAGCACCATTCATTGAATTTTTGTTCCATTGTTTGCTTGCTTGTTTTGGGAAGTCCATGGACCAGAAATTGAACCCAGGTCTCCCACATGGCAGGCAAGAATTCTACCCCTGAACTACCCTTGCATCCGCCAACTGATTTTTGATTAGGCTGCCAAGTCCACTCAACTGGGACAAAGCAGTCTCTTCAAAAATGGTGCTGGGAGAACTAGATATCCATATCCAAAAGAATGAAAAAGGATGCCTATCTCATGCCTTATTTAAAAATTAACTTGGGGGTGCAAAGGTAGTTCAGCAGCAGAATTCTAGCCTGACATGTGGGAGACCTAGGTTCAATTCCCAGCCCATAAACTTCTCAAACAAATAAACAAACCACCAAACAAACAAATGAACCAAACAAACAAATCTTCAACAAATGGTGCTTCAATAAGGGGATACTCACATGGAAAAAGAATGAAATGTGATCTCTGCCATACAGCATACCAAAAAAAAAAACATTAAAAAAATAATCCAAATGACCTAAATACAAAATCCAGAACCGTAATACCCCTAGAAGAAAAGGTAGGGATGCATCTTCAAAATGTTGTGGTAGGAGGTGGTTTCTTAAAGATTACACCAAAGCATGAGCCATGAAAGAAAAAGTATATAAATTGGACTTTGTCTAAACTGAATACTTTTATGTTTCAAAGGAGTTGTCAAGAGGGTAAAAAGGCAGCCTATTCAATAGGAGAAAATATTTGAAAACCACAAATCTGATAAGGGTTTAATATCTAGGATATATAAAGAGATCCTACAACTCAACATTAAAAAGTCAAACAATCCAATTAAAAAATGGGCAAAAGACTTGAATAGATGTTTTACAAAGAGGATTTACAAATGGCTAAAAAGCATGTGGAAAGATGTTCAACATCATGAGCTGTTAGGGAAATGCAAATTAAAACTAGGAGATGAGATTTCACACTAATTAGTATGGCCGATGTTAAAAAAAAAAAAGTAGCAAACTTCAAGTGGAGGGGGTATGGAGAAATAGGAACATTTATTCACTGTTGGTGGGAATGGAGAATGGTAGAGTTACTGTGGAATATAGTTTTGTTGTTCCTCTGGAAGCTAAATATAGAACTGTCGTATGATCAGGAAATTCCACTATTAGATATATAATCAAAGAACTGAAGTTAGGAACGCAGACAGACGTTTTCACACTGATGTTCATGACAGCATTATTCACTATCGCCAAAAGATGAAACTACCCAAGTGTCCATCACTTGATGAATGGATAAGCGAAATGTAGTGTGTGTGTGTAGCTTATATATATATATATATATGTATATTATGAAATATAGCTTTTATATATATATATATATATATATATATATATATAAGCTAGAGTATTAGTCAGCTGTAAGAAGAAATAAAATCTTGATTTATGTGCCAACATGAGTGAACCTTGAGGACATTATGTTCAGTGAAGAAAGTCAGACACAAAGGATAAATGTTGTATGAGCTCACTAATATGAACTAACTATAATGAGCAAACTCTTGGTGTTAATATCTAGAATATACATCACCAGAAGATAGAAATGAGGGCAGAGAATGAGGAAGTGATGCTTAATTTGTGCAGAATTTGTAATAAGGTTAATTATGAATGTTTGGAAATGGATGGAAATAATAGCACTTTATAGTGAGTGTATTGCACAGTGATGATATGTGGATGTGACTGACTGAAAGAGAAAGTTTAGGGTCATGCGTGTGACTAGAAGGAAAGCTAGAGGATGAAACATGGGAAGGCATAACATAGTTAACCCTTGAGTGGATGATGAGTTTCTTTAATAGCAAAAATATAAGAATGTTCTTCCCTAATTAGAACAAATGTATGACACTTACAAGTTGTAAATAATAGGGTGGTATATGGGTAAAAATAACACCTAAACCAAAGTGAATAGTAATATGTGGATATTCTTTCATCAATTGCAAAATAAAAAATATATATATGCAAATTGAAATAAACCAGACACAAGTACTAAATATTGTTTGACTTCATTTATATAAACTGTAATATAAATAATTTTATAGAGATGAAAAAAAGTGTTTGCTCTGAAAGAAATTTTTAGTGGTTATGTAGGGCTAGCAAAGGATCACAGGATTGAGAGGAGACTGGTAAGGCATATAGGTTTTTCTTTTTGGAGTAATAAAAATGTTCTAAAATTGATTGTGATGATGAATGCACAACTCTGTGAATATACTAAAAGCCATTGATTTCATACTTTGGATGGATTGTATGGTATGTGACTATATCTCAATAAATGGATACCTTTAAAAATATAAAAATCAATTCCAATTGCTTGGTACCTAAGGGCTGGGATATCATATGGTCATTCATACAATGTTTGTAAATCCTGAATCTAACATCAGTTCATGAAAGTAGAGTACACAATAAAGTATATGTGGGAAGAAGACAGGGCAGGGGTTGAAATATTTCTTTTTTTTATAGAAATAGAAATATTTCTATATTTCTTTTTTTCTGTTATAGACAGCAGAGATTTCCCTTTCACTCAATTTATGAAAATGTATAACATTGATGGTTCCCACCATATTCATATATAGTTTTGTTCTATTTTTAAGTAAAGATTCACTCATTTTAAAAAATGATCTTAATAAGACTAGCTTCTTAAGTGACATATTACTTTCTAATGTTCAGTTGTTTATTCACTAAAATTGTTGATTAGATGTTGGTATGGGATAAACGAAGATAAATGGTACAAGATTTCTGTTTTCGGTGAACTTATAAACAGTTAAGACTATTCAGAAATCTTTGGTGCAAGGAAGAATATGTCTGTGGCTTAAAAGGGGTATAAATAGAATGCAATGAGAAGTCAAAATTGGTAGAGCTCATTTCCTTTAGGAAGACCCAAAGAAGGTAACACAAGGGGGAGGAAACTGAGCAGGAAGTTAAAAGTAGGGGTGTTTCACTGGGTAGAGATAGCAATGAAGTCTGTCCAGTTAGAAAATGTAAATTAGTATAAATATGCAGTTGGCAAGATTTAAGTCTATGCTGAACAAATACATACTATCCCACAGTTACTGAAGCAATCAAGGAATAGTGGAAAAAACTTGGAAAGATTACCTGATGCAATGGGAGACCTCAGGAAAATCACCAAGTGGAGCTTAAGACCCTCCATGTAATGGTTTTTCTTTCTTATGGGATACATGTAGGATTTTAAAATTCTAATTTTTATCTGTTGCTTATAAGCAAGTTTTGCCAAGATATTTGAGCCTCTTCTTAATGGCACCCTGCACATCTGTAAAAAGACAATAGAACAAATGTTAACTGTAAATTTTCCATTAATAGTACCTCTTGGTTTAAAACAATGCTGCTTTAAAAGTTATGTTTCTGAAAGAGGCCTTACATAAGAGTTTGATCTGGATGCTGTGTTGGGACCACTTTCTCTGCCATCAGGAAAGTAATGAAAGAACTGGAGCACATTATCTCTAAGCTGCCATGCTCACCTAGTCTGGAATATAAAGCAAAGGCAACCCTTGCTCATTTCCTCATTGCAGAGAGGGCAGCTCCAACTCAGGGTCCAGATTCACACAGTGGAAGAACCCCAACATGGGACAGTAAGTAGGAAGTGTGTGGTGAAATTTTACTCATTGCTGAGTACCACATTTAGGAAGGAATAAGTAGAGAGTGAAACCCATCTCTATCTCTTTGTGTCTTGTAATTTCCACTTTGATGTAATAAACAATGGAAGTACCTGTGGCCAAGGCAGTCCCTAAAAGGGTTGGGGAGAGATTTTAGCAGATTTAAATGTAGACTAAGGAGTTTGGAGTTTGGTTTAATAGATAAAAGGACTGAGGAATTGGCGTTTTTTGTTCATGTTGTTGTTGTTTTAATTACAAGAATGACTTGCTCAGTGTTTTTGTATTGACGCGATTTATTTGATGTTTATGTGAAAAATAGCTTTGGAGGAGAAGGCCCTTTTGGGTTCTATGTCTGGGTAAACATAATATTTTCCACCTATGATATAAAGGAAAAACAGTTTTCTGATGTACTTTAGAACTTTCAAAGAAAATTTATGTGTGTGTATATATATATATATAGATATAGATAGATAGATAGATAGATAATTTGTCTTTTAATAAGATTTTTTCACATACATATTACAAGATCTTGAGTAGATTTAAATGTATTTTTCTGGCAAGGTCATCATAAGTTAAATAGGGGTATTTTCACAATATCAGTATTACTAAGAGAATTTCAACCTTATATACCACACTGGAATTTATAATGTGTGTGTATACTAAAGGAAATTGCAATATAGGATGGATTCATAATGATACTACCATCAAGTTTTATGGATCAGTGGAGATTACTAGACTTTCTGGAACCATGCTGTTCTTCCAAAGGCCTTAGGTGTAATATGAATATATTATTTCCTTTTGCTAACCACAAGACTCTAGGCAGTGGATGACTGACATCGCCAGCTTTCTCTGTTTTCAGGGTGGAGAGGAATCATACAAGCTTACCTTGTCCTTAAATGTGTTTATTTCTTAATGAAAAAATGATGAGATTGTATTACAACAGCATGATAAATGAGTTTACCTATCAGCGTTCAGCTGAGACCATACACCAAATGAACTGCAATAGTGGTTCTCAATGAGGCGAGTAATCAGAATTACTGGGGAGTTTCAAAAAAAAAAATTCCTGGAGTAGGACCTTCAAAAATTCTGTTCCTTTAGTTCTGGTTAGAGCTTATAATCTATATTTTTTGAATAAGGTGAGATTTGAGAACTACTCCTGTGTGAGGTCTTGTGGATGATAAAGCACAGATGATAGCACTTTCCCTTTCATTCTGCTTTCTAGTTTCACCCTAGGAGCTCATGAAAAGCTAAGTGATGCTTAGAGAGTAAGTGATTGACGAGTGCAAATTAGTGTAAGCCAAAAAGGAATATAAATTAGGGGAGTAAACCAAGTACTGTTGCCTCTCCAATAGCATATGAACTCTTTGTCAGAAACTATATTCAGTTTCTTTTGAATTTTTCCTCTTAAAGCCCTGATATGGTTGTATTGCTACACATTAAATACATCACAATTGGCTGTAAACTAATAAGCACTTATTGTTTGCTTACCTTCTTCCAGATACAGAATTTTATGTAACTGCAGACTCACACTACGTTGATTTATTCTGAGGTACTGACTGGAAATCAAATATGATTCTAGAACAATTAAAAGTTAATTTATCCATCACTGTAAATTAGAATATGGTAGTTTTTTAATGTGTTAATGCTGACTGCTTCTCCTAATCACTTTTAAACATCACCTATATATATAATTAAATATTATTTACATATATGTGTGTATATTATCCCAATAGTAATGAAAAATGTTGCAGTATTTAAATAGTTACAGAAATCTGATTACAGTGATAAGCTTAAGAGAGAATTATGGCTGTCTATAGACTGTATGGGACTTGGCAATCCTTGTATTTTCCTTTTTCCGTTGTTATCAGGAGGCTCAAAGATGAATCTAATATTCAATCTCTTCCTTTTAGCAAACCTAATTCATATATGCCTATTAATATGAGGAATCTCAAATCATTTTTGGTGGCAAATCAAGCACATTATAAAAATAAATGAATTAATCAATGAACAAATAAGTATAAATAAATTGAATCAGGTATATGTTTATTTCTAAAATCTATATTTTCTCTTTGTTGTCAACTTTAGATTTAATGGAGAAATATATGCCTAAAAGGAGAACTAAGACTTTAGGACCAAAATCAAGTGTTTAGTCTTAATTTAGGCATTATTCTTTCTTAATTCATGAATACATGAAGTGATATACAAAGTACACCTAAGACCAAGTATAGTAAAATAAATATATATTTTTGGATTTGGTTTATAAAATAAAATTCATATTGTCATTACAAGCATGTACTAGGAGGGAAAAAATTAAATAGGGTATAAAAACTGTTCTCTTTATAGTAAAATTATTTCTTTTTTTATTTGTTGCAATACATGAATTGGGAGAAATTTATACATTAGTTTGCAGTATATGTTACTTTATAAATAATAACGAAGCACATATCAGTCATCAAATCTAGTCATATTTATGGTTTTATCTCTTTTTCCCTTTTAAAATACTCAATTTTTTTCAACACCTACTATTTATATAAGGATCTCTGTCCATTATCCACTTTTAGGGAGTTTATTCATCACTGAGGACAGTGGAATCCATAAAGGATATCTTGGAAAATGTGTTTTAGGGTCTGGAAGAGGGGTTGTAATTCTGTCTTTGCCATTTGCTTATGGGCTGGGAGGAAGTGATCAATTTACTTAACCTTTCTTGAGTTTCATTTTCCTCATTTATAAACTAATGTTTTATATGTATCTCATAGGGTTTATATATAAATTCATGACTTATAGTATGCAAGGCCTCTGCTCAAGAAAGCCACTCAATAAATTATAGCTATTATGGCTAAAGAGGATAAAAATAAATTCTAATGAACATTCAAATAAGAATATACCTCATTCCAAATTATGGGGAAAGTGAAAGGCACCTGCATATTATATCTATATTATATAAAACATATCAGATATTTTAAAAGTTATAGTCATTCTTGCTACCAAAGCTCAATGAGGATCCAGAGAAAAAAGTACAGGAGATTTGTGGTTCCATGAAACTGAAGGTTTCACTCTAGCAATGGATTTCAATCAAGTTAAAGCCCATTAAGTAAATGAGGTACCCCAGTGACATTTTTGTACTCAATAGTGTAAAAAAATGACCAAAGTGAAATTTATTCTTTTGCATATCAATATATTATTAACAGTGTAGAATTCTTATAGTAATATGTTGTGGTAATATTCTTATAATATCAAACATATTTAACCCCGATACTGAGGATTCAAAATTGGGTAACCATCATCACTGTTAAGAAGGAGAAATAAAGGCAATGAATAGGAGACATACTAATGAAGAAAGAAAGTAGAAAATTAGATTTTTCATCTATTGCTATGAAGGGAAGTATTTTGTGAAGGTTTATTTGGAAATAAAGGGTCCAATATTTAAGGTTTTACATACATATATGAGAACTTGATAAAAACAATGGCAATACAGAATACAACATACATTTGAAATGAAGACATATCCTAAAATTTTAGGGAAGAGAGTGAATTCTAATACTATAATTCTTTATTATAGAATTACTTTAAGCGTAGTCACTTTTCTTTATGGCACTTTAATGCTGTGTTTAAAATTTATTATTACAACTTTATGCTGAAAGCAAATATTTGTTTTATGGATGAATCAGGAATATTTAATGAAAATATTTATATATCCTGTCTGCTCTGTATCTTTTATCATAATTAAGTAATTTGACCTTATTTTTCTTTAAATGACATTAGCTTTGGTTATAATAATTTTAGCACAAATGAATTAGATAAAAATAACCCCAAGTCCAGTGACATATTCTATCATTGCATTTTGGTATTCACTAGTTTGTAATGTTAACATTACATTTGTCACTGCTAACATTTGCAGTTTCTTTTTCTGCCTGTTGCACTCAGGACTTTAAATATACTTTAAGAATAATTATACTTTAAATTTTTTCACTTTTTATTTATTGGAGTTTTAATAGCAAAAATAATATTTATATATATCTCGCCTTTACACAAAGCCTTTTAATATATAATCTCATTTACTTCTCACTGCCACTCTGTGATATGTCAAGGGATTACTTTCACAGTGTTTTAGCTGATAAAATTGAGACTCTGTGAGGATAAATTACTTGCTTAAAGTTGTATTACTAATAATTAGCAAAGTTGAGACTTGGGGTCACTGTTCGAAGTGGTTTGTGCATAGCAAAGGTTACACAATCAGATGCCTGCAGTGGTCCAGGAGTGAATGTAAATAGGTGAAGCAGACTGGGACTGAGATGTCAGGGGGTGAGATCATAAACTGGAAAATGCATGCCTTGTCTGAAGAGAGCAGCATTTGGGGTGGAATGTGTGCCTTTTTTAACAACCTTGGGTTCAGGATTTTCATAGCTTTTGATTTTTTAAGAGAAGCTCAAAGTCCAAATTTGTTGTGAAATAGCTTTGTTTAAATGTGGGTAGCAAATTCACAAGTGGAAAAATAAAGTAAAAGGTCTACCACACTTCTACTGCCAACCGATTTTTGACAAGGGTGTCAAGTGCATTCAGTGGGGGAAATTATATAGTCTCTTCAAAAAGTAGTGCTGCAAAAATTGATATCCACATACCAAAGAATGAAGTTGGATCCCTATCTCACGCCACATACAGAAATTAACTCAAAATGCACCAAAAGTATGAACAGAAAAAGAAATGCTAGAATTCATCAAAATTAAAAATGTTTGTGCATCAACGGATATTTTCAAGAAAGTGAAAAACAACCTATGGAATGGGAGACAATTTTTGCAAACCATATCTGATAAGGGCTTAATATCCAGAATCTAGAATATATAAAGAGTTTTACAATGCAACAGCCAAAAAGACAATCCTCCCAATTTAATCCTACCCAATTAAAAAAGTGGGCGAATAACTTGAACAGCATTTTTTTTTCTAAAAATGAAGGTATACAAATAGGCATTAAGCACATACAAAGGTGCTCAACATCATTAGCCATAAGGACACTCGATATCATTAGCCATTCGGGAAATACACATCGAAAGAGCCTTGAGATACTACCACAAGGAAGGTTATTATTTTTAAAAATTCCAAAATAACAAATGTAGGAGAAAATGCAAGGAAATTGGAATAGTACATTGTTTGTGGAAAAATAAAATGGTGTGGCCACTGTGGAAAACAATATGATGGTTTCTCAAATATATTAAATGTAGAATTACTATATGGCCTGGCAATTCCATTCTTAGATATATACCCAGAGAAAGTGAAAACATTGACTCAAACAAATACTGGTACACCTATGCTCATAGTATTATTTACAATAGCCAAAAGGGAAAACAACCCAATGCCCATCAACAAATGAATGGATACGCAAGATATGGTGCATGCATACAATGGAATGTTATTTGCTTGTAAGAAGTAATGAAATTTTGAGATGTTTCAATGTGTGTGAAGCTTCACAATATTATATTCAATGAAATAGGACAAATATTTTGTGTTGTCACTTATATGAGATATCTAGAAATAGCAAATTTGCAGAGACAGAAAGTAGATTAGAGTTTAGCAATGTTTTGGGGTAAAGAAAGGAAAGACTTTTCATTTGATGGGTAGAGAATGTTTGTAAAAGAAAACAAAAACAAATAAGCTGAGGTGGAGGGAAACTTTCAATGCATCCTTAATTCTGAAGCATAGTGTTTGGAGGAACTGGACTATTCACATACATAGAATGAGATAGCAAAATCCCTGCCCTAAATTCCATTATCCAGAATTGATGAAACCCCTAGCATTTATGGTCTAAGGAGGCATTTGGTGAAGAGCTTTGTTTTGATCAACCCAAATTTATTGCATGGCAACCCATACCCGGTATTATGATAGGAAGAAGAATGTTATACAGTGTTTTTGCTCAAGCCTCAGGCCAAACCATTCTAGCAATTAAGATAGCCCTATAAACAGGAGATGTTGGAAGCAAAATGGAAAGCCTCATAGTGGAGGTGACATCTGCAGTTACATGTTTCATATGTAAAAACATAGCCCTTTTCCGCAAATGTTAAGGGGTGCTATGCGGCGTGTATATGCACACGCATGAGTAAACAGAAGTCTGCTATACACATCTGTTTCATGGTTCCATACTGTTTCATGTAGATAACACTAAAAGGAAAAAAATGTTATCTTCTTTAAAAAATTGGTTTCTAATGTAGTATGACTTTGTGTCTGGGCACTTAGAATCAAACTAGATTGAACATTTTATATTTAATCACAATTTGGATTTTCTGAATCTATGTAATTTTTAACCGTACTTTTAATACTTTTTTATTGTTTGAATGCCATAAAATGCCTCACACATATACATTTATCCAAGATACATTTATTCTTTGAAAATGTGAAAGTGTAAATATGTAATATATTAATAATTAAAATTGTATACATTTATCTCTTGCATATTTGTAACTGTAGAGCTAAGACACATGTGTATGCATGTGTTTCTGCGTCTAGTATATGTATGTGTGTACATATATACATATATCAGCTTTATTTTAATGTATATATTTAAAGAGAGACATTCCAGTAATAATAACTTGGTGTCACTGATTACGTTTCTCTTTTTTGTCCATCTGTCAGGAAGTTCAAAACTTTAGTCCCTTTTTGCCAATTATATTTATACATGTCTTTTCATTATACACTGATGCTTACCTGACATATAGAACAAATTTTCATAGTTTCTGATTACTCTGAGTTTGAGTTTCAGTTCTTTGAGAAGTTATATATATTTTATTGTGAGCATCATTGGATTTTTATTGGAAATAGCCTGTACGAAGAAAGACGGTATGCATAGCAGAGAAAAATAAATACATTCTCTCTTGCTCTCTCTCATACACATAATACACAAATGGTTGGGTGGATCATAAACCAGATGGCTTTCCTCAATTGCAGTACACATGGGTGTTCGCATGGGAGATAAAGGAGAGACTTATGATATCTATTACTCTTGTTGCTTTTGATCATAAATAGTACATTGTTTTAGACTGACTGTCAGGATTTTTTTATTCCTAAATCTTGTTATATACAACCAAGTATTTCTTGTACATGTACTGAGGATAAGAGAGTTGTGTTATAAAGAATAAAGATAAAGGAAAATTTATAAATCTACTGTGATAGAGCTGATTATGTTAAAAACAGCAAGTCAATAATAATAGCTTTGATACTGAAGAATTTCAAACTATTTTTTTCCTCCATCCTGTTCAATGAACTGAAGCTTATGATGGTGATGGAATGTAGTCCAGAAATTGGGAAGGGGGATATAACATTAACCAAACGTACCTTTTATTGGTAAAAACCTGCTTGGGTGTATATGCTGTCTTTTTAAAAATTTGCTTATGTATAAAATACTGTTTCTCAAATAATATTCCTCATTATGCACGATGAAAAAGATGGTCACATATATGTGCAAAACACTGTAGACCCTTTTCTTTTCCTGGAAATTCACAGCTTAGATAAGCATGTTAAAGCCTCTTAGTCTGCCCATCTTCAAGAAGCTGTTACATTTAACCCCGTTTTTCCCCACATTATTTGACCACTGGTGCCTTTTTTCCTAGTAGCTGTGTTAACATCTTTTAAAACTAGTATTCAAGAGTACCATTATGTAAAAATTAGCTCTGAATATGTGGCACTTCTCTTGAGAAGCTCCTCTCCTTTTCAGTACTATTGTAACAGCAAATGGAGTACGCATGGTTGTAATTACCCACTATTGCTGAAAATTGGATGCTGCAGAAAACTTAGGCAGCCAGAATCACAGTTGTATGAATAGGAAATTAACAATGCAAAGATTGGGAGGTAAATATAGGTAGATATAAATAAATGCCTTAAAATGCTATAGGCTTCGATGCAGCTTTGTTTTCCTCTTCTGGTATCTTCATTGATTGTTTTATATTGCCTTATAAAAGTCACTCCACATGAAAGTACTTTATTGGTTTAGTGTAATTCTGTGTGTGTGTGTGTGTGTGTGTGTGTGTGTTGCTACTTTTGGTCCCATTCACTTTCATCCTGACCAGAGCTGATCAAATCCGTTAATAAAATCTTTGCTGTTCCCTCCCTCCCTTAGGGAAAGCAGAACAAAGCACTGCTGCTCATGTAATTTTTGTTGGTGTGTCGTATATATTCTACCTATTTTATCATTATAGAATTGTGCTGCCATTTAGAACAAGATTTAAGAACTTATTGTTCATGGAATTTGATGATATGTCCATGTGGTGATCTCTGAACTGAAAATTCTCTGTTCCATTGTTACCAATGCTTATAATTAAGCTCCTTGGTAACCAGCACAGGAATTGCTGCTTAATATCTATTTTAACTCCACTTAGACTGTTGGCCTTCAGGAAGTTAATAATTTAGGGGACAACTCAGTTGATTATGAAATCTATCTAAGGGACAAAATAAACCATTGGATGCAACCTGTAGTAAAGTCAGTAAGGTATATGGACAAACAATGACAAGAAAAGAGCGTTGAAAAAGACAAAACAAAAAAGAAAAAAGTGTTTAAAATATTTTTGGCATCTTATACTAATAGTGCTTTACATTTGTATAGCATTCTTTAAAGCCTGGTTGCATAAGTGCTTTCTTTTGCTACTTTAAATTAAAGCAATAAATTAGACCTTATTACTCCCATCGTTTGAGAGGGAAAATCTAGGATGCTGATATGTTAATTGACTTGCCAATTATCAGTGGTTAATAAAGGGACAGAGCTCAGATTGAAACATCTTTTCTAACCTCTTGTTTGTGCTTTTTCTAAAGTATGGCTTTCATGTCCTTTGAGTCATATGTAAAGAGCACATTATGTTTTCTTATCTCTGACTTCTTGAAGTTTTGAATGAGTGGCTTTCATCCATTTCTTTATTTTAAAATATAATTTTAGTCTAAAGTTATTAATTTAAATATAAAGCATATATATGGAGAAGTAAACACATCATTTATTTACAACTCAGTGAAATTTCACAAAATAAGCACAATGATGTAAATCAGCACCCAAAGCAAGAAACAGCAGCCCTGAAGCCCCTCTTATCCAGGTCACTAGTCTTTCCTTCCTCAAAGTATCCTAACTTCTAACATCATATATTACTTTCGCCTGTTTTTGAGCTTTATAGAAATAGAATTATATGTGAAATCTTGTTTCTGGTCTAATGTGTTCACACTATTTCATCCCTGTTGATATGGTTAGCAAGTCTAGAAGCCTCCAATAGAGAAAGACATCTGATTTATGTAAAAGGTGACATTACAGAACAGTACAGAATGTGTGGATTTTTCAATGAGTGGTGCTGTGTCAATGGGATATCCATTAAAAAATAAATTGATTTCTGTACTATGCACAAAGTTAATTCCAGATAGGTTGCAGATCTAAATGTAAATGGTAAAACATAGGATCACTGTGTGGATCTGAGTTATCTGCAAAGCAGATGCCAAAATGAAATCAGAAACAAAAGTGATTTATTAAGGTAGACAACTTTGAGGGAAGATGGGAAGGAGTCAGCGATGTGAGAATAGCTATCAGACAATAGCTCTTACAAACAGGGAAGGAAAGGAAGTTGGGTGAGAAAGTCTTGGACTGCAGAGAAGTTCTAAGAAAGTTCTGAAACGTTGATGGAGTCCCCCAGGAAACCTGCCCATTAGAGGAATCTCAGGCTTCCTAGGAGCACACCTGCCTTAGGATCCCTGCCGCACTCAGTAATTGGCTGGGAGCAGACTGTGGGGAGCATGGCCTCTCTGAATATGGAGATAGATTTCAGAGTGAAACAGTGGGGCCATCAGCTAATTACACTCCCCAGAACTGGAGATCTGTCACTACAATGCCATAAGAGGAGATGCTTCCCAGAGAGCCTAAAATGAAAGGAAAAAAAAGGTAAATTATACTACATTAAATTAAGACTTCCTATAAATCAAAAGACACCATTAAGAGAGTGAGAAGGCAAACTACAGAATGAGAGGATCTACTTACAATATATATATTTCACAAAGAATGCATATGTAGCAAATATAAAGGATTTAAAATACAAAAAAAAAATAATTACCCAAATGAAAAATTGGCAATTTACAGGCAGTTTACAGAGGGAATATCTGAATAGTTGGAAATCATTTGAAAAATCATTTGAAAAAGTGTTCATTCCCATTAGTTTTCAAGGGAATGCAAATAAAGTAACAATATAATATTATTACATAATTACAGCAATGAATACATTTAAAAGACTGAAAATAAAAATGTTGCCATGGGTATAGAACAACAGGAAATCTCAAACGCTGCTGAAGAAACATAAACTAATAAAACCAGCTGAACATATACACATTTGCCCTAAAATATATGGGGATGAATGTTGACAGCAGTTTTTGCAATAGCTCCCACTGTGAACATCTCAAATGCCCATCCACAGTAGAAAGGATAAATTGGTACATTCAGGCAATAGAATGCTATATGTAATAAAAGTAAACAATTACTGTGAACAATTACTTCCTTCATTTTTTATTTTTATTATCATCTTTGAGCAATTGTCCCATTTTCATGGTGAGTGTGTGTGTGTGTGTGTGTGTGTGTGTGTGTGTGTGTTTGGTTAGTTGGTTTGTATTTAATCAGTTGAGCAGTCATTAGGGTGGAATAAAATACAAGGATTTTTGTCCTCAGGAATTTACAATTTAGTAGGAGAGAAAAACATGTAAAGGAAGTATTTTCATTCCAGGTACAATGTGTTAAGTGCTGAGAGAGCTAAAACTATTGCTGTCTGACTTCAGCACAGGGAAATAATTTTCTTAGTGGGGGTACTAGGCAAGGCCTCGGAGGGGAGGTAGCATTGGAGCTGGTTCTTGAATTAATAGTGACATTTATATTGCATGGATAGGAACAGAGTGGCTAGAGTTTAGGGAAGTGTTCATTAAAAGGCTTGACAATTATTTCATAACCGGGACTTTAACATCATTAGTTAAACCCTCAATAACTTCTGTAAATTGAAGTATTAATATTGAGTGAGTATTGATTTATAACTTTAAAGTCTATGAACAAATTCATGTTTTATTCTTCCTTCCCACTTCTTTAACCTAATCGCATTGATGTCTCAGAGTTCTGAGATTCTGTGAGTTTGAGAAATATGTTGAACACACTCTCATATTTCCTTCGCGTTTATCCCCAAAACAGCAAATGCAGTTTATCTCAGGATTTATTTTATCCAGCCTTCCTCTCCAGTGGTATCATAATATATAGTAATGAGATAGTTTATTTTTGTGTGCTACATATGTGGTTTACATAATTTATGACCTTGGCTAAATTAATCTTGGCATGCAGAAGAGGAGAAAGGGTTCAATCCTTTCGTCTGCATTATACTTGCCATGGTTTTGGTAAATGATAAAACTCTTTGAAGGTCTTGGTGTGTCTCACAGTTTCTATAAAATTTTTAAGGTGTGCATGGATGCTCAATAAATATTATGAGTTTGAAAATATCACTAGCAGACATAAACATTTATAAAGAATATTTAACTTTTCAAAGCTGTTTGTTATTTCATGGTTTGTTTAATAAAGATTAATCAGTATTTTACTAATAAGATCAATAGCAATGCTGAAATTAATTAAGAATCTTAGTGTCTAATAGTGAATTAGAAAGGGCACACGTGAGCCTACTAGAAAGTCTTCTGTTTCTCAAGTACTTTAATAATTTCTAAGAAATATGTAGCAGAAACCTGCCAGCTATATGAGATCTGGCAAAAAAAAAAAAAATAGAAATGATCTTGATATATTTGTGGCCTGTGAGAAATATGTATCTAAAGAAAAGTTGCCCTTCATGAGACTTAAATAGGGAAGCTGATCCTAAGTTCCACTCTTATTCTTGTGGCTCATATCTTTTTTGGGGATTTCTCACTTTTGAATTTATTCCAGAACCAATTTATGAGCTTTGTAATAATGTTATCTCTTATTTTATGATTTTATCTTCATTTTATTTTTCACCAAAACTGATATAGCATTGAATGAGACTGCATGCATACTATTGTTTAATTCAAATTGATGAAATTTAAAAATGATCATATGCCACCATTCTCTGCAAAGGTATTTTAAAATAATCATTGCTGGTTTCAATTGAAATTGAGATCTAGTTCAGACCCTACTATATGGATGGGAAAGATACATAGGGAAAAAATAGGGAAAGAACTATATGCCTTAATCTTTAAATGGTAGAGACGATAGTAGATTTCTTTCTTTCTTTTTTTTTTTTTTTTCTGTACCCAGCATACCCTGGGATGTATCTGGGTATTATATTAAACTATACAGAATTACATGCCCTCATTCCCATTCTGGTCTCCACGTGTTTAGATGAGCTCTCCAGGTAGGCTGATTTAGATTGTGTGTTGCAAAAAGTTTAGATTTTGGACAAAATAAACAGACTTACTTTTTTGCTTTACCAGATCCCAGCTTATTGACAATCAAAGAGTAAATATGCTAGTTATCCTCTGCCTCTACAGATCTGTTTGCCTCCTCTCTGCCCAGCTTTTGTCCTAGAAGGTTGAACTCATGAACTTCATCATCCAAGTTCAATAGGCTTCTAACTCTCATTGGTTCAGCCAATGGGCAGCACAGGCAAGCATTTGGAGGGCAGAGGGAGCTCCATGGAACCACGGTTTGGTGGGTGAAGACAAACCCATTTTACTCATGGCCGCATCTCCATGTCCCTGTTCCCACAGCCTCTCTTCCCACCAAAACTCTTCCATCCTCGCCCTTCTGACACCAAAGGGCTTCCTATTATTAGTCCCTGTGTGCTTCACTGTTGGTCTTTTAACCCTCACCTCACTTCTCTTTGAATGTATAGGTTGTTTATTTCTGGGATCCTACCTGAAACAGTTGATATTCAGTGCCAATTCTTTGAGCACAATTTTTAAATGACTGTAAGAACCTAAATACAGAGAATCCAAGAAACACTTTCACTTCAAAACAAACAGATTTAGATACTTGAGTGCATGCCATGCAGTGTTGGCCATTAGGACTTGGATATGTAGCTTCATATTCGTTTAAATCTTACAATCACAAATACAGGTTAATAAGAAAATATGTTTTTGTTATTTTCAAAAATGTTAATGAAAGGAAAATTTATTAAACCAATTACATTTTTTAATTTAGTTAAGTTAGTTAGCTGTCTCAATTTCTTCAATGTTTTCACTATTCTTTATGGCTGACAAAAAGTTTTCGCTGAACAAGTTAACCTTATTCAGTGTTAACATATGCATTTGAGCTTTATTTATTTATTTTTTTTTGCAGATGTTTTCTGATTGGTCTCCTTTACTTTGGAAAGCCATTATTTGTATTCATTAGCTATAGAAAATTAAATCACCAAGTATAAAGTGGTTGTTAAAATAATACTTGCTAAAAGCTATTAGGGTGATGTTAAGACTTATATTTGAAAGATCTTGATTCTGTTTTTAAAATAATAACAGAGGGTGGGTAATGGTGGCTCAGTGGCAGAATTCTCGCCTGCCATGCTGAAGACCCGGGTTTGACTCCCAGAGCCTGTCTATGCCAAAAAATGAAAATCAAAATAGAAATAATGATAATAATAATAATAACAGAATGCTGCATCTCTGAGGATGTGAAAGGATGACTTATCAAAAATAGCAAATGTAATTAAAAAGTTAATTATTAGATATTTCTTATTCTTTCTGCCTTTATTCTGAGAAATTTTTCTAGAAGTAAGTCATCTCCCCCTGAACGGTTCTATTTAAGAGAAAATATATTGCCCTGTTGAAATAAATAAGGGAAATATAATCTTTGTCTTATTACTAAAGCTAATAAGGTACATTCGTTCTAGAGCAAGGACAATAATATGCTGTGTTAAATAAAAAGCCACTGACCCAGAGACCCTTTTATAAATATAATTAGTTTATCATAAAAGGAACATTATGTTTGAGCCTGCAGTTTCTTTCAAGATTATTAATAAGAAACCATTATTTAGAACTGTCAGAAAAATCAATAAAGAAACACTTATGCATAGAGTAAAAATAGTGTACCATTATTGATGGTTATTTAATAGGGAAAATTGTAGCCACTACATGTGTAGAGGACTCACTCTCAATTAAGCATGCATAAATTAAAGGATTCAGCTTCATTAAGGTTTTTGGCAACTAAATTTTTCATTTGTTTGTGGTTAGAACATACCTCATAATTATTTTCTGAAGAAAAACTAGGTTTCGTCCATAGTTATTTCCTAATATGGTATCAATACAAGATGGATTTTGGTAAACAGTTTTTAATGTCACCCCTAGAGTCCACTGAGTTTTCAACAATACCATAGAATATTATAGTCTATCCTTGGAAGCTATTATATTTCAACTCATATATCCCCAACTTTTGTGTATAGAATTGATCTGTATAATTAATTTGGAAGAAAATTGTTTGAAAGCAGTGCAATGTATTAATTCCAATAGGTTATTGGTGTTTGTTTAAACTAGTTTCTTCTGTAACACACCTGAGGAATAGAACTTCCAGTAAGTAATTCTTTACTATAGACATCTGCAACCAGGAGCAAACTCATCTAGATAGGACATCTGTAAATGTTGGGGGTGGGGGGATATGTGGTCCCTTCAAGTGTCCCTGATGTTTCTTAGTGATATTTGAAGTTCTCCCTCTGGTTGAGGAGGTAGAGCGATTAGGACATAGAGATGAAGAGGACATAGGCCACACTCAACCTCACAGAAAGTCTCAGTTGTTTCCTTAACTCTGATGTGGGGATAAAAATAGTACAAAATTTGACAGCTATTTGAGGGTCAAAGAAGTTAATGTATCTAAAGCCTTCTATATAGTAAGCACTCAATATATTTACAATGATCATTGTTATTTCATAGTTAATATTATTCTAAACTTTAGCTCAAATCAAACTGTGCTCTTTTAGAAACATTTTAACTGAGCTGTATGGTCTTATTATCTCAGCTTGAAATGAAGAGTATAAGCAGTATGAAATTTGCTTCTGTACTTATTATAAAAAGTTATTAAGAATGTCATCAAAATCATAGCGTCTCCTCTATGAGGACTCATAGGAGAAACTTTGAACAACTTCATTATAAACTTGCTTTCCTAATTAATCTTGCAACGTAATTTAACCTTTTCTGGCTGACTCATGGTCATTAGCAATATTAATTATATTACTGAGGTGTGGTTGTTGTCCTGGGACCTTCGAGATGCAAAGGAATATCTGTCCTGATAAGGGTATAAGTTGACAGGAGTTAAACACGTTCCTGTTGAGAGAAATGTTAGCAATCCCTGAATGAATATTTTAATGTGATGAGATGATCTGCAGGGAAACAGGAAAAAAAGTCCTAATTTTTTTTTCTATGTGGACAGAAATTCCTTCCATGAATATTTTAGCTTAGCTGTGCTATTTTGTTAAATTTAAATTTACTATGGTGTTTATTTAGGGCCACTGCAAATGGCCGAATAAGATATGCTGTGCACTACTTCACTTGAGCCATTCACAGAAGACAGAAAGTAGGTGCCCCCCACCCTTAAAATTGTTCAGGGCAGAATCTTTACAACCATGTAACAGGTTTGTGTTTATTATATATTGATATTCAGGTTTGGCTTACGTGTTTTACATAGACGCCACTGAACTGTTACAAAGTAACAGAGTTTCTTATATAAGGCCATATTGCTAATATATAGCTGCTTTTCTATGGGAAAATGTAGTATTAGGGTAGTAATTGCTTAAAAGGTGTTATTTTATGCAAATTACTGCTTTTTAAAAATACATTCCATGACCTTGAAACAGAGATACTATAAATTTAATTTGAAAAATTGAAATTAATACCGATGATTTTCTGGTTGAAGTTATCTTGGCTGCATTTGAAAAGTGGGTGATGTACAAATAATAGATGGAATGGATTTTAATTTTTAAAGATATATGTTTTGGGAGTCAGTATTTACCCAACTGTGAATATAATGATGAGTTGTTATAAAGACTTTGATTTGCCATATACACTGTATTTCTTGGCCAACTGCAATTTGACCAGCGCCACTGCCGGCTGACAAACAAGAACTAGAACATTGCTGATAAAAATATCAGAAGATCAAAAACAGTAGATATAAAAAAATGGGAAGATACATGTAAATTATAAATTTAAAATGATTAATAAAATGGCATAGCTTATTGACACCTTAAATATTTTATTATCAATAAAAGATTAATTGCTTTCTTATTACATTTTCACAGTCATGTGGTGTATCACAGGTAAGTTAGCCAGATTGCAGATAAGCATATTGTCTGTCACACTTTGATCAATATGTAAATGATGAATTATAAGAATCTTTTTCCTGGGTTCTTGAAATAATTGATTCTCATAACAATAAGCAATTAATGTTTAGTGTTTCAAAAACTAATATCAAATACTAACATCAACTGATACAGTCATAAATACTTCATTCACTGTGTTTGGGTAGAATGTCTCTTTTGGTGGCATTGTTTAAATATTGTGTGTGTTTTTAAATGTTTGTCTCCACATATTCTACAAGTAATCCATTAACTGTGACACAATGGGCATTTTAATGGTCTGAATATTTAGTTTCTGATATTTGGGTTGAATGATAATTCTGTTTGGTACTGTTATCTCTGGCAGGTGCTGTGCTCCTGTGCTTGCTGTTTGCCTCATAATTTAAGGGGAATATTGATTTACTATCTTTCTGGGTTGGATGTGTCTAACATTATACATGCCAAGTGATGCAAATTTCTAGCTTTCTTGAAATTATTTGATAGATCACTGGAACCAACAAAGTCCCCCAGGTCTTCATTCTGTCTCTCAAAGCTTAAGATGGAAGAATTTATAGCATACCAAGCAACTTGTAGCATAGTGAAAGGTTCAGTAGCTGAACCACAAGGCTAACTTGCTGTTTTTCATTTTCTAAGCATCAGCACAATTTTTCATTTCAAGGTAGACTCTAAACTCAGTCTTGTAGAAATTGTGTCCATGTCTTGAACACTTATGTAGCACTTCTCAGCTGACTTAGGAAGAAAGAGGATATTAAAGCCAGTTGATTCACAAGTTCAGGGAAAAACACTTTCCTTGGAATGGTTATGAGAATTATATAGAAAGTTTCTGCCAGTGATTAGAAAAATTAAAAACAAAGTAAAAACAAAAAAAAAAAAAGTAAAAGTAAAATCCTAGATTTCAGAAATAGAATTTGTTATTCAGGAGACGAGTATCCCAGCCTGTATCTACTTCCTAATGGATTATAGGGAAGACAATTAACTCCTTTGTCCCTTAGTTTCTTTCCTTTATTTCCTAGCCCCAAACCCCATGATTTGGGATAGATAATTTCTACAGGTTCTACTGGCTCTAATATTGTATATTTCTATAAGCAAAAGTTTGCAAGGATTTTAAATGCCATCGTTAAACTCGCTTGGGAATTAGTTAAAAAGGTACAGAAAACATTTTCCTGATTTTTACATGTATTATTCTGATCTCATAGACAGCAAACTAACATTTTTGTTATTAAATATTTTAGTGTAGTATAACATTCAGCAGAAAAATGTGCAGATTAAAAGTTTTCAGCTTGATGATTTGTTTTTCAGAGTGAAAATTACACCTATTTATTTTCTTCCTATCAGGAAAGAGAATAATGTTTTTACTTCAGAAACCCTTTCTCCTTCCCAAAGGTAGCCATACCCTGACTTCTAACACTGTATATTATTTTTGCCTTTTATTAATTTATAAAAATGGAATCATATAGCATATACTTTATATCTGATATGTTTCATACAAAATTGTCTTTATAATATACCCATATTTCTGCTATAGCAATAATCTATTCATTGTGATTGATATACATGATTCCATTGAAAGAATATATCTATTTATTTTTCTATTCAACAATCCGTGGTCATTTGATTGTTTCTATGAATATTCCTGCTCTGAATATACATGTTCATGTTTCAGTGAACATTTGTATGTACTTAAAACTTTATTTATCTAGGAATGAAATTATTGGGTGACTTGGTATGCTTATTTTAAGCTTTAGTAGAAACCAGCAATTTTCCAAATGATGATACCAAATTTACATACCCAGAAGCAAAATTCACTTCAATATCAACCCTTGGTACTGCCATTGGTTTTAATTTGAACTGTTCTTTGGGTGAGTGTTGATTTCTTGATTATTGTCATTTTTTATGTTTAGTGTGATTGACCAACTTTTCATAAGCTTATAGGACATCTGTATATCCTCTTTTGAGCATTAACATTTGAGTCAAGGAAGCCAAATTTTATAAATGACTTTGTAGATAGGTTCGATGAAATTTGCATTGCTTCAATTTAGTGACAAAGTGAGACTAATTGTTCCCATCTAAAAAGTCATGGAATCATGGGACATGAAAACGTCCCTGGTTCAACTAGTATAATATCCCTGGCAGATGATGATACAACATTTATACAAATGTCCCTATTGTTTTGAGGCAGCTCATTATACTTGAGGAGAGATCAAATTGTAAGAAACTTCCTTCTTATATTGAATCCAAATCTACCTTAATATAATTTTTATTTGAAAACCAAAATATTCCTTTTTTGAGCAATATTGACTACATTGATAACCTTTCCAATATGTCGAACCTTTAAATATTTGAATAGTTATCCCTCCTGTGCATTTAGGCTACTTGTCTGAAGGCTAATCAAACCCATTTTTTATAACCATTTTACAGTTGTCTTGCTTGCTAGACCATCACTATTTTACACATCTTTCTATGGACAAATTTTCATTGACTTTCTAAAACTATGATTTAAAATTGCACTTAGTTTTACTGGTATCACCCTGAAATGAATTACAACTACTGTGATCTATAAACATTATTAATTTCCAAGGTTGAATTACATATTATAAAGGAAAGAAGCTCTGCTGTTGCAGGATAAAAATATCCACAGAAATATAAGCTCTGATTTAATAAAGAGCCAAAGGCAAAGTCTATTTTTATGATTAAAAATATATCATGGAAATTGGTAGGGAATGAAACTGGTCATTGAAAACAAAAGTTTATGTTGGTGAATGCAATCATATTCATTTTGTGTTAAATAATATACTATCTCAAAAATATATAGGGCATAACATTTTAGACATCTGACTTTATTTTTTATTTCTGTTCTTTGAGAAGCTAGTTTTATTATTTTAATGCAATTTTATTGAGAGATATTCACATATCATATATTCATTTAAAGTATATAATCAGTGGTTCACACCATCATCCTATAGTTGTGCATTCATCACCACAATTTTTGAACATTTTTATTACTCAAAAAAACTCCTAAGAATAAGAATAAAAATAAAAATAAAAAAGAATACCCAAAACATCCCATACCCTTTATCCCTGTCTATTATATTTATACATTTTTGTCTTTATTTTCTTAATCATCTATATATACCCTGGATCAAAGGAGTGTCAGTCACCAGGCTTTCACAATCATACAGTCATAAATGTCATGTATAGTTATACAATCATCTTTAATAATCAAGGCTACTGGATTACAGTTCAGCAGTTTCAGGCATTTCTCTCTAGTGGCTCCAATACACCAAAAACTGAAAAAGGATATCTATATAATGCATAAAAATAACCTCCAAAATGACCTCTTGACTATTTGAAATCTTTCAGCCACTGAAATTTTATTTTGTTTCATTTCTTTTCCCCCTTTTGGTCAAGACCCTACAAGTCATGTCCATGTTGCCAGGGAGATTTACACCTCTGGGCGTCGTGTCCCATGTAGAGGGGAGGGCTGTGAGTTTACTTGTGGCATTGGCATGTAGAAAGGCACCACATTTGAGCAACAAAAGAGATTGTCTGCGGGTGACTCTTAAGTATAGTTATAAGTAGGCTTAGCTTCTCCTTTGCAGGAATGTATTTCATAAGGGCAAGCCCCAAGATCAAGGGCAAGTCTTCAATGCTTGCAAGAATATCAGAAATTTCCCATGTGGTTTTAATATTTCCACATATTTCCCCAGTTCCTCTAGGGGACTTTGCTAATACTTTTTTTTTTTATTATTATTTTCTGCCCAAATTACTCTGGGATGTATTTGGATGTCACACTAACCTGCACAAACCAACAAGATCTCACTCCCTATTCAAGGTTCCATGTACTTATGATACTTCTAAAAAAACTGACTATAAAGGTTAAATTAGATAGTGTGCTGCACAAAGTATAAATTGTGCACCAAAAGAACTTCTCTTCCTTTGGTAACACACAGAAGTTGAAGTTTAAAAACACAGTCAATATCATCCTTTACGCTTTAGTCTGATTTACCTTAGTCCCAACCAAATCAGCTTCATTCGTAACTCTAATTGAAATCTGATATCTTTTTCAACTTTTTTTTTAACAGTTGCTGGATGGGATAATGCTGACTTTTATAACTCAGAACTCTAGCTCTGAGTCTCAGGTGCTACACAGATATTTAAGTCCCAGAGAACAAGCAGATTATACACACAGAGCTCTGCATCTCAGAATTTAGAAATAACAATTACAACTCAGGAACAGATGTGACTGCTATAAGAGCTTACAGTCTAGAAATCTTTACAATAAGCCTTTCCCTGAAAACCTATGTTCTCACATTCAATTCTCATCGAGATTGCATATTATATTTAGTCCATATTACTGAGAATTATAATATTTGTCTTATATTTGTAAATTTAATCACCATCATTGTCCCTCTAGGTTTCACTAATTTATACATACCAGCCTTGATATTCTTTCTTTCTGTGTCATACATGCCCCTAGCCTTTCTCTTTTAACTGTACTCACACTCAGCTTTGTTCATTATACTTACAATATTGTGCTACCTCCAGATAGTATTGTGCTATCCATTTCTGGATCTTTACAGTCAATCCTGTTGAACATTTTGTACTCCTTCAGCATCAAATGCTCAATCTCTCCCTGCTTGCTATCTCCTGAAAACCTGCGTTCTCAACTTTAATTCTCATAGTTTTCTTATTTAAGTTTATTCATGTTAGTGAGACCATACGATATTTGTCCTTTGGTCTCTGGCTAATTTCATCAACATATTGTCCTCAAGGTTCATCCACATTGTTGCATGCATCATCACTTTATTCTGTCTTACAGCTGTGTGATATTCCATTATATGTGTCTACCACAGTTTGTTCATCCACTCGTCCATCTCTTGGCAATCATGAATAATACCACTATAAATATCAGTGTACAAATGTCAGTTTGTGTCCCTGCCTTCGGTTCCTCAGAATATATACCTAGTAATGGGATTTCTGATTACATGGCAATTCTATACTTAGCTTCCTGGGGAACTGCCAAACTGCCTTCCAGAGTGGTCACACCATTCTACATTTCCACAGGAGTGAATAAATGTGCCTCTGTGCTGGTTTGAAAGGATGTATGCCCCGAAGAAAAGCCATGTTTTAATCAAAATCCCATTTCATAAAGGTAGAATAATCCCTATTCAATACTGTATGTTTTAAACTGTAATTAGATCATCTCCCTGTATGATGTGATTTAGGCAAGAGTGGTTGTTAAACTGGATTAGGTGACGACATGTCTCCACACAGTTGGGTGGGTCTTGATTGGTTTACTGGAGTCTTATAAAAGAGTAAACATTTTGGAGAATGGGAGATTCAGAGAGAGTAGAGAACGCTGCAGCACCACAAAGTAGAGAGTCCACCAGCCAGCGACCTTTGGAGATGAAAAAGGAAAACGCCTCCTGGGGAGCTTCACGAAGCAGGAAGCCAGGAGAAGAAACTAGCAGATGATGCTGTGTTTGCCATGTGCCCTTCCAAATGAGAGAGGAACTCTAACTGTGTTCACCATGTGGCCTTCTCACTTGAGAGAGAGACCCTGAACTTCATTGGCCTTCTTGAATCAAGGTATCTTTCCTAGATGCCTTTGATTGGATATTTCTATAAACTTGTTTTAATTGGGACGTTTTCTCGGCCTTAGAACTGTAAATTAGAAACTTATTAAATTCCCCTTTTTAAAAGCCATTCTGTTTCTGGTATATTGCATTCCAGCAGCTAGCAAACTAGAACAGCCTCTTTCTCCACAAACTCTTCAGCACTCGTCATTTTCTGAATTTATTATTTTTTTTAATGGCCATTCTCATAGGTGTGAAGTGATATCTCACTGTGGTTCTGATTTGCATTTCCCTACTAACTGGTGAAATTGGTCATCTTTTCATGTTTTTGAGCCACTTGTATTTCCTCCTTATAATGTGTCTGTTCATGTCATTTGCCCATTTAAAAAAATTTTTTTGCCTTTTTGTTGTTGAGTTGTAGGATCTCTTTACATATTCTGGATACTAAGCCCTTATCTGATATGTGATTTCCAAATATCGTCTCCCATTGCCTACCTTTTTACTTTCTTGACAAAGTTCTTTGATCCACAAGAGTTTAATTTTGAGGAGATCTCATTTATCTATTTCTTTTTTTATTGCTCATGCTTTGGGTATAATAAGGCCTAGGATACCACCTCCTATCACATGATTTATATTTCCCTACATTTTCTTCTACACTTTTTGTTCTTAGCTCTGATGTTTAGGTCTTTGATCCATTTTCAGTGAAGGGGTGAGATAGGGATTCTCTTTCATTCTTTATGATATGGATGTCCAGTTCTCCAAGCATCATTTATAGAAAAGCCTGGCCCTGTCCAAGTTGAGTTGACTTGACCACCTTATCAAAGATCAATTGTCCATAGAAGACAGGGTCTATTTCTGAATTCTCTATTCGATTCCATTGGTCAGTATATCTATCTCTATGCCAGTCACTTGCTGTTTTGACAACTGTAGCTTTTGCACTATGCTTCAAAGTCAGGTAGTGTGACACCTCCCACTTCACTCCACTTTCTCAAGATATTTTTAGCTATTTTGGCACCCTGTGCTTCCGAATAAATTTGTTTATTGGTTTTTCTATTTCTGTTAAGTACCTTGTTGGGATTTTAATTGGTATTGCATTTAATCTATAAATCAGTTTGTGTAGAATTGACATCTGGATATTGAATTTTGTCAAATTCCTTTTCTCCATCAAATGAGATGATCATGTTGTTTTCCCATTTTGATTTATTGATGTGTTGTATTATATTAATTGCTTTTCTTGTATTGAACCAGCCTTGCATACCTGAAATTAATCCCACTTGGTCATGGTGTATAATTCTTTTAAAGTGCTGCTGGATTCAATTTGCAAGTCTTTTCTTCAGGATTTTTGCATCTACTTTCATTAAAGAAATTGGTCTGTAATTTTCTTTTCTTGTATTATCTTTACCTGGCTTTGGTATTAGGGTAATGTTGGCTTCATAGAATGAGTTAAGTAGCTTTCTGCCCTCTTCAATTTTTTTGACAAGTTTGAACAGGATTTGTACTAATTCTTTCTTGGATGCTTGGTAGAAGTCACATGTGAAGCCATTAGGTCCTGGACTTTTCTTTTTGGGGATCTTCTTGATAACTGATGCAATCTCTTTATTTGTGATTGGTTTTTTGAGATTGTCTATTTCTTCTTGAGTCAATGTTCGTTTTTCATGCATTTCTAGGATGTTGTCCATTTCATATACCTTTCATGTTTTTAGCATAGAATTGCTCATAGTATCCTCTCCTTATCTCCTTTATTTCTGCGAGGTCAGTTGTTATGTCCCCTCTCCCATCTCTGATTTTATTTATTTGTATCTTTTTCTTTTTTTTGTCATCCTTACTAAGAATCCATCAATTTATTGATTTTTTCAAAGAACCGTCTCCTGGTTTTGTTGATTCTGTATATTGTTTTCATCTTCTCAATTCGATTTATTTCTGTTCTAATCTTTGTCATTTCTTTCCTTCTGTTTGCTTTGGGGTTAGTTTGCTGTTCTTTCTCTGGTTCCTCCATGTGAATAGTTAATCCCTCAATTTTTGCTCTTGCTTCTTTTTTAGTATAGGCATTTAGGACAATAAATTTCCCTCTCAGCACTACCTTTACTGCATCCCATAAGTTTCAATTTGTTGTGTTTTCATTTTCATTTGCTTCAAGATATTCACTGATCTTTCTTGTAGTATCTTCGTTGACTCATTGGTTGTTTAAGAGTCTGTTGTCCAGTAAAAAATATTTTTTAAAAAAGGGTGTGTTGATTAGGCTCCATAGATTTGTGAATTTTCCAGTCTTCCACCTGTATTGACTTCCAGCTTCATTTCCTTATGGTCTGATAATGTTTTGTATAATTTCAGTGTTTTTAATTTTATTGAGACTTGCTATGTGTCCCAACATGTGGCCTGTTTAGCGGATGATCTATGAGCAATTGAGAAAAATGTATATCCTTTTGTTGTGGGGTATAATGTTCTATAAATGTCTGTTAAGTCTAGCTTGTTTATCATATTATTCAAAATCTCTTTATAAGGATCTTCTTTCTAGATGTTCTATGCATTGTTGAGGGCAGTGTTGAAGTCTCCAAGGATTATTGTACAGGTCTATCTCTCCTTTCAGTGTTGTCAGCAAGTGCCCCATGCATTTTGGGGCACTCTGACATGGTGCATAAATGTTTATGATAATTATATCTTCTTGATGAATTATCCATTTTTTTTAATACACAGTGTCCTTATTTGTCACTTTTAATTGTTTTACATTTGAAGTCTGTTTTTTCTGATGTTCGTACAGATACCCCTGCTTGTATCTGGTTTTTGTTTGTGTGAAGTAATTTTTCTAACCTGTCAGTTTCAAACTGTTTTTGTCCTTCAGTCTAAAGTCTGTCTTTTTTAGAAAGCATATAGTTGGATCCTGTTTTGTCATCCATTCTGCCTATATATGTCTTTTATTGGGGAATTTAATTCATTAACATTTAATGTTATTACTGTAAAGGCAGTACTTTCTGATACCACTTTGTCTTTTGAATTTTATATTTTGTGTCTTACTTTTTTCATTCTTTTTACCTTTACTTATACTCTTTGTTTCTGAATGCTTCTCCAAACCACTCTCCCCTGTCTTTTCCTACCTGCCTGTAGTGCTCCCTTTAGTATTTCTTGTAGAGCAGGCTCTTGTTCTCAAACTCTCTCAGTGTCTGTTTGTGTGAAAATATTTTAAACTCTTCTTCATTTTTTTTTTTTTTTTTTTTTAAAGGAAAGACAGAGAGAAGGAAGGAAGGATAGAAGGAAGGAAGGGAGGAAGAAAGGGAAACATCTTTTTAAACATTTTCTTGTTTTATTGTATTTTGTTTCTCCGTTTTTGTTACATGGGCTGGGGCCGGGAATCGAACCGAGGTCCTCCGGCATAGCAGGCAAGCACTTTGCCCGCTGAGCCACCGCGGCCCGCCCTCTTCTTCATTTTTGAAGGACCCTTTTGCCAGTTATAGAATTCTTGGTTAGCAATTTTTCTTTTTGAATATCTTAAATGCATCACACTACTGCTTTCTAGCCTACATGGTTTCTCCTGAGCACTCCAAAACATATACTTATTGAGATTCCTTGTATGTGATGGGTGGCTTTTCTCTTACTGCTTTCAGACTTTTCTATTTATTTTGACATTTGACAATCTGATTATTAAGCATCTTGTAGTAGGTCTATTTGAGTCTATTCTATTAAGGGTATGTGCACTTCTCTTATCTATAATTTTATGTTTTTCATAGGAGATGGGAAATTTTTAATGCTTATTTCCTCCATTATTCTTTCTGCCTCTTTCCTTTCTTTTCTCCTTCTGGGACACCAGTAAGACCTATATTTGTGTGTTTCATGTTGTCATTCAATTCCCTGAGACCCTGCTTATATTTTTCCTTTCTTTTCCCTATCTGTTCTTTTGTGTGTAGGATTTCAGATGCCATGTCCTCTAGTTCACTAATCCTTTCTTTTGCCTCTTCAAATCTGCTGTTGTAAGTCTCCACTGTGTTTTTAATCTCTCCTGTTGTGCCTTTCATTCTCTTAAGGTCTGCCATTTGCTTTTTTCAAACTTCAAGTTTTTCTTTATGGTCACCCAATGTCATCTTTATATCCTTAATCTCTTTTGCCTTATTTTGATTTGATTTTGCATGTTTGTTTGAACATCTTTAATTAGTTGTTTCAACTCTTGTCTTGTTTCAAGTATTATTTTGTTCCTTTGACTGGGCTGTATCTTCATTTTTCTTAGTATGACATAATTTTTTTGCTTGTGTCCAGGTATGTGAATTCCTTATATTCTTGAGGTTGTCTTCACTCTTATATCTAGGGTTTTCTTTTTGGATGTCTTTGTTCTCTACCAGTTCTTTGGCATTCAGTTCAACTTATTCTGGACCTCTAACATAGCTTATGTTTGACTGATACAGAATTTTTCAGCTCTTGTTTTTCTCATTCTTGCCCTGCCTATATGGAACCTGTTTTTGAGGAGAGTCTCCCCACATATGATTGACCCCAATCAGATGTTCCTACACAAGACAGGCCAAGTGTCAGAAGGAGGGTGCAATCAGTGTCAAGTTTCCCTGAGGATGATTCCAGTAGATTGTCAGACTTTCCTGTGAAGCCTCCTGACTCTGTACTTTTCCTCTTCTGCCCAGCAGGTGACACCTGTCAGTCAAAGCTCCCCACCCATGTAAAGTCATGTGCAGCCTTTAATTTTCAGCAGGTCCTTCTTGCCAGGGGATGTGGTTGAAACAGAGGCTGAGGTGGAAGGCAAGTTTAGCCTATTTCTATTTCCTGGCCCCTGGGGTCTGAATTCTCTGAATAATTGCCTCCACTTTAGGTGTGGCCCATCCTCCCCATTTTCTTGGGGAAGATATAGTCTTTAGGGTATTATCTCCTTCACTCAACTCATTAGTTTGTCTGTCAGACATATCTAACTTCACCATTGACTGGGCCAGTGCTGACAATTAAGAATGCCCAAGGCTTTCTCTAATAAGCTACTTAGAATAGTTAGGAAAAAAATAATCACTTTTCAGGGGCATGTCCCAGTCCCCAAGATATGCTAGTCAAGAGTCAGAATTGGTACCCGGCTCTGTGTGCCCCTTTTGTTGGGGCACAATCCCTTTCCAGTATTCTGAGCTTGGCTGACTCCAGAAGTCTCCATTTTTATTTTTGTTTTTCTGTCAGTCATTCTTCCTCTCTGCCAGGATACCTCAGGTCTCCTTTCCTGTTTGCCCTGGGTTTTTCTGTGCTCAGAGCTTGCATTCAGCAGTCCAGATTTGTTATTTAAAACTGCAATTGGAATTTGGGTCAGCTACCTTCCTTTGCTTCTGTTACTGACTGTTTCCTTTTCCCATGGGGAAGTGTCCCCAATGCAGCCTGCCATGCCAGTGGGGGAGGGGCATCAGCCTCTGCAGTTTGGGGACTTTTCTTACAGTTTTGTGTAGCAACCTTGGCCCTTCTACCTTCCAGACTGTATGATGTGTGTCTGGTCATGGTTTCCCCCAAACAGTTGTTCCAGATAGCTCCTGGTTATTTACTCGTTGCTTTAGAGAATTAACTAAATTCCACCCCTCCATATGCTGCCATCTTGCCCTGCCTCTTTTCTAGTTTTAATGTTTTTAATTTAATAAGAAGGAAATATGAAGTTAAGAAAAGAAATCAGCACTCATGAATATACCTTATAAAACCTCACCTATAATGCCAAGTATTATTTTGTTGTTTAATATCTTATCATGTGCCAGATTCTGGTTTTATTATTTCATTTAATCCTCCAATGAAATCATTGCAGTTACACTGGAAAAAGTGGGTCTCTGAGAGGATTAGTAACTTGAACAGAATTATACTGCAGGTAATCAGGGAAAAAAGATTTGAATCCAGTTTTGTGAACCCTAAATGCCCATGAAAAGTTTGCGCTCTCACACACGCACAGGTTTGTGTGTACATACAAAAAAATATATGACAAAAAAATACTCACATACTCATTTGACTTTGGCTATATTTAGCAGGGAACATCAAAATAGCATACAGGTACCAGAAGTTTTCATTAAGTAATAAAATGGAATTGGATAATTAACATTCTCATTAAATTATATCTATGCAGTAATCATAGATATACTGCAATGTTCAAAAGTTATATCCTGAATAAAATTATTTTTTCAGCTATTGCAAGCACCAAAGTTGAATTGTAAATATGAGGCAATATCAGATAGTTTTAATTTCACTTAATAATTCTGAGACAGCTACAGTGTCTTCTCTAATTTTAAAATAGCTATACCCCAATGTAATATTGGTCATTTTTAAAGAAAGTCTATTTATTTATAGATAATTGCCTGTGAAGAGTGATTTTCAAAGGTCTTTAAATGATTTTAAATTGAGTATTATTTGCGTTCTTTAAATAAGACTGAAAATATGTGGAAACAATGACTGGAAGCACAAATATGCAAATTTGATTTATTTGCCACTTCATAGTTGTGCGTGTTTGAAAGGATGTATGTCCCCTAGAAAAGCCATGTTTTAATCTAAATCCCATTTCATAAAGACAGAATAATCCCTATTTAATATTGTATGTTTGAAACAGAAATCAGATCATCTCCCTGGAGATGTGATTTAGTCAAGAGTGGCTGTTAAACTGGATTAGGTGACGGCATGTCTCCACCTATTTGGGTGGGTCTTGATAAGTTTCTGAAGTCCTATAAAAGAGGAAACATTTTGGAGAATGAGAGAGATTCAGAGAGAGCAGAGAATGCTGCAGCACCATGAAGCAAAGAGTCCACCAGCCAGTGACCTTTGAAGCTGAAGAAGGAAAATGCCTCCCGAGGAGCTTCATGAAACAGGAAGCCAGGAGAAGAAGCTAGCAGATGATGCCGTGTTCGCCATGTGCCCTTCCAGATGAGAGAGGAGCCCTGACTGTGTTCATCATATGCCTTTCCAGATGAGAGAGAAACTCTGACTGTGTTTACCATGTGCCCTCCCACTTGAGAGAGAAACCCTGAACTTCATCAGCCTTCTTGAACCAAGGGATCTTTCCCTGGATGCCTTTGATTGGACATTTCTATAGACTTGTTTTAATTGGGACATTTTCTTGGCCTTAGAACTATAAACTAGCAACTTATTAAATTCCCCTTTTAAAAGCCATTCCATTTCTGGTATATTAGATTCTGGCAGCTAGCAAACTAGAACAATAGCTCTAGACCACTATTTCTGACTTAACTGCTCAATTCTTAAATCAGAGTGAAGATTATTGAGATATAGCCTTGTTCTAAAGTTTTTAATCCTTTATCATTTAACTGCATCTTTAGATGTGAGCACTTTTTGATTGTAGAATGAAAGCTGCAATATCTATTGTGGGCTGCTCTTTTCTTTCCCCTGTGGTATAACAGCATCTTTTCCTATCATTTAGTTTCTGGCCTATCTCTCCATGGCTACATTGGTCATTTAAGTCTGATTTGCTTAATCTTTCTCCCCAGATTAAGTCAACAGCACAAATTTACTCCCAGACTAAATCAACAACACAAATTTACCAAGTGCTAAATAGGTACCTGGCAGTATTAAACGTGTCCTATGATAAATCTGAGAAACATACACAATTGTTCTATTTTAGTAGGAGATAATGTTTCTGCTGTTGATTTTCTACAGCATCAATGTTATGAAATTGCCAATAGTTAATCTTCAAATATAACAATATTATACAATTCAAACTACTATTTGCTGTAAACCTTTAGGGTCATCTGGTCTCCTCTTCTCTCAGTGAACTGATCCTTTCCAGGACCTTCTCACAAGCACTCCCACACCTGCATGCCTTTAATGGGGGGATTTACATCTCTCTAGATAGTTCTTTCCTTCCATGCTTGGTATAACTCCTAGAAAGCTCTGCAACTTTTATTTGGCAAAAATCTACCTATATGTAATATCCATTGTTGGAGTACTAGTTAATTCATTTTTATAAAACATAATTACTAATTACTTACTCTGTACCAGGTATTCACCTAGGCATTAGACAGGCAGCAGTGAGGAAAACAGACACAATCTCTGCCTCAGTGGGCTTAGGTAGAGAAATGTGGTGGGGTAGGGATCAGTTTCTCTCCCTAACACATTTTCCAAAAGTTATACCCTCTCAATACTATAGGTGACATGTTAAATGAGATTTTAAGACCAATGAAAAGGTGTTAGGAAGCAATGTGAAAGCAAAGCTATGAAAAACATAGAAAAGGTAGTTAGAGCGGGTACGAGGGTAGTTCATTGGTAGAATTCTTGCCTGCCATGTGGGAGACCCAGGTTAGGGTCCCAGCCCATGCAATTTCCACCCCCTAAAAAAAAAAGTCAACAAATAGTGCTTCAATAACAGGATACTCACATGGAAGAAAAATGAAATGTGTCCCCTACCACATAGCATTAAAAAAGAGGTAGTTAGAAATAGCACTTTTTAATGTGGTCAACTCCAACTCCAATTTATTATTATCAGTTTACCTATTCACTTCACCTGTTTTAACTTTAAATTGTTCCTTTTAATGTTCAAATACTCCTTTGTCTTTGAATTATCAAAAATAAATCTAATCTAAAAATAATTCTATCCATTTAATATTAGAAAATAGACTGCATGTCCCTCTACCTCTTCACCTTCTAGTCTTCAGGTTAAAACATTTACAATGGCCAAAGTTTACTAGCCTGGGCTTTGATTCCAGAGCAGCCTGCGCTGCAGTTCTTTGAAGCCCAGCATTGCTGTTTATAGCACTGCAAACTTGAGCCTCGGTTTCCACACATATAAAATGGAGATGACAGTTTTGACCACACAGTGTTTGAGTGTCAAATGAGATAATTCATGAATGCTCAGTGAAGTGTCTGGTACTTAGTTCCATGAATGTTAACTGCTGTGATGACAATGAAAGCAATGGTAATAATGGCATAATTTCCAGGTATCCTATCATCAGTGTCTCTGAGTCACCTGAGGTGTATATGTGTACTTTACATATATCCTTATTTATTAAGGTAAGCCAAGACACCCAGATGTTCTCTGTCCCTGTGTCACTCTACTGTCCCAGCACAATGCATTCCAGTGTTTACATTTTCCTCTCTCCCACAATGGAACCATAGATAAATTCTGGTTCTCTACCCTTAAGGCTTGGAATATAGCCATTTCTATAAAAAAGTTTAAAAATGGAACAGGGCTATAAATGCCAACAGTTGTTTTGTTTTTTTTTTTAACCTACTCAGAGGTACTCAGTTTGCCAAAAATCTGCAGGAAAAAAAAATACTAATTCAATCAACATTCAATAAATACTTATTCAGGGCATACAATGGACTAATCTAGCTTTTGAGAAAGAATGGTGAGCAATTTAGAGAAAAATCCCTGCCTTTCTGGAGCTTATGTTAGGTGGAAATAAGTGTTTGTGAGAAAAAAAAATAGAGCAGGGGGAGATGACAGAAAGGGAATGCAATTTTGTACCTAGTAGCTAAGAAAGGACTGAGATCTTTGAGTAAAGATGTGGAGGGGTTATCTAGGAGAAGTCCTTTCCAAGCACTAGAGGGAGGTACAAGTGCCAAGACCGTGAGATGGAAGAAGCCTAGTATGTTTGAGGAATTGCTAGATCACCATGGTTCAAGTGGAGGGGTGAAGATGAGCGTAGAAGCAAATAAAGCGAGAGAGATCATGGAAGTTATAGGCTATTGTAAGGACTCTGGCTTCCATCCTGAGTGAAATGGCGAACCACTGTGGGTTGTAAGAAGAGCAACACTCTCTGATATACGTTTTTACAGGATCGCTCTGGCTACTGTGTTGGTTTCAGCCACTTTAATGGTCAGTGAATCTAAATTGATATTCAGATTACTTAAAAAATATTAAAGAAAAGAAGATAAATTATTTTCAAGCCTGAGAATGAGGCCAACAGAATACTTTCTGGTGGAGGAGTTTCAACATAGACCAGTGAATTCCTTTTATAAGCCCACTTTATGTAAGACCTCGTGCAAGGTGCTGGGGTTAACAGGTAAAAGACTTCACCCCCTTTCTTCCAGGAGCTCACAAGCTAGCTATAGTACCAATTAATTTTCATAAAAGAGCTAGGAACAAATCATGTGGGAACAAGCAAGAAGGAACATTGAGTTTAGATTGTTGGAATCTAGGATTGCTTCATAAATGGGAATGCATTTGATCTGGTCCTTAAAGGAATAATAGGAAATTGGCAGGTTAAAGGTAGTAAGACAGGCATTCCAGACCAAGACAAAAAAAAAAAAAAAAGTAGGACTTGTTATTGTAGGTACTGAAAACCCAAAAGGAATGTGAAATTGAACTTCTTGGTTTCAAGGGAAAATGTGAAATTGAGAGTCTTGATTTCAAGGAAGATATACCACTTTTACCCAGCCACTTTCCCTTTTCTGTCCCACCCCTCAATATGCCTTTATGTAATCATTGTACTTTGCAAAAGGTTTTCACATTAATTACTGAAAATGTTTCTTGAATATCAACTTTCTGTGAAAAATCTCAAAGAATTCCCTTTAAATAAACTGTCTGCCCTTCTACTGGTCCCAGAACAGGTATATAGGAAGGGGACAAATGATTGGGTCTAAAGAAGAAAGAGGGTTTATTTGTTTTATACTATCATTTTTTCAATCCTCTCCTACATCTGTCCCTCCAGTGTGTCTTTCTTCATCCCCTATTTTGTTTGACTCTTTCTCCTCCCACCCAAAAATTCACCCCCTGACCATTTGAATGCAATGCTTAAATATATATTATTATTCATATATAATCATTATATATCATAATTATTTCTGCTGTGATTTCATTAAAATGCTATAAATTTCCCTTTTATTAATCTGCACTTGAGTATAAAAAGTGAACTTCAACACATGGTTTGTTCATTTATTGACTTTTGGAAATATGTATTCTATTTTTAAATTTAACAGTGTTTTTATTTTTGGGGGGGATGATGAGGAGACCTAGGGAAGCATGGAGAACAGCACTGAACTATATACATCAATGTGGTTAAATGGGAAAACTTTAAGGTGTATATGTTACTAGAATAAAAATTGAAGGATAAAACATAGGATAATACAACACAGTGAGCCCTGTTAACAGACAAGGAACTATAGCTAATAGTTAGTACAAATATAAGAATATTCCTTCATGAGTTAAAACAAATGTTTGACCCTAATACAAGGTGTTAATAATAGGGAGGATATGGGGAAATATATAAACCTAATGAAAACCGTTAATGATACTTAATACTATTTTAATAATCTTTCATCAATTATAGCAAATATAACTACTGTTAGAAAAAAAGTACAATTATAAAAAAACACACAATGATTTTAACAAATGTTCCCCACCATTGCCAGGTGTTGTACTGGTGGTGGGGTAGGGTATAGAATCCTATATTTTATGTGGGATTGTTTTTTAAACCCACAACTTCTCTAATAAAAAAAAAATTGAAAAAAGAGAGACTGTTTAGGCCTGACATTTGCACTTGAGAGCTGCTTCAGAAATGGGTTCATCTAGTTAACCTTCATCTGAATTGTCATACTCTCTACTTTATCCTATGAAACAACTGGTAAAGGAGAAAATGTTAATTAGGAAGCATTTCAAGATTAATTTTTTTCATTTTCAGAAAGTGAAGTGTTCGCCACTTTCCATGTTAAATAAGGTTCCTCGCTTGGCAACATAGGGTTTGCTGCAGTAATTGTGTGTTCGTAGCAAATACTTGATGGCGGAGAAGACAAGTGCAAAAAGCAGTTTTTGCAACAGCCAACCAGAACAGCCTGTTCTGTTCCCAATAAATTAATGGATTTAACCTTGCAGCTGTAGCTGTGTTATTATGCAAATATTCTGAGTATTATGAAAGCCAACTGATTCTCTATAGAGAAAGTTGTTTCTTTCTTCCTCAGAATTCTAAATGACTAGATAATTGACACATTGTATAACCATGTTAAGTGAAGGAAAAAATAATATTTTCAGTAAGTCAACTGAGTTTCATTTTCTGTTCCAATGTTTTGAGCAATTTACTGAGGCTTCTACTTAGAACAATATTATTTAGCATGGTAAATTCCAGTGTCCACAGAAAACCTCCCAGAAAAGGAAGGGATGGGAAATACTGTATAGCTCTTTATTTTGGGCTGTGTTTGTGTTATTTTGGGCAGAAATAAAAAATTCCTTTGTTAATATTCAAATATAGTGGTCCAGTCATGTTAAATGCATTCAAAGCATCACATCTGCATTCTGATTTATGATGGGTAAGAGAATCATGATCTAATTATTTGATAATTTGTTAACCACTTTGGTTTTCAAAGCTGATCTTAGATTTATTCCACATATAAAACAGTTAAAGTTTCATGCTTGGTAATTGACCAGTTGTGAAGATCACTCAAAGTGCTCTTCACTGTCCTGAAGTTCCATGACTAATGAAATCTGTGATAATTTAAAAATGTTTAACACACAAAGGAGCGGACTAGTAATACTGTTGGCTTTGGCATAGAAAGGCTTCTGGTCTATGGGTTGGAAAATGATTACCTTGGGAATTAGTTCAATCATTCCTTAGGAGACATTTTCATATATCATCTTTGGTTTTGTCATAGCTGGCATTCATTTTTATTTGAGCTTTACATTATTAGGTCATATAGCATCAATGGTCTTTTAAACATACCCCAGTGCATTTTGTAAACCTTTATGTATATGTATCAATAGGTTTTATAATAGCTACAGATGTACAATTGAAAGAGCACTAGATTTGGAATCTGAGTTCCTAAATTTTTGTACTTTGATTTTTCAACATCATTTTTTTCATCTCTAAATAACAAAACCTGAGAATAGGTTTAAAGGAGACAATACATATAGAAAAGCCTCATAAACTTAAAACTCATAAGCTTATTATTTTTAAAAGTCTCATAATCTTTATTATTTTTAAAAACTGATATTAGTCTATATGCATGGTCTTTTTCTGTCAGTAAAGATCCTCATTTTACCTCATATTAATAATATTCCCATTTGCATTCTGAACAAAATGTCTTGAAATTATTGTACACCAGTTTTCAGAATTTTATCTTAGTCTATATAAAAATATTTATAAAAATGCATAATGTGTAGGTGCACGGGTGGTTCCGTGGTAGGATGCTCGTCTTTCATGCGGGAGACCTGGGTTTGATTCCCAGATCATGTGCCCCCCCAAAAAAATATAATGTATTATGACTAGCAATGAACGAGGTTTAATAAGTATAACATTGCTATTACTTTTTAAAAATTCTGGCTTATATTAGATTTATTAAAATTCTTGTTTTGTGACACACAGAGACATCATTTTTCACATATTTTCTAGTTATACATCTAGCGATTCATCCATCCATCCACTCATTCACCCATTCCTATATTTTACTTATATCTTGAGTACTTCTGTGCCAATTGTTCAACTTATAGCTATGTAAATGCTTCTCCCTACCTTCCTCCCTGTGTTTGGCATTTATCATTTCCTTGCTTTTAACCTTCATGGTGTGACATATATGTTTGCCACTGAACAATATATTATTTAGTTTCACATGCTTTTGAACTTTATAAAAAGAGTAGCAAACATTTGGGACTTTTTTTTTTACCCAGTATTATATCACTGAGATCGTTTATAGATTGCAGGTAGCAGTAGTTAATTCATTTTCATGCTTTATTACATTTTATCATGAGAACATACCACTACTGATTTACTTGTTCTCCTGCCAGTGGCATTTGGTTTGGTTCTATTCTGTGCTTCTAAGGCAGAAAGTGCTCCAGTAAACATTCTTATTTATGTTTCTTAGTGTGTTGCTTCTCAAACGTGAGAATAAGAATTACTTTGTAAGAATCACTTCAAGATCTTGGTAAAGGCAGATTACTGGGTCCCACTCGCAGATATTTTGATTTAGTGGATCTGGGTTAGGGCCTGAGAATCTGTATTTATAACAGGCTTCTGGGTTATGTTGATAATGCCAGTTCATGGAATATACTTTGTTAAGCACTGTCTTAGTAAAAAGGTATAAGAATTCTCTAAGGTATATACTTTCTTTTCAATCACCAGATCAAAGTTTGTGCTAAATCATCCGCTCATAACACTGGGCTTACCTTCAACTTTACATGTAGGATGTCAACTTTTTTCCAAAATGGTTATGCAAAATCACATTCCACATCAGTAGTGTTCTCGTTGTTCCATTTCATCACCATTTGATATAATCAGACTTTTAAAGTGTTGCCAATCATTTGATTTCTATTTGCATTTACCTAACAGCTGAAAAGGTTGAGCGCCTTTCCATGCGTTTACTTGCCTTACACATTTCCTCTAGCAGGAAACGCCTGTGCAGACCTTTTGTTCATTTGCCACTGGCAGTTGTGGTAGGCCAAGTTATGTTCTTTAGGGCCTATATGTTTAAAATTATTTTATTCCCTCAATGAACTGTACCCTTTGCCATTATATATTGAGCCTCTTTATCTCTAGTAATTTTTGCCTGCCATAAATTCTAAGCGGACGGTTATTTTTTGTTAGCATATCACAGACATTGATCAATCTTGTTGCTCTTTCAGAGTTGACTGTCACTTTAACTGACATTTATTTAAAAGCGATCTACTTTTTTCTTTGACTGTTTTTAAGATAATATATTTTTTGTTGTCTTGCAGTTTGACTGTGCTCTGCCTAGATATGGATTTCTTCCTATCTATGCTATGTAGGCTTTATTGAACTTCCTAAATCTTTGGATTGGTATCTTTGGTCCGTTCTGAAAAAGTTCTCATCTCTTATCTCTTCTAAACAATGCCAATCTCCCATTCTGCCTTCGCCGTCTGTCCCTCCAATAGAACATTTTTACTTTCTCGCCCCATCCTCTATATTCACCTTTCATATTTTTCATGTTCTTGTCTCTCTCTCTACTAAATTGTGGTTAATTTTTTCATACCTGTATTTTAATTCACTCATTCTTTTTCAATTTTGTCTAAATGTTTATAGACAATTATGGATTTTTAAATTTATTTATTATATCTTTATTCTATTTGGTCCTTTTGCAAATATGTTAATTCATCATAGATTGTATCTTATTCATGTTTTCAATCTCATATTTCTGCAAACATTTGAAACATACTTTATTTCTATGTGCTAAGACTTTAAAAATTTATCTGTGGCTCATATTGAGTATTTCTATTAGACAGGAATGCTGTAGCAATTGAGCAACCATCCTGAACCCTGAAATAAAGGAATATAAAAGAATGAGCCTAGGAAATTGTGACCAAGAATTAGTTCTGGGTTAATGTCCTGCACTTATTTATTGAAAGAGTCCTTTCTCACATGGTGGAGAAGGAGACATAGGAGGGGAGACAAAAAATAAACTAATAAACACATTTTCAACTAATGTAATGTCGGGTCATGGTAAGTGCTATGCAAAATAAATAAAGCAGGATGAGGTGATATTTACAGGAGAGGAGGGGTTTTTCTAATAAAATGGTAAGGGAAGGTCTTTCTGGTGAGGGGAAATTTCAGCAACACCTGGGATAATGTAGGGCTGCAGTCACATGACACTGCAGGGAAAAGTGTTTCCGTTCAGTGGACAAGTGTGTTTAGTGCAGAAGGAGGAGAAATATATTCCACACAGTGGTGCTTCGAGTGTGAATTGTTTCTGCTCTTGAGGCAGCGTTCTGGAAGAATTTATTAAAATTCAGAATATCTGACCTTTGCCCCACAAACAAGTCTATTTTGTATTATGTATGTACAATGCTGATTGCTACAGCAGTGTTTTTACCTGAAAAGGATTAGAAACAAGTAATTTCTATCCATGTAAATGGGTGGGCAAAATAAGTTGATATGCTATATCTGGAGTATTATGCTGCCATAAAAACATGAATTGTAACCATAATCACTGATATTAGAGATTTCGATATGGTATTTTTAAGTGAGAACATCGAGGTACAGAAACTGTGTATATTACAATTCTATTTTTCTAAAGCAGACACAGAATGAATCTTTAGGATGGAGTAAATGTACAAATGTATAAATATGTATGTAATTTTATTAAAATGAAGAAAAAGATGAAATGTAGAGATCGACTTATTGATATGAATCACTAGAGGTGGGACAGACAAACATCAGAAAATAAAGTAAAACAGAACGCATTACAGTCTCATGAAATGTTCACACTTACTCGCTTTGTAAAATTGTAGATACCACATAAATATACATGCACATATCAAAATTCTTCTATTATATCTTGGATCTTTACTGAAAATGCTTCTGTTCTTGGCCACACACAAATGCAAAAATTCTAAAAATAAGAGATTTGATAGGTCACATTTTGCCTATTGAAATATAATAAACTTAAAATCAATACTCAAGAAAAAAAAAAAAGCACTACTACCACCAGCAAAAAAAAATCTTAGCCGTTTGAAGCAAAAAAAACAAAATGTATTTTAAGTAGCCCCTTGATTAAGAAGGAAATTAGGCATTTGAAAGTAGAATTATTTCATTCTACTAAACTGCGCTGAGAAATGTCAGTTCATTTTTAGAGACTGATAATAAGACTCTAAGCATTTTAATTAATAGTGAGCCAGAATATATACCCCAAAAAAGCATGAGAAAGAAGAAAATTGATAAAGATAAAAATCAAAATTTGTGACTAGAAAACTAAATGTATGAAGAAGGACAAATAAAATCAAACAATACTTTGGATTATTGAATCAGAAAATGTCTGTTAAGCGTTATTTTATATAAAGACACAGTGAGAAAATAAATCCAGGATCTGAAAGGATTCAATCCCATTGTATAGAAGAATTTAAAGTAATTATGTGATAATCCTAGATATGTCATTAACATTAACTTTGGAATTCCTGGAATTTATAAAAATTCTAAGTTCTAAAGAAAATAAATAAAATGTTAACAAATCAAACAGTTTTGCACTAATAACTATGTTCATAGGGTGTGTTCCCGTAGTGTAAAGATAGGTTTACATTTGAAAACACATCAGTATAATCTCTATAATATCAAATTAAAGTAGGAGACATATGAATTTATATAGAGAAGTTTGGCTCACATGATAAAATGCAAGAACACTTTGGAATTTGAAAATCTAATATGAATCAGTGGAAAATAAATCTGATAAAGGCTTTTATTAATTATTAACATTAACTTCAATAAAAATGCTAACTATTATGCCATTTCCTAGTATGATTAGGAGGATCAAATTAAGAAAGTCAACTACCATCACTTTTACTCAATACTATTTTTATATTTTTCTAATACAACAACTATATACACACACAAAAATAAATGCTATTAATAGGGGAAAAAAGAGACAGAATTGTTATTTGCAGATGATTCAATTTCATGCCTATAAAGCTGAAATTATGCTAGAACTAGTAAATAAATAACATACATAGATTCAGGAAACATTCAAAAATCCATACTTTTTCTTTTTTGCAACATTATGATTATAAAAAAATAGAAATGAAAAACAAATATAAGAATGAAAAAATTCATAAAACATGAAAGCAAATGTTGCACTAATGGCACAGGTTCACAGAGGTCATTTTAAGCAGTATTAAAGGAAACAAAATTATTTGAAAAGTTGTAGATGCTTGATTGATATGAAGGCATTCTGTGTAGGTAAAGACATTTAGCACTAAAATTAAAATCTTTCCCAAATTATTATAATGATATATGTAGTAGTTAGATTCAGGTGTCAACTTGACTAGATGAGGGTGCTTAGTTCTATTGCTGTGGACATGAGCCAATGGCATGTGAACCTCATCTGTTGCTGATTACATCTACAGTCAGCTAGGAGGCGTGCCTGCTGCAATGAATGATGTTTGATTTAATTGGCTGGTGCTTAAATGAGAGAGTTTAACGTAGCACAGTCCAAGCAGCTCAGCCTACCTCATCTCAGCCCTGGCAGCTCAGCCCAGGCCTTTGGAGATGCAGAAAGGAATCACCCCACGGAAAGTTGTTAGAACCCAGAGGCCTGGAGAGAAGGCCAGCAGAGATCGCCCTGTGCCTTCCTGGTAAGAAAGAACTTCAGTTGAAAGTTAGCTGCCTTTCCTCTGCAGAACTATATGTTAACTTAATAAATCCCCTTTTATTGAAAGCCAATCCATCTCTGGTGTGTTGCATTCTGGCAGCTAGCAAATTAGAACAATATATGATTGAATTTGAACTTCAGAAATGCATAGGAGGGTGCAGAGAACTGTTTACCTTGGTAACTTAAAGGTGGTGTGATTAGAAGGTGCCAGGGAATATACTTCTGCTTTCCATATCTCTGTTTTGTTTGAATTGTTTCAACAAATTTTTCATGTTTGTGAAAATAAAGTAGAAATTATTTGGTTAATTATATGTGGACTTTGGAGGCAGACAGTCTCCATACTGCCCTGTGATTGGTCTGTTATTTACTACCCAAATTACATGAGGAAAGTCAGCACACGTTATTAAAGCCTCAATTTCCTCATCTTTCAAGTGGGGATAATAATGGTTCTTACCTCCATATGGTTGATGTGGAGATTAAATGAACTGTATGGAAATCTAAAAGCAGAAATGTTTTAGCAGAGCAGACACACTCAATGAGTGGAAGTCACTGTGTCTTAGATAAAAAGAGCCTTACTCTGATAGCACATCTTATCCAACCTGCTAATGTTTGTTTAATAGTTCTCCCAGGCAGGAATGCTGTAGGAGAAAGAACATTGGTCTTAAATTCATGCAGCACTGAATTTAGTACATTTGAATATAAACTTGGCCTGGTGCCACATAAATAATAAGACTTTTAAAAAATAGTTGATGAGCAAGCTCTTATTTAGTTAATTTTCATAAATTTTTATTATGGGCAGTCTGGCAAATTTACATCTGTGGCCACTTATGAGATAATTGTTAAACCAGTCAAGCTGTCAGGCTTGGAATGTTGCTAATATTGATTGACTTGCAAGGGGTCCTATGTTTGTTGATTTATCTAAAATACATTATATTCTTGGCTTATAACTAAAACTTTCTTAAGGGAGAAAATGCAATTTATTAGTACCTCCTGGGTGTCCAAAATGTTTTGGTAAAATCTGGATTTAGAATTCCGGTTGTCATCTTTGAAAAATCTTTACCCTTTGATTCCAAGCACAAGCATTGGACTCAGGCACTTCATTCAATTTCATAATATTGACAGTGTCTTTCTTGTCTTGCCTTTTTCATTTCCAAAATGTCTCATTCTTGAAGCACACTGAAGACTTGAGAAGATGATCAGATACTTCTTACTGATAGATAATGCAAAGATATTTAACAATTAAAAAACATTTTTGGCAAGTTCTGTCTCTTTTCTTGTTCTGTTGCTAGACATGCATCACTGTCTCCTCTCCCAATGAAGTGTACTCCCATTCAGAAAGTATATATAATATTGCTTTTGGTTTGTTTATTTTGACAGTTGTCTGAAAACGAAAAGATCCCAGGAAGAGCTCTTGGTTTCAGCCACAGTATCATAAAGTTTTACAAATTGTTTGACCAATATCCTATGAAAAAATAAGTCATTATTATAGTGTGTGCCATTTTCCTAATTTTATTTTAAGCTAGGAAGTTCAAGCTCAACTGGCAATCTCTGCTTTTGGATATTTTGTGCTGTGTTCAAAATTGCTGCCCTAAATAATTAAAATGCACGGAGTGTCATGCTATTTAGAAAGTAATATGATAGCACATGAATCTTGGTCATGAGATCAAAAGAAAGGATGTGATAAACTGCAAAGAAATCATTCATTCTTTGAAGAAATATTTTTAAAAGGCCAAGAGTAGGCACTGTAATTGCATCAATGAGGGAAAACATAGTCCCCAACCCCCTCGTGGGGGTGGGATACTGATATTGACCAGGTAATCATACACACATACACAAATATAAGGGAAGGGAAGACTTAGTCCCAAGGAGCAACAGGATTTATCTAAGTGAGGAGAAGAGGAAAATGTGTTGCAGGCAAAGGAAACAGATCTTTTGTTCAAAAGTCCTGGTGGAAGGAAGAGACAATGATAGACTGAAGGAACGTGGAATTACCTGTCCTAAGAGACTGAGGAGAAGCCCAGATAGCGACATAAACAGAAGCCAGACCATCTTGCAGAAAATTAAACTTTGACTTAAGGACAACCTCGCTCTGCTCTTCCCTTACCAGTCACTGGGATTGGACAAGATTTGGAAACTGCCTTGAAGCCCTGGGGTCTGTTTTCCTAAGAAGGATAACTTTTCTCTACTTCATAGGGTTTGTTTTAAATGCAATGGGAAGTGGCAATGGTCTTAGCCTGGTACCTGGGACAAAGAACTCAACTAATTAATCATTATCAGGGAATTTCATGTACACACACAGTGTCTTACCACATATGTAACTTCTATAACCAACCTTTTTAATTAAGATGATGATTTAAAAGAGCATAATTATATTTTAAGGTATAAGTATAGATGTAATTTAATTCATTCCTTTTTCTCCCTTGTAAACTTAAGAAGTTCAAGATGAACTTGAATCTCAGTTTTTATATTAAAATTTATCTCTCCACAATATAAACAATATATGTATTATACTTTGGATACCATGGTATTAATATTAAATTAATTTGTTTCTATTTTAAATCAAGGACAATTTAATTCTTAAATATTGCTTGTAATTAATTTTCATTACCCGTAAAGGGAATGCTAGACTTCTAACCACTGGCATTTGAAGAGTTCTTCTGTTATTGAATAAAAAAATCACATGCTTGTTAGGAGCAGGACTTAACAGGCATTGGAACTTCAGAACACTTTTCATCTATCATGCAATGATTCCTTGGTTCCTTTATAAAATATCTCCCCCCTATTGTTCACTTTTATTATTAGAGGTAGCCTATGCGTAGGATGTTTCATTTCTAAAATTGAAGACAATTATTATCTTAATAATTGGGTCTACTCCTGCATGAGGGCGTACATCATTTAATTCTCTCAGTATCACTTTATTGATTTTGTTTGAGTTATCAAAATTGGAAGCACCATCAATAATCTCATTAAAACATAATGCTGAGCATGGTGCAAAGTTTAAATATTTATTCACTGAGTAGAATCTTAGAATGTCAAGGAGAAAACACAGTTAATAGGATAATAAGTACCTGCAGTGATACTAAAGCAGATTTAACTGTTAGACTCATAATATTAAAAGTCGTAATCATATAATTTATTTTCTTTATAATGTGCAGGAATGAAAAATCATCTTTTTTTAGATTCTTTATTTTTATCATTGTTAAAGACAAATATGAATCTCAATTGGTTTATGAATTCAGTTTACTCTGGCATGCCTTCTTGGTCATAGAAAGAAGCCCAAATATCTACTTAAATAAAAAAATTTCAAGGTAAATGGAAATTGTACCACATGTAAGAGTGCCAAAGTTGGGCCAATTATAACTACAGTATTTTCTCTAGTTTTAAGGTCCAAAACTGTATTAATGAAAATAATAAGAATAAGTCAAAAAAAGAAAAAAAAAACACTACTAAATACCAGAAGAATCTTATTTCCCTGCTATGGTTATTTATATGTATTTAGATAAATGTATAGAGTATATGGAATATGTGTATGTGTATATATGTCGTGTATTTCTTTTTAACGGTTTTTAACCATTTAGAATTTCCTGAACTTTTCCTTGGTAATATAAAAGAGAAGAATATAAGTAACTTAGAAAAAAGCAAAAAGGAAATGTTAGTTGAACATGACAATTTTTAAATTCATTTTATTTTATTTTGAAATACTTTCAAACTTACAGCACAGTTAAAAAAAAAAAATACAACTGCATATATAGAATTCCAACATACCCTTAACCCTCCCAACTACACAGATCCAATAATTTCAACATTTTGTGACATATGCCATATAATTCTATTTGTCCACCTGTCTGTCTGTCTGCCCATCTGTCGGCATATCTGCACATCAATCCGTTTTATGAATACTTTATTGTAAGTTGTATATACATTATGCTTCCTGAACATTTGACTGCCATGAAGATTTCAAAGAACAAGGGCCTTCACTTATGTAATCCCCTTAAGTGCAGTTATCAAGTTCAAAAAATGCAGCAGTAATATAAAGCTTACAATCACAATTTTTTCACTTGTCCCAGTAGTGTCCCACTGAGCCTTTTCTCCTCCCTTGCTAGATCCCATTCAGGATCATCTACTGTATTCAGTTATCATTGTCCCTTTAGTGGCGCTTTCTTTTTTTTTTTAATTGTTGGAACACATATACAAGGTAAACTTTCCAATCTCAAGCAAACCAAAGCATACCATTTGGTGGAATTAATCACAATCACAATAATGTACTACCCTCACCACCTTCCATTACTAAAACTTTCCCATCTCCCCAAACAGAAACCCTATACCGATTGTGCATCGATTGTCCATCTCCCCTGCCCCTAGCAACCTGTACCCTAATTTCTGTCTCTATGACCTTGTACATTCTCCAGTATTTTCTTTGTAATTATTATGGGGCTTAAATTTAACATTCTAAATCTATAACATTCTCATTTCCTTTGATACCACCTTACTTTGATAGTATACAAAACTATGTCCCTGTACTCCTCCATCCCTCCATCCCTATGTAGTTCTTGTTACAAATGATATGTTCATGCATTATGAGCCCTAAACCACTGATTTATCATTACATTTTATGTGCTTGACTTTTACATCCTGTAGGAAGTAAAAAGTGGAATTACAAACAAAAAAATACAATAGTGCTGGCATTTATATTTATCCATGTCATTACCCTGACAAGATATCCTTATTTCTTCCTGTATCTTTGATCTATTGTGATGCCTGGCTAGTGGTGATGAATTCCCTCAGCTTTTGTTTACCTGAGAAGGTATTAATGCCTCCCTTTTTTGAAAGCCAGTTTTGCTGGATATGAAATTCTTGGTTGGAATTTCTCACTTTCAGCACTTTAAATATGCCTTCTTGTCTCAATGGCTTCCAATGAAAAATCAGCACTTAATCATTTTGAGGTTCCCTTATACATAACATAATTTTTCCTCTTTTGCTGCTTTTGGAATTTCTCTTTAATCTTGTCAACAGACAGTTTGATTGAAATACACAATGGTGTGTGTCTGTTTATATTTATCCTGTTTGGAGTTCGCTGAGCATCTTCGATGAATATATTCATGTGTTTCATTCAGTTTGGGAAGTTCTCAGCCATTATTTATTTAAATATTCCCTCTGCCCCCTTCATTCTTTCCTGTCCTTCTGGGATTCCCACAATATGGAGGATACTAGATTGTTTCCTACAGGTTCCTCCAGCTCTATTCACTCTTCTTCATTCCTTCTTCTTTCTCCTCCTCAGATTGAATTTCAATTGTATTATCTTTAAATTCTCTAATTATTTTGTCTGCCACCTATAATCTTCTCTGGACCACTCTAGGGAATTTTTTTTTTTTTTTTACAGGGGCAGGCACTGGGAATCGAACCCGGGTCCTCGGGTATGGCAGGCAAGCATTCTTACCTGCTGAGCTACCGTGGCCCACCCTCTAGGGAATTTTTTATTTCTACTACAGTGTTCTTCAATTCTATCTGGTCCCTTTTCTTTCTAACTCTTTATTGATATTGTCCTTGTGTTCTTCTTTTGTTTTTCCTATTTCCTTTAGTTCTTTGTGTTTTCCTTTAGGTCTTTTAGCATCTTTAGAATCATTTTTGAAAAGTCTTTTTTCTGGAATACCCCATGTCTGGTCCTCTTCATTGATGTTTTTAAATCTTCTCCTGTGTGGGAAGTCACTTCCTACTTCTTTGTATGTTTTGTAACATTTTGTTGAAACCTGGACATTTTGACATTTTAGAGTTATTTGTTGTCACTGGAATTTAGACTCCAAGTTGTCTTTTCCTTAACCTTGTATCCAGCTAGTATTATGACAGAGTGTCCCTTAAATGCCTGGAGAAGAAGTAAAGAAAAATAAAATAAAACATCTTTCTCAGTCCTTGAAGATTGAAATATTCTTCATAATTTATCTATACATTGAGTTTAGAGAATAAATCTCCTCTGTCAGCTCTGCTCTGAAGTTTCTGTTGGCTCTGTCATTTCTTTCAGCTTTCTCTTTCAGCTCTGAGATTTCTGTCATTTCTGGGGCCCTCCAAAATGTTTCCTCTTTTAAAGGATTCCAGTAAACTAATCAAGAGCCAACTGGAATGGTGGAGTCGCATCTCCACCTAATCAAAGTTCACACCCAAAACTGGGCATGTCGTATCCCCTGTGGAGATGATCTAATCAAAAGTTTCCAACCTATAGCATTGACTCAAGATTAAGAAAAATGGCTACTCCCACAAGTTTGGATCAGGATTACAACCTGGCTTTTCTAGGGTATGTAATACTTTCAAGCCAGCACAAACATCAACAACAACAACCAATCCTCATCCATAACTATTGCAAGAACTAACAGTGGATACAGATATGAGAATGCTTGATAAGTGGCAAGGAAATAATTGCTTTGGTGTGAGTATTAACGTGAATAATGAAAACACGATGTACAATGCTTCATTTGTTTCTCATTACTCATGAACCAATTTTATTTTCCCTTATGAAGCTGGCATTCTGCCCATCCTGATTATTTAGTATTCTTTCCAAACATTCTGTATTTTCTTTCCTCTCCACCTTGACGTTTGTTAGTCTTTTCCTTTTGCCTGAATTATCCTTTTTCTTTTATCCATGTTCATCAGAACTATCCTCAGCTTTCAAGAACCATAAGAATGACAATCATTCCATGAACTATTCTTTATATTTCTCTTTCTCACTGTCTCCATCTTCTGCTGAATCCTATTTTCCTTATCAGTTATTCCATTCAACCTCTGAATTCCTTCCTTATTTAGAATTCTGTGATCAGCAGCATGGCTATGATTAGAAGCTTGTTAGAAATACAGAGTCCCAGGCTGCACCCCAGAACAACATCCCCAGGGGATTCCTATGCATGTTACACTTTGAGAAACACTGGTTTAATTAATCATAAACTAATTAGAGTTGGGATATGGGGTGGGGTGGTACGTCTTGTCTTAGAACTCTCCAGAAGGCCCAGAATCATATAATGTGTTGTATACTGTCATTGTATCCAGTAGGTGTTTCAGTATATGGGTATTAAATTGAATTAAATTTTATTTTTAATATTTTGAAGCCATGAAAATCCAGTTTAGAAAAACTGAAATGTTAGGAAAGGATGTTCTAAAGTCAGAGCAAGAATAAACCTATTCATTATTGATGCTACTCACATCCACTAATCAATATTTCTTGGTCATCAACTACTACTGTACTTTTTTCATGCATTAAATATTAGTATGGATCCTTGATCTCGTAAAAAATATCTTCAGTCTAACCTTCACCTTCAAAGAATTCATTTAGATAACTGAATCAAAATGTGGTTGCTTTGTCATCCTTGTAAATATTTAATATATGCTATGAGAAGTCATGTACAGAACTTTAAGGCGTGAGCATCTAAAAATGACTGGTAAATACAGAGATGTGATTTTATTTCTTAAACGGATCAATTCATTGTCTTGATTTTCTAGAAAATAGTAAACTCGTATAAATTCCTCATTTATAATAAAATAAGATGATTTTATATTGTAAAGTATGTTATTTTCCACTATATGATTTTAAATAAATTGTGGTATTTTTTTCATTGCATACTTAATTTGCAAGGTTTTTCTGCCCTGAATTTCATTAAAGCTTTAAAGATAAATAGATGGTTATAAGTACCATTGATTCACATTTTCCTGTATGTACACAGGTGGTGTAGGTTCAATTAATCTTTCCATTGCCTAGAAAGTTTCAATTCCACTTCTCTCTTCTATATGTACTTAAGGAACAGAAGCTAATTTTAGCATTAGACTAGGCAAAATGTAATTAGGAAGACTAACTGCTGAAAAATACCCCCAGCAAAATCTGCCTCCCTTTTTTTAAGGTAATGCTATTTCCATTAAAATTTTATGAAATGCAAGTGACAAAGACTTGATTGATGTCTGTGAGCCTTTTATTTAATTTTGTGTGTTGCCTAATTCGTTAATAAAGGGAGAGAATAGGAGCACTTCACTCCTACGATTTTGAATATGGAGTGGATTTTTAAAGTAGAGTTGTTAATATAAACATTCAATTTAACCTAAAATATCTTTTAAAAATAACAAATCTAGGCTCTAATTTATTCTCTAAAAGTGAATGTAAATGCCATGACAACCATAAGTAGAAGTGCTCTGCAAATCACCTCATCTTTCTCATCACTACCCATTCGTTAGTGTGGATAATTGCAACTGACTTTACTTGTGTGAACTTACTTTTCCTTTAAGAAAAGATTATTTTGAAGTTAGGATTTAGGTACTAAGAGCAATTTTAAAGGGATTAAAAATTCTCCTAAAAACAGCCACTATTATTATTATCAAAAATTGTGCGTTCTTAGTTTATGCCAGGAACTGTACTAAAAGCTTTAAATTTTAATTTTATTCCATAACAGTCTTGTGCGAGTAACACTTTTTTGCCCATTTCATTCATTCAAAGAAATCAAGAAAAAATTTTACTAGTAAATTTACAGGTTGGAACTTGATTCCATATCAGCCTAAAGTCAATTCCAGTATTCTTAACCAAGACTATGGCAACTTGGTAAAAATATTTGTTTATTAATACTATTCTTAAAAATCAAAATCACAGACTAACAGGTACACATCTCACAGTCTTTCTTTTGGGTTTTGTCTGAAAATAAATTTTTGAATTTTAATCTGGACTCGTTTCACTACAATGTGATTTAAGTTTGAAATACCTGCCTTCAAATTTCAAAAAAATTGCATAAATGTTCAAAGCCTTCTGTGAAATGTGTGAAACAAAACTGTGGTTTTCACATGCAGTCTTGTGTTTAGGTGAGACCAGATAATTGTCTAAGTAAATGTTCCTTAGAAAGGAATTGCTAATAACTTACCTGGTCCTTTGCCAAAATACAGGTTCTTTTTGAAAAGATACTCCTTTCTAAAATTAATCACTTCTTCATTTTTCCAACCCAGGATAATTTTGCCATTTTGACTTTAATTCAAAGATGATAAATGTTATGATAGCCTGAATTTGGATGCAAATGTTTTAACCTATTTTGAAGATGAAATCATTTTGATTAAGGCACTCAGCACTCTGGTTTCATGAGTTAACTAGAGAATTGGAATTTATAAGATTAGGCATAGGAATCCATGTTCTGCTGCTTATCAAATGTGTCTACTATGGTGTTTCCAAAGTGTAAGGTGCCTCAGCAAACTTAGAGAAGCATCACAGAAGAATGTCACAGGTTATTTAACATTTTCAAGTGAAAGAGAGGTCATCGATGTACATTGTGTGAATTACTAGCTCAAAATATTTCACAGTTTAAATGTTTGATTGTGCTACATTCCTTTTGATGACATGATATATTGTATAAAGCTGAATTTTAAATATGCTGTGACAAAAAGCACATTGCACAAACAGCAACGTGGAACAGGAAATGAGGGTATTGGTGTCCATTATGCAGAACCTGGGAATTTGTGTAGAACCTAAAGGAAACATGCATACCATAGTGAATAATTGTGGTTATTTGAGAATTCGTCAGGAAAGTCCTCTGGACCTGGGCTTTTATTTGCAGGAAAGCTTAAATGACTAATTCAACCTCTTTTACTTGTTGTAGATCTACTCCAATTTTTTATTTCTTCTTGAGTCAGCTTTGAGATTTTGTGTCTTCTTAGGAAGTTGTCCATTTTATTTATCTTGTTTTTTTTTTTTACATACAGGTATTAATAGTATTCCCATATAATCCTTTCCATTTATGTAATGTCAGTAGTTATGCCCCCTCTCTCATAGATTTTAGTAATTTGAATCTTCCCTCTTTTTTTCTTGATCAATCTAGCTAAAGGTTTGTCAATTTTATTTATGTTTTAAAAGAAGGAAAATTTGGCTTTGATGAATTTTTCTTTTTTTTTTTTGTTTTTATTTCATTAATTTCAACTCGAATATTTATTATTTCCTACCTTCTGCTTCCTTTATATTTAGTATGCTCTTATTTTTCCAGTCTTTTAAAGAGGAAAGTTAGATCATCAGTTTGAGATATTTCTTCTTTTTTAATATATGCATTTATGGCTATAAATTTCAGTCTGATGTAGCTGCATCTCATAAGTTTTAGTATATTGTGCCTTCACGTTCCTTCATCACAGAATATTTTTTAAATTGCCTATGTGATTTCTTCTTTGATCCATTTAGGGATGTGTTGTTTGATTTCCACATATTTGTGCATCTTTCAAATTTATTAGTTATTGATTTCTAATTTCATTACTTCTGCAATTAGAAATAAATAACATATTTTGTATGTTTTCAATCATTGCACATCATTTATTGATGCTTGCTTTGTCGTCTGAATATGGTCTCTCTTGGAGAATATTCCATGTGCACTTAGGAAGAATGTGCATTCTGCTCTTGTTTGGTGGAATATTCTACAGATATCTGACAGATATAATACATTGTTCATCCTTACATTTTCTTGATGCACATCTGCCTAGTGGTTCTGTGTATTATAGAAAGTGGAGTATTGAAATGTCCAATTTTATTATGGAATTACCTATTTCTTCCTTCAATATTGGCACATTTGCCTTCATTTTCTTTAGGGCTCAGTTATTAGGCTTATATAATTGTTATAACTTCATGGTGGTTTGACCCTTTTATCAATATAAATTCTCATTCTTTGTCTCTAGTAAAGATTTTTATTTTAAAATCTATTTTTCTGATATTATTATAGCCACTCCAGCTTTCTCATTTTCTGTTTACATGATATATATTTTTCCATATTTTTTACTTTTAAACAATTTGTATCTTTAAATCTAAAATGTGTCTCTTGTAAACAGCATAGAATTGAATCTTCCTTGTTTATCCAGTCTAACAATCTCTGTCTTTTGATGGGAGTGTTCATCCATTCATATTCAGTGTTTTTATTGATGTCGATATTGTTGGATTTTATCTCCATTTTACTTTTGATTATATATGTAGGTATATCATGGGTTTTTGTTTATCTATTTCTTTATTCCATTCTTTTTCATTAAGCAAATATTTTCTAGTGTAAAATTTTAATTCCATCATTGAGTTTTCACTGTATTTTTTAGTTATTGTCCTTGTAATTCTGGGACTTAACATTTTCATTTTCATCTTAACTTATCAGAGTTTACTCCAGATTTATAATATCTTAATTCCAGTGTGGGAGAGATTTAGCTTTTTCCCTTTTCCTAGTTCTAGAGCTCAGGTGAGGACAATTCGTTCTGCTTTTTGAGTTAAAGCCCCTGCCTTTGGCCTCACTTTAGTTTGACTATCATATACTTTACTGTTACTGTTTTTTTGTTTAATGAAACTACTTTTAGAAATAAAAATACTTGACAAACTACAGCAGAAGTTTTGTCCTGTTTTACCTTTATACATTTATTAGGGTTATGTTAATTAAAGGTAGAACATATTTTATACACTTACCTTGTTTCTCTTTTAAAGTCCTTTTTGTTGAAGATGAAGTTCTGATTTATAGCAGTCATGTGTAGTTTTGGAGAAGCCATAGATTAAGTAATGTAACTGACAAGTAAATTTAGTTATTATACAGTTGAGTATTAAGATAAAACAGGGACAGGGTGGGTCACGGTGGCTCAGCAGGCAGAGTTCTCACCTACCATGCCAGAGGACCTGGGTTCGATTCCCGGTTCCTGCCCATTTTAAAAAAAAAAAAAAAAAAAAAAAAGACATAACAGGGACAGTGAGAGTATTAAATTTGGGGGAATTTTATAATTTCTAAATTAATTACAATGAAAATTTAATAGGAGGAAATATTTTTTAAAAAATTATTGTAATAATTCCTAAGCACATTTTTAATATAATATGTTAAACTACTTTAGCCCCTCACTTTTATTTATTTTTCTTTTTACATGGGCAGGCACCGGGAATTGAACCCGGGTCCTCAGGCATGGCAGGCAAGCATTCTTACCTGCTGAGCCACCGTGGCCCACCCAGCCCCTCACTTTTAAAGAAAAACTGTTAAAAAAGATTGGTTCTCTCATATTGTAAAAGTGAGGGGCCAAAGTAGTTGCTTTCTGAAATAAAGGATGATAACATTAAGAAACATTAATAAGGATATTTTGATATATAAATTTTTATCTTTTAGACAGAATACTCAGATGGTTAAGAAATACTTTATAATCACATTAAGAGTAAACTAACAATTTACATTATATTACAAAGAAAACAAGATTCCAGTTTAAAATGTATACATGGTTTTACATAAAGCTTATTTTTTTAATATTATAAGCAGGCTTATTAGATTTTGGTTAGCATTGAATTTGATAGACAGAATTTACTTTTATAAATGTTCACAATTTCTTGTAGTTAGCAGTAACTAAAAATTTGCTTTCTCAAACTTTCCTTATCTATTTAGGGCTTATAGTTAGTAATTACTATAACAAACAATTTACTTTCATATTAGAAATATGTTAGTTTATGAAGTTATCACTTTGGAAGACCACGTTCTGAGGCAGTTGGTGGTCAGCAAGGTCTGCTGCTAAGGCATTTTTAAAGATTTGGAGATTATTTTGAAACTCTTCTGTCAGCACTGTCTAAGTGAGCATCACTGTTGTTAAATATTTGTCATTTAGAAGCAAATAGGTATTGAGAGTTAGGGTAAAGGGGGATACAAAAGAATGTATCCTGCAAGATTTAGGACTGAAAAGTTTAATGCAGACATGGGCTATTTAGTGGGCTTGCCCCAGGATGCCTTTATTCTCTAAGGTCAGGCTTATTTGCATAAGAATTTCCTATGGGATGCCAAGAGGCCTCAAATCTAATAGGGGTCTTGGGGCAAACAGGGGTAACACTAGCCTGGTTTACTGGTTTTAAGGTGCCCCCCAAGAGTGAAGATGTTCCCTCCCTAATAGGGGGTGGGGCATTCACGGACAATGAGAAATTGACAGGACACTAGAGTGTTTTTTGAACCTACAAAGGAGAGGGGTCGTGAAGATTTTAGTTTGGTTTTACTGTTAACTTCCATAATTAGGCCAGTCCATGTGGATCATGGATGTGGGCCCAGAGTGGTGGTCGAGGACAGAGTGGCTCCAGTGTTAATTAAAATATTCATCTTCTTACCTGTCCCATCGAGTGGCTCCTGGGGCTCCTCTACATTGGGCAGATGTGAAGTCAGCAGAGCCATATGTGGCCTTGGGCACCCTGAGTCTTCTTCACTTGCCAAAAGCAGGGCAGTCTCTGGACCTGAAGCCCATGTTGGTGGCACCTGGGGCTGGGCCCCAGTGGGTTCCGAGGTTGAAGGTTAGTTAGTTTTTTTGTTGTTGTTGTTGTTTTTAACAGCCCTGTAAAAACAGAGCCTCCAAAAATTTTGTACAATTTGAATGATTACGTGGTATGTGATTTCTCCATTGAGGGTTGTTTTGAGGTTTCTGACACCCATCTTTGCCAGTGGGCCTCTGACTCACAGTTGAAGCCAGGTTTTTAAGGCTTGCAGCCACAATTTGGGTGATCTTCAGGGGTGCTGTTAACTGATTGCAATGAACTGAGGCTATTCTCTGGTCTTTGGCTTAACTCTCTTTGCCTTCTCCTCTTCCTCAGCCTTGTTTCAATGGTTAAAGACAAAAAGGCAGCTTTAAATAAGTCATTGATGGGAGTTTGCAGGCACATGGAGAGCTTCTGCAGCATTCTCTGAATGTCAGGGCGAGACTGGCTGATGAGATGTGTGCCCAGCACAATATGACTTTCCTGTAAATCCAGGCTTACATTAGTATAATTTTTAAGGCTTTCATTAACCACCCCTTAAACAGAGCTGGGCTTTCCTTTTTCTCCTGAGTGTTCTCCCTTAACTTATTATAATAAACTGGCCTTGTAGTGCATTTTCTTATGCCTTTTAGTAAACAAATTTGTGAAAGGATATTATTAAAGAGGATGTTTTTTTTCCTCTAATAGAAATTGAAACGTGTATAACACAAGCAACAAGTCATTCTCAGGTCCTTGTCTTGATCGAGAGCTATCAACATCAGAAAATAGGAAATTTCTGACTACTTTTCCTGTCTTTTAAAGCCTGGAGGATGAAATTGCAATTCACAGTTCCAGTGGAGGGCTATGCTTCCCCATCCCTTAGCTTATATTGACTACATTCCCCACTTACTTTGGGAAAGAAAAAGGTGGAGAACTTCTAGCACTGGTGTGACCATGTGGTGTCCCATTGCACATCAGAGCTGGGTGTTTCCCTCTCCACTGGCCCAATCACCTGATAACACAGGGAGTACAGATGCTGATGCCCCTGGGACACCTTTCCTAAGAGATGTCTGGACCTATGCTTCTGGGGAGTCCCAGGCATTGCCCAGAAGAATTCTAGGGTACCATTCTAGAGGAGTTCGGGAATCTAACCCCAAACAGCACCTTTCTTAAGAGAAGCCTGGTTCTACACTTCCAGGGGATTTCCCAGACCTTGCCAAGAAGAATTCCAGGGCAATGTTCTTAAGGACTTTTTCCTTTCTGCCGGTCCAGTCTCTTGGGAACATGGGAAGTAAGTTGCCTAGTGTCTCCAGGATGTGTCGCTGGACATCCCCACAATGTTCTTCCCTAGGAGATGTCTAGATCTATGCTCCAGACACCTGAGAGAAGTCTAGGGCAGTGGTTCTGTGGATACTTTCATTGCTATTTCCTGAGGGCATGCTCTAAAGGAAGGTAAGCTTTATATTTGGCTGTAATGGGTCTCAATAGAGACTAAATAATCAAGGGCAGAAGGGAAGACACTCCAGTTGGAAAATACCCAGTTCCCACGGGTTTAAACCAGAGGTGAGTTCCTAGAATGTCCACGACAACACCTTGATTGCTACAAGAATTCTTAGTCATGAATCCTGTGTTACAAAAGATGAAATGTCTCAGAAGGTATAAAAAGGCCGACAGAGGAGAAAGGCAATTCTCACAGGGGCAGGGGAGAGGACCTCTGATGAAAAGGTGAAAAGAGGAAAAGATTCAGCAGGAGGAAAGGTCTGGGTTCTCAGAGGGGTGGAAAAGAGAGAGTGGAGGGTGTCGGAGAGAGAAAGGGAGACAGGGAGACGGAAGGAGAGGGAGGGAAAGGAGGAAAGAGGGAGAAGGAGAGTGGGAGAGGGGAAGAAGGGAAACAATAGGAGAGAGCCAAACAAGAAGAAAATGAAAGCATGCTGTGTCAGTTTGAAGCTGCTATTTACCCCAGAAAAGCTATGTTTTAATTCTGATCTAATCTTGTGGGGATAGCCATTTCATTTAATCTTGATTTAATACTGCAGAGCAGAATCATTTGATTAGATTATCTCCTTGGGGATGTGGCATGCCCAATTGTGGATGTGGCCTTTTGATTAGATGGAGATATGACTTCACCCATTCAAGGTGGGTCTTGATTAGTTTACTAGAGTCCTTAAAAAGTAGAAACATTCAGAGCTGATTCTAACACTTGGAGAACAGCTGCTTCAGAGCTGACAGAGCTGATTTAGACATTCGGAAATCAATACAGAAACAGCCTGGGTGCTAAGCAGGGGCTCACAGGAATAGGCAGAACCTGAAGAGAAGAAATCTCTGGCCCTGGCAGCTGCTAAACTAAGAGATGGAAAACACAGAGGTTTTTTTCCCCAGAGCAGTGAAAAGAATGCCCACAGATGCTTAGAGAGGAAAACCACTGGCATCAGAAGCTGGAAGCAATGAAACTAGGAACGAGGGTCATCAGGTGCCAGTCACGTTCCTTCCCAGATCACCCTTCCTTGACCCAAGTTATGTTTCTCTGGGTGCTGTAGTTAGGACACATTTATAACCTTAAAACTGTAAACTCGTAGCCTACTAAATTCCCTTTTTAAAAGCCATCCCATTTTTGGTATCTCACATTCTCGCAGCTTAACAAACTAATACACACACAGTCAAATTTTCAGTGGATAGCCATGATTTACCAGTCCAGACAGTCTGAGTAGTGTCTCCTGGCTGGCTTGCCAAATGTGTTGCCAGATTCGGCTTCTAGGTTCTTGATCATGCATTCAGAAAAAATTGAAGGGCACAGTCCAAGTAGTAAGCAGATAGCAAATTTATTGATAACAAATGTGAGAGGACATGGGGGCACTCACAAAATAGAGGTGAGAGAGACAAGATGATTCATCTTTATTTTTGAAATATAATTTTACTGCGTATAGGATATTTGATTGACAGGATTTTTTTTCTTTTGACCCTTTAAATATATCGTCCCACTGACTTCTGGCCTCCATAGTTTCTGATGATGTTATATTGGAATTTTCTAGTACACGATGAGTCATTTTTCCTAGCTACTTTCAAGATTTTGTCTTTCAACATTTTTACTATGGTGTGTCTAGATTTAGATGCTCTTTTGGAACTAGCAACCTTCTCTTAATTGCTAGCACCAAATATCCATTGTTTTTGAGTGCTTCCTTAAACTTGAACTTCTACATTTTGCCATACTGTTCAAAATAAAGACAATTCCCTTAGGGTGTACATAGGTCATTTGGTTCTTGTGGCCTGCATTTTCACTTGGCCAAATCTTTGAAACACTACTCAGGAACTGGAGTCAGTTTAGGAACCCATCTCTTGAAGTGACTTCTTTGTTGGGTGCTGGGTGGGGGCAACAGTATTCTCAAATGTCCTTTACCAGCATGGACCCTCTACCCTACAAATGAGCTGGGTTAGCTCCCAGCATTTTAGGACTACTACACCTGTCAAAATCTCAGGTTTGGAAGTAAGGGAGGCCTGACTTCATGGCCCCATTCCACAGAATTTAGCTTAACATAGAGTCGGAGGTGGTGAAAACTGTGGCAACTGGCCCTCCTGAAGAGAGATTCTATATACCTTGACTTGGAGCTAGCAGGAGAGAGAGCCTTGTCTTTGGTCCTCACCCAAATGAAGTGGTGCTTGCATCACAGTGTGGGGTTGGTGGTAGGGAGGGAACAGCTAGTGGCTCAAGTGCAGGAGGCCTACTGTTCTTACCAAAGTTTAATAGGTTTTCTTGAATAAATGTTTCTTTATTTTCTCAATGTCCTTAGGACAATTTTCATAAACTTCAAATGGTTTATGGAAGTAAATTTCATCTGTTACTGTTGTCGTCTTTTTGGGTAAGCATTTCAGAAGTTCTTTAGGCTGCTATTCCAGATGTTGTCTGTCATTGTTTCTTTTGGTCTAGGAGCACTGTGGAAAGACTTCTGCAATACTAAAGGCATTACAAACAGAGATAGTTTGGAGAACTCTATATTAGGGCAAGTTACTAAATTTTATCATCCATGATTATAAAACTCATGCAAATCTTATTTTGTTTCTTACTGGCAGATATTTGACTAAAAAATACAGTTGAGATTATGTTGTAAAGCTTGATGGATGGGATATCTTTGAATTGCCTTTAGGTACTATAAAAAATATTGAGCTAATATCAAAAATTGAAGGTGGAATTGAAGAATTAGGAAAGGAGAGAAACTGATCATTAATAGTTTTGGGAAGAGAGGAAGAGAAGGCAATGGTTCAGAGAAGAAGCAATAAAAGATAAAGGGGAAAAGTATAAAAGTCAATATAACATACTGTATACTATCTGTGCTGGTTTGAAAGGATGAAAAGCCATGTTGAAATCAAAATTCCATTTCATAAAGGTAGAATAATCCCTATTTAATACTGTATGTTTGAAACTGTAATCAGATCATCTCCCTGGATGATGTGATTTAGTCAAGAGTGGTTGTTAAACTGGATTAGGTGACGACATGTCTCCACCCATTTGGGTGGGTCTTGATAAGTTTCTGGAATCCTATAAAAGAGGAAACATTTTGGAGAATGAAGGAGATTCAGAAAGAGCAGAGAATGCTGCAGCACCACGAAGCAGAGAGTCCATTAACAGCACTTTGGAGATGAAGAAGGAAAACGCCTCTCAGGGAGCTTCATGAAACAGGAGTCCAAGAGAGAAAGCTAGCAGATGCTGCTGTGCTCGCCATGTGCCCTTCCAGTCTAGGGAGAAACCCTGACTGTTCACCATGTGCCTTCTTGGATGCGAGAGAGAAACCCTGAACTTCATCGGCCTTCTTGAACCAAGGTGTCTTTCCCTGGATGCCTTTGATTGGACATTTCTATAGACTTGTTTTAATTGAACATTTTCTCAGCCTTAGAACTGTAAACTAGCAACTCATTAAATTCCTCTTTTTAAAAGCTATTCCGTTTCTCGTATATTGCATTCTGGCAACTAGCAAACTAGAACACTATCTATATAAATTTTCCCTAATTTCATAATTTACATCTTTAGAATAGAGAAAATGACTTCTACCTCATACTACTGTTTGAGAATTAAACAAAATATATTTATAAACATTTCTGATACATAAGAAAATAACCATATATTTGGCTATTTGCATTTAATCTCATATCTTTATTATTGGGATAATAATATTATGTGTAAAATGGTGTGTAAAATACTCTAAATATTATTATGATTTTAAAATGATTTTGTCATACTTTATATTTCCTTAATTTAATCTAATGACAATGTTATTAGTATAAGGAAGTGTGTTTCTAAGAACACATGGGAACTCATGTCTTCCTTGAAATTCACCATAGAGATTATAAGTACAAACTAGTAAAAAATAAATAAAAATCAATGCTTCTGCATCCCCTTATATCTTTGATCAAAGTAGAAGACTCAGTTCATGGTATGTCTTGTGGCCAGAGATACCAGATTATTGCTAAGACCCAGTAGGCACTAATGACCCAGCACTCCTTGTGGACCATCAGGTCTTCACATTTGGTCATGACTCTTCAGGACATCCTCTGGCCTTGATCATTATTGTCTAATTTAGGCCCATTTAAACTGCTATGCCAGAGTCCAAATAAACTGAACGTATATGAAACCCTGCTGTTTTTAATGATATGTGGCACTTACTGCATTTCATCTTCTTAATTCATGTCAAACGTTCAGATGTTTCACTTGGTGGAAGTGAACTATAGGGTCCATGATCTTTCCTAAAACTTTTTTTATCTGGAAGCACCAAGAAAGAATATTTTGTAAAATTATTGTTTAGAAACTAAAATGTTCCTCTTTCAGTCCCTATTTCACTACCAAATTTTTTTCTAACTTTAGTCTTCAGAATCTATGACTATAAATCTCATGCAACTTTTATTTTATTTTTTACTGGCAAATATTTGCCTAACAAATACAATTGAGAGTATGTTGTAAAGCATGATGGATGTGATATCTTTGAATTGCCTTCAGGTACTATAAAAAAAATTTAGCTAATATCAAAAATTGAGGGTAGAATTGAAGAGTTAGAAAAGGAAATGAAATTGATCATTAATAGTTTTGGGGAGAGAGGAAGAAGATGCAATGGTTCAGAGAATAAGCAATAAAAGATAAAGAGGAAAGTATAAAAGTCAATATAGCATACCAGATACTAACTAACATGTGCATCGATACAGAAGGTTCTGAATATATTTGCCTTTCAATCTCCCTCTCTTATAAGGGATCAGTTAGCTGAAGAAAGAAGAACCCACTAAAACTAATGACATTGAAAAGGTGGTTCATTATAAGAATCTTGAGGAAACTTTTAGAATCCATCTATCAGAAATATCACTAGGACCCATGGGGACTAGAAAGCTACAGTTTCTTCTCTCTGTGTTTGGGGATATTTATTCTCTTCTCTTTGTTTCTTTCTTTGCATATTTTTTCTTTTCACCTCTGTAGACCTATTACCTTTAAAAGCCCTCAGTCTCTTCCTCTTCATAATTTCAGTCAGCATATGACTTTATATAACCTAAGTGCTAGTTCTACCATCTTTTGCTGCAAATTTACTCATTTCTTCCAGCCCATAACTTATTGACTCAGAATCAGTGAACTGATTCCAAATTCCAGGTAGAGAGAATGCAGTTGGTGGAAATTATGTACGTTTTCTGCTGATGGTCTGTGTTATGTTGAGCTGAACTGATTCTCTAAGAGAAATGACATTTTTCATTACTTTTATGCACTATCTAGTAAACTCCTTGAAGAGGGAAATCATGTATTGTTAATTTCTTTTCCACAGCACCTTGCACAGTTTTAGAATGGATATCGAATAATGTAGCCTTCTTCACTTTGGAGGCAATTTGCATTTGTATCTCCAGGGAACATTGCTGTTCTCACAAATTAAGAAAGTATTGTTTCCTTCTTTTTTATGATTATCATCAGAGTAACTTTTGCCTTAGGATTTTAACCATTTTTTTGTAAAGTTGACTTTGAACAAGCTTTGACGAAGTTTCCCATATCTGGGGATGGAGCAACAACGCTAGTAACACCTATGCATTTTTGTAGACTGATGATTTCTAAACTATTTTTGGCAGCACATTTATGCTGACATTTTACACAGAACCCAAATAAATAAATATCTCAAAATCAAATGCAGTAGTTGGAACAAGAGTAAAAGGCCAAGTTCCGCTCATTAACCCTCCTGCACTTATCCTCTGAAGCTCCCACCCTTGAGGTCCCACAAAAGAATTCCAAGTGCCAGTGATCCTGATTTTTAAACCACTACTTTTAGGTTGAAACAAAGTCTTTATTATCTAACTTGCTCAATGCTTGAATATACTGATACTTTTTAGTACTCCAGACATGATATAAAAGGATTTTGCTAAAATGTAGGAAGAAGTTTTATTGCTTATTTTGCCCCATTGTTGCAAATTTATTAGGTGTGAGATTCAAAATCAGGGAATCATTTATTCAATAAACTTTTAGTGAGCTTTATTTGATGCATTCTGTGCTTTGGATGCAGAAATGAGAAAGGCAAGTCTTTGTTTTCATATAGAGTTATATATAATCGAATATTTCATTTCATTAAATTTACTAAAAAAATAGACTGTACTTAGAACTATCAATGTAAAGACACTAGCAAATATTTTAGAATACATGGAAAGTCCAGTTCATATTCTTCTCATGGCTGTAATACTATTTTTGGTATAATAATTTTACTTCTTGTTTCTGTTGTGCTTATGATTTCTCTCCCATTCCCCAATGTGACATTAAATGCTGATTGCCTAACAGCATTTCAAAATATTCTACAAATTTTATAATTTACTGGATTAGTGTAATAGTGTTGTTCTGAAACTAAAAGAGAAGAATAAATACATTTCTACTCATTATGAAAAAGTACATATTTCTGGTCATGATAAAAACAACGTTGGAATAGAAAACATTTTTATAAGTAAATGGGTTTGTCTATCCCTAAAGCGTCATCACAGAATTGTAGACATTAGATGTAAGGTGAACTTAGAATTCACTGTAGACTGTGATTGCCTACCAAGTATCCATTCATTACTTTATTTTTGCCACAGAATTCCAGTTTTACTTAGGGCTGAAACACACCTAACTCTAGGAAATGGATCTTAGCTAGAACAAGTACCATGTCTCTAAGGGGCATTTAGAAATATTTCAGCATGTTTTGAGGTGCCAAAAGGAATACGAGATACCACTTACATTTAGAGCTCTTTGACTGTGGAATGTAAATGGTCCTGAAATATAAAGACCTGTCCTGCCTAACAAAAAAATTTTCAACTTAAAATATTCATAGCATCCCCAAAGAGAAACAGTGATTTAACCCAAGCCTGATACCATGTTACCCTGTTTTCTCAGCTTATTTTGAGAGCCAGTTTTGGATAGTGAAATGTAAGGGGAAGTATTTTTATTTTTTTTTTTAATATGGGCAGGTACTGGGAATCAAACCCAGGTCCTCTGGCATGGCAGGTGAGCATTCTTGCCTGCTGAGCCACCGTGGCCCGCCCAAGGGGAAGTATCTTGGAGGGTGATTGTATGGGGTGGTCTCACGAAAATATGTTTCTTTTTAGGATAAAAGAATCAGACATGGCCTGTTATTTACTAAGTAATACTTGGTACTATAGCAGCCAATCTTGCAACCAAGACCAAAAGCCACCCGGCAATTTTCAAGAGTACGCAGATGATAGCACGTGGGTGTCTGTTGCCCAGCCTAAGTGATAGTTCAGTTCAGTGTGAAAACTGGACTTCTTTTTACGTGAATGAAACAAACCCCTTGGTTGTTTAAGCCATTATTTGTTAGATTTTCTTTTACCTCCACTGAAAACATTCTTGGTTGGTACAGCTTCCACCTAGTAAAACAAAATCTTCTCCCTTCTGCCAACCCCTTTGTTTCATCTTTAAAAGAAATTAGGGACCGATCACATGTTGAAAAATTTACCTAATTATTTAAAGGCAGACTTGAAATCAAATACATGTGTCTCCATTATTAAAGTTTATTAAGCCGTGATGTGTGTTTTTCTCCATTTTCTTTAACAACTGTGGATTTTGAAATTGCATTTGAAATCTGAATATACCTGATGAAGCATAAAGAACATATCAGATTAAAAATAACCAACACAACATGACAGTATAAACTATTATTCTAAATATGTTTCAAATTTTAATTGTCAAACATCATTCATCCCCTCTTTTATGAGGATGATAAAAATATTCTTTCTTAGCAAGCCTCCCTTAGAAGATGCAAGAGTACTTAACACAGCTGATTTTAAGCAAAAAGAACAGGGGTGTTCTCCTAATCAGGTAGACTCAAACAAAATGAAATATTGCCAAATGAAAAGGATTTTAAAATGCAAAAGCATTGCTTATTTTCCAATTACCTACAAAATGTACAATTGAACAAACTTCAAAAATATTTTGCAAGATTTTGACTTTGCAAAACAATATGTATAGAAACATAAAACTTAAAGATGATGTTTTAGTTTGTTAATGCTGCTGGAAATGCAATATATCAGAAACTGAATAGCTTTTAAAAAGGGAATTTATTAAGTCACTGTTCTAAGGCCATAAAAATGTCCAAACTAAGGCCTTCAGAGGAAGATACCTTGATTCAAGAAAGAACTGATGACATATGGGGTTTCTCTGTCAGCTGGGAAGGCACATAGCAATGTCTTCTAGCTTTCTCTCCCAACTTCTCATTTCAAAAGGCTTCTGCAGGGGCGTTTTCCTTCAGCATTTCCAAAGGTCTCTTGTCTGTATCAGCTCTAAAGCTTTTCCCAAATGGTTCCCTCTTAAAGAACTCTAGTAAGCAACCCTACCTTGCATGGGTGGAGACATCTCCATGGAAATTACCTAATCAAAAGGTCCCACCCACAATTAGGTGGGTCTCTTCTCTATGGAAACAACTTAATAAAAAACATTCTATGCAACAATATTGAATGAGGATTAAAAACGTGGCTTTTCTGGGGTATAAAACCGTTTCACACCAGCACAGATGACAGCAAATATATTATTCTGTGATATACTTAAATTGTTCATCTTATTCTGTGATATACATAAATTGTTCATCCTTATAGGCAGTGTTTGCATCTTTCATAGAGGCAATAGGATTGAGAGAAAAGTCAATGTAATGATATGCTTTTAGGAAGATGATCAAACTAGCAAACACTTAGAGCTTTCAACATTTGTACAACATAAAAGGTACAATCACTTAAATGTTTCCCATGCCTGGAATTCTGTTAAAAGTAAAATGTTATGTTTGCAGACGTGTCATATCCATTAGGATATCTAATGGAGAGGAAGTTGATGGCTTCTAATAAGTCTCATTAGCATAGGATCTTGAGAGGTTGAAGGATGTTTCTTTATTCACACCTAAAAAGCAGACTTAATGAAAGCAAGATGCAAGAGTAAGTTTAATCTGATGAGGTAGTTTGAAATAAAACATAGTTTGATTGATGAAAAAATGGAATCATAAAAATTTTAGAGCTGAAAATATATTGGGTATTATATAGTTCATATAGTTCAGTGTTTCTCATGTTTAAATAGTTTATAAACTCATTTAAATGTATTAGGAGCTCCCAGATTTGACTTGCATTATGCTTAAAAAAATAACTTAAATATGTGCAAACTGGAAACTAGAAATAGCTTTTATCTATAGCTTGTAGCTTTCTTATAGCAACAACAAAAAAACATTAAAAATCCCCATATGTGTAAAACAAATAATAGTAAAAAAAATATTTCATGTAGTATATAATGTCATTTTCCTGGACATAAGTAATTAATATTAACTTTAATAATAGAAATATATAGTCTCAGGTAGAATTATTTACTTTGTTTTTATATTTTTATCTCAAATAGCTTTGATTATGATCACTTGGTGGTAAATGCTCAAAGTTTTTTTTAGCTGACAATGTTTTCATTTTCCCTTCATTCTTGAAAGATAACTTTATAGGTTTTCTAATTCTGATTAGACAGTCATTTCGCTCAGGATTTTGAAGATATCATTCTACTGTCTTATGGCTTCCATAGTTGGCATTGTCAAGTCTGCTGTCAAATTATTGGTCTATTGTAGATTTGGTTTGGAAAGATTCTCTTTGTTTCTGGGATTCTGTAGCTTCCTTATAATATGTCTAGACTTTTAATTCTTTTATCCTATTTAGACTCCATTGTGATTACTGTATGTATAAATTCATTTCTTTTCATTGGTTATGGAAAATTCAAAGCTGAATAGCTCTTCAAATATAGCCTTTCTTCCATCTCTATTCCAGTGACTCCTCGTTTAATTTAACCCAGAATATATTTACACCTCATTGTTTTTTCATACTTTTACTTTCTTTAGCTTTATCATCCAATTATTTTATTCTATATACACTTCAACCTAAGCTGGTGTATGAGCTATACATTTCTAATATAAGCAATTTAATTTTATGTCTAAAGTATATTTAGATTTTGTTAACTCTTCTGGTTATTGGTTTGAGTTTTAATTAGAAAAGTTGTAGGCTTACGTAAAAATCATGTTAAAAATATAGCATCCTCATACACCTCTTATTGTTGACACTTGCATTAGCATGGTACATGTGTTACAATTGATAAAAGAATATTAAAATAGCATTTTTGACTATATTCCATTGTCTACAATAGGGTTCATGGTATTATACAATCCTATGTTTAATCTTTTAATTATTATTCTCATAATATATACAATCTAAATTTCATCTTTTAACTACATTCATGTATATAATTCAGTGCTGTTATTTACACTCACAATAATATGTTACCATCACCATTATCCATTTCCAAAATCTACAATCAACCTAATAGAAACTCTGTAAAAATTGAGCATCAACTCCTAATTCTCTACTTCAGTCTTTCCCCTGGTACCCTATATTCTAGATTCAAATTATTTGAGTTTTGCTTCTTAAAATTAGTTCATATCAGTGAGATTAAACAATATTCTCCCTTTTATGTCTCACTTATTTCACTCAGCATAATGTCCTCAAGGTTTTTCCATGTTGTCAAATGCATCAGGACTTCATTTATTGTTTATGGCAGAAAAATATACCATTGTATGTATATACCACATTTTGATTATCCATCCATTGGTTGATGGATATTTGGGTTACTTTCATCTATTGGCAATTGTGAAAAATGCTGCTATGAAGATCAGTGTGCAAATATCTGTTCAAGTCCTTGCTTTTGTTTGTTTGGGTTTATACTTCATAAAAGGGTTGCTGGGTCATATGATAATTCTAAACTTAGCTTCCTGATGAGGTGACAAATAGTCTTCCACAGTAGCTACATTTTCAGGGGAATGTGTTATGTCACCATGTTGATGATGTCACCCATGTTAATTTTTTATAGTAAAATGTAGCTACTGTCTATGATTCCAGAACTTATTTTTGGATATACCATGCATAACTATTCTGTTTTCTCCAACTCTAATTCTGATATATAATTTCCTTACTGATATAAATGTCCTTTTGCTTTTTTTATGCAAATCTCACTCATGGTGCTTTGTATTTTGTATGGTTATGAGCTTTAATTATGAGGTCATATGTGATTAATCTTAATCTGTGGAAAATTTGGGGCCTTGATTTGAAGATAATTTTCTTTGGAATGGATTACATTTAATTCTCCCAACACCCTTGGAGAATTTCTGACCTTGGGAAAAGTTAGTCCTCTTCTAGGGGTCTGAGAAGAATCTAGGAATGTCAGGTGTTATTCTGTGTCTCCTGCCAAAAGTATTACTGGAAGTGTTGGGTTCAATTCTCCCTGTTACTTTCCATCGTGCTTACTCTATTTACGCACCTTTTGGTTGTTTCGTATGGCTGTTTGAAGGTTTCTCTTACTTTTTCTGAAGCCATCAATGTAATTTAAACATATATTTGCTTTAAGATCTTGTTTTTCTGCTATGGCAGTGCCCTATGGTTATCTAGTTCACTAAATGACTGAAAGTACAATTTCCCAAATTTTATATCATTCTCCCCTAATTTATACTTCAGTAACCAAATAGCTGTAATTATTGACATAAATCAATAAATATTTCATTTTTTAAATTTGAAATGGAATTTATTCAAGTCTATATTCTACTTGAATTATTGGATAAGTCATTATAATGTTTGATTCAATATACTTAAATAGTCAAAATTATCATTAAACATGTGTCCAACGCTAACCATTTAAAATCAGTCTATTATGCTCCATAGGATAGCCATGAGAAAGTCAACCTACCTACTTGCAACCAAGCTTGCTTTGCTCCTTACGTATCAGGCATGCTCTAAACATGAGGGCTACAGACGGTAAAACAAAGACTGTGGCCACATGGTGTTACATTCTGGTATGGCAAGATAGACAATTACCAGTAAATAAACAAATAGAATAAATTCAGTTCAATGAGGTCAATAAAACAGGGTGATGTTTTATTGACTCAGAAGGGATAGAATGACTCAGAAGGGATAGAATGGATTATTTGGGTTGGATAATTAGAGATGGCTTTCCTGAGGAGGTAGGAGTTGAGTTAAAGACCTGGGTGAGGAGAAAGTATTCTTAAAAAGCTTCAACAAGTGAAGCGGCCCTGAGGGAGAGGGGAGCTTGGCATGTGAGAGGAACAAAAACAATGTCAGTATCATTATAGCATGCTGATCTATCTTTAAAGTGCTATGACATTTAATAATTAGATAGGAGGGGAAACTTGAACACTATGGTAAAGTATTTGGATTATATTTTAAGTGCAATGAGAAGATCTTAGAGAGTTTTAGCTATTTTCAACTACAGTAATTATTTTTATTAATTTATATACTTATATATCCACTAAAATATTTATAGTATAATTCATAATTATAAACTTTGCATTAAATTTTAAATAATTTTGATAATTGTATCCAATAATTATGACCATCACATTTCAGAGTTCTCTAAAACATAAAGTAATGATATAACATTATTCATAAATATTATATTAAATTATACATATCATAGTAAATTATTGAGTAGCTTACAGGAAAGAGAATGTAGGTATTGAGCTAGTCAGAAAGCTGGGATATTTCCTTACTGATTGCTTCTCCAAACTAAATAATGGATATCGTATCCTTAGAAGCCATTAGCTAACTTTTTGAACAGGTTTATTAAGGTAAAATTGGCATATGATAAAATACACATAAAGTATACACTTTTACAAGTTTTGACATATGGGTATATCTGTGAATCCATCACCACAATAAAGACAATAAACATATCCATTAATCAAAAAATTTTCCTCATGACCTCTCATTCACTCTCCCTTCCCCAATTCCAGGGGCTACTGATCTGCTTACTGTTAATATTGATTAGCTCTGTCACAAAATATTAGAGTTTCATATTAATGGATTAACTCAGAATATACTATTTTAGTCTTCTATTTCTTTTACTTAGCATAAGTATTTTCAGATTCATCCATGCATTTCCCTTGGGTAAGTATGTAGGCATGGAATGTGTGGAACATTAACTTTTTAAGGAACTGCCAAATTGTTTTCTAAAGTAGTTGTACCATTTTTCATTCCCCAATGTTTGAATTTCAGCTCCTCCTCATCTGTAGCAACCATAACTTCAGCCCAGCAGATCTAATAGGTATGTAGTGGTATCTTATTGTCATTTTAATTTTCAATCCCCTATTAACTAATGATGTTGATCATCATTTTATGTGTTTACTTACTATCGATATATCTCCCTTGGTGAAGTGTCTATTCAGTTTTTGTTGTTGTTGTTATTGTTGTTTTAATCAGTATGCAATGTTGCCTTAGTAACAAATTTTGCAAAAAAGCATGTATTAGTTAGGGTTCTCTAGAGAAACAGAATCAACAGGGAACACTTGCAAATATAAAATTTATGAAGGTGTCTCACGTGACCGTAGGAATGCAGAGTCCAAAATCCACAGGGCAGGCTGCGAAGCCGATGACTCCAATGGATGGCCTGGATGAACTCCACAGGAGAGGCTCACCAGCCAAAGCAGGAATGGAACCTGTCTCCTCTGAGTCCTCCTTAAAAGGCTTCCCATGATTGCATTTAGCGTCACTAATTGCAGAAGACACTCCCCTTTGGCTGATTACAAATGGAATCAGCTGTGGATGTAGCTGACGTGATCATGACCTAATCCTATGAAATGTCCTCATTGCAACAGACAGGCCAGCGCTTGCCCAATCAGATGAACAGGTACCACAACTTGGCCAAGTTGACACCTGTTCCTAACCATGACAAAGCATATTTAATTCCATTTTTATTTTTTCTCTTCCTCTTTTAAATTCATTTATTTATTAATCCATACATCCATTCAACATGAATTAAATGAGCATCTACTAAGTGCCAAGCACTGGGAACAGCATAAATAATGAGGCTCTGTCCCTGATTTCAATTAATAGATAAGAATGTTGTCAATTAAAATCCAATGTAATTACAATATATTCCTGTTGCTTAGTCCTTTGCAATTTATGATTCACTTATGTGAATATGTTATAAATGGGACAAAGTTAAGGGATAAGCATGATATTAAGTTACATCAAATTCCACATTGGGTTTTGAAGAGTTCATCCTAACTTGGGAAAAGACAAAGGACTGAAAACTATGGTAGCAGAATGTGAATTCCAAATAAACAGGATTGAAAATAAATGTCCCTTCAGATGGTCAGACAGTGTGAATATTGGAGTTGTATTAGTTTTCAGGAATTTATAAGACTTCAATAGGTGAATGATATAAAAAAGGTGAGATTATTATGTGAGGGTCAGCATTATTCTTTAAATTTTTGAAGGGCAAATAATTTTTATTTTTGGAGAAAGGTCAGTTGGACTGATAATTTTCCTGTGAATCGTGGGAATTAAGGATCTCATCTCAGAACATGGTTCCCTATGAAAAACTAGTGGATTTTATAGTTAGAGGGTCATGGTCTTTTTAGAAATCATCATTGCCTATAATGATGTGGTCTGGCAATTTTTTAATAGCTTAATAGGTTTTCAGCTATGCAAGATCATTGAGTATGATTTATAACCTTGATTAAGGTTCAGTGCCCAGCATAAAAAGTAAAGAGGACAGAGGACTGAGGATACTATTAGAAAGTTTATTTATTTATTTTTTAAACCTATAGCCATCTTTAAAAATATATTCCATTCACCCTGCTCTGGGAGTTTTACTTTTTTATTTGTTTCTTCCTGTAAGAGTTAAAATAACATTCTGAAATCCTGGGGATCAGAGATGTGTGATCTCTGGCCTTCTAAGGTAGAAGAATTTTCTAACCCTGTGCATGTTCTATGCTGGATTGAATGCTAAGTGCTTTAAATTGGAAACACTATAAGGGAGAGTCAGTTTATTTATCTATTAGTTTAGAAAGTCAGAGGACATGAAGTCTGAGATACAGATTTTATCATTCTAATGGAATGGGCTGGGAGATATGGAGGCTTCAGACTGAAGGTCATTCACTCTAATATATAGTTGTTTTTTCCTTTTTTTTCCTTTTTTTTGTGATATGACAATGTCATATCACTAAAGTGTCCCAGTATAGTCCACTTGCTATATTAGTCAGACCTTGGAAGAAAAAATACAGAAATAATTATTGCTTTCTTAGGTTCCTAATTTTTGCAATTTCAAATATTGTCTTAAAAAATGGATATAATCAGGCAGTTTCTACAGTATATTAATATGACAAGATGACTATAATAATTAAATGAAGAATATTCACTTGAAACAAAAGACAAATATTCATTAGAAGTGATATATTTGTTTTAATGCTTTTGATTTGTATTAGCATATATTGAATTATTAATTATAAATTCATAAAAATATTTGTTTATAATTCTAAAAACAGCCATGCAAGAGAATAAATATGGCAAGGATAAACTCACAAACACAGCACACACATATGATGAAAAAATATATCATAACTTCAGAATACAGTGAAAAGAATCATTGATACAGGCCCTACTGATTAACAGGATAATATCAGACCCATTCATTTCACAGTCATTATCCTTTAAAGAGCAAAATTTACTTGACAACATATCTGAGCCACATATATAACAGATTATTACAGGGTTCTTATATATTTGAGGGCAGATTTCCCATAAGAAAATGATTCTGGATTCAGTCAATTGTTACAATGTTAAATAAACTGAGAGGTATGGATATGAACAGTTTGAATGGCCATCCTATCTTTTACTTTAGGCAGATAAAGTGTATTGTTCAATGTCATAAAATAACTATTGGCAAAATAGCCCTGGAACTCAGGACTCATGATTCCTAGTTTGGTGTTCTTTCTGTTATGGTATGGATTACGGTATGGAATCCCAGATCCACTTCCACCTGTATAACTCTTCCCTTCTTCTCCAACAAATAGTTCATTTCTATATCAAATTTAACCAAAGTAAGCACTTTTATCTGAGAAAATACTCATTAATGTAAGCATTGTAAAACGGCAAAAATTTTGTTACAAAACCTCATATTTATGGTAAATTGATTTTGGGCAAGGATGCCACAAAAATTAAATAAGGAAAGAATTGTCTTTTCATCAGACGTGCTGGGAACACTAGATATCCGAATGCAGAAGAATGGAACAAGACCCCTCTTCATATCATATTGGAAAAAAAAAAAAAAAGAAAGTCAAGATGGGTCAAATACCTAAATGTGAGAGCCAAAGCTATAAAACTGTTAGAATAACACACAGGGGTAAATCTTCATGACCTTAGATTTAATAGTGGTTTCTTAGATATTGCACCCAAAGCCCAATCAGCCAATGAAAAAATTGGTTACTTGGACATCATTAAAATTTAAAATGTCTGTGCTTCAAAGGATACCATCAAGAAAATGAAAGGACAACACATTGGCTAGGAGAAAAGATCTGAAATCATATAATTGATGAAGGTCTTATCAAATATAAACATACCATGCCTTGGTTCCCCCTGTTACTATGATAAATACCACACCGTGGGTTGGCTTAAACAATAGGAATTCATTGGTTCATGATTTCAGAAGCTAGTAGGTTTGCTTCCTCCAGGGATTGATTGCATTCTGGTTGGCTGGTAATCTTTGACTTCCCATCACATGGTGATGTCCTCTCCTTTCTCTTCCTGCTTCTGTTGACTTCAACTTCTGAATTCTCCCTGTGCCTTTCTCTTTATAAGTCCTCCTGTAATAGGATGAAGACCTGTTCTGATTCAGTTGCTCATAATGCAACTAAAAATATATCTTCAAAGGGTCCTATTTATAATGGATTCACACCCAAAGGAATGGGATTAAGATTAAAAACATTTTTCCCCCTGGGCACATAAACTCAATCTACCACACGCAGAAATATAATAATCCTTACAATTCGGTAATAAAAAGTCAAATAATACAATTTAATAATGGGCAAAGGATCTGAATAGACATTTTTCCAAAGAATATATACAGATGACCAATAAATGTATGAAAATTTATGTAACATTATTAATCATTAAGGTAATGCAAATCAAAACTACTAGATATCACATAACACCTTCTAGAATGGCTATGATAAAAAAGACAAATAAATAAGTTTTGGTGAGGAATTGGAAACCCTTACACACTGTAAGTGGGAATATTAGATGATACAGCTGCTTTCAAAAACAGATTTCTTCCAAAGTTTAAACAGAAACACCAAATGACCCAGTAATTCCAATTCTAAATATATACACAAGAGAAATGAAAGCGGATATCAATGCAAAAATATGTACCTAAATGTTCGTAGCAGCCTTCATTATCCATAACACTAAAAAGGTAGAAACAACCCAAATGTTCATCAATATGAATAGATGAACAGAATATTATTTGGCAATAAAAAATAATGAATACTGAAATGCTGCAATATAGATGAATCTTGAAACCTCATGCTAAAGGAGAAAAGCTGTCAGTTTTTAGCACATTTTATATGATTCCAGCTATGTGAATTTTTCAGAAAAGGGTGATACTAAAAATATTTAACAATTCTTATAGCCAGTCCAATATGGCCCATGGAAATATTCCATGCACTTGTGGTGTTATAATCTTTGTTAAATATTTTATCTTTCATTATAAAATTGACTTGGTAAATTCTACCAGATTGTTCTTGACCAGTAGGTTTGAATATGGTTTAAAACATTTTTGATCATCACTTTCACTGATTTCCTGGAATTCTGCATCTTTTGAAAGATTCTCAAATTCAATTTGCAGTTTATTTGCATGTACCTGTATTGTGTACATCATCTCACAGGCAACAAGTGACTGACCTGATAAAGACAACAAAAAGGTTGACATGATAAAATGGAAGAAGACACAGTTGTTAAAAGGGGATGTTTGATGGAACTAAAGTTATAAGTGGATATTTTCATGTTTTGTTAATTTTTGCAACTTCTTCATCCCTATCTATTCCTAAAGTTAACACCTGATTGCAGCTAATTATCTAGTCATCTCTCTTCTTCTCTCTTTAAGCTTCAAAAATTCTTTCAGTGCATACCTACTTGCCTTTTGCTTTATCCTTCATTCCCTCTCTGAACAATCATTTTCAACCTTCTTCCCATTCCCAGGATAATTTCCTCTGCCTCAGAGTAATTCCTGCTCAGTGTAAAGTGAATAGCTTTAGCTTCTTTGAGGTTCTCCAGATTTATACTTTCATCTATTATTCTTATTTGAGAATCAACAGAGACCCATGTTGTAAAAGCAGAGTATTCTCCTGATTCCCTTGTAGTGATTCCTTTTATTGTCAACACAAAAATCCTCTAATTTAACATTCTAGAAATGTAAAATTATTCATATTATAAAAAGCCACAGAGAATTTACTAACAGCTGCCTTTTAAAGAGTCTAGATAAGTCAGGGGTTACAAGGGCTTGTAAGAGTTGACTCATTTATTTCCTGTCTCTTTTCTCCCCACCTCCTTATCTCCCCCACCCCACTTTTTTTTTCTGTCTGTATACAGCTATGGATGTAATAAATAGGAGAGACGAGATGGAAATTTGACTCATTTTAGCAAAGTAAAGCCACTTTTTCTTGAGAATCTCCCTACAATGAAACAGAACATTATTTAAGCTATATTTTACTACCTGGCAGTATTTTTGTTTCTTTAAAGTATACATGTTTGATTCACTGAAGCAAAATATTAATGATAATGTTATCTGTTCTGTTTTTTAATTAAAAATTTGATGCACGATGACCTAAATCTGAAATTACAAACCCTTCTAAATAAATACTTTATACCCAAAATTTTCAATAATTCCTTAGTGGCCATGTTGCTTATAACACATAGTTATAAATAAATGCCATTTTATAAATGGTGAAACCCACGTTTATAAACTTTATGATTCAAAGGCTAAAATAAAAATGTATTTTCCATTTGTAGATTATTCTTCAAGTATATCTGTAGGATTCAAGAGAAGCAAGGTATGACTTACATTGAAATGCTTTTTTTAAAAAAAAATCACTTTTTCAGTTTTTCTTGAATTAATACCATTTTAGGCAGTTTTATTGCATGTAGGGCTATGAATTTAAAAGATTCAGAATTTGAACTTTAAAGGAAGCATCTTAGAAATAGTGAAGTGGGAAAGGGGATTTTAAATCCAGGTTTTTATTTGGTTTTTTTGTGTTTTTTTAACACAGGAATGTTTTCATTTCTTGATAGAGTACATTATTTAATCAGATTTTTTGGATATTTCTCTCATTATAGTAGAGAAGATCTATACCTTAATCTTACTTTCTTAATCAAATATATTCTGCAAAAAATTATTGATATTTTAACCTATTCATTTACCTTATTTACCACCAGATTTGAAATCTCTTGGACAGAGCATCAAGAACAAGGAAATATTAGTAGAGTAGAAAATAAAGACAGTATAAAAGAAGAATATAAGGGCCACGGTAGCTCAGCAGGCAGGAATGCTTGCCTGCGATGCCAGAGGACCTGGGTTCGATTCCCCGTGCCTGCCCATGTTAAAAAAAAAAAGAAGAAGAATATAAATTTGGTGTCCCGAGTTCATAATGTTCATTACAGTCATAATAGTCATTACAGTAGATAGTCAAATTTGGCTTTAAACTCTCTTTCAGTCAAAGTAGGAAAGAAGACAGCCTCTTCTATCATATTCAATGTTATATTGAGAAAAGTTTATTCATTCCTAACTGATAATTTTCAAAGAAACTTCTCATGGAGAATTTTAAACAGGAAAAGCCAAACAACATGGTAATAGATTTTTTTGGAGTGACAAATTTTTTGATTAAAGAATGCCAGCACTGGAATAAAAGTCTAGTAAAATGATTCTGGGTTTCTAGGTTAATATGATGCAAATGTCTAGGCTTCTTTTGGTTTAATCTAATGCAGCAGAAGACTACATAGAAGAGTAGCTAGAATTTAGTTTCTACAAATCATCTGTCAGGAACATAAATTTATGAGAGGCCTCGAGATTACTTTTTCTATACTGAAGCCAGATATGACTCTATGGATAAAATTCTTAACCTTGTTGTGAGCTTTATTATTACTTGTTTGCAAAGAGACTGAGATATTAAATATCATATTTAGCTACTGAAACTTTTCAGTAGCCAACTGTGAAAGAAGGGAAAGAATGGGAGATATCAAGATGGAATGGCCACTGTTATTTCTCAAATTCAGGAAGTCAATATGGTGGAATGTGTTCTTTTTTGTATTGGATCACTGTTCTCAGATTTGAATGTAATGAGTTCCAAATATGATGAATAGCAAGAATGGTATTCAAAATCTAAACAGACAATATCAGTCAAAGAGAAATCCACAAGAGAAATTTTTTTTAAAAATTCCACATTTGTGTTAAATCTCTAGTAGATATAAACATAAAACAGTTAAATCATCATATAGGCACATATATTATTAATTGCTTCATAATAATGAGTAATATGTTAATAGAATGATTTTCCACCATGTAGAAACATACCTAGAACTTTCAAAAGAAAGGTGGAGGTGGGGCAAGATGGTAGTGTAGGGCAGTGTGGAATTTAGTTAGTACTCACAGGCAGCTAGGAATTATCTGGAACAACAGTTTTGGGTCTTCTGCTACCAAGCATACATCGTACACAAGTCAGGATGGGTGGAAGGGCAGAGTTCATAGTGCAGAACTGGGCACAGTCTGCTGAGAATTAATGGCACAGCAGCACTTTACACCATTGGGGAGGTGTAGGCTGACAAGTGCCACTGGCTTAACAGGACAGGAAAAGTACAGAGCCAAGAGGCTTCACTGGAAAGTCTGACAGTCTGCTGGGTCTCATCCTCAGGGAAAAATTGATACTGATTACATCCTCTTCCTGAGTCCAGGGCTTGTCTTATCTCTAAAAATGCAATTGGGGTCAATCTTATCTGGCAGGGCAAAAATCAGAAAAACAAGAGCTGAGAAACTCTGCTTAGTTAAATGGAAGCATATCTAAACTATATGTCTAGACTAAGTTGAACTGAATGTCAAAGAATGCATAGACAACAAAGCCAACCAACAAGAAAACCTTAGGTTAAAGAGTGAAAATTACTTCCAGAGCAAACTAATCAAGGAAACCAGATGCCTACATATCAGCAAAAAATCATGAGTCATACTGGGATAAATGAAGATATGGCTCAGTCAAAGGAACCAATTTCAAATGAGATGCAGGAGTTGAAATAACTAATTAAAGATGTTCAAGAAAATCTGGTAAATCAAATTAATGAGTTGAGGGAAAATATGGCAAAAGAGATGAAGGATATAAAGAGACCTTGAAATTTTGAAAAAAGAAATGGCAGAAATTATGGGAACAAAAAGCACAAGAGAATAGATGAAAAACACAAGGGCAACTTACAACAGCAGATTTGAACAGGCAGAAGACAGGATTAAGGAACTAGAGGACAGGACATCTGAAATCCAGCACATGAAAGAACAGATAGGGGAAAGAATGGAAAAATATGAGCAGGATCTCAGGGAACTGAGCGATAGCATGAAGCACACAAATATACATGCTATGGGTGTCCAGAAGGAGAAGAGAAGGGAAAAGTACGAGAAAGACTAACAGGAAATAATCACTGAAAAATTTCCATCTTTTATGAAAGACATAAAATTACAAATCCAGATAGTACAGCATACCCCAACAGAATGGATTCAAACAGTCATACTCCAAGACATTTACTAATCAGGTTGTCAAATATCAAAGGCAAAGAGAGAATTTTGAAAGCAGCAAGAGAAAAATAATCCATCACATTCCAGGGAAGCCCAATAAGACTGTGTGTGAATTTCTCATCAGAAATGGGGGTGAGAAAGCAATCATATGATATATTTAAGATTACAAAAGAGAAAAACTGCCAGCCAAGAATTCTATATTCTGCAAAATTGTCCTTCAAAAATGAGGAACAGAGGGTGCATGTGTGGTTCAGTGGTAGAATGCTTGCCTTTCATGCAGGAGACCTGGGTTCGATTCTCAGACATGCACTACCACCCCCCAAATATAAGGGGCAGATTAAAATATTTTCAGATGAACAATAACCAAGTAAATTTGTGACTAAGAGACCAGCTCTGCAAGAAATACTAAATGGAGCAGGCATATAGGAAAAGGCAAGAGAGAGAGAGTCTGGAGAAAAGTGTGGAAATGAAGATTATCAGTAAAGGTAAAAAATGAGAAAAAATAGATATGACATATAAAATCAAAAGACAAAATGGTAGAGGAAAGAACTGCCTATACAGTAATAACATTAAATATTAGTGGATTAAACTCCCCATCAACAGACATAGACTGGCAGAATGGTTTTAAAAAGCAGGATCATCTATATGCTGTCTACAGGAAACTCACTTTAGACCCAATGACAAAAATAGGTTGAAAATGAAAGGCTGGGAAAAGATATTTCATGCAAACAACAATAAAAAAAGAGCATGAGTAGCAATACCTGACAAATTAGACTTCAAATGTAAGACAATTAAAAGAGAGAAAGGACACTATGTATTAACAAAAGGAACAATTCAAGAAGATGTAACAATCAAACATTTATGCACAGAACCAGAGTACTCCAAAATATTTGAGGCAAACCTGGCAACACTGAAGGGAGAAGTAGACACATCTACCATAATAGTTGCAGACTTCAATTCACCACTCTTATCAATATATAGAACATCTAAACAGAGGATCAATAAGGAAACAAAGCTTTTGAATAATACGTTAAATGAACTATACTTAACAGACATTTACAGAGCATTACATCCCACAACAGCAAGATACACATTTTCTCAAGTGTTCATGGTTCATACTCAAGGATAGACCATATGCTGGGTCACACAGCAAGTCTCAATAAATTTAAAAAGATTGAAATCATACAAAACATTTTCTTGAATCATAATGGAATGATGTTGGAAATCAATAACAGGCAGTGGGCTAGAAAATTCAAAAATATATGGGGGGAAAACACACTCTTAAAGAACCAGTGGGTCAAGGAATAAATTACATGAGAAATCAGTAAATATCTTGAGGCAAATGAAAACACATCAAAATTTATGGGATGCAGCAAAGGCAGTGTTGAGAGGGAAATGTATTATCTTGAATGCCTATATTAAAAATGAAAGGGGGGGTGCAGTGCGACAGTGGCTCAGCAGGTAGAATTTTTGCCTGCCATGCCAGAGACCCAGGTTTGATTCCCAGTGCCTACCCATGAAGAAAAAAAGAAAAGAAAAAAGAAGGAGTGTAAATCAAGGAATTAATTGGTAACTTGGAAGAACTAGAGAAAGGACAGCAAACTAACCACAAAGAAAACAAAAGGAAAGAAATAATGAAGCTTACAGCAGAAATAAATGAAATTGAGAGCATGAAAACATTGAGAAAATCAACAAAACCAGAAGTTGGTTCTTTGAGAAAAATCAATCAAATAGATGGACCCTTAGCTAGGTTGACACAAGAAAGAGAGGGATGCAAATAAATAAATACAGAAATGAAAGAGGAAACATAACCACTGATTTTGCAGAAATAAAGGAGGTAATGAGAGGATACTATGAGCAACTATATGCTAATAAACTAGACAATGTAGATGAAGTAAATGGCTTCCTAGAAAGACATGAGCAACCAACATTAACCTGAGAAGAAATAGATGACCTCAACAAAGCAATCACAATAAAGAGATTGAATCAGTCATCAAGAAGCTCCCCAAAAAGAAAAGTCCAGAACCAGGTGGTTTCACATGTGAATTCTACGAACCATTCAAGAAAGAATTAGTACCAACCCTGTTCAACCTCTTCAAAAATTTGAAAAGGAAGGAATGTAGCCCCTCGTTGGGCCTATCTAACTCATTTATGAATCCAACATCACCATGATACTAAAGCCAGATGAAGATATTACAAAAAAAAGAAAATTATAGACCAATCTCTTTAATGAATATAGATGCTAAAATTCTCAACAAAATGCTGGCAAATCGAATCCAGCACCACATTATAAGAATTATAAAACATGGCCAAGTAGGGTTTATTCCATGTATACAAGGCTAGTTCAGCATAATAAAACCATTTTATTACATTAATAAAAACAACGTAATACTCCATATCAACAAATCAAAGTAGAAAAAAAACACATGATCATCTAGATTGATGCAGATAAGACATTTGACAAAATTCAACATCCCTTCCTGATGAAAATACTTCAAAGGATAAGAATTGAAGGGAACTTCCCAAACATATTAAAGGGAATATATGAAAAAAAAAAAACAAAAAAACACAGCTAACATCATACACAATGCAGAAAGACTGAAAGCTTTGCCTCTGAGATCAGGAACAAGACAAGAATGCCCATGGCCACCACTGTTATTCAACATTGTGCTAGAAGTTCTAACCAGAGCAATTGGACAAGAAAAATAAATAAAAGACGTCCAGATAGGAAAGGAAGAAGTAAAACTCTCACTGTTTGCAAATGACTTGATACTATATGTTGAAAATCCAAAAAAATCTACACCAAAGCTACTAGCCCTAATAAATGAGTACAACAAAGTGTTAGGGTACAAGATCAATGCCCCCAAATCAGTAGCATGTCTATATGCTAGTGATGAGCAATCTGAGGAGGAAATAAAGAGGAAAATTCCATTTACAATAGCAACTAATTATATTAGGAATATAAAATATTTAGGAAGAATTTTAACTAAGGATGCAAAAGATCCATACATAGAAAACTACAAGAAATTGCTAAAAGGAATCATGGAAAACCTAAATGAATAGAAGGGCATAATGTGTTCATGGATTGTAAGAGTAAATATAGTTAAGAAGTCAATTCTATGCAAATCGATTTATAGATTCATTGCAATGCCAATTAAAACCTCAACACTTTATTTTGTAGAAAGAGAAAAACAAATAACCAAATTTATTTGAAAGGGCAGGGTGCTCTGAGTAGCTACTTAAGATCTTGAGAAAGAAAAATGATATAGGATGTCTCACTACCTGACTTTAAAGCATATTACAAAGCTATATTGGTCAAAACAGCATGATACTGGCCTAAAAATAGATATACTGACAAATGAAATTAAATAGTGGTCAGAAATAGACCCTTTCATCTGTGGGCAACTGATCTTTGATAAGGTGGTCAAGTCAACCCCCTGGAACAGAGCAGCCTCTTCAAAAAATGGTGATTAAAGAACTGGATATCCATATGCAGAAGAATGAAAGAGGGTCCATATCTCACACCTTACACAAAAATTAACTCAAAATGAAATAAGGACCTCTACATTAGAGCTAAGACCATAAACTTTTAGAAGAAAATGTAGGGAAATATCTTATAAAACTTGTAAGAGAAAGTGATTTCCTAATCCTTATACCCAAAGCACGAGCACTGAAAAAAAAAATAGATAAATGGGATCTCCTCAAAGTTAAACACTTCTGTGCATCACAGAACTTTATCAAGAAAGTAAAAAGACAGGCTGCATAATGGGAGATAATATTTGGAAACCACATACCAGATAAGGGCTCAGTATCTGGAATAGATTTTTTAACACAACAACAAAAAGAAAAACAACCCAATTTAAAAATGGGGAAAATACATGAGCAGACACATCTCAGAAGAGGAAATACAGATGACTAAAAGGCCTATGAAATGATGCTCAACTTCACTGACTATTAAGGAAATGCAAATCAAAACCACAATGAGATATCATGTGACACCCACTAGAATGGCCATTGTCAAAAAAAAAAAAAAAAGAAAATGAGAAGTGCTGGAGAGGATGTGGAGAGAGAGGCAGACTTATTCACTGTTGGTGGGAATGTAAAATGGTACAACCACTCTGGAAAGCAGTTTGGTGGTTCCTTAGGAAGCTAAGTATTGAATTGCCATATGACCCAGCAATCCCATTACTAGGTATATACTCAGAGGAAATGAGGGCAAGGACATAAAAGGACATTTTCACACTGATGTTTATAGCAGAATTATTTACGATTGCCAAGAGATGGAAACAGTCCAAATTTCCAATAATAGATGAGTGGCTAGACAAGCTGTGGTATATACATAATATGGGATATTATGAAGCTGTAAGAAAGAATAAAGTTGTGAAGCATATAATAATGTGAATGACCCTTGAGGATATTATGCTGAGTGAAATTAGCCAGAAACAAAAAAGACAAATACTGTACGGTCTCACTAATATGAACTAACATTAATGAGTGAACTTTGAGAGTAGAAGTTAAGAACACAGGTTATGAGGAGATAGAAATAGGGTAGAGTCCAGGCATTTGGTACTGAAGGAAATCAGGTTGTGCAACAGGGCTGATTGTAAAAATTCAAAAATGGATAGCACAATGCTACCTGATTGTAGCACAATAATATAAGTACTCTGAATAAAGCTGAATGTGAATATGATTGAGGGAGAAGGGCTGGGGGCACATAGGAAATCAGAAGGAAGGATAGAGGATAAAGACTGAGATGGTAAAACTTAGGAATGCCCAGAGTGGACAATGATAGTGATTAAATATATAAATAAATAAAATGTTTTTGCATGAGGAAGGGCAAATGAATTTCAACATTGTAAGATGTGGAAAATGGACAGTATGCAGAAAAAAGAACAATAAATGCAAACTAGGGTCTGTAGTCAAAAGTAACATTGTAATATGCTTCCACTGAATGTATCAAAGACATTATGCCCAAACTAGATGTAAACAGGTGGGGGAATGGGGGAAGGGTATGGATTCTTTGTGGAAGAATAGGAAATACTTCATATAGATAACAGCGAAGGCATGTCTGTTTACTTAAGTTGGATTGTATGATGTGTGTGAATAAAACTTTAGAAACGAACAGGGAGAAACAAGTGCTATAAAAAATGTGGGGAAAAGAGATGTACCTATTCATTGCTAGTAGGTAAAATGAGAGTTACAGCCCATTGGAGGACAGTGTGGTGGCTCAACTGGAGACTAGGGATGGGGTTGCCATATGATCCTGCAACCCTGTTACTAAGTATATACCTGGAGGAACTGAAAGTGGGGACATGAATGGACATTTATACACTGGTGTTTACTGGGACAGTGTTCAGGGTTCACAATGGATGGAGGTGGCCTGTGGGTACAATGACTGTGGAATGGAAAGAACTATGGTATACATACAGTGGACTACTAAACAGCCTTAAAAAGAAATGAACTTGTGAAACTAGGTGAATGAACTTTAAGGACTATAGGTTGAATGAAATGTCAAGAACAAAAAGACAAATATTATTATGCCTCACTCATATGGACTAACTATAATATAAAAACTCAATGAACTGAAGTCGAGAGCATCAGTTACAGGTTAGGGCCTATTGTAAAGGGCCCTAGGTTGTAAGCTCTTACAGCAGTCACATATATTCAGGAGTTGTAACTGTTATTTCTAAATTTTGAGATACTGAGCTCTTTGTACATAACCTGGTTGTTCTCAGAAACTTTGGGTATTTACATGACACCTGAGACACAGAGTTAGAGCTCTGAAACTATGAAAGTCAGCAGTATCCCATTTAGGAACTGTTTAAGATGTTGGAAAATGGATCAGACTTTGACTACAAATATGAAGGAAGCTGATCTGGATAGGACTGGGGTAGATTAGAGTACAGGGTAAAGAAGGGTATCATCCAAATTTTAAAACTTCAACTTCTGTGTAAAACCAATGGAAGAGATATTTACTTGGTGCAAAATTTATATTTTGGGTAGCACAATTATCTAATTTAACTTGTATGGTCAGTTTAGTTGAATATCATAAGTACTTGGAATTTTGAGTAGGGCATGAGATGTTGGTTTGTCCAGGTTAGTGTGATGCCCTGATATATCCCACAGTAATTTGGGCATCGAATAAGGAAGTATTTTCAAAGTTCCCTTGGGGGACTGGGGAGAAAGGAGGAAATATTCAACTTCCCCATTCAGAGAATTCCTGATATTCTCACAAGCAGTGGGGACACCAAATCAATAGGCTGAGCCCTCAAACTTGGTGTTTGCCCCTATGAAACTTATTCCTGCAAAGGACAGTCTAGGCCTAGTTATAACTATGCCTAAGCATCACTCCCAGAGAAACTCTTTTGTTGTTCAGATGTGGCCTCTCTCTCTAAGCCAACTCAGCTGGTGAGCTCACTGCCCTCCCTCCTACATGAGACATGACCCCCAGGGGTGCAATTCTCCCTAGCAATGTTGGATAGAACTACTGGGATGGAATGGGAACTGACATCATGGGATTGAGAAAGTCTTCTTGGCCAAAAAGGGGAACAGAGAAATGAGACAAAATAGAGTTTCAGTGGCTAAGAGATTTCAAACAGAGTTGAGAGATTATCCTGGAGGTTACTTTTTTTTTTAATATATTTTTTTTATTAATAAAAAAATCAACATGCAATATGAACATTCTTTTTTATCACATAGATGTATATTCAACATCATGATCATTTCTTAGAACATTTGTGTCAATTCAGAAAAAGAAATAAAAGAAAACAGAAAAAAAATCATAACTACCATACCTCTTACCCCTCCCTTTCATTGATCACTAGTTAAATAACACACTCTTAAACAACCAGTGTGTCAAAGAAGAAATTGCCAGAGAAATCAATAGCCATCTGGAGATGAATGAAAATGAGAATACAACATATCAGAACCTATGGGAAGCGTCAAAGGCTGTGCCAATGGGGATATTCATTGGCCCAAATGCCCATATTAAAAAAAACAAAAGGGTGCCTGGGTGGTTCGGTGGTAGAATGCTTGCCTTTCATGTGGGAGGCCCGGGTTCGATTCCTGGACCATGCACCCACTCCCTGCCAAAAAAAAAGAAAGAGCAATAATTGAGGACCCACCTGCCCACTTGGAGAAACTTGAGAAAAAACAGCAAGCTATCCCCAAAGCAAAAAGTATTGGCAAAGTACCTCAAATGATGGGAGAAAAAATATGGAACTATTAAATTTTACCACCAGGGAAACCCCTGATGCTATGTCAAACATTAGGGACACTCAAATCCATAGGCCATGCCCTCGATCATGAGGCTTACTCTTGTGAAGCTTATGCATGTCGTAGAGAAGCTTAGCCTACCTATAGGCATGCCTAAGAGTTACTTCTGGAGGACCTCTGTTTCTCTAAGTCTGGAGGTTATTCTTATGTGTTATCTAAATATCCCTTTTTAGTTTATATATATTGGAGTGTCTGTAGGGAAGTACCTGAAACCACAGAACTGTGTTCCTTGAGTAGCCTTGACTCTTGAAGATGATTGTATAATGATATAACTTTTATAATGTGACTTTGTGGTTGTGAAAGTAAATTGTGTAGATGGAAATACTAATGGTCAATGAGAGGGAGGAGTAAGGGGAATGGGATGTATGAGTTGTTTTCTTTTTATTTCTTTTTCTAGAGTGATGCAAATGTTCTAAAAAATGATCATCATGCTGAATACATGACTATGTGATGATATTGTGAGCCATTAATTGCACACCATGTATGGACTGTACATGTGTGGAAAATTTGTCAGTAAAAAATTTTTTTTAGATGTCAAAGACAGAGAAAATTCTGAAAGTAGCAAGAGGAAAGCAATCATCACATACAAGGGAAGCTCAATAAGACTATGTGTGGATTTCTAAGCAGAAACCATGGTGGCATTAAGGCACTGGTATGATATATTTAAGATACTGAAAGAGAAAAACTTCCAATCAAGAATTCTATATCTGGCAAAATTGTCCTTCAAAAATGAGGGAGAACTTAAAATATTTTCATACAAACAGACAACTGAGAGAGTTTGTGAAAAGGGAACCTGCTCCACAAGGAATACTGAAAGGAAGCACTACAGGCAGGTAGGAAAAGACAGATGAGAGTGGTTCGGAGAACAGTGTAGAAATTGATTATCAGTAAGGGTAAAAAGATATAAGATATAAAATCCAAGAGACAAAATGATAGAAAAAAGTACTGCCTCTACAGTAATAACATTAAATATTAATGGATTAAACTGCCCAATCAAAAGACATAGACTGTCGAAATGGACCCAAGACCATAATAATGAGGACCCATCTATACACTCTCTACAAGAAACTCAATTTAGACTCAAGGACAAAAATATGATGAAAGTGAAAGGCTAGGGGCATGTATGAAACAATAAAGAAAGTTAAAGGATAAAAACTGAAGCTATATAACTTAGTGAAATCTAGAGTGGACAATGATGGTGGTTAAATGTACAAATATTAGAAAATTTTTACATGAAGGAGAACAAATGAATGTCAACATTCCAAGGTGTGTTAGTTAGATTCAGTTGTCAACTTGGCCAGGTGAGCATACCTAATCTTGTTGCTTCGGACATAAGCCAACAGTACGTGAACCTCATCTGTTTCCAATTACATCTGCAGTCAGCTAGGAGGCGTGTCTGCTGCAATGAGTGACATTTGACTTAATTGGCTGGTGCTTAAATGGGAGATTGCAACGTAGCACAGCTAAGCAGCTTGGCATTCCTCATCTCAGCACTAGCAGCTCAGCCCAGGCCTTTGGAGATGCAGAAAGAAGTCACCCCGGGGAAAGTTGTTGGAACCCAGGGGCCTGGAGAGAAGACCAGCAGAGACCATCCTGTGCCTTCCACGTAAGAAAGAACCTCAGTGGAAAGTTAGCTGCCTTTCCTGAAGAACCAACAAAATAAATCCCTTTTATTAAAAGCCAATCCATCTCTGGTGTGTTGCATTCCAGCAGCTAGCAAACTAGAACACAAGGTGTTAAAAATGAGATGATATATGGAAAAAATACATTCAATGCAATTAGGTTCTATAGTTAACGGTAACATTGTAATATACTTCCACTAGTTGTAACAAAGGCAATAAACAGAAGTTAAATGTCAATAAGAGGGGGATATAAGGGAGGGGTATGTGATTCTTGTTATTGTTGTTGTTGCTTCTCCTTATTTTTAAAAAAAAATTTATACTTCATTTTTTTTCCTCTTTCTTTGAGAATGGAAATTTCTCATATAGACAGTGGTGAATGCATAACTGTGATTATATAAGGAGACATTTATTGTTTACTTAGGATGGATTATATGGTGTGTGAGTAAAACTATTTAAAAAGGCAAACAGAAGGATACAAGTGCTGGAGAAAATGTGGAGAGAGAGATGCACCTATTCACTGTTAGTAGGGGAATAGAATGGTGCAGCTTCTCAGGAGGGCAATGTGTGGTTCCACAGGATTGCCACACATGCCAGTTTGAATCTGTGGTGAACTCCAGAAAAGCCATGTCCTTTAATCCCAATTCAATATTGTTGGCTGGGAGCATTTTGATTGTTCCCATAGAGATGTGACCCACCCAGTTGTGGGTGGTAACTTTCGATCAGATAGCTACCATGGAGTTATGACTCTACCAATTCATCCTTTAGAAGTGGAAATATTTTGGAGAGAGCCCCTTTCTTAGAGCCATGAGAAAGCCACAGCAGAACGCTGCAGAACCATGAATGAAGCAGAGAGTCTACTAGCCAGCAACTTTTGGAGCTAAAGAAGGAAAATGCCTCCTGGGTAACTTCATGAAAAAAGAGGCCTGGAAAGAAAGCCAGCAGACACCACCATATTTGCCATGTGCCCTTCCAGCTGAGGGAGAAATGCCGAACACCATCGACCTTCTTGAACCAAGGTATCTTTCCCTGGATGCCTTAGATTTCTACAGACTTGTTTTAATCGGGACATTTTCTTGGCCTTAGAACTGTAAACTAGCAAGTTATTAAATTCCTCTTTTTAAAAGCAATTCTGTTTTTGGTATAAGACATTCTGGCAACTAGCAAACTAGAATACTTTATGATGCTACAACCCTAATATAAATATATATATATATTAGGTATATACTTGGAAGAACTGAAAGCAGGGACATCAATGGACATTTGCACACATGTTTATGGCAGCAGTATTCACAATTTGCCATGGATGGAGATGGCCTAAGGGTACGTGGCCTGATGAATAGAAGGGCAAACTGTGGTGTATACATACAATGGAAGATTGAGCAGCTACAAGAAGGAATGAAATTGTGAGGCATGCAAGTAGGTAAATGAACCTTGCGAACATTATGTTGAATGAAATAAGCCAGAAATGAAAAGAGAAATTTTTAAGGTCTCACTAGCACTGACTATAAGCAAATGCTGAGAATTGCATTTGAGAGCATAGGCTATCAGATGGTAGAATGTGGAGAGAATTGAGCAATCGGTGATAAAGGAGTACAGAATGTTCAAAAAGGCTTATTGTAAAGGTTCCTATTACATCAGTTCCTGGCTTTAACTATTATTTCTAAATTATGAGATGCAGAGCTCTTTGTATATAACCTGGTTGTTCCCTGGACCTTTGGGTATCTGTGTAAAACCTGAAACTTAGAGTTTGGCAACTCTGAAAGCATTATCCCCCAAAAAGAGGTCAGACTTCAGTTAGAGATGTGAATGAAGCTGATCTGGTTAGGACTAAGGTTGATCATAGTACAGGGTAAAGGATCATATTGACTGTATTTTTTTATGTATGCTGTATGGTGGGGTCTCATTTCATTCTTTTTTCATAAGAGTATCCTGCTATTGCAGCACCATTTCTTGAATTTTTGTTTTTTTGCTTCTTTGGGGAAAGTGCATGGGCTGGAAGTTGAACCTGGGTCTCCCACATGGCCATATTGACTGTAATTTAAACTTCAATTTCTAGATGAGACCAAAGACATAGATGCTTATTTGGTACAAATTTATACTATTCTATACTATTTAATTTAACCTGTATGGTCAATTTATTCAAACAACATAATTATATACCTTGAATAGGAAATAAGATCTTATTACTTTGTGAAGTTTAATGTAATAGCCTGATATGTCCCAGAGTAATTTGGACTGAAAGTAAGAAAGTATTGGCAAAGTCCCCTTGAGGGACTTGGAGAAAATGTGGAAATAATAAACTTCCCCACCTGGGAATTCTGATATTCTCACAAGAATTAAGGACTCCCATTTTAATAAACCAAACCCTTCATCATGGGACTTGCCCTTATGAAACTTGTTCCATAAAGAAGCTAGCTTACTTATAATTATGCCTAAGGGTCACCTGTAGATAATCTCTTTTGTTGCCCAGTTGTGGCCTTTCTCTGAGGCAACTCTGCAAATAAACTCACTACCCTCCCACTTCACATGAGGCATGACTCCCAGGAGTATGTAAATCTCTCTGGAAACATGGGACAGAAACCCCAGGATGAGCCTGACCCTGGCATCATGGGATTGAGAAAACCTTCTTAACCAAAAGGGGAAAGAGAAATGAAACAAAAAGTTTCAGTGGCTGAGAGATTTTAAATAGAGTTGAGGGGAGGAGGTTATTTTATGCATTATACAGATATTCCTTCTTCAGTTTCTAGTGTATTAGAATAGCTAGAAGGAAATACCTGAAACTGTTGAGCTGTAATCCAGTAGCCTTGATTCTTGAAGATGATTGTATAAGTATATAGCTTTTATGGTGTGACTGTGTGATTGACACTCCTTTTATCCAATATATGGGCAGATGAGTAAGAAAATAAGACAAAAAATAAATAGTTAATAGATGGACAATAAGGTGTTTGATATCTTTTGGGTGTTCTTTTTAATTTTTATTTTCTTTGGGGTAATGAAAATTTTCTAAAATTGATTGTGATGATGAATGCACAACTATATGATGATACTGTAAACCATTGATTGTACACTTTGGATGATTATATGGCATGTGAATTTATCTCAAAAAACTTTCATTAAAAAAAAGGAATAGATGCATGGCTCAGGTCTACCTAATCAGAATCTGAGTGTATAACCTCGGTATATATATTAAACATGTATGTATTTTTTAAATATTCAGGGATGAAAATGATATATACTTATGTTTGAGAATTAGTGCTAATAATGTATTATCAAGGCACAGAATATAAATGTTATTGAAAATTTAGCTCCAGAAGACAGAGGCATCTCTGAATTGTTGAAAAATAAATGTTGGTAGCTTTGTACTTATTTGAGATGTACTCCCTAAGACACAAATAAAGGAAATTTGTGTGAGATTTGAGAAATTTTTTTTCTCAAAGATACAGTGTTTTGAATAAAAACAGTGAAGACCATGGTACATTTGGTTTTGTAATATGGAAGTTGAAATGCCTTTTCTTCTTCAATGGTCTGAAAACATAGACTGTTTAAAATGGTGATCATCTTCAGAAGCATGCTTTCTCTTCCTGAATAATAATCTGGAGTTTAATCATAGAAAAGGGTGGAAAAGAGAACAGGCCTTAGAGCAGCATCTTCTGCAGTCTTGCTGGTAACTCTCTATTTTTTGTTTTTTTAATCATGCCAATTCCCAGAGAGACTCATTATAAAGCTGAGATTGGAGGAAGCAATTAATTCAGGAAGGTTGGTATTGGTTTTGATGCACCAGAGACTTTCAGTTCGTCTGCTGAAGTGTGAAAATAATGCTGTGGACTGCAAGATAGAAGGAAGGAGAAATGACATGCCAGTCTTTTAGTATAGCCAATCAAATATACAAATTTAAAAATACCTTCCATTTGTAAGAAAACCTATCTTATTTAGAAGGCTAGAGAAATAACCATTTAACCTTTCAGTGTAATAGGCAAAATGTATCATTTTCAGAAACCCACATGCCTTTTATTTTTCCCTACAATTCAAAATATACTCTTGGTGTAGTAAATATATTTAAGGATCTATATTTCATGTATTCTTAGAACTGCTACTAAATGCTCATGACTTTTTTGTGGTCTATAAAGTATGTAATAAGAAATGATATTTTAGTGCATTTCTTTAGAAATTTAAAATTTTTAGAGAATTTTTCTCATAGGTCCTTTGACCTTTGATGTACATTCAGTTCAGTTTAAATAATGCTTTTCCACAAAAATTCTTCTTTAGTTTTATGTTTTTGAAAATTCTACAATGAAGTATTCTTTTTGGTTTATTAACTTTTCCACTGGATCTTTGAATATAAGATCACATCTTTAAAATTCTTTTTCCTTTACTATTAACTGTAGTCCATGGTTTAACTTAGGGTTCACTGTTTGTGTAGCATATTTCCATGGATTTTTAAATACTTTTATTCTGTTACCATATATACAATCTAACATTTTCCCTTTTAAACATGTTCAGAGATATATTTCAGTGCTGTTAGTTACATTCGCAATGTTGTGCTACCATCACTCCATCCATTACCAAACCGTTTCTGTTGTTCCAAATGGAACACTGTACACTTTAATTAAGCCTTTTTCTAACCCTATTCAGTCCACTGGTAATATATTTTAGATTCTGACTTCTGAGTGTGCTTGTACTAATTATTTCATATCAGTGAGATCATACAATATTTGTACTTTTGTGTTTGGCTTATTTCATTCAACATGATGTTTCTAAGATTTATCTATGTTGTCACATGTATTAAGACTTCTTTCCTTTTTATGGTTAAATAATATTCCCTTGTATGCCTATAGCACGTTTTGTTTATCCATTCTTTGGTTGATGGACACTTGGGTTGCTTCCATCTTCTGTCAATTTTCAATAATGCCACTATGAACATTGGTGTGCATATGTCTCTTGAAATCCCTGCTTTCAACTTTTGGGGGTGTGTAACTAGTAACTGAGATTGTAGGGTCATATGGTTATTCCACTTGTCTTTCTGAGAAACTGCCAAACTGTCTTCCACAGTGCCTGTGCTATTTTGCATTACCACCTGCAATGAATGAGTGTTCCTATTTCTTCACATCCTCTCAACACTTGGAATTTTCTTTTGTTTTTTTAAGAACAGTCATCTTTTAAAAATGTTTAGGGTGGGTCACGGTGGAACAGCAGGCAGAATTCTCGCCCACCATGCTGGAGACCTAGGTTTGTTTTCTGTTGCCTTGCCTGCCATGTTAAAAAAAATAATAACGTTTATAATATTATAGAAATGTATATCATTAACTCTGATTCAAGACCATTAATATCATCCAGGTTATTTATAAATGATGATAAGCTGAAATAAGAAATTAAAGCACTGGTGCTTTGTGCTGTTCAAACTTTGAAATAAGTAGAATCGAAGAAAGCTATAGCCAAACACTTCCTAACCTCATTATTTTATTGATAAAGAAACAGAATTATAAAGTTTAAATTAATACTTAATAGCAGAATCAAGATGAGAAACCATCTTCCAAAAAGTAGAGGGAAAGGACTTGACTTTTATTGAGTGTTTAATCTTTGCCCTGGGATACTCATATCATTACCCCTATTTAAAAAGACAAGAAATCTGAAGGCCAGAGAAGTTAAGCAACTTAACTAAGGTCCCATAGTGGTAAATTTCACAGTTTAGATTATATCTTGTCTAAATCCAGGTCCATCTCTTCCCAAAGCCTGTGTAGTAGCAATTGTCTTTCTGTTGCAGGACTTGCAGAATCCTGCAGTCCACACAAATATGAGAGCAGAAAAATGCATGCTATTCATTTAGGAACTATAATTTAAATAAGGTCAGCAGATTAAAATGGTAAAATCCAATGAGAGCAGTAAGAAGTGATAGGAAAAAGAATGAGGATGAAAATGTTGTCCTTTTTTTTTTTTTCTTTCTGCTTCTTGTTTGTTCAGCAAAACCCTCTAAGCCATTCTGTGTAGGTAAAAATAATCATGTGCACCTGAGGAGTCTCTGATCTTATCATCAGATAGGGCATCACATATGAAGATGACCTGAGTCATATTCGGCACACTCCATTTAATATAGAATTTTCAATTCATTTAAAAATTGTATAAAATGTTAAAACATTATATTATAAAATCATTATATTATTTTAAATAATCAGGTTATTAAGAAGTTAATATAGGGTGGGCCACGGTGGCTCAGCAGGCAAGAACACTTGCCTGGAATGCCAGAGGACCCGGGTTTGATTCCCGGTGCCTGCCCATGTATTAAAAAAAGAAGTTAATATAGTATAATGTCTCATACCAGTGACACTAAATAACACTAATAGGCCATGGCTGGCATCAACTTTCATTTCAAAGTTCCCCACTTCTTATCACTGTAAGGTTGAAAATGCAGATGTCAAAAACATATTTTCTGTTTAGGAATGATCCTATGGACTTTTTTTTTTTCTTTGTGCTTAATGTTTATCACATTGTGGTATTAAGAAAAGTGATTGACTTTTTTGATATTAAAAAATATATTTAACTTTTATAAGTGTTACATATGCATGAGTTTTTATATTTCCTATATTTTATCAAGGAAGGACTAAAGAACCAAAGAGTTTGAGTAACAAAGACTTCACAAGATTTACTTGTCTCCTCCCTAATATTAGTTTGCACCTGTTACCAGTATATAGCTTAACTGTTTAAGCCTTTTGACTATTTTTCACTTTTCATTTTAACCTTAAACATAGTTGAGAGTGAGAGAGAAGCAACATTATCCTCCTGGATTTGAGATGTCTGAAGCAGTCTTACATTTAGACAATGGAGTGGTATGCTTATACATTCTGTCAGGAAAAGTGACTGAAGTTAACAGTAATGTTATTAAAAATATCCAGAGACAATTTGCTTTATGAAAGATAATGCAGTTTTCATTTTATTCTGAACAAAGAACTCCAGAGGATCCATCTTGATGTAAACTTTTATTAAAGTAATATTTGAAATGTAATTTATTCCTTTCTAAAGGCATTGGTTTATTATAATTTTTAAAAACAAGTGGATTTCAAAATATTTGTGAATTATCAAAAGAAGGACACTGACATAGCTATTAATAAAATATTTCTTAGCAGCATAAGTTAGAACTAATTTATGTTGCATAATGATCAGTGATTTAAGATTAAGTATGTCATATATACATTATTTAAAATTGCTACATACATAAATACATGTATACATTCTATATACATATGTTAACAATATATTGGGTATAGATATAAAGACATAGCTATAGAAGGGAAAGTACTGTGTTATAATGTAGACCCTTGCTAATTTAAATTTATATTGCATCATATATTTTAAAGCTTGAGAAAACAATACATTTTGCAATTAAAGTGATGGAACAAAGATTTTGGTACTCAACCATGGGATGTTTGTCCATCAGCAAAGTATAAATGAAAAAGAAATATCATCACAAAAGTGGGCATTGGGGATGCAGAAGGGACAGCTGTTGTTCTTTAATTGTGACTAGATTAATAAAATGCAGTTTAACAACCCATTTAAAATTCATCACTGGGGAATACATTTTAGTGCCACTTCGGGTGTCTTCTGGTTAATAAATTCTTGCCTTTTGAGTGTAAGTATTTGGTTTCAAATCCCAAATACAAGTTTATTAAAAATTGTAATAGTTCTTAGAGACTATAAAATGAAATGAAGTGCACAAAATATGTGTTTCCGGTGCTTGACTTTAAAATGATTTTTTACATGACCAATTTCAATATTTTCAACTTAAGCAGACTGTTGTTGAATTTAAATGATTATCAAATATTTAACCAGAGAGAAATAGATGATTTATCATTTTGGAGTAACATTTTCTTCTAATTTATTAACCATCCCATGGTTGGTACTCAACCATGGGATGTTTGTCCTTCAGCAAAGTATAAATGAAAAAGAAATATCATCACAAAAGTGGGCATTGGGGGTGCCCAATTATTTTTTTTAATATAATTTAAATTTAAATATAAGTTAAATATCATTTAAATATTTTTAAATATTTTTTTAAAAATAAGAAAATATTTATCTTATATTATGCTAATAATTATGCATGCAACGATATTGATGTGAAACCAGCTGTAAATTCAAATGTAGGCTATAATAAAGGATAATATGGTTAATAAGAAGACCTGGGTGGAACATTCTGTTGAAGGATTTTTAAGAGGTGATAAAAACAATGCACCTTTTTAACTGAAGCATTTGGAACATAACTTTAGTTGTTCCTACATTTACCATCCCTGTACGAAATGCTCTCCTTGATCAAACACACAGAAGAAAGAGATTGCTTAAAATCTGTGTCAATGAACTGCACCGTCCTGAAAATTCAGTGTTTACAGCCAGCGACGCAAAGTATGTGAGGCAATGAGGCAAGAGCAGTGAGCAATGATCCTGAATTTTGTAATTTTGAATGAGAAATGACTGAAAAGGAAGATGTGGCTCCTCATTGGTATTTTTCTGTCCTGAGCCATTTTATCTGGATGAAATAACCTTGGAGGGTGTGGAGGGGCACCAGAAGCAACAGAACTCCCAGTGAAATACCTATGAAGCTGAGAAATGAGGCTACCTCACTTCCCCAGAGGCTGACAGAAGACATAAGACTCCTGGGGCCATCACAACAAGAGCAGAAACCAGGAGAGTTATGATGCTTCTCCAACCCAAAGTGTCATAGGACATCGGTGAGCAGATCACCGGAGAAGAAACCAGATCCTAGGGAACCCCCTGCTGACACAGCCATCCATAAACAAGATGTGCTTGACCAGCAGGTGACAAGGTGGGGAATCTCAGGATTATGTGATGCCTTCCCAGAACGTGTTACCACCTTGCAGAGTGCCAGTTTCATAAACAATCCTGTATTACCTATAAAAATCTCTTCTTTATTCTCGTTCCAATCACACCCCTAAGCCTTCTTAAAGTCTGAAACTCCAAATCCTCCTTTGTCCCAAGATTGCTGAAGCCCTTACCATACATTTATGGTCCTTTTCTTTAGGGCATTATGGTCATTCTGGGTTGAGGAATCCGCAACATTCCCAGAGAGGTCCACTATTTTGCTAATACCCACTGATGATTTCACTCCTCTTGCTTTTAAGGAACTCTGATTTTTCCAAAGTTTTCTCAATCTTTAAACCTCCCAAATTTTGTTCATTTAAAAAATGCTGTTTTAGTTTGCAAAAGCTGGTGAAATGCAATATGCCAGAACCGGCCTGGGCTTTATAATGGGTATCTCTTAATTTACAAGCGTACAGTTCTGAGGCTGTGAAGATAGTCCCAGCCAAGGCATCACCTGGACTCCTTGTCAGACTGCAGGGCCCGAGGTGGCATCCACGGGTCTTCCCTTCTCTTCTGGGCATTGTGGCTTTCAACCCTGGCTGCTTCAGCTGTGGATTTCTCTCTGCCCTTCTGTATCTTTCTCAGCTTGAATGTCTCTCCCTGTCTTAGGTGTCTTTTTCTTTCAGCTTCAACCTCTTATGAAGGTCTCCAGTATGAAGCTTAAGACCCACCCTAATGACATGGGTCACCCCTATTTTAAGAGCCTACTCATCAGATATCCTATTTAGAATGGCTTCCAGGGGAATGGGTTAATTTTAAGGACATAATTTGGGGGAGTCCATAAAGCCCCCATACCGTCCCAAGTGGTTAACAACTATTTTTATTTATTGAGAACGGCTTTTTCTAACAATTTAGTTACATTCTAATGTTATTAATAGAATCTGATTGTCATTAATACAATCCTTTGGCATGTGCAGATAGAATACAACTACATTTACCTAAAGTTGTTATTGTTGGCTTTAATTTCCAAAAAAAAAAAAAAAAAAAACCTTTTCATTCACTTGTTTCCAAAATTAAAGAACATTAATTCCAAGTGAAGTAGAAGGATTCTAGGCCTCCAGTCATCTGTGTCACTCTAATGGCAAAGTTGACTGGTTTAGCTGACCACTAAAAACCTTTTTCCCTCAAATATATACCTTTATTTCATTTTTTTTTTTTTCATGGAGAAGAAAGTGGAATGTAAATTCCAAAGAACAGCCAGAGAGTCAGCAGGAAAGAGGGGCCAGAGAGAAAAGGGGAGGGGGTGGCACAAGGAGAAGGGCAGTGCTGGGGGTGGGGAGAGGAGGAGAATATTCTCTGATTGTTCTCTGATTTTATCCTAAGTGCATTTGGGGAGGTTGGAGGAGCATTACATTTGAATCTTGCCTGCTGCTAATTGTGTGACTTGTTAAATTTATTTACCTTTCTGAACTTTTTCCTAATCTATAAAAACTGGGATGATAATAAATACTTAATAGGATGTTAATAAGGATTATTTAAGGATTAGTAATGGTTTGGGTCAGGTGCCTAAGATCTTTCTTACTCCAACTTGTTGTTTAATAAATGGCCATCACTGTTGTTGTTGATATTACTATACTGTTTGTGAAAATAAGGTTTTGAATATAGTAGACATTTCTATGGCCCAGCAAATAAGAAGATATTAAAGGGAAAATACACATTCAGGTAGGAGTATAACTTATACTATAAAGAGGTTTTTAAGATTTACATTAAAGCTAATGTTTAGGAAAATATTTGCTTTCTTAAGAGCCCATCTTATGTAAATTAAAGGCCATTATTTGTATGCATAACCCATTGCCTAAAGATGCCATCACATGATGAGTTCTTTGAGCAGAAATACGTGTTTGTTCATAAGTTTTTTGAGTGTTAGAAGAAATTCCCTTAAAACAATGGGAATTCTATTTGGAGAGGATCATTTCCTTATAACTTTTTTTTCCTAGGGTCCTTTTGCTTTTCTGAGACTGGCTGTGTACCTTGTAATGTTAATGTTGATTCTGAGGGTGTGACATGTCACATATTAAAATAAAATATGAAGATCTTGCTCAAAGGAAAGAAGTTGGATATAAAATTTTAATTAAGAGCTATTAATTAATAATTTCCCTTTTGGAAATTCACTTCCCTCCTGGCTGTAGGACAAGTTTGTATTTCTCACAGTGTAATCATAGATGACTGTGTTTCTGAAGATATACTGTATGCTGGTTATAGCTACATTATTTTATATTTTGAAATAGACTGCATGATAAGCAATTGGGTAATTGTGAGATAGTTCTAAAAAGTATATAAGCCACTTAGAATATTCAGTATTCAAATATTGCGGTACTGATATGGTAACTCTCTGTTCATATTTAAATGTATTTTGCTCTTTTAAAGAAATATAGCTATTTTAGGAAAAAAACAAACAAGCAATTGGAAAATATTTGAGTTCTTAAGTATTAGGAAATGATTTAGGAAAATCACATAATGCATATATTATAAGCTCCCTAAGAATAGGGGGTATGTTTTACATATTATATTAATTGTAAATTAGAATTAGATTAATTATTTGCATACAGTTAACCTTTAACAAATAATGATACTATTTTATTTGACTTCTCAATGAATCTAATGTACTAACTTTGTTATAAGTAATTTTCACAACATTCATCCGATATTTCTGATGGAATGATAGAACTTATTTTGCACTAAATTTCTACCATCATATATAAATTGTAAAATACATATTATAAACAGAAACAAGGAGCCTTGAATATACCACATATCATTTTCAGTGCTTCTTAATATTTGCCACCCTTGAAGGTTCCAGGGCCACTCGCGCAGATTCTGATTTTTGTGGGACCAGGAGTCCAAATTGTTAAAAAAAAAAAAAAAAAAAAATTTGATGGAGTTAATTTTGGCATACTGACAGAAGCACTGCCCTCCAATATTTGAAGTTAAATTAATTTACTAGCTTGTAATACCTTTATTTCCTCAGAAATATGCATTGTGTTCACTCCATCTGTTAGACACGTCTCTGATGAGAACTGTTCTGGTTTCACTTCCCATAGTAGACAGCATCTTCTGTATTTTTTCTCATTTAACTTCTAGCAAAAATCTAAACCTAAGGGGGAACTTATTGGCTTGGCAAAACTATAACCTAACTTGTCAGAATTTAGCCTTTTGAGACTAGTACCACCAAACAATTAAACACATGGTTTTCTACTTGAAGTGTTTAATTCTGTTTTAATTAGAAACCTTCCCACTTTTATTTACTTAGTATTTCTTCACCTTTCATTGACATTGGAGATTGTTTTCAGTGGGTCATCATGAATAGATCTGCATTTGCATATTTATGCTGGAAAATTCGAAGGGTAAAAGCATAATTAAGTTTCAAGGATCATTTTGTACCTGAAATTACATTTATAAACCAATTTGAAACTTCTCCAGTGAGATGCCTATGAGTCTATAAGGTTAATAAGTGGAGATCTACTGCATGTTTCAAACTAAATTTAAATATCATTGCAAAATCACAATCTAAAAAAAAATCCACATTAATTCAGGTTTAGGGAGAGCAGTTCATTGTAGAGATGATTCCTGAGATGTGATGTGTTTGGGGGAAAGATATGTCAATATACATGTTGCCCAAAACATTAAAGAAATGTTCTGATTGAAACCTCAATGCTATTGGGCAACTGGCACAGACCCTGGGACATAAGTAATCCATATAATGCTGTGATGAGGGCAGTTGTTCTAAAGCAGCATCATTGGAATGACCAGTGTTTTCATTTTATTAATTTCTTAGCCATAGTTTTGCTTACATGCGGACAGATTAGGGGAGGCTAGTTTGAATGAAAGAGCACTTTAGAAGCTCTACCTTCCATCCTCAAACATCCCTTTCTGGCTCTTTGCCTTCAACCTTATTCTTTTCTTTCATCACCTGCAATCTGGGCTCTCCCTTCACTACCTCACTGAAACTGCTCCCAGTAAGTTACCAATGTCTTTCTAATTACTAAACCCGAAGGAGGCTGTCCAAGCTTCACATTGAACAGCATGCCAAGCTATCTCAGAACCTGTGTAAAAGGAAAATGGAAAATATATATCCCTATATTCATTTATCGAAATATCTTCCCATATTACGAACCAAGTGGGAAGAATTAATAAAAGCTCTATAATCAAGTGACATGACTCTATAAATAAAGTCCTGTGTTGGCCAATGTATTGACACAACATCATCAATCCTCACAAATCCACCTGGCAAGGGGAGCACAGACACATGGGTCCAGCACAGGCCGTTGTGTTGTGCAATAATGAAGGATCGTAAAGCAAGCAAACAGCCTATCTTTAAAATTTTGATATTTTTTTCACCATGGGTTGTTTGCATTAGTATTTATTGTTAAAATACTGAATTAACATATTACATGCCTTGATTACTGAGTTTTGATGCAGTTCTATCATGTTATTTTTTTACTTTACTTCATTTTTAGCTAAGGTGAGTCCTCACTTGCCTTCCCCCAATCCCAGTTCTGCTCACAGTCCTTGGCCTCTTTGTAACACTTGATGCCATTCTTTCTGTCTCCTAAATCTGTCCTCTCTGAGCATCTGTGACTATATTATGATTCTCTTACTTTCTCATTGTGATAGTTAGATTCAGGTCTCTACTTGGCCAGGTGAAAGTGACTAGTTCTGCTGCTGTGGACATGAGCCAATGGTATGTGAACCTCATCTGTTGCTGATTACATCTGCAGTCGGCTAGGAAGCATGCGTGCTGCAATGAATGATGTTTGATTTAATTGGCTGGTGCTTAAATGAGAGAGCTCAATGCATCTCAGCATACCTCATCTCAGCACTCGCAGTTCAGGCCTTTGGAGATGCATAAAGGAATCACCCCGGGGAAAGTTGATGGAACCCAGAGGCTTGGAGAGAAGGCCAGCAGAGATCGCCCTGTGCCTTCCCATGTAAGAAAGAACCTCAGTTGAAAATAACTTTTCCTCTGAAAAACTATACATTAACTAAATAAATCCCCCTTTATTGAAAGCCAATCCATTTCTGGTGTGTTGCATTCTGGCAGCTAGCAAACTAGAACACTCATCAAATAGTTCTTCTCAGTGTCTTTTCTAGACTCTTCTTCCTCCCTACTCCTAAAACCATCTTGCAGCTTATATCTTAATGTTGTTTGATTAATGTTAGTGTTCTGGCCTAGTTCTAGGTGTCATATTTAATTTTTGTCTAAATGTATGCTTGCATGATGGACTTAGGTTACAGGGCTGTTTCATCTTTTGCTTATTTTGGTCACTCACTGTTACTGAGTGCTTACTATGTAGCAGATTCTGTGCTTTCGTAGTATTAACTTATTACTACTTAAAAAAGACCCAGGAGGCAGTACTATCATCGGCTCTTCTCATTTACAGGTGAGAGAAATGAAGCATTGCTAAGCTAAGTAACATCCTCCAGGGTACATGCTTTGAACCCAGGCAGTCCATATCAGGTTTAAGTAATTAAACACTGAAATAAGGCTACACTACAAGGACATAAACCTAGAGGAGGCACTAGCCAGACAGAAGTTGTTCACATATTCCTTCATTTAGTATTTATTGATTGCCAACTCTTCGTTACACACATGCCAGAACATTGTTCGATGATTAAATCTGGCTTGTGCTGTGCAAATTTTCCAATTGCTCATAAATGACTTTTGACATACTTTTTTGAATTTAATATTTTAAGAGTATTTTTACTTCTAGTTTTTTTTTTGTTTCATCCCACCATATTCCTCTAGTTTTGAAAAAAGAAAAAAAATAATAAGAATTGATGGAATGATAAGAATAAACTCTAGAACATTTTTCTCTTCTCACTATTTTGTTTTAATGTGTGTGAAATCATGGCAGTTAGAGATGCAAAAGATGAGTAAAAGGAAAAAGCGTTCATTTAGTACATCTAATTCCCTATGGTATGTTGACAAAGATGGGCTGTTGTCTAATTTTAAGTGACTCAATGAAGAAGCTTCAACTGGAGGCTGATTCTAGAGGCTAATGGACTTCTCATGAAAGGTTTCTAACATTTAGCCTAATTTTCCACTCCTTAAAATTTTAGAACATTATTCCTGATTATTTTCTGTAACCTCCTCAGCCTCCTTTCTTCATGTCATTCGTGACTAATTATCCATCTATGTAGGTATTATATCTCCCTACAATGAATTATTTCTGAATGAAGCACAGCTTTTATCTTTATATGGACTGGTAGTTCCCAGTGTATTATTCTTCTTTGAACTTGGGTTATTTTATGTACAAGTAGTAAAATCAATTGCTAAATTCATAGGTATGCAATCCAGGCCCATACTTCCTAATTATTCTATTACATGGCATGTCAGAACATTTTTCCTGTTTTCCACAGATGTGTGTCAAGATGAAAGCATGCCTAAATGGATACTGAATAACATGTTTATATAGATTTTAGGCATATGGAATCTATGTGCCGCTTTTCAAAAGAGAAATAATGATTATATTATTATGGGAAACATAACCATTTTTCATAACTAGGAAAGTATGTGAACTTTCTAGAGGCCAATAATTTATTCTTATTGATTGACATGTGTTTCTTTTAACCTTTATGTAAAGACTCTTCAATAGGTTAAATAATTTTGTTATTTGTTTCTTGATATACTTGTCAAACTTTCACCGTTAACAATGTAATACATTGAAGCAAGTGTCTTTCCAGAAGAAATAGCTTTATTATAGGTACGTAATATCAATATCTTGCTATTACTTTTTGGTGTGTTGCAACCCTTTCATACCAAAACCTCTGGTGCTAGGAGTTTGAATTTCAGAGAGAAACAATGAAGTAGGGGGATTTATCATGAAGTTTGAACGTATATACATTTTTCAAAAAATAATATATTATACAATATCATTATTTTTATTCAATGGGAATGCCAGCTGATTACTAACTTCCACAAGGTTTGGTGGTAATTAATCCTATTTCTACCCACACGCCATTGTGAAAAGTGTTATCTGGATGTGTGTGACTTCAGACTGGGATATGCATGTCGGAACAAATCCTTGATTAGCAGAGTTCCATACTGAGTTGCAGTGCCACTTCTTTGTGTCCCTGCTGAGACTTATTGTGAAAAGGTTTGTCTTGACAGGCAATCCTATAAAATTGGAGCTTATCTGCTATATTGCTTTGATATTTCAATCTATTTTTGGATAGGTTTTACACTTTGACACTTGGTATATTGTCTTTCCTTTGGATATGTAGCTAGTGGCTGTATTAGCATTTGCTGGGAGTGCTGTAGCAATTCCCTTATCAAGGTAATCCTGCTTTGGTTCTTTCAGGGTAAACCCAAGGTTTCATATTTCAGGTTAAGTGAAATATAATTGGTTTATTTTAATTGCTTAGAATCTCTTTGAAGAAACTGGATAGGTAGGCCAAGTCATTATGGCCAGATGTTAATAAATGATCCTCTGTTTATCTAATCCACTGATTCTCAGACTTTAGTATTAAAGTACCCCATTTTAGAGGACTGGTAAAAACACAGATTTCTGGGTCCTATGTCCAGATCAGAGTTTCTGATCAAGTGGGATGCGGTGTGATCTGAGTAGGATGCAGTGGGATCTTTCTTTCAGGTTCCCAGGTGACACTGATGCCACTGGTCCAGGAACCTCATGAATTTACAGTGTGTCTAGCCACAGGTGGCTTAAGGCTGCTGTGTCTAAGCCAAACAGACCTCGTCTGGTTACCACACCTGGAAACCACTGATCTAATCTAGAAGTTGACAAACCTTATATGTAATGAAGCAGATAGTTAGCATTGTGGGCTTGTGGGCTAAATATTCTCTGTTGCAACTGCTCAGTTCAGCTGGTGTAGCAGGAAAACAGCTGCAGACAAAGCATAATAAAGTAGACTGGCTGTGTTGCAATGAAACTTTAGTTACAAAAACAGGCGGCAGGTCAGATTTGATCTGTGGGTCATGCTGTGTCAATCCCTGATCTAATTCATCAACAAGGAACTGATAGATTTCCTAGTTCACAAATCATCTGTTTCCTGTACAGCAGCCAGCAACTCTGTGCCCACCTCTGAGCTGAGAATTATGGGAGATACGATAGAGTATGTATATGATTTTTCTACTTCCTGTCCAGAGATTAGAGTTTAGTGTGGTGGAGCTTTAAAATAATGAGATAGAAATTAAATGCCCAGCTGGAATAGATTTCATGATTGGTGAGGGTGTAAAGAGGAGGTAGAGAGCAGAATAAATGCCTCAGGAAGAAGTATGGATAGAGAAAAGGCCATGGAGGGAGCAGTGTGCAGGGAACAGTGTGTTTTTCCAAGAGACAGTAAGAAGACCTGTGATAAAGAAAGGTTTGTGGAAATTTCTAGAAATGTTAAGGGTCAGAGATGCCATTTAATTGATATTTATTGTGCATTCTCTATATATTGGCACAGCAATGGGTCCTAGGGGCACAGCTAACCAACGCATAGCTCTTGTAGTCAAGAGGCTTGGAGCAGGCTCCAGATATTAAGGAATTCCAAAGCCTTTTGGAAGTATTGAAGTTGATATGCTTAACCTATGGTGAGCTTTTTTTTTTTTTTTTTTTTTTTTTTTTTTTTTTTTTTTTTAAAGGAAAGACAGAGAGAAGGAAGGAAGGATAGAAGGAAGGAAGGAAGGAAGAAAGGGAAACATCTTTTAAACATTTTCTTGTTTTATTGTATTTTGTTTTTCCGTTTTTTGTTACATGGGCTGGGGCCGGGAATCGAACCGAGGTCCTCCGGCATAGCAGGCAAGCACTTTGCCCGCTGAGCCACCGCGGCCCGCCCTATGGTGAGCTTTTTGTGGATATTAAAATCAAAATTAAATTTATGTAATTGGCAATAGGGACTTTTTGTTAAGTCTTGATCAGTAGACTAGTGTGAAGAAAAGTACTTTTGGAAGAAGTTGGTAATTATCTTCCATAAGCTAACAAAATGGTAGCTGTTAGATTAATCCCACAGAAACTGTGCTTAATTAGAAACTAGCATGCATTGGTTTTTTCATTCTGTTTTACTTTGCTTTGCTTTTATATACTATGTTTAAGAAAACCAAATTAGTGTATTAATATGTTTTTATCAGGCCACTATTAGAACGGAACATGTTTTCTAAAGGGTTGTACCATTTTGTCCTTCAGATACAAAGGTATATTGTTTATAAAAATCTGCATTGAAAAAAACTGCGTAGACAAGAGGGTTTTTCGTTTCTAATTTTTTTTTTTTTTTTTACTAAAACCTTGGCTATGAAACTGGATTGAATCTATTATCAAATTAACCATCTAATGAGACATGATAGTAGTTGATGGTCTGAGTTTTTGCCTGAGATAAATCTTTTGGCTTCCTTCCATTTCCAGTATTTTGATGTTAGGTAATATTTAAAAGTTACACAAGGAACTAATTCAGGCAAGTTTGCTAAAGAACCTGTATTTTGAATAATGCATTTCGAAACAAGAAATTAGAGTTCATTTCATTTAGTAAAGAAAGTGAAATTTGGAATTAGAAAAACAAAGAATCAAACAAAGGTATTATATTGGACAATTTGACAATGACTTTTCAGCTATCTAATCCAATCTTAAAAAGTTTGATTTTGAATCAAATGCAGAGATGCAGATGGCAACATGCCATTTTTATCCAGTTAGATGCCAAGAGAAAGATTAGGAGGAAAGTGCCATGTGACTAAGCATGTTCTGTGATTTGAGCGTTGAGAGCTTGTCTCCTTTACAGATCTGTCCAAAGCCTTTGTATGACTACTTCTTCATTACAGTGGTGAGGGAGAGCAGAAGCCCATGTCTGTACAAAGACAATAATTACTTTATGAAGGAACCTGCCCAAAAATACCTTGAGGCACTTTTAAATAAAAGTGGAAAACTGAGTAGTCACCTTTAATGGTCCCCATTCCGTATCATTTTAATTCCCCACAGCAAAGATTTTCATAAGCCTCCCTGAAATCTGTGTGTGTGTGTGTGTATTGATGATGAAAGATTGCTTATTCTTGAATCAAATAATTTATTTGATTAGACTTAAGAGTTACCCCCAAGATAACCTCTTTTGTTGCACAGATGTGGCCTCTCTCTCCAGTCAACACAAGCAAACTCACCACCCTCTCCCTGTGTACGTGGGGCATGACTCCCAGGGGTGTGGACCTTCCTGGCAACGTGGGACAGAAATCCTAGAATGAGCTGAGACTCAGCAACAAGGGATTGAGAAAACCTTCTTGACCAAAAGGGGGAAGAGTGAAATAAGAGATGAAATGTCAATGGCTGAGAGATTCTAAACAGAGTTGAGAGGTTATCCTGGCAGTTATTCTTGCACATTAAGTAGATATCACCTTATTAGTCAAGATGTAGTGGAGAGGCTAGAGGGAACTGCCTGAAAATGAAGAGCTGTGTTCCAGTAGCCATGTTTCTTGAGGATGATTGAATAATGATACAGCTTTCACAATGTGACTGTGTGATTGTGAAAACCTTGTGTCTGATGCTCCTTTTATCTACCTTGTCAAGAGATGACTAGAACATATGGAATAAAAATAAATAATAGAGGGAACAAATGTTAAAATAAATTTAGATTGAAATGCTAGTGATCAATGAAAAGGAGGGGTAAAGAGTATTGTATGTATGAATTTTTTTCTGTTTTCATTTTATTTCTTTTTCTGAATAGATGCAAATATTCCAAGAAATGATCATGATGATGAATATGCAACTATGTGGTGATATTGTGAATTACTGATATGCAGAATGGAATGATCAAAAGTTAAGAATGTTGGCATTTCTTGTTGTTGTGTTTTTTTTTTAAATTAAAAAAAAATTAAAAAATAATTTATTTGAGAATAAACGAGTCCAGGAATCTTATCATTCATGTGTTATTCAAGTTAACATTTTGTTAAGTTACTATTAACAAAAAGCCCTGAAAGTTCTGAGAAAATAAAAGAGGAAGAGTTGAATGGGTCTTCCAAACTGGGTGAATCTGCAGGATTTATCGTAAACACTTTTCCCCAGAAGGCAGAAAGAATTTAAGATAAAAAGTAGAATTTTTGTTTTTTTCTGTATTTTGGTACTTGAGGATTTTGTGGCACATTCTTTCCTTTTGTGTACTGGCTGAGGGAGATGTGAGGCTTTGAATGAAAGAGAAATAATTAGAGAACCAAAGATGAAGTAACCTAACATAGAGGCAAGAATTTTTTTTTTTTTTTTAAACTAGACTCAGGCATGTAGAATACCACAAGTTGGCCTTGACTAAAGAAAACGATATCATTTTACTTGGAGTGTGGTGATATTAAAAGGAGGATAAAATATTTTATAGCTTTCAAATGTCTCAAAGCTAAGATAAAAATATAAAAATAGGAAGAGGGAAAGATAAGCACCTCTATAACTCATGGCACTATCATTTAATAACACAAATGAAATATGGAATAATCAAGCCTGTCATTTTACAAGATATAAAATAATTGTAGAAAATGGTCAATGCCCTCAAAAGCTACTTAATCATATAAATCATTTATTGGGCAACTGGTACATGTTAGACACTGTGCTAGGTACATTATATGTAATGTCTCTCATTCTCACAATATTTTATTGTAAACTTATTAAATTTTAATGAAGAGATTGAAATAAATGAATTAGGTAAATTATCCGAGGTCATTCAGGTGTTCAGTAGATTTCAAGATTTTAGTCCAGATTGGCTTGTATCACTACTCAGAGCTGCCTTTCTTTAACTCTTTCTCTCCCAAGAGCTAATAAGTCATTTCATGTGCATTTGTGTGTCTTCTACTTCACTTTTATTATGTTTAGTGCACAGCACAAAGTACTTGGGACGTTTATGCTTACTGAATGAAGTTACAAATGTAAATACTAAAAATGAAAGTGATTATATATGTAGAATGAAATGATTTCTAAATGTTTTGTCTGTTAATTTTTTTAATTAATAAAAAAATGAAAGTAAGAGAGAAAATTATTTATCCTTGATATAGAATACTGTGCTTTTTAAAAAAAAAAGACTAGACATTCATTTTTATTGTAAAATATATGCAATATAAAATTTCCCATTTAAATCTCTATCCTATGTACAGTTCAGTGATATTAATTACATTAAAATATTGGGCTACCAACACCACCATCCATTTCTAAGAGTTGTTCATCAACCCAAAAGGAAACTCAGTGCCCATCAAACAATAATTCTCGATTCCCACTCCCCAGCCCCTGTTTTTGCATGCTTGATTTCCAAAGAATGAAGAATTTCAGTCAGGTTATAATAAATGAACTATTAAAGGAAAACTGAAATGCATTAACTAAAGAATAAAATTTGAGCCAAGGGTTAAATTATTTGATACAGTTCTCAATTTAAATTGATCACGTCTTGTTTTTTTTTTTTTTTTTTTGATTTATGAACAGGAAATGAGCTTTGACTGTTAGGCACTTGGCTGAAGAGCTCCAAGTTCAGACTGTCAGTCTCCTGTAACCTGTGAAGACCCTCTGGTTGCACTAGGATTATTTGATTGAAGTAAGATCTAATTATTTTCATTAGAATTTAAGACTTTTACTCTTGAATCTACTTTTAATATGGTTACTTGGCATACTTAGACTCAGCTGCTAATTTGGGGGGAAAAGAGTAAGCATGCAAGTATTATACTGTGTTAAAGTCTTAATTTATATATTCCAACTTTTATTCATCTTTCCTGGACTTGAGCCCATTTACTTTGGGTCGTATTATCTGAATATTTTAAGATGTATGGCTGTCCTTGCACCTACTTGAAGCTGGTATAACTTCCTTGCATTTCTGTGTAACAATTTGTTTTTTATATAATCATACAGTTGATGATAACTAAGCCAATTAGTCTCATTCTTTAGTTTAAGCTGGCTCATTAATTTTACTCAAAAGAAACAGCAACAGTGCAGCTTGTACACAGTCCAAAATGGTTTATTATTATTTAATTTTTCCAAGTGTACTTTTTCAAGGTTTGTTGAACTTCTGGAACATTTGACTGTATATAGCCATTTACCACACATAGACTGTTTACTTCCATTTGAGCGTTGGAGTTTGAAGACATTCCAAAGGAAAACTTACAGTTCTTTCTAGAAACCCCCTGCCCTTTTTTTTTGGTTGTTGTTACACCAGTGTGTGATTGCAATACATTTTTTCTGTAGAGCACTGGGTACCACCAATGCTCAAATGCTGATTCAAGCGTGCTGTTTATAAAACTTTACATGGGGTGGTTTATACAAAGGTGTAAAAGACAGCACAGAACCAGATGCCAAGAAATCTGAGAAGACCAGGTATGGTTACCAATATGTTTTAGGAACTTGGGTGAATCATTTAAAGCAGGAGTGTTCCCTTGCATCTGAATTGAAGGGATTTGGTTAAATCAGGAAAGGGTGACAAATCTATGTCCTTTCAATGATCAGGCAGATAATGTAAATGCATGAAGTGGCTGGAGGTGAGACAGAAAAGAATGGTAGGCCTGTGGTAAAAGAGGCTGTGCCCATTCTAAAGTCATTTAGAGTCCAGAGGTTTAAAGCTGTAAAAAATATATATATATATGCATAAATGTGTTGAATCTGACCCTTGGATTGAATAAATTCTAAAGTGGGCTTCAATTCAATTTTATGGTAGTAAAACTTTGTGACTGTGTAATGCACTAACAATATTGTTTAGATCTACTTGCTCTTTGTATTCCTTTTTAAGTAATAAAACTAAATAAATATAATAAAATATGTAGTTTGGAGGGGGTTAATTTCCCTTTGAATCTGACAGAAAAGTTGTGGAATAAAAGTGATTATTTTTGCCATAAAATTCCATGCCTATATGATATTCCTTTTACTATTTCCCTGGTTTGATTTTTCTTTCATGGATATGTTTTTTTGTTTTTGTTTTTATTTTTTGTTTTGGTTTTTTTGACTCTAGTATTATAGCTCAAGAATAAAACATGCCCTGTAAATTACTGATTAGTAGTGTCTGACTTAAATGTTTTTTTACTAAAAGAATCATCTGAACAGAGTGTTCATGCAACCTTTTGGGGACTAGTTTTATGATTCTTTAAGAAATATTTAAAATTTGTACATTCTTTTGAAGAATATTTTTAGCTAATATTTTAATGACAATATTGTTTTATATAGAAAATATCAGCAGTGATTTTAATATTTTTAGTGTGTATTTTCTATTACCATCAGTTTGTGCATTTTCTATTTTCCTTCTTACAGCATTGGCATATTTTTAAATCACTTTTTACTGTCTTATAAACTATAATTTGAGCTGAGAAAATAAGTACATTTTATCAGATGCTGATGGCAACTGGGCAACAGGCCTATTAGAAAATGGGAACTGGGCCTAGTCAACATACTCTGGAGATTATTTTCTTTGGCACAATTTAAATCAGAATTTATGTCTATGACAAAACTGAACCCACAGCTATTGGGAGCCACATGTATTATCCTGGTAATAAAAGGAGAATTAGAATGAACTGGAATTTCTGTACTTGTAGTTGGGTCCTTCCAATATCTTCTCTTTTGTTATCTTTATTAGTCATATACATTTCATTTCATGATTGTTTGCATTTGTAGATAGATTCAAATCACCAGGTTGACCAGTTTTGCAAAAGAGCTTATTATGTGAGATGTACTATATGTTTCAGGTGATTTTCCATATGCTAATAGAAACCAATATTGCCTTAGGCTATATAATTCAAAAAAATAATGTTGTGAATTTTGCTTTAGCTGTTATAGTCCAGCCATATTGTAATTATTTTAAGTATTTGCTGTCCAATTCATACCTGAAGAACTTGATCTCATATCAATTCATATCTGAAGAACTAACTGTTTAGATTAGTTCCTTCACTGACCCATAGGAGTATTGTTCTTTTATTTCTTATGTTAGAAAAATATATCAGCTCTTTTTTAACTGCCTATTATGTTCTCTGAAGGCTCCATATATTGTGGAACACAGGAATAAACCCTTATGAAAACAGTAGCAGATACAATTTTAAGTATAAGGTATACAGTGAGGCTTTTTCTTGCTGTTACTTTATATACTATTGTCTTGTTTTGTAAAAGTATATTGTAAAAAATCACCAGTGTAATTCAACATTCTCTTTAAGGGATAAATTTGTATGTTTTGTTGTCAGTATTTTATTAACATAAAGGGTATATGGACAAAGTAGACATTTAAACGCCAAACCCAATTATCCATTTATTCTTGTCCTCTGCATAGAGATTTAACGTTAAGAATGTCTAATCCGTTGCTTAGCTCACTGATTCCCAACAAGAAAATAAAACAATGTAAGCTTCTAAAGCGCGGTAATTAATTTCCACCTCTCTTGCATGTACAACTCATCAGTGGTTCTCAAAGTAAGAATCTTCAGACTTGGATTCCCTTCACGCTACAAAAGAGGTTCTGAAATCCCCTTATATCAGTTCACCTTTAACATTTGACATTATTAGTCATGGCTTTCAAATGAAGTGTTTAATTGACATTAAAGTGTCATTGTTTTTAATAACTCAGAAAGAATGGTTATGAATTAAATTTTTAACAAAAGATATGACAGTGGATTTAAAAGTACTGTAGCTCCTGTTTGAATATTGTGGTTGTTTGAAAATTTTGTAAAATAGTCTTATTATCTAAATCTAATTTAAAGTTTAATGATGCAGTAAAGTAGAGATGTTCACAAAGAAACCAGAATAATAACAGTAAAAATTTAACCGTAGTTTAGTACAATCTAACCAAAATTTTCTGGTCAATTAGATTTGATTGTGTTAAACAATGACAAACTACAAAAGTAATTAGAAATCACATATTAGTGAGTGGCTGGATGCTGGGGCTGGCTAAAGGAGCTTTATGATGCCTGAGGATTGCCATCCTTTCCTGGGTCTCTTTGAACTAGGATAAATAATTTTAACATGATTTTTTTTTTTTTAAGGGGAAGGTTCTCACAAAACTGTTTAATAAATATGATCTTTCCTGGAACTTACTCTCTGCTGTTTTGTTTCCCTCAAGAATCAGGCTTTGCTTAGAGTACAAGACCAATAAAATAATTAGGGCAGTTAAATGATCTAACAGCAGCAATTCAATGGAAAAATAAAAGCTGGTATCCTACAACACTTAGGAGCTGTATATTTCTAAACTAATGAACCTGAATAGTCTTGTTGATATTCTAAGTTCCATACAAGGGAGAAATAGGGAAGAAAAATAACGGAAAAAGTCTTGAGCTATTTTACGTAATATCTCTTTAAATTCTTAACCCCCACCCCTCCCCATGTAACTTGATCTAAATAATGTTTTTCTAATCCACTCAACATGAGAATAGTTTGTTAGGAGGAGATTTATAGTTCATTGGTTTAAAAATACATTATGATACAATTATTGAAATATTTTTTTTGCTTTAAGCTGTAGCATAGACTTTAATATAAAATGCTTAAAACTAATGCAAATAAATTAAATATTTAAATTCCATTGTAATAGTTCAGACAGAAATGATATTTTATATACAAGAAACAGTCATTGGATATGAAAGTATATTACATTTTTAACTTTTCTTTAATAATTTTGTAATCTAGGAAGGCAAATTTCTAAAGAAATGAAAGGAAAGAATTGTACTTATATGAGAAATAAAAAGACACTATGCACTAAGTGATATTTTAAAGGTAAAGAACTCCAGTCTTTAACATTTAATCTTTACATAGATAAGTTAATTGTTAAATAGCCCTGGCCTAATTTCTTAAGTTTTTTTAAGCTCTTTGCATTTAATTCTTGATATTAATTTAAAAAATCAACTTTCAACACAACTAATCAATCTGACAGCAATCCATTTAGTACTTGATGCTGAAAATTATCTTTATTTAAGTAAGCGGTTTCATTTCTTTATATATCAGAAATAAATCTGTAACATTTCCTTGTGAATTTGACATATGGTCTCTTGTTAACTTACATTCTATAAATTTCATAGTTGTATTTATGAAGTGCTTTCTTCTCCTTGAAATATGTTTTATATTTGTTTTTTTCAACAGAGCTATATCTAAAATTGATTTTTTTTCAAGCTGAATGTTCCCCCTTTTAAATGAAAGTTTGTTTGTATTACTGCAAAACTTGTTCTCTTATTTCTCTTACTCTTTTATATATAAAACAGTTCCACCATATGTAACATGTCAATGTTTCCCAAAATATACTCTTTAAAATTTTTCAAAGGCAATTTCATTCCACAAATATTTATGGGGGCCCTATTATATGTCAGTCAATAAATTGGATCCTGAAAAAAACAAAGGTAAATATGTGACCGTTCCTTCCCTCACAACATTCACTGTTTAGTGAGGACAAAGGTAATTAAAACATAAGGAGATGCTGTAATAATCTAAGTAAAAAATAGTACAAAATTTGTTTTTGTTTTTTTTCTTTTCACTACCAAATATATATTTTCAGCCAAGACCATTCTCTTGAGCTTCAGGTCCAAGTACTATAGTAATCAACATTTGGAGAGCCTCCCTGGACACAGCCATAGAGGACCAGATTAAAAAATAAAAAGGCATACATAATATTTTCATCGTGCTTTCTTCCTGACCTCAAGGACACAAATTTATTTTAACCTCTTTATTGTATGTCTATCTTTTATAGACTATATTCATTTGTACTTTTGAGATACACAAATGTAAGATTTTAAAAGAAGGGAGATGTAAAAGGACCAATTAAACAATTATCTTTATTTATAATAATATGATTGTAATAAATATAAAATAACAATGACATATTTCTTTCTGCCCTGTGATACAAATAGGACATTTTTACTCTTTCTATTTCCTTTTCCAACAATATTTCTCCAAACGGCCTGCAGCCTTTAAGTTATACTTCTTTTCTTTTATATAGTGATAAAACTGAATACAGTCAAACATAAAATTCACTTTGATTTGCAGCTTTGCTCTTATCCAGCCCATATTACACTAATTCCTGGTATGATTCCAATTTGACCTCAAGCCAAATATGCTCTCAATAAAATCCTTTGGCTCTTTAGGGTTTTACTTACTATCAGCCGCAAGGTTTTAGCCTTGTTGGAATTAGATTCCAGATATATTTAACCACATTAGATCTACAGGCTTGTTTTGATAGACTAGCTGTTTGCCTCTAGAATTTATCATGTAGGCTATCCCTGTCTAAAATATCCATCATTTAAAAAAAAAATCTGAAGCACATTAGGGCCACAATGAGTTAAACCTCTCTTGCTCAAGGAAAATGGTTTTAAAGTACAGAGGTAATTTGAACTTGTAACAATTGAATTCCAGTAAGTTACAATTTGGGTAAAGAAATGAGAAAGTCCCGTTGAAGTTGGCTTCCCTTTTCTGGAGTAATTTCTGGCATTCTGAAGCAGGCTATGTTCTGAAGCAGACTATGTAAGTTTTTGTCTTGACCTAAACATGCAACAACTCAAAAGTGTTCAGTTCATAGCAAATCAATCTGTCTGTTTTATTGTAATCTTTTTCTTTTCCATTGTCATCCTCAGTATAGTTCTAAATTAGAAAAGAGCTTTATTCTTGTCCCACATTTTGAAAATGATTTTATGTCAAACCAACATTTTAATAACTTTTCTATGGTCGATAACAATGATAGAGATCTTATAGGCACATGTCTAACAAGGAGCTATTTTTACTTTTCAATGATGTCCAAAATCTCATTAGGTGCTTATACATATTTTGAATAAACTGAAAAATGACTGAAAGCTTTCAGTATGAGCTCTTCAGTATCACAAGTTGGCAAATCACACCTGCTTTTAGCACTGTTGTGTACAATGTACATAGGACATTTAGCAGGTAATGCCTTTGCATTTTCTTTGGTGAAAAGCTCATAGACTAGTTGGAACTTGCCAAAATTTACATTAGCACTGGCTGCCAAATATACAGATACCTATGTGGTAGGCATAATAATGAACCAGATATGCCCATGGGCTAATCCCTGGAATCTATGAATCTGTTCTCTTATATGACAAAGGAGAATTAAGATCACAGATGAAATTATGGTTACTAAACCAATGACTTTGAGATAAAGAGAATATTGTGGTTTATTCAGATGGGCCCAATCTAATCTGCAATAGATAAGAGGGAGCCAGAAGAGTTAATGTCAGAGAGATGTGACAGGAGAGGCTCAATTAGCCAGTGATGACTTTGAAGATTAAAGGGGCCAATAGAGAAGTGTGGTGGGCAGCCCCAGAAGGCGGGGAAACAGATTCTCCCTTGTTGATACCTTGATTTTAGCCCTGACACCTTTTCTTTAGCCTAGTGAGACCCATTTTGGAATTCCTACTCCCAGAACTATAAGGTTAAAAAAACATGTATTTCATCTTAAACTGTTAAATCTGTGGTAATTTATTGTAGCAGTAATAGTCAACTAATATAATGAAGAAAGTTTAGTTTGCATCAGGACTAGATATTAATATTCTTTATTTTATGTTTCCTATGGTTGCACTAAAATCCTGATAAAAATCTAGAAAATCATTTGAAAATCTATCATCAATTCACTTAAGAGCTAGAGGGTTTTGATTTATAAGCAACACTGAAAGGCCTACAAAAATAAGTGTTTTGTGATTTATCTAGGAATAATACAGAAAATATTGCTGTTATTTTTAGTAAAGAAAATCAGTTTTGTACAGTTTATTTCAATTTAAATAACATGAATTTTGTTTAAAAAAGAGCTAGGGGGCACATTTTTTGTGATTGTTGACATATTTTGATGTATTGCTTAATGAACTGTAGAAGGCATCATCCTTGGGAAGATAGGACTAAATTATCTCTCCAGTGTAAAAGGCCAGCATATGCGTCAAGTTTCCTTACTGTTTGCCTACATAGTTGTAACCTCTGAATCAGGAAATGTAATTTTATTCAGTTTTATAGAACAATCAAGGAGACCGTACAATGATGTTTGTTTTTTGTGATGTGCCCAAAGTAATATAGTGGCTATTTTTAGCTGCACATTGGTGTCTTTTGATTTAATGGAAAAATGTTTGATTGTTTCAGAAGTGCATGCCTTCCTTAACAAGGAATTATAAAATTTAGTCTCCATATATGCTTTCACATCCACATCTTCACCTGCCCATTCCCAAATTCTGCCTATCATGTAGAAAGCTATTTTGCTTATCAACTTCCCTAATCCAATTTACCTGTCTTTCCATGATATTAAAATAATACAGTTGTCTAGGTTATGGCTGGCATTGATATTGAAATCATTCTCATTTTCATTATCTCTTCGAAAACCTGATCACGATATTCACAGTTAAAACTTAAACTCACTACCACGATGCCTAACACAACAGTTCAAACCCAGAGGCAAAGTCTATAAAGATAGACTGTATTTGCTCATGATCACACACATATTGTTACTGCCCAGAAGCCATGTCACTCGTCACTTGGAGTTATGCAGCAATGACTCATTCATTATCGTGAGCTGTAAATCCTGGTCGCTGACATCAGTGGTTGGGGAAGAAACAGCTACAGTGACTATGGAAGGGGGATGACATATGTCATATCCCTTCAAAACTAAGAAAAAAAAAATGTTGCATGTGGCCCCAGTTATTTGTACAGTCACATAAGTTTTGTGCGTTTCCTCTAACCTTCTGTACCCATTGACAAAACTGGGATTTCAGTGTTAAACTAAAACAGTGCCAGGCAAACCTGGTTGATTGGTCACCTAAGACTAGTGATGAGTTCCAGATACAATTATAGCCCAACATACCTAAATCTGAATTGATAAGATTTCTCCCATTTCTGTACCTACATTATATTTTCCATCTTGGTGAAATGTGCAATTATCCAACTTACGGATCAAAGTAGAAGCACCAAAATCATTGTTAGAACTTTTTGCTTAATCCTTTTCCAAATGACTTATTAGGTTCTATAAAATGTTTTAAGTTATTTCTCATTGTTAGCTTGTTTTTTGAACAGGGAATACATTTCCATGGTTCAACAATTTTGTAAATGCATAGAAGTGAAGACAGAAAAGTCTGGTTTCACCCATATTTCCAACCCCCACCTTTACCTAAAGAAGTAATTTATTAATAGTTTCATATGTATCTTTATGAAAATACATGGAAATGAAAATCCATTTTTTTATTCTGCATGTATCTGCAAATGCAATTGTTTATTCTGTATAATAACTGCAAATGCAGATTTTTATTTTGCGTGATACTGGCTTTGAGCTAAATTAGATATGTAATATATAATGAGTTATCTAGCTTTATTTTATTGAATATTCTAAGCAGAAATGGTTATTGTATTTTTAAAAATGTCTTTTCATCATCTATGAAAAGAAAATATAATATTTTCTGAGGTATATTAATAGTCTATCAATATTCTAATAGAATTAATATTCTATAAATAGTCCCATAACATTTTATTAACAGATTTACTAATATTGACAGTGCTTAAATTTTTTGAATAAACCTCGCTTTGTCATGTTGTTTGATTCCTTCCATATAAAACTTGGTTTGTATGCTAATATTTGATTTGAGATTTTTGCTTTTATATTCATAAGGGACATTGACTTGAGACTTTATGTATGGGGGGTGTGTGTGTGCATGCAATATTTGTTAGATCAAGAGGTTTCTTTACTATGCTCTGGAAAAGGTTTTAGAAGCTTGGCATTGTTTGAATTTTAAAAGTTTTAAAAAAATTTTCTCCATGAAGCCATCTGGGCTTATTGTTCTTGGGCTTATCTATTGAGAAATTCACTTATTAGAGTCTCTTTCTTTTTCTGATGTTGAGTTTTGATAAATTACATTTTCCTACCAAATCGTCTGTTTTATCTAGGTTTTCAGATTTATTTCTATACTCTTGAGCAAAATAGTCTACTATAATATTTTTCAATTAACCCTGTCTGTAATTATTTTTCTTTAATCATTTATCATTTACTTTTATGTATTTCTACCTTCCTTCTTAAGAAAAAAAAAAGGAAAATAAAGGCTCACCAGTATCTTTTCCATTCAAATAACCAGAATTTGGGTTTATTTATTAATCATGTGATTTTTTTTTAAATTTTCTGATTATCTACTTTTTCTTTATTAATTTATTCTGTTTTATTTCAATATACTTTGTCATTCCCTTCCTAACTTTTCAAGTTAGATGCTTAATTTATTTAATTTCATTGATTCTTTTCTATGGATAAAAGACTTAAAAATATTTATCCCCTGAGCAATATGTTTATCTTTGGAACAACATTTTGCAGGGGGAGGAGTAGAATTCCATAGTCTTACTACAAAATGAGTAATACATAGAGGTGTAAAACAGCCTGGCATGTCTTGCTGAAGGAAAGAATTTGAATGAACACTGTATTAGTTAGGGTTCTCTAGAGAAACAGAACCAACAGGGAACACTTGCAAATACAAAATTCACGAAAGCGTCTCACGTGACCGCAGGAATGCAGAGTCCAAAATCCACAGGGCAGGCTGCGAAGCCGACGACTCCAATGGATGGCCTGGACGAACTCCACAGGAGAGGCTCACCAGCCAAAGCAGGAAATGCAACCTGTCTCCTCTGAGTCCTCCTTAAAAGGCTTCCCATGATTGGATTTAGCATCACTAATTGCAGAAGACACTCCCCTTTGGCTGATTACAAATGGAATCAGCTGTGGATGTAGCTGACCTGATCATGACCTAATCCTATGAAATGTCCTCATTGCAACAGACAGGCCAGCGCTTGCCCAATCAGATGAACAGGTACCACAACTTGGCCAAGTTGAAACCTGTCCCTAACCATGACAGTCCACCCCTTGTCAACTTGGCACATATATATATATATATATATATATATATATATATATATATATATATATCACCTTAGACCATACTTAATTTCCAAATGAAAACAAATAAGCACACATTTTTTCTTTTACCTGACAATACTCAACTGTCCTGCATATAACTGGAAACACATTAAATCTCTCCAGAATAGCGTGCAAATCCTTGGGCAACATTCATTCTTAAACTTGATATCTTACAACTTAAATAGTATAACACAAACAAAACAGCATTACAGTCCTCGTTTCTGTAACTGATCACGTGGTCGAAGTTCATATTTTTCACTACCTTCTTCCACTACCCATTCCATGTTCCCTTTACCCTCAGCAAGCACTTCAGCTGGCCGTGGTTCTTTGCCTGGTGGGGTGACCCAAACCTTCATTCCTGAAGTCTCAGAGCCATTAGTGGTCCTGCCTGGATTGTGTTGTTGCAGTTTTCCATTGATTTTAATCACAGGACATGGTAGTACTAATAGACGCCCCAGGGGATCTCCTATATTCCAAGAAAACTCTTCTTTATCTCCATTATGTAGTTGCAGTCCTACTTCCTTCTGATAGTCAGGGTCAATTACCCCAGACAATAATGTAATCCCCTTCTTGGTGTGTTGATCCAGAGGCATAAGTAGCCCAAAGTGGCCAGGTGGCAATCTTAACTTCCAGTTCAGTGGTATCACTGTTGTTTCTCCTGGAGAAAGCACACCCCATTTTGGAACTAAAACCTGTAGACCAGCAGAACTCAGGGTAGCAGGGACAGGAAGCAAAAATTTTCCTAGTGGATCACTAGGAGTAATAGTGAGTGGCACCACACCCATTTCCACCCTTGGTTCCTGGACCCATGGATCCTGGCTATGGGAGAAACAGCACCATACAGCGGACGCTGATTCAGAGCATACACAGCTTCCTGGAGAACATTACCCCAGCCTTTCAAGTTTTTGCCACCTAGTTGGCACCGTAATTGAGTTTTCAAAAGGCCATTCCACCGTTCTATCAATCCAGCTGCTTCTGGATGATGGGGAACATGGTAAGACCAGAGAATTCCATGAGCATGTGCCCATTCCCGCACTTCATTTGCTGTGAAGTGTGTTCCTTGATCCGAAGCAATGCTATGTGGAATACCATGACGATGGATAAGGCATTCTGTAAGCCCACGGATAGTAGTTTTGGCAGAAGCATTGCATGCAGGGAAAGCAAACCCATATCCAGAGTATGTGTCTATTCCAGTTAGAACAAATCACTGCCCCTTCCATGAAGGGAGTGGTCCAATGTAATCAACCTGCCACCATGTAGCTGGCTGGTCACCTCGGGGAATGGTGCCATATCGGGGGCTGAGTGTAGGTCTCTGCTGCTGGCAGATTGGGCACTCAGCAGTGGCTGTAGCCAGGTCAGCCTTGGTGAGTGGAAGTCCATGTTGCTGAGCCCATGCATAACCTCCATCCCTACCACCATGACCACTTTGTTCATGAGCCCATTGGGCAATAACAGGAGTTGCTGGGGAAAGAGGCTGACTGGTATCCATAGAACGGGTCATCTTATCCACTTGATTATTAAAATCTTTCTCTGCTGAAGTCACCCTCTGGTGTGCTTCACATGGGACACAAATATCTTCATGTTTTTAGCCCACTCAGAAAGGTCTATCCACATACTTCTTCCCCAGACCTCTTTGTCACCAATTTTCCAATTATGGTCTTTCCAAGTCCCTGACCATCCAGCCAAACCATTAGCAACAGCCCATGAGTCAGTATACAAACGCACCTCTGGCCAGTTTTCCTTCCAAGCAAAATGAACAACCAGGTGCACTGCTCGAAGTTCTGCCCACTGGGAGGATTTCCCCTCACCACTGTCCTTCAAGGACACCCCAGAAAGGGGGTGTAATGCTGCAGCTGTCCACTTTTGGGTGGTACCTGCATATCGTGCTGAACCATCTGTAAACCAGGCCTGAGTTTTCTCTTCCTCAGTCAATTCTCTGTAAGGAACACCCCAAGAGGCCATAGCTCTGGTCTGAGAAAGAGAAGGTAGTGTGGCAGCAGGAGTAGAAACCATGGGCATTTGTGCCACTTCTTCATGTAACTTACTTGTGCCTTCAGGACCTGCTCTGGCTCTATCTCGTATATACCATTTCCACTTTACAATAGAGTGCTGCTGTGCACGCCCAACTTTATGGTTTGGTGGGTCAGACAACACCCAACTCATGATAGGCAACTCAGGTCTCATGGTAACTTGGTGGCCCATGGTTAAGCGTTCAGTCTCTACTAAGGCCCAATAGCAGGCCAAAAGCTGTTTCTCAAAAGGAGAGTAGTTATCTGCAGCAGATGGTAAGGCTTTGCTCCAAAATCCTAAGGGTCTGTGTTGTGATTCTCCTATAGGGGCCTGCCAAAGGCTCCAGACAGCATCTCTATTTGCCACTGACACTTCCAGCACCATTGGATCTGCTGGATCATATGACCCAAGTGGCAGAGCAGCTTGCACAGCAGCCTGGACCTGTCGCAGAGCCTCCTCTTGTTCAGGTCCCCACTCAAAATTAGCAGCTTTTCTGGTCACTCGATAAATGGGCCGGAGTAGCACACCCAAATGAGGAATATGTTGTCGCCAAAATCCAAAAAGACCAACTAGGCGTTGTGCCTCTTTTTTGGATGTGGGAGGGGCCAGATGCAGCAATTTATCCTTCACCTTAGAAGGGATATCTCGACATGCCCCACACCACTGGACACCTAAAAATTTTACTGAGGTGGAAGGCCCCTGTATTTTTGTTGGATTTATCTTCCATCCTCTGACATGCAAATGCCTTACCAGTAAATCTAGAGTAGTTGCTACTTCTTGCTCACTAGGTCCAATCAACATGATATCATCAATATAATGGACCAGTGTGATGTCTTGTGGGAGGGAGAAACGATCAAGGTCTCTGCGAACAAGATGATGACATAGGGCTGGAGAGTTGATATACCCCTGAGGTAGGACAGTGAAAGTATATTGCTGACCTTGCCAGCTGAAAGCAAACTGTTTCTGGTGGTCCTTACTAATAGCTATTGAGAAAAAAGCATTTGCCAGATCAATAGCTGCATACCAGGTACCAGGGGATGTATTGATTTGCTCAAGCAATGATACTACATCTGGAACAGCAGCTGTTATTGGAGTATAACGTACCTCCTCATGTGTGATACTTTGTACCTCACCTTTAGGGGCCTGTTGGGACTTTAGTCTAGTTATAGGTCTAGAAGAAATGAGGGGTGGTGGGGGTGGGTCATGAAAAGAATTAGAAATATCTTCCAAGCCATTTGCTTCAGGGCTTTCATTTGCAGTTTCATCTGGTGAAACAGGATTAATAACTCTAGGACTAATCCCTTCAGGAGGAGGTTGGGTGGCCAATTCCTCAAGGCAGGCTGGAGGTGGGGTGGCTATGTCCTCAGGGCAGACTATTACAGGGTTATCTAAAGAAGGCTCAGCATGGTCTAGGGTTTCAACCTCACCCCCAACATCATTATCAATCCATATGTCACCATCCCATTTTTCAGGGTCCCACTCCTTTCCAATCAATGCCCTCACTTTAACGGCAGACACCATGCAAGACTGAGATTTCAGTTTACGTTGTAAAGTTGCTACTCTAACAATAAGATTCTGAGTCTGATTTTCAGAGATCTCAAGTCTACGGCTACAGGAAATAAAATTTTCCTTCAGGATACTCATAGAAACCTCTACATCTTTCAGACGGCACTTAAGCTTCTTGTTTGAAGCCTTAAGCCCATCCCTTTCACCCTTTAATGTAGACAGTGTATCTAACAACAACCAACCAACATCTCTATAACTCTTATTCCTACAAAACTCTGTAAAGGTGTCAAAAACATTATCCCCCAGAGTCTGGCTTCGTACAAGCGAAGCATTAGGAGAATCGAATGATGATATTTTGACTATCTCCTTTGCCAACTCAGTCCATGGATTGGGAGTGTCGTTCTGATTATGGGAATCAGAGTCCTTAGTGTCTCTGAGCCCAGTCAGAGTAGAAAACCATTCATAAAAACCCATTTTTAAGATTCTGTTCCTTAAGAACCACTCCTGGTACCAAGATGTATTAGTTAGGGTTCTCTAGAGAAACAGAACCAACAGGGAACACTTGCAAATACAAAATTCACGAAAGCGTCTCACGTGACTGCAGGAATGCAGAGTCCAAAATCCACAGGGCAGGCTGCGAAGCCGACGACTCCAATGGATGGCCTGGACGAACTCCACAGGAGAGGCTCACCAGCCAAAGCAGGAAATGCAACCTGTCTCCTCTGAGTCCTCCTTAAAAGGCTTCCCATGATTGGATTTAGCATCACTAATTGCAGAAGACACTCCCCTTTGGCTGATTACAAATGGAATCAGCTGTGGATGTAGCCGATGTGATCATGACCTAATCCTATGAAATGTCCTCATTGCAACAGACAGGCCAGCGCTTGCCCAATCAGATGAACAGGTGCCACAACTTGCCAAGTTGACACCTGTCCCTAACCATGACAAACACTAATGTCAGATAAAACTGAGTCATGTGATGTGAGGCTTCTTTACAGATTTAATAGTATCTACTCTGATATTAACTTTTTCCATGCAAATAAATGCTTGCAACGTATAATTAACATCCATGTAATGTGTATCTATATGTTTTATTTATGTATAGATCTCTGAAAATTTGCTAACAAATTTATTTTCTTGTTGATATCCTCTCCTGAAAATTTTACTCTAAAGTTGGTGAGGTGAATAAAATGAGCTTGTAGAGTTGTGAATTTTCCTTTTCTTTATAATCTTTACTTTTTTGTATGGAATTTCATTTCCTTTTTAAATTTCAGATTTATGCTATTAATCCTTTTTATTTCTGAGGAAATAGATATTGCATCCCAAGATCAAACTGTTATAACAGGTAAATGTGCTTAAAGGGACTGGACAAACTACACAATTTCTGGACGCTGTGAAGTGCTAGGAAGGAATGGATGTAAATGGCAGAATGGGGGTTGAAGTGGATAAGTTTAGAATAGTTTAGTTATACTTCTCGTCTAGGCAGTTTGTTTCAGCAAAATGACATTCCATTCCACCTACGAAAGCCTCTACTAACTGCTATTTCTTCTTCAAAGCATTAAAAAGTTTGTGTTTATTATGATGGGCTATAATGAGAAACTGGGAATATTTGGAAAAAAACTTTGTTTCAGATTTTCTTTAAAACCCCTACATTTTAGAATGCATCTCAAGAAGAATATACAGAGTTATAGTAAAATTTGGGTTTATAAAATGTAATGAAAATAGTTTAATGTAACAATTCAGAAAGTTTTGTTTAATAGGCTTAAGTAAATTCCTGAAAATTCATCAATCTTTTGTAATTGAAGGTTGAGAATATATAGAATGAGAAAAGCACATTTCTACATACACAAAATTCCAGACGTTAACAGAGACTTTTTTTTTTATTGTGAATTTTGATTTGAATAACATTGAGATGTGCTTCAGAATGGGGCGAGATAATATGACGATTAGCAGAGCTTGATTTGGACTTGACTATAACTTACAACTGTAATTTCTGATCTTTCAGTCTTGTCAAAGTTAAGGGATATGACACTTTCATTAAAAATGGTACTAAAGATGCTTTTTATGTTTTACATCATATACTCCTCCCTATCACTCTCCATGAGAGGTTTTATTATCTTCATTTGCAGTGAGGAAGCAGAGTAAGAAAGGGTAAGATTATATAACTAAATTGTGGCACAGTTAAATTCACTCATTCTCTTTACCATTGAATTAATATGTTATGATTGTCTAGCTAATGAACTCCTCCATTAGGTCAGAAATCTGGTCAAATTATTTTTCCTCTGATAACTATTTTGGTCTATATATATGAAATATCAAATATATTATTTAATTAAAAGTTGCAATCTGTACTGCTTTGCTGGTGTCCTGAAGACATACATAGTTGCCTTTTGACCAATCCAATTCCAGCTATTGCCAAAGAAGTTAACAGAGCAAGGTACAGGCATATTTCCTATTTCCAATGACTATTAGAAATTATTTTCTTAAAATAATTAGCTCATGGAACCACAAATTGAAACATTCTTCTCTGACTTAAGGGATTTCATCGGATTTAAGATACTTTAATTAAATGATGTATAATAGAATTTCTAATCAAAATACCTGCTTCTCTATAGTTATCTTTTTAATGTCTGTAATTCCACTGGCTAATATGTTTCCAACTATGATTCCACTGCAGCTTTCTGTTGCCGCAACTTCTAAGCTATATCTTTGTTCATAGGTCCAATGTGTAGGCAAAGGTTTTAAGCCTGTAGCTTGCTGTGTTTATTGATCTATTTCATAATAATTCCATATCAGGCAATCGCAAAATTCAAGAATGGTCTGTGAGGGGGAAAAAAACACATACATTACCATCAGCAGGAGATTGAAGTAGCCATGCGTTTAAAGGCTCTACGAAGAATTGTAGCCTTGTCTGTGTTACGTAGAATGATTGTGAGGCACTGCGGTGAGACTTTTAAACAAATCAAAATTACAGCTTGCTTGTTCTAAAATATAAATGTTTCTTTAAGGAATCATTTCGTTATTTGCCTAAGGTTGTTTTTCCCTTCTGTTTGAATAGGATGCAAAATTTTCTAAGTCCAAATTAGGTGATTAGCCAAGCAGTATTCCTGCAATGTTCAGTCTTTGCTCTCAATGTGCCTTTTCCATTTTGCAGCTCTACTAAGTGTCTGGACTTCTGCTATATATTCTGGGCCAGGCAATGTTCAGCTATTCTCATGTCACCTCTGCTCCATCTACTGGAATAATGATTTTTACTATGTACACTCTTTAGCAAAATCCATTATTTTTCTAATGGCTTTTTAAGAAAGTTTGTCAAAACCATGGTGCCAAGGAACATTAACGTTATTTAACTAAATTGAGAAAACTCAGAGCAGAATTAAAATGAAACAATTAAATCAATCTTATTCAGTAGTGCACAGATATATGCAGCCAGCACATGGAGAGAGAGAGAGCTGCCTTGCACAGAGGAAGTTACTGGAGCATGAGGGCAGAGGAATGGGTGAATTTTTAAAATAAAGCTTTTATTTTAAATAAAAAATAGACAGAGCTGCAGAACTCAATTTGTTGTGATTCCTGATCTCACAACCAGAGTGAGCTACTTGTTCTCACATATATTCTCACCTCCCACGTCTCCTTACCTTTGCCCCTTGCTTTCCCTGGAAAACACCTATGTATTCAAGATTCATGATGGTTTCTTGCATGCATTTTCTTAAGCAGGAAAAATGAGCTCCCTTCTCTGTGACCCTAGAATACTTTCTATCTATTTCTCTTTTAGCATTCATCACAAAATAATTACCTGGTTTCTTAAAACAAGGGGTAAGGGGACAAGATTCTCCTTGATCATTACTTCATTTCTGAATTAAATTTGATGAGATTCTTCTGTGTAAACCTGGGGCTCTAGTTAGTTAAACATTTAAATGTGGCCTAATTAAAAAAATAATGATTGTGTGCATGTCTTTCTGCCTTAGACTCTGAACTCCTTAAGGCAGCAGAATGTTGTGGTTGAAATTGTTACTGCTGCTTGCGATTGGTCACTTTTGCTAAGGTGGAGAAGTCCTAGTACTTGGATATCCTTTTAAGTGCAAAGTGCTTGAATTTAAGTATTCAAGTCCACAGAGGTTAAGGCAAAACACCTTTGTTCTTCAAAAAAGTAGGTGGGAGAGTTGGGGGGGAAGACCTATACTTGGTCTTCAACACTGAAATAGCCAGTGAGCAAGGCTGTGGCAGAATTAATGGGGGGAAGCAGGGTCATAGTGAGGAGGGACCTTGGTTAGATCCTTAGCTTGTGAGACCTTGGCAAACAGACATGCCTTAGGAGCATTTTGGAGGTGGGAGACTATGGTATGTGAGATGTTCACTTTCTGTTCTGACTCTTCCACAAAATGTTGAGTCTATATTGTTCACCAGTGGTTTGTCTGCTAGTGGCTATTTTGTGGGGGGACACAAAGGCATGCTGTGGTCTTCATCAAGGTCTGGGGTAAAAGCAGATATGCAGTGTCTGAGGATCTCCAGATATCTAGTTTTGGGTGCAGATCTTGGGATTAGCAGAATACCTGGACATGGTAGTACTCAATGAATGAGGGAATAAAGGAATGAATGATGGATTCTTAGCAAAATGCAGGAGGGAGACAATGGAATAATTTATTTTATTTTTTCAGGAGTTGAAAGTTCTTTATAATTAGGAGGTAGTAGGGTGGAGGGCACCTAAGAAACTGAAGAGTTACTACCAATGTTGTTTACAGCTGCAGGAAGCAGAGGTCTGCAGGTCCTGGGACATTTTGTGTTAGGATCCTCAACAACACACAGCAGTAACCAGCGGGAGGAGCCTTCGGGCTCCTTTCAGTCCTCTAACAGGGACAGCCAGAGTGTCTCAGTCCCCCATTTTATAATCTTTTCTTTTTCTGTTGATGAACACAAGTCTCCCTGAAATATGACATATTTTGCCTTTTCAAGGAGGCAGCGTGATTTGGTGAAAGACATTGGAGGTCATATCTTTGCATCCCTGAACTGACACTTTTGGATCTTCATTAATTACCCTCAGGGTAATTAATGGAATAATGATGATAAAAACTAGAATACAACAGGGGGCATAGTGTATGCCTAATGATCTTTTTCTCTCCTCTCTACCCATCATTCACACTGGGAACAAAAAGTCATTCTCAGTATTCCAAAGAGTACATTTTGAGAGGGTGAGTGAAGTATCTGTACTAAGAACACTTGAGGGTAGCTTCCTGCACACAGGCTGAGTCACCCATAAAGAGGCGCTTCAGGCTGAGAAGACAAACATACCCCTTTCTCCCAGGTTTGCCTTAGGCTCACTGTAGGGCCCGCCTGTTGCCTTGTTGTAAGCAGCTGCTCGGTGCCAGGAGGAAGCCATCCAGGAAAGGAACTTCCTGCTTTCCCAGTCCCTGCTTCAACTGTGCAGATCTTTCCAGATTGCTGAATGGATCAACAATTTCATAATGTGGATGAACGTTCAGTCTCTGTAGGACAAGGCTGACAACTTATTTTCATTTGGATCATGAAAAAAGAGATGCTTTTTTTTTTTACTTCTGTATCATTTAGTTTAAAAAAAAAGAAATTTAAACAACATTTTGCAATGAGATTAATTGTTTGTTTTCTATTGGACCTTATCCAGGCTGTTTTCTTTTATCTGTAAAATGCTAATGTCTAATAAAAGCTGTAACAGGTTTGAGAAAATTATGTGTATGCAAATAATTATGCCAGCAAACATCCTTTCTAGTTATGATTGAAGTATTTCATCCTCATTTTTTTCTTTTGCTTGTAGAAAACGTGGGATTTGTTTCTCCAGAAAATTAGAATTAACTACAAAATCTGTTTTGCATTTATGCTACTGAAATTATTTATGTATTTCGGCAGCTGGGAGTAGTCTCCTATTTGTAGTATATAATAACGGCTGTACTCATTGCTGTATTGTTAATTTGCATTCAGAGACTGTTTATCTGTGATGATTCATATGTTTTAAATGAATTTGTTTTTAGAGCAGAAAAAAGATCATGTGTCCTTTTCACAATCTACATGAAAGATTCAGATGCAAATTTATTTGCCTGTGCAAGCTCTTCTCATGTCTTTTAAGTGGCAAAATTCTCATTTCCCACCCAGATTGATTTGAGCATGGTGTGTTGCTTTATTAATTGGTAAAGATGCAATTTTAAAGCTGTTCAACTTTCCTGCTTAAAGTTTATTTTTTTCTTAGTCATTGGAAGAGTATACAAAAGATAGAAGCCAAAATAACCTGTATTTTACACTCTGATGGCTTAGAGGTCAAAAATTAGTTTTCAATTAAAGTACTTTTATTGTCACAAAATAAATCTGGCCATGCCAAAAGTAGTGTCAGCCCAAATCTAGTAAGATGTTTCTTCTCCTATGCTATAAAAGACAATGATAATAAGTATTCTCTAACTGATGCTTTACTAGCTACAAAACATTTCATGTGCATCTTATTTAAACCTCCCAACCTCCTGTAAAGTAGATGGAGCAGGCAATAATTTCTTCCCATTTTACATGCAAGCAAATTCTCAGATGGAGAACTAGAAGAGAATGAGTGGAAGAGCTGCATTCGATACACACTGCCTTCTCTTTCCGATGCCTCTTATGCATCTCCGTGTCAGTAAAGTCTATGAGTGGCATCACACTGCTGGCTGTTTTTCTTCTTTGTTGTAAAGTAGCCTTCCCATCCAGGGATTGCAAAATGAGTTTATAGTGAAATGTGAAAAACAATTGAGCTTTCCAGCCTAATGATCAATTTTCCAGGTCTCACAGAGACACACTCACACAGAAAAATTATTCATTCATTGAATTAGGCACTGTGCTCTGGACTGTGGAAAACACAGATATTGAGCCCCAGATTTAGTGTGATTCTTTGATTTATTTTGGGGTTTATTTGCAGTGGATAATTTAATCAGGCATTGGTATTTGGCATCACCAAGAGGAGGAAATGTGGCTTTGACCCTGAGGTTAGCTTTTGAATGGGCCTGGCTCACTCTGCCAGGCTCTTGGTGATTTTGTGGCTGCTTTCTAAGTGTATAGGTTAGGTTTATAATGCAGACATTTATTATGGACTTTTTGCTGCTGCTTGGTGTTGGCAATGTTATAAGTATTGGCATTCATTCCTAATTGAGAAGAAATTTTCCCTGGTCTTAACAATGCATACGTGTTTTGAATTCTATTCAATTGTCTTTTTTTTTTTTTTTTCCTACCGAACTCCAACTTTTGTTCTTCGTTCCAGTCTAGTAAATGGAAGGCAAAGAGGAAAGTTTAATTTTTGTTTCAGACAAACCCACTGTATGATCTCTTAATTCCTAATGATCTCCATATAGCTGATACAATATCCAAGGGGTCTTCATAGGCCTTTTAAATATAACTTTTCCTTTCCAATATCATATCCTAAATCCTTTCTTCAGTAGTGCACGCTGCAGTCTATTACCTGGTCTCCCATGTCACACTGACTTAAATCCCTTGCTACTTCTAAAGAAAATAAGTGTTCCAGGGGTATGGTGCTATGCCAGAAGCCATTTTCAAGTGGTCAGTACCATCTGTGTTATAACAATAATTGACTTTGATTGTACAGATTGGGAAATTTTCACACACTCCCTTTTTGTGGCTTATCTTATAGCTTTTAAATATTTCCACATTGATGATATTGAATTGAAAAACTAACACAATTACAAGTTTTGATAGCAATTAGATAACATTAGGTTTTAATTTAAGGGAATTCCTCAAAAGTAAAATAAAATGTATTTGTAATGTTTAATATTAGGAAAATAGCAAATTAAAACTTACCACATGAAACATAAACTACAGTGTTTTAGAAGCACATTTCAGGGACATCTGTTGCTTGTATTGTTGAGTATATATGGTCATATTTATTACGGTTTATCTAAGAGAGAGAATATAAAGGACATTATTACATTTTAATTCTCCATTCAGTGTTGCATTTTGCAAGTAAATAGTACTTTTAGGGTGTTTCTCATTTCTGAGCTTATATGGTCAATGTGTCTTCCAATTCTATAGCATATATTATAGTTTTCCAGAACCCGATAATATTTTTTTTTCATTTTATTATAATTATTTTATTTTTCTTTGTTAGATGGAAATAATTTACCTGGGAGAAATTATCTTTCTCTACTGATATCTTCTAATTTATTTGAGATTTCCTCATATTTGAATGTTGAAAATTTTAAATTGACCTAGAGGCCACTTATCACATGAAAAGCATTTTGCATTTGAGTCTCCTGACATTTAGCATGTAGTAATTAAGAAACATATTCTTTAATGATATTGAGGAAGAGAAACTGCGGGGCTTACCTTTGAAAAAAAAGTAGAATTTGTGAATTACTGTCTTTTAAAATGCATCCCCATGCCTCCTATTGTGTGGGAGGTGGTAAATGAAGGAGGGGGTGATAAATTGGGAAGAGAGAACAATGTGGTTGAAACAGTTAAGTTCACAGCTGCAACCTTTTGAAATGGAATGCCCTGCTTAAAAAGATTAGGAATTAAAACAGTCCCACCCTTGCATTTTTATTTTTCATTTGACCACTATTTAAAGAGGCAGATCATTTTTATGTGACTAATAATATTGCGAAATTACAAGGTCACTTTTTTTTTCATTCAGAAATTGAAATGAGTGTCAGGCTTCTGTTATTTCATGGCTAGATTACTGTCACCACTTTTGGCTAGATGGATCTGACGAAGTTCAGCTTAAGCTTCTGATATTTGTAAAAATGTGACTTTTGACATTTTTTTACTAATGCCCACAAGTGCTAAGAAGAACGTAGACAATTTGAAGATATTTGGGGATGTTCGTATTAGTTGCAAGTAGTGTTTTGATAATTTATTATTGTTACATTTGATTCAGTTTGTCTTCCTGAACTTTTAAGCCAAATTTCAAAAGCTTGGTCTGACAAGTAACTTGAAATAAACATCACCTACATCTGCAAATCAGATAATTGCTCATACAACTACCTACCAATTAGTCACTTATTGAGGCAGTTAACTGGATGTAAAGCTAATTTGGGATAAAGAAAAAATATGTGTTTAAAATGAGGCAAGCCTAAAATCTTACTTAGTATTTAGTAACATCAGAAATAACGAAACCTCATCCCAGGCACATTTAAGATTTTGGGCCACAATTTTCTGTATGGAGAATGGTACCTAAATATATGGTCATTTGCTTTGGCACCATCATAGATCAGTATTCTTGGCTTGGACTTGGAAGGAATGGTTGCTTGAGGAAATGTGGATCCTTTATACACTGCCTCTTTTTAAAAAAAAAATATTTTAATTGAGAAATATTCACACATGTACAGTCCAACCATATAATGCACTCAATGGCTCACAAGGTTTTCATAATCACACAGTCACATTTTAAAAGCTATATAGTTATATAGTCTTCTTCAAGAACCATGGCCACTGGAACACAGCTCAACAGTTTCAGATACTTCCCTCCAGCCACTCCAATACACCATAAACCAAAAAGGGATATCTATATAATACGTAAGAATAACCTCCAGGATAACTTCTCAACTCTGTTTGAAATCTCTCGGCCACTGAAACTTAATTTTGTTTTATTTCTCTCTTCCCCCGTTTGGTCAAGAAGGCTTTCTCATTCCGATGATTCTGGGTCCCAGCTGATCCCTGGGAGTCAGGTCCCATGTTGCCAGGGAGATTTACACCCCAGGGAGTCATGTCCTACGTATAGTGGGGAGGGCAATCAGTTCCCCTGCCAAGTTGGCTTTGAGAGAGAAGCCACATCTGAGTAACAGAAAGAGGCTCTCCGAGGGTGACTTTTTGGCATAATTACCAGTAGGGTTAGCCTCTCCTTTTCAGGAATAAGCTTCATAGGGTTGAACCCCAAGGTTGAGGGCTCAGCCTATTGAACTGGTTGTCTCCAACTGCTTGTGAGAATATCAAGAATTCCCCAGATGGGAAAGTTGAATATTTCCTTCTTTCTCCCCAGTCCCACAAGGGGGCTTTGCAAATGCTTCTTTATTCTCTGCCCACATTACTCTGGGATTATATGCTACCTCTTAAGTGTTAAAAAAATATCACATAAACTGTATCAACTTTAATTTTCTTATGTGTAAAATGAAGGCAACGTGCTATCCCTAAAGGGTGATTGTTAGAATTAAATGAATTGTTAAATAATTAAATAAGTTAAATGAAGCACAAATAATCATATTAAATAACTGTCATTTCCTAACCTCATTGGGTGTTAGGTACTCCTCTAGGAATTCACATGCATTATCTCATGTTCATCCTCTGTGCAACTCTCTGAAAAGATGTTTTGTTCCCATTTTCCAGAATAGAAGACTGAGGTTTGGATTTTACAAATCTTAACCATGTCACACAGTGGTAGACATCAGTTTCTAAAGTTTGCTCAACTCCAGAGCCAACATCCTTAAAATATTCTTCCTAAAGCAGAACTTGACACTGAGCAGTTACTCAATTAAATTAGCCCCCTTCCCTTTTCTCTGGGCTAAAGCTAGCTCAATACTGGTTATTTATGGAAAGAAAGAAGTAGAAAGAAACTTATTGAAATGCTTTGAAGTTTTAGAGTGTTCTAAGTTAGAATGGGGGTCCCCTGGTAACTGGACATAATCCAGGGCATTAATACATTGCCTCAGAGTCATCTTGAGGCAATTTTGTAGTGTTGGTTCTTACCATATTGAAAATTTATTATTTAGGAAGTTAAATTGATGATGGTGGTCATTAGATACCAAATAATAACTTTCCTGTTTGCAATAACATTTCCATTAATGGGAAAATCACATCATAATGGTAGTTTTAATGGTAAATCCATCAAACAAATTTTTAAAGTTATTTTTAATATTATTAAAATGCATCATTATAATGTTTCATTTACAGTGTAATATATAACTTAAAATTGAAGCATATTGATATAAGAGGGAGATTCCAAATAATGACTGTGAATAAAGAAGACAGAGCCACAATTTCAAGGGGAATTAACCAATAGACAGTTACTTTGTCTCTGGTTGTGTTTTTAATTTTTAAAGTACCATGCTTAATCCTATTATAAATTCATTCATGAAATATTGGATGATCTCATTTTAGAAAAATTAAATGCTCAACATTGTTCTATATGTTTGAACACACTTCAAAAATAAACATAAATTTAAATTTCCAAATCCATTCAGAAGAATATATGAACATTATAATTATTACAATGAAATCTTGGGACCTGATGCACTGAAGCAGATTATTAAGAGAGAAAAATGTTGAAGTAGCATTTATCACAAACTCATTCTTTGGCTACAGCAGAGAAAGTTCAATGAATTTCCAATGTATCTAGTGTTAATGAGGTAGAAAATGAAAAATAACTATGAAAATGGTCAAGTTGATGAAAATTGTAGAGTGAAAATAATTCTAAATTGGACTTTTTAATGGTCTATACATCACTTTTCTTGCTTTCCATGTGGGTTGGAAAATTCAAAAAGAAATTAAAAACCCAAACAGTTTTAGGACCTAAAATTTAAGAGATGATTGAGACCCAAAGTTAACTCCCTACCTCTTCCCCTGATTTTACATGAGGAAGCTGTGGTTAAGAAAAAGGAATTTTTAAAGTTGACAGAGAAGTTTTTCCAGGAACACAGAGGTAATTACTACCAGAGCCAGAACTATCAGCCACATTCTTTCTAGTCTATTTTTATTCTGATTAAGATTTATTATTATTACCTTACCTGATGGACCCCAAGCAGAATTACCAAATGGTAATTACTGTGTTCATGTGTACCACAGGTTATGGTCTTATTTTTAAATTCACAAATTTAATCTGGGCGACATTTGTGTACCATATAAAAAATTTTTCCTTTCTTGATACTTTAGAAATAAAAAAGCAAACAAACAAATACACATACCATACTGCCATTAGAAAATGAAGATTGACACTTAATTCATAAGAATAAATTGCTAGACACTTTGATCATTAATCATATCGATCACCAGTTTATAACTTTTGGGATAGAAGAAGGTGTTCTGGTAGTAGTTGGAAAAATGGAGAGAAGTGAAGAAATAAGATCAGTAATTACAAAAGTGGGAGTTGGAGTCTTACAAATTGCAGCAACCAGGAAAAATTTATTCGTATGTTGAAAGAAAATCAGTAACAAATAGAGACAAAATTTGAAAGGGAGAACTGGGAAGTTTATACATGTGCAAATTACTTCCTACCCTGTCTTTGTTTCTTTTTATTTCTGTGACAGCAAGAAACTAATGCCAAGAGACATTAACTGGTCAGAAAAATAAAAGCCAACTGAGTGATTTAATTTGGACTAGAATAAAAAACACACACACACATATGCACACATACACACAGCTCGACCATTTACAAATTCATTAATAGAACCCACTTACAGATGTCAAATACTACACTACAAGGAAAAAAGTTAAATAGATGTGATAAGGAACATGCACTTTTTTTAAGTATTTGGACTTACATTGTCGTCTAAAGTCTATTATGAAAAAGATTCACTACCAGCACATGATAAAATGTTGATATGTTCTTATTTAGAACGTATCTTTCAATGTTCTAAATAAGAAAATAATAGTTTATTTTTTCTTCCTGTATATATCCTCACTTTCCTACACTTAGCTTTAAGTGAGAAGAAGATGGGCAATTTCCTATGGTATTCAAACATTCAGAAACTTGCCATTTTTATTATGTGAACTGAAGGTTAGGGTAAAAATGAACACCAGTCATATCTAATTCTCTTCTAGGTTAATTGACAACAATGTTGTTTAGATTCAAGATCCTTAAGGCTGAATCATTATTTATTTTTGAATACAAGATTTAGGGAAACTTTGCAGATGATACAATGTTTTATATTATACGGTAGAATCTCATTTATTGGAAAAATGATAACATGAGAAATTGTTTACATTATTTTCTATCACTTGAGTTTTCACACATAAAACACCTGTCTGCCAAATGAATGTGATATTCTCACCTCACTGTGTGACTATGAAAGAAGTAATCAGAGGAGAGAGAAAGCCCTCCCCTGGTGCTGTGCACATGGGCACAAACTCAGTGAGCGAATTCCTGTTGCCAGTTCAATAGATACTCTTACGTAAAACTTTCTGGAAGTAATCAGAGCCTGGGTAGGTAAAGCAACCTTACATGCATTGTCGAATTCACCTCAAGACCATTTCACATAAGCATCCCTCAACAGTTTTAAAGGTTGGGAATTTTGTCCACAAATTTTTGTTCTATTCGTGTATTTCAGAGTTGTCTATAAAGGAAAGAGACTTCTGCTTTCTCTGGGGAATGCCTCTTTATGTGATCTCTTTTCTCTCTTATCCTTTTGGAATATCATTATGTGATGCTTGCTTTTCAGTCATTACCGTGTTACCTGCCTGGGTGAGTTTTGCTTTTCAAAGGTCAGTTACCATCCATTTTTTTCATGTATCTCTTGGCCTGTGGAGCATGGCATTTTGATGTGGCCATTTTGAATCAGCCATTTTAATGTGTCCTCACAGCCACTGATTTTTAAAGAAGAGTGCCACAAGCATTGTGGATCCTCATCTCACCTCTCACTGAAATTTTGAAGGTCATTTCCTTCTTCTATTTATCCCTTAGGCTGTCTTGAGGTGTGAGTCAGAAATGCAAGTAAGGGATGGGTGAATATATCTGGTGTGCATATGTTCATGGGAAGCTATGAGTGTAATGGTTTATTTTCCAGGCAACATCAAAGAACATCTTCTAAAAAACAGCTTTAACAACTGTCTATATCACTTAGGACACTCTTATGGCTTCTTGGATTGTCATGTCTTCTTTCCAGCATTTTCTTTATTTCAACAGTAGCTGAATCTTATCTGTTCTCTGGACTTGAGGTTTTCCTTACGGCTGATTCATTCTTTCTTGAGTATATACTTTAGAACAGGCACTGTTCTTGATACTTAGCATATGCCTGGGAACCAAATAGACAAAAATATATCTTCCCCCTGAGAGCTTACACTCTGACAGGTATTTGTTAACATGAAATAATATATTAAGGACTGACCAGGCTGTAATTTCTGCATTACCTGTGGGTCTTGGGCAGGACCAGCATGTACAGCTGTACATGAACATCATAACTTCTGGGAGTGCCACCCATATTGTTATCAGTGTGAATGGTGCTGCCTGGAATTGGATAGTGCACAACCTGGGCAGCCTTGCTGTTGAACCAGGTCTAAGTAAAGGCAAGCATTTTTGGTTGATCTCTGCATGGCCCTTTGAGAGGGGTTAGGTCTGGATTTTCTGAAGGACTAAGTTTAAAGCTTGATATTTTAGCTTCTTAGACTGCTCAAGCAATATTGTGAATGGGTTGGATTAGACAATGGTAATTTATTCACTCATGTCTTGAAGCTGGGAAAATGTTTAAATCGTGGCATCATAAAGGTGATGCTTTCTTCCTAAAGATTATGGCATTCTAGGGCTGGCTGCCAAAGATTCCTGGTCTTTAGTTTGTCAATGCCAAGGCATGTGGTGGCATCTCTTGATGTCTCCCTACTTTTCTGTGTTCTGCTGATGTTCAGCTTCTTGTTTCCCGTGGCTTTCTCTATCTGAATTTTATTCCACTTATAAAGGACTCCAGAAATAGGATTAAGACCCATCCTGATTGGACTTGGCCACACCCTGACTGAAATAACCTCATCAAAAGGTTCTACTTACAATGAATTTACACCAACAGGAAAGAATTAGACTTAAGAATGTTTTTCTGGAGTAGATACAGTTTCAAACCACCATACTTGATGAAAATAAACATGAATGGGCACCTTGATGGTTGCATCTTATAGAAGCTAGAGTTGACAACATTCAAGCACAAAAGACTGATTTCATAGCATATGATATCAGAGAACCTCAGTCTTTTCAGATCTCCCTATTTCTTTGTGGGAGAAGGCGTTAAGTTGGTGCAAGGCCCGTTTTCCTGTTCACTGTGAGGTCCTTCTAGATACCCTTATTAAGCCCCTTTTACCACTAAACATATCATTGAAACTTCAGCAAAATTACATTAAAATTGCAAATATTGCCTTTCCCAGGCCATGCCATTTCGATCAAACATTTAAGTCCTGAGTAGAACTTCTCACTGCTCATCCAGTACCATAATGCATCATTGCCCAAAGTTAAATGGTGTTGACTAAATAGAACCTTGCTAATCACTGTCCTCTGTTATGATGCTCAGTAGAAGGCTCAGCATACCTGGAATAAGGGGTGAGTGTAGCTGGCGTGGCCAGAGTTGACCCCAATAACTCAGAAGAGACAGTTACTAACACTGAGACACTGTCACGTGGATGTGCAGGGATCGACTATCTTTTGGAACTTTTATTTTCTGATTCTCTTTATTAAATTCTCAAAAAATGGATGATCAGGAGCATCTATGCTCATTTAAACTAATTCCTATTTTCTCTCTTACATTTTTGTTTCCTTTTCTAGTTTCTGATATAGAATTGAGTGAATGAGCCAAGAATGCAAAGATTGTTGTTTCACTGGGAATGAGTGAACTGGCCCTGCCAGTTTTTGCTGATGATCCTGGACAGGTAACATTAACTGTAAACATATAGTGGTGTTGTGTGGATAGTTAGGTGATGGAAAACACCTATCAGTTTTGCCTCTGATCAAAGTTGAAAAGTTTGTGGTTGCAATCTGGGCCAGCAAATAAAGTAGCTGCCAATAGAACAGAAATATGGAAATAAAAAGACCTATTAGACACTATTACCTCTAGTCTGAGATATTTTGATCTAAGTTAAGTAACAGTTCCAGGAGAAGCAAGTCATCCAGAAAAGCTGGTGGATAAGGAGGAAAGATAAGTCTCCTCCCAGAATACACAGGAAATCTTCCTGGCAAGTTACTGTTTATTTACTTAAGCTTGAAAAATTTCATTTTAGTTTCTTGAATCAGAAGGTGATCAATTGGTTTGGAAAAGCTGTGTTTTTCCTGGCACTGCGCTCAGTGAAGAAATCATATTATGAAATCTTTTATAAGTAAGCATAATTAGATCATGTTTTAAGTATGTAGTGTCTTTAGCCTAGAGGTAGTACAATTTAGTGATTAAGAAATGAACTTCTGAGTGAGAGTGAACTGGCCCTGCCAGTTTTTGCTGATGATCCTGGACAGGTAACATTAACTGTAAACATATAGTGGTGTTGTGTGGATAGTTAGGTGATGGAAAACACCTATTCCTATGCTTGACTCAAATCAGATGCTCAAACAGTTGTAACTAATACCATTATTCTTTTTTTATATGTATATAAAGTCATTTTAACAAATATCCTAGTTTTCTCATAAAACAAATTATGCCAATTGCGACATGTTTTTCTGTAACATGAGCAGATTATAGAATATGCCTACAAGTCTGAAAAGAATTACTAAGCAGTCCACCAGTTCTTGGTTTCTTTGTGCAAAGAGTGATTTAATAACTCTCTCAATTATGGAACTCAAATGTCAAAAGTCATAAGTTTGAAGTATTCTACTTTTTCATCATATAATTAGGCTTTTAAAAATCTTTTGTTATTTTATCCTGTTTTCATTTTGTTGGTATTTAAAAAATTCTGTTTTCATAGATTCATATTTTAAATAAATTAACATATTAAAGTGGGTAAAATTCTAGATTTATGAAGAACCAAAGATGGAATATTAGAATATTCCAAATTAATTGCTTTCTTATTATTATTTTATTATACCTTTCATTTTTATATTTTACAATATGATTTACTCTCCAGTAGGAAAATGCAGAAAAAAAGAGGCAAAAGTAACATTTATTTTTCCTTCTAAAAGTCCTTAATTTCACCTGTTTGTAAATAATTATAATTTTCTTTTGATTTCTTAAATCATTTATTCTTTAATTTGTTTCATTTCTTTCCTTGAAAAATGATTTTTGAAAATAGCTGATGTTCTTTATGCCAGCTCTAAACCCTTGAGGATATAAATTTTTTGTTTTTGCAAGAACATGTAATACCAAAAAATTTAGGTTAAAAATTACATGTGCATGGTGAATGTACAAATAATATGAAATCTTGTCTGTGATGAGTGCTAACATGTGCACTAAACAAAAGAATTGGAAGCCTGAAATTGGATTTCATCTATATTCATAGTGTTTGGCAATTTGACGTGGAGTCAAATAGATGATGAAAGAGTGATATGTAATCATTAATTTTAATCAGAGTCATCAAATACTAAGTTGATAAGTTTGGGAGAATGGCATTTCATTGGATGTCTGTAGGCCTAGAATTTAACTCTGTGTGAACTTGGGTGATTCCTTTATTTCCAATCTGTGCGTAGATAAGATTGATTATATATTTTAGATAAATTACATGTACTCTTGAAGAAATAATTAAGCCCTAGCTAATATAATTCAGTGGGTTACTTGTATTGAGGATTATATGAGCTGTATTAAGGAATAAATAAGTTTCATTTCAGTTGCTTATGGATACTAAAGATGAACTCAAATGGTTTTAATATTCCTTTTGCCATCTTTTTCCAAGGGACGCTTTATAGTCAAAACTTTTGCCTATGGTGATAGACTTCATAAATTTCTATCCAGGATTTGTCAAACCAGAATTGGTTTAGAAATCCTATAGTGTGAATTACTGAATCTCATTTGCTGTTCAATTATCTGGGTATCTATTTCTACCACTTTGATTATTCATTCATTCATTATGCTTTTTAAAATTAACTATGTTCTTCAAACTCAGCATTCTGCTGGGTGTCAGAGATTTAGTTGAGAGGCAAAACCCCTGATCTCTAATGGATGAGATATAGTCAAAAACAAATAATTGAAATACACAAAGGTTAGAGTTAAGGTCAAATGTATTCAGAACACCTCTGTATATAATGATAGTGACTAAATGTGCAAATTTAAAAATGTTCTGCACGCACGAGGAAGAACAAAGAAATGTCAATATTGCAGGGTGTTGAAAATTGATGGTAATTAATATTTTAAAACTTTAATGTATGTGTGAGACAAGCAAAAATGTTTATTTGGTACAAAATTTATATTTTGACTAATGCATTTCCTAATACAACTTATGTGGACAGCTTAATCAAACACCATAGTGCATGGAACCTTGCGTAGGGCATGAGATTTTGAAGGTTTGTCCAGAGTGATGCCCAGATAAATCCCAGAGCAATTTGAACAGTGAATAAGGAAGTATTTGCAGAGTCCCCTAAGGGGAATGATGAGAAAGGGGGGAAATTCAACTTCCCCAAGTGCAGAATTCTTGATACTTTCACAGGCAGTAGGGACAGCCAAAGCAATAGGCCGAGCCTCCAATCTTGGGGGTTGTTCTTATAAAACTTAATCCCGCAAAGGATAGGCTAAACCTGCTTAAAATTAGGTCTAAGAGTCACCCCTAAGAGAATCTCTTCTGTGGCTCAGTTGGGGCCTCTCTCTCTCAGCCAACACAACAAGCAAACTCACCACCCTCTACGTGGGACATGACTCCCAGGGGTGTGGACCTTCCTGACAATGTGGGACAAAAATCCTAGAATGAGCTGGGACTCGGCGTCAAGGGACTGAGAATATCTTCTTGACCAAAAGGGGGAAGACCAAAATGAGACAAAATAAAGTGTCAGTGACTGAGAGATTCCAAACAGAGTCAAGAGGTTATCCTGGAGGTTATTCTTACGCATTAAGTGGATATCACCATGTTAGTCAAGATGTGATGGAGAGGCTGGGGGGAACTACCTGAAAATGTGGAGCTGTACACTGGTGGCCATGTTTCTTGAAGATAATTGTATGATGATATGGCTGTCACAGTGTGACTGTGTGGTTGTGAGAGCCTTGTGTCTGATGCTCCTTTTATCTACCTTGTCAACAGATGAGTAGAACATATGGAATAAAAATAAATAAATAATAGGGGGAACAAATGTTAAAATAAATTTAGTAGATTGAAATGCTGGTGATCAGTGAAGGGGAGGGGTAAGGGATATGGTATGCATGAATTTTTCTCTGTTGTCTTTTTATTTCTTTTTCTGAATTGATGCAAATGTTCTAAGAAATGATTGTAATGATGAATATGCAACTATGTGATGATATTGTGAGTTATTGATTATATATATAAAATGGAATGATCATATGTTAAGGATGTTTGTGTTTCTTTGTTGTCATATTTTTTTAAAAAAATTTAAAAATTAATAAGAAAAAATTTCAAAAAAAAAAGAGCACCTCTACCTTTGAGGAAAAAAGGGTAAGGCTTTAAGGTGGAAGTGATGCCACAAGTATGTATTGATATAAAACAGGGATTTACTATGGAGTACAATATAAAGTTCCATCCAGTACCCCAGTCCAGCCAGGGCAAGTTGTTACTGAATGAAAAAACAGTGACGGAGGATCTTAGGTAGAAATACAAACACGTACAGGAGCATGGATTGATTAGGGTGTATCGTGATACCGGTTGTTGTCTTTAGGTACTGTGCCTAAGATTTGGAGGGTGAATGCCCAGAAATGAACATAAAGAAGTAGGTTAGACCCAGATCACAGGGCTTTGCCTGTTTTGCTAGGAGGTTTTGATTGAATATTACATACAAATCCCAGAACCAATGGAATTTTGGAGGTAGGAGAGTGACAATTCTGACCTGTTTGTTAGAGGTCTGTAATGATGATAAATCACTTGTAATGTTGGCACAAGGGGGAAAACTGTTGGGGAGCTTATTGTACAAATATGAGAGAACAAAGCTCTGATAGAATTTTAGAGGGAGTTTTCAGAGAAGTAGAAAATTCCAGACATTTCCGAGGTAGAACAAAAACATTTAGTGACTGATTGGGTTTAGAGAGTGAAAGACAGAAAAGGTAAAGATTATTCATTTCATGCACACACACAGCCATTCATCTATACTCTGCACACGTGGACAGACATCCCTTTAGGTGCAGGAGATGCAGAGACAAATAGCACATGATAGCTGAGATGCTACTTTCTGTCGCTATTTAAATGACTTAGAGAAAGAAAATATGCATGCAGGTTTTTTCAAGAATAATTTATTACTGCTTTAGGGAGAAATATAAACATATTACCCACTACATTTTCCTTGTAGTTTCCTTTGGAATATTGGTTAATTCAAATGGAGTAGAGAGGATGTTAATTAGTGTGCAGTATTTTTTAATTGTCTATAGTTGGAAGCTAATTGGTGTTTTGCTTAAAGAATGAATTTAAGGAAATGTGATTTGAAAAGTGTAGTGTTGTTATTGCTCTGATCCAAGTAGCAGAGACTATTGATCGGGTAAAATAAGCAGTTTTGATTGTTTAACTGCAGCTCCATTCTGGGAAACCAGAATTAGATGGCAGCAATAATTGTAAGACTTAATACATGATAATTCTGACCCAACTCTGGGTGTACTTTTCTAAAGATAAACTCATTCATTTAAATGACCTGAATTCTGCCTTCTGTATTGGTAATGGTGTGAGATACAAAGCAGTGTAGTAGATTACAGTTAAGGTGGGAACATAAGAGATAAATGCATAAAAATTAATGACAATTCATTCTTTGTATCAGTATCATCTCTGGGTTTAAGAGGCTAACATGTTATATGACAGAGGACAGCGCAGAATCAAGAATTATGCTATTGTGCACTACAAGGAATAATACTAAAAGGAGCAAAAGGAGTTTAAGAACAAGGGGATAGTATCAGCAGATAGTTGAAGAGTGGCTAACATATATATTACTAGAAAAAAATGTAAGGTAGAACAGCCATCAAGTCTGGGGATAATGTAAACAAACATTATGCAGAGGCATTGGGGGAGGGTGAGCATCTATGAATGATCACACTAGAGACAGACAATGGAATGATCACCTATGAATTCTGAAAGGGTGGGTTTGAGTTTGCTATCAGAGGCCCTGGGGAAGAGCCTTCAGGAGTCAGACACCTACTTCATTAGCTGAGGTGGGAGGTGGACTTCATGGCAGTGGTAAGGCTTCCAGAGAGCTGATAGTTGGGACATAAATAGAAACATATCTATTCAACATTGTGGGATGCTGCTTCTAAATATTACTTACATTTCTATTTAGATAATTCTGTGGGAATATCTTAGGTATTCTCAGGAGCTATAAGTGGGAGGCATTAGAGGTGATAAACCTTTCTAGTTAACACATACAGATTTTTAATGTCAAATATTTTAAATCCTCCACAGTATTTTTAGAGTTCTTTCATTAGGGAGCCTCATATTCGGTAGGTGCATTTATTTTGAATTGTCAACAAATGGCCATTTAATAGCAGGAAAGGAATTACCTGGCAATTGTTTGGAGATTATTTTGGTATGTATGTGAGAGAGAGAGATGGAGAGACAGAGACAGAGGAAAAGAGCTCTGGTGTGTGGAAGAGTCTTCGCTTGATGGAGGTATACATATAAAATAGATTTATTTTTCACATTGGCTATTTTTAGCTGTTCTACTTTCCAAATGCTTAAAAACTTCCTGGGCAGGTGTGCCAGTTTGAAAGGATGTATGTACCCTAGAAAAGTCATGTTTTAATCCTAATACCGCTTTGTAAAGGCAGCCGTTTATTCTAATCCCTATTCAGTACTGTATGTTTGAAACTGTGATTAGATCATTTCCCTGGAGATGTGGCTCAATCAAGAGTGGTTCTTAAACTGGGTTAGATGAAGACATGTCTCCACCCATCCTAGGTGGGTCTTGATTAGTTTACTGGAATCCTATTAAAAAAAGAGGAAACATTTCAGAGAAAAAGAAATTCTGAGAGAGAACAACACAGCCATGAAAAGCAGAGTCTACCAGCCAGCAACCTTTGCTGATGAAGAAGGAAAACGTCTCCCGGAGTGCTTCATGAAACAGGGAACCAGAAGGGAAAGCTAGCAGATGGCGCATAGCTTTGCCATGCACCTTTCCACTTGAGAGAGAAACCCTTCATCAGCCTTCTTGAATCAAGGTATCTTTACCTGGATACCTTAGACTGGACATTTCTATGGACTTGCTTTCATTGGGATGTTTTCTCAGCCTTAGAACTGTAATCTAGCAACTTATTAAATTCCCCTTTTTAAAGGCCAGAGGAAGTTGCTCTCAGATATGGCCTCTCTCTCTCCCTCCCCCTCTCCCTCTCCCTCCCCCTCCCCCTCCCCCTCCCCCTCCCTCTCCCTCTCCCCCCTCCCCACAACGTGGGACATGGCACCCAGGGTAAAAGCCTCTCTGGCAACATGGGATATGATTCGCAGGGATGAGCCTGGCCCTGATACTTTGGGATCAACAATGCCTTCCTGACGAAAAGGAGGAAAAGAAGTGTAACAAATAAGGTTATCAGTGGCTGAAGGAGTTCAAATACAGACAAGAGGGTACTCTTATGCAAGCTTCAGTGAGATATTATTATTTATCCTGGTTTGCCAAACCCCAATCAAAATCATTCCTGCCAACCCTAAAGAACACCTACGGCATTATCTGAGATTCTACAAAGTTTCCATGCACTATGATTACTTTCCAGAAACCTACAACCTTTGGATGTGTTCCTAGGCCAGGTAAGTACTGGAACCTAAAGGGACCATCTTCTCCAAGAACATCAACTAGTTTCATCCCCCTATCCCATTTTTGGCAGCCCCTTCTAACATGAATAAAGTGAGAATGGGTATAGCCCAAATGCCCCTAGAGAATGAGGGGAAGATCAAAGGTGATGGTGGAGTTATACAGAGAAGGTAGGATTTAACAAATGAGTATGATTGCTGAATTATTATATTGATATTTCTTTTACTCTCCAGTGTCTTAGAGCATCCAGAAGGAAAAACTTAAAACTGTGAAACTGTAACCCATACCAAACTCCGAAATTTGTTCTATACCTATTTTTTGAGGTGTGCTTTGAAATTTGTTGCTTTTTTGTGTATATGTTCATTTTTATAATTTAAAAAAGAGGAGGTGCTGAGACTCAGCATCAAGGGATTGAGAAAAACCCTAGAATGACCTGAGACTCAGCATCAAGAGATTGAGAAAACCTTCTCGACCGAAAGGGGAAGAGTGAAATGAGACAAGGTGTCAATGGCTGAGAGATTCCGAACAGAGTCAAGAGGTTATCCTAGAGGTTATTCTTACACATTAAGTAAATATCACCTTGTTATTCAAGAAGTAATGGAGAGGCTGGAGGGAACTGCCTGAAAATGTAGAACTGTGTTCCAATAGCCATGTTTCTTGAGGATGATTGAATAATGATACAGCTTTCACAATGTGACTGTGTGATTGTGAAAACCTTGTGTCTTATGCTCCTTTTATCCACCTTGTCAACAGACAAGTAGAACATATGGAAGAAAAATAAATAATGGGGGAACAAATGCTAAAATAAATTTAGTTTGAAATGCTAGTGATCAATGAAAGGGAGGGGTAAGGGATATGGTATGTATAAATTTTTTTCCTGTGTTCGTTTTATTTCTTTTTCTGAATAGATGCAAATGTTCCAAGAAATTATGATGATGATGAATATGCAACTATGTAATGATATGGGAATTACTGATTATATATGTAGAACAGAATGATCAAAATAGGAATGTTTGCATTTTCTTTGTGTTTTTTTCGTATTAAAAAAAAAAAAAAAGAGGAGATGACTGATGGCGGTAGTTTTACCTCCCCTTAATAAGACAGTTTTGCTCCTCTATGACCACCTACTTTAGGTGGCTCATAAGCATTTCTCTTTTGTGTGCCAAAAGGAAAGTTCTCACATAACATCCTGTTATAGGTCCATATTTAGATACACACTCAGACAACATACTTTAAACACCCCGAACTATCCTTATCACAAAACATAGTAGAGAAATAAATTTGTAAGCTCTCAGAGAGACTCTGTTCAGTCTCAGATTAAAACTTCAGAATCATAGGTAAATTTAGCTTCATAATTTTCCAACTTTGGTTGTTTGGTTTTCACTTCAGTCCTCTCAAATGGAAGAATTTCTCTGCTCTGTACTCATACACAGTAAAGGATGAGCATATGCCTTCCCATAGCCCTCAAACATCACTCAGATGAGTATAATCTATTTAAGAAAGTAAGAAAGTATATAAATAAATAAATGCCTTAACAGTTTTGGTAAGATAATTCACAAGCCACGAAATTCACCCATTTAAAGTGTACAGTGCAGTAGTTTTTAATATATTCACAGAGTTCTACCACTATTACCACAAACTAATTTTAGAACATTTTTCTCATCCCCCAAAAGAACCCAATACCCATAAGCAGTGATGCTCCATTCCCCGTCTTCCCTTCCCCAATCCCTGACAACCGTTAGTAGACTTTTGGTCTCTGTAGATTTGCTTATGTTGGACAGTTTGTAGAAATGGAATCATGCAGTATAGTCTTTAGTGACTGGCTTCTTTCACTTAGCATAATGTTTTCAAGGTCCATCCATATTGTAGCATGTATCAGTACTTCATTCATACTTATTTTGAAATAATATTATAAAATTTTGAAACCTCTCTGTTGCAAATTGGGTTCTCTAGGAAATAAACTTAGAGATGGGTTTAGGCATGCAAAAGGTTTATTGGTGAGTAATAGCTGTGAAAGGAAAAGAGAGGACGTAGGGTTGGAAAAGGGGGATGCAGACCTACCAAGATGCAGATCTCCTGATGGGGACAGCAGAGATAATCCACTGGAAGAGTCCTCCATTGTGAGGAAATGGTCAATCTCTTAGACCACTGTCTTGGTCAGTAATTAGCCAGGGACTGCCCTAAGAATAGCTTGACCTCAGCAGGCTTTGCCTCAGCTGAGGCAAAACCAGATAAAATGAATAGCTAGATGCCGATGTTCTCTTTGCCCTTTCTTAAGGGCAACCTGAGCCTGTACCTCTGTTGCTAAAATGTCTAAAATAAGTATCTGTTAAGAAAAAGAACTTCAGTTATCTGGAAGCGAACTAAGGAAATTACATTTAAAATATGCCAGCATTGAATATGCATTCATTATTTTCTTCTTTCACTCAGTGGTTCTTTCAGGGCAGAGGCTCTCACCTTCCCTTTTGAGTCAACTTTCTTCAAGTAAGATCATTCACACCCACCGTGGGAGCTCAATAAATGCTGTGCATGGCCAGATCTAGCCAAGAATAGTAACTATGTTTTATTTCAACCTGAACTTTTCAGGTTGAAAAGAGCCCATTTTCTCCACACTATGAAGTTCTGGAGGACAGCAAAGAGCTCTTGGGTAACTTCCTAAAGGGTGTACCATGAGGGTGATCATGACAAATATAGAAACCATGGTTTCCTACAATGCTGATAGTTCACAGCACTGCCAACAGACTTCATCTGGCAGTGATGTCCACATTTAGGTAACCAGCTTTAGAGACTACACCCTTTTAAGGCAGCAACTTCACAGTTTCCAACCCCACTTCTTACTGAAAGCTTCTTATGAATAATATTGAGCCATATGCTCCATCCAGTCCCCAGGTGCCTGAAACCTTCCCCAACTCCATACACTTCATTTTGAACTGGGAAATAATCTGTACTCCCTCAGCCATGAAATTTGCCACTCACAAAACTACATATTAATAATCTGAGAACGTGTAATGATGCATTAAAACTGACAGATGATCTAATCTCTAGGCACATATTGCTTTTGGTTTTACTTATTGAAGATGGAAGAGATTTCTCTCATTTCACTGATGGATTTCAATTCTGTCGGCAGAGTGATGAAATTAAGAAATTTTGTTGATTCAGTTTTGAATGACTTCATTGCCCACCATGCACAATAAACATGAATCATTGCTTGCATATAATATACATATCTAATGACATAATTTGCCTTTCGCACAGCACACTTACTCTGTGATCACACAAAAAGTCTTTTTGTTTCTGTCCTCCTTAAATTCCTTTGGGGAAAAAGCAATGGAAACAGCTTTGGAAAACAGTGGAAGTTTATACATCATGAGGATTAACATAGGTTATTGCCTCATAAACTTTATTATCAATTATGATAATAATCAGTAGGGTGATTGTGTGTTTTTGTCAACTATTATAGTCCTTCCAAGGAGCAGAATCATGCATACCAGAAAAAAATCACTGTCCTACCTGGCTGTAGGAACCTCTCTGCCTGAAAGCTACATTACAGTAACGTAATGTTTTTCTAAAATATACACTATTTTCATAGTTTATGTTAAAGTATAAGTAGGATTTTAAGAAATCATGACACAATGCTTTACCCCCATGTCCTCATTTCTCTATTCTGACTCAAGGAAATGGTGGAAATAATAAGTAAAGCTGAATTTCAATCTCCTAAAATGATACAAAACTTGAAAATGTTGAAAAATGTATTTATAGTTGACTTAATTGTGATTGGTTTTATTTAAGGTACTTCTGAACTGGTTTTAAATCCTTAAGTTTTCTGGACTTTACAGGGGGCCGTACTTCAATCTTCGCTTAAAAGATCATGAATTGGAGGAGGTAGTAAGACAAAAATGCATTTCATTAAGTGAAAAGAAATCAAACATATCTAATGATATCTAATGCAGATCTTAGCAATGCTGCATATCTCCACTAGGAAAACAATAACTTGGCTGTTTAATTGTACAATTCTTTCTGTCTTAATGGCAGGTTTGATTTCCTAAATTACAGGAAGTTAAAGGAATGAAGAGTATATCAAAGGATAGCTCAGACGAGAACCTCTTCTCTTCGTCACAAAGATTGTTCTGTCTACTGTCTCTGCAATTTGAACTTCTTTCCACCTGTACTTACATATGCATGGAATCCCCATCTTCCTTTCATTGTCCAACAGTCTTCATCTTAAGTTTCCTTGCAACAAGTTGGCAGAGTACTATACTGAAAATCAAACTTGTCTTTAGAATGCCAGAGAGTAATTTTAAAAATGAACCTAGACAGTAGCATTATTGGGACGATATGATACTGACATTCCAATGCTTTGCCAATCACATAGACAAAATTTCAATTTGTATTGAGAGAACACTTCTTATAGGAATACTGGTTATGTGTTCCCTATTATATTGTGTCCCAAGTGGAGAGACATCACACACTTCAAGTTGTTTGTTTACAGGAGTGTTGAGCCCTGCTCTCACTATCATGGTTTATGGGACTCGGACACATTTTAGGAGTCCCTGAGAAGAGACAGCCCGGGAGTTATCTTAGATGACTAAATAGGATACCCAGTGTGATTAAGATAAAATTCCTCATCATGAAAGCTGCTTTGAAGCATGTGATGTATATAATATAGATACAGGCTGAACCTAAAGTAAATATTGAAAGTGAAAATGATGGAGAGCCACATTTCAGCTATGTGTGAGGAAGAATGAGTACTAAGTAAAAGTTATCTAGCTTTAAAATAAAGTACTTTTATTCATTCAACAGATATTTACTGGGCTTACTCTACACCAGATTTTGTTTTGTATATTTAATCAGGTGTTCACCTCCCATTCTCTGAAGGGGGGGCTGGGGTTATAAGCGAACCAAGATAACTGTCAGTGGTGCGGAGAAAGGCCTTTCTGCATTGGATAGGCTTTGGGATCAGATGTCCCCTGTGCTCTCTCCCCATTCTGAATTACAGTAATCAGATGTAATGTAGACACGAGTTAGCAGGACAGTATATGTTAAGTGCCATATGTGAGTGTCTTTGTTTGCTCGGCTATTATAACAAATATTACACAGTGAGTTAGCTTGAGCAACAAGGCTTTAGCTAGAAGTTCCCAGTCAAGGTCTCGGCAGACCATGGTTTGGTCTGGAGTCAGTGCTGTTCTGGTGATGGCTTACCGCACTTCTTGGGGTTACTTGGCTTGCATCTCTGCCTTTTGTCCCATGACAATCTCTCTCTCCTTATATCTGCTTTTCTGGTTTCTGCTAGCTCTTCCCTGTGGCTTTGTCTTTATAAGGCTTCTGGTAATATGGATTAAGACACATCCTGATTCAGTTAGACCACACCTTAACTAGGGATATGTCTCTAAAGAGTCCTATTTTCAAGGGGTTCACATTCACGGGGATGTAGATTAAAATTAAGAGTATATCTTTTCTTGAAGTACATAATCTACCCTACCACGAAGGGGTGTAAGAATGAATTCTGTAGGAGTTAGCGGAGAGGGAATACTTTCTTTGTGGGGTGATTCTAAAAGTCTGTGTAGAGATAAGGAGGGGATTTGAAGTGGGCCTTAAAGGGCAGAGAGGATTTAGTTAGTATAAAAGGGAATAAACCATCTATGGAGGAGGAACAACATGAGTGAAAGAGTTGAAGAAACAAGCGCAGCAGTGTTCAGGAGGGGTAATACTGAGTGTCCCTGCTACAGTCAAGACCTGTGTAGAGGGATAATGGGAACTTGGGCTGGGGAAATAGTAGGGTCTTTGCTATGTAAGGCAGGAAGTGACAGGCTATAGCATGCAATGACTTTTCAAGTCTGCATGGTGGAGAGGGAATGCTTCTCCCCTTCACTGATGGAAGTATAAAGGAATACCCCCCTGTTCTTGCTTATTACTTAATACAAGATTTGTACGCCCTAGGAGACAGAAAAAGGTCACTGTTTCCTTTTTCCATCACTGTTAAATCATTTGATATACTTGAGTCCTTCCTCCTTGTAGAGAAGTGTGAAAATAAATAGCCATCGTTTTTGACTGTCAGCTACTGTTTTTGGTTCACTGCTGAGATAAGAGTTTATTCTTACTCAAGCTGTTAAAGTACAAGATCAAAAACAGGGTTTAAGGAGCAAATAGATGATCCAGAGAATAGCATTACCCCTCACTGAGTACAAGGTTACCCTTCAATCAAGGATGTTCTCTGAGTGAAACACAGTTCATTTAGTTCTAAGGTAGAAAAGAGAGTAATTCAAAAGTAGCTGTTTTTTTAATAGGCTAGTACTCTTGATTTTCAGTGGCACTTTTAATACCAGGCTGACTTTTACACAATTGTCTAATTTGCAAAAATAAATCCAATATTTTTATTGACTGAAGTGATACAAATGGATGAAAATTGTGATAGAAATCTCCTAGTTGTGTATTTATATTTATATACATATATAATGTAAATGTATGTTTATATTCTATATATTTAAATGCATATATGGTCATTTCACATGAAAAATTCTCTAAATGGAGGAATTATAAAGCTAAATTAGATAATGTGGTAACTGGCATCTCTTAGCTGGTTTTACTGTATTTCTTAGATTGCATCCGTATTGTGTTTTCATGTAACAGTGGCTTTAAAATACAGCTAGCCAGAAACTTTTGTAATTCTGTGATGGAGTCAACACATTTTTTTCCCAAACCATATTTAAAAATAATTTGCATTATTTTAAACATTTGGGGCTTTTGAAAGTATACCATTTAAGTTTAGAATAAAAAATGTAGTTTATGTGATTTCTCACTTGAGGGACTCAGCTGAGTGTTGGTATTACTAGAGTTTATTGAATTATTGCAGACTTCATTTACCTTCTTGTCCCTTTCTGGCTTCTTTGAATTTCTGCTACAGGTGTATACCTAATGAAGTTGAGGATTACTTTTTGGCACAACTAGCCAAATGGATACTTTCCCAAAGTCGAGGGGTAATATACTCTGCACAGAAAAATTGTTCTAAATCCTAGTCAATCCCAGCTCTTTGCAGAGTTTTGCCACTGGGATTAAAGTCCTTTGCACTCGGTGTAATCAAATAGTGTGCATTTTCCAGCAGTGGCAAACTGTCAATCTCTAGGACAAATTCTACCCATTGGCCTGTTTCTTTAAACCTCCACAAGACTTTGACTATTTTTTTAAATTTTGAATACTTTAGTGAGGCCCCAATTCTCTTGTTGGCTTCTTAAGCTGCCCTAATTGGAGGCATCAACTTTATATATCTGGCCCTGAAGTCACTGGAGTTTGGCCTCTGTAAAGTCTAGAGAGGTCTGTTAAGAGACTAAAGGCATGACAACACAGGTTCTCAATCCCAGCATGGAGCTCTAATTTCAGTAGTTTTGGAGGGTTTCCAGGGCATCTGTGCCTTATGTGCTGGCAGCATTGAAAACACTGTGATATTGCTTCCCTGGACAAAAGAAGCAGTTGCTTCACTAGCTGTTAACTAAACAATATGCTAGTTCAAATCTTAGACAGTTGCAGTAGTTCTCAAAGAAAAGGAAAAAAAAAAACCTACAAACAAGCAAGCCACAGCACCTATATTGAATGATTACCATGTACTCAGTACCATGCAGATGTTGTCTTAATCGACAACTGATGAAACATTTTCTAATTCTTGTCTTAGTTTCTTGACCTTGAGCCCTATGTTATTTGCCCTCTGCAAATGTCAATGCCCTCACTCTTTACTTGCCTTCTTATCTTTATGTATTTGTTCCATAGAAATTTATTTTCAACTGAAATCATTTTATTTTCTGTTTTGTTGCCTTTCTCCTCCCCTGGAATGTGAGTTCAATGAGGCGACTCTTTGTTTTGTTCATTTCTGTATCCCATGGACCTAGAATAGGGCTTTCCCATCATCTGAGTGCAAAATGATCTTTATTGAATGAATCAGTGTCTTCTCATTTGTCACTCTCCTTAACTTATTTTTGCCTCTTCTCTGTTTCTTCTCCATTTGATTAGAACATCCGAAAATATAACTGAGGTCAAAATTGTGGTTTCTTTAATGAAAGGAATACAATAATCCTCTACATTTCTGAAATAGTATCTCATTTTTACTGTGCTAATTATCACCTGACCTGAATAAATCTGGTATATAGGCTGATTTAAAGAAGAATAAAATCCATGATAAAATTCCTTTCTCATTTTAAAATTTATAGTCATACTTGTAACGTGTAATGGTAGCCTTACATACCTCACAGAGGTATTGTAATGATTAATGTCTGTTTAGTAATTTCAAAATAGTAAAACACCCTGAACCCCTAAAGGGAAACAGAGTTCTATAAATGTATATAAGCAGTACTATAGTTTTCTCATTTTTAGAACACAGAGAGAAAATACCTATTCTCATTTACAAGGGAATTATTGGGATTAATTAGTTAATGTTTACAAAGTGCTAGAATGTGGGAAAAATACATTTTCTTTCTATTTAAAGTTCATTTCAAAGGTGAAGAGGCAAAAAAAAAGTATTTAAGACCTCTAGCCTCCTATATTCTGGAGCAGCTAGAAGGGAAAATATGAGAGGATTGTATGGTAGCCCATGACAAACTCTGGGGTCTGTCCTGTAACCACTTATTGAAGAGTGCTTTGAACACTATTGCTTTTTATTTTTTATTTCTTTGCTTTGTATGTTATATACAATAAAAAAGTTAAAAAAAACAAAAGGTGAAGAGGCAAACTTTGTTTGCAGTTTAGAGTTATTTAGCTATTTATCTTGAATTTTCAGATAAATTACTGTTTTACCACTACTCTTCCTTGTACAACATACCAGATCCTTATACCTTGTCACTTCTATGCTTGGATAATTGTTATAGCCCTTTGTTTATTATTTCTATAAAATGGAGGTAACTGGACAATGTATAATGTGTTATTTCTTCTTTCCAAAGGTAGTTCCTTCTAAAAAAAAAATACACGTTGCTTTAGTCCTGCTTTATTTTTCCTTTTCTGAGGTAGATTTTTTCTCTTTTAAATATGGTTTTATGTAAAGTTACTGAGTTTGGGTATTTTCTATCCAGACAGGTGTGGATTTGATGCTACTATTTTGATCCTTTCTTGTGAGTCACACATGACTTTGTATTTACTGCATTTCAATTGAGTGGATATTTGAAATGTGGACTCCAAGGAAGCATGTCATATTGCTTTCCTACTGTATTTATTTTATCGTGTGCTGCTTGAAGCCTTTGAAATTAAAGCTAAGTGTTTATGATGTTTCTAATGGATTCCCAATATGAATTTTTGCTCTAAAGCTTGTCAGAGTACTCTACTTCCCTATTCAAGATTGCCTCTTTCTTACCTCATTACCACTGTGTTTTCAGTGGATTACAGCAGGCCCTTCTCAGTTGATATTGATTCTTTTTTCCTAATTTAATGCACATTACACAGCCAGTGATTGTGTAAAGACACAGGGATTACATGATTAGCTGTGGTATCTTTATATCAACTTCTAGTTAACTGGTACACAAGGCCAGGGCACAGTCAGGAGTTCTAGTTAAATTTGCATCAAGCTGCCATCTGATTATTTTTGCAGAATCTGTTGCTTAGCAAAATGCTTTATAGAAAAAATGAAATTATGCTAGTTATTCTTGTGTACAGAAGATGATTCGTATCTATTTTCCTCTTTATGACTTACCCCTTCCCCAATAAGTAGCACTGAGATTTTTTTTTTTTTTTCTCATATTGCTAATACTGGATAAGCATAAGAAAACATATTGCTAATAATAGATAAGAAATTTGGAGAAAAAAAGACACATCGATGAGATAAGGAAGGATCAGGTATGAAATTGAATTGTACAATTATATAAATGCACAGGTTCTTGATGAGCTGGAAAGGAAATACAAGGTTTGTTTGAAGGTCATGCCCCTGCTGTAGTAATAATGACTAAGAGAACAGCACTCATCTTCCCTCTTTCTACCCTCAAGACACAAAAATCAAATTAGCTTCTTCTTTAATGCCTTATCAAATAAGTACACATGTTCTGATATGAAGTTAGAACATCTGGCTGACTGCCATTGTGATCGTTCAACATTGTATAAAAAAGAAATTTGCAAATGGAAAAAAAGTTAAAGTTCAGTTTTAACTAACTGATTAATATGTTTTGCTTTTATGTTGTTTTAGAGACCTAAGAAGACAGACATTAAATGACAACGTCTTTGTGGGTTAGAATTACACTTGATCTTAGCCAACAGGCTGAGAAATGATTTATGGGTTAGAATTAATGTAAATTATTTAGACATGAAATTTTTAGATTTTTTTTTTTATTTCTCCCTCCAAACTGACAAAATATTTCACAAGTTAAGGGAAACATTGAAAGTGTAATGAAAACACAATGTCCAAAACTGCATAAATGCATCTAATTTTATTTGCATTTCTAGATTTTGCAAAGCTACATCTTTGGATTTCTTTATTGTTTTGACAGAGCCATGCTGAAAAGTATCCTAATATTCCTTTTACAGTACTCCAAATGGAGCTGGAACTTCAAAGACAAGTCTAGAAATGTCTTGACTAATAAGTGTTTTCCAGAAAATGTGCTTTACTCTCTTGACTTCAGGCTTTGTTAATGATTATTTGATTTGTTACTTTTGACTCTCAAAGCAGATCACCGAAGTTGAAGCTATATCACTATATGTCTATTTATAAATTTAAAATATATATGAATGTAAATATCTTCATCTTTACAAATATGTAAATAGCTATGCAGTTAACTATTGTCTTGTTCTGTGACAAATAAAATTTTTTTGCTTGGTGAGTTTGTGTGTGTAGTTATGTAGAATGATATCACCATTTTATAATAAAGTGTATCTTCCTTGAATCTAAATGTTGAGTTTTTTTAAACTTAGGATAGAAGGAGTACAGAGATGAATATGCAGCTTTGATGGTGCAATCAGAGGTGTATTGTCTGAAAACTCATCACATTACGTGAATATGAGTCTTTGAAGCACAGCTTAGCCTTTGGTTGAAAATGTAAATCTGCTTTTACTGTTTTGTTATATATGCCATAAAATGTATTTATTTAAGCAATGTCACCCTTAATCTGATTTGCCTGCTATACACCATGTATCCCAATGGCTAACAAAGTGCTGGATGGGATGAAATAATCTTTTTATTTATTTATTTTTTTGATAAATGGATTATATATGTAATAGTAAAGTTAGAAGCCATGTTAGAAATTAGTTACATGGGAGAGAAAGTATCAGAACTGAAGTCATCAAGAAATTTTAACAAATGTTGGAGAGTTTGATATACGGAAAGTTTCATAGTAGAGAATCAATTAGAGGTTTCATTGAACATCTCCTACCAATTGTACCAAATGTATAAATTCTTTATGCTCAGGGAGAGATTTCTTTGTTCAACTGGGTGAATAATCCTTGAACTCAGAATTGCTAAATGCTTACCTTCTTGTTTGCCATGAACCTTATTGTCTGTATTCCTTGTTCAAGCAATTAATCATGCATTATCTTGCAGTATTTCTTGTGGTATTGCTGTGAATAGTTACTTAACTCTTCCATTGTTTATGTCCCCATATAGAACATATACACAAAGTATATTATTGAGGAAGGTAACAAGGTGTTCATATATATATTTATGTGATATTATTCTCTGAACTCAGTAAACATTAAGAAACATTGCAGCCTTGATAGTATTTTAACAAATTCCAGAAGACTCAGTGCTGTAAAACAGAGCAGGTCTGTGTGATTTCCACAGAGTTTCTGTTGTCCAAATTGAAGAAAGGGCCTAGAAGATAAGAGTTGACCCTAATACAGAGATGAAAATAGGAAAGGAACCTATGGATTTGAAAAGAACTCTGAGCTACTGAATATTGACTTGTTCAGGAGGTGTTGGGATTGAATGACAAACCACCTTTTCACATCTCTCCTAATGAAATGCAAAATTCACCCTGAGGGGCAGTTGGCTCTATCCTCTTGTCCATGAAGCTAACTCGAGTTTTCAGAACTCTATGAGAGCACATTATACTCTGAAATTTTCAAAACCTTGCAAAATAAGGATCTTTCCTTATCTAGGTGTTTCTGTCACAAATTTGATTTCCTTCAACTGCTAAATTGATTTTGGGAAATATGTATTTTTTCTGGTGATAAATGAAGAATCAGTGAAATAAATCAATAAGCCTCACAGAGGCATATTGCATTTCCAGATTTAAGAATCATTAAACATTAAGGTTTAAGCAATAACACAGACAAGAATGAATTATTATAGATTTCTATGAGCAAAAATATCTGGAAGACAGCCTATAAAAAGCAGGAAGAAGTTAATGTACACATTAATAAGGAAAAGCATTGCTATGGCAACAGGTGTTGGCTTTGCACGCAAATGCTTATTGTGTATATTAAGAAGTGATCACTGAAAGTGAATAGATTATATTAGAAAATCAACAAGGACTAAATTTTTTTTATTTAGAGAACTTGTAGATTTATAGAAAAATCATGTAAAAATTACAGCGTTTGCATATAACCCTTATTCTTTACATTTTACATCAGTGTTGATATCTTTGTTACAATTGATGAAAGAATATGAAAATTATACTAATAACAATAGTCCATAGTTTATATCAGGTGTATTTTTTCCTATATACCACCCTGTTATTAACACCTTGTATTAGTGTGGTATATTTGTTATAATTCATGAAAGAACATTTGTATTCTTGTACTACTAACTATAGTTGATTATTTACAATAAGATTCACTTAGTTACACAGCCTCTATCTTTTAATTTATATTCTAGTACCATGCATATGACCTAAAATTTCCTCTTTTACCCAGATTCACATATATAATTCAGTGTTGTTATTACACTCATAATAATGTACTACCATCACCACCATACATTTCCAAAACTTTACAATTATTCTAATTAGAAATTCTATAGATATTAAACATTAACTCCCCATTGTTTACCCCCAACCCAGGTCCTCGTAGCCAATAAGTAACTCTTCGATTTTACTTATTCAAATCACTTTATATCAGTGAGATCATACAATATTTCTCCTTTCAGGTCTGGCTTATCTCATGCACCATAATGTCTTCAAGGTTCATCCAGGTTGATGTATGTATCAGAATGTCTTTCCTTTTTATGGCTGAATAATATTCCATTGTATGTATATAGCACATTTTGTTTATCCATTTATCAGTTGATGGACGTTGAGTTGCTTACATCTTCTGGTAATTGTGAATAATGCCACTATGAACTTTGGTGTGCAAATATCTCTTCAAATCCCTGCTTTCAATTCTTTTGGGTAGATACCTACTAAGAGTTATACCAGTTTGAAGCTATTATGTGCCCCAGAAAAAACATGTCCTTTAATCCTCATTTGACATTGCTGGGTGGGAGGTTTTTGATTATCCATGGAGATGTGGCCCACACAGTTGTGGGTGGTAACTTGATTAGATGATTTCCATGGTGATCTGCACCACATGGTTGGATTACAAGAATGTGACTTTTCTGAGGTACATAACAGTTTCAAACCAGCACAGAGGAATTGCCAAGTCATATGGTAATTCTATACTTAAATTCCATTCAAGGTGGGGTTACTTACTGGAGCCCTTTAAGAGGAAACCATTTTGGAAAAAGCTTTAGAGTCATGAGAGCCCACACAGCCAGAGAACTTTGCAGATGAAGAAGGAAAATGCTCCCGGGGAGAGCTTCATGAAACAAGAAGCCAGGAGAGAAAGCTAGCAATCTTCGTCAAGTGCCCTTCCAGCTGAGAGAGAAACCCTGAACTTCATCAACCTTTCTTGAGTGAAGGTCACTTGGTGGTTCCTTAATTTGGATATTTTCATAGCCTTCCCTTAATTTGGGCATTTTCATGGCCTTAGAACTGTAAACTTGCAGTTTAATCAGTCCCCTTTGTAAAAGCCATTCTGTTTCTGGTATATCACATTCCAGCAGCTTTCAAATTAGAGCAAGAGTGTTTCAGTTTACTATAACTACAAGAATACAATATACCAGAAATTGATTGTATTTTATAAAGGGGATTTATTAGGTTACAAATTTACAGTTCTAAAGCCATGAAAATGTCCAAATGAAGGTATCAACAAGAGAATACCTTTACTCAAGAAAGGACAATCATGTTTAGGGTTCCTCTGTCACATGGGAAGGCACATGGTAATACTTGCTGGTCCTTTTCTTCAGGGGTGGTTTTAAAATGACTCTCTCAGCTCCTGTGGGTCCTTAGGCTTTTCCTGGGGCATTTTCCATGTTAGCTTCTCTGAACTCTCTCTGTCTGCTCTCTTAAAGTACTCTAGCAAACAGTTTAAGATCTACCTAGAATGAGTGGGATCAGATCTCCATAGAAACAGCCTAAAAGGTCCCACCCAACAATAGGTCTGCCCCCACATGATTGAATTATAAGAACATGGCTTTTCTGGGGTACATAACAGTTTCAAACCAGCACAGAGGGTTTGCCAAGTCATATGGTAATTCTATACTTAGTTTTCTGAAGAACTGCCAAACTGTCTTCCACAGTAGCTGGACCATTTAAAATTCCCACCATCAAAGAATTAGCATTCCTACTTCTCTATATTCTCTCCAACACTTATAATTTTTTTTTAATAACAGCCATCCTAGTGTTGTCAAATGATACCTCATTGTGGATTTGATCTGCATTTCCCTAATAGTAATGTTCAGCATCTTTTCATGTGCGTTTTGGCCATTTGTATATCCTTTTGGAGAAATGTCTGCTCAAGTCTTTTGGCCATTTTTTATTTGATCTCTTTGTCTTTTTAGTACTGAATCATAAAGGTTTCTTTATATATTCTGGATATAAAACCCTTAGCAGATATGTGGTTTCCAAATATTTTCTCCCATTCAGTAGGTTTTTTCTTTCATGATAATGTCCTTTGATGCACAAAAGTTTTTCACTTTGATGAGGTCACATTTATCTATTTTTTATTTTGTTGCTTGTATTTTGGGTGTAAAGTCTAAGAAACTGTTGCCTAGCACAAGATCCTCGAGATGTTTCCCTACATTTTCTTCCAGGAGTTTTATGGTCCTTGTTCTTATATTTATACTATCTTTGATCCATTTTGCATTAATATTGTATATGGTATGAGATAGAGGTCCTCTTTCATTCTTTTGTGCCTGGATATCTACTTCTCCCAGCACCATTTGTTGAAGAGACTATTCTTTCCCAACAGAGTGGACTTGGCAACCTTGTCAAAAATCTATTGACCTTATATGTGACTGTCTATTTCTGAACTCTCTATTAGATTCTACTGTTCTATAAAGCTATTTTGTGCCAGCACCATGCTAGTTTGAATACTGTAGCTTTGTTATAAGCTTTAAAATCAGGAAGTATGAGTCCTCCAACTTTGTTCATCTCCTTGAATTGAGTTAAATTTCCTTGAACTTCTTTGATTAGCTTTCCAAATTCTGTGTCACCTCTGAAGTTTTGTTCCTTGACTGAGCCATATCTTCTTGTTTCTTAGTGTGACTTGGACTCTTTTGCTGACGTCTGGACATCTGATGATCTTGATGATCAGTTTCTCCATCTTGTCTAAGATTTAATTGCTAATTGGCTTCCATTAAGGCTCTTCTTTGATGCTTGGTCCAACTTATTTTGGATGTTTAGAGTAGCGCGTGTTTAACTGTTCAGATTTTCTCAGCTCTATTTCATCCAGTTCTTGCCTTGGATATGTGGTACATTTTTTTAAGATTGCACTTTTTTTGTGCAGTTATTTCACATCCAAGAGAAAGCTTCCTTTCCTCTATTCCTTCTCTGGAGATCTTGAACTGTTCTGTTCATTTTTGTGTGCAATTTTCACCCCAGTTTCTATAATTTGTTTAAATTCCCCTCCTCACTCAGTGTCCCCTTTTCTTTACCCATTTTAGTTCTTTTTTAGTTCTGGGATCTTGCAGCAGTTCAGTTTGGTCCCCCTTCTTTTTTTTTTTTTTTTTTTTTTGTTTTGTTTTGTTTTGTTTTGTTTTCTTTGAGACTTTTCTGCCTCCAGTTTCTTCACCATTAAGGTGTCCCTCTCCAGGCACCAAATGGTGTCACTCCAGAAAAGATAGGTCACTCCAGAAAAGTCCAGTTTGTGTTTAGGTGGAACAGTCAACAGAAACTGTTTAGTAGCCTATGCCTGGATATGTGTGCCTTCTAACTTGCTGCTTTGAGTGGCTCTATAGTCTATGTCTATGACAGGAAGGACCCACTGTCTTTGCAGAACTGCCATGCTGCATGGGACTGAGCGAGGGAGATGGGTACAGACTGGTGGGTCATCTGGGACAGAAATGCCCTACCTTCTTTTGTAGATTCTTCTTCTTTTTCTTTGATTCAGCATTTGTGGAGTCTTTCTTCAGTCTCTCTTGTCCTCCAAAGTTGGACCAACTGCGATTAACCTATACAGACATCACTTCTGGTTACCTTGATTGTAGGGCCTCCTCCTTATGCCCATAACATTCTAATGGGAAAAGGCACAAGCGAATAAAAACACAATAATTGAGGGAAAAGTAACCATAGGCTTTTGTTAAACTCACCTTGGGGAAGAGTTTAAGAGAAGTTTGTTTTGTAGAAAACTAATGTATTGCAAAATAATGATCATGGTCTTAAATAGAGGGCTGGTAGTAAAACTGTGAGGTTGGGATCTTCTTGGGTACTGCTAACCTATTGCATCTTCTGCAGATATCATTGTAATTGTAAGAAAACTAAATATTTCCATTAATCTATATTGCCTCATTTGTTCTGCCAGTTGGTCAATATGGAAAGAAATTCCAAAACTTAAGGACAGCACAGTTTGCAATACTAGTGCAATGGCTTCTAGGAATGGCTGGAGCAGCCATCTGTGGCAGTTTTTAGTGTTTCATTTACTTTGCTGCCATCAAAGGAGATTAAGCTGCCAGAAGGGGTAACAGTAGGTTGAACTTAGAATCAACAAACCCTCTAAAGTGCCTCTCCATCTTGATACCTTATTGTGACTTGAAAAGTATTTCATTCTTAAAAAGCCATTATTTCAAAAAGCTTTGATGCTTCCTAACTACATCTATAGCTCTCAGCAGGAGCCCTGTTATGAAATATCTTCTAGAGGTGATGCTGAAGATTAACAAGGAACTCTTCAATTGATTTAAAAACAAAACAAATGAACAAACAGAACCTAAAACATATTTCAAGGAAGTGAGCAGCACCTGAACTATAAGTGGTAGATGAGACCCACAGAGAAGTCCTCAAGAATCTTCTTTCCACCAGCAGCCAGGATTATAGCAACATCCATGTGGAACATCCACCTTAGCAGTGAAGAAAAGAAAACCGTGAAAGCTGCGCTGAAAGCAGCCATTTAGATTCAGCACAGATGCTGGCTAAAGGTAGAGGCACAACCTCTGAGCTCTGCTATCACAGAAGCCCTATTGTGATATGCTTTCTATGATGCTGGGCTCTGGAAGCATTAGATGGCATGTCAGGGCCAATAGGATATTATCATGCTGATCAAAACCTCTGACATGTTTCCTTTGCAGCCTGAGTTACCCTCCAAAAAATAAGGGAGCTCCTTGGCCTGCCTAGAAACAGAGACTGTTCTCTTTCACTGTATCCAAGGGAGAAGGGTGTATGACAATTTTACATGTTCCTTCAAGGAACAAAGTGGGATTTTCTGGCAGCCATAGAGACTTGGCTCCCAATTTCCTGATAGAAGATGTAGTCAAGAAATCTTCCCATTTGTTCTATTACTAACATTGATAATGGCTTACTATAAAATTGATAATTTGGGTGTAGCTCTTATAGCATGCTTCACCTGATTTGATTCCTATCCTTCCTCTCCATTACATGGTTTATTAAAAACAATATTTAAAAATTGTGCATAACTAAGAAATAATCACTTTGTGTCTGGTTAAAATATTTTTTCAATAATTATATCTGATTGGGGAAAAATAATATTTTATAAGTCATTAATGTTGCAATACAATAATGTCTACCCACTAGATACTGCAAAGAATGTTGATGATTTGAGACCAAGGGCATGCTGTCTGTTTGCTGAACTTTTATGTTTATTTAATATATGATCCCTGGTACAGAGTGGTTAGATAGAGTACACATAAAAACACAAATACAGTATAGCAATATATGTTGTATGTTTAGTTTTTGTTTTGAGTTTTGGAGTTTGTTTTTAGGATTATCAGCTTTGGAGTAACTATAGGAAAAGATAATTTCCTATAGTAATGTTGAAATAAGAGTTTTCACATCTACCATATGCCAGAAAATTTCCCATGAGAGAAACACTTTAGGAGTTTTGGAACTGTTACCAAATACAGGGTTTTGTGATATTTTGGACCCTTTCCTTGAAAAATTCTTGTGATATATAGTCAATACCTGCCCTAGACCTAGGCAACCAGGATCTTCCTATGGGCTCCATTCTTTCCAGCCATATCCCTCCCTATAGGACATGCCCAGCTGGAGCCTCTCCTCCCTCCCACCCCCAATAATACTCTGGGTATTTGGGACCTGGAATGCCCTGAACCAAAGACCCACACCTGCTTCCTGGCCCCCTGAACAGGCCTTACCCTTGTTCTCCAAGGGCCAAGGCAGGCAAGGAGGGTTGACTGGGATCCAATGGGACTACTGATCCATATGCATGTGTGAGGCTTCTTATTGGGATGAGAGAGACAAATGCAGGAAAAAGACTAAAGGGTTATTTTGGGAGAGGCTGAGGGCTGGGTCCTCTGTACTCTTGCCATCAGCCTTGCAAATAGTAGATAATGGACCTGAATAATGAAGCTTTTTATTTAAAAAAGGTCACCATTATTTTTGGATTGAAAGTAAAAGTAATCTGTAGTTTAGTTTCATGCTGCTCAAGCCAATACCATGCCATGGACTGGCTTAAACAATGGGATTTTAATGGGTCATGGTTTTGATGTGAGGTAAAAGCCAAATCAAGGCATCACCAAGGTGCTGCTTTCTCCCCAAACACTGTGGTGTTCAGGGGCCGGCTGCCACTGGGCTCCTCTGTCATGCCCATGCACATGGCGGCCTCCCCTGGCCCCTCTCTTCTCTTCCTTATTTCTGTTGATGTTCAGCCTCTGGCTGCTCCCTCTGTGGTGCCCACTCTCGGAATACCATTCTCTTATCAAGGGCTCTAGTATTAGAATGCTAGTACTCATCCTGGGCCACATTTCAACTTAAGTAACCACGTCAAAAGGTTCTACTTACAGTGGGTTCACAGCCTTAGGAATAGATTCAGTTTAATAGCATGTCTTTCTGGGATATATGCAGCTCCAAATCATCACACTCCATCCTCTGAACCTCCAAAAGATATGTTCTTTCTACATATAAAATCCATTCATTCCATCATAACATCCCCAAAGCCTTAACTCATTTCAGTAACAATGCAAATGCAAAGTCTCAAAAAAAAAAAAAAAAAAAAAAAAACACTATTAAAGTTGTAGTCTTTCCTAGGAACCATGGCCCTCTGTCTGTGGACCTGTGAAACCTAGAAAATGAGTTCTGTTTCAAAATTCATTAGAGGTACAAACATAGGACAAACATTCCTATTTCAATAGGGAGAAACTGGAAGAAAAACAAAATTTAATCCATTAGATTTCAAGGTCGGAGAGTCATCTATGGAACAATGTTTTATTCTTTGGTCCTGATGAAATAACAACCCTACCCCTTCCTGATTGCACAAGCAATTAATTGAGGTTTGTCACAAATTCTGTGGGGTGATGGGAGCTGGGAAGAACACATAAGCATCATGTTATGGAATAGAAAATGATGAATAAGCAAACCCTCATAGCTGGAAACAAAATAAACATGGGTAGACAGAGTTAGTTTTAAATTGGGTGTTGAAATTAGACAGTGGGGAAGAGAGTGACCATGAGAAAGTGAGCTGCAAACATAGAGGGCTTATCTATTTTTTTATTTTTTTATTTTATTTTTTTACTTTTTATTATAGTATTTTAGTTTCCTTGGCTGCTTAAAGCAAATACCATGAAATGGGTTAGGTTTAAACAATGGGAGTTTATTGCATATGATTTTGAGACCTGGAAAATGTCCAAATCTAGGCATAATCTTGTTTATGTTTTCTTCCATAAGACTGGCTGCTGATGATCCTTGGCTCCTCTGCCACATGGCAAGGCACATGGTGGCGTCTGCTGCTCTCTCCCTTCTCATCTAGGTTTCAGTGATTTTAACTTTTTGCTTCCATGATTTTCTCTCACTTTGTCTGAATTTCATTCTCTTATAGAGGAATCCAGTAAGAATATTAAGAACCACCACATGCAGTGACATATATGTATGATTCAAATTTTCCCATTTTAATGAGTTTCAAATGTATAATTTAGTGGCGTGGTGGTTCAGAGCTATACATACCTTAGAAAAACATGTTCTTAGTTCATTCATTCCTGTGATGTGAACCCATTGTAAAAAGGACTTTTGAGTGGCTATTTCAGTTAAGAATTGATCCATCTCATTAAGAATTGGTCTTAATTCTATTGATGGAGTACTTTATAAATGGAAACAAGGCAAGGGAAGAAAGCCACAGAAGCAAGGAGCTGAAAACAACAAAACCTGGAAGAAAAGGGAGAGACTATCAGTCTTGCTATGTGGCAGAGGAGCCGAGGATCTCCAATAGTTGGTCTTTGGAAAGAAAACATCACTTTGATGATGCCTTAATTTGGACATTTTCAGAGACTTAAAACTATGAGCAAATACATTCCCATTGTTTTAGTCAACCCATTTCATATTTGCTTGGAGCAGTCTAGGAAAACAGATTTTGGTACCAGATGAGTAGGGTGCTATTATTGCAAATACCAAAAAATGTGGAAATGACTTTGAAATTGTGTAATGGGTAGAGGCTGGAAGAATTGTGAGGTGCTTGATAGAAAAGGCCAAGATTCACTTGGTTAATTTTTGTACATGGTGTGAGGTAGGGGTCCAACTTTATTCTTTTCTATGTGGACATGCAGTTTTCCAAGTACCATTTGTTCAACAGACCATTCTTTCCCGAATTAATGTACTTGGCACTCTTGTTGAAAATCAGTTGGCCATGGATGTATGGATTTATTTCTGAACTTTGAATTCTATTCCAGTGGTGTAGGTGTCTATGCCAGAACTATACTGTTTTGATTACTGTGGCTTTGTAGTAAGTTTTGAAATTGAAATGTATGAAACCTCCAACTTTGCTCTTTTTAATTATTTTTGGCTGTTTATACCCCCTTGCAATTCCAGATGAATTGAGGATTTACTTTTCCATTTTTATTAAAAAGCTGCTGGTATTTTGATAAGTATTGCACTGAATATTATAGATTCACTTTGTGTATGTATTGACACCTTAACAATATTAAGACATCCTATCCATAAACATGGAATGTCTTGTCACTTATTTAGGTCTCCTTTAGTGTCTTTCAGCAGTGTTTTATTGTTTTTGGTGTGCAAGTCTTTTTCCTCCTTGTTTATGTATTCTTAGTTATTTAACTCTTTCAGAAGCTATTGTGAGGGGAATTTTTTTTAATTTCTATTTTGGAATTTTCTTTGCTGATGTATAGAAATACCACATATATTGTATGTTAATTTTGTAGCCCTATTCTTGTTTTAAAGCAGCATTTAGATAAAAAATAATAATAATATAATTAGTGTGTAATATCACAAATAACAACAGAATATTCACTATGTAGGTTTCATTCATCAAATATTATTGAACATTTCCTATTTTCCAGGATCTGAACTAGGAGAAAGAAACTTCAGTGACTAGAACAATGAGTTCTGCCATTTATGGAGCTTTATAAGTGTCTTTAAAACCAAGCTACTGTTCAATTGTTTACGAAAAGATCCATATTTAATGTTACACATTCCATAATACCGTAAAAAAGATATATTATACATTGAAAATGACATCAAGATGTCCAGAATTTAAAAAAAAAAATCAGAAGAAAATATTGAAGAAATTAATGGCCATATTGTCATATAACATTAAGCTGGCAAGTCAAGGATTAATTGAAAACATGTTCCCCTTAATATAATTTTGCCCCTTACTTTTATGCATCTGACTGATCTGTAAAGAGTAATATATTCTTGAAGTCTCTACTTCTATCCCACAGTCCTCTATGTGGTTCCATTTCCGCTGCTCAAATACTAGCTCTCACTGAGTTCTGTTACTCTGGTGCATGCCCTTGTCCACTAGGACTGGGAATGGTAGCAGCTTCCTACTAATGTTAGACCTGGATGGAACTCAATCCCTTGCTGATTCCCACAACCCTGCCCATACTTCTGAGATGATCTGTTAATTAAACTATCAACGAACCCCTTTGAATGTGTTGAATGTACAAAAGTAAATACAAGTGATGAAGAGGGGCTCAGGTACTAACTCCCATGCAGGTTCAGGTTTTCCTCTCAGCTTCTTCCTCCATTGGAGGAACGGGTGAATGTACTCTTTCAGAGATTTTAAGACTGAGAAGTCTTAGACAATGAACATCAAGGGAGAACCTATATGAAAAAAGTAGGGATATATACATACTTGAACTGTATGCCTTTAAAATCCACCTAACCCACAGGCATTGTTACAGCTACTTCTTCCAAAAACCTCTCCTTCGTTACATTTGAAAATATTCTCCCAGAATTCTCTCTAATTAACTTCATAGTTCCAGGTTCACATATGACATCTAAGTGAAGGGGTTGGAATTATGTTTCTGCACCCTTCCTATCGCTTACATTGCTATCACTGACCCATTTTGAGACAGTTCTCTTGTGAAACTTACATAATGTTTGATCTTTATTTTTATTGTCTGTTCTTATCTTTTTTAAAAAGGAAAATTATTTCCATCCTTCCTATGAATTTAAATGTCCCCCCAGTTTTAGAATCTTTAATGATATTGGCATTGGATGACATTAAAGCTCTATTTGAAGCATCAAATCAGTTGCCTTTTTGTTGTGCAATGAATTTCTTCATGTTGTGTTCACAGGTTCAGGGCACAACAGAAACTTTCAGCAAATGACTATTCAATTACTTACACAGCACAAAGAGTCTAAAAGAGCCAAGGAAGGAACCCATCATGGCCAGTTCTCTGAGGGTGGCTAAAACTGCTCAGGCTGGGTCAGTAGATGACAGTTCCCACTTTATGTTGGGAGAGAGAGACAAGTCTATATTGTTTGAGTGTGGTATTTATCCAGCCTGGGGAAGGAGTCCTGCCACTGAAAATTCCTGTCTTGATTTACATCTGGGACTACTTGTTCCCTGTTTCTGGGTTTAAGGTCTGCTAGACCTTTTCATTAGACTTAACATCTCTCACCATAGAAAAGAAGGTGGGCAAGTAGGTGAGGTCTGGGCAATGACCACTGAACATATGCCCATGACTTCCCCACCATAAGTGTTATGCATCCTTTTTGTTGTGGGTAGGCAGGGAGTGTGGGAAGGTAAAATTTCCAAGTTGAAAGCAAAATCCGACAGTATTAAGAATAATATGCTATGAACTCTGGGTTCATAACTACTAAGGAATAATTGCAAGCATAAATGGAATATTCATTTGGAGTTCTCTTTCCTGGAATAGAGTCCAATCCATCTAGAGTATAAATGTGCTTCACTGCAAGATTGAAAGGGTTTTACCAATGTATGTATTTTTTTTTAACTCATCCAAGTTTTAGATTGATCTCTGAATGATAAAAATGATCACTTTGTCTTTTACAAAATATGTCCTAAGCACTGAAATATGAAGACTCATTCTGAATCACTAGAACCACTGCACTTATAAATTGCTTCCAAGGATAGCAGTGTCCTTAAATGTATAAGTACTTAGTGCGCTGTGAAGGGATATTTTTAAAGAAATAAGCAGTATCGCAATTTTTGTTTGCTACTCTACTTTATTTCCTTTTATGAAATAATAATGCATTTGTGTTCTGATAAAGTGATTTATCACACTATTCATATGTGCTATAGGGTAATTTATGTTTCTTTTTGGCTAAGTTCTTTCTGTTGGTCTTCACATGGAACTAAATTTAAATGGGTTTAGTTTTTTAAAAACACAAGTGAGCTAAAACCAGTCATTGTAGATATCCTCTATCCAGCTTTGGAGTTCCAAGGGGCTATTTTTTTTTTTTTTACTTTTTTTTTTTAATTAATAAAAACAGTCAGCATACAATATGAACATTCTTTTTTTCTCATCGTATAGTTGTATATTCATCATTATGATGATTTCTTAGACCATTTGCATCAATTCAGGAAATAAATAAAAAGAAAATAGAAAAAAAAATCATACATACATTACCCCTTACCCCTCCCATTCATTGATCCACTAGCATTTCAATCTACTAAATTTATTTTGACATTTCCTCCCCCTATTATTTATTTATTTTTAATCCATATGTTTTACTCATCTGTCCATAAGGTAGGTAAAAGAAGCATCAGACATAAGGTTTTCACAATCACCCAGTCACATTGTGAAAGCTACATCATTATACAATCATCTTCAAGAAACATGGCTACTGGAACACAGCTCTACATTTTCAGGCACTTCCCTCCAACCTCTCTTTACACCTTAGCTAAAAAGGTGATATCTATTTAATGCATAAGAATAACCTCCAGGATAACCTCTCGACTCTGTTTGGAATCTCTCAGCCACTGACACTTAATGTTTTTCTCAATTCTCTCTTTCCCCTTTCAGGTAAGAAGTTTTTCTCAATCCCTTGGTGCTGAGACCCAGCTCATTCTAGGATTTCTGTCCCATGTTGCCAGGAAGGGCCACACCCCTGGGACTCGTGTCTCATGTAGAGAGGGGGAGGACAATGAGTTTGCTTGTCATGTTGGCTGAAAGAGAGAGGCCACCGCTGAGCAACAAAAGAGGTTCTCTTGGGGATGACTCTTAGGCCTAATTTTAAGTAGGCCTAGCCTATCCTTTGCAGGGTTAAGTTTCATATGAACAAAACCCAAGATTGGGGACTCAGCCTATTGCTTTGGTTGTCCCCACTGCTTGTGAGAATATCAAGAATTTTCTTGATTCTTGGGGAAATCAATTTCCCCCCTTTCTCACCAGTCCCCAAAGGGGACTTTGCAAATACATTTTTATTCACTGTTCAAATATTTCTGGGATTCATAAAGGCATCACTCTGGACAACTTATAAAATCTTATGCCCTACTCAAGATTCCATGTACTTATGGTGTTCAATTAAGCTATCCATGTAAGTTATAATAGGAAATGCACTAGTCAAAATATAAATTTTGTACCAAATAACCATTTTTTGCTTTAGTCTCACACATAAGTTAAAGTTTTAAAATATTAATTGCCATCTGTTTTCAACACCCTGTATTATTGACATTCCTTTGTTCTTCCTCATGCAAAACATTTTTAGATTTGTACATTTAATCACTGTCTTTATACACTCTAGGCATTCCTAGATTATACCATTTCAGTCTTTATCATATATCTTTCCTTCTGATTTCATTTGTGCCCCCAGGCCTCCTCCCTTTATCATTCTCACATTCAGCTTCATTCAGTGTTCTAACATTATTGTATTATAGTTACGTAGTAATGTGCTATCCATTTCTAAATTTTTACAATCAGTCCTGTTGCACAATATGTATTCCTTCAGTTTCCAAGGGGCTATGTAAACATGTAGTATTACAACGTATTCTATTGATAAATATTTTTTATCATTTTGATTCGAACAACATTTTTTTTTTTTCCTGAGTAATATTATATAGTGGTGCCATGACAAATGCTTGAAAAATCCTATAAATAAGACTGAAATCATCACTGATACAGTGATCAAATTGTTTGCTCATTGGTTGTTCTGAGTTATGAATTATATGGTGCTCCTGGATGAAGTCATTCAGCATCCTTGTTTTTTTCATACATCTTACAGTAACTGTAGGCAAAACAAAGCAAAACAAAATATCTAAGTAATATGAAAATTGTTTGTCATATAATGAATGTATTTCTATGACGAGCTGTAATATAAAGGGTATGTAATTTAAATAATTATAGCAACTGGATACTGTTGTCTTTTAAAAGAATTTTTATTATCCCTGAACTTTACAGATCTTATCATAAAGATGCAAAATACATTATCTAACTGGATGCTTTTATAGATGTGTAGAAGTGATTTGAATTGTACAGGTTGGAAGAGACACTTGAGACCATTTAGATCCAAAATTATGTTATTCTCAAATGAATTACTTACTTTAACAATACCTTTTCTTTTTTGAGAAAGAAGAATAAAGCTTGGAAGTATCTTATGTCTAATATAAATGATTCTAATGTAATTACAGTTGCTGAGCAACCGGGAGAGTGTGAGAAATCCAAGCTCCAGAGCAGTGAGAAGCCCAATTTTTAATAGTTGTGAATTTGTGTTTTTCTTTTCAAAGAAAGTAAATGGATATACTTGATTTTATCAGATTTTTAAATATAGTTAATGTTCGACGGCAAACAATGACAGCCATTTGCTCGCTGTGATTGCTCTAATATTTTCTCAATAAATCAAGTCACAGTAGAGTAAATATTTTCTTTTATTCTTTCCTTGATTGTAGGCATACTAGACAAACTTATGTCTCTAAAAATAATAGAACTATTGGTTATATAAATCCAAACTAATATATATCATTATAATCTTCTGTCATATTTATCCTTCCTTCTAGCCCTATTAATGAAGGTGGGAGAATGAGAGAGGACAGAGAAAGATTAAGAGTGAAAAATAAGAAAATGAATAGTTATTTATATCCATTGATATTTGCTAACTGGAGGTTGGTAGCAGGTTCCTTCCTGAGTCATTATTGGGTTGCCAACCCTGGGAAACTTTTTTATGTACTTAAGGCTGGCCATCACAGAAAAAAATATGTGCTGCAAGGACATTAATTGTCAGAAGCCTATGGTCCTTCCTATGTGGAGCTTACCATCCAGTTAAAATTTTACTTTAGCAATATTTTTATTTTAAATTATTTTTATAAATACCAAAAACTAATGTATTTTAGCATTAAGAACTAAGGTAGTATGAATATTTGGTTTTCTTACAAATATTTAAATATTACTGGTCCTTTCTTATTTAATTCTCTCTCCATTTGGTCATTTTACTACTTGTTAGAAAATCAAAATTATGATCTATAAACCACCAGTGTTCTCATGAGAAAATTTTCCTCATAGAAAATTTAAATGATACACTTGCAAAATTATAAATAATAGAGTTTTTACAACTGATGGAGAAGCTTTATCTTAAAATTTAATTGAAAAGTTGAAATTTCTAGCTCAACATTCTTTGAATATGACTATTTAAATGCACTGTAATAGTTTGGCTAATTGTTTGAGTACACATATATTATTTCCTGAAATATTTTTAAATGCTTGGAATAATATACCACCAAAAATTATTGGAGAAGAAAGACAGATATACACAGCATCTTATCATGAGATGATGCCAGTATTCTCGCTCTCTTTCTTGTTCACCTTTTTGGGGGATTGTCTTGCAATAAAAGTAAAGTAGAAAAAGTTATGAAATATGTGATTAAATTTAAGTGTTAGACAATTATATAGAGTTGACTTACCCAGATATAGTTCCTTAAGCAATTTTTATGTGAATCACAACTGTGTACTCAATGTACCAGTGATAACTTATAAGGATCCATTCAATTTTCAAAATTTGTGAAGTATCTTTAAACTAATTTTTTCTAAAGCAGACAAAAACTCTCTGTATTCTTTTCCCAGGGATATAATTTATAGTTATTTAATCTTAACTCTTAGAACCCAAAGAATAGGAAATGCTGAGGAAGACAGGGAGGTCTTTTCCATTAAAATTTGGGAATGTTAGGAACAAATGGCTCTCAGAATGTTTTATAATGTCAATGTGAAAAATAAAACAACAAACCTATAATAACTGAAAGAGAAACTGAGTGATTAAACCTTCAGGTAGACTGTAAAAAGCTTAGAGATAGCATTGAATAGGGGACGTGATTAACATTTGAAAAGCAACTAAATTGCCTTACTAAAGGAATGTTATTTTTCTTTCTTGCTTTTCCATGTGCCTTTTAATATGTGGTATTTATTCATCAGTAGAATAGTAATAATCATTGAAAAACTGCTTATGAGGTAGGTAATGATTTAATATAAATGATATGTTTATTTTATACTTTAACTTTTTCAACTTTATCAAGATATAATTCACATATCATATTACATATCAACATGTAAAGCGTACAATTCAGGGTTTTTAGAAAATTCACAGGCTTGTGCAGCCATCACCACCATCTAATTTTAGAACATAGTAACCTCCCCATCCTCCAGAAAACCATACCTTTTAGCAGTCACTTTCCATTCTACCCCATACTGCACACCCTTACCCACCACTAGGCAACCATTAGTCTACTTCCTATACTATAGATTTCTCAATTCTGAACATTTCATATAAATGTAACCATATAATATGTAGTCTTTTGGAAATTTTCTCAAGATTCATTTGTGTTGTAGCATGTATGTAATTAATTCTTTTTTATTGAAAACAACTATTCCATTATACAGAATACTAACTTTTATCTTTCCTTCCTCCCTTCCTCCCCTTCTTCTTCCTCCTTCCCTCCCCCACCTTTCTTTCTTTCTTCTGTCCTTCCTCCCTCCCTCGCTCCCTCCCTCCCTCCCTTTCTGCTATGCTTTCACTTCTCTTGAGTACATACCTAGGATTGGGATTGTTGAGTCATATTATAACTCCTTATTTAGGAAGTGCTGTCAAGAAAAAGCATTTGACAAAATTCAGCATCTTTTCTGGATGAAAACACTTCAAAGGATAGGAATAGAAGGGAGCTTCCTTAACGTGAAAACAGAGTATATAAAAAAACCACAGCTAACATCATCCTCAATGGGAAAAGACTGAAAGCTTCCACTCTAAGATCAGAAACAAGATAAGGATGCCCACTGTCACCACTGTTATTCAGCATTGTGCTGGAATTCTAGCCAGAGAAATTGGATAAGAAACAAAAAGCCATCCAAAATGAAAAGGAAGAAGTAAAACTTCCATGCTTGCAGATGATATGATACTCTATGTCAAAAATCCCCCAAAAGTGTATATCAAAACTACTAGAGCTAATAAACAAGTACAGCAAAGGGCAGGGTACAAGATCAACACCCCAAAATCAGTAGTGTTTCTATACCTAAATAAATGAAAGGGCATATGGTGTTCATGGATTGGAAGACTAAATATAGTTACGATGTCAATGCTAAGTCTTTAGAAAGCCAATTCCTGGGAATCAGGCCAAGATGGCGGCTTAACACAGTGCACAATTTAGTTTGTCCTCCAGAACAGCTACTAAACAACCAGGAACAGTAGAGAACAATTGCTGGGGCTCTGTCAGTGACCAGTCACACAGCATACCCCAGTTTGGACCAGCTACACTGGCTGTGAGCCCCTCAGTACCATGAGTTCCCCACAACACGGAGGCCAGCACCCCTCCCCCACAGGCTGCTTCCCTGGGGGAAAGGAAAGGAACTTTACCAGCAACAGGGACTGAGTGCAACCAAGCTCCAATTGTGGAATTAATTAACAAATTCTGACAACTAAAAATAGGCCCCAGCTCAGGTAAACCTGGTCAAAGCACCAGCGCCAAGGGGGCAGAGCTGACAGAAAAGAAAAAAAACAGAGATTTTTGTGGCTGTGTTTCTACAAAGGCTTGACTGCCTTTGGATACAGCGGTAGGAATTCTCAGGCTGCAACTGCCCCAGGCATAGACAGAAACAAGGTTGTTTGAAGGCTTGTCTGGAGCGTGTGCCTTCCCCAGGGGAGGGTTGAGGCCCAACTCAGCTGGAATCCCACCCTTAAGGAATTCAGACCCCAGGGCTTGGTAATTTGAAGCCATTAAAACCAGCCTACAACCTCTCCTCTGTCTCCACCATGCCCCCAGCAGGGACAGTCTGCCAAAGTTAAAGGTACCACCTCATTTTATGCTGGTGGGACCTGGAGGCAGACAAGAGCCACATACCAGGAAGGATAAGAAAAACAGAGTCCAGAAACTTCACAAGAAAGTCTTTCAACCTGCTGGGTCTCACCCTCAGGGAAAACTGACACAGGTGACTCTTTCCTCCTGACAGGAGGCCAGTTTGTTCTGGGAAAATCCGACTGGGGTCTATAATACCTAAGTAGACCCTCCTAAGGTGGGGAAGGGGGGAAGACACCATACATGCAGGGCAAGAAACAAGAAAAGAAGAACTGAAAAATTCTCCTCTGTTAAACAAAACCTGAGCTAGTGGTCCAGAAAAAGCTGAACCATTCAAAAAACAGATAGACAACAAAGTCATCCAGCAAGAAAACCCTAGGTAAAAGAAATGAAAACAATCTCCAGAATAAACTAAGTTAATTAAATGCATAAACACTAGCAAAAAATAACAACTCACACTAGGAAAATTGAAGATATGACCCAGTCAAAGGAACAAACCAACAATTCAAATGAGATACAGGAATTGAAACAATTCAGAATATACAAACACACATGGAAAACCTTATAAAAAATCAAATCAATGAATTGAGGGAAGATACAAAGAAGGCAAGGAATGAACAAAAAAGAAGAAATTGAAAGTCGGAAAAAACAAGTCACAGAACTTATGGGAATGAAAGGCACAGTAGAAGAGATGAAAAAAAACAATGGAAACCTACAATGGTAGATTTTGAGAGGCAGAAGATAGGATTAGTGAACTGGAGGATGGAACATCTGAAATCCAACAAGCAAAAGAAAATATAAGGAAAAATATGAGCAGAGACTCAGGGAATTGAATGACAATATGAAGCACATGAATATACATGTTGTGGGTGTCCCAAAAGGGGAAGAGAAGGGAAAAGGAGGAGAAAAACTAATGGAGGAAATTATCACTGAAAATTTCCCAACTCTTATGAAAGACTTAAAATTGTAGATCCAAGAAGTGCAGCATACCCCAAAGAGAATAGATCCATATAGATGTACTCCAAGACACTTACTAATCAGAATGTCAGAGGTCAAAGAGAAAGAGAGAGTCTTAAAAGCAGCAAGAGAAAAGCAATCCATCACATTCAAGGGAGGCCCAATAAGACCATGCATAGATTTCTCAGCAGAAACCATGGAGGCGAGAAGACAGTGAGATGATATATTTGAATTACTAAAAGAGAAAAACTGCCCAACCAAGAATTCTATATCCAGCAAAATTGCCCTCCAAAAAATGAGGGAGAAATTAAAACATTTTCAGACAAAAAATCACTGAGAGAATCTGTGACCAAGAGACAAACTCTGCAAAAAAATACTAAAGGGAACACTAGAGGCAGAAACAAAAAGACAGGAGAGAGAGTTGTGGAAAAGAGTGTAGAAAGGAAGACTATCAGTAAAGGTAAAAAGAAGAAAAAGTAGATATGACATATAAAACCCAAAAGGCAAAATGGTAGAAGGAAGTACTACCTGTGCAGTAATAACACTAAAAGTTAATGGATTAAACTCCCCAATCAAAAGATATAGTCTGGCAGAATGGATTAAAAAACAGGACCCATTTATATGCTGTCCACAGGAAACACATCATAGACCCAAGGATAAACATAGGTTGAAAGTGAAAGGTTGGGGGAAAATATTTCATGCAAATAACAATCAGAAAAGAGCAGGAGTACCTATACTAATATCCAACAAATTAGACTTCAGATGTAAAACAATTAAAAGAGACAAAGAAGGACACTATGTATTAATAAAAGGAACATTTCAACAAGAAGACATGACAATCATAAATATTTATGCACTGAGCCAGAATGCTCCAAAATACATGTGACAAACACTGAAAAGAGAAATAGACATATTTACCGTAACAGTTGGTATCATGGTCAGGTTCATGAGTCAACTTGGCCAAGTGGTGGTACCTGTCTGTCTGGTTGGGCAAGTGCTGGCCTGTCTGTTGCGATGACGACATTTCATAGAATTAAATCATGATCATGTCAGCTGCATCCACAGCTGATTCCATTTGTAATCAGCCAAGGGGAGTGTCGTCTGCAATGAGTGATACTTAACCTAATCACTGGAAGCCTTTTAAGGAGCATTCAGAAGAGACAGGCTCTCTTCCTGCTTCGGCCAGAGATCCTGTCCTGTGGAGTTCATCCAGACCCTCCATCAGAATTGTAGACTTCACAGCCTAACTGTGGATTTTGGACTCTGCATTCTCATGACTATATGAAACCCTTTTATAAATTTTATATTTACAAGTGTTTCCTGTTGATTCTGTTTCCTAGAGAACCCTAACTTATACCACTTGGTATCAGGAGTGGTTCTTAAGAAACAGAATCTTAAAAATGGGTTTTTATGAATGGTTTTCTACTCTGACTGGACTCAAAGGCACTAAGGACTCTGATTCCCATAATCAGAATGACACTCCCAATCCATGGAATGAGTTGGCAAAAGAGATAGTCAAAATATCACCATTTGATTCTCCTAATCCTTTGTGTGCATGAAGCCAGGCTCAGGGGGATAATGTTTTTGACACCTTTATGGAGTTTTGTGGAATAGAGGTATAGAAATGTTGGCTGGTTGTTGTTAGTTACACTAGATACATTCAGGAGTGAAAGGGTTGGGCTTAAGGATTCAAACAAGAAGCTTAAGCACCATCTGACAGATATAGATATTTCTATGACCATCCTGAAGGAAAATCTTATTTCCTGTAGCCATAGACTTGAGATCTCTGAAAATCAGACTCTTATTATTAGAGTAGCAATTTTATAACATAGACTGAAATCTCAATCTTGCATGGTGTCTGCCATTAAAGTGAGGGCATTGATTGGAAAGGAGTGGGACCCTGAAAAATGGGATGGTACATATGGATTGATAATGATGTTGGGGGTGAGATTGAAACCCTATGTCATGCTCAGTCTTCTACAGATAACCCTGTAATAGTCTACCCTGAGGACATAGCCGCCACACCTCTAGCCTGCCTTGAGGAATTGGTCACCCAACCTTCTCCTGAAGGGATTAGCCCAAGAGTGATTAATCCTGTTTCACCAGATGAAACTGCAAATGAAGGCCCTGAAGCAAATGGCTTGGAAGATATTTCTAATTCTTTTCATGACCCTACCCCACCACCCCTCATTTCTTCTAGACCTATAGCTAGACTAAACTCCCAACAGGCCCCTAAAGGTGAGGTACAAAGTAATCATACATGAGGAAGTACATTATACTCCAAAAGAACTGTGTGAGTTTTCCAATTTATATAGACAGAAATCAGGGGAATATGTGTAGCAATGGATTTTAAAGGTGTGGGATAATGGTGGGAGGAATATAAGGCTGGATCAGGCTAAGTTTATTGATATGGGCCCATGAAGCAGAGATTCTGAACTCAGTGTTATAGCTCTAAGGGTTAGAAAATGGATTAATAGTTTGTTTGGATGGTTGGTTGAAACATGGGTCAAAAGGTGGCTGACATTACCTGAGGTTGAAATGCCAGAACTGCCCGGGTATAATGTAGATGAGGAGATCCAGAGACTTAGAGACATTGGAATGTTAGAGTGGATTTATCATGCAAAGCCTGCTCTTACACCCCAAGAATGTCCAGAGGATGCACCTTTTACCAGAACAGTGAGAAATAAATTTGTGATACTAGTGCCATCATCCCTGAACAGCTCTCTAGTTGCACTTCTCTTTAGGTCAGATATTACTGTGGAACTGTTGTCACTGAGCTGGAATCCTTAAACACAATGGGGATGACCAGATCCCGAGTTGGCAGAAGCCAGGTGGCAGCACTTAATCACCAAAGACAGGGTAGACATGTCTATTATAATAGACAGCAAACTCAAAGCCAGAGTCAAAATTATATGACTCACAGAGATTTGTGGCATTGGCTAGTCAATCATGGGGTACCTAGAAATACAATAGATGGGCAGTCTACTAAATTCTTATTCGAGCTGTATAAACAAAAGAGTTCTAGGTCAAGTGAACAGAAGTCTAACCTGAACTACAAAAACACAGTCATGGGCCTTTAATCAATTTCCAAACTTGAGACAGTTTACAGACCCTGAGCCCCTTGAATGAAGGGGAGGCCATGCCCCTTTGGGGGAGAATCCTGTTACACTGCCACAAATTTATGCTGTTAATCTTCCTCCAAGCCTTCCCCAAGGAGACTGATGGCCTTTTACCAGGGTAACTGTGCATTGGGGAAAAGGAAATGATCAGATATTTCAGGGATTATTAGACACTGATTCAGAAGTGGCATTAATTCTGGAGCACCTAAAATGTCACTCTGGTCCACCAGTTAGTGTACAGGCTTATGGAGGTCAGGTAATCAATGGAGTTTTAGCTCAGGTCTGTGTCACAGTGGGTTCAGTGGGCCACCAAACCCATTCTGTAGTTATTTCCCCAGTTCCAGAATGTGTAATTGGAATAGACATACTGAGCAACTGGCAGAATCCCCATACTGGCTCTGTAACTCATGTGGTGAGTGCTATTATGGTAGGAAAGGCCAAGTGGAAGCCGCTAGAACTGCCCCTACCTAGCAAACTAGTAAATCCACACTCCTGGAGGGATTGCAGAGATTATTGCCACTCTTAAGGAGTTGAAGGATGCAGAGGTAGTGATTCCCACCACATCCCCAGTCAACTCTCCTACTTGGCCTCCACCGAAAACAGATGGGTCTTGGAAGATGACAGTGGATTATCGTAAGCTCAACCAGGTGGTAACTCCAATTGCAGCTGCTGTCCCAGATGTGGTATCATTGCTTGAGCAAATCAATACATCTGCTGGTACCTGGTATGCAGCTATTGATCTGGCAAGTGCTTTTTTCTCACCAGCTGAAAGCAAGGTGGCAGTCTTAGATTCCAGTTCAATGGAATCATTGCTGTTTCTCCTGGTGGAGGCACTATTTTATAGTATGAATATTATATTTATACTATTTAAGTTCTAAGATATCAAATTTAAGAATGAATATTACCCAAGGACTTTCACCCATTCTAGAGAGAGTTAATGTGTTTCGAGTATATGCAGGAGAGTTGAGTAGTGTTAGTTGAAAGAAAAAATGTGTTTTATTGTTTTTTATTTAGAAATTAGGTATGGCTTAAGGTTATATGTATAGCTGCCAAGTTGACAAGGGGTAGACTGTCATGATCAGGTTAATGTGTTAACTTGGCCAAGTGGTGGTACCTGTTAATCTGGTTGGGCAAGTGCTGGCCTGTCTGTTGTGATGAGGACATTTCATAGAATTAGATCATGAGCACGTCAGCTGCAACCACAACTGATTCCATTTGTAATCAGCCAAGGGCAGTGTCTTCTGCAATGAGTGATGCTTAATCTAATCACTGGAAGCCTTTTAAGGAGGATTCAGAAGAGCCAGGTTCTGTTCCTACTTCAGCCATCAAGCCTCTCCTGTGGAGTTTGTCCAGACCTTTCATTGGAATCCTCAGCTTCACAGCCTGCCCTGTGGATTTTGAACTCTGCATTTCCATGGTTACATGAGTCACTTCTATAAATTTTATATTTGCAAGTATTTCCTGTTGATTCTGTTTCTCTAGAGAACCCTAACTAATACAGTTTATAACCTGGTCATTCCCAGAAACTTTGGGAACACCTGAGACTTTGTGACACCTGAGACTCAGAATTAGAGCTCTGAAACATATGAAAGTCAGAAGTATCCCATACAGTGAGTGTTTAAAAAGTTGAAAAAGGAATCTGACTTTGTGTAGAGATATTTATGAAGCTGATCTGGATATGACTGAGGTAAGTCAGAATACAGGGTAAAGGATGATATCATTCATGTTTTAAAGCTTCAGCTTCTATGTGAGACCAAAGGAAAGGATGTTTATTTGGTACAAAATTCATAATTTGGCTATGCATTTCCTAATTTAACTTGTATGGCCAGTTTAGTTGAACACCATAATACATGGAATCTTGACTAGGGCATGAACTCTTGTTGTTTGTCCAGGTTAGTATGATGCCCCAGTAAATCCCAGAGTAATTTGGGCAGTGAATAAAGAAGTATTTGCAATGTCCTCTTGGGGCACTGGGGAGAAAGGAAGAAATATTCAACTTCCCTGTTTGGAGAATTTCTGATATTCTCCCAAGCAGTAGAGACAAGCAAATCAGTAGGTTGGGCCCTCAGTGTTGGGGTTTGCCCATATGAAACTTATTCCTGCAAAGGATAGGCTAAGCCTACTTACAAGTTGACTTAGGAGTCATCCCCAGAGAACCTCTTTTGTTGCTCAGATGTGGCCTCTCGCTCTAAGCTAATGTGGAAAGTGAATTCACCGCCCTCCCCCACTACGTGGGACATGACTCCCAGGGGTGTAAATTTCCCTGGCAATGTGGGCCAGAACTCCAGGGACGAGCAGGGACTTGGCTTCAAGGGACTGTGAAAGCCTTCTTGACCAAAAAGGAGGAAGAGATAAATGAGACAAAATGAAGTGTCAGTGGCTCAGAGATTTCAAACAGAATCTAGAAGGTTATCCTAGAGGTTATTCTTATGCATTATATAGATATCCCCTTTATAGTTTATGGTGTATTGGAGTGGCTAGGGGGAAGTACCTGAAACTGTTGAGCTGTGTTCCAATAGCTTTGATTCTTGAAGTCAATTGTATAATGATATAGGTTTAACATGTTTCGCAAGATTGTGAAAACATTGTGTCTAATGCTCCTTTTATCTAGAGTATGGACAAATGAGTAAAAAATATGGATAAAAATAAAGTAAATAAACTAATGGGGAGGATAAAAGTTAAAATAAATTTGGTAGATGCAAATACTAGTGGTCAATGAGAGGGAGGGATAAGGAGAATCATATGTATGACATTTTTCTTTTTTCTTCTAATTTCTTCTTCTGGAATGATGCAAATGTTCTAAAAATTATCACAGTGATGAATACACACTATGCGATGATATTGTGAGTCATCGACTGTACAACATGTATGGAATGTTTGAACAATAAGATTTATCAATAAAAATATTTTTTAAAAAGAAGTGCTGTCAAAATATTATTCTGAAGTGCTGTCGAAATATCTCCTGAAGTATTTGCACCATTTTACATTCCCCTAGCAATGATCAATGTTCCCATATCTTCACATTCTCACCAACACTAGGGGATGATAATAGCTATCGCTTTCAATCTATAGATCAATTTGGGGAGCAGTGAGTTTTTTCTTCCCTGATAGCACCGGCTAGAATCTCCAGTACAGTGTTGAATAAAAATTGCAAGGGTGGACAGATCAATATAGAGCAATCAATTTTATTTCTTCATACTAAAAATCAGTTGGGAAATTAAATTTTTAAAAATTCCATCTAAAATCATATCAAGAGAATAAAAATGTTTCAAATTTAAGAACAGAAGTGGAAGACACACTGAAAATGACAAAATATTGTTGGGAAATTTCAAAAGATCTAAATAAATGAAAAGACATTCCATGTTAATTGATTAAAGTTTTTTTCATAGTGGCCCTCTTTCTTGCCACCCTGTTGACCTCATTTATAAGTTCTAATAGTATTTTGATGGATACCTTAGGATTTTCTACATGCATGCTTATGTTTTATTTGCTCCTTTTTAATCTGGGTGCTTTAAAAAAAAAATTGTGTAGTTGCCTTGACTAAATCTGCTAGTATGATGTCAAATAGAAATGACAAAACTCAGAAATTGAAATTAATTCAGTAATTTCATATTAAGATGATATTAGTTTTACCCAAATTAAAAAAAAAATTCAGTTGTTATTTTTGAGCATGGGACAATTATTTTCTTTTTTTTTATTTTCTTATATTTTTTCTGTATATTTTTGCAGTCTATATCCATACCTATTAGTTATAACATGTTCTTTAAAAATATATTATTATATATATATTTATTATTATGTGTAAAGTGAATTCTCATTTGTTCAGGAACTAATTTTTAACTAAGTTTTAATGTGAAGGCCTCTTCTCTCTCTGAGTTTCATCCATATATTCAACATATAATTTTTGTGGCTCTGCTTGGTGTAGACCTATGACATGCTGAGGATTCAGTGTAAACAAATCCGCAACAATTTTTTTCTTTTATAATGTTTACAGTAAGTGTATAGTCAAACACTAAACAAATGATCCAAAAATAAATGCATAATTCCTGATTGTGATAAATGCTATAAATGAAATATAGGATAGCAAACAGTGGGATTAAATCTAAGTGTATATGGTAGTGGAGGCGAAAATCGATTATCATCTATGATCACCTTGAAAATCTCTTACATGACCTGTAAAATATAATATATATACATAACTTCTGTATACAGTCTTGTTCAGAAATGTTATGAGACAATCTTTGAGCTAGATAAAGAAAGAAATAGAATGAAAATTTTATATGTGAATATCAGAACATTTTTAAAGAACTGACTAAAATCCATAGGGTAAAAGGAGTATGGATGAAGAATTCTACAACTTTCTTGCCTTCCTGAAAGATTTACTCTTTTAATATTGGTCTTTTTAATGTGGCTATTTAATAAATTTATATGTGGTGAAGAGTAAATCAGACACTGTTGTCATCTAATTTTGCAAAAGCAAAATTCTCTAATCATAAGAGGGGTTCAAATTCTGTCTGTGCCATTTGGGGAAGTAATCTTTTTATTGCTCAACTTTTCCATTAGTAAAATGGGAATAAAAAGTTCCTACCTCAAAATATATTTATTAGGATTAAAATGAGATAATCTAGTTAAGATAAATAGAATAGAATCTGGCACATAAGAGGACTCAATAAATGTTAGCCATTTCTACTAATTATTTGGGGGGTATTTTAAGTATCAAAGTGGTAAAATTTACAAAGCATGAAACCAACACTAGTTAATTCCTACCCGCTTAGGATTGCCCAAATGAGATTTGAGGAATGTCTTGTATTTCATATCATGAAATTGTTTTCACTATCCAGATATTGATAAGGAAAATTATACATCTCAAAGGATTGCTTACTTGCTCTAAAATAATAGCAATTAACTTTTGGGGCGTTGGTTTGTTTGTTTTAGTATTGCACATTTAAATATTCACTGTTGATTGCTGCACCCTAGAAGTTTGACAAAAATGAAAGCATAAACCTTTAGCACTAATTATGCTAGCTTATTAACTGCTGATATATACCAAGTCTTTTCTTGTTTGTTTAGGTGGTAGATGCCATGTTAAGGTTTCAGAAATTATCATACATCAGCTGGATGTATGATATCCAGCTGTTTGTGAAATCTCCTTTGTGCCTTAAAAAACAAAACAAAACAAAACAAAAACCTTTACTCACTAATTTTCCTGAGGCATATTGTTACAAAAACATAATCGACTCACTGTGAAATAGAGAGGGACCTGTGGAGAGCCCAGTGAATTACTTCATAAAATTTGCCATCTTAGATTTTACTCATGTATTTGAAAATAAATAAAAATATGAACTCATTCATAACTATTTAAGGGAAAGATATGCAGTAAATTTTTAGGCATTTGATGTAAAAGTATATTTTGGCTTTAATTATCCATATGACTGCCTTAGTTCTCTAATTGGTTAAACTTTCTTTTTGACTCTATACTGATATATTCTCTGCCCCTGAAGCAATAGCATTTATTTTTCTGTTGTGGAAGTTGAGAGTTTAAAATAATTTTTGGAGAATAAACATAGTAGCCTTCACTTATATGTTGGGTACCTAACTGGTTATTCAACCCTCCCTATATGTAATTGCTGATCCTTTATCACAGCTGGGGCTCCCCAGTAAGTAGGTTCCACTTGAAGCTTAGCATGCAGGATAGTTGCTAAGGTGCACCCTGAGGATTAATATGGATGGAAGAAAGGAAAGGAAGCAGACCCAACAATAGCCTCAACAGACAGCACAGGGAGACCTGGAGCTTGAATGGCCCTTGAGAATTGTCCTGAGTCAGGCCAAGGTCTTTCCATTCCCTTGATAGTCACTGATTTAGAATACCATGGAAGGGGCATAACCGTGGACAAGGTGGGTTCTCTGCACCTGAGTGTAATACCTGAAATGGTTCACAGCTGAAGCCTTTCTGCCAGCCTCACTGCCAGCAGCTGGGGCAATCAGACCTTCCCTTAAGGGAAATCTGGGGGGTGTGTCCCAGATTTAACAACCTTGTAAATCCTACATTGGCAATACTATTATCCCCATTTTACAGAGAACAAAGTTGAAGTTTGCCAAGTTGCTCAAATAGTAATTACCTAATTTGGAATTCAAAAGCAACCTTGCCCAACTCAGGAGCCCTATGCTTTCCACTGTAGTTCATTGCTTCCTTGGCTTGTTAGAAACACACCAGTTCTTTTTCAAGCCTTGTATTGAAACAACCTGATTTGATACTTACCTCCAACCTCGCAGAGTTTACTGTAGCAATATTATACAGCTCGAATGCTTTTAATACTGCATTACAGATTGTAATGCATTTTCACAAATATAATATGACCAGATAAGTTTCTTGGTTCCTTATAGCCATTTGATAAACAAGTCAGAAAAATCATCATTGTTCCCAATTATATATTAGGGAACAGACACAAGTGATTAGATCACTTGATATAGTTACAAGATAATAAGTGAAAAAACTTGATATTGAGCTTGAATGCTCTGACTCTAAATCCAGAGTACGGATCTGATTATTTCATTAGACATGTGGTTGTGTATTTTAATGTTTCAGCTTTTAGAGGATTTGAAATTTTATTAGATCATGTACCAGGTCTTTATGAACTGCTACCTTAATTGAGTAAGAATCTTTCTCTCTTACATCAGCATTTTTAATACTCTACTCTTTTTTTTTTCTTCATGAGTACCATAATAGTCAGCCTTTGATATATTCAACTTCTGCTTCTACTTAACAAAAATGTATGCAGAACTTGCACAGTGAAATGAAAAAACATTGATAATGCCATTGGCTGGGACTTACCTCTGTTAGTAACAGGCTCTGGTTCCAGCCCATATAATGCACTCATCTGTGTCTGTATTGAAACCTAAGGAAAACACCCATCCTATTTTATCAGATATGATACTCACTGGATGCAGAATTTTTCTGTTTTGTTCTTTCCTTATATATATTTTTTCTTTTGTTATTTGCTTGTTAGACAGGTGGCCATACTGATAGCTTTAGCAAGTTTTTTCTACCATGAACTTGTAGGTTGCAAATATATATAAATTTTCAAATATTGGTAGAAATCAGCAGAACAGATTTGAGCAGCACAAATATATATTTCTTTATTTCCCTTATTCTTCTGTGTGTGCTGCCTTGAATATTGGGCCTTACTGTCTGTTTTCATTTTAACTGGAGCATAGCTAATACTGAGATTTGAAACATATTCTCATAAAGATACCTTTTCTATAAAATAAATCTTAAAATGGTGAGTTGAATTTCCATATAGCCTTAAAGTTAAAGATGATAATAATAAGTAAATGAAACAATAACTTGTTTATTACTTTTATTCCCATTGTTTGAAATATATGTATACATATACTTGATATAGAAATTGTATTGGGTATGTATACATAGGATACATTTGCACTGGAAATATATGTATGTCTTGAACTATTTTTTTCCTTGGATTGCCCAGTACAGTAGCTGCAGCTTTTATTACAAAGCAGCTTCTACTCAGTACAGTAGCAGCAGCTTCTATTTTCTGTCAGGAAAAAATGACATAAAAAAAGATAGACAATGAAATTCAGTCCAGGATAGTAGGATATAACCTAAAGATAATCTGGCAAGAACCTAGGTTTCCATCTTCCCTGAAGTAGTAATATGTTCAAATTCTACCAATTTCTCCTTCTAATAGACAGTCAGATACATCACTCCACAATGCAGGCCACCTCTTTTAGTTTCTTAGAGTTATGTTTTTCAATTAACTCATTTGGCACTTTGCAAAGTCATGGTGCTCACAAAAATAATTTTCTATGCTTTAAGTAAATAGCTGGTTAGACTTCTGTTTCAATAATTTTCCAGGCCAAAATAATTTCAGACATGGTCAGTGACAACCTTTAATAACATGTGCTTTTACCCACAAAGTTTATGTGTTTCACATAACTTGCCATTAATAGATAAAAAATAAAAAAAAGTTTTCATCAGCATATGTGCTAGAAGGAAACCAAACTGCTAAGAAATTCCTGGCCCTGGATTTATAGCATAGAGGTGAGTAGCCATCTATTCAAGCAAGATGAAGGTTAAACCTTTAGACCCATCAATCATTATTAAAAACAGAACATTGGGTCTATTAATTACCCTATGGATTGGAAAAACATATGCTCATAGATTATATGACTGTATATGCCTTTAGGTTGTATAGTATACATGCACCTCATTGATACATGTAGGTACATATAGGTATACTCACACACATATTTTATAAATGCATTTGTGTGTATATCTAGATATACATTCTTTTTCTCTATGTGTAGATGTGCATGTGTGTGTGTGTGTATATATATTTACACACACACACACACACACACACATTTTCAGTCATTCCTTCAATAATCTGAGCTAGGCTATTATCAGTGAGGATTCTCAGACTTGAAAGAGTAATTTTCCCAAGGTCGCCCGTATGGTAATCCAAAAAGCATACTTTAAATTCTAACCCAGATATGTCTGATTCCCGAGCTCTTGCTCTTAACCACTATTTATCTGGACCTTCCTCATTTTCCATTCAAGCTGCTTCTCCTCTAGCCCTGATATTTCTTGGCTTACATTTTACTGCACTTCTTGCAAACCAGCTATGAGATTTCTAAATCCAGCTCAGTGATTAGGAATGGCATATATAGTGTGCCTTAGCCATGTGTCACTGGGATTCAGTGAACAGGTAGCAAACCTTATATAGGAATATTCTGGGGTTCCTTGCACTCTAAAAAGAAAACCAACATGGATAATGTACTCCGTAGTGATAGTTCCTAGTCCATGCTTTCAGTTACTAGATATTTACAATTTACCTTACAAGAGGTCGCAAACTTAAAGCCAATGAATTTGACTTTAGCTGTTTTTTTTAATTTCCTCTTATTATTAGAGATGGCAAGACAGATATAAAAGAGAAAGGGAAACAAATTGAATGACTGGATAATCTACAGGAATCAAATAAAGTGACAAAATCACCCAAAACCTTAATAATAAGTCTTCCAATCTCTATGTTTGTTATTATAGGTTACTTAGTGAAATTTCCCTACAAACATGTTACATGAAAATATGATAATGCAGTACTTAGCAAAAGCTTTATAAAGTAAAAATAGAGATAAACACATGGTATACAATTAAAAACAAATACTTTCCAAAAGAGGATTAGAAATATTTTATCACCTTCCTTAGAGTAATGCATTTAAGGTCTTAATTTTACAACCATAGCTTTTAATTTCCTATGAACTCTCAGTTTAGCTCAGCATTTTAGGTTGATCAGCATTTTAGAATTCTTTTCTAGCTTTCCTGCATCTTTATCTTTTTAAAACAGTCTTATCAGGAAACCTACTTATTTTCAGATTGTGGCTAGCTGTATGCTCATTCTCAATAATAAAAACTGATCCATGTATTTCTATAGTAACTTTATTCCACAGAAAATTCATGAATGTATTTTGCTCTTCAAAGTACAGCCCCTCAGCTCACTTCATCTGATGACCGTTTTGGATTAGTAATTGATTGGTCTCTGTTGTCAGTATCAGATTACAAATTCTCAAAAGACACAGACTGTGCACTCTGTTATAAGTCTTTACCCCATATTGTCCTTTGAAATGCCAAGAACTCTGAAGTTAAGAAAAAACTCTTAGATTGATTTTTATCTTTGCAGCAAGTAGGAGAGGACAGGTACCATTTCCTCTAACTTTAAGGTGGTCAAGCAATCTTGGAACAGAGAGTAAAAGCTTCCAGCCTCAATTCTGAACCCATTCACTTAATGCAGGGCTTCTCCTCAACATATCCCTAACTGCCGAGGTCAGTGAAACACATACCTCTGTGTGGGGCTTGGTCGCTTAACAGCTGGGTGGGAGAATTTTTTTCAAAGTCACATTTTATATATATAAAAAATCTATAATATTTCATTGTATCTTTTTTGATATTTATTTGAATATAAAAATGATATTGCATACAATTAACATAAAATTGAACAAATGTACGAGTAAGCGGTGGCATCTTTATCTTGCAGCTAGCTCCTGCTATTCCCTGTTCCCTCCTTATCAACTGTACTACACCCTGGAATATACACTCCCTAGTTTTAAGAATCCATGGTGAGATCTTTCAGAAAAATCTCTTTGCTTTAACTTAGACTGTCAAAAATGTTTCAGATATAGAAACTCACTTGGCTAGTACAAATTCATGAGGCAGCTCTTGGTCTACAAGATAGAGTGATGAGTTTCATGGGACCCTAAATTCCCATCGGGATTCATGAGGGGACACTGCAGAATGCAAGCTTTTGGTTCTCTAGCCATTGCTTCAATTTGAGCAGCTTTCTTTCATCTTTTCTTTTAAGATTTCATTTTGTAATTTTTTTTCTATTTTTGCGTGTCTTCCTTTGTTTTTTTAAAAGCAAGTGCCCACCGAGTTAAAGAGAAGATATAATGAGATTCAGTGTAAGAAATTATCTTTGAAATTTTTCTCTTGTTCAACCCAAATTCTTATAAACAGCTAGCAAAAGATTAATGTGTCAAAACTAGATATTACAGTGATGAAGCTATAAAAAGCTCATACATGTTTTCTAGGCTTGATTTCTGATTCAAGGTAACATCCTTTTCAGATGTCATAGAGATTTTCTGAACAAAGAGTTCACAACTCTATGAGGGAGCCCATTATGTTTTGGGACAGCTCTTCTTCTTAGCAAGTTCTTTAAAACTGAAACAGAAAACACCTAATTTTTGCCCCAAAATAGGTAGGAACATGTTCTGCAGAATAGCACAAAACACATGTACCTCTCATCTACTAAAATAACCTTCCACTAGAGGCTGAATTACTGTGAAATTAATGAAGATTCAGCTTCAAGTTCTTCATATGCACAAGCTACTTCCAAAAGCCTGGGAAGGGGCTCTAGCAATAGCTCTGGAGGTCAGTTGCTTGTTGTTTTGTTTTTCAGATTTGGAAAAATAAAGTTTTTTACCACAATCAGTAAGTAGAATAGCTTTCTTTTCTCACTCCACTATTTTTTGGTTAGATTTCTGTTCACATTAGGTGGAATCAGAAAGGCTGTGGCAGTTCTGGGATTTGGATAAGGGGAGACTTAGTTGGGAATGCATTCAGTTTGGGTTGAATGAGGTATATTTATGTAGTTTGAAGTAATTTTTTCGTGTATTTAAGTAATGGCTAATCATCCAAATTTATAGGAACGGCTTCCAGAAAACACCTACTACTCACTCACTCTACTATTACTCAAATATGTAGGACCAGAGATCATACCATGACATGAACATGTCCTAAGATATCTCATATCAGCAATATGTGGGTAGGTTTGAATGTGTGGTATATGGTGGAATGTATGGAATAAATGATAGTGGAAATAGTTATTAGGGAAATGCAAAGCAAAACCACAATGAGATATTGTACACCTCTTAGAATGGCCATTATTAAGCAAGCAGAAAGCTATAAGTGATGGAGTATGTGGAGAAATAGGAACTCTCTCTCACTGCTAGTGGGAGTATGAAATGGTGCAGCTGCTGTAGCGGATGGTTTGGCAGTTCCTCAGGAAGTTAAGTATATGTAGATTTGCTTTATGACCAGGCAGTCCCACTACTAGGGATGTATCCACAAGATCTGAAAGCAGGAACACGAACAGACATCTTCACACTGATTTTCTTCGTGGTATTATTCACAAAGCCAAAAGATGGAAACAACCCTAATGTCCATCAACAGATGAATGCACAAATAAAATGTGATATATACATACGATGGAATATTATTCAGCAGTAAGAAGGAATGAACTCCTGAAGAATGCAACAGCATCAACATGTTGAGTGAAATAAGCCAGACACAAAAGGACAAAACATTGATATGAACTAATTATGATAAGTAAATTCATTGGCATAAAATATGGAATATAGGTTACCAGGATTTAGAATGAGACTAAGGAATGGGGAGTGTTTGCTAAATATGTGCAGAATGTTTAACTAGGTTGAACTTAAATATTTGGGAATGGACAGAGGTGATGATAGCACATTGTTGTGAGAATAATTAACAGTGTTGAGTAGAGTGTGAATGTGGTAGAAGGGGGAAGTTTATGTCACTAGTAGGAAAGTTGGAGGTTGAAGCATGGAAATGTACAACACAATGAATCTTGTGGTAAGCAATGTCCATGATTAACCGTACAAGTATTAAAATGTTCTTTCATGAACTAGAACAAATCTATGGCACTTTTACAAGGAGTTAATAATCGAGGATTATATTGAAATAAATGTACCTATTGCAAACTATGAACTATAGTTACAGTAACATTTTAATAATCTTTCATCAACAGTAGCAAGTAGACCACACCAATCCTATGGGGGGAGTGGATAAAGGATATGAGAGGATTTGGGTTTCCTTTTTTATTTTTATTTCTTTTCTAGAGTAGCAAAAATGTTCTAAAATTGATCATGGGGTTGTAGGCACAACTATGTGATGGTACTGTGAACCAGTGATTGAATACTTCAGAAGGTTTGTATGGTCTGTGAATCTTTCTCAATAAAACTGCATTTAAAAATAAAATGGCATTGGAGGTTTGGATGTCTAATCATGATTTTTAAAATTGGTCAGTAGACAGTTCTCTAGCCAATATTCTCTGCTCTTGACAATATGCTAGGTAATGGGACATGTTCAATTATGAACACACCATGCATATTCAGTCATTTCTTTTTAAAATCAATTTTTTTTTTTTGCTTACAGCATATCCATATCCACCAAACATATACTCACCCATCCCTCTTCCCCCCATCCCCTGGGAGCCTCCCACCTACTCTCTGACTCTGCAGATTTGCTCTTTCCAGCCTCTCCTATAAGTGATACCATACAATATTTGTTCTTATGTGTCTTGCTAATTTCACTGGGAATAATGTTTTCAAGGTACTTCCATATTTGTAGCATATTTCATAACTTTATTTTTTCTTATGACTGAATAATATTCCAATGTGTGTATTCACTATATTGTGTATATCCATTCATTTTATCACAAAGATAAGTTTTTCCTACCTTTTGGCAACTGTAAATAATGCTGTTATAAATATTGGTGTACAGGTATTATTTGATGCCCTGTTTTAATTTTCCTTGGGTATATACCTAGAAGTAGAATTACTGTGTCATTTCATGTATCATAGTTTTATATTTAACTTTTTGAGGAACCATCATGTTGCTTTCCACAGTGGCTGCACCATCTTATTTCCACCAACAGTGCACTCGCATTATGATTTCTCTGTATCCTCTTGAGCACTTATTTTCCTTTTTTGTTTGTTTGTTTAATAACAGCTATCCTTGTGGGTTGGAAGTGGTATCTTATTGTGGTTTTGATTTGCCAAACATGTTTTCATATGCTTATTGGCCATTTGTATATTTTTTTTAGTAAAATGTCTATTTAAGTCCTTTGCCCATTTTTTATTGGTTTGTTTGTCTTTTTGTTGTTGAGGAGTTCTTTATCTTTATTTTGAATGTTAAACCTTTACCAGATAAACAGTTTGAAAATACTTTTCCCATTCTGTATGTAGATTATCTTTTCACTTTCTTGATAATTTTGCTTTCTCCACTTTCTTTGATGTACAGAAGTTGATGAAGTAAAACATATCTATTGTTTCTTTCTTCTTGCGCTTTTGGTGTCATATCTAAGAATCCATTACCAAATTCCATGTTTTAAGGATTTGTCCCTGGGTTATCTTTTAAAATCTTAATAATTTTATCTTTTATGTTTAGATCTTTGATACTATTGAGTTAATTTCTGTATATGGTGTGAGGTAGAGTTCCTACTTCATTCTTTTGCATATGAAAATACAGTTTTCCTAGTACCATTTGTGAAAGAGATTCTTCTTTCTACATTGCATATACTTAGCATCCTTCAAATATCAATCCTCCTTGCCTGTATAGATCTATTTCTGGATTTCAACTCTGTTTCATTGGTTGGTATGTCTATTTTTATGCCAGTACTGCACTGTTTTGATTACTGTAGCTTTGTAGTACAATTTTAAATAAAAAACTTTTTGACTTTTTGAGTCCTTTAACTTTGTTCTTCTTCAGTATTGATTTGACTATTTTGGCCTCTTGCAGTACCACATGATTTTGAGGATCAGTTTTTTCATTTCTACAAAAAAGGCTGTTGGAACTTTGATAGAGATTTCATCACATTTTTAGATCATTTTGGGTAATACTAACATCTTATAAACATTGTTTTGCCATCTGTGAATATAGAATGCATTGACAGTTACTTACATCTTTAATTTCAGCAGTGTTTTGCAGTTTTCAATATATCAGTATTTTATATCCTTGGTTAAATTTATTCCTAAGTACTTTATTCTTTTAGATGCTATTGTAAAAGGAATCATTTTCTTAATTTCTTCTTCATATTGCTCATATCTATAGAAACAGTTGATTTTTGTTTGTTGATCTCGTACCTGCCACTTTGCTAAAATTGTTTATTAGCTCTAGCAGTTTTCTTGTGGATTGCTTTGGATTTTTAATATATATATATATGAGATCATGTTGTCTGCAAGTAGGGATAGTTTTACTTCTTTCCTTCCTATTTGGATACATTCTATTTTTCTTGCTACAGGAATAAGGGCTAGTCACTCTTTCGCTTAGAAATGCTGAACTCTCTCTCTGCAGCCTGTCACTCATCAGGCACTGTCCAGTCTGGTTCAAGGCTTACCACTTAGTCAATTCCAATCCCTTTTTCCAGCTCATTCATTTTTCTGCTGGAATGAGCTTTCTGTAAAACTTCCTTCTCCTCCAATTTGCCTGATGTTTTTTTGTTGTTGTTGTTGTATGCTGTATGGCGGAGTCACATTTCATTATTTTTGCCTGTGAGTATTCCTTTGATTGTAGCACTATTTGTTGAATTTTTGTTTTGTTTATTGTTTGTTGGATTTTCTTATTTTTTTGTTGTTATTGTTTATTTTTGGTAATACATGGTCCGTAAATCGTACCCAGGTCTCCTGCATGGCAGACATGAGTTCTAACACTGTACTATCGTTGCACCTCCTGATAATTAGTTTTGCATGAAATCTGCACAAAATGTCATTTGTCAGAATAACTGCCTTTTCATTACCAAAAAAATTGTAGCAACACTATAAACACTGAGTGTATCTGTTATGATTCATATGTGAAAGAAAACTGATAGAAGTTTTCCCTAATCTGTAACAATCCTAAAAATTAACATGGCATTTCCAATGATAGATTGGGAAACTGAAAGAAGCTTTTCTAAATATCATTAATAAAAAAACAAATTTCAATCAACCATGCCAAAAAGTCCTGATTATTTCTCTATTTATTGCTATAGAAAATATTACAAAACCGTTATTATAAAGAGGCAATTAAAGAATATGCAACCAAAAATGTAGGAGAAAGAGTGTGAAAAAGGTGCGCCAGGCTGTTAATAAAAATGATGTTCTTTTACTTTTCTGGATTTTTGATGTATGTGGTATTTGACAGTCTTTTAACAATTTGGGATTTATTTTATTCTCATTCTAAACAAATAATCACATTCATAACTAATTAGGCATTTGTAATTTTATGTTATTTTTTCATTAAAAGCCCTCTTTACCAAGCTGTATGAGCTGTAGGCCCCTGAACAATTGGTTCTACCCTTCAAATATTCCCAAACAGTGCTCGGGTCTCTTATCCTTACCCCAGGTAAGCATTCTCAGTTGCTTTGACTCCTCTTTGTGTCCTTATGCTCATTAGCTAAGACTGCACTCCCCTAAGGAGACTGAGAATATGCAGATTTGAATGGTTGGGTGAAGGTTCAGCATGGCTTAGTAAAATTAATATATGCTTGGCATCAGACTTATATAGACATGTATTTCAGAATTTTAAGTTTTTAGTCCTATGATATTAGGCAGTATATTTCACATTTACTTTAAGATTCAACCCTCTCCTTTACAAAGACATGAATGATAGTTCCTAACTCAAGGTTGAAGAGTGTAATGACAAAAATTTGGGTAAGTTATCTAGCTTGGTGCTTGGTATACGATGATTGGATAATGTTTGCTCTGCTTTGTATTGGTGTTTAAACAGAAGTGCATGCTCTTTCTGCATCTCTCACAGACACTGGAGAAAGTTTGATTACATGTTTTAAAGATGCAATGTCTTTCATTTTGCATGTGTTGAAAGGCCTGTTTCCCCTAGTGAGCTATCAGACAGGCTGAGCACACGAATCACTAGTCACTGAATTCCAAGCTAGCTAGACCTGGAGAAGTTTCCAGCAATTGTGTGGTGTGCTGGCTTCCCAGTGACTCTGGTTGTCTGCTGACCCAGAAGCCCACGGTAGAACTTCTAGTACTTCTCTGGGCCTTCCGATTTCACTTCTGGGGAGGGAGCTGTCATCTGTGAGCAAGGTAGGAACATGGTCCATTGTTGAAACTAATTTTATTATTTATGGATTAATTTTCTGAATTTGGAATTTTCAATAGGTTTTCCATTCTGGCAGCCTCTTTTTTTGTCATTGTATGTTTAACACACTAAACAGAAGAGGAATGGTTGTGGAGGGGGGTGGGTTAGGGTGAATCGATATTTTTTGGCACACCTGGGAAAGAGTTTGAAATGAGAGAATGAAGAAATTATGGACAAATTGGCTGCAATAATAAAGATAACTGCAATAACAGATTATGTATGGATTTGAATTATCTGTAACGTTCATGTTCCTACAGGTAAGAGGTATCAAAGTTAACTGACATTTAGACTAGAGGATAAAAATATTGTGTGGTCAATGGGCTAGGTATCGAGAAGTAGTTCTCTGTGATAAAAAAGGAAAGGAAAGTGTACTATAACACTATGTGATTGCTGAAAGGTGCCAAATTGGACCGAAGAGCTCCTGACTACTGTAAGGGAGCTGCTCCATTCCAGGGAGTTTTTTGCCACTGATAATGTGGACCCAGTGTAGTCTGGTCTTTTATTCTTTTCCAGCAAAGCTGGAAATCTGGAATTGTATGGGAAATCATGTAATATAAAACCACTGGAAGAATTTAAAAAGGAAACACGGCCATGTGGCCCAAATATAAGATTTGGCAGGGCTGATCTGGCCCATGCATAGACATTTGTAACGTCTCCTCACAAATTTGATGAATAACTATCGGTGAACATATAACCCCAGGAAGACACTGAGGGCAGGAGAGGAGGGAAAGTGCAGGGGAAAATTGGCTCAGATGAGTGACTTTTGAGCTGATCTGGGTGTTGAATGACATGTGGAAATTCACCCATGGTATGTGTAGGTTCAGGAAAAGTACATGCAAAGGCCCAGAAGTATGGAAAGCGTGCGACTTGTTCTTGCATGCTCAGTCAAGAGCATTATGGTGGGAAAATTGAGGGTCTGGAGAGAAAATGATAGATGACTGTAATGATTAGAGAATTTTATTTTGCTTTGCAATTCAATTTTAGTGCCTTTTTCAGTAGTACTTAATTGTTTTTCTTGATTTATTTCCAGGGGAAAGACAGAAATTTTCATAAATAAATTGATAAGACAAAGCAATGAAAAAAGTGAAAAACGCTCACCTAGAATTCCTCTCTCCCTGTATTTCTACTTAACTATAATATGCAGGTATACTTTATGAAAGTACTTTCTGTTAATGCCATTAAGTGGATGTAAAAGATTAAAGTAATTTATATCCTTACAGTTAGATGCTTTTAGAAGACTTTACTACCGTCAAAAAAAAAATGGATATAATTAATACCAGGTTTGCCTTTTCTCCCAAGTGTCTAAATTTTCCCTTTTATAAAGACAGAGAGCATATAGCTCCTTCTTTTCTGTTAAAAAGAAAGAAATCCTTGTAGTTTTTCTTACTGAAAGACCCTAATTAAAATGTTCCATTTGAAGGATTTTTTGCCAACCCAAATTCTTGTTAGGCAAATGTTCTATACTCCTTACTGAAGCATAAGGCTGCAGTATTCCTAGAGGGCAAATTTGCAAAACACCACCGACCCCCAAATATACAGCAATGTATATTATGCCAATATTTTTTAAATTTAGAGAGTTCCAGACATTTTTAATGAACAGGAATTCAGTAGTCAACAGATTTTATATGTATCACTTTATAAAAATGAAGTGATACTTTAACATCCTCTTAACAGAGAACATGCTCTTTTAGTTTATAAGAGCAATTCATCTTTCGTATTTCCCTGCTTTGCTTTATCTTAAGGAGAAAAATATTGCAAGGTGTTCTTTATGCACAACTCATTCTTTTTTGCAATATCATCTTAGAATCTGCCTTTTTGTCTTCTTTTAATCACAGAGGAAGTCAGGATGAATTTCAGTAACTTCTATAGAATAAATTTGAAGTCTAGTTATTTTCTTTTTAAAAAATTATCAATTCTTAACATCTTCTATAAGCAAGCCATAGGTATTAATTCTCTCTTTGTAACACCTCTTATAATTCTTAGGGACTTGAAGTAGAGGGAAGTAATCACCATCATAATTTAAATGGATCATTATCTTGTTCAATTAGAGTTGCCTAGACAAATCATTGCCTGTATTTGTTATTGTAATTGCATATAATTTTGTTTAGTAGTGTGTCATTTATTAGTAATGATTGTTACATTAAAATTATAACAATGGAAAATGTATATATATAGATTCAATGTTTTTATTAAAATTAATAATTATAAGGACTTACTTTTTATTTTATTTTTAATGAATGGATAGAGAGAAGCTATTTTAAATGAAAGCATGTAACTGTTTACTCTTGGTAATAATATATTATTATAGGTAATTCATTTCTCAGAATCAAATATCAGAAATATTTTGATTTTTCTTCTGAATTCAAGATTATGTCTAAATATATTTAAATAATTAAAGTGTCTAAAATATGCAATAAATACAACATTGCAAATTTATGAGAAGATAGACTAATTCCTTTATGATGTATACTGTTTAGGAATCTACATGAAGATATTTTTAATTGTTTATATATCATGTATCAAAATAATTGATTTTACTTATAAACAACAATGAAAGTTAAAAAGCTCAGTTAGGTTTTAGCTCTTGATAAATCACTTATCAGGTAATCATTAAATTAGAACTGAATTCACCAAGTGAGCCATCTGATAGTATTTCTGCTATAGAGGCCTTGGTTTTTGCAACTAGGAAAACTGCCATTCAGTTATGGCTATGGGTCATTGTGTGACCAAAGGCAATGCTGTTCCTCCAGCAGAGATAAATGGAAGACATTGACAGTAATTTCTTTTATTAAATGTACATGATTCTTTGTGAAAATAATATTTTAATTTTGATAAATAATTTTATGGGGGGAATTCTATTTCAAACAATAATTGAAAAATTTATAAAACCAATCTTAAATCTGTCCATTTCTTTCTACAATTATTATTGTTTAGTCTTATTGAACTAAATTTTTGCAACAGGCACACTGGCCTTCCTTTAATTCCAAAAAAGGGCCAAGGCCTTTTCTACCACTAGGCTTTCTCTTGTGCTGCCTGGTATGCTTCCTTTCCAACCCCTCAAACTTTCCTATTGCTGGCACCTTGAATTTTATCCTTTTAAATGTTACCATCTGTTTTAGTTTGAAAACTGCTAGAATGTGATATACCCGAAATGGAATGGCTTTTAAAAAGGGGAATTTACTAAGTTGCAAATTTACAATTCTAAGGCTGTGAAAATGTCCACATTAAGGCACCAACAAGAGGTTACCTTCACTCAAGAAAGACCGATGAAGTCAGGGTTTCTCTCTCAATTGGCAAGATACATGGTGAACATGGTGACATCTGCTAACTTTCTCGCCTGGCTTCGAGTTTCATAAAGCTCCCCCAGGGGTGTTTTCCTTCTTCATCTACAAAGGTTTCTGGTTGTGTAGGCTCTGGTGGTTCTGGCCCTCTAAAGCTTTTTCCAAAATGGTTTCCTCTTAAAGGGCTCCAGTGAGCAGCCCCACCTTGAATGAGTGGAGACACATCTCCATGGAAACCATCTAATCAAAATTTATCACCCATAATTCAGTGGGTCACATTCTATGGGAATGATTAGAAAGGTCCCATCTATCAATATTGAATGAAGATTAAAGGGCATGGCTTTCTGGGGTACATAATTGCTTCAAATTGGCATACCACCTTAAACATCTTTTGACATCATGTTATTCTTTCACATGGCATCCTGCTCTTTTCTTACATAGCCCTGTTATAATTATTAATTACTCATTTATTTGTTTGCTTCATTCTCATTGGGTCTCTCTGAGTGTTTGTATATTCAGCACCCATGAGGGAGCACATCTCTAGAGATAAGTGGTTAAGAGCCAGTAAGAACCAGAGTGCTTTGGTTTGAGTCCTAGCTGTGCCATTTAGGAGTGGTGTGACCTTAAGTGAGTTTTTTTAAATCCCTTTTGTGAATCTACAAAATGGGAATAATCATACCAGGATTATGTGAATTAATTTATGTAAATTAATTGGCATATAGTGAGAACTCATTAAATGTCACCAAACTAGGTATCATTGTGCCTGGTATATAGTAAGAAATCAATAAACATTTGCTCAGTGAATGAATGAATGACACAGTGGGACTTGGCATCAGAAAGATTACACTTTGAATGCCACTTCCATAACCTATGACTTTAGAAAAATTATTTAACTTTTTGAACTTCAGTTTCTTATTGTATAAAATAGATTAACTCTCTGGAGGGTTTTGCAAGTGTGGTAGTTAGGTTCAGGTGTCAATTTGGCCAGGTGATGGTAACTAGTTCTGTTGCTGTGGGCTTGAAATATTAGCATGTGAAACTCATCTATGGCTGATTCATATCTGCAATTGTTTAGCAGAGTGCCTTCCACAATGAATCATGTTTAATTTAATTAGTTGGAGGCTTAAAAGAGGGAGGTCAGAAGAGAGCTCAATTCATCACAGCCCAAGCAGTTCAGCATACCTCATCTCAGCACTCTCAGGTCAGTCCAGACATTTGGACATACAGAAAGGAATTGTCCTGGGGAAAGCTGTTAGAACCCAGAAGCCAGGAGAGAAGGCCAGAAGATGTCACCATGTACCTTCCCATATAACAGAGAGCCTCTGATGAAAGTTAGCTGCCTTTCCTCTGAAGAATTATAAATTGTTAAGTAAATAAAAAGCCAATCCATTTCTGGTGTGTTGCATTCTGGCAGCTTTGGTAGACAAAAACAGGAAAGATAAAATGAGGTCCTCTATGTGATGTGTTTTATTGCTTATTTCTGTTTAAAAATCTTATCATTCTACCCTTGGAGTAGTGCTGTGGTATTCAAACAGTCCTGCCTAACCACAGCATTACCTGTTGCTGGGATAATTATCCTTAACACTTCTAGTCATCAAAACTACTTGGTATTATAAACAACAGAAACCAATTCAACCTGACTGGCCTAAATTAGCTAAGTAATTAATTAAAGGAAATTTATTCTAAGTCTGTTAGCACATTGAACTAGCATCACCTATAAAATCTTCAAAACCTATATTCCTTTTTGTTTCTTACTGCCCCCTTAAACTTTATTTAGTAGGTTCAATCTTCCCTTGATGAAAACCTTGCAGATGCCATGGCTTTTCCACCCACTCTCATGGGACAGAACAGTCCTATAGTCACTTAATTAGGATATACAAGTTGTATTGGTTTGCTAATGCTCCTGGAATGCAATATACTAGACATGGGTTGGTATTATAAAGGAATTGATTAATTTGTAAGTTTACAGTTCTAAGACTATAAAAATGTCTAAACTAAGGCATACAGATAAAGATACCTTGACTCAAGAAAGGCCGATAGATTCAGAACACCTCTGTCAGCTGGGAAGGCACATGGTTGGGCTGCTGGTCCTTTGGCTTCTGGTTTCAAGCACCTTTCTTGGGGTGTTTACTTTCTGCATCTCCAAACATCTCTGTCTATGTTGGCTGTAAGCTCTTGCCAAAATGGTTCCCTCTTAAACGACTCCAGTAAGTAGATTAAGACCCATGTTGAATGGGAAGAGACATATCTCCATAGAAATAATCTGATCAAAAGGTGCCACCCACAATTGAGTGGGTCACATCTCCATGGAAACAACTTCATCCAGAAGATCCCACTCAACAATATTAAATGAGGAAGCATAGCTTTTCTGGGGTATATAAGTTTCAAACTGGCACATTGGTGTATTCGTTTTCTATTGCCAATATAGCACAGTACCATACACATGATAGCTTAAATTTATAAATGTATTGTTTTATAGCTCTAAAGGTCAGAAATCCAACATTGGTCTTACTGCACTAAGGTCAAAGTGTTAGCAGGGCTACATTCCTTTCTCAAGGCCCATGCCTTTTCCAGCTTCTATAAGCTACCTACATTTCTTTGCTTATGCCCTTCCTCCAGCCTCAAAGTGAGCAATGGAGAATCAAGTTTTTTTCACATTGCGTCTCTCTGACCCTCTCTTCTGTCTGCCCTTCTCCCACTTTTAAGGACACTTGAGATTATATTGGTTATTCTTAGTTAATCCAGGGTAATTTCCCCATTTCAAGGACACCTGAATAGCAACCTTAATTGTGCCTGCAACCTTAATTCCCTTTTTCCACGTAATATGAACATTTCCTTAGGTTTGAGAGATTTGTAAATGGACATCTTTGGGCACTATTTGTAAATGGACACTTCGGGCTGGCAGGCAGGATAATAGTATATTATAGTATTAATAATATAATAATATATTATATTAATATAATAGTATATTATCCTGCCTGCCAGCAGGATAGCTAATAGGGTAGCCTGTATAATATTCAAAACTCCAGCCTTCTAGATTGGGCATTTGCTGTTTAGGCTTTCTCAAGCAGGAGCCAGGCACTCTTCCTTTTAACCTTACAATGCTTCCATATCAAAGTTCTCTGCAAAGTTCCTGTGGAACTTTTTCTCACCAGATTTGGGGTTCAAAGTTAACATTTCCCCAGTCCTCCCCTGAAGAGATGGACTAGTCTCACAGCACATTTAGCATCCTAAATGGCTCTCTTTAGGAAAGTTCTTCACCAATTCATTCACCAAAGGCTATTTTTCATTCTCTCTGATCAATATCAATATCCTTGGTCAGACTAAGGGGACAGAAAGTAACAGAACAGGACATGGAAACCATTTCCTTATAAATCCACGTGGGTTCAAAGAGAAAGGTTCTTTGCACATTTGTTGAGGTAGGAAGAGTTTGTATCCTGGTACAGAAAGTTAAGCCATTGGCTCATGAAACAAAAAGGCTAGGCTTTTGGCATGACTGAAAGTGAGAATTAAAGAGCCATGGGTAATCCGAATTGATTTCTCTCTCCATCTCTCATCTCTGATTCTTCCTGCAAGTGTGCCTCATTAAACTCTCTTCTGTGAATAGCTGTTCTATAGTTCCTGGTCTTACGGCTGAGTCTGCCCTTGCACATAGCTCTTGAGTTACAAGTCTAGCTGAATTCTCTTGTCCTAAATCCAAATTCCAAGGGAAAAAAATCTCTGATTTCCCAGCTGGAGCTTCTTGTTTATACTTGTTCATACAAATGTAACCTGTAGGATGGGATATGTTACATGGGATAGCATGCACCCCCCCCCTAAAAAATTGGGGAACAGATATAGGAGATCCTATATGACTTGATGCAATCTCAGAACTATGCATTACAATAGTTGATAAATTTTATAATAACAATGAGACAAAGCCAATAACCTTTATAATATCCAAGTTAACAGAGATGTTGGGAATTGAATTATGTCTCCTATAAGGGATATGTTCACCTCTTAAAAAAACATTCTTTCTGTTTGTAAATAGGACCTTTGAAGATATTTTCATTGGTTAAGGTGTGGACTCACTTATGACTAAGATCATATCACACTGAATAAGAATGGCCCTTAATCCATATGGGTGAAAACCTTAGAAGCAAAGGAAATTCAGACTCAAAAGTCAGAATCCAGAGAGAATGAAGTGGATCAGCACATGGCAGAGGCAGAGATGCAAGCCAAGGGCCTGGAAGGATTGCAGCAAACTGGCAACAGAACTCTGCAGACTTCCGGAGGAGGCATGGTCTGTTGAGACCTGACTTTGTACTTCTAGCCTCTAAAACCATGAGACAATAATGTTCATTAGTTAAGCCAACCAGTGAGTGGTATTTGTCATAGCAGCCCTGGCAAAATAAGACTACAGGCTACTATGGTCAGGCTCTGCATTATCACATCTGGCTATCACCTCAACCCATATGGAGGTTCAACTGTTATCTCTGATTCATGGGAAAAAAAAAACTTGAGGCTCAGAGAAATGTAGTAACTTGTTCAAGGTCACACTGGGAGTAAATGATGGCCAGGACACGGATCCACCTTTCTCTCCTTACAGAGTCCATCAAAATTATCATTAGAAGAGTATTCACTGTATAATTTTAACAAAAAAAAAAAATTTATAAAATATTATGTGCATTATAGCATTTATATCTATATTCATGCCTAGGGTATACACACACACACATATGCACACCTCCCTACACCTATATCATAGATAGATAGATAGATAGAGATATCTTTCTCTCTATGTATATGTATATATGCCTTTCTACATCTATGTCTTATTTATATAATCTACCCAAACTGCTCCCCTCCCTCTCTTGCTCTGTCGGATATGTAATTAGAAGTGAATACTGTTTATTTCTGGGAATAGCATCATTCATTATTTATTTTTTTTCCTGCGGGAATTTTTGTTAAAGAGCATATATTCATGGTTTCATAAAAGCAAAATGCTTTGCAGTTTTGTTTCATGAAAAGAGCAAAATGTCAAGATCATTTTCTCATTCTGCTAAGTCTCTGGAGAGTGAAGGTGTTTCCTCAGTGCTTCTTGTCTGCTTTTTTTCCATAGCTCAGACAGAATTGTCCTGCTGTTTTCCCTCTCTGAATAAAATCCCCTAAATCAACAAGGAGGTCTTGACACTTGCATTATTCTTTGTAAAAGTATGGGTGTGTAAGAAACAAGCTGGGAAATATCTGCTGGGTGACATTTATCCCTTTTCTCATAAATAGGACATCTAAGCATCTAAGTTTTATAACTTTCTAATTTTACCACCGTTTTTCTTCCTAGGTCTTTCTAAGGAAAATTCTTATTAAACTTTATAAAACATTCTTTCCTTATAAAATGATTTCAACGTTAAGAGGGAAAACAACCTAGTACTTACCATATGACCCAACACTTACAATTCCAGCTATTTAATTAGGAGAAATGAAAACATGTATCCCCCCAAAATTTCTTGTAGTGTAAATATTCATAGCAGCTTTATTTATAATAGCCCGAAACTCATCTAGTAGGTTTAAAACATGTTCACAGCCCAGCCTGAGTCTTACTCTTTGGGTATTCGTTGGCATATGCTGCAGTCGATCATCAGACCCTCAATGGCCAAAATGGTGCGGCAGATCGGCAGCCAGGAAGGGTTTTTTTGCAGCCTTGAAAGAAGCCAGAGATAGACTTGTAGTACTGATTGCTCAGCCACGTGGTGTGGGCCCTGTGAAATAATCTGGCCTTTCTTCCATTCCCTCTCCGAAAAATGTTGTTCCTTGAAGTAGATGTAAGTGACTGTCAGGATGTTGCCACCCAGTGTGACGTCAAACACATGCCAACATTTCAGTTTTATAAAAATGGACAAAGGGCAGATGAATTTTCTGGGGCTGATAAGGAAAAGCTAGAAGCCACCATTAAAAAATTAAGGTAATCATGTTTTCTGGAAACAACCAGCCATCACCTGTTTAAAATTGAACTTGTAATTTTTTTTTTCATCTACAAAAAAGGAAAGATCGCATATGATGACTATAAACCCAACTAACATCTGATTATAAATGACAATAAGATATTAATTCTAACTTTAAAAAATATATATGTCCGTAAATTCTTTAATCCTCCTTTCTTCAAGTGGTGGGAGGTGACTCATTCCAATGATTAGATTAAGACAGAAGTGAGGGTGTGTGATGTTGGAAATTCGGTCATGAAAGGCATCTGGCTTCCTCCTGCTGCCTCTCTTTGACAGCACACCCAGGAGGAAGGTGGCTGCCATGTGGATGAGCGTCCTGCAACAGCTGGGGGTGGTGTCGTCCCTGTAACAATTGGCTGATGTCTCCTGTCCACATCCAACAAAGAAGCGATGCTGTTGGGAGCATCTTCTCCAGCCCCCAGTCAAACCCTGATTGACTGAAACTCCCTTGATTGCAACCTCATGAGCACCAGAACTTCTGGATTCCTGCTGAAACTGCATGAGATAACAGAGTCCATATGCTAGGAAACTCAAGAAAGGACGAAGTAATATGCCATAACAGAGAGGAGATCAGTGTTGACTGGGGCAAAGAAAGGCAGGGGGATAGAGTTTACATATGAAAGGGCACAAAGAAATATCTTAAGGTGATAGAAGTATTCTAGATCTTGTAAGTTGTGGTACTTACAGGGGTGTTCACATTTATCAAAACTCATATAAACAATGCACTTAAAATGGGCACATTTTATTTTACACACATTTTACCTAGATTAAAAATTATTTTTAAAATTAAGACTGCACCCATTTTTATTGCCACCAACAGTATGAGAGTGTGGTAGACATTTTTTTAATTGCTTCCTTATATTGATACAGGCAAGTTTCTCTTGTTAAATAAAAAAGCCACCTGTGTTAGAGTCACCGGGTGTGATCTCTTCCTGAAAAGTTTCAGGAACTTTTGAAAAGATAAAAATTGACCAAGGATCGAACTCTGAAAAACTGGGATACTTCTGACAAAGTGTTTCGGTGACATTTAATAATAAGCTGGTCTTGGGCCTATTAAAAATGGACAAATATACTATACTAACCAATATTTATCTATCTTCACTTTTTAAGACACTTCTCTGTAATAAAACAAACAAATTTAAATGTCAACAAATCATTGTAGTTTCCTACTTGAAACCCCTAATTGCTTTTTTAAGCTGCTGGCCATTTTGAGACTCTACCTCCAATTTCTGGGTTTCAGATCTCTCTATTCTTGCAGTTTCTCTTTCAACAAATCTGCAGTTATGTTTGTGTTTGTGACTTTGTTTCTTTTGACGCTCTTGATATTAGAAAATTTCTGAATTTAATTGAATTGCCTTTGTTTCATTAATACTTTGAAACTCAAAGCAGTTCTAATATGCTAATTTAATGGTAAAGATTTATTGTGATATTCTTAGAATTGAGCCCTCTGGTGAACAGGAAAGTAAGTAATTCATCTAAAGGCTTTCACATCCCCTTTGTAAATAATGAAGTCCCAGCCAAACAAAACTGTCTGAGGGTAAAGTCCAAAAGGTGTGATGCCCTAAAAAAAACTTAAATTAAAAAGTAGAAAGGTCTCTTTAAAATTAACTTCAGTGATATCAATTGCTTTCCAAGAATCCTGACATATTTTATGCTTTCTTTGTTGTTTTCATTATTTCTTTTTTATTTCAACTAGGTATTAATAGATGTAATCCAATCACAAACAAGTTCTTCAACCATTGTGAATTTTTGTGAAATGATATTATTTTAGACAGGCCACCACAACTTTCTTAGCTTTTAAGAAAACTAAAGAAACTAATGTTCTCTCAAACTGGAAATCTGTTAAATGTGTAGGAAACTTGATGAAAGAGGAAAGCCGGGATTCTATAAACTTTTTAAATAAATTATCTCCATTATGCACTCTCTTAATTTTATTGTAAACATTTTGGGAGAAAGTTGAAATTTAATTTTGTATTTTAATTAATCAGTCATCAAGTATTAATACATCACCAAGTATTTGTTAAACTCTTATGAATCTGGCAGATCTAAAAACAGCAACTAAGAAATACTCGAAAGATGGACCTGGAGAGTTAGAAAACAAGGCAATGTTTGCCCTGCATATTTTTATAAATGTTAAGGAAGAAAAAAATGTATTGACGTGTTAGGATTTAGGGAGACCAGAGTGTTAGAGGAGGTGTGATAGAATAACTGTTTCAAGCTAACTTTAGTTATGGCACGTCTGTCTCTATTTTTATATTTATTCATCCTTAAAATTGCTCACATGCCCAAGATGATCAGACACCGTATTTTCCAGTGTCATCTTGGGATGTTTTACGTTAGTAGATTTCTTCCCACTCAGCCAGTATCCTCAAAAGCTCTTCATGAGAAACTAAGTTTATCTCTCTCCCTGCTTTTGTTCTCTCTCTTTTTTCTTATTTCATAAATCTGGTCACTGTAGGAAAGACAGAAGCCATTCACTTTAGAGAAAGGTCTTTTGTAAGTACTAGCTGCTTGGGGGATGACTGGAGACTTTAATCCTTCATCTCCTTTTCTTTAACAATGAGAGCTGGCAGAGAATCAGCAGGAAAGCAGGAGAGGAGCTTTCAGAAAGAAAACATTCTCACTAGAAACCAGTGGCCCATTAAGATGTTGAACAAAAATAGTTTTCCTAGAACAGTTTTCTAGGAAAGTTTGTTTAGCCACTTTGACTTTATTCAAAGAAAGAGGAAGAGGAGTAGAAAAAAGAGAAGAAAGGAAGGAAAAGAAGAAAGAAAAAAGAAAAGAAAGGAAAAGTAAGAAAACGAAATTAAAAATGAAAAAAGAAAAAAACCTGTAACAACATGATAATTTTTTCTAATACTCTGTAATTAATTTGTTATTGCTGACTACTACTTTTTTTCACACTTCATGTATTGGAACCAAGGCATTTAGGATTATTTAATTGTAATACATGATTATTAATTATTAATAGTTGCTGTGTTTGTTCTGGACATGTTCATCTGTTAACATTTTAAGATGCTAAGGGAGAAGAATGGAATGCTTCTAAAGACAATGAGAAACCTCACCTTTTACCTGAGCTTTACCTGTGTGCATTTGGCTCCCAATGTTAGTGAGAGGAAGTTTTTACCCCCTGAAAAGCTGTTACATATTGTTTTCATTTAGTTAGTTTTGCCAAATTCCTACATCATGGTTGGCATTAATTGTTGTCTTTTCTTGAAGGTAAAGGGAAGATGTTGAAGGCTAGAAGATATTTTACCTCCCTGTATAACTGATGGGTTACACTTACAAAACTTTATCAGAGCTGATTAAGAAAAATCATTTCTGTGTCATGGACCTGAAACTTATGTTTTCAGGATTGGTCATTTTCATAAACGCTGTTTGAGGAAATTGATTTTTCTACATGCTAATATATATTGTTTTCAGTGTATTTTTAAAAGATGATAGAGAAGAATCATCCTAGCTCACTCCAATGGCGTTCTCGGGTTGTACTTGTAGATTGTTAACGTCTCCTAAAAATTCCCAAATATAGCATTATATTTCTATGCATGGATCAGACAATTAGCATGCATATATCTTTCTGTTACCAGACAAAGGCAGTGGATTCTTGTGCCCATGCACTCAAATGGCCAATTCCTGAGACACTGGGGTTTCCACGACAGAAAGAATTTATTACTAAATGCCAAGCAGGAGCATAGATGCTCCCTGAACTCTAGTCATTCTTATAGTTTTATAGCATTAAAAGATGTGCAGGTTTTAAGATAATGAGCACAATGGCCCCAGATGATGTAATTAGAGGTGATTTAATTATTGAGCATGCACAGATTGATTGCATGCTTAGTCATAGAATGAATGTAAGAAAATGGTGGTCTTATATGATAATAGGTGTGATTTTAGTATTATAATGTGGTATAATTCACCAATAGGTTAAAGTCTAAATTACTGTGCATGTCAAGCAGGCCCATTTTGGTTAGATCCAACTTCAGTTATCAAGATAACTTTGGACTTGGGGTGGGTTAGTCCTGATCTGACCCAAGACCCTTCATTAATAAACATTAGGGGTACTCTTTAGTGATCATATGACTCTAAAATCAAAGGAACAGATAAAAAATAGGTACAAGTAAAGGTTAGTCACAAAGTTTTTACAATCACAAAGGGCACAAGATAAAGGCTATACAACTATCAGAGATCAAGGCAGCTGGATTAGAGTTTAGAGAGTTCAGGTATTTCTCTCTGTCTACTTGAATATACCAGAAAGTAAAAAGGAATATCTACTTAATGATTCAGTAATCATAATCATCCCTTAAATCCTAACTTCTGGATTACAGTTTTGTGACATTTTACTATTACAAAAATCCCTTAAATGCTAATTTCCTGATTACATTTCCTTTAATGATTTCCTTAAAATTCCCCTTACGCAGTTAAGGCTAAAATCATCGAACTATTATATTAGTCAAGTATTTGTGCATGTGTGCATGTATATTCCATGTTAATATTAAATATACACTTAAACTTTTCTTAACTACTTTTCCTTTTTCAAATGATGTTAGATGGCTACCACAGCCTATGCTTCTAGAGAGATGTATGAGAAAATGCCTTTTCTGGTGTTGAGAAGTAGTTTTGTGCTACTGGAGCAAGTTTAGCTTCAGTAGAAATGCTTGGATGTGGCTGAGCTTGCTAACAAGATTATATTACTTTAAAACTTTCTGACATTTAGGTCAATAATTCATGGGATCTCCCTATAAATTATACATTACTGTATACTATGATTACAAGCATGTGTTTAATGTCTTATTACACAATTCTTTCACATTATGGAATAGCATTATTCCCTGCAGCAAATTAGAATGTTTTGTAGTATCACTCATTTCAACCTGATTTCCAACTTGGCATCTCTATGTCTGTTATTTGTAGATGAGTCATTGTATGTCTTAATTATGTGAACTTACCTGCAAAACATCAATAAATTGTTAAGCAACTTTTTTGTTGTGCATGTGTGCATTAGCATATCATTTATATGGTTTCTTGCTTCTTTATTTAATAAAACTGCTGTGGAAAGATCGTTAAAATGACAATGTTTTCCTTGCCAACCATTAATTGTGGTTTATCTTATTTCCTCCTTAATGGATGATTCTTCCTACTGAAAGAAATAGTTTTTTCCTTTGTTTCCCATCACTAGCAATTTTTTTAAGTTTATGTAGCAATTTGATAGAGAAAAAATGATAGCGACCTAAGAGTTTAGATAATAGTATCTAAAGGATACTATTGCCCACAAGTTAAAAAACACTGAGTAAGTTTCAAATATTTGTCTAGCTTTTTTTATAAGCGCATGTACAGAAATGTAAATATGATTATGTGTTTATTATTGTGTTGAGCTCTTGGTATTAGAATACCAAGAATACTTGGAGATGTCTATATCTTAGGTGTCACGGTCCCTTATTATTTGATGTTCAATTCCTTGTCAACCATTGTTTCATATATTTTTCCCATATTTTTAGTGGGAGAGTAAATCTGGCCCCTATCTCTCTATTTTGGCAAAAATAGCCACAAGTATTTTATTTTGATATTGTATGTTGCTTTTCCCTTTCATTTTATCTTTTAACTGTTTTTTGTTGGTCGGCTTTATAATTTGCTACTTTACTAAATTCTCCTATTGCTTGTAAAAATGTAATATGGATTCTGTTAAGTTTTCCAGATAGCATGCCATCTGCAAAGATAAAATTTCTCCTTTACTTTACGATCTTATGCTTCTTATTGCTCGCTTCTTGCTGAAAACATTGGATTATGCCTTGACACAGCGTTAGACAGTATTGGAAATGGTAGGCACACATTTGTCTGAAGACAATTGTAATAGTCTAGCAATTTTATCCTTTTAAGATAACCCTTTCGGAGCTGTCAGTCCTCTTGTTCTGGAATAGCCCAGTGACTCTGTATGCCACCTGTATGGAGTCTTCAATCCTGTATACTAGTTCCCATTATGTTTTCTTTTCTGGGTATAGAATCTTAGGTTGGAAACAATTTTTCCCTCAGAATTTTCAAGGCACTACACCTTGCTTTCTAGCTTCCAGTGTTGCCCTTGATGCATGCTGACCTCATCTGCAGTGCTTTATCTATGACTTGCTCTCTGTTTTCAATACTTGAAACTTGTATAATGCGTGATATTGTCTTTGTCCCCAAGGACCGCCTCCCATGTTCTTTTTGTTTCTCCATGGTCATAAATGTTAAAGATGAAAGCATGTTAAAAAACTGTTAAAATGCTAAAGATTTGAAAATTCTGTCCATGTATGCCTCTGTGGTTATATGGTTCCATTACAGTAAATGATCACATTCCTTTTTTTTAAGGAAAAAAATTTTATAACCATTAATGCATCAATACAAACAGACCCTCTCAGCTTTCCTTAAATGAATGCTGTTGAGAGTCGAGTAGGCTCTGTCTTCAGTCATGGTTGTGCCATGTGTAAACCTAAGAATACACAGGCCATTTTTTCCTTTTAGAAATCAAGAATTCCTTACAGAAATCAAGGTAAAAACTTAAGAAAGATAGGGATTACTTGTTCTACATTAAAAAATGTGATTCATATAATTTTCTGGCACAATAGTTCTAAAATCCTGCCTTTTAAAATTAGATTTTAAAGACTAATTGGTTTTCATATCCTAAATGCTGACGGTATATACTAATATAATTATTATTATGGAACAAACACTCTTCGATGTGTTTCACATTTACAAACTCATTTACAGTTGTAATCCTCCCAACAGTTCTCCAAGGTCAGTACTTATTATCCTTGTTATCATCCTTATGTAACAGATGAGGACGTTGAGTCATAGAGAAGTTAAGAAACTCACTGTGTGGTGAAAGCATGTCTGTTTACTTAGGTTGGATTGTATGATGTGTGAATACAACTGTTTAAAGATGAACAGAAAGAAACAAGTGCTAGAGAAAATGCAGAGAAAGAGATGTACCTATTCACTGCCTGTAGGGAAGTGAGACATGCAGCCCTTTGTAGGGCAGTGTGGTGGCTCCACAGGAGACTGGAAGTGGGGTTGGCATATTATCCTGAAACGCCATTGCTCAGTATTTACCTGGAGGAACTGAGAGCAGGGACACGAATGGACATTTGCACACTGGCAGCAGTATTCTTGATTCACAATGGATGGTGGCGGCCTAAGGGTACAATGACTGAGGAATGGAAGGGGGAACTGTGGTATATACATGCAACTGACTACTGAGCTGGCCACAAAAAGGAATGAAGTTGTAAGGCATGCAACTGGGTGTATGAACCTTAAGGGCTGTATGTTAAGTGAAACATCAGGAACAAAAAAAAACAAATATTATTAGGCCTCAGTCATATGGCCTAACTATATTATAAAAGCTCAGTGAATTGAAGTTGAAAGCATGGGTTATCAGATTTGGGCCTATTGTAAAGTGTCCTAGATTATAAGCTGTTATACAGCAGTCACATATCTTCAGGAGTTGTACCTCTTATTTCTAAATTCTGAGATACTTGAGCTGTTTGTATATACCTGATTCTTCCCAGAAACTTTGGGTAATTATGTGACACCTGAGGCTCAGAGTTAGAACTTTGAAGCATGTGAAAGTCAGCAGTTCCCCATACTGGAACTGTTTAAGAAGTTGAAAAAGGAATCATATTTTGACTAGAGATATGAATGAAGGTAGATTAGAATACAGGGTAAAGGAGGATATTGTCCATCTTTTAAAACTTCAACGTCTATCTTTTAAAACTTCAACTTCCAAGGGAGAGATGTTTATTTAGTGCAAAATTTAAATTTTGGGTAGTGCATTACCTAATTTAACTTGCATGGTCAGTTTAGTTGAACACTATAAGTACATGGAATCTTGAATAGGGTGTGAGAGTTTGTTGGTTTGTCCAGGTTAGTGTGATGCCCCGATATATCCCAGAGTTACTTGGACAGTGAATAAAGAAGTATTAACAAAGTCTCCTGGGGGACTGGGGAGAAAGGAGAAAATATTTAATTTTCCCATTTGGAGAATTTCTGATATTTTCATAAGCAGTGGGGACAACCAAATCAATAGGCTGAGCCCTCAATCTTGGGATTTGCTCCTATGAAAACTATTCCTGCAAAGGATAAGCTGAGCCTATTTAAAATTAGGCCTAAGATTAGTCATCCCCAGAGAACTCTTTTTTCATAAGTGTTCAGATGTGGCCTCTCTTTCTAAGCCAACTCGGCGGGTAAATCCACTGTCATTCCCTCTATGTGGGACATGACTCCCAGAGGTGTAAACCCCCCTAGAAATGTGGGATGAAATTCCCAGCTGGAATCTGGCATCAAGGGATTGAGAAAGCCTTGTTGATCTAAAGGGGAGTGATGCAAATGTTCTAAAAATGATCATGGTGATGAATACACAACTATGTGATGCGACTGTGAACCATTGATTGTACACCATGTATAGACTGTGTGTGTGAGGATTTGTCATTAAAAATATTGAAAAAAAAAAAAAAGGGCTTGGAGATGTCAGGGAAGCCTTAATAAAATGAGTTGAATGTGAAGGGAGGGATAGGAGTTGGCAATATGGAAAATTGTGGTTATAACATTTGAAATTATTGAGTAGGCTGTGAGGGTATGTAACATGTGCCAACATAGGGGTAGCATATTTAGCTATGTTTTAGGAGGGTCACTGTTGGAGATATAAAAAGTATAGATTTGAGTGAAGGTTCCATTTAGGGTATTAACTTCTGGGCAGGAAATAATCTTGGCCTCCTATAGGGAAGTGGAAAGTTAAAGGTTAATTTCACATGGAATTGATATGACTCTGTGAGTATGAATGTAGGTGAGTGGGAAGAATAAATCCTAAATTTCTGTCTAGGACATGTGGGTGAGAAAATAGGATTTACCCAAATCCAGAAGAGAGGAGGAAGACTATGTTTGGCTAGTATGATTCTGTTGTGGACCCCAGAAAAGCTATGTCCTTTAATCCTCATTCAATATTGCTGGGTGGGAACTTTCTGATAGTTTCCATGGAGATGTGACCCACCCAATTGTTGATGGTAACATTTAATTAGATGGTTTCCATTCAAGGTGGGATTACTTACTGGAATCCTTTAAGAGGGAACCATTTTGGAAAAAGCTTTAGAGCACAGCCAGCCAGAGACCTTTGGAAATGAAAAAGGAAAATGCCCCTGGGGGAGCTTCATGATACAAGAAGCTGGGAGAAAAAAGCTAGCAGACTACACCATGTACCCTTCCACCTGAGAGTGAAATCCTAAACTTGATCGGCCTTTCTTGAGTGATGATAACTTCTTGTTGGTGCCTTAATTTGGACATTTTCATGAGCTTAGAACTGTAAACTTGCAACTTTAAAAATTCCCTTTTGTAAAGCTTTTCTGTTTCTGATATATTGCATCCCACAGCTTGCAAACTAAAACAGCTAGTATTCCTAAGGATGTGGAAATCTTGTTTAATTCTTCTTTTATAGTATGTATTTTTCCCTCTCCTCACTTACATATCTATCTCTTTCCTGGTGGGATTCAAAAGTATTTGGCATCTATGAGGGTCAGACAATCCCATAATCAATAAGTTCCAAACTCAATGAAGAATCTTTAGAAAACTATTCGATGAAATGCCAGAATCTTAAGCCTTATGGCTCATACTGTCAAGTTGCAAACTTCATCGCAGTTTACACTGTTGACAGCTTTATGTGATCAAGAAAGGAATTTAGGAAAAGCAAGCCCAGTTTAGGAAATTTTGTATGATATCAACCCCCAACATTTAGAAATACTTGTCAGATTTGGGGGTGGGGGTATTGTCTGGGCTTGGAGATTGGTATTGGGGTGCTTTTGAGAAACTAACCATCCGGCTAGTAGCCTGGCACAGTGTTGACCATTTAAACACTAACTCATTTAATACTTTGGTAACACAGTGACTTGGGCCCCATTTTATAAATGAGGAAACAGATCAACACTTTTAATAACTGGAGTGTGTTTGGATGTGAACTAGGTCTGCTTTGCTAGAAAGTACATGAATAAATAAAATAAACAAACACTTCTTTACAAGCAAGTACTTGAAAAGGCAACACATCCACCTAATTCTTGGATCTGTGATTTCAAAGATTTATCCAGGTGGCTGAGTATAGAATTTCCTCCCAACACTTTGGATTTCGGCAAATTGCAACCAGTCTCTATGGAGCACATGCTTTTGAGCTTGCAGGATATGGTTTGGAGTACACTAATCCATTTCCCTCCAGTCCCTTCTCTCCATGGATATTGATGACTTCTACTTGATCTCCTTGTGTGCCACTTTTCATTGAGCCAATAAGTACCAGGTCTGTGTACTTAATTAGATGCTATTCTGACATTTTACATACCAAGGGACTCATGTTCCATAATGTGGGATTTCAGTGTTAGGGATTTTGAATAAGTACTTCGTAATTTCCCTCAAATTCTCACTATTAAAGTTAAAATAGACTCTGAAAACCAAGGTGCAGAATAAGTTTATGGGCTAAGTGGGAGTAGAACTAAAAGGAAGTTACCGCTCAAGGCAAAGAGGTGGGGAGACAGTTTATATACCTGCATAGACCAAAAAAGTGTATGGGGGAACAGGGAGGGGCTGGTAAGGAGGACATGAGCTACGTGATTGTCTGGGGCAGGGTGTCCTTGGGTACCAGAATTCTGCAAAAACTTCCCAGGCAGAATGTATAGGAATGGGCCTGTCTGATGAAGATAAGCAGACTTGCTGGTGTCAGCATGGCTTGTTTGTTACAGTTCCCCCTTTCCCATGGAATCAAGGGGCTTAATTAGCACCGCAAAGGATGTTGGTGTCAGCCTGCCCCAGTTGCTTTTAGTTTCTTCTTTGTAGTTTCCTAAGTAAAAATGGAAGTTTAAGCAAATTAAGATGATGAGTAAAGCTGATTTCCATTTTAACTTCAAACACATATACCTTCCTTTGAAAGCCAGAACCAAATAATAATAAGCACTATAATCACTGCCCACCTCAAGCCTCAACCAGTTCTCCTCTCCAGGTGTAGTTTCCAGGTAGAACCCTCAAACTGAGTGAGAGAGAAGAGACAACAATTCTAACAGACTTTTTAGTCCATTCCCTTTTTGGAGATCCCTGTAGGAGTAGAATGTTGGAAATACAAACTGGTGACCTGGCTGGACATGTTGCTTTCTATTCTGCCATCTAAGTTGTTTAAAACCATACTTAGTAATTTTTACAGCAGTGGCTCAGGATGCCTGGAGAGGAGTCATTAATCACTACAGATTTTCTCTCCAACTACCATCCTTTTTGATAATCTTCATAAGTTTTATAGTTATGTCAGTTTACTTTTAACCATTCGGTGAAGCTGCTCTGGCTAATGTCACCAATTTTTTTTTGTTTGCTTTTTCGATAAATGAATGCAGTTACTTTTTTTCTCCTTTTCATTTACTTCCCCTGCCCTTGCTATTTTTTATTTTTTTATTTTTTGGGGGAACTTCTAACGATTGTCCTCATCTTTCATATCCTTCTGGTACTTGTATTTTTGCTCTTGCAGGCAGACCTGTCTCCTTCCCCCATCTGCTTTCACTTTTGAACTTTGATTTTTCCCTCCTGAAATACTTTCTATTGTCATCTTTGCTAATCCTTGCCCTTTTTCTTTTGAGAACTTTTAATTCACCCTCTCTGATGATGGTAATTTTATTCATCCTTGCAACGTTAGTTAAAGGCACGGTGTGCACAAGGCACTGTGCTAGGTGCTAGGGATATAGTGAGAACACAGAAATGGCCTCTGGAATAACAGCTTGCAGAGACAGAAACAATTAAGCAGCCCTCACAATCCAATTTAATGAGGGTCATGGTGAAAAGGCAACTCCAGAGTTGGCAAGGGACATCAGGGAGCACATAAAAGGGCCCTAAACCCAGACAGGGTTCAAGAATTGCTGCATGTGAATTAAACAGGCAAAGGGAAAAGAGAGTGTGCACATAACACTTTGTTAGTATTGAAACTTATATTTACATACACACACACACACATCCATATACATTGTGGACAGCTATAAAAAAACTTCTGAGGTTTCTGAAGTTTGGTTTAGTGTTCATATTTTTATTTTTTCCCTCTGCTCAAGGATAGGACTCCTTCAATCTACTTTCATTGTAATGTCCCATATGCCATAATTCAGCTGGCAGATAATGGGTGTTTTATTTATAACTGTAATTGACTAATTGTGATGCCTGGGGCTGGTATGCAAATACATTTCTAGGTTTGTCATAATGAATGAGGATTGTTAGATCTTTTTCTCCTCTTAAGGGGAAGCAGAATGTGATAATTATAGTGTTTTCTTGGCAAACATTCAATTTCAGGTTACTTCTGGTGCAGTAGGTATCTTGCTATATGTTTCAATATATAATTTTACCAGGCAAAGGACTATTCTATCCTGGAAAAAATGACAACCTAGGCTTTAAATCAGAGACTCCTGGCATTATAATGCTAGACTGGTCTTTAGATATTAAATGGCCCAGTTCCTCCGAGACCTACAGTTGTAATAAAAGAGAGAACTCCCAATTTTTTAACAGTGATGAGGATTTTTACGTCATGTTTATTTTTATTTTCTAATACTTTTGAAAAACCTTTGGCTGTTTGCCATTTCAGTTATTTACATAATTTATGTAATCAATTTTTGCATTAATAAACTGGCAAACATGATATACTGATTATTTTCAAATTGAAAATTACAGAAATATTAAGGGAAGAGTTGTCTGAGCCTTCTTCTCCTTTTTTTAAATTCCTAATCTGACTAAACTCAATGGTAAAGAATTCTAGAGGGAGAAATGGGAAGCTGCTTTTTTTTATTCCAATCTTCTTATGGAAGACAAAGCTTAAATAAATAGCCTTAAGTTTCTGATTTGTTCCCTTCTTTCACTTGCAAATGAATATTTAAAGAAAAATCACCAATTTGTAACTCAACATTGGTAGAGATTATTTCTGAGAGGCAACAATTATGTCATATTCACCACTGTCCCATGAAAAAGGACGTAAACAGTATTCTCCTTATTCAGCTGAACACCTCGAGGGATTCCAAGACTGAATCATTCAAGGTCTCACGGTTAATAAGAAGCTTATCTCATGTTGGAACAATGTAAGCAGGGATGTCAGTGCGTTAGCTCAGTATTTTCCCCTCTCTGCCAGCTGGAGGAGAAGACGAGGGACAGAAGCGACAAAATGAAAGAGGAAAGAAAGAGGAGGAAAGGAGATGGGGAAGAAGAGAAAGTATCATTAATTGTAAATTTACTACCTTCCAGCTATAGTGTTTAGCACAGTCATCATTATTGCTTCCAATCTGCATAATGATCTTCTGAAAGAGATATTTTCATTTTACAGCTGAGGAAACTGAGTCTCAGAGATGTTATTTTCCTGCTTATAGTCACACAGCTAGTAAGCACTGGAGATACTCCAAAGCCTATCTTTGAACCACACGGCACTAAACTGACTTCGCTGTATTTATGTTCTTTAGTTCCCTGTATTTTTTTTTAAGTGGGTGTTACAAAATTCACTGTAAATTTTATTTTATATCTCTAAGACAAGCAGATCGGGTGCACTAAAACCCAAGCAAACAAACAAAACCCTGGCTCTGCAACATGATGTGTTGGTACTATGGACTCTTTTTCAGGGAAAAAAAGATAAATATTTTAACCCCCGCACTGAAGTGAAAGTAGGGTATTAAAAGTTATTAACAAAATTGAAACAAAGACTTGTTTTGTGAAACGCGCACTAATAGCAGTACAATGGATCAAAGGATGTGATCTCACTTCATAGTAAAACAGGTCCTGCAAGCCCAGGTAGCTCAGGAAGCAGACTGGTAATTATTCACAGAAGAAAGCAGGTAGTATACTGTTACAATACTTCAATAGAAAGTCAGAAGGTCACAAAGCTTGCAGGGTAACTGACACAATCTGAAACTGCTTGGCCCCCTTTAAAAAGAAATAATAAAATGGGAGAGAATGAAGCAAGTGTCCCTAACACATCCTTGCAAGGTAAGTGCCAACAACTTCCGAAACGTTTGCAATCCGAAATTTCGGCAGCGTCCGTTTCTGTGTGCGCCTGCGCGCGCCCCAGCTCGATTACAGGGTTGCTTTGCAAGTGGGGTTGGGGGTGGGGAAGAAATAGGGATTGTTGTTGGGTCAGAAGAAGCGGGCTATCTCTTGTTTTTAACGCCCTGACCAAAACAGAAACACAAACCTGATGGCCAGCGGGGAAAGCCTTATCCTGACTCCCATTGTAATGTTAGAGAAATGGTGTGATGAAATTCCAAAACATTTCGGTTTGGGGCTTTTCCCAGTATTGACCAAATATTGATTTTATTTCTACCCGTGAGATTTTTTATTTATAATCAAGTTTTATCATCTCTGGTATTTACCAGCTGAGTGTCCTAGTAATTAATATAACTATTTTTTAAGGTAGAAAGCTGAGGCCCAGGGGTGAGCATATCAGTTGGAGAGAGCCATTCATTTTACAGTTCTTACTTAATCAAATACCTTTGTCCTTTGAAGTCTTTGGTTTTGTTGTGTTGGCTTGGCTAGTCTTCTATGATTAAGCTTGGTGATAGAAATAGATACAAGTTTGCTTACGCATTCTGCTTTTCTGAGTCAAAGACGAGCAGTTTTCTTTTCCTGCTTTTTTTTTTTTTTTTTACGAAAAGAAAATGGGTTTGAGCCTATTTGTTGCAGTGATTTGCTATTGTATTCTCTTATGATTATTTACCGCCTTTGCAAGTAACTTTATTTTAATAAAAAACTGTATTTGATAATGATATTTGTTCGTTTAATTATGTTCTTCTGAAGCTACTGACGAGAAAATCTCCAAACCACAGTTTTCCACCAAGCGCATATAATCAAATATAGAAGTACATTTACGAAATATAATATATATGAGAAAGAATAACAATAAAATGAGCATAGACATTATAGGTCCTAGAAAGTATCTCTGCATTTTATAGAATTAAAATATCTTCCTCTTCTTTATTTCTTTAATCACTCCTTTACTTAACCTCTTTATGAATCTCAGGGTCTTATTTTTACCAGATGTTTCCTGGAAAATAGTTTTGAAATACTGTGTAAAATACTATTACAAAGCATTTTAACTTTTTAAAAATCAGTGAATTGCATTGAATTCGATTGAATAGAGCAAAAGGTTCATTTAGCATAAGTCTATGAGAATAAATTATTTTTATATGTTTTGTAGACAAAAGTTCACTATGCATGCAATTATAACATATATTCAGTTATCTCTATACTGCTTCTCTTTGGAAAATTATAAGTAAGGCAAATAGATTGTTAGAGTTATTCCTATAAGAATGATTTTGATTAAAATACACATGACTGTTTGGCAACCTTCTGAATAGCTATCCTGTGTGAATGCACAGCATGTGTCTGTGTTTTGGGAAAGAAATAAACTGAGTAGCCAGGCCCCTCCCCTCCCCTCTTATCATCCCTCTCTGATAGGTAACAGTATTTACCTCTTATTTTAGAGGTCTGGAATGCATATAGACTTTCTGTTGTTGTGGGTTTTTCATGTTTTTATGTATGTTTCTGGTAATATATTCATCTGTGTATAGGTGACTTCTCTTTCTTCCTATCCATGTTTGTATGAAAATGTGATTGCTTTCAGAATTAGTGATCATTATATATCAGGAATAGTTGCACAAAATGTAAAACAAATAAAACTGTAAATAATTTGAATATCATGGTTGAGTTTAGAAAATGATATGCCTAGATACATAAACCTTCTGTGGTTGGGGAACAGTTTTGATATGGGTTCTGGTCCAGGTATTTTCCTTTGCATAATCTGTGAAAAACTTTTCAGTAAGGCATGTGTTGCTCTGTTTGGCTGACATCTCAGTTGAAATGTATCCTTCGTAGGTCTACAGATAGTTCTGATCTTTCTTCTTGGAGTGTTGTAATGCTTCCAATCCAGCTGTATTTGCATTAAGATTATTGGGTGAACCTATCAGGCGAGAGTTAATGAGATATGAAGGTGATTTATTAGTTTTAAGGTATTTCTGGTTTTTCTTTAATTATAAAGGAAAGCGTTGTAGGGATAATTTGCAGGTTTATTTGTATGTGTGAAGGTAAGAGATTTTAATAAGTTTGCTTGTCTTATAAAGTGAATTAAGATGATCCCAAAGTCTTCATTTATGGAATGCTTGTGCATTATTTGGTTGTTTATGCCAAAAAATTAGGATTTAAGGTATGATGTTGATTACCGAATCATATTCCTTTTTTGCTTTCTGGGATATTGCAGTAGACAGTGGAGAACACCTGAAAGCCCTAAGCTATAATTCAGCTGCCCTGATATCCGAGATGAGTGTAAAAGCCTTTATTTTGTACCTCTGTGACTGTAAGAGCTGTTACCCCTCTTTCTGGTCATTTTCTTATAGGGCAAAGGACCTAGTGCTGATGAACAATTGGAAGTCAGTCATTAATTAGCTTCAGCCCCAGCCATTTGTAAATTGTATCAGCTAGACGCTGCTACTGAAAGATACCTTGTGTCCTTTCCTTTAGGCTATACCTTTAGTACTGAAGTGATAGCTCTGCCTTCCCTCCGTTCAACTTATGTTCTCCTACAGAAATGATAATGGTAACACTGCTTTGAACTTGCTATTTGAAATGACCTTGTCTCCCTTTGCTAAAATCCTCGAAAACCTTGAACCTTCTGAACAGATTTTGAGAGACAGATTTTGGGTCGCGAGGCCATCTGCTCTCCCACTACACGCCTAGTAATAAGCTCTTTCTCTATTTGAAATCCCAGTGTCCAGGAATTGTTATTCAGTGCATTGGGCAGAGGAATCTATGGCCTGTGTTCAGGAACATTTATGCATTATATCCTGTGCTATGTCTGAAATTGAGTTTCAAAATGATCAAACTAAATGAAAAAAGCATTTTTAAATGTTGTTTAATTTTGTCTATTGCTTAACAGCATTTATAAAGAAGATGCTGGAGTTCTTTGAAATGAACACTAAATATTACCAGCTCTGCCTACCAAGAAATGTTTTTCTAGTAGAAATGATTATATTCAAATCCTCTATTTGGTGTATTAAGTTTATGGATGATTAAAGTGTTGGGGTAATGAGGTAATGATGGTAGAGTAACGTTAGAACTCCCTCATGGTTTTCTAAGGCCATGATCTAGATATTCTAAATTCACTAGTGTGCTGACATCACAGTCTGGAGGGTAAACACAGACTTCTTTATTTTCACGCTATTTCCTGTAGTTCTCTGACCTGTTATTATACCCAGGTAGCTGATTGTGTCTTGGATAGTGAAGCCCATATGCTATCGACATTTAATATTCCTAATACTATTGAGAATCTTCTTTTTTCGTGGGTGAAAGTGAAGTCCTCCAGGGTTAATTTCAGTTTGAAAGTCTGAAATTATCTTTTCAAATGTAAAAAAAGCAATCTCTGTCTGTGAGTCCCAATAACAAAATAACCACAGAGAGTTAGGTAAAGATTTCGTACAAGCAGGTTCATAACATCCTCCAAATTTATAAAATAAATGGTCTAGAATGTGACAGATACTAAAGAACTTTTTCCTGATTTTTGAAACCGTCAAATAAAAAAATGTATAAATAATATGGGATAAGGGATAGGATCAAGTACCCTCTGTTACTTCCTAAGAAAAGGATGCATGTTCCTCGCATAACTGCAAACTCACTTGTACCCCTGTGGGCCGTGGGGAGGAGAGGGGACACTCAGTCAGCCTGTGACAGGTGAGAGGGGGAGGGTGCCAGCTTTCTTCCTAGCAAGGGGCTTCCTGGAATAAGCCTTAGGCTAAGGGTTCTCCTGAGCAAGACTCTGTGCTCTCTTCCCTTTTCTCTGCCTGAAAGGACATGCATTTTCTACTTCTCCAAAGATTCTAACAGACAGGCTGGGTTCTAGTCAGGATGGTAAAGAATCTATTATCAGGTTCACCCACAAATCCCTCCCACCTCAGGAACCAGTCCCCATGAGCGTTTACTGTTTCTTTCTTTCCTCCTTTGACACAAAATCTGTGTCAGCCACCTGCCTCTTGATAAACTGATTACCATCAGGATTATTTGAATAAACAGGATATCAGAGTTCAGTGCCAGCCACAACCAGGCAAGAGGAGGGCTTTTGGATGTTGGTCTCCCACGGCACATCAAAACGCCAGAGCCACTGAGCTTGCCTGTATAGTGGCCGGTTAGATGTTTGGGAGTTGCCTCCACCTGCCTTCTTACCTCAAGAGATGTAGAGCTCAGGGGAGGGGCAGGGAATGTGCCCAAGTACTGAAGAGTCAGTGGGCAGGAGGAACCTTCAGCCAAGCATGCTTTGAAGGAGAGTTTGGCTATCAGAATTGGGGGAGAGGAGGGGGTGGAAACCTATACAATTTTAGCACTTTTCAACTAAAAGGGAATTTAGAGGGTCTCAAGTCCAGTGTTTCTGCTCTATAGAGTAGGAAACAGAGGTCCTATGATGATAGAATTGACAAAGGAGTTGTGAGCACTCTGTCCTTCTCCCTAACTGCTGGGAGCAGTTTATGGCACACTCATACAATGCACTGTATTTTTTCGGAATTGGCATGTTACTTTCCTTAGTCATTTACGTTGCAATTTCAAAAAGAGGAAATGGGTTTGCAAATGCTATTCATAGTGACATCTTTTAGTTTCTATTTGAATGGTTTCGAAGGCTAATGTGGGACAGGTCCACCCAAACTTGGGTTTTCTAGATTGCTGGAATCAAAATTACCTTGGCTTTTAAAACATCCATTTTGGGCAGTACAGCATTGGCTCAGTGGCAGAGTTCTCCCCTGCCATGCCAAAGACCCGGGTTCTATTCCCGGCCTGCCCATGTAAAAAAAAAACCCAAACAAGCATCCATTTCATCAGCATCAGGAGGAGAAGGAGGCTTGAAAGATTAGAGACATAAGCACTGACTGTTTCTCATGCTAAAGTAATCAGTTACAGAATTAACACATTCCATTTAACTAATAAAAAGAAAAAAAAAAAAATCTGAGCAGAACGGTGCCTTAGTGTCTGTGCTTCTAAGTTGCAACCTGAGGGCAGCAGTACTGTGTATTCTGACCTGTTCTACTGGTTTGCTGTGCATGTTTACTTTCTGTGGTGGGAAAAATATTTCTGCCTTCATCATGGTAAACCGTGCCTGTGAGTGCCTTGGACTCATTCTTAAACTTCAAAGAGGACTAACCAGTTTGTGAGTCTTCCTTTCCATTCCGTAGTACCTTAGTAGCATTTTCAATCCGGGGAAGTACAAGGAGGTTTAGTGTAACCTGACAGTGTGCCATGAGGAAGGCGTTCACAGTCCCTTAGTGATAGGTTTCAACAGTTGACGACCTGAGGCATTTTGGAGCTGACATTTAGAGATTGAGGTAAGAGAGCATTTTGGCATTGAAACTGCCACAGCTCTGTTGCGGGGGTCCCAAATCCTAAGAATGAAATCAAACTGTCGAGCTGTATGGAGCGAGTAAAATTGCCAAGAATGCCAAGGCGTGAAATCCCAGGTGAGTCCGACATAAATGGGCTAGGTAAAGGCGTACGTGAAGATGACTTAGGTAGATTTCCTAGATTCAAGACAGAGAATTCTTGGAGCAGACAAATGAGAGTGGGAGATGAAATCTGAAATAAAGTATAAGAAACAGTTGATAAATCAACATGTCTGATGCAAAGGGCCCTTCTTTTCTTGTCTTTCTAAGTGGAATTAGGATTTTTACATTGGGAATAAAATAGCAAGGAATGTACTTGAATGGGACATGAGATAAAAGTGGTTACAACATGATACTTAGTTAAAACCTATTTTTTGGGAAAAAGCCAATTCTCAAACACTTTGAAATTTGGAGTTTGTTCCTGGGTATTTAAATGGTTGAAAAGTACATTTTAAAACTCTTTGATTTAAATGATATTTTATAGCACTGGAATAACTTTAAAGAGAAACATTTAAGTTTCAATTAGAGTCACTATAAAATCTGCCCGAAGAAAAAGTGTTACATACCTACAGGATGATTTGATTGTTTAAATGCTATTATTAATGAGGCAATTAAATTTTTTCCATATATTTTAAAGGTTGGATCTGTCTTTGGATCTGCTTCCTTTTTCTTAACAAAATGAAGCAAAAGATGCAGTAATAATCTGATGATTAAATGTGTATAAACTCTATACATTACACCATATGTCTTTTATCTAGATTTTGGAAGGAGTTTAAATAAATTCACTAATTAGAATAGGGCAGTAAGCCAACCTTCTTTGTATCCCAGTTTTGGGGGGAGGAGTATTAGCCAAACATGTATATGACTCATTATTGGAAACTATTACATTTGATACATAAGAAAAGGAAAAATGAGCCACTGACATTATTGCAAAGAAAATATGATTAGGATGAAAACATAAAAGAATGTTGAGCATCAATTGATCCCTTGAGCTTCTAAACTCTCTTTAAGAAAAGTACATGTAAATAGTTTTATTTGACAGGGCTATTTTGTTGTTCAGTTGATTGATATGTTTAACCATCTCCTCAGTTGAACACTTTGGAAAGTGCATTCATAAGTGCCTTTTGTCATTTGTATTGAAAGGCAATCCAGCTGTCTTCATTAAACCCCTGATCGGTATGATGCAGGTTCAGTACTGTGTACTAAAAAAAAAACTTGAGTGCAACTTACAGGATGTATAAAACCGTATCTACTGAAAAAAACCCAGAAGAGAAATGCTATGGAAAGTCAGCTACTGAATTTTATGTAAATTCATATCAACGTACAAAAGGCATGTCCGTACACCTGTTAAGCAACAGAATTGACTTTGCTGTGTGAAGTCAGAGCTTGTCGAATGATTTATTTTGAGAACTGATTAAACTGTTGATGTCCATTCCAACTCTATTTTCCTGTTTTCTAAAAAGTGTCTTTCTTTGGAAAGAGTGCATGAGAGGCAGACAGGATTGAAGGATCACTGCTTTATTTTCTTCCTTGTTTATGCAGCTTTAATGCAACCACAGAAAAGTTCCATTGTCCCTTAAACTATTGATAAATCATGAAAAAAATTGTTCATTGCAACCACATTTATTTGTGGCAAGTTTCGGAGATGGAGATATATATTTTACCACAAAAGGAGGATGTTGCTTCCACTTTTGCCGATTCTTGGTTTTGTTATAACCACAATCAGGTACCTAAGAATTTACAGAGTTATCTATGAATTTGTACAGAATTTCATAGAGGAGATTTTATTTAAATTGGCTCTGGCAGGATCAACAAATTAAAATAAGTGGCCAGAAGGAAGAAGGTCTTTCCTGGTGTCAAGAACAGCAGAGAAAAGTATAGAAATTGTAAAATTCCATATGTTTACCTATTTTATTTTCCTCTTATTTGAAAACAAAAAGGATTTTCTCAAAATTCCTACTTTTCAATAGGCTAAAAATAAGTATACAGACATGTATGTGTGTGTGTGTATAAAATCAACACAAAGAGAAAATGATTTTAAAATAATGTCATAGCAGTTAAAAATTGTATGAAAAATATGTGCCAGAAATCCTAAACAACCAACTCACAATTTTTTTTCCCAGTTTCCTAGCAACCAACAGAAAGTAAGAACTTAGTTTTAAGATTTATGATGCTCAAATGATATAAAAATGTGACAAGCTGCCTCAATCAAAAGACAAATCAATCAAAAGATGCTGGAATTTGTTGATTAGGCATAGAGATAGAAATCAGAATAAGTCTTATAAATATGACAGGAGACAGTTCTAACTAGAAGAGAGGGCTTTTATTAGGCAATACTGACAGGTAAAGTTACAGAGATAAGGAAAATAGTATTATTTAAGTCCAAATGAATTCATGGTCGACCATCTGGGACTCTTGACGTGGATAATTTTCTCTTGAGCTCCTTAAGCTGCTGCACTGTCCTACTAGATATTTATCAGAAAAAAATTACCTAAAAAAGATTTTAATCTTAAAATGTGAAAATGAGAAGAAAGAAAAATAAAACAAAAAACTGATTAAGAAATATAGATCTAAGTATTTATGTGATTTATATATTCATATTAGTATCTCAGAATCTTAAAATAGATCTCATTGGAATTTAGGTTGCTGTACACTTTTTATAAGTATGTGGTATTATTCAAGTATTTCTCCTGGAGTTCCCACTGGATTTATATAGGTGTTGTGCATTCTTTCTGAGTAAATTGATGGTACAGCCACTGTGGCAGATTTGGCAGGAAATAGCAGAGAGTAAGAATAAAGAGGAGCATGTTGGCTTGAAAAAATTTGCTTTAATCATGACCTTCAGATACAATGAAGTGATGATGTTGTTTTAAATTTTACTTTTCCATGGAGGTAAGTAAGAATTTGGGTAGAAAAAATAAGAAGAAAATAGTAATGTTTTTCACTCTTGAGTCTGATTTATCATTCAGTGTTAGGATCCCATTTTATATCCTTTCCAGGCTATCCTTTGACCCATGTAGCTTTCTTTTGGGCATCCTTTTTTTAGCTTAAATAACCCATAGTATTGTTTATAAGAAAATTGTTATATTTCTTAGAATTAGCCATTACTGAATTATATTTATATCAAGATACTTTTATGTGACTTAATAAGATAATCTGCAGTAACATTGGTATGGATAATAGAATGTGCTAAAATGGAAGTCTTCATATGAAATTGACATTTGCCCACGTTTTATAGTAAATCACTTATATTCTTTTTCAAAAAAAAAAAAATCGAAGGAGAAAGAACTAATATTTATTGCCTACCAAGTTAAGGCAAACATTTACCAAACTCATTTAAATCTCACAACAATTTTGTTATTTTCTCTCTTCTGCCAACAAAGGCAACACAAGTGGCATCCTTCTTTAAAATCTCTATGTAATGGTTATTCTGGCTGGTCCACCTGTCATTTGTTCCTTCTTGCCATTCAGTTATCATATTACATCTCACCTCAGTGAAGTCCTCTTTTCCTTCCCATACTCAAGTAGCCATTCTCTTTCTTAACATTAGATTTTCATTTTTCTTTTAGAATTTGCCATTAGATTTTCCTTTATTTGTGTATTTGTTTATTGCTTATTTCCCTGCAATAAAATTATCTTCCTCTGAAAGGCTGGCTTGTTTGTTGTTGTTACCTTTGGGTCTAGAACCATAGCAGACACATACCAAGTTTTCAACGAGTATAAGTTTAATATGCTCAGAACAAACATACATAAAATGAACATGATTATCCTGATGTATCTATGCCACATACATTTATTCTGATGTGAATAGTTGAGTATAAAGTAGTAGTCACTTAATATGGTAAAAATGAAACAAAACAAATACCTTTAATTGAAAACAAAGTAAATAAAAATAGTCTTGAAAGAGACTTTTATTTGGAAGAATAATAATTGGCATCTGGTTTCTTTATTCTAGGAGATAGGGGGCAGTGTGTTCTTGTTCAAATTAGAGATTTTGTTTTTCCTGATTTCCTCTAGTTCTATTTTGCTGGGACTTTGATCGGCTTACCTAGGTGAGGTCTCAGAAAATTCAAGTATGAAAAGGCAGGGGAATAAATGAAATGGGGGTGGCAGCATTAGAAAGAAGACAAACTTGATGGCAGAATCGAGGGGCCAAGGTGTTTGTTGGTTATTGAAGGCTAATTTGAAAGGCAATATTCAAACATGAAGTTAAGGTACTGATCTCAATGGTTGCCTGTGCATCTAATATAATAACTAGATGAATTGTGTTAGCAGAGATTATTTTGATAGGCGGAGAAATATGAAAACTTTACATTTGGATATATTACATTTGTGGTGCAGTGAAGCATCCAAATAATGATATCTTCATTTATTGCAATTTATTTTATCATGATCACAATACACATAGGGTAGGGCCCTTGCATTTGATGAATTCTCAGTTCTTTGAAACACAGAGCCATGCAATTATGTTGATAATTTTGCCAGACACCATTGAAAGTACTTTACATACATTTTGTTATTTAATTTTCAAAACACTACTAGGGATGTACTACTTCTATTCTCTTTTCACAAACTTTGCAAAAGCCTCCAAATGGATTGCCTTTAGATTCTTAGGAAGAAATTTGTAAAGGTAGACCAAAAAGAAAAAAAAAAAAAAAAAAAAAAAACAATGGAAAACTTTTTGTGTTTACTGAGGTGTTTGATAGGTTTTAAGCAGTGGAAAGACAGATGGAGTTTGTATTTTAGAAAGAATCTCTAATAACGCTATAAAGGATAGATTGTGTTAGAGATATTTTGGAAGACAGAATCATCAGTAAGCACATATCTTAGCTCCATCCTTTGTTAGCTGTTTCATTTGGGGACATTTCCTGGACCTCTGTATGTCAGTTCTCTTATCTTTAAATTGGGTATCTTTAAATAATGTCTTTCTCTTTGGGCAATTGCAATACAAGTAATACATGCCAAACACTAAGAACTGTAGCTGGAACATAATATATGCTCAATTAATGTTTGCCTCCACCATCACCACCATCTTACCTTAAATTTCATTTGTATCCCCATCATCATCCAACATCTCAGACTGATGAAGAGTTTAGTTTATGTAATAATAGTGGAATTGAAGAAAAATAAAATTGAGAATTACTTGAGGTTAAATTAGCATTTGCTTATATGTGAATGTGGAAGAAAGAAGTTGTAAATACTCCAAGATATCTGGGTTGGATGACAGAGACAAAAAATATTGCTAGTTGAGATGATAGGGAATGTAGTATGGGAAGCTAATGTAGACTGGAGAAGATAAATATAATGAGACTGTTTTAAATGAAAAAATTTAGAACAATAAGTGGTATATCTAGTTGAAAATGGCCAGAACTTTACTTGGAAAAATGAGGCTATAGACCTTGGGAAAGTGAGCTAGATTGGAATTAACATTTTGGGAGTTATTAAAGCATAAGTGAAGACATTGTGGGTTGGTAACATTATAGAAAAATAGTTGTTAGAGCAAGAAGAGATGAGTGATGATAGTGTCTTCAAAACACTGCCTCATTAGGTGTGAGCAAAAATGTACAAAACTGAGATGATATAATGAGAGAGAGAAGTTACAGATGCTAGGACTCTCAGGGAATTTACTGGTGGGAATTGTTTCTATATAAAAGGAGTGAACAATACCAAATGACACACAATAGGCGAGTAGCTAGGACCTGGTGATTCAAGCCAGGAATTAAGATGAGGCATGAGAAAGAATACAGGCTTGAGAATCATAAGCCATGAGTTGAAAGGAGAAGACACAATTACAGAATCAAACATTAAGGGAACTTAAAATGATAGTTGAAAAACTGGGCCTTGGGAAGTGACCATAATTAGAGAGTATAAGAAAGAAGGGTGAACAAGGGCGGTGGTTGTATCACAGCAGCCCTATGAGGTAAATAAATAAGGAAACTGAATGTTGCTGAGAGAGAAAATTCAGATATTGGAAATTGCAGGAGTGTGTCTGAGGAAGATGAGGGCTTGGACCATTAGAGTAACTTTAAAGAGCAGGCGGGTAGCTTTCTCTTTCTGGAAGGAGGATAATGAGAGTTAGTGTAATGACAGATTCCCTGAGTTTCAGAGAAGAGTGGGTGATGGAGCTTATGCCAAATGACCTGTACCTTTGCAGTAAAAGATGAGTTCATCCAGCCAAGAGCTGGAGTGAGGCTGTGTGCAGGATGATAAATTCATGAAAGATAAATAAAATGATTGGCCAGCAATGGCTGGAGTGAATGTGGACCGAGGATAGTGAATATGGAAAAGCAACAGGAAAACAATGCAGGCTATTTATTAAGCCAGTTTTCATAGGGCCGGGAGTTTGTGTGAGTGAGTGAGTGTGTGTGTGTGTATGTGTGAGATTGGCTTGTCTGGATATTTAGCTAGAGATTGTTATTCTAGAATATGTGGGCTTCTTCATGTGCTACTACACCGTAAGTCTATGTTGGTCACCCTCTTTCAGATTGTATGCCAGTACACTAAAGCAGAAGTAGAGAAGCAATCATGCATGCCATTACAGGTTTATCCAAGTTTGGAAAAAACTATAGGCTACTCAGGCTTCACTTCAAATATATTTTTGCTGCAGCATCCTATCATATATAGAATACTTGGGAGGTGCCCATATGTATCATTGATCATTTAACATACATGCAGTAGCCTTATGAGACTTCTGAGTGCTGACTCTGTTTGAAAAAAGTGTGGGATCAATGTTTATTCTCTCAAAGGTTTTAAGAATCTTGGATAATTAGTGATTGGCATCTAGGTTCCTTTCAACATGTTATTCACAGTCCTAATCATGATAAGGACAAGTAATACCATTGAGCATTACTAAATGCCAGCAAATGTGGCAGAGCTAGACTTAAATCTAAGAATATCTGACTCCTTTGCTTCTAAACCACTGTTGCCCAGGTTTGCCATCTAAAAAGAGTTACCTTTTAACAATAAAATGCCCAAGGAGAGTATACCAAATATTTGCCATTTTTTATCTATACGCAAAAATTAGTGACTTCAAATTTTTATTATTGAAAAGACTGGCATTTTAGTACAGTCTTTTGTATAGCTAACAGACTTAATTTTCTATAGATACTGTATTTTACAAAAAATAAACTTATATAAGTTTATATATACACACAGTGTTTTCTATTTGGGTGCATTGTGATTCCTTTTCTTCTATCTACCCTCACATCCTTATGATATTTCCATCATACCTACATTCCTGGCACTTTTATTAAAGGTGATAAAGTGCTGAAGAAGTAGTTTGAAGTAAATGGGTTCTACTAAATTCAAGAATGTTTTGACCATTAACCTTCAGTTTGAAGTTTTAGGTGATCACAAACCATCATAAGGGAATATAGATTTAACTCCACAAAATATACCTTAAAGAGGTTTTTAAACAATTGATGCTTTGCTGATGCAGAGGTTATTTCCTCTTCAGTGTTTCTAACTTAACAAATTACATGTAAAAGCCATAAACTCCTTTATATTATCCATAAACATAATAAAAAATGTTACACCACATAACTTTGACTTAGTCGATAATTCTAGGCTTAGCCTTAGGGTTTGATGAGAAAATTATTTCGGTTACACATTTTAATTATGCTATAAACATTGGGAAATAGCTATTGATCTTCAGCATCTAGCATCAGAATGTTGTTTCTTGTTCTTTAGTCAACGAAAGTTTGCCATGCAGGCTAAAAATGGAGATTTTCGCAGGAATCAAAGATACTATATGCACAGTAAAGACCATTCTCATATTGGATTTGAGTAACTTAAATTTTAAGTGATTTAAAGATTGTCTCCTCTAAATAGCTTTCTGCTGGAAACTAGAAACACACATTTGAGTTAAGAAAAACACCACCTAGTTTTAAGAAAAAGCTATTCCCCAGTGATACTCTTGATAATTTTAAATATTTTAACATGGGTATAGGACAGCCTAAGCCAAAAAAAAAAAAAAATCTACCTTTTAAAAAAAGTATATGCTCTAAGTTTCTCCAAAGCTTATATAGAGAAACAAACATCATGAGTAGCATTTTAGAAGGGATTATTAGGCAATTTTTTTTCTTGATCAGCAATATGGGTAAAAGTTGCATTCTGTTTACGTTACACCAAAATCTAACATCTATAATGAGGATAATATGGTATTGCTAAAAATAGAAACTATTGGACAAGCTTTTATCTGAGGAGAGGCATTTCTATAAATATATTATGTATATGGCCATATTTAAGCCTCATTAGCACCATGTGAGGGTAGGCCTCAGTTTCCCCACTTTGGCTTGAGGAGGTTAAGTAACTAAGTGGTAGAACTGAGATTCAAACACAGATCTGACGCATGTAGTGATGACCTTCTTCAAAGAACCCTTCCCTTCTGTTACCATTTTCAGCACATTGGAAACTCCTTCAAATTTAGAGCCTTTAACTGAAATAGAATTGTATTTAAATTTTAATGTATCAAATTTAGTATTATGCATTTCTATTCAACAATTGTTTATTGAAATATGTTTATGTACCAGGCATAGCGTCAGGAGGTACTGAAGCTGAAATCAATGAGCCACCACAGCAACTCATAGTTTATTGGGAGAGACATTACACTAAATGTGTATGTGGAATATATATTATAAATATATATTTGAATATGTTGTTTATGGGGCTTCGGATTTCTCTGATAAACATTCTGAAATTACTCCCTCTTGAATTTTCAAAATCTAATTAAAGGTATGGTAATTTAACTTTGATGGTCTGATACATCAACTTTGATAGTCTGATCAGTTTGGGAGACTTAGCCTTTAACACCTCAGCCATTAAAGATGCTATTTTGAAAGCATCAGCAGGGAATTCATATTGGCTTTCCTTGCTGTAGTGCATCTCCTACCCCCTCACAGTGGGAGCCAATGAGTGTTAATATTCACCCTTTTATCCCCCACTCATTTCTTCCTATGCCACAGTGTAATTAAACCTATTGGTTAAAGAATCTGTTGAGCATTTCATGTATATAATGCCCTTAATAGTAGCTCTGGATGCAATGGTTTGCACTAATCCATTTAATTTAGTTTTATATAATGAATTAAAATAGAACTCAGTATAAAAAAGTTTGAAATATAATATGCATCTGTATTTTTTTTGCAGAAATGTTTCTCCCATTTTGCTTTAATTTGGGGGCTGCAATCAAGCTTCTGTTGAAACTTTTGTACATATTGGGGATATAGCCTAGTAAAAGTAGATCATATGGCAGTCAATTTATAGACATCATGTTGTAAGCAAAATTTCAAGCCCAAATTTGTTCTCGGTTTTAATTGTGAACATTGACGAGAGAAGCAGCTAATGATAATACAGATTCTTCTTTCATCTCCATTATCACTTTCTCCAAGGATATATATTCAGGATTATGTGATGTAAAGTACCTTAACCAGTTTAGTGATCTGTGCAAATATTAAATCATGAGATTTAGGCGTTTTATAAAAATCGATCTTTCAAAAGGAGGTATGGGAAACCTTTTATATGGAAGGTATGTGAGGTGCTCTTCCCGGGAATTTTATTGAAGTCACCTCATTTCATTTTCCAACAAGTCTAAAGAGATCACTAGTTTCTACATTTCATGACACAGTGATCATATCTGGGCACCACTCATCCTGTCTGGAAGCAAAAAAACCAAGCAAGCAAACAAACAAACAGAACAGAAAAATTGAAAGCAGAGAAGGTAATACTTTGTCTCTCCTTCAAGATGGAGAAGGTTTCCAGCCAAGTAAATGGAAAGGGTGTTGCAGGAATAAGAACCAGTTTTCCAGAGGAATACTGGCATGACAAGTATGAAAAATCAATTCATAGAACATGATGAGTAAACATTAGGTCACTAGAGTGCTGACTTTTTCTGGGATGACATAAAACATATTTCCAGACAACTGATTCCATTAGACTCATAAGACTAGTTAAATTTTAAGCAGAGTGGATGGCAGTATGCTGAATAGTTATTTTATCTCAGCCTATTCATGCCTGCACTGCCAAGCCTCAGTGCCCATTCAACAGACTGCACATGAGTCATGTTATGTCACAGATATTAGCTATACTTTAGCTGCTTTGTAGAAACCATCAACTTCTCTGCACAAATTTATTTCTATGTCAGAACAGAATGTCAATGTCTCTTGACCCAGTCTCCCATAGTAATATTTAATGTGCCAAGGTAAAATAGTTGCATAGTGGCATAGAAGGCAGCATGGGGATTTCTTGGCCTGCTTCTCTGCCGAATTGACAGGTTGCATTGCAGCACGTGCACAGCAAAGCGATTAAGAATGTACAGAGTGACAAAACATGTATGACATGACTGCAGGCGTTTTATGTGAGTAACATGTCATAGCAAGTACTGGTCTTGAGAGATTATACCTAGAGCTCTGGGGTGTGAGGACAATCTATATGCTGTAATAGCATCATTGAGAAGGTGAGTAACCAAGGAAAAATAACCTTGGTTTGGAATCTCACATAAATGAAAGCAATTTTTTTTTTTGTCTACTTAACCATTTTACTAATGTCCTATTTATATAACTAAATACAATAAGCATCTGCCTTGGATGATGTGAGTATTTGACTGCTGAATGATTTCTTTGTCTGCTAGAAGTAGACTGAGAGTCTGAATTTTGTTAAAATTCTTGATTGGAAAAAAAAAAGTTTCACCACCACCCACTTCACTGTAAGAACACATTTTGCTCTTGGTAGCAACCTCCCTACTGCTAGGGTATCTGACTTTCTTTACATGTCACAAAATAAAATTTATATGAATTTCCTTGTCTTGCTCACTAATTTTCAGCAATGGGGAAAAATGTAGATTTTAGATCATGATTAAAGTAGTTGCTCACCATTTAGCATACATATATGCAGCCGTTTGCATAGAAATTTAGGAGCAATATGAACTTTTAGAAACTTTTTCATGAATCTCTAGTCCATGAACCCCAAATTAAACATTTTTCTGTTAGGTGCTTTTTAAAAAGATTGGGTATGTTGACGTCATCAGATTTTTAAAGGAATTCATAATCCTAACAGCATTAAGGTGCTTTCTAATGTCCTTTCTATGTTTAAAATCATATAATTCACTTAATGTCCTAATATATTCCTGTTAATGTTAAAACATATTAACTTTAATCTAGAGAAACAGAATGATGTCTTACTTTAAAGGTAAAAAACCCTGTCCCTTAATATGACTGAAATAACCAAAATTTGCAGGATTAAAATTGTTATAGGAAAGAATTTTCTCCATTTTTGACCAGCATTTTAAAGCAATATTATACTACCAGCAAAGATGAAAGTGAGAATTATTTGCCTATTTTTCATTTCACATGGACCATTAAAACTAAATGTGAAAGTGCCATCTATATTTCTAATATAGATATAAATGCCTAAGAGAAATAAAAATATGCCAACAGCACTTATATTAATAGCTTAATTGTTTTAATTCGCTATTACTAGTAAATGTTAAAAAATAGGTAAAAATGAAATTTATATGTCTGTGATCTTTGGGGAAAAATAAAGTATATATTTTGAGACCTGTGCAAAAACCTAATATTTCAACCAGATTTATCTCTAACATATATATTATAATATATGCCATGAATTCATTTTATGTGATCAAATATGAATTGGTAGCACAGATAATCTTGTATTTTAGCAGAAAAAAATATGTTTTGCACAGAATTGTAATAACTTTGTATCTCTTCCTAATTATATGTGCACAGCTAGGGACGAATAATGAAAAGGATTTAAGACTCATATTCTAAATCTCTATTGCAGTAAAACAATGAGAGACACAGGACTCATTGAAAACAATTTTGAAGCAGTTGAAGTTTGCTTTGTTTTTACTCCTCACTCTTCTACTCCATTTTCCTTTATCCCATAACTGTGCCCCTAGCCCCTCTGTTCCTCCCATCACATAACCTTCTTATGATACTTTGGCATAAAATGAACCAACAAAGTTATTCATTGTGAGTTGCAATGGAATATTTGTGATGGTGTAAAATTTCAAGCATGGTTGGAGATATATTTGTTGTGATAGCACCTGCTCCTTGATCTCCAAAAATATGACATAGATGCCATCTATTCAATACTCAAGGTGTCTAGGATTTTAATTTTTGACTGTCCTTCTTAACTTTCCCACATTCATTGGGTCATCCCTGAAATTCCACATCTTTACTCTTTATACCTAAACTAGTTCTATTGACTCTGCTATTTCCTTTGCTAGATTTCATTTTGATGGCCATATGTTATGTGCTTGCCTGAAGGGCAGATATTTTGGCCAGGTACTTTCTTAGACTCTTACCTTTTAGTCCTATTCTCATGTATTTTGCATCTTCGAATATGCCTTAGCTTCCTAGGGCTGCTGTTACAAAGTACCGCAAACTGCGTGGCTTAAAACAGTCAAAGTTTACTGCCTCCTAGTTCTGAAGGCTAGCAGTCCAAATGAAGGTGTCGCAGAGCTCTGCTTCCTCTGAGGTCTGCAGATTCTGGTGGGGACCTGCTAGCAGCCCCTGCTGTCTTCAGTGTGTGGTATAACTCAGTCTCTGTCCCCTGCACATGGCTGTCTTTTTGCCATGTCTGTGTCCAAATTCCCCTCCTTATAGGGATTAGGCTCCATTCTAATCCAGTGTGGCCTCATCTAAACCACTCATATCTTCAAAAATCCTATCCCAAATAGGATCACATTTGTGACATCAGGGGTCAGAACTTGGGCCTATATTTGGGGGAAACAGAATTCAGTTCATAACAGTAAATATCCCTTTTCCACTTTCTCGAACAAACTTGAAATACCCACTTCAGTTCAGCAGTTAAAAGACTTATGGAACTAGTCAATGCATTCTTAGAGCTTAATTAATTTGGTTCTCCAGCTATGTCTGATTGAGATCTCTTCCTGAATGAGCGTGCTGGTGTAGAAAAATTTTTATTCAGTCTCTGCTCAATCCCCATCTTTGCCTGTATCAGAAATCCAGAAAAAGACAGCTTCTCCATCATCACACCCCCTGCATTCAAACACAACCATAAAACCCAACAACAGCAAAATCCCTCTTCTCAATTCAGCCATTTAAATTCAAGTACTTATTGTCTTTCAGCTTTTGTTTTTAGGATTCATTTGAGTTTATGTGTACTTGATATTATTAAGACACTTTCTTTAGGTTCAAGAAATGTGACTCTCAGTGCTATAACTATCTTAAAGTTTTTGAATATCCATAATGTAAAATATGAAGTAGAATTGTTACATAGAATTGCAAGGGGGAAGTACTAAACATAGATAGTAGCTACAAGACAAGAGATTTTAGCTGAACCTAAGGAATGATGTTTGTATGGCTTAAAGATGACATAATATGTCCTCATATGTAAAATAGTAATTCACAATCATAAGATAGTGAATTTCTGGTAAACATATATGGTCCAGCATAAGTTGAATAATTACTAGTTAAGGAAGATAAAGAGAAAATTCATATGATCAAGTATGATGATGTCCTAAAACCAAGATGGTATATTTTAAATATTCACATTCTATGTATATATTTGATTTAAAAATAATTTACAGAAGAGTACAAAATTATGTACTAGATCCCTTGAATTTGGTTATTTAGTGTCTAACCTCACAACAGCTTTTTAGTTAACTCTAGATATATAATAAAAGTATTTCAACACAATCTCAAAAGATCTTTGAAAATAAGCAAATGTACTTTAAGAAAAAACAATATATGATTTAAGGCAATACTTGAACTGAACATGTAGCTAATTATTGATTGACAAATTGAAAACTCAGATGAAAGATTTCTTTATAATTAATCCACACATATTTTCCCCACATACATCTTTAATCTTAATGGATCTTGGGCTAGTCGTTGGGCTTTGAACAAACTATTGAATTGTCCTTTGAGAAAATTTGTGGCTCAGCTAGCTATTATTGCTTTAAACGCCATGAGAGAAACTGTTCCTGTGAAAAACCGAAAACAATGCATAAACTACATGTGTTGGCTTAGGTTTATTTAAAGCACTTTAATTCATAGGTTTTGCTTGCTGGGATTAAGTGACTCTGCACCTAGTGTTTGAGATTATAATTTAATCCATTTATGTGGTAAAATGACTCTCTTTACGTTTTTTTTTTTCAATTTTTTTTCTTTTTAGTAATAAGTTCAAGATCTCTTGTGCTGCTCTTTTCTTATTTTCCCTTTACACTACAGTAAGAAAAGGTCCATTGTGATTTTTCCTTACCCCTCACTCTCCTACTATTCATTAAAGACGTCACATCTGATATTTGACTCTCTGTTTCCTAATAATTGTGCATTAGAAGACACATAAGATGAAAAATGACCAGTTATATTGAAGAGGAACCATGAGTCTATTTTTCCTTTTATTAAGAGGAATGTGTGAAACAAAGAAGAAAACTGAATACACCAATGCCAAGCTTTCCTGCAGGCCTTTTTAGCCTTTGACAGTTATATAAAGTCCTATATTACTAGTTTTCCTCAATTTCAACAAGTATACTTAGCTAAAGTTATTATATGTGGCTATGCAAGAATGTAGCTCTTAGACAAGATTCTACCACTGTCTTTGTCAACTGGTAAAATATAGGCCCTTATCTTCAAAAACTCAGCAATAACCATTGCAGTAGAAGACAGATAATGAGGTCCCTCCTCCTTATAAAGTCCTGGAATAATGCATTGTTAGAACCAAACTGGTAGCCTGAAAGACTAAAATTTCCAAGGGAAGATATTTTAGGTTGGTGGACATTCTCTTATCGTAGTTGGGCTCCACCGAGTGCCCCAGGCTGCCACATCTCGTGATGGATGACCTGCGACTGCTGCCAGACATTTCCCTCCTATTCAATCTTAAACTCATCCTCATCAGGCATTTGCTCCAAACACACACCAAAATACTCTTACCAGAGTCACTAATTACCTTTATGTTGCTAAACCCACCAGTACATTCTGAATCTTCTTTGTACTTGTAATATTCCTCCTTTCATCACTTGGCCATAGAGTACCATGTTTTCTTGGTCTTTCCCCACTTCATTAGCCACCCCTTTTCAATCTCCTTTGCCGGTTATCCACTGATACCTGTCCTCTTAATTTTGGAGTTGGATTTGAACTCCCCAGGGGTCCATCCTTGGTCATTTCTGTATTCCTTTCATCCATACTGATTTCATGCTATGTCTATGCTAATGACTCTCAGTTTTCTGTTCCTACTCCTGACTTTCTCCTAAACCCCAAATTCATGTGGTCAATTACATAGTTAACATCTCTATCTGGATATTTAATAGACATCTTAAACAAAAGAGAAAAAGAAGACTCAAAAAGAGAAGAAATACTGAAGTTTAACATATCTTATGTAGCTGCTGTCACATCTCTTTGCAGATGTGCCTAATTTGGAGGTAGGTGTTTGGTTAATGAGCATTTGTGAATAGAGGAGTTGAATTATTTAACCATTTATAATAATGTGAATTGCCTTTACAGTGATAGATTAGGCATAAAGATGATATAGAGAGGGGGGTTATGAATGGGTCCTGGCCTCTTTAGACATGATGGTCAGGGAAGACTTCAACGAGTTAATGTTTGACCCTAAATGAAAATGGGAACCAGATCTTGGGGAAAAGTATACTTAACAGAGGAAAAATAAAAAAACTAAGGCCCAGAAGAAAGAATGAGTTTTTTGTATTTTTTTTTGAATTAAAAATGTCAGGAATATTGTAAACCAATAGAAGAGAATTATGAACTATGAGCTATGAAATGATGAAATACAAAGTAGGCAGTGGCCAGCTAATAGAGGGGTTTGCAACCTTAGTTAGGAGTTTGAATTTGTTCTGAACATAATGGGAAGTTATTAGAAGTTTCAAATGTGAGGTAGTGATGTGAGCCGATTTATGTTTTGAAAAGATCACTCTATTGTAACGACAGTGGGTGAAAAAGGGGAAAGCGTTTCCAAAAAGGTTTGCCATGTTCACAGTCTGAAATAGAACATTTTGGAAAGCACAATGACCTTCTTTTACCTACCCTACTCATTGAGATTCAGCCCTTAGCCCTGGATCTATCTCTTGCTAAGAAGTCAATAAATAGAACTGATGGTCTGTAAATGGAACATAGAATTGGCTTTTAATTTTTTTTTTTTTCTTCTAAGAATAAGTACCTGACCAAATGCATGAAAAATGAATGGTTTTAAATGACTTTAAGTGTGATGTTTCCTAGATTAGAAACTCACCTTTGTAAAGAAGCACTTGGATGCAAATTTAAATGATTATTTGTGGGGCTGAAAGAACAGTTCAGTGGTAAAATTCCTGCCTGCCATGTGGGAGACCCATATTTGATTCCAGGCCTATTTACTTTCCAAAAACAAACAAACAAGCAAACAAACAACAACAAAAAACAAACCGTGGTAGTTAGGTTCAGGTGTCATTGGCCATGTGAAAGTGCCAAGTTCTACTGCTGTGGACATGAGCCAATGGCATGTGAAGCTCATCTGTTGCTGATTACAATGCTGATTACATTGGGCTAGGAGGCGTGTCTGCTGCAATGAATGATGTTTGATTTAGTTGGCTGGCACTTAAATGAGAGAGCTCAACGTAACACAGCCTGAGCAGCTCAGCATACTGCATTTCAGCATTCACGGCTCAGCCCAGGCCTTTGGAGATGCAGAAAGGAATCACCCCGGGGAAAGTTGTTAGAACCCAGAGACCTGGAGAGAAGGCCAGCAGAGATCCCCTTGTGCTTTCCATTTAATAAAGAACCTCAGCTGAAAGTTAGCTGCTTTTCCTCTGAAGAACTAAACATTTTAACTGAATTAATCCCCTTTTATTAAAAGGAAATCCATCTCTGGTGTATCGCATTCTGGTAGCTTTGACAGACTAAAACACAAGCAAAAACAAAAATTCAACAAATGGTGCTGCAATAAGGAAATACGCACAGGGAAAAAGAATGAAATGTCTTCCCCCCCACACACACTTAGCATACAATGGAAAAAAAAAGAAAATTATTGTGATGGATTTTTCATTCAACATCCCTCAAATATTTGAGTGTTTTTACCATGAGCTATGTACTTTGTAGCAAATTGCAAAGAGAAATCAGATACGAGTTTTTCTTTCAGGGAGCTTCAGAGGCTCCAAAAAAGGTCTGCATGTCTTTGTGACTCTGATAAAATACATTTATTTACTTTTATTAATATTATGAACCTAATCAGATGGTCGTAAAAATTTGCTTTACATTATATATAAAGACATAAGACATTTCCTGTGGAATTTTGATTGTCTTAGCAGCTACTGCTTTGACAGGGTCAGTTCTAAGCGAGAACCAAAACTGGTTTCTGTGGTCTGTTCCTCAAATCATTTGATATCCTTTATTTTATTTTGCAACAGCAAAAATGAAAATATTTTTCTCTTCCAATTTTTACTTCTTTGCAGTTATTTTTTCTACGGCAGTTAATTTTTAGGTTTAGAATTGTAAACATTTGAAAGCTTCGGTTTTGCTATGTGCTATAATCATTGCCATTTTCTGTGATATATATGTTGATTATCCGTTTTTATTCATGTAATCTTGGTTGCTATACATTTTCCTTTGTTGATTTATTATTCTCGTGTTTAGGTCTCCTTTCAATAATTATTTTTGATATTTGTATAGGATTTATAACTAAACTTAACAGCAGGTATTTTCATGTCCATGTCATTCCAATACCAAACAATTTATACTTTTATATCATGATGATAATTTTTGTGGTTTATTTATGTTATCCATCAAGCAGTGGAAGAACGTCTTTAAGTAATTATGCTGAATAGAAATGTGGATAGTTTATCTTGCATGTATTAGAAATATCCTCTGTTGCCTTCATATACAAACACTTTGAAAGGTCATATTATTTTTCCACAAAACTTTAAAGACATTTTTCACTTGCTTTGGAGTATTTAGTAACACAGAAACTTGAGGTGAGCCTGTTTTTGTTCCATACACAGATAATTGGAGGGATTTTTCTTACAATTTGAGGTTCAAAAAAATCACTGTGATATGCCTAGGTGTTACTCTCCATTGCTCCATTTTTCTAAGCACTTGGGCATTTGAATCTGCGTACTCAGGTCTTTCCTCAGTTTGGGGTGTGTTGAGTTCATTGATTTTTGCTTCTGAGCTATTCTCTGCATCTAGAATTCTATTATAAATTGATTTGATCTTGGAAGCCTTCCAGATCTCTAACTATTTTTCTATTTCATTATTTTTCTTTAGATTTTTCCCTGTGAGTTCTATAATTTCTTCAACTTGTCTTCTGTTTCAATTATTTGATTCTATATAGTATCCAATCTGCTATTCCCTGCCCCCATTCAAATGTTAAACTTGAAAAATGTCTTTTTACCCCCTAGTAATCTATTTCTTCTGAACATGTATTGTTACCTTTTTATTACTGCTTGTTTAATGTCTTGAATGTAATTTTCTCTTAAATCTTATTGTACCTCTGAATCAAAATTTCATTTTTTTCACTTTTTTTTGTATAAATGGTTCAAATACATGCAGTAGCCTGGATTTACAAGACTGTTTTCTTTCTTTTTTGTTTTGCTTTTGTTTTTGTTTTCCTTCTATTGAAGTGCAGACTCTTTTTATGATCTGGTGTTTTTTTTCTTTAAATATAGTCAAAGATTGGCCAATCATTGCTCAAATTAGTCAGTTTCTGACAAAGGGAGTAGAAAAAATATATACAATTGATATACGTATATGCATATGTATATGTATATGCATATGTAGATGTATACACACACCCACCATCGCATTTCTGAGTTCCCAAAGTGTAGAAAGTGGGTTCAGAGTTAGAATTATCGGGGCATGCTGAAATAGAGCATTTCCTTCTAAATCGTTTCATTTTTGTTTGTTTCTTTTTATTTATTCATTTTTAAATTTTTATTAATAAAATCGATCAACATACAACACAAATATTCTTAACGTATGAACATTCCATTCTTGGTGTGCAATCAGTGGCTCACAATATCATCACATAGTTGTATATTCATCACCATGATCATTTTGCAGAACATTTACATCACTCCAGAAAAAAATAAAAAGAAACAAGAAAAAAGAAAAAACTTATACATACCATACCCTTTTCCCCTCCCTTTCATTGACCACTGGTATTTCCCTCTACTCAATTTATTTTAACATTTGTTCCCCCTATTATTTATTTATTTATTTATTTCTAATCCATATTTTTTACTCATCTCTCTATACCATAGATAAAAGGAGCATCAGAACAAGGTTTTCACACTCATACAGTCACGTTGCAAAAGCTCTATCATTATATGATCATCTTAAAGAAACATGGCTACTGGAATACAGCTCTACAGTTTCAGGCACTTCCCTCCAGCCTCTCTAATACACCTTAAACTAAAAATGGGATAGCTATGTAATGCATAAGAATAACCTCTAGCATAACCTCTCAACTCGGATTGAAATATCTCAGCCAGTCACACTTTATTTTGCCTCATTTCTCTCTTCCCCCTTTCAGTCAAGAAGGTTTTCTCAATCCCTTGATGCTCAGTCCCAGCTCATGCTAGGTAAATCATTTCTTTTTGATCTGACAATTTGTTGTAAGGTTTTTGCTTTACATGATGACCAGTTCACCGTACTAGAGGTGGGAAGCAGCACTGCATGATCTCCTTCTGTTTACCACTTTGTGACACTTTACTGCCTTGTGCTATGCTACCAAGCTCATGCCAGTTTCTGTTTTGCTGTAGCCACTGGTACTTGAAATGTTCTTTGGTATTTCCATGAATAGCTTCTTCCAAATTCAGTCAGAAACCATGAAAAAAAACAAAAAAAACAAAAAAACAAAACCTAGTGATGAGGTGCCTGATTTGGTCTGGCTCTATTCTCACCTGCAACCTGGTTCTTTCTAAATGAAGGGATTAGGGTGGGAGCTGACCAGAAGCTACTTCATTCATTTCTCAGGCAGATTCATTTTACTCAGAGGGAGACTGGGAAGTTACTCTCTAAGTGTCTTCCTTTAGTCTACTCCCACTAATGTTGAAAAACCTTGACATTTTAGCATAAGAATAGCACCATTTGCTGGTTTTGAGCACACATGTAAGCCTTCTGTTATTTTAACATACCAGCTTCATTTTTAATGGGCTTATGGGGCAAGGGAGACTAAACACCTGTGCACACATATCAACATCTGGAAGTCTCAATTTGAATTAATTTTAGCAATATAAACACTCATTTTCAAATTAAAAATCTGGCAATAGGAACAGTTGCCCGATGTAATTTGCTTGCATTAAAATTACCACAGAATCCAATTTAGATTGTGAAATAATATCTTAAAGTCTAGGAAATGTCATTTTAAATATTCAGAAATAGTTTCATGAAAACTAAAAACCCCATGCCTTCTTTTCTTTTGAATTGCCAGTGTGTTCATATTCAAATAATGCTCAATATAAAGGACATTTTGGTGTTTAGAATTTGCTGATCATTTGTGACTTCCTAGTCTTCAGAGAGTTTAATTTCAGAGAGGAGTAACTGATATTTCAGGTATAGTCAGTGAGGACAGCCCATCTTCAGAGCTTGGTGGTAAGGATGATGCATCCAAAATAAATCATTTACGAGCCTGACTGATTTCATTTTGTCTATGAGGACCCTGTACCTACTGGCTGAATTATTAAAATTAAGGTCGGATTTTATTCACTTTTGTGGATTTTGGTGAATATATAGCATAGTTTTATGCATATTTCACAGAGCTAAGTTTGTTTTCACTGATATTTTAATGCTAAATCAGCTTGTTGGATTTAAATTCAAAGGCATGATATTATGGAAAAATAATCAGATTTATATTTGAAGGTCTAGTTCAGGGCTGGATTGAAAAACTGATAGTTTCAAAATAGTATAAAGATAAAATAGGGGCGGGCCGCGGTGGCTCAGCGGGCAAAGTGCTTGCCTGCTACGCCGGAGGACCTCGGTTCGATTCCCGGCCCCAGCCCATGTAACGAAAACGGAGAAACAAAATACAATAAAACAAGAAAATGTTTAAAAGATGTTTCCCTTTCTTCCTCTCTTCCTTCCTTCTATCCTTCCTTCCTTCTCTCTGTCTTTCCTTTAAAAAAAAAAAAAAAAAAAAAAAAAAGATAAAATAGGAAATAGCTCAATTATTATGGTAAAAGTAGGCTACCCTTATAGACGAGTACAGTAGACTTCGGTTCAAAGAGTAGCCTCCAGTTGACTCAAAGTTGATTTAATAGTTTCTGTCTTCGTTTGTTCCAAAGATGCTGATCTATAGTTTTTATTGTATCCAACATCATCAGTTTACATATAAGAATATGATGGACTTGCTTTAATTGGAACTTGATCGCATGCAAGAGCCTGACATCTGAGAAATCTAAAGGAGTGACCCCTATCATTTGGGCCATTTGTTTCATTGAGCTTTTTCCAACCCTGCTCTCTGAGCATTTGTATTCTGTGTTTATGTTCTATTGTCTAGCAGTAACTAGCATAAATATGTAATTATATGGTTTGTTTTGCTGGTAATAGATTTCAAAATACTCTATTATTGTAGTGGTGTTTGAATTGTGCTTAGTTTATCAACATAAACATATAAATTGAGTCAAATTATTTGCTTGGTTAACTGCAAACCACAAGTTATTACAGTGTTGTCGGTTTCAAAATGTTACATGACAATAAAGCCATTTGATTCCCTTTGTTCAGAACTTGAACATCAAAAACTTTGTAATTGTTTCCTATAGTATATTAGGCATGACTTTTGAAGAAGGCAGTAGTGTAAGAATTTGAGAGTTTTTCCACGCAAAGGAGGACTCCAAGAGACGTTCTCTCATGCAACACGCAAGGGGTTTATTTACTACCACACATGCGTGGGGCTCACTGAACACGCAGGAACAGAGAGCCCCTAGCCTGGGTTTGGGAAAGCTTTTTAAGGGGGAGGAGGAGGGGGGTGGGGGTCGAGCATGGGTCACAGGTGTTGCTTCATGCAAGAATCAGGTAACGATCATTTTCACAACAAGCATTTCTGGTGCAAGGAGTCATGGGGGTTGGGAGAGGCAGATAACCACCCTGGAAGGTCCCGAGTTGTTTTTCTTAGCCTGATGGGGCCCATAACTCTTTCCTTTACAATCCTTAACTCACACCAAATGCATAGTAGTGAATATAAAATGACACAAATCCTTTTGCTAGATATTTCTATCATTCAGAAGCTAAAATACATGTAAATAGCTAAATTAGGCAAGAAAAGTTAGCTACTGCTAAGTTTTATAAAATCCTTCTTTACATAAGAAAAGTTAGCTACTGTTAAGTTTTATAAAATCCTTCTTTACATAAGAAAAGTTAGCTACTGTTAAGCTTTATAAAACCCTTCTTTACATTCCCCACTCCTTTTTGTACATATCTCTAATCTTAGAGATTTTATGGGTTATTTAATACTGAGTACTGTTGTCTGATGAGCATTAATTTGACATTTCCAATCTGCCTTTGTAAAAACTGTATAATTCTATTTAGAATATATGGTCCTATAGTTATTATTAAAAGTAACACAATTAAAGGCCCAGCGAGAGCAGATAATAGCATTGTCAACCAGGGGGACGTAGTAAACCAAGATTCAAACCACCCCTGTTGCGCCTCTCGTTCTTTTTGTCTTTCACGAAGGCGCTCTCTGAGTTTTGTCATGGACTCTTTAACAACACCAGAGTGATCCGCATAGAAACAGCACTGTTCTTTTAAAGCTGCACATAGTCCCCCCTCTTTAAGGAAAAGTAAGTCAAGTCCTCGCCTATTTTGCAGAACTACTTCTGAAAGGGAGGTTAGAGAGTTCTGAAGGGCTGAGACAGATCTTTCTATTTCGTTTAAGTCTTGATCTATCGCGGCCTGTAATTGACTGGTTTGTTGATTGCTATGTACAATGGCAGCAGTCCCTGTGCCTATACCGGCAATGGCGGTTACCCCCATAAGAACTGCCAGGGTTATTGAGATTGGTTCCCTTCTGTATCTGGTTTGGCTTAATAGTATAGTTTCTGATTCTGTCCCTGAATGATAGAGAATTCGGGGGTATATAGAAACCAACACACAATAGTTGACAGAGTTGTTAAAAACCTTTGTAGATACACCAAGGGTAATTCCAGTGTTACATGCCCACTTTAAACCTGGGGGAGGTTGAAGGAATTTATCATTATCTTGGGTTTGATTAATGGTGGCACATAAGATTTTAACGTGGGGAGGAGGGTTACCTATACAAGTTCCTTGTCCCGTAACCTCAGACAGGGTGAGTTTATGGTCGTTGTCCCAGTCGCAAGACATGCCATTAGGGAGGATGGTATATGACTTATTTATAGCTATTCCTTCATAATAGGGTGGCGAAGCTGACAGGCAAAGCCAGCATGACTGGGTGAGATTAGCTCGGGAGTGATTGAGGGCAGAAAAGTCTCCTAGAATTAGGTTGTATAATCGGTCGCCAGGAGTCTCTGGATTATAGGGAGAAGTACTACTGGGAGTCGGAAGGGGGGAAGAAGTAGGAATTAGGGAGCTATTGCTAGGCCTTCCTGGGGGCGTAGGCTTCGCACGAGGCCCTGGGTTTTTCATAGTCAGAACAGGGTTGGGGCCTACCCTGATAGCTTTTTGGGGAATTTCTTCCTTTTTAATTAGTATTAGCCTCCCCCTGTCTGTGCCGGTTTCGTATAATCTGGCTCCCCAGGTTTTTCCAGTTATCCAACTATTATCTGAGGGGTTAGTGATATTAAGCCAAATTTTAGCGCAAGGGTTTTGTGAGAAATCTGTTGTAGGCCTACCGCCGGTCATGAGTGTTCCATGGTGGGCCCTGGGCCATCCATCAGACCCACAGCTTCCAGGATTAGAACAGGTTTTCTGGTACCCTACTTTGAGGAAGGGGTCACCTAAGGTTGTCCATTTTGAAGCTAAAGTCTCACAGCCCCAGTAGGCACAATAATAGTGTCCTGGGCTGTTACAGTAACTTTTTCCCTGATTGGATGCAGGACATAGGTAGATGGGGGTCAGGTCGCAACAGGGCTCGTTCCCCAGAGTGGTAAGATTACAAGGGGTCACTAGATAAGAAAGCTCCCCTGCTCCCTCCCAAGTTTTTATAGTCTTCCCATCATCCCATCTGGTTATTGTCCATTTCCAAGGCTTATGCGGGTTGGAATTGGGTTCCCCTAGGGAAAGGAGGAGAAGGAGTAGTAACCCTACGAACCCGTAGCTTGAGAGGATTGTCAGTCCTTTCCAGTTTCCACTGGGACTCAGAGGGCGAAGGCGCAGGTTTGAGATGAGATGCATGGATCCAGGATGCGATGCCATTGACCTTGACTGCGATGGGGGTGGTCAAGAGTACCTGATACGGTCCTTTCCAGCGAGGTTCAAGAGTCTGTACCTGGTGGCGGCGGACGTAGACGAAGTCTCCCACCTGATATTGATGCGGAGTTCTGTTGTCTCCTGGCTGGTAGGAGGTGGAGAGCTGCCGCCACAGGAACCGCTGGGCTTTTTCCAAGGCTCACAGCCTGTCAAGCAAGGGGGTATGGAGGGAATTATTAATCTCTAGAATGGAGGACATGTCTTTGACTGGTGGTGGCGCTCCATACAAGATTTCATAAGGGGTTAGATTACATATGAGAGCAGAGGGGGTATTCCGGGCCCTGAACAGGGCATAAGGCAGGAGCATGGTCCAATCCTTCAAGCCAGTCTCTATAGCTAATTTGGTTAGGGTCTCTTTAATTGTCCTGTTCATTCTTTCTACCTGTCCTGAACTTTGGGGTCTGTATGTGCAATGCAATTTCCAATCAATCCCCAATATCCTGGCCACACCCTGACTTACCTGAGCTACAAATGCGGGTCCGTTATCTGACCCTATTACCTTTGGTAGACCGAACCGGGGAAAAATTTCTTCCATAATCTTCTTGACTACGACCTGGGCCGTTTCTCTCTTAGTTGGGTAGGCTTCAACCCATCCTGAAAAGGTGTCTATAAAAACTAGTAAGTATTTAAGTCCATATTTTGCAGGTTTAATTTCAGTAAAGTCAACTTCCCAGAACTGCCCAGGTCGAGTTCCCCTTAGTCTTTTTCCGTTAGGAGCTTTGGTGGGGTAGGCGTTCACAATTTGACACACCTGACATTCTCTAGCTACGCGATCTGCCAGTTCTCTTCTTTTTGAGGCTGCCAGAGGGTACAATTCCCTCTGGTCTTGCAGGAGCTGCTGTAGTTTCCCTGTCCCCAGGTGAGTGAGCTGGTGGACCTGCTGTATGTAAGCTAGGGCTTCCAATTCTCCTTGGGGTGTAACCTCAGATAGTGTTTCAGGGGGTTGCTGGTTTTCTTTGGTTATTAGGACCAAGTTTACAGGGTCCCTTAATGCTGCCGCTTTTGCTTCTTCATCTGCTCGCTTATTACCTGTGGTTATTGGGTCCGAGCCTTTTTGGTGGCTAGCACAGTGGACAATGGCTAGTTCTTTGGGAAACATGACTGCTGCCAGGAGTTTAAGAATTTCCTCTTTGTGTTTGATTTCTTTACCAGCTGAGGTTAATAGCCCTCTTTGTTGGCAAATTGCCCCATGTATGTGGGCAGTAGCAAAGGCATAACGGCTATCTGTATAGATAGTCGCTCGTTTTTCTTTTGGTAATTCTAGAGCCTTTGTGAGGGCAATTAGTTCAGCTTTTTGGGCAGATGTTCCCTCCGGGAGGCTAGAAGACCAAATAATTTTTGTCCCACTGACTACCGCTGCTCCCGCTCGCCTCTTACCATGTTGGAGAAAACTGTTTCCGTCCGAAAACCAGGTTACCTCTGAGTTAGGTAATGGTTGGTCTTTTAAGTCTCTGCGGATTCTGGTCTCTTCAGCTAATATCTCTTGGCAAGTGTGCAGCACAGGTCCCGCGGTCTCGTCCGGGAGCAGGGTAGCTGGGTTTAAAGCTGACGGGGCCCCGAAAGTCACCCTGTCTTTGTCTAGGAGGATGCTCTGATAGTAGGTAATTCTGGCATTTGACATCCATCTATCTGGAGGCTGGCGGATTATGCTCTCCAGGGCGTGAGGGGCTATTATGGTCAGCTTCTGTCCTAGAGTAAGTTTGTCTGCATCTTTTGCCAGGAGGGCAGCTGCCGCAATGGCCTTGAGACAGCATGGCCATCCACTGGCAACTGAATCTAATCGCTTGGACAGATAGGCCACCGGTCTCCTCCAGGGGCCTAAAGCCTGTGTTAGGACCCCTCTAGCCACGCCTCTCCTTTCTTCTATGTAGAGCGTGAAAGGTTTATTCACGTCTGGGAGGGTTAAAGTTGGAGCTGACAGGAGCACTTTCTTAATGCTGTCGAAGGCTTCCTGCTGTTCTATTCCCCACTGGAAATCAGCGCTCCCTTTGAGCAAGGGGAATAATGGGGCAGCAAGGGCTGCAAACCCTGGGATCCACAACCGGCAGAATCCCGCTGTCCCTAAGAACTCTTGTAGCTGCTTTCGGGTCGTGGGCGGGGGTATCTGTGTTACAGTTTTCTTTCTAGCCTCGGTGAGCCATCGCTTTCCATTCTTAAGACTATATCCCAGGAAGATTACTTCCCTTTTACAGATTTGGGCCTTTTTGGCCGAGGCTCGGTACCCCAGTGCGGCTAGCTCACTTAACAGTTTTTGGGTTCCATACTCACAGTCCTCCTTAGTGTCTGCTGCCAACAGTAAGTCGTCCACATATTGTAGCAAGGTGACTCTGGGGTGCTGAATTCTGAAGGAGCTTAAGTCTTTATGAAGAGCTTCGTCAAAAATGGTGGGGGAGTTTTTGAACCCCTGGGGCAAGCGTGTCCAAGTCAGTTGGCTCGAGGATCCCGTCTCTGGATCGATCCACTTGAAAGCGAACAAGGGTTGACTGTCCTTATGCAAGGGCAGGCAGAAGAAAGCATCTTTTAGATTAAGCACAGTATACCAAGTCTTTTCAGGAAGGAGAGTGCTGAGCAGGTTATAGGGATTTGGCACCGTAGGATGTATATCCTGTACTCTGCTATTTATTTCCCGTAAGTCTTGCACCGGTCTATAGTCTCTAGTCTCTGGCTTTTTGACTGGCAATAAGGGAGTGTTCCAGGCTGATTGACAGGGCTTAAGTACTCCCAAGCCAAGGAATTTCTCTATATGGGACTTGATTCCTTCCCGGGCTTCCTTGCTTAAGTAGTATTGTTTTACCCAAATTGGAGAGGCGGTGGGCTTTAGGGTCACTACTACTGGGGGCTGATTGACTGCCAACCCTAACCCGGCAACTTCTGCCCAGGAATTAGGGAATTTTTCAAGCCAGGCCTGAGTAATAGAACTGTGGGGCTGTTCTGGTTTTACGTACAGCTGATATTCTTCTTTGACTGGCAAGGTGAGGGCAGTTATTACAGGTTGGCTTACTAGCGGGTTTAAAAATTCCACCTTTGGCCCCTTAGGATTGAAGGTGATTCTCGCCCTTAGTTTAGTTAACAAGTCTCTTCCCATAAGCGGGGCAGGGCACTCAGGGATGACTAGGAAGGAGTGTTGAACCTTCCCCTTCCCCAGGTCCATGGTTCTTTTGGTAGTCCAGGTGCAGTAGCGACTGCCATTTGCTCCCCGCACTAAGGACCTTTTTGTAGAGAGCGGGCCTATAGGTTCTTGGAGGGCCAACACTACTGCTCCTGTGTCGACTTCAAAATTAATTGGTACCTCCTCCACATTAAATTTTACCCTGAGCTCGGGGAGGGGTGCCAAGCCCTGACTCCCCTAGTCTTCACTTTCTAGAGCCAACGTGGCCGGTTGTTGCCAATTTGGGTGCCTAGTACCCCTCCGTTTTTTCAGACAGTTTTTGGCCCAGTGCCCAGTTTCTTTGCAGTAGGCGCATTGGTCTGGACTAAGAGGGGTACGATAACGCCGACCCAAGGGATTTTCTCCAGCTCGTCCTCTACCTTCAGTGTTTCTTTTAACTACTGTGGCCAGGATCTTTGTTAATTCTTTCGTTCTCCTTTTCTCTCTTACCAACTCTTTTTCCTCTCTCTCTCTCTCTCTCGTTTGTTCTTTTTCCTCCTCTGTTTCTCTCTTATAAAACACTTTTTCAGCTTCTTTGACTAAATCTCGCAAGGCTAGGTCCTGCAACCCCTCTATGCGCTGCAGCTTGCATCTAATATCTGGAGCTGATTGGCTGATAAAGGCCATGGCCACTGAGGCCCTTTGATCCTCTGATTGAGGGTCAAAGGGAGTATACCTACGGTATGCTTCCATTAGTTTTTCTAAAAAGACTGAGGGCGATTCATCCGCTCCCTGAATAACCCCTCTTACCTTGGCCAAATTGGTGGGCCGGCGTGCGGCTGCTCGGAGACCCGCTACTAGAGTCTGGCGATAGATGGACAGATGCTCCCTACCTTCAGAGGTGTTCGGGTCCCAATTAGGGCGGCGCAGCAGGAACCAATCATCGATGACATGCTGGAGTTGGGTGGGTCTCCCATCTTGTCCAGGAACTTGCTTCCTGGCTTCCAGTAGGATCTGATCTCGCTCCTCCATGGTGAAGAGAGTCCCCAGGAGTTGTTGACAATCATTCCAAGTGGGCTGGTGAGAGAACATAAGGGATTCCACCAATCCAGTCAGCCTAGTGGGAGCCTCGGATAAAGGAGGGTTATTATTTTTCCAGTTATATAAGTCAAAAGGGCCAGTATTGTAGAGCGGGCATTTCTCCCCTGTGTTCATCATCCACTGGAGGCCCGTACGGTCTGAGGGGGAGAGTGACCGCCACATCAGATGGGCTTAGTGCTCGTCTGCTTCGTGTACTATGTGCCGGTCCTGGTTCATCTGGGATCGTCTCTTGGTGAACCTGCGGAGAGGAAATGGAAGAGGGCGAGGAGAGAGAACTAGAGGAGGGAGAGGATGAGCTAAGAGAAGGGGGGTCCTGTACCGGAGCTGAAGGGTAGGGAGGAGGGGAAGAAGGACCTGCGTCGAAGAGGAGTAGATCCGATTGGGATTCCGGTAGGACTGCAGGAGGTAAGGAAGGATAGAGTTTTGGAGCTTGAGAAGGACCCGGCACCTTGATTGGAAGTACAGAGGGAGAGTCATGTTGACCAAGAGGAGTGAGAAACGGCTTTACCCATGGAGGTGGGTTTTCACACAGGTCCTGCCACACCATGATGTAGGGCTGCTGGTCCGGGTGGCCATACAGGTCAGGGCAGAAGATGACTGACTTGACGGCCCGAATCAAGGGTAGATGAAAAGCTCCTTCACGAGGCCATTCCACGTTAAAGGAGGGCCACTCGGCCGAGCAGAAGGTCTGCCATTTGCCTTTCTTTACAATAAAAGATAGATTCTGACCTCTTTCCCTGACCTCCAACCAGTGTCTTAAGGTCAGAGAAAGTGGAATCGACATTCCCTGACCCATCTTCAGTAAAACAAAAACAATTCCCAACACACAAATACAGACAGACACACACAGAGCCGGCACACCACATTTACACGGTTTCAGAGACACAGCTTCGACTGGCTTGATGACTGTGATCAAGTCTCCCCCCATCAGAAGGGAAACAGAATCAGAGTCGGCCTTGTAGGAAGCCTCCAGGCGTCCCCAGAGGTCCCCCAATCCTGAGGTGTCCCTCGGGAGAGTGACCTGCAACCCCTGGACACATCTGTCGGTTGCGGTTGGGGAGTGCTCACGTGACTCTCCGACAGTCACTGCCAGTCTGATAGACTAAGTGATCACACCTAAGAGAAAAAGGCCTCACTTACCCCGAGAGAGAAGGCTGTTGGAGCCTCCCCTTATGAAGAGCCGATCTCGGTGGGACCTCCAAATGTAAGAATTCGAGAGTTTTTCCATGCAAAGGAGGACTCCAAGAGACTTGGAGAGTCAGATTGGGTTGGGAGAGGCAGATAACCACCCTGGAAGGTCCCGAGTTGTTTTTCTTAGCCTGATGGGGCCCATAACTCTTTCCTTTACAATCCTTAACTCACACCAAATGCATAGTAGTGAATATAAAATGACACAAATCCTTTTGCTAGATATTTCTATCATTCAGAAGCTAAAATACATGTAAATAGCTAAATTAGGCAAGAAAAGTTAGCTACTGCTAAGTTTTATAAAATCCTTCTTTACATAAGAAAAGTTAGCTACTGTTAAGTTTTATAAAATCCTTCTTTACAGTAGATATATTCTGTAGCACTGCAAGGACCCCACATAACTATTTAAACATGCTTTATAATTCCCAGGCTGACTTGTGATTTATTTGTAGTTGATAATGTTTGTCAAATTCCCAAGTATTCTTTTTCCCTTTGATTATTCCAATAAGCACAAACCCAAAATTAATGTCAGGAAATATTTAAAAAAATAGCATAGGGTGGTGCAATGATGGTTCAATGGCAGAATTCTCTCCTGCCATGCCAGAGACCTGGGTTCGATTCCTGGAGCCTGCCCATGCAAAAAAAAAAAAAAAAAAGTGAGCATTCCTCGTGTTCTTTATTTGAGCTTTCATAATATTTCTCAATCATAGTTTTAACTTCTCTTAGCCTATTAGGCAGTAAATTATTTTAAAACCTTGCTGTTTATAATCTCTTTTAACTGTCTCCTCCTCCTCTTTCTCTTCCTCCTGTTCTCTTCTTCTTCAGGATTTTAAATAAAGACAAACAAATGGATATGGGATTTACACCTTGCTTCCTCTGGCCACTGAATCTACAACCTGCCTTTATTTTCCTGCCTCGTCCACTGCTGGCTCACTGCTATTATTTCCCATGTGCACTGCCTGCCCTGTGAGTGCCCTTATTTCTCTCATTCTCTATCTTTGCTTCCCTGCCTCTAGTGAGTGAAAAGGGCATATCTAAAATCAGATCCAACATGTAGAGCCAGATGACAGAATATTTCATTTTATAATCCATATGTTTACAAATAGCATTAATAATTGACAAGACTTATGGCTGAATTGCCTTCTGTTTCTATGAAAGAAGAAGAAGAAAGAAAGCTCATAGGAATTCAGTTGATTTTTTTTCCATTGTTTTTCAATGTTATGATTCTCTTCCTCCCTGCAAACTCTATTTAATTAAGGTCAGTATTCATGGAATTATATGAGACTACTCTGTCAAACGGGTAAAAGGATAGTCTTCTTAATGCTAGAATAACCAGTTTCTGAAAATAAATGGAAATAAAGTTTCTTTTCAGTTTATGAACAATGGAAAAGCAAGTCTCTCTGGGGACTGGCAGCTCAGGTGTGGGTTTGTGATTTTTTCCCCCCTCACTGTTTCTGAAAAGAAGTGAAAAGGCACACTCACTGTGACACTCTCGATGTGAGTCCAACCGTGGTTACATTTGGTGATGATCATGAATGCCATCGGGGCCTTAGCAGCATTCTTGCTTCTTGGAACACTGTCTATAATGATGACAGTAGCTCTAAAATCTTATTATAGGATAAAAATGAAATCAAAGATATATAGGAATAAAGAAAATTGATTTTTCTTCTATATTCATATATCTTAATTGAAATTGCAATACATTTAGAAACATGAGAGGCAGGTAAATCTGAAATGGAGAATCTCACACTCATACCCATTCACTAGCAGATAAAAAACTGAGTGGTTGCAGTTAGTATCCCTGTTTTATGTGAAGAACTGGATTCCAGGGATACTCATCCTGGAGGAGCTCGAAATCTAGAGTCAAAGATGTGTAAATAATTTTAGCATAAAGAGGGGCTGTGATGAAGAAATATTTTGACCAGGGAAGCTGAAGAAGTAACTAAAAGGGGTCTTTAAAGACAAAAGTAATTGCAACTCTTTGTAGAAATTGTAGGACAAACATTTCAGGATGAAGTCTTGGTATGAATGGAGGCAGAGTAATGGAAGAAGGGCATGGCTGATAGAATGATAAATTGCCCAGGGGGGCTGAAACTGATTTGCCTTAGAAGGAGTGGGTGAAGTAAAAGGCCAAACCAAACTTGTGTAAATGTTCTCTACCACTGAGGTGCTGCTGGACTGTACATAATAACAGACAGTGACTGATATTATTCTCTTTCCCAGGTTATATGTGATATGCTAACTAGCTCCTGCATTATCATGATCCTGTGAACAGTAATTATTAGCTAAGTGTAAAACAGAGGAATCGTATTAAGAATGGTGTCTTCACATGTACTAATCTACCACCTGTGGAATTCACTATTCAAAATGTATTTTCTGGCCATTTTGTCATCGATACTTTTTCTTGGAGATAAGAAGACAAAATAAAAAAAAAGTATTTTTCCATCACCATCAAAGAATGGCTCTTCTAAATATAGATATTAAACTGCTGGGGAAGTATTACTAAACTGATATTAGAAATTTCATAAATTAATTCCATGATGTCATCAATTGGAGTTCTACCCAGTCAGGCAAGGATAGTTGCAATATGAATAAATCATATTAAGTAATGGGGCAGTGATAAAATATTTTAATAGTTAGAAAAATATTTCATTAATGTCAGTAATCATTCCCATGAAATTAAGGGTATAAAATTTTTTTCTTGGTTATTAAATTACACCAAGAAATTCAAGTTCAGCATAGGTAAAGGGCAAGAATTAAGCTAGGATTCCCCACTGTCACTATTGATAATAAAACTATTTTACAGGTTTTTATTAGGGGTAAAACATGAAAGAGAAATGAGTAACATATTGGAAGAGAAGAGACAAAAAAAGAAGATTATTTGCATATTAACATGATTTTTTTTTTCTAGAAAGTCAAAGAACATATACTACTTAAATGGCTTAAGCAACCAGAAAAAACCAACATATAGTGCAGAATTTAAAGCCATCCCTATATTCCCACAATTTTATGGTGGAAAAAAATTATATTTGTAAAACCACAAAAAAAAGCAAGATTTTAGCATTAAGTTTAGCAAGATACATGTAATACTTTTAAAATAGAGAAAAACCCTATACCTTATATATTTAATTTTAATCAAAATGTCAGTAGTTGTTTATACATTTGAAAGTACACAAAGAAAGGAATATTTTTTTTAAATGCTAAGGGAAAAAAATTTTGAGAGGACCAGTTATACCAGATATTAGAGCACTTACAAAGAACTGATGATTAAAATATTATTAAACTGACGAAAGAAAAGCCAAACCAGTAGAATCTAATAAACTACCCAGAAATAGGCACTATTGTATATCAAATAGGAAAAGTAGAATAACAAAATTTGTTCATTGTTTTGGAAATAATTCCAGATTCATTAAGGGGTTAAACATATTTTTAATTTACAAAGAAACAGAAACTAAAATGCAAATAAATTATATTTGCCTATCAAACTAGCAGATAAAAGCCATCATCCAGGGTGGCTCAGCAAAGTTCCGCCTGCCATGCTGGAGACCTGTGTTCGATTCCCAGTGCCTGCCCATGCAAAAAAGAAAAAAAAAAAGATACTCCAGTGCTATATGGATAAATGAAACAAGCACACATATTTCTATAGGAGTACAAATTCATATAATCATTTTGGAAGGCCATTTTGTAATATATATAAAAATCTTATAATTATACGTCATATTGACAGTAACTTCTGATGCTCTCATTAAAGTTCCTATATTTAGAAATAAACTTTTATTTATAGTATAACATTATCTGTACAACATAGCACTATCTGTAATATAATACAAACATTATGCACCATATGCTCTTAAAGTAAAGCTCCCAGGATCGGGGGCAGTGACCTGGAAAAAGTATAATTAAATTTTATCAGAGGTTATATCTATAGTGGAATAATGTACTGTTTTTATATTTCATAATATATATTTTGTATTCTTATAATTTTTTTACAATGAGCATATATTGATTTTAAAATGAGTATTTTTTTAAATATAGAAAAATTAAAGCTCAATAAAAATGGACTTTGTATTAATGGATGGAGAGGAGTGATTTAAGAAACAACTTTTTAAGCCAAAAGCAACATAAGAAATCATCTTCCACTTCTTTATGACTTTAAGCAAATTAATTAAATTCCATCTTCCTTAGTTCTCTCATCTGTAAATCAGGGTGATATTAGTATCTACTTGATTATATTAGAAAAATTTAATGTGCTAGTACATGCAAAATACTTAGAAGAGTTTCTGGAAAACAGGGTTCAATAACTTAGCTATTATTATTACTAGTATTATTACTGATTGCCAGATATGTTAATTTTTTTTTTTCACTAAATATTAACTTTTTGAAGGTTTGCTGTATTAGGGCATTAAGCAGCCCTTGGGTTACAATAATACATTTCATATGTATTATTCATATGCCTTTTTAATAGAGAGCACATCATATTATGTACTTTTATTGTCAGTATTATTTTTAGAGATTAGATTATAAAAATAAGGGTATTGTCCACAGTTTATAGAATTAGTAGGTGCTATATCTGGTTCCCCAGGTCTAATTTCTGTGTTCCTTCCTATATTAGTCATGGTTCTCTAGGGACACAGAACCAACAGGAGATATCTGTAAGTATTATGAGATTTTCATATGAATTGTCTCACATGACTGTGGGGATCAGCATGTCCAAATTCTGTAGGGATGCCACGGGCTAGGAACTTGATGAAGGTTTTCAATGATTTCCCCATGAGAAGCTAGCTAGCTAAAGTAATGATGGAGATTCTCTCTTCTGACTGCTGAAATTGTCTCTTCTCCTTCTAAAGCCTTCAACTAATTAGATGAGACTTCTCTCATTGTTGAAGGTAATCTACTTAGTTGATTGTAGATGTAATCAGCCATAGATCATTCAATTTACTGATGACTCAAGTCCATGAAATATCCACACAGTGGATCAGGCCAATGCTTACTTTACCAAACAAGTGGATACCATCAACTGGCCAAGCTGACACATGAAATTAACCATCACAGTCCACTTCTTGTCATATTTTTACCTAGCAATACTCAGTTGTCTGGCATATAAATGAAAACACACTAATTCTCCCCAGAATATGTTGCAAGTCCTTGGATAATATTTACGCTTAATCATGATATCAAAATATCGTGAGTTACAAAATGAAACAAATATAAATTGTCCTGGTAGGGAAATAAGATAGTGAAGGAAACAAAGATATTTGCTTTATGTACATATACAAATATACTCAAAACAAGGACGAAGTATTCATAACCATTAACATTGTGGTTTCTGTAACTGGTCCCATGGTCATAGCTCATTATTATAACTGCCTTCTTCCGTAACTCATTCCATATTCCCTTTACCCTCTGCAAGAACTTCATCTGGCTATGGTTCTGTGCCTTTTCCTTTATTCCTGAGGTTTTTGGATCATTCGTAGTCCTGCCTGGATTGGGTTGTTGACGTTTTTCATTGGTTTTAATCACAGAGCAGGATACAAAAAGATGCTCCATGAGATCTCCTGTGTTCTAGGCAAACTCCTTTTTACTTCCATCATGTAGTTCCAGTTCCATTTCCCCTTGAAAATATAGTTTACTAAATTATAACTCCACCAGAATAGCAATTCCCTTCTTTGCCTGTGGATTCAGAGGCATAAGGAACACAAAGTGGCCAGGTGATGGTTTTAACTTCCAGTTCAGTGGAATCATTGCTGTGTTTCCTGGCAGAAGCACTTCTTCTTTTGGAACCATGACCTTCCAACACTATAGGAGTCTAAGTGTTGGTCTCTATTGCTAACAGATTAGGTATTCAGCAGTGACTGTAGCCAAGTCAGACTTGGATTCCATGTTGCTGAGTGCATGCATAACCTCCATCCCTACCACTATGCTCACTTTGTTTATGATCTCCTTGGCAATGGCACGAGTGGCTGGGGAAAGAGTTTGACTGATGTTCTAATTGGCTAGCTGCCCAAATGTGATATACCAGAAATGGAACAGCTTTTAAAAAGGGAGAATCTCTGTGGAGATAATCTAATCAAGTTTACAACCTACAGTACTGTATAGGGATTAAAAGAAAAGGCTGTCCAACATGGCAAGCAGACTCACAGCCCTCCCTGTCTCTATGTGGGACATGATTCCCAGGGGTGTAAATCTCCCTGGCAGCATGTGACAGAAATGCTAGAATGAGCTGGGACTCAGCATCAAGCGATTGAGAAAACCTTCTCAACCAAAAGGGGGAAATAAAGAAATGAGACAAAATAAAGTGTCAGTGGCTGAGAGATTTCAGTCAAGAGGTTATCCTGGAGGTTATTCTTATGCATTATAAAGATTTCCCCTTTTTAGTCTAAAGTATATTAAAGAGGCTAGAGAGAAGTGCCTGAAACTGTAGAGCTATGTTCCAGTAGCCATTTTTCTTGAAGATGAACATATAATGATATAGCTTTCACAATGTGACTGTGTGATTGTGAAAATCCTATGTCTGATGCTCTCCTTTTATCTACAGTATGGACAGATGAGTAAAACATATGGATTGAAAAGAAATAAATAATAGGAGAAACAAATGTTAAAAAAAATAATAGATGGATACATGAGGGGAAATGTACCTCTTGCAAACTATGGACTATGGTTAACAATAATATTTCAATATTCTTTCATTGACGGTTAACAAATGTACCACACCAACTATTGCTCAATGGGTGGGGAGGAGGGAGAGGATTAAGGAGTATAAGAGGATTTGGGTTTTATTTTTAATTTTTATTTCCTTTCTGGGGTAATGAAAATATTCCAAAACTGATCCTAGGGATGTATGCACAACTACATGATGATACTGTGAGCCAGTGATTGGATACTTCATACGATCTGTATGGTATATGAGTGTATCTCAATGAAAGTGTATTTAAAAAAAAAAAAAAGAAAAAAAAAGGCTGTCTCCACAGGATAGATCAGGATTAAAACCTGGCTTTTCTAGGGTACATAATCCTTCCAAACCTGCACAACTGGTATCTATGGAACAGGTAATTTTATCTACTTGGTTATTAAAATCTTCTTTTGCTGAAGTCACCTACTGGTGAGTATTCATGTGGGAAACAAATATCTTCACATTTTTTGCCCACTCAGAAAAATCTACCCATATACTTCTTCCCCAGATCTGATTGTCACCAATTTACCAATGATGTTTCTTCCAAGTTCCTGACCATCCAGCCAAACCAGTAGCAACAGTTCATGAATCAGTATACAAACACACCTCTGGCTATTTCAGCTTCCAAGTAAAATGAACAGTCAGGTACACTGCTCAAAGTTCCATCCACTGGTAGGATTTTCCTTCACCACTGTCCTTCAAGGATGTCCTAGAAGGGCTGTAGTGCTGCAGCTGTCCACTGTCAGATCGTACCTTTATATTACACAGAACCATCTATAAACCAGGCCTGAGATCTCTCTTCTTCAGTCAATTGATTGTAAGGAACTCCCCAAGAAGCTATCACAGTGGGCTTGGAAAGACAAAGTAATGAGGCAGGAGTGGGGGCCATGGGCATTTGAGCCACGTCCTCATATAACTTACTTGTGCCTACAAGACCTGCTTGGAGTCCTGTCTCATATAGACCACTTCCATTTTATGATGGAGTACTGCTTCACTTTATGGCTTGGCAGATCAGACAACACCCAGTTCATGATAGGCAACTCAAGTTTCATGGTAAATTGGTGGCCCAATGGTTAAGCATTTAGTTTCTACTAAGAACCAGTGACAGTCTAAAAGCTGTTTCTCAAAAGAAGAGTAGTTATCTGCAGAGGATACCAAGGCTCTGCTCCAAAATCCTAAGGGTCTGCATTGTGGTTCTCCCATTGGGGCCTGCCAAAGACTCCAGACAGCATCTCTATTTGCCACTGAAACTTTCAGCACTATTGGATGTGCTGGATCTTATAGTCCAGGTGGCAGAGCAGCTTGCATGGCAACCTAGTTCTATTACAGAACCTCCTTTGTTCCAGTCTTCATTCAAAACTAGCAGGTTTTTGTGCCACTCAGTAAATGGGCTGGAGTAGCACACCAAATGAAGAATATGTTGTCTTCAAAATCTAAAGATGCCAATAGACATTTTGCCTCCCTTTTGGCTGTAGGAGGGGCCAGATGTAACAGCTTAGCTTTCACTTGGAAGGGATATCTGAACATGCCCCACAGCACTGGACACCGACAAATTTCAATGAGCTATTTTTGTTGGATATATCTCCCACCCTCTGAAATGAAAATGGCTGAACAGTAAGTCTAAAGTAGTTGCAACTTCTTCCTCACTAGGTCCAATCAACATGATATCATCAATATAATGGACCAGTATGATGTCTTTTCGGAAGGATATATGAGAACAGTTCCTACAGACTGGGCTATTACATACAGCTAGAGAGTTGATACACCCCTGAGGTAGGACTGTGAAAGTATGTTGCTACCCTAGCCAGGTGAAAGCAAACTCTTTCTGGTGGTCATTATCCACATGAATTTAGAAAAAAAAGCATTTGCCAGGTCAATAGCCAGATACCATGTTCCAGGGGATGTGTTGCTTTGCTCAAGCAATGATATCACATTTGGTACAGCAGCTGCAATTTTAGTCATCACTTCATTAAATTATGATTGTCCACTGTCAAACTCTATGATCTGTCTGTTTTCTGCACAGGCCAAACAGGAAAGTTGAATGGGGAAGTGGTGGGAATCCCCACTCCCACATCCTTCAAGCCCTTTATGGTGGCACTGATCTCTGCAGTTCCTCCAGGAATCTGGCATTTATTTTTTTTTATTTACTGTTTTGCTAAGTAGTTCTGGTGGCTTCTATGTGGCCTTTCCTACCATAATATCTCTCACTCCACAAGTCAGTGTTGGGATTCTACCACTTGCTGAATATGTCTATTCCAATTATGTATTTTGGAACTAGGAAATAACCGTAGAATGGGCCCAGGAACCCACTGGACCCACTGTGAGATATACCTGAGCTAAAACTCCATTGATCACCTGACCTCCATAAACCCCTGTTCTGAGTCCTAGATCACAGTAATGTTTTGGGTCTCCTAGAATTAATGTCACATTAAATCTTGTCTAATAATTCCTGGAATGTCTGATCTTTCTATTTTCCCCAATGCAAAGTTACCCTCATAAAAGGCCAGAGGTCTCTTTGGGTAAGGCTTGGAGGAAGATTAACAGTATAAATGATTGGCAGTATAACAGGGCTCTTCTCCAAAGGAACCTGACCTTCCCTTCATTTCTTTAAGGAGTTCTATCTCAAGTCTTGGAATTGTTTAAGGTGCCATGACTCTCTGTGTTTGTAATTCAAGTTAGAGTTTTGTTCACTTAACCTAGAACTCTTCTGCTTATACAGATCAATTATAAATTTAGTAGACTGACCATCTATTTTCCTTCTGTGTACACCATAATCTAGCCAACATCATAGGTCTCTTCAAGTCTGATTATTTTAATTGCTGCTTTAAGTCTGCTATCCACTATAGTAGCTTCGCCCACCTTGCCTTTGGCCATTGAGTGCTGCCACTTGGCTTCTGACAACCTGGATTCAGTCACATTCATTATGTTTAAGGATCCAAGTTCAGGGGCAGTATTTCCCGCAGTAATCTCTGACCTATAGAGAGAAGTGACCACAGAGCTATTCAGGGATGATGGAGCTAGTCTCACAAATTCATTCCTCATGGTCCTGCTTTAAAAGTGTGTCCTCCGGACATTCCTAGGGTGTGTGATCAGGTCTCCCATGATAAATCCATGCCAACATTCCAGTCTCTCTAAGCCTTTGGATCTCCTCATCTACAGTATACCAGGGAAGTTCTAGCATTTTGAATCTTTGGTAATGTAGGCCAACTTGTGGTCCATGTTTCAGCCAACCATAGGAAGAAACTTGTGGAGCCTTTCTAACTCCTCAAATTACAACATTGAACCCAGAATCTCTGATTCTTTGGCCCATATCAATAAATTTATACTGATCCAACTTTATATTCCTTTTACCCTTATCCCACACCCTTAATATCCATTCCTACACATATTCCCCTGACTTCTGTCTATATACATAGAAAATCCATGTAGATCTTTTGCAGTGTAGTGCTTCTCTATGGATCACACTCTGTACCTCACCTTTTGGAGGCAGTTGGAACTTCAGTTTATTTATAGGTCTGGAAGAAAAGAGGAGTGGTGGGTATTGGTGAGGAGAAGAATTAGAAGTGCCTTGCAAGCTAACTAACTAACTACTTCAGGGCATTCCATTGTAGTTTCAACTGGTGAAACAGGATTAATTTCATTAGACAGAAGAGTAAGGGCCGTTTTCTCAGGGGAGGTCATTATGGTTTAACAGGCACAGCAGGGTTAATCTCTTCAGGTGGAGGTTTGGTGGCAGATTCCACAGAGAAAATTGGAAGGCCAGAGGCTGGTTTCTCGGGGCAAGTAGCGGTCAGGTGATTGATTCCTTTGGGCAGAACATTACAGGTTCATCTGTCAAAGACTCAGCAAAATCTAGGGTTTCAGTTTCCCCTCTGCCATCATTATCAACCCATATGTCCCCATCCCAATTTTCAGGATCCCACTCTTTTCCAATCAATGCCCTCACTTTAACAGCAGATACCCTGCAAGATTTGGCACACATGCATACACAAACTTACCCATTATTTTGCATCATCAGTTAGGAATACTTTCAATTGTAAATAATGGACAGAATAGCTTCCTATGGCTTACATATATACCTTGTGGTAGTTAGGTTCAGGTGTCAACTTGGCCAGGTGAAGGTGCCTGGTTCTATTGCTGTGGACATGAGCCAACAGCATGTGAACCTCATCTGTTGCTGATTACATCTGTAGTCAACTAGGGAGAAGCAACCATCACCCTCATTTGTCAGATGGTAAGTCTACCTTGATGGTTTGGCATCCTAGAATTTGGTAGGGTCTACTAGACAAGTAAATGCCACCGATCCACCCATTTCCTATGTAACGAAAATTTTCTACATACCACTAATAATTCTGGATTGTTTGGCATAGAATGCCTACTATTGTCAAATATAGTAAAAGCATATTATAATCTAATAAATAACAGTAAACATAGTAGACTGTAAATATTTAAATGGAAAGAATGTTGCATGCATTCTCTGTTCGAGACTGGAAAACATAAGTGTCATTTCCTTTTGCAAATGAAAAAGTTTCCTTATTTCTCTTTGTTTCAACAACTAGAGCTGCCAATACTTTCATTTTGTTGTTCCCATACTCTTTATAGCTTGAGGCAATAATTCACTCAATTTCTGTGAAATAGTTGTATTACTAGTTTTGCTGCTCTGTGTATTTTCTTTGTTTTTTGGAGAAGATGTTTGGTATTTATATTATTAAGCATTTTTTCTATATAATGTGGTATAAGGGTGGTTTCAATTCTAAGTCATCTAAGTTGAGAATAAGTCTGACACATAAATTAAATTTTTGTGCCTGTTCCTCATAGGTTAGCTTTATGCATATTTAAAAAGCTGTCATCATGATTAGTTATTCTGTAGCAGTTTATTTTATAATAGGAAAACTCAAAATTGGCCCAATGGTAAAAGATTTTGTATATTTAATGGATGCAAATAATGATTATCAATGTTCCACATTTAATATAATGTCTTTAATTCTAGATCTTCTGTTAAGCTATGTTAAGTCAATTAAACCTTAAAGCTTAAATAGCAGACATCAAAATCTTCAGTAGTTATCCATAAGTATCATTTAACTTAGTACTTCTTTGCTGATTGCTCTGGGCTACAGCACAACCAATCAATCAAGTATCACTTTCCTTGGAATAGAATTTTATTTAAGGGCAATACTTCTCTGTATTTCCCCACTCTAAAAAAAAGTTAAATAAGAATTTTGAGAAACTCGAGAGTGAGTTTCACAACTCATTTATTTTCTGCTTTATAGTGAGATTAATTGGCACCATCAAAATGGTGATATGGTAATAGTAGCAAAGACTGTATTGGGGATAAACTTTTCCATAACACACAAAACACCATTAAATACTATGCTAAGCAAAAATTTTAATACAAAAAATGAAAATTCATATATGTAATAATGTATTTTCTACTAAATTCCTTTATTATGTCAACTAAAAAACAAAGCATTTATCTCAGTCTTTCACATTCTGAACTTTAGTTTTTCCTGATACTAATTTTGTGAAATTCTCACCAATTTGACCAACAACTACTCATGTGGTACAGCATAAGGAATTGAGGGAAATGCCTGAGCAGGCACTGATGTCTATTGTTTTACTAGATTCTTTTTGCAAAAATTCAGAAGAAGCAATTGACATCTGGGACCATCTAAGGAAGTGTTTCTTTAAAATGTGGTTTCTATGTCTGATGCCTCAGAATTATGCTTATTACAAAGTTAAATATCTAATCCCATCCCCAAGAGATTTAATTTAGTACAACTTAATTGTAGTCTGAAACGTTATCTTTGTATAAGCATTATAGTTTAATCTTAAACTGTCTGAAGTTAGGGAAAACACTATATTTTTTTCTCCATTTTTCTGTAATCTTTATTATATTAAATAGCTAGAAAGGAGCATTGGATTGGTAACTATTTAAATGCCTTCATTCATAGTTTTATATTATGGTATGACTATGAGAGTTACTCCTGATTATTATGCAGAGTGTCTATTTAGTTTATTGTACATTACATCATTCCATGGCCTACATAAAATGAATATGAAAAGAAATTCTTTTAGAATTATTGTGAGTGGGATGACAGTTGCCTACCCAAAAGAAGATTTCTGGACACAAGAGATTAAATCAGAGACAACCACTGTTTTATTTCTTTCTAATGAGAAAGGGCACCCACCAGATAAGCCTAAGCAGGCGAGTGTGCTGGCTTTGCACAGTAACAAAGATTAAATAGGCCCCTGATGCAATTGCCCCCTCCCCTTGCTCACCTGTCCCCCTTTGGGTGGGATGTAGGTTTACACTCTGGAATGAGAAAGCTAATCCAATTAGGAAGGTATAGGACCCTTGAGTGTGAAAGCTAATCCAATTAGAAAGAGACACAACCCTTCCTTAATAAGGTTCAATGTTAAAGTTACAGCCCCCTTGTGGATGTGGATTCAGGGAAATGGACTGGCCTAGAGGAATGTGAATCTTAGCTTGTGCTTATCCAGAATTAAACAAGGAACCAGGATGTGGGAGGCTGGGCAAGCAGAACTGAGCTGTTTTGTTTCCTGAGAAGAGGCTATTTTCCCTATTTCCCTCATTGGCAGGGAGAGAAGTCTCCCTAATGAATTACTAATTATCTTTTTACCATGTAAGAAGAACTGTAGAGTGTCTTTCTCTCTTTTTGTTTTGGTTGTTCAGAAACTATGGTTAGCCGCCTCTAAGATGGTTTCCATTAATTGCTGCCATTTGGTATTCATGCCCCTTTCACTCCCCTTGTGCATGGGCTGGACTTACTGAATTGCCTCTGTCAAACAGGATCCAGTGTGAGTGATGGAATGCCATCATGGTTAGGTTATGAAAAGACAGTAGCTTCCATCTTCATCTCTCTCTTGCTTGCTTTGAAAGAAGTCAGCTGATAAGTGGTAACTTATGGAGAGGCCCACATGGTAAACTGAGGAAGTCTTCTGACCAACAGCCTATAAGGAACTAAGATCCTTAGTCCAACAGCCCCCAAAGAACTGAATTCTGCCAATAACCATGTGTGTAAGCAGAAGGTTCCCAAGTCAGTTCTTCAGAGGAGACCACAGTTCCAGCTGATGTCCTGACTGCAACCTCCTAAAAGACCTCGAGCCAGAGGCACCATGCTAAGTCAGCCCTGTTTCCTGACCTGCAGAATCCATGAGATCATAAGTGGTGATGTTTTAAGTTGCTAAATTTGGGTGTAATTTGATTTACAGCAATAGATAACAAATGCAGAAACTTGGAGCTGCACTAACTTTCTTATCCCTGGCTCTGCTACCATGATTTATTGTTTCCTGTGTAATCTCTGATCTACTTTCTTAAGTAATGTTATTTGAATTATGATAGGCAAGTATTTATTTTAAAATGCTTCATTACCCCTCTAAAACATTAAGAGTTGTATTGAGTATAAAGAATTGTACAGATAACTTGTGATACTTTGTACCTAGGGATTACAGTTCTCATCCAGACAATCTGGACAGTTAATCATCATTGCAAGCTCATATTTTCTCCAGATTCTTTTCCAGCAGAATTACTAGTACTTAGGTCAAAATTATAGCATTATAGAATCTGAGCACTGGAATAGAATTTACATATTATGAAGATCATCATCTTTAATTTATTGATGAGTAATCTTAGCCATCTCCCCACCCCAAGAAAAAATATCAAGCGATTTACCCAAAATGAAAACAGTCAAATTGACCATAAACTGAGTTGTAGAAGGAGGGTCTCAGAATCATTTTGGTAGATGAGGATATTGAGCCTGGGATCTAAACACCGTTATGTATAACTTCCAAAATGGGACAGCCCGTTTGTACTAATATTTCAAAATAGTTCTCAAACTTCCTATGCTTCTATATACTATACAGCCATGCATATTTACAAAAAAGATTGAAGTTCAGACAGGCCCACACCATTTCCCTTCAATGCTGCCTTCACTGTGAATATTTCTCAGTGCTGTATAACATTTTTTTAAGTCTGTAGTGAGTAGCCTTTTCTATGACATATATAAAGGTGTTTTGCTTCCAATCTTCAGAAGCAAAGCATTAATAGCATTAATTAATAGCATGACTAGAAATACATTTTGAACTTATTGTATAGAAGGTGATTTGAATTTATTTTTAAATAAATAAAATTGAAAGAAGATTGAGACCTAGACACAATTGTAATAGAAAACTCTTAGCATAAAAACGGCCAAATCTTCAGTAGCTGACTAACTCCAAGACTGCAAGATGCTGAGAAAATGATTTCACATCACTGTTTTAATGCAAATGAAGATTTAAGGATATAGTATATAAGGTAATATTTTTTAAAAATATTTACTGCTTTCCCAGCAACAAGTAATATATGTCTTATTTATGTTGATTATCTCTTTTCAAGAGACAGAAGTTAGATTTGTTTTGGCCTGAAATGAAATAATTTACTTCATTTTCCTCTTCATTTTGCAAGGGTTGACCATCTCTTGCTAGTTTTATGTAAACACATAGAAGGCTCTGACATACATATCTGGTGGTGGAGTTATTATACAAATAAATACCAAGACATCAGAGATTTGCTTCTCTATTGCTATGCACCATTGGAGATATTTCTCTCATCATTTATTTAAACAAACGTTGCCACCTCTTCAGACCCCCCAAGCCTAAATTAAATCAAAATAGTTTTAGAGCTCAAGGACAGAATAAGTCACCATGGGAAGATGGGACAAAGGAAATCAGGTATGCCAGATGGAAAGTTCAGACCGGCCAGTATCTGTAAAATGTCAGTGCTGTATAAAAAGGCCTCATACGCCATCAATCAACCATAGTTCCAGAAACTTACAGGTGATACAGGAATTAGTATTTTTTTTTCACTAGGCTTTAGAAAATTGTTTTGTAAGTAGACTATAAGAGTAGATCTAAGGTATTTTAAAAAGGGAGAAATGGGTAAAAGGTTTCTAGTGATATCTAAACTAGGAAAGTAAACTCCTTGTTTTTATAAATAGTAGAGTCAAAAGTTAACTCAAACATAATTCCCTACATTTATTTTACCCTTGCATTGAAATTTGACTTAGTAATACCAAACTTTACTTACTCAAACAGGAAAGATTTGATTCTGTCTTTGTGATGTTTTTATATATTTATTTATTTGTTTGAAAAACAACTTAGAAATTAAAGATTAAAAATTGACGTAGTTCTCTTTTGAATACAAAAATAAATCCGCAGACCTACAGAACCGTCTTCTCTTAACATGTTTCATCATATTTACAGTGCATTATGCAGTGCAGTAGTACAAATAAAGTAATATAACTTTATTGAATTGGGTTAATCAAAGAAGATTTCTCTCAGGAGATAAATCAGTTAGATGTTTTATTTTTAGAGGTTGGTTTTAAGAATGACTTTATTTTCCTTATTTTCTATATATGAATGCTAATTGTTGAAACCTTAGGAAATACGAACAAGTAAGAAGACTAAAGTGAAAATCACCCATAAATTTGCAACCCAGATTAAGAAAAAGTCTATGAATATTTTTGGATATGATCTTACAGGCTTTATGTGTATGATTTTATATCATTTTAAATCTTTGATGTTTCTTATATAGAGATTTATATCACTTTTCTCATTTAACTTTGTTTTATAAAAGAATTTCACCAGTTTATCAGATGCGGGTTGTATGTGAGAACTAAAGAACTGAGAAGAGCCGTCCTTGGTTTGAGATGAGGACTGAGGAATAGGCAGTAAAGATGTGATTTTTTTTTTCAGTCAAGGACCATATCATTTATTTGGTTTAAAAACAGGAGCAATAAAATCCTACATGTAAGAGTAGGAGTTAATATCGTGCTCGACAGCCCAGTCAGAATGACAGTCTGTGACATAATAGAGAGAGCAGTGGAAAGTGTGAGGCTCCTCAGCTCACAGCATATTAACAATATTCAAAAAGTCAACAATATTCAACAATATCAAGTTTGCTGCTCAATAGCCCCTTCACCTCTGATGTGCTTTGCTTCTTCATCTTTAATATGAGAAATCTGAAAGATGGGTTGAAAATAAAGAATTTAACCTTGTAAGCCAAATCATGCCCCTGCTATTGTGCGGATCAAGGAAGGTGGGGTCTGTAAATGCTTTTACAAAACCGGAAAGCACGGCAAATGAAACTCTTTGGAATAAGAACTGTCATACCACAGCTGCGTCCTGCTCATCTTAGTTTTCTCAGTCCTGGCACTGCACCAGGTATACTGAATGTGCTCAGCGAATGTTTGAAATGGTAGGTCAGGAATAAGCTTGGAATGGAATTTGTGTCCAATAGAAAGGTCATTTTTTCTGGAAGAAACTATTTCTTGGACATCTAGTTCATGAGCAGTACACATTCATATGATACCTGGCCTGGTGGAGAAGCTCACATCCCAATTCCTGCTCATGCTGAAGTGGATTGTTAAAGCTGTCGGTTTTGGTGGTCTGGCATGTATTTTCACATTTTCCATTGAATTGGTAATAAACAGAAGCACAAGTTCGGTTTCAAGATTCAGTTCTTGCTAATGGGGCTGCCTGCCTCCTTAGCACACAACGACTGGTCTGTTAGTGAGAATGGGAGCACAAACAGGAATGATCATTGTTCTTCCCTGGAATTAAATGTTGGGGGAGAGAAAAGACTGTTCTTGTAAAGATAAACTGGATTTCCCACCTGTCTGAGACAGATTAAATGTACACAGCATATGAAACAATGACATTCAAGGCACTGGCCATCAGGCAAGGAAATGAGTGATCCCTTAGAGACAGGAAATAAACCGGGTGTAGTGTATGATTGCCCCAGCTATTCAAGGGGAAGGATTTCAGGGTGTGGCGCAAGGAAGGAGGACCCTGGAAGAGCAGGGAGGTCTCCCAGAGTCCAGAAGATGGAGCTGGGTCTTCAGGGAAGCCAGGATAGTCAGAGTTTATGTTCCTTTTTATTGTTAAGCTACTTCAAGGTGGGCTTCAGTTATTTTTAAGGAAACAAAGTCCTACTACACTTGCTTACATTTCCTTTTGCTGTCAATTTCTCTTATTTCTGAGTTCTTTTTTTTTTTTTTAAGTCAGTCACACCACAGACATTGCTGAATTCACATGTTAAGATCTGACAAGTGCCCTTTACTAGGGAGCCTCAAGTATTTAAGCTGCAAGAAGCACAGCTTTCAGAGTGATTTCTGAATTAAATTGTTCAAATGTGTTTTAAACTTAGTACTTTCTGAAAAATCTATTTTCCTGCAGACAGGCTTACAGCTATCTTCCATAAGGGCTGAAAATTGACTTTTTAGCCATGACACTTGACAGGATGTTTATTTTATCGTTATAACAATTGCCAATCACCCACAATCTCTCTTCCTATAGAAATGAGGAAGGTCAGCTGTGATGAACTACACTTATTGCAGCCTTGCACTGACATTTCCTTCAAGTTTCTTTACACCCATATGTAATATTGGTAACTTCCTCATTTCCCACGGAAGGAAAAATAATGCACATGATTTTTCACATTTGGTGCAAAATGCTGCATTTGGGGATGGAGCAGAGGGAAGACAGGCGTTTGCATATTATTCTCAACCTAACTACTAAAACCATCACCTAACCAGGACAGAATGTCAGCACAATGCCCTTTTTTTTTTTTTTTTTTTAATTTAATAGAAGCTCTGCAGCTTCAAGATAAAATGTTACCTTGCAGTTGCTAAGGTAACTGTTTTTTTTTTTTTTTTCTTTTCCTCTTTAAGAATAGCAGAAGAAATTGGGTGAAGAAAACTTTTGTAAATTGTCAATAGATGGATGTCCTAAGGCTGCAATAGTTACATGTTTCATTGGAATCCTAGGTAACCAATACATGGAGCAAGCCACTAAAAGATGATTTTGCTGTCCATCAGATTTGTTTCTTGAACATTTAAGGCAAATGGATAAATACATATTCACCCTTCCTTTTTCAGCTCTGACACCCTTGTTTCTCTTGTTAATTTTATGCAGCTTAAGAGCCATTAGTGTACCTAAGAATAAGGTCTAGGGTATAAAATTCCTAAATGCAATTAAATAACACAAAGTTGACAGTGGACTATTTTATGATCAGCACAAATTTAAGTATTTTTCTGTCGCTGCTATTCCCTGGAGCTTCCCTGTGGTGTGGCATCATTAATTTCTCATCACTTGACTGGCACGATTATTTATGAAAATATTTGGAATTTGGGTATAATGGTTTCTACACGGTAATCTAATCATTGTGTTTGCTTCTCAGTGTTTTTTGAAATTAAGGCATATTAATAATCTCTATAGTATTTCATGAATTCTAAGTGCACATTTTTTCACATATTAATATCTCTCAAATTAGGATGCTTCTTCTAATTGATGGTATTTTTCACTTGCCATTGGCTCCTTCACATTTGAGACTGTCTGGAAAGACATATTATAATCAAGGGCATCATAGGTTGGTGGATTATTCAAGAGCCACTGAAACATGCCTCCCATTCTTCCTGTGTAAACAGCATTTCACAATAAATCATTTAACTAACCAGATTCACGCTGAATTGAGAAAAAGCCATGGTGGTACATTTTGGAGACAGTACATCCAAATCCAGCTTGTGCCACTCAACATCTGTGTCATCTGAGGAAGTCAGTTAACGTATCTCAAACTTCAATTCTCAGCTGAAAAAGGGGATAATTATTTCACTGATTTGATTGTTCTTTGATGATTAAACAACATGGTAATAATATATTGCACCACGTGGTACTCCTTTGCTTTTCCTTCTTTTCTGTGTACCAGCTAAACAAAGAATGCATTAATTTTTCTTTTGTCCGAAATTAATGAAAAAATCATTGCTATCTTAATATTTTCTAATATAATAATAGTAATAACAATAATAGTAATAATAATAATAATAATATAAAAATTTTGTCTTATCTAAATTGAGAAGTTTGAAGCGCTAAAGCAATTGATTCATGAAACTAAGACTGAGGAAAATAACACTTTAGAATTAGTTTTCAAAAATAATTTTCTAGTGTCCCTTAGCAAGGAGTTACATATTTTACATGCAGGGTCAATTTTCCCTGCTTTATATTTTATTGCATTAAAAATCACATGAGATAATGAGTGATTGGTCTCCTATGGAACACAAATGATCTAGACTTAGGAAGTAGATAGTTCTGAATCTGTAATGTAAGTTTGACTATTTCGAATGATGATTTTTTTTTAACTGACAGAAGAACAATTTTATTTTACTCATTTAACATTTGTGCAGTATTCAGTCTTTGAAATGATTTACACTGAAAACTGCTTTCCTTTCAACAGATTAGGACTTGAATCTGAGTGAACAGAATTCTCAAATTACACAGCTAATGAGAAATGCAATCCTAAAATCTGATTCCAAATCCCCCCTTGGACCTGACAATGCAAGGGAAAGTGCTTATTCATTTTAATGTGGCCCAAGTGTGAGGGCCATAATCTCGATTTATTAACTTTAGTAGCACTACAGTAGATAGAAAAGTCCCACATTACAGGAATAAAAGAATTGACTAGACAACTTATACAATAAGTGTTGAAGAAAACTAGAGCAGGCCACAGGTCAAATCCCAATTCCATCAGTTGACAAATGCTGCTAAAGTCTAGCCATGACTTTGAGTAAGTTACTTAACTTTTTGAGACCCAGTTTCACCTAGGAAGAGTTAGAGTAATAATATTGTTGAGAGGAGAATCAAAGGTGGTAATGTATATGAAGTGTCAAGACATAACCTATGACTTAGAATAGGAAGTAAAAAAAAAAAAAATACTTGTTCCTCCAAATAGCACAAATTTCTTTAGAAAGGACTTTTTTTATTCAGGCAGGTAAAATTCAATTATAAATTTCAAAGGACATTTTTGATGTAATTTCTGAAAGATGCGTTCATTGGAAGATCGATAATATCTGAACACAAAACAGATCTGTTGCCCAAAATCCTTATCGCTGAGTATCAAGTGCTATATCAGTAAGGGAAAAAAGGTAGTGTATCATACACACATATTCCAACCCTAAATTCTTTCCTTCTACTTTTTGCTGTGTTTGAGTATAAGTTTTGATGAAAAGGTAGGGAGTTAGTAGAGTTTTATTTTAGTTGTTGGAGTATTCGAGATGGGAAAAGATGAAGGGAGTTAAAAGTTAATTGCCACTTGATAGATTAAATAAGAAATAAAAATAGCTCTGCTATAGTTTCACTCCACAAACTCTATCATATATGGACAGCTTCTAAGAGTTATAGAAAATAAGGAAATATTGGGAACCTGGTATCTCATCACCTACTTGTTATTACAATATAAATATTTGTCAAAGTCAAATAATCTAATTCTAGAGTTTAGAAAATTTTGTAGCAATGAGTTGGATGGACTATTTCATGTGAATTCATGTGTGTGTATAGGGAAGGGGGGATATTTTGAGAAATGGTAGCTACTGGCAGGTGCCATATTGTCTTCTGTTTTACACCAATCATTCGGGTAATGTTTGAGATTATCCATATTGAAACATCATGACGTACTGGTTCAGAGCCTCAGCTCTGGAGTCAGACAGGCAGAGGTTGCTATCGAAGCCTTATCTATTATCATGGTTTAACTTTGGACTTGTTAGGTAATTTTCTGAGCCTTAGTTTTCCCCAGTTTAAAGGGGTGAGCTGTTGTGAGTGGTAGAGCTGGGTTTTGAATTTAGGCAGCCTGGTCCCAGGACTCATGTTTTTTTACTGCTATGTCACTATTTAGAAAGATTATATTCAGATCATTTAGTCAGAGTGATAAAGGGGAAAACAAAATGACTCAATCAATTCAACTGATTAAACATTAAATTTTGTCATATAATTCTTTAATAATTTTCAGTGAAAAAAGCCAACTTTTGATTCAATCAACCACACAATCTTATGCTTATAGTTCCCATTATATATTGATATTACAGTCCAGTAAACAGGAGGCTGAAAATTTGAAATAATATCTACAGAGACTAATACATAGTGTCTAATAGCTTTACCTTTATTCGATTTCAAATGTGATATATTTTTAGCACTATTTCTGTTTGTGCACCATCCCCAGTAAACCTGTGGTGGTAGTGTTTCAAGCAGTAGTTCTCATATGAAATTTATTTGTTACATGCTGGGAGCTCTTTTAAAATTAGGAATTTGATTTAATTTTGTTTCAGCAATTACTTGCAATTTTCAAAATGTAAATTAATACCAATCTGTAACAGGAGCAAAGAAGATTGGATTTTCATATGTTCTATAAAAATACATTTACTTCGGTATTCTTTAAATGTTTCTGCCTTACAAATTCTTAACTGCTCATGAATTTTATCAAGTACCTGTTGATGAAGAGAAACATAAAATCAAAGACAGTATATTTTCTTTATAAATCAAATATAAATGTACTATAATTATAGCTTTGATATTGTTTATTCTTTATCTGTGGTAATATGTGGCCCAGAAAATATCCCATGCATTTCATTTCACTTTGTGCAGAATAGTATTATTTAGTTCATTGACTACAATTAGCACAATTGCACTTTGCTTAGTGATGGTCTGTGTAATTATCTTCCTCATTTCAAGGTCTTTATTGAAGACATAGAAAGTCACTTCTAGATCAAATACGATTAACTATTTGGAAACTGTACTTTATGGTTTAATTATAAGAAAGTTACACTTCAGTCTCTCTTTCATTTATTTTATATCTATTTACTACTCTTTGTCTTTTTAAACCATCACTTTAGAGCATTGAAAATAATAATGAAAAGCTTCAACTGCAAGCTGTCCTCTTCAACCTTTGTTAAACCTTTTGATTATTTAATACAACTATTTAATTTAATATTGAAATTATATTTTATAAAAATATGTTTTCGTTTGTATATAACCGACTGTTGAAATAAAGATCCTGCAGAATTTTCATTACTATTTTCTAAGTATAAGTGGCAATTCATATTGCATATCTTAAATGAAAATAATTATAAATATGAATTGTCTTCAATGATGTTTATGCAATTATATTTATGATATAAAATCCATTTTAGGTATTTATGATGAAAATAAAATATCCTATTTAATAACCATAAAGAGGCATATTTTGAAAACTACTTGCAATGCTTAATAATTTTTACTATGTAGCATATTTGATTCTATGTTTTAAAAAGAATGTGGGATGATTATGAAAGCATGTCAAGTACAGTAAATATCCATCTAATCAGAATAATTAGTGTTTGATATTCAGGCTAGATAATTTGCTTACAAATATAATAATTGCATAAATTGGGTTTAGGGAAGATACTAAGTGTGTATATAGAAACAATAAAAATAAAAAGTTTGACTTACTGTATTTGAGGAGACAATACTGCATACAACAGCCATACAGATGTTGTACAAACTTAAGGAATTTTCTAACTTTTCTGTGCATCAGTTTCCTTATGTGAAAAATGGGAAAAAAAAATCACCACATCAGTTAACTATTGCTGCATAAAAAAAATCATCACTTAGTGACTTGAAACAGTAAGTATTTAGGATCCATCATGATCTTGCAGCTTGGCTGAGCTCACCTGTATACCTGCAGGTGTATACAGGTGAGCTGTATACACATTGAATGGATGAGGTAGGTGAATCTGCTAGTTTAGGATGGTCTCACTGATATGAGTGGTGACTGGCTGGCTGAAGTTCGGTCTAGATCATCTCACAGAAGGGACAGCTGGTCTCTCTGCCATGTGGTTTCTTGTCTTCCAACTGACCAGTTCAGGCTGGTTCTTGTAGAAGAGACAAGGGGTCAACGAAAATGAGAGGAAGTATGCATGCAAGGTCTCTTCCAACTAGTACTATCAAGTTTGCTCTGTTCTTTTGGTCAAAGTTAGTCACAAGACTAGCCCAGGTTCAAGAGATGTGGAAATGGACTCTACCTTACAACTGTAGCTGCTGCAGAGTTGCAATGCAAAGTGTGTGAATATTGAAAGAAGCAAAGAATTATGGCCATTTTTGTAATATTACCATGGTCTCTATCTAACAATTAAAGTGTCTAGTGAGAATTTGTCAGAAAATGGGTGTTCAGTAGAGTTAACTATTTTAATTGAATTTTATAAGTATTACTTATATCTTATAATATTTTTGTTGTTTTATTTCTTTTTCTTCTATAAGAACTTCTTGTGATTATTTAATTCGTTGTAAGTTTTACTAATAAAACTACTTAAAATAATTTGTCTCAAATATTAAAAAATCACATAAGGCAAAATTTTATTAAGAATTCATGTAGAGGGGCGGGCCGCGGTGGCTCAGCGGGCAAAGTGCTTGCCTGCTATGCCGGAGGACCTCGGTTCGATTCCCGGCCCCAGCCCATGTAACAAAAAACGGAGAAACAAAATACAATAAAACAAGAAAATGTTTAAAAAAGATGTTTCCCTTTCTTCCTCCTTTCCTTCCTTCCTTCTCTCTGTCTTTCCTTAAAAAAAAAAAAAAAAAAAAAGAATTCATGTAGAATATTATTTTTAGAAAGTACACTCTCAGAATTGTAGAGATTAAAATATCCATTTGGTGAGAAATTTCTTTATCTCAGGGTATTTGGGCATGGCCCGCCACTCTCTGTTGTGTTATCTGTGTATTAGCATCTGTTGCATCATTTTACTTTGTGGAAGAAGAAAGCAAATAATAAGTAAAACATTTTCTTTTTTACTTTATTAATAAGATAAATATGGGGTATGAGGGTAGTTCAGTGGTAGAATTCTCACCTGCAATGTGGGAGACCCACGTTTGATTCCCGGCCTGTGCGCTCCCCACCCCTCTGCAAAAAAAAAAACAAAAAAAAACAAGCAAAAATAAATTCAACAAATGGTGTTCAATAATGGGATGCTCACATGAAAAAAAGAATGAAATGTGACCCCGGCATGCAGCATACAAAAAAAAAAAAAAAAAAAAAGATAAATAATCTTTACTCATCTTTTTTGTAGGGAGTGCATGGGCTGGGAATCGAACCGGGGCTTCCCACTTGGCGGGTGAGTCCTCTACTACTGAACTATGTTAATCATTTTTTAAACTTTTGATTTTGAACTAATTTTAGACTTATTGAAAAGGTACCATAAAAGGGGCAGAGAGCTCCAAAATATCTTCCACCTACTTCCTATAATTTTAGCAATACACATAGCCAGAGTAGAATTTTCACAAACTAGGAAATTAACATTGGCTAAACATTGTTAACTAAACAATTTATCCCCTTTGTTGCCTTTTTTCCAGTTTCAGATTCATATTCAGAATCTCACAATGCATTTAGTTGTTATTTCTCCTTGGTCTCTTTTAGTCCATAAAAAAATCCCGAGTCTTTTATTTTCTTTCATGCATTTTACACTTCTGGAAAATACTGGTCAGTTATTTTGTAGAAAGTTCCTCAATTTGGGTTGGTCTGATCTTTCTCATGATTGAAATAATGATTTTATTTTCAGAGCAATAATGCCACTAAAAAGATGCTATGTCCTCAGTACATTGGGGTTTATGGTTGATATGTCTTAGGGCTGCTGATGTTAACCTGATCTCTTGATCAACAGGTTTCTTCACTATAAAATTGCTATCTTTCCCTTTTTAATAAATAAATATCTTGGGGGAAATACATTGAGACTTGCAATCCTCAGGTCCTTGTTTCTAAACACCATTCTCCAATGAAAGGAACAGGGTATCCTTGGTAGAGTGTTGGTTCTAGCTAAGACAGGGTAAATACAAGAATAGCCTGAAAACAAAGTGCTCAAAATAGAGGGGAACTTGTTGAAAAAACACAAGAGCCAACCAGAAGGAGGACAAAACCCAAAGCAGAAATAACTTGAGCAACAAAATAAATTATAGCACTGAACTTGAATCCATAGTATAAAATGCATATCATGAGTACATAATGATATGAATAAATAACAGAATAAATACATATTATCATGATGGAAAGGGGCAGGTATCCCTTATAGTAGACCCCAGTTGATTAAAGTAGAAAGAAAGATGGAAATTGAAAATGCCATTCTTATTCACCAATGGACCTTAAAATTGATTTGAGAATAAAAGTAGAAGGTGCTTATTATCTTTTATTTCTAAAACTAGTTTAAAGTTTCTAGGACATATTAGTATTTCACTCATTAGGAAGTTTTCTTACCATGTATCTGGTAGTCACCATTTTTCAATACCTTATTCTCAAGTAAAAGAGGCAAAAAAATATTTCAAACTTTTTTTTTTTAATTGTAGTCCCTGGCTGGGCGCAGAAGTATGGAACAACAAAAACAACAAAAATCAATGTTTTTGAACATTTTCTATGTTTTTGTTAATGTGGCACTGCAAAGGTTGAATACAAAATCTCAGTTTGTGCTATCTCTTGGACATTCATCAGTTTTAAAAGGCTGATGTCCTATCCTCTGGTGCATGATTATTAGAAGAACATATACTGTGTTGATATTCATAAATCTAACCAGCTGGGCATGGAATTGAAGCATAGAACTAGACTAAAAAGACTAGTATAAAATGGAGAAAAACACATAATGATATATCACTTGTTCCAGAACATTCTGTCCTTTGTTACATATATTCTTTGTAGAGTAGGCAGAAATATTATAAAAAGTAAAGACAGATGACTATGGCCACCAGCTTATTTTTCCATGTATTTTATTCCTTAATGTATTTTGTAAGATTAAAGGAATATAATACAATTAAAAGGCAAAGAAAACCAGTAAATAAAAGTTAAAAATTTGAGTCATAAACTGTAAGAACTTGAAGGATATTAGAAAATCATTCAGTTTGGCATGTTCATTTAGCAGATATGAAAATTCTGGTGCAGATGTTGAGGAACTTAGAAAACTTACTGTGGTCTCACCCTCTTGTGAAGATTGTAATAAACTAATCATGATTAAATAATTAGACCTGTGTAGAAGAGAGGCACAAATTTGTTTTCAGAATCAGTTATTAGCAAACAGAAATTGGCAAGCAAGCTAATGGTAATTTTATGATGGTCAATTTTAATATTTAGCTCATCAAATCATAAAACATAAAATACAGCATTCATAGCTGACTGTAAAATTGGAATTGTAATAAAGAGTCTAGAGTTAGAAATAGGTAGCTGTGGGAAAAAATGTATATTTCATTGATGATTGCAATAGCTTGGAATAATAATGCTTAAACACATATGTAGATAGATAGATATAGATAGATAGGTATAGATATTCCTTTGTTCATCATTGATTAGTTCACATGAACAGTGTAAATGAAACTCATAGGAGTCCTTGTCCGTAGAATTTATAGTTAAATGGAGGAAAACCTGTAAGAAGCAGATAATTAAATATTTAATTTTGATTTTTAAAAGCTGTTGCATGGAGATATGCATCTCTTAGGAGATAATGTATAAAAATAATTAAACATAATAAATGTTATTTTAGAATTTATTGTAGATTGAATTAGTGAAATTTTTTTAACTTGAATCTCCTCTGCTCCATCTTTGCACCATAAAAAAACACCTTTTTTTTTTTTTTTTTTACTCTGCTTTGCATAGATCTCTGTGCACTGAGAGAAGTTAGCATAGGGTACCCAGCAAGAATATCAAGGAGGGAAGGTCTGGGTGAATTTATAATGTAAAAAGAAACTGACTAAGTAACACTATCTGTATTACCCAATTGGAAAACAACTGAATTTGGAAGGCCAAATTCAAGGTCAGTTGACACATTATAAAACTATGGAAAGATGAGATATGTTTTTTTTTTTTTTTAATTTACTTCCCATAATTATTTTTAAGAATATTTACTTCTATAATATATACCTTTATTGATGCTGCATGTATGTCCTATAACCAAATTACAGGAATTTTGAGCAGTTCTTAATAGGAGAGGTAGTGCTGGTTACTATTGTTACTGTTTTCATTTTTGGATGTTCTTCAGATTTTACTGTTGTATATCTTGAAATTTGTCTTTAGGAAACCTTTCTACTGACTTCTAACCAAAATGGGAAACAATGGAAATATTCATAAATATATTTGAGAAAGTACAAAATTATCTCACACTCTACATAGGATAATTATTTGATATCTCCTTTAAGTAAAACTATTTTAAATGCAATTTGCATAAATTACATTTCAGATAGAATAGAGAGGGAATCACCTAACAAAATACCTGACAAGTTGCAGGGTTCCTGACAAAAGATAGTTTTTTCCTCGCACTTTGAAGGGAACATAGGCTTTCTAGACTTAAAGTGTGTTTATTCCACTGAACAGGTATTTTGGGGCTGAACCAATCAAAATTGATAGTGTACCTCCTAAAGCCATGTAACGGTCACCATATAATCACTGCCTATCCCAAAGTATGGGAAATAATTTCTAGTTGGTATTGTATTTTCATATTCAGTGATCTATAGTGCAATATAGGAAAAGGTTTAAAAGCATGAATTCTGTGGCCAGAATAAGTGGGTTTGATTCTTGGCTCTAACCATTTATAAACTTTCTGACCCAGCGGAAGGCCCTGTCTCAGATTCCTATCCATAAAGTGGGCAGGATACTAAAAATGCCTAATTATAAGTTTATTATGAAGATCACATGATGTGTATTACATAAAACAGCAATGTTTGGCACATTACTAAAGTCATCTAGCATTTACTATTATTATTAAGGAAGTGTTTTGTTTTGTCAAATGGAGGTATAGAAAGTAGTTTATCAGAGTTCAGGGGAAAGAAATAAATCACTATAAGACATCTTAATGGCAGGATTAAGGTTGTTTACTGCCTCTTCCAGGGATAATAAGATCCATGTTTGCTGAGCTATAAGAACAAGGACATGGAGGTAGACATTTAGAAAGTGTTTGGGGCACAGTGAGATGCTGACTAGAATGAACGGATGATTCTTTCAAATGTGAGGGTAAAGAAGAGGTATCAAAACCAGGTTGACTCAGTGACATCAACAACATGATGACATCAGACATCTCCTGAAAAAACCTCCCTGGAGATTCTGTGAAGAAAAGGACAAATCTCTTTTCCTTAAAGCTCTGAAGGACTCCACAAATGCTGGAGTGAGGAAAAAGGAAAATACCAGGTCGGAAATTGCTGTCCTGGAATGCCGGTCCTGCTCCCTCCTCTCACTTGGTCTCATAAGCATGGAAGTACCTCAGAGAGAGAGAAGCTGGGATCCTTCCCTCCCACTGTGGTCTTAGATTTTAGAGCCACTGACAGAAGTGTGCTGGAACTCCACACATATCCAGGAACAGGGTTCCAAGTCCTCAGATACCCCAGGAGGAACACAAGCTGCTTGGGATTGGGGCATGCATAAGGACCCCTGGATGGGGGGAGAAGCCATGGCTGGAAAGTGGTGCACTCACTCAATACAGTTTCTGTCAGCTGGACCACCTAAACAGAAAATGAACATCTGTGGAGTGACCCACCTTTTTGGATTTATCCCATCTGGCTCTTTGGGGCAGGGTATACTAACGGAGACGAAACCAGAGGCAGAAGGCCTCAGAGACAGAAAAGAAAAGGGGTGGTGGAGGTTAAATTTACCTGCTTTAAGAAAAGGAGGTTCCCAGAACTGAAAAGTGCAAGAGAAAAAGGGGCACTGAATGAAGGAGATAATTTGAGTAAATCATAGTTGCTTGGAAGACAATTCTGCACAAAAACAAACAGAACAAATTGAGATTCCCAGAGGAGAAACAAAGGAAAGAAAGCTATCTCTGGAAGTGATACAATAGCACTAAAATGCAATCTCAAAAATTGTACTGCATATCCAGGGCAAGAATCAGATGAAGAAGAGCTAGAATAACTGGATCGGTTAAACACAGGCTATTCTAAAGGTCAAATTTAAGTCAGACTAAGCATCAAAGAAGAGCCTTAACACAAAACCAATCACAATAAAACCCTAGGCAAGAGAGAGAAGCTGACCTTCAGAAGTAACTTATGGAGATAACCAGATGCCTAGACCTCAGCAAAAAAAATACAAGCCATATTTAGAAACAGGAAGATAGGACCCAGTCAAGGCAACACATTACAGCTTCAGAGGAGACACAGAATTTTGAAAAATCAATTAAAGAAATACAAATAAATATCCTAAATCCATTTGATGACATAATGGAAAATATGACTAAAGAGATTAAGGAGATCATGAAGACTTTATGTGAACATAAAGAAGAATTTGAAAGTTTAAATAGAAAAATAACAGAATAAAATGATAGATCATTCTATCATAAAATGATAGAAATTTTGGAGATGAAAGGCACAATAGAAGATATGATAAAGACAATGGAGGCTTACAAAAACAGATCTAACAAGGCAGAAAAAATAATCAGTGAACTAGAAGATGGGAGAATTGAATTCTTATAGAAAGAAAAACAAATAGAGAAAACAAAAAATGAGCTGTGGCTCAAGGATTTGAGTGACAGCACAAAGACACAAGCAAACATGCCGTGGGTGATCCAGAAGAAGAGGTGAAGGGAAAAAAAAAACATGAAAGAATATTTGAGGAAATAATGACCCCAAATTTCCCAACACTTAAGAAAAATATCAGCCTACATGTTCAAGGAGTGCAACACAGTCCAAACAGAATAAATCCTAATAGAACTCCTCTGAGACACATACTAATTAGAATGTCAAATGGTACAGTTGAAGAGAAAATTCTTAAAGCAACAAAGGAAGAGCAATTCATCACATACATGGGGACAGTAAGAAAGTTAAGTGCTGTTTTCTTATCAGAAACTATGGAGGCAAGAAGGCAGAGGCATGATATATTTAAGGTACTGAGAGAAAGAAACGGCCAGTCAAGAATTCTTTACCCAGAAAAACTGTCCTTCAAAAATGAGTGAGAGTTTTAAATATTCATGAATAAGCAGAAACAGAGAGTTCATCAATAAGAGACCTTCCCTAAAAGAAATACTAAACAGAATTCTGCAGGTTGAAAGGAAAAGACAGGAGAGAGTGTCTTGGAGTAGTGTGAAGAAATGAAAATTGTCAGTAAAGGTAACTAGCAGGGTAAAATAAGACCAAAAAAAAAAAAAGGACATTAAAGACCAAGGACAAAATGGCTGAAGTAAATACTACCTTTACAGTAACACTGGACGTTAATGGATTAAACTCCCCCAATCAAAAGACACAGATTGGCAGGATGGATAGAAAAGTATGATCCAACTATACACTGTTTACAACAGATTCACCTTAGATCCAAAGATTCAGATGGGTTGAGAGTGTAAGATGGAACAATGTATTACTTTCAAAGAGTAACCAAAAAAGAGCTGGAGTAGTTATAATAATACTGCACACAATAGACCTTAATTGCAAAGCTGTTATGAAAGAAAAAAGGAAACTGTATGTTGACAAAAGAGGATATCCACCAAGAAAAAATAACAATCATAAATATTCATGCACCTAGCCCTGGCATCTGAAAATACGTGACACAAACACTGGCTAAACTAAAGGGAGAAAAAGATAATTCTACAATAATAGTTGGGGACTTCAATATACCACTCTCATCAATAGATAGAATATCAAGATAGAGAATCAATAAGGAACCTGAGAACTGGAATAAAATGATCTATCAATCATCAAAATCCTCCCAACAAAGAAGAGTCCAGGACCCAATGACTTCACACGTGAATTCAACTAATCATTTCAAGAAGAATTAATACCAATTCTGCACAAATGCTCCCAAAAGATTGAAGAGGAGAGAACACTACCTAACTCATTCTGTGCGGCTGACATCACTGTGTTAGTTTGCAAGCTGCCAGAATGTGATATGCCAGAAATGGAATGGTTTTAAAAAAGGGGAATTTAGTGCTTGCTTCGGCAGCACGTATACTAAAACTGGAACTATACAGAGAAGATTAGCATGGCCCCTGAGCAAGGATGACACACAAATTTGTGAAGTGTTCCATATTAAAAAAAAAAAAAAAAAAAAAGAATTTACTAAATTGTAAATTTACATATTCTAAGGACATGAAAATGTCCAAATGAAAGCAAAGCTATAGAAATGTCCAATCTAAAGTACGTGGGGAAAGATAACTTGGTTCAAGAAAGTTGATGACATTCAGGGTTTCTCTCTCAACTAGAAAGGCACATGGCAAACATGGTGACATCTACTAGCTTTCTCTCCAGGCTTCTTGTTTCATGAAGCTCCCCCAGAGGCATTTTCCTTCTTCATCTCCAAAGATCTCTGGCTGCCTGGACTCTAAAGCTTTTTCCAAACGATTCCCTCTTAAAAGACTCCAGTAAGCAACCCACTTTGAATGGATGGAGACATCTCCATGGAAATCATCTAATCAAAAGTTGCCACCCACAATTGGGTGGGTCACATCTCCATGGAAACAAAAAAAAGTTTCCTCCCAGCAATACCGAATGAAGATTAAAGAACTTGGCTTTTCTGGGGTTCACAACAGATTCAAACTGGTGCAATCACCATTACCAAAGCCAGATAAACATACTACGAGATATGAACGTTTCAGACCAATTTTATCTTATAAATATAGATGCAGAAATCCTCCACAAAATACTTGCAACTTGAATCCAAAAGCACATTACAAGAATTATACCATGATCAACTGTTTCTTTTCCCCAGGTGTGAAGGATGGTTCAACATAAGAAAGCCAATTAATATAATCCATCACATTAACAAAACAGAGGGGAAAAACCACCTGATCATCTTGATTGATGCAGAAAAGCATTTGACAAATTCCAGCATTCTTTCTTAATAAAACCCTTCAAAAAACAAGGCATGAGAGGAAACTTCCTCAACATGATAAAGTACACATATGAAAAACCGACAGCTAGCACTGTTCTCAATGGAGTAAGACTGAAAGTTTTCCCTCTAAGGTCTAGAATGTTTACATTAAAAAAGAAGAAAGAGCTAAAATCAAAGACCCAATTGTACCCTGGGAAGAACTAGAAGAAGAACACAATCCCAATGAAAATTCCATCTGCCTAGTTTGCAAAAATTATTAAATTTATTTGGAAGAGTAAGAGGCTCCACATTGCCAGCAATTTCTTGAAAAAGAAGAGCAAATTTGGAGGACTTGCACTTCCTAACTTTGAAGCAAATTACACAGCTACAGTGGCCAAAACAGCACGGTACTGACATAGGATAGATATAATGACTAATGGAATAAAATTGAGAGCTCAGAAATGGACCCCCACTTCTGTGCCCAGTTGATTTTTAACAAGGCTGCCAAGTCAACTCAACTGGGCAAGAATAGTCTCTTCAACAAATAGTATTGGGAGAACTGGATATCCACATGCAAAAAAATGAAAGAAGACTCCTGTCTTGTACCATATACAAAAAAGTAACTGAAAAAATGTTAAAGACCTAAATATAAGAAACAGGAGTATAAAACTTCTAGGAGAATATGGAGAGAAGCATCTTTAAGATCTTGTGTAGGAAATAGTTTTTTTTTTTTAGACTTTACACCCAAAGCACAAACAATAAAGGAAAAAAAAATAGATACATATGGAACATCCTCAAAATTGCAAATTTTTGTGCATTAAAAGTCTTCATGAAAGTGAAAAGATAACCTACTCAATGAGAGAAAATATTTGGAGGCCGCAAATCTGATAAGGGATTTTATTTAGAATATGTAAGAAATCCTACAACTCAACAATAAAAAGACAAATAACCCACTTTAAAAATGGGCAAAAAATTTGAATAAACATTTCTCCAAAGAGGAAATATAACTGGCTAAAAAGCACAGAAAAAGGTGCTTAACATTACTAGCTATTAAGGATATGCAAATGAAAACCACACTGAAATATCATTTCATACCCACTAATATGACCACTATTAAAAAAAATAAAAACAGAAAATTACAAGTGTTGGAGAGGTTGTGTAGAAATAGGGACACTCATTCATTGCTGACGGGAATGTAAAATGGTACAGTTACTGTGGAAGTCAGTTTGGAAGTTTCTCAGAAAGTTATTCTCATAGAATTACCATATGATACAGCAATCCTGCTACTAGGTATTTACCCAGAAGAACTGAAAACAGGGACACAACCAGACATTTAAAGAGTGACATTCATTGCAGCATTATTCACAATTGCTAAAAGATGGAAGCAACTCAAATGCACATCAGCTGAGGAATGGATGAACAAAATGTGGCATAGCTACACTGGAATACTATTCAGCCATAAAAAGGAATGAATCCTGATGCATGTGACAATATAGATGAACCTTGAGGACATTATGTTAAATGAAATAAGGCAGACACAAAAGGACAAATATTGTATGACCTCAATGATATGAACTTATTATAATAAACAAATTCATAGAGCTAGACTGTAGAATATAGGTTAGCAGGAGTAGAGTGGGTTAGAGAACAGAATGAGTTGATGCTTTATTTGTACAGAATTTCTATTTTGGTTGATGGTAAAGGTTTGGAAATGAATAGTGGTGATGGTAGCACATTACTGTGAATGCAATCAGCATTGCTCTGCTCTACTGCAGTGGTAAATGTGGTTAGAAAGGGAAACTTTAGGATGTCTATTTACTAGAATAAAAATTAAAAGATAAAACATAGGAGTGTTCAACCCAGTGAACATTATTGTAGATGATTGACTATAGTTAATAGTGCAAGAATAAAAATGTTCTTTCATGAATTATAACAAATGTATAATACTAATGCAATGTGTTAATGATATGGTGGTATGTGGGAAAAAATACACCTAATGTAAATTATGGATGCTGGATAATCTCCATACAATTTTAATAATCTGTCATTATTTGTAACCATTGTTAAAGAAAAAGTATGATCATACAAAGCGCCATCATCGATTATAGCAAATGTTCCACACCAATGCAAGGTGTTGGTGATGGGATGGTGTATGGAAACCCTGTATTTTATGCATGACTGTTTTGTAAACCCACAACTTCTCTAATACAATTTTAAAAATTAAAAAATAAAACAAAACAGGTTGACTGGACTGTATGATGTGAGGAATTGAAGGATGAAGAAATTTCTGGCTTGTGAGATAGGATGACTTCTATTCCATGATGGTTTGTCATCCGTTTTCACCTTGAATTTTGTAATTCAAAAGTTCAGACTTCTTTTCCCATGTAGAAGATTGAGTAAACTCAAATAACTTCAACAATTTTTATGTGCTTTTAGTAAATGATATCAATCCAGTGACGGCAGAGCTCTGTGTTGAGAAGAATTTTTCTTCTGGTAGTATTTCAAATATGTTCTTCAAAGTTTCACAATTTATTGGAAACTTTAAAGACGTAAAATTAGTTTTGTAATTTCGCCCCCTGATGGAGGCATGCAGTGCAGCTTACAGTGTCTCTTTCACCAGAACTGCAGAGTATAACGTTTCATTGCTTTCTCCCCAGGAGATGCTGCATTGCCAGTTAGGATGTATCTAACAGCATATCATTAACCAGGCAACATCAGATCATCAAAACAAAGAAACTGCTGAAACTGAATTAGATGTTCTCACTTTAATAATGAGCACAGAGACACTATATCAAATCAAGTCAGTAGCAACACAGAAACTGGACTAATTTCCTGTATTTCTAAACATTAGATTATAACTTCACTTTTTTTTTTTTCATCCTGGCTTAATTTCTCTGTATCTTTAGGTATTAGAAGCCCTTGGTTTCAGAAAGATATGTGTAGAGGTAATTGAAATAGAAATTAAATGCACTAAAATTTAATGAGATCAGAATGAATAAACATTGGGAATATTACTTCAATCCTTATTGGAGAATTGTTGGATTCTCCTTAGCTTCCAGTTATTTAATAAGCTCTGCTGGATATCAGAGTATCTTAGAGCTCCATGGGCATTGCCATCGCATATCACAATACTGAGGATTTCTCCATTTTGGGGAGTATTTTGCATAAATTTTAACATTGCTTAAAATATTCAAGAGTTAATTTTGTGACTGTGACTTATAGTAATATATTCATGACCACCTTTAGTGAAATGTGTTATTTAGAAAGTATTACTTCTAAATTTATAATAGGAAATATTATCTGCCTGTTGACTCTACTGAACCATGGTGCCTTTTGGCCCTTGTAATAAAGGCATTTCTATTGAATAATAAAGTAGCTACTCTTTTAAGAGAAATTTATTTATAACTTTAGTTTTTGATGTCAGCCTTTTCCTCCCATGATATAGACACATTTCCTTTTCTAATCTTTGATAATTGAGATTTTTTTCTCCATCTTCAGCCTTCACGTACTCCTTCTTTCATGAGCTCCTGTCACCAATGGATCTTCCAGCTTCTTCCTAGAATCCCTTCATTACCTTGTTAGCATTCAGTTATTAAAATGAATCAGGAACCTGAAAATATAAATCTGGTTTCTTTATTGTAGATTCTAATAGTTAGTTTTCGTAGGTTTTAGGCCAACCGTGGTGTTCTTTCACAAAGCTTCATCACAAAGTTTTTCCTTCAGGTAAAACCATCTGAATCATTAAACTTTAGCAAAAAAAAAAAAAAATGTTTTGCTAAAATATGATTGCCTGCTGTGTATCTTCTCTACATAGGTACCATTTTGCTCTGTGACCTAGAGTAACTGATTTTATTCAAAGATATTTGCTACACTTAAAGGTATCTTCAATTTTTAAAAGTAAATGAGCTGCCAAATGTTATGAATATGTTTGCTTTCAATACAGTGCCCGCATTCTGATCTGTGCTTTAGTGAATAGCATTTGGGCTTAGAATTAGAACTGGGTGTTAGCATTTAAAAGGTATTTTCAGCCTTCCCCATTTAGTTAACCTCTTTATGCCTCTGTGATGCGACCTTAGGCGATTTATTTAAATATTATGAAGGTTAGTTTCTTAATCCTTGGAATTGTGATAAAAATGCATGTTACAGATGAAATATGTATCAATACCTTTAATACAGACACTATCCTTAGATAATATCTGTAAACTTCTTCGCTGTGTGTCTGACGCATAAACTTGCAATGTTCAACAGTTAAACTGCCCCGTTCATTCAATAAACATTTATTTATTTCTACTACTATTTGGATTATTGGAACTACTATGACCAACAGCAACATCTATCTCCTATTTTTAACACCTAAAGTAGGATTTCTCAGCCTTTACTGTGCAAAATAATATCTTGGGGGGTTGATTTTAAAATATAGATTATTTAATCCCTCTCCAAATGATTCACATTGATTGTGTGAAACGGGACAAAGAAAAATTCATTTTTAGCTACTAACTCAAATATCTTTATGTCAGGAGCCCTCACACATCACTTTGGGAAACTCCGAGTCTAGAATAAGATATTAATTGTTTTCAATTTCTTATTTATTCACAAAAAAATTTTTTTTAAAACTTTTTTTATTAATTAAAAAAAATTAAACAAAACATTTAGATATCATTCCATTCTACATATACAATCAGTAATTCTTAATATCATCACATAGTTGCATATTCATCATTTCTTAGTACATTTGCATCGATTTAGAAAAAGAAATAAAAAGACAACAGAAAAAGAAATAAAATGATAATAGAGAAAAAAAAAAGACTATACATACCATACCCCTTACCCCTCGATTTAATTTACCACTAGCATTTCAAACTAAATTTATTTTAACATTTTTAACAAAAAAAATTAACACCAGACTTTAGGTATTATTCTGTTGTTTTTTTGATGTGTTAAGTATAGTCATCTAACAATATTTATTCAACCCAACAGTGTGAGAGGCATTGCATTAGAGACTAGACAAATAGTGTTCAAAAAGAACGACAACTCCCCTGTCTCAAAAAACACACCATCTAGTAGGAAAGACAAATTAAAAATAACTTATAAAAAATGAAGTTGGAAGAATATTATTATCATAGAATTAAAGAACTGAATTGATACCATCCCTTTTGGTAGAGCATTGACGCTGACAGGGTTTATGAAGAAACCCACCAAGACAGAATCATGTGAAGTCTGTGTACTGGGCAAGAGTGCTAGTATATTTTTAAAAATGATACCACAGATTTGCTGCCCTGCCTACCATAAGATTAAGATCTATTTTTCCACTTCTGGGATTTTAGCTTATTCAACTTCAGACATTTCTAAAACTGAAAAGATCCATATGTTCAAAGGATTTTCTGAAGAGTTAATTTGATATGATTTTTCTATAGATGTTGGAAAGTCAATGGCAAAAATGTTCCCTTTCATATATAATACTGCTCTTCCCATGTTGTGGCTCTAATATAATATTAATGAGACCATCCTGTAGTTGGCCAGGTATTCTTTGGAGATGGTAGGAGCCATTGGCAGATGCTTGAAGCTCTCAAATTTATGCACAATGAAAATGTGGTTCATAATAGAAATACTGATTCATGTTACCAAATGGAAAGGTACATACGATAAAACACAATGTCTGAGGCATCTTGGCTATTTATATTATCTTGTATAGAATATTTTGATCTGTTTTCTTAACTATATAGAATAATTTGATTTGTTTTCTTAACTTTTTAGTTCTCTATTTAAAATTTGCAGTTGATTAGTAGTAGTAGAGATGATATGGGGCAATTATGCTGGGAAAATGTAATGTCTGTGGTTTACACACACACACATATGATTTATGATTTGAAAACTTTTTTTGTTTCCTTTTTTTTTCCACCTGAAAATATTTTTATTTTATATTATTTTTATATATTTTTTTATTAATTAATGGAAAAAAAGAAATTAACCCAACATTTAGAAATCATACCATTCTACATATGCAATCAGTAATTCTTAACATCATCACATAGATGCATGATCATCGTTTCTTAGTACATTTGCATCGGTTTAGAAGAACTAACAGCACAACCGAAAAAGATATAGAATGTTAATATAGAGAAAAAAATAAAAGTAATAATAGTAAAAAAAAACAAAAAAACAAAACAAAACAAAACAAAAACCTATAGCTCAGATGCAGCTTCATTCAGTGTTTTAACATGATTACTTTACAATTAGGTATTATTGTACTGTCCATTTTTGAGTTTTTGTATCTAGTCCTGTTGCACAGTCTGTATCCCTTCAGCTCCAATTACCCATTATCTTACCCTGTTTCTAACTCCTGCTGTACTCTGTTACCAATGACATATTCCAAGTTTATTCTCGAATGTCGATTCACATCATTGGGACCATACAGTATTTGTCTTTTAGATTTTGGCTAGACTCATTCAGCATAATGTTCTCTAGGTCCATCCATGTTATTATATGCTTCATAAGTTTATCCTGTCTTAAAGGTGCATAATATTCCATTGTATGTATATACCACAGTTTGTTTAGCCACTCGTCTGTTGATGGACATTTTGGCTGTTTCCATCTCTTTGCAATTGTAAATAACGCTGCTATAAACATTGGTGTGCAAATGTCCGTTTGAGTTTTTGCCCTTAATTCCTTTGAGTAGATTCCCAGCAATGGTATTGCTGGGTCGTATGGCAATTCTATATTCAGCTTTTTGAGGAACTGCCAAACTGCCTTCCACAATGGTTGCACCATTTGACATTCCCACCAACAGTGGATAAGTGTGCCTCTTTCACCGCATCCTCTCCAGCACTTGTCATTTTCTGTTTTGTTGATAATGGCCATTCTGGTGGATGTGAGCTGATATCTCATTGTGGTTTTGATTTGCATTTCTCTAATAGCCAGGGACATTGAGCATCTCTTCATGTGCCTTTTGGCCATTTGTATTTCCTCTTCTGGTAGGTGTCTGTTCAAGTCTTTTTCCCATTTTGTAATTGGGTTGGCTGTCTTTTTGTTGTTGAGTTGAACAATCTCTTTATAAATTCTGGATACTAGACCTTTATCTGATATGTCGTTTCCAAATATTGTCTCCCATTGTGTAGGCTGTCTTTCTACTTTCTTGATGAAGTTCTTTGATGCACAAAAGTGTTTAATTTTGAGGAGTTCCCATTTATTTATTTCCTTCTTCAGTGCTCTTGCTTTAGGTTTAAGGTCCATAAAACTGCCTCCAATTGTAAGATTCATAAGATATCTCCCTACATTTTCCTCTAACTGTTTTATGGCCTTAGACCTAATGTTTAGATCTTTGATCCATTTTGAGTTAACTTTTGTATAGGGTGTGAGCTATGGGTCTTCTTTCATTCTTTTGCATATGGATATCCAGTTCTCTAGGCACCATTTATTGAAGAGACTGTTCTGTCCCAGGTGAGTTGGCTTGACTGCCTTATCAAAGATCAAATGTCCATAGATGAGAGGGTCTATATCTGAGCACTCTATTTGATTCCATTGGTCGATATATCTATCTTTATGCCAATACCATGCTGTTTTGACCACTGTGGCTTCATAATATGCCTTAGGTCAGGCAGTGCGAGACCTCCAGCTTCGTTTTTTTTCCTCAAGGTGTTTTTAGCAATTCGGGGCACCCTGCCCTTCCAGGTAAATTTGCTTATTGGTTTTTCTATTTCTGAAAAATAAGTTGTTGGGATTTTGATTGGTATTGCATTGAATCTGTAAATCAATTTAGGTAGGATTGGCATCTTAACTATATTTAGTCTTCCAATCCATGAACACGGTATGCCCTTCCATCTATTTAGGTCTTCTGTGATTTCTTTTAACAGTTTTTTGTCGTTTTCTTTATATAGTTTTTTTGTCTCTTTAGTTAAATTTATTCCTAGGTATTTCATTCTTTTAGTTGCAATTGTAAATTGGATTCGTTTCTTGATTTCCCCCTCAGCTTGTGCATTACTAGTGTATAGAAATGCTATAGATTTTTGAATGTTGATCTTGTAACCTGCTACTTTGCTGTACTCATTTATTAGCTCTAGTAGTTTTGTTGTGGATTTTCCCGGGTTTTCGATGTATAGTGTCATATCGTCTGCAAACAGTGATAGTTGTAATTCTTCCTTTCCAATTTTGATGCCTTGTACTTCTTTTTCTTGTCTAATTGCTCTGGCTAGTACCTCCAACACAATGTTGAATAATAGTAGTGATAGTGGACATCCTTGTCTTGTTCCTGATCTTAGGGGGAAAGTTTTCAATTTTTCCCCATTGAGGATGATATTAGCTGTGGGATTTTCATATATTCCCTCTATCATTTTAAGGAAGTTCCCTTGTATTCCTATCTTTTGAAGTGTTTTCAATAGGAAAGGATGTTGAATCTTGTCAAATGCCTTCTCTGCATCAATTGAGATGATCATGTGATTTTTCTGCTTTGATTTGTTGATATGGTGTATTACATTAATTGATTTTCTTATGCTGAACCATCCTTGCATACCTGGGATGAATCCTACTTGGTCATGATGTATAATTCTTTTAATGTGTTGTTGGATACGATTTGCTAGAATTTTATTGAGGATTTTTGCATCTGTATTCATTAGAGAGATTGGCCTGTAGTTTTCTTTTTTTGTAATATCTTTGCCTGTTTTTGGTATGAGGGTGATGTTGGCTTCATAGAATGAATTAGGTAGTTTTCCCTCCACTTCGATTTTTTTGAGGAGTTTGAGGAGAGTTCGTACTAATTCTTTCTGGAATGTTTGATAAAATTCACATGTGAAGCCATCTGGTCCTGGACTTTTCTTTTTAGGAAGATTTTGAATGACTAATTCAATTTCTTTACTTGTGATTGGTTTGTTGAGGCCATCTATGTCTTCTTGAGTCAAAGTTGGTTGTTCATGTCTTTCCAGGAACCCATCCATTTCCTCTAAATTGTTGTATTTATTAGCATAAAGTTGTTCATAGTATCCTGTTATTACCTCCTTTATTTCTGTGAGGTCAGTAGTTATGTCTCCTCTTCCATTTCTCATCTTATTTATTTGCATCCTCTCTCTTCTTCTTTTTGTCAATCTTGCTAAGGGCCCATCAATCTTATTGATTTTCTCATACAACCAACTTCTGGTCTTATTGATTTTCTCTATTGTTTTCATGTTTTCAATTTCATTTATTTCTGCTCTAATCTTTGTTATTTCTTTCCTTTTGCTTGCTTTGGGATTAGCTTGCTGTTCTTTCTCCAGTTCTTCCAAGTGGACAGTTAATTTCTGCATTTTTGTCTTTTCTTCTTTTCTGATATAGGCATTTAGGGCAATAAATTTCCCTCTTAGCACTGCCTTTGCTGCGTCCCATAAGTTTTGATATGTTGTGTTTTCATTTTCATTCGCCTCGAGGTATTTACTAATTTCTCTTGCAATTTCTTCTTTGACCCACTTGTTGTTTAAGAGTGTGTTGTTGAGCCTCCACGTATTTGTGAATTTTCTGGCACTTTGCCTATTATTGATTTCCAACTTCATTCCTTTATGATCCGAGAAAGTGTTGTGTATGATTTCAATCTTTGTAAATTTGTTAAGACTTGCTTTGTGACCCAGCATATGGTCTATTTTTGAGAATGATCCATGAGCACTTGAGAAACAGGTGTATCCTGCTGTTGTGGGATGTAATGTCCTATAAATGTCTGTTAAGTCTAGCTCATTTATAGTAATATTCAGATTCTCTTTTTCTTTTTTGATCCTCTGTCTAGATGTTCTTTCCATTGATGAGAGTGGTGAATTGAAGTCTCCAACTATTATGGTATATGAGTCTATTTCCCTTTTCAGTGTTTGCAGTGTATTCCTCAGGTATTTGGGGGCATTCTGGTTCGGTGCGTAAATATTTATGATTGTTATGTCTTCTTGTTTAATTGTTCCTTTTATTAGTATATACTGTCCTTCTTTGTCTCTTTTAACTGTTTTACATCTGAAGTCTAATTTGTTGGATATTAGTATAGCCACTCCTGCTCTTTTCTGGTTGTTATTTGCATGAAATATCTTTTCCCAACCTTTCACTTTCAACCTATGTTTATCTTTGGGTCTAAGATGTGTTTCCTGTAGACAGTATATAGAAGGATCCTGTTTTTTAATCCATTCTGCCAATCTATGTCTTTTGATTGGGGAATTCAGTCCATTAACATTTAGTGTTATTACTGTTTGGATAATATTTTCCTCTACCATTTTGCCTTTTGTATTATATATATCATATCTGACTTTCCTTCTTTCTACACTCTTCTCTATACCTCTCTCTTCTGTCTTTTTGTATCTGACTGTAGTGCTCCCTTTAGTATTTCTTGCAGAGCTGGTCTCTTGGTCACAAATTCTCTCAGTGACTTTTTGTCTGAGAATGTTTTAATTTCTCCCTCATTTTTGAAGGATAATTTTGCTGGATATAGGAGTCTTGGTTGGCAGTTTTTCTCTTTTAGTAATTTAAATATATCATCCCACTGTCTTCTAGCTTCCATGGTTTCTGCTGAGAAATCTACACAGTCTTATTGGGTTTCCCTTGTATGTGATGGATTGTTTTTCTCTTGCTGCTTTCAAGATCCTCTCTTTCTCTTTGACCTCTGACATTCTAACTAGTAAGTGTCTTGGAGAACGCCTATTTGGGTCTAATCTCTTTGGGGTGTGCTGCACTTCTTGGATCTGTAATTTTAGGTCTTTCATAAGAGTTGGGAAATTTTCAGTGATAATTTCTTCCATTAGTTTTTCTCCTCCTTTTCCCTTCTCTTCTCCTTCTGGGACACCCACAGCACGTATATTTGTGCGGTTCATATTGTCCTTGAGTTCCCTGATACCCTGTTCACATTTTTCCATTCTTTTCCTGATAGTTTCTGTTTCTTTTTGGAATTCAGATGTTCCATCCTCCAAATCACTAATTCTATCTTCTGTCTCTTTAAATCTATCATTGTAGGTATCCATTGTTTTTTCCATCTTTTCTACTTTATCCTTCACTTCCATAAGTTCTGTGATTTGTTTTTTCAGTTTTTCTATTTCTTCTTTTTGTTCAGCCCATGTCTTCTTCATGTCCTCCCTCAATTTATCACTTTCATTTTTGAAGAGGTTTTCCATTTCTGTTTGTATAGTCAGCATTAGTTGTCTCAGCTCCTGTATCTCATTTGAACTATTGGTTTGTTCCTTTGACTGGGCCATATTCTTAATCTTCTGAGCATGGACCGTTATCTTCTGCTGGCGTCTGGTCATTTAGTCAGATTTCCCTGGGTGTCGGACCCAACAAGTTTGTAAGATTTTCTGTGAAATCTCTGGGTTCTGTTTTTATTATCCTGCCCAGTTGGTGGCACTCGTGGCACACGTTTGTCTCTCGTGTTTGGATGGGATCCCCCCGTCACCGTTCTCCGCGGCCTGGGGATTTCCGATCCAATTCTCTCGGTTGGTCCTGGGGGGCCGCGTGTGGTGGGGGCGTCAGCTGCCGTGGCTTGAGGGGACCCTGTGGCTTCTTTATAAATGCCCCTATTCGTGTTTGGTTGGACCCAGTCCCTGCCACTGTCAGAAATTCCCTCCTCTCCCTGGAGGGGTGTTGGTCGCCGGCCGCTGTGGCCTGGGGAACTCACCACCGGACCAGGAAGCCACCCGCGGGGGGATTTGAAAACTTTTGAGTAATAGTGAAAATAAGATTTCTTATTATGAACATTGCATATGTTAATGTGTTCTTTTGAAATCTCCTATACCTTATATAGTTTTTCGATGTGCAAATTAACTAACAGAAAATTATATTTCACTGTTCGCTAAGGGATAGCATTCTACTTGAATCTCAAATTTTATAACAACTTCTAACATATATTTTCTCTAATATATAAGATTAATGGAGATCCAGAGATTGTAATAAGGCTAGAAAACTTTGAAAAATGGAGATAGGGTATTTTGTGTAAGTGCTGCATTATTGCTGTTTTCCATTTTCTATATTTCTTTTCTCGTAATGATGGTGGGACAGTGATAATTCATTCTGAAAAAATATTATACAGTAAAGCAATGTTGCATAACATGAAATTTTTGTGATTAATGAATTATATTCTGGGGAAAACAGTGTTCTGATGGTTGAAAAGCTAATTTATACCTTGGTCCCTCAGAGATTTTCATTAAACTTAAGGGTGAGTGTTCACTGTTGATAACTTTAGAGGACTTTGGAGAGCATGTTTTGGGAAGTTGAGAAACATGCTAATTAATATGTGTGTTTTCCATTTCCATATAGTGTTTTGGAAATGGTTCCATTGTTTTGTTGTGTTTTTTTGTTGTGTTTTATTGTGGTAACATATATGTAACAAAATTTGCCATTTAAATTCTGGCTTTAATTTTTAAATACTTTTTCTCCCATTCCATGGAAAACAAAGATGTTATTTATTTTATAATCTCCATATATAGGTGAGTTATTCATTTAATGATCCCGATCTGTCTAGAGTCCAAATTACCCAACCCAGTCACAGAATATTTTTTTAAATAAAATGCACATACTTACTCTTTTCTGGAAAGTCATAACCTTGATGTAGCTAATTTTTGAGTGAAAAGCAAAAAAAATGATTTTGAGAATTAAGCAGCCATAATAATAGTGATTTACACACACTAGTAGTAAAGATCAAATTGAGGTTCTGAAGTAAGGACACCTCAAAATAGAAAAAATGCTGTAATTAGGATTGTTCTGACAATACTTTATATAGGTTCAACATGATTTTACGGCCAATAGCAAGTAGTTTTTTTTGTTTCTCTCGTTGTTTTTAATTCACTTAATCATGCTTTTCAAAGTCAGTCGAATGGTTCTCTGGAGCAGATGTCAGCAAACTACAGCTCATGAAGCAAATTCTTTCAGCTGCCCATTTTTTTAAATAATCTTTCTTTGGAGTACAATCATAACCATTTGCTATTTTTTGCCTATGGAGCTGGAGAGAGAATGGATTGCAAAGGAGCAATGTTAGATGTGTCAGTTATCTTGATTTTGGTGATGATTTCATAGCTACATAGATATGTCAAAACTGACCAAATTGCTTATTTTAAATATGTGCAGTATCGTGTACTTCACTTGTATCGCCAAAAGTTGGGGAGAAAAAAGAAATAGGGATTTGGGGGCAGGTTGTTCTAGTTTGCTAGCTGCCAAAATGCAATATACCTGAAATGGAATGGCTTTTCAAAAGGAGAATTTAATAGGTTGCTAGTTTAAAAGTTCTAAGGCTGAGAAAATGTCCCAGTTAAAGCAAGTCTATAGAAATGTCCAATCTAAGATATCCAAGGAAAGATACCTTGATTCAAGAAGGCTGATGAAGTTCAGGGTTTCTCTCTCACGTGGAAGAGCACATGGCAAAGACAGTCAGAGTTTCTCTCTCATCTGGAAAGGCACATGATGAACACGGTCAGGGTTCCTCTCTTATCTGGAAGGGCACATGGTGAACACAGCGTCATCTGCGAACTTCTCCTGGCTTCCTGTTTCATGAAGCTCCCCAGGAGAAATGTTCCTTCTTCATCTCCAAAGGTCGCTGGCTGGTGGACTCTGCTTCTCGTGGCTATGTTGTTCTGCTCTGCTCTCTCTGAATCTCTTTCTTTCTCCAAAATGTTTCCTCTTTTATAGGACTTCAGAAACTAATCAAGACCCACCCAAATGGGTGAAGACACACCTCCACCTAATCCAGCTTAACAACCACTCTTGATTAAATCATATCTTGAGGGAGGTGATCTAATCACAGTTTCAAACAATCAATATTTAATAGGGATTGTTCTACCTCTACAACATGTGACTGTGATTAAAACATGGCTTTTCTAGGGTACATACATCCTTTCAAACCAGCACACAGGTTTAAAAAATAAAACATAAAATATGCACCAATATATGTATTATCTTCGGTTCAACAGACATAAAGATGCTCTTATCAAATCTCCATGAAAATGTTCTGTACCTGTCTTACCATGGCCTGGTATCAAGCCTTTCATTGACAATTAGCCACACCTAAGCCACTATTGGTGTAACACTGCTCTGGGACATGCAAAAGAAAGCTAAGGTAGAGCTCCTGATTCTCCCATTACTAATTAGATAACAATGAAACAGTTACATGACTGTGTGAGATCCCTTAAACTGTGATTCCAAAGATAATGATTTAGGGTGTGCTGGCTTGAAAGGAAGTATGCCCCCTAAGAAAAGCCATGTTTTGATATAAATCCCATTTCATAAAGGTAGAACAATCCCTATTCAATACTGTATATTTGAAACTGTAATGAGATCATCTCCCTGGTTGATGTGATTTAGTCAAGAATGGTTGTTAAACTGGATTAGGGGATGACGTGTCTCCACCCATTTGAGTGGGTCTTGATTGGTTTACTGGAGTCCTATAAAAGAGGAAACATTTTGGAGAAAGAGATTCAGAGAGAGCAGAAAGATGTAGCCATTAGATGCAGAGAGTCCACGAGCCAACAACCTTTGGAGATGAAGAAGGAAAACACCTCCTGGGGAGCTTCATGAAACAGGAAGCCAGGAGAAAAAGCTAGCAGATGATGGTGTGTTTGCCATGTGCCCTTCCAGCTGAGAGAAAAACGTTGAACGTTGCTGGCCTTCTTGAACCAAGGTATCTTTCCCCGGATGCCTTAAATTGGACATTTCTATAGACTTGTTTTGATTGGGACATCTTCTCAGCCTTAGAACTGTAAACTTGCAACTCATTAAATTCCCCCCTTTAAAGGTCATTCTGTTTCTGGTATATTGCATTCTGGCAGCTAGCAAACTAGGACATAGGGCTTATCAACAGATAATTGAATTAAAAAGAGCAAGAACCTTGGAATCCATCATGCCCATATTCAAACTCAGTTTCTTTCATTTCCCTCTTCTTAGACTATGGGCCAGTTTTATCATACGAGAAACACTGAAAATAATATTCCTTCTTGGAGCTGTTTTGATCTCTCTTAGCAGCATCCATATAGTTATATTTGTTACTTGAATAAGAGCCTAAGTAATTGTAGTTGCAGAGTTGCTAAGCACCTCACCAGAGTATAATTACTGACTATTGCTGATCTGCTTGTTTATGATTCCTGTCTAAAGCTGGATTTAAAACATTTTCCTATATGTGAGTCACTTAATTAAAAAATTTTAAAAAGCAATACTAATATTATAAGTTGTATTTGGGAAAGTCAAAGGTAATTCCTTTTTACATGCATATTTTAATAATCTTCAGCTTATCTGCATGCTACAGACATATCTATTATTTGAAATAGAAAATATTTCTAAAAGTTAAATTTATTTCTTTAGCTATTAATTGCTATTTTAAGTTTACTATGTATTAAAAGTGAGTTCCGTGGTAAAATATTGTGTAAAGAAAAACCTCACCTTCCAGTTTGTCAGAGTTTTGGATTTCCATAAAATAGAGATCTGAAAAGAACATGCAATGCTTACCAGCAGTAAATGTAGGTAGGTGCCTCCATTTCTCCATTTGTAAAATCAGAGGCAAAAACAGATTTATTGAAATCCTTCATGCACCAAGTTGTAAGCCAAGTACTTTTCCAACAATCCCATTTAATCCTCTAACCTACCAGGTTAATATTGTTATTGCCACTTTACAGATGAAGAAACTGAGGTTTATGTGGGCCACGTGGCATGCAAGTAAGAGGAGAAGAGTCTCACTCCAGTCTGCTCAGTGACATACTTTCTACCCTGGACTGCTTAGTAACTGAAGTTTTACCCATAATTAAAATTCTGATCTTGGATCTCTGTGACAAAAATTTGACAGTGGAATGAATTTTAATTCCTCTGGAAAGCAGAAGCCTATTCTGCCCAAATTCCCTGGATTCACTGTTGTTTCCCAAAGATATTCTTTAGTGGAGTTCTCAAAACTTTGGAGGTCCTTTCTCCCTAGACATTCAAGACTGAGTAAATAGAAAGTGAAAATGGCTTTGTTCTGTAAGTAATTGGGAGAGTTCTCCTTAACATTCCTGAAGAATTGAATTGGAAAGATCCCCATGAGGACTTTCTCCTTATTCTCAAAATATTCTTCAGAGTGAGACAGAAAAGAAAACAAGGGGCAATCCTGTGAATAGTCCCTGGATCAGTTCTGCATACATTTTTATGATTCTTTTCCAAGTTCCCAAAGCCTTACAAGAATTTGAGCCCCTAAGTATTTCTTTTTGTACTTAATGCACCTTGATTGAATGTCGTTTTATATATATATATATATTGTTATATATTATATATATATATATATATATATATATATATATATATATATATATATATATATATATATATATAATAGCTATTTACTATTAGTATGTTTGTCCTAGTGTAAATAAGAACTTGGCTACAAATTCAGTAAGATAACCTTTGGCAAAGAGGGCAGATTTAGAGTCACACTGCCTAGATTTGAATCCTGATTTCCTAGTGCCTAGCTTTATATGTTTGTGCAATTGCTTAATCTCTGTGTGCCTCAGTTTTCTTATCTGTTAGATGGGAGAATAATGGCACCTGTTGCAAGGGGTTGTTTGGGCAATTAAATGAGGTGCATGGTATAGTATATAATAAGTTCTGAAACGATTTGTTTAATTAATCACTTTCATTTGTATGAATCTGAAATATTTTTTAGAGTCTATTTTCTCCCCTTTGTTGAACAATGTGAGGGAGAAAGTGAGGTATGAAGGAAATGCACAAGAGGAGAGAAGAGACAGAGAGAGGGAGGTGTGATGGAGAGGTGGAGGGTGCAAAAGGGTAAGATGAGAAGAAGGTGGATGTGAAATAGGGTCAATTAGAACTGTTCTTAATTCCCTTCTATTTCTAATATGTGTTAACATACAATGCAAACACTGTAGACATTTTCCAATCATGTATGCATTTGTATTGAGTATGTGGCTATTTCCTAAGCAACTTGTTTTGCTAATAAAGCTTACAGACGTAATAAAGGAATCTTCCACTTAATAGTAGAAGTAAACATTCAAGGAGTTTTGAAGCTAGACCTATCACTTACCTAACCCTTCACCTCAGTTCACTGCCATATAAAATCCTTGATATATAACTGTGCTTAAACAGGGTAATTGCCTTGTGCACAGTCAAAGCATCATAACTTATCTGCAGAACATTTCTCTCCAGAAGGGTCAAATGTATAATTTCTCTGCCACACAATGCTGAATTTTTCTATATTATAGTTATTTTGGCCAGGTTGTAGGTTAAAAGCAATTCTGAACATTGTCTGCTTTCAAATGCAACATGAGTGCTTTCCTTGCATATGATTACATGTTAGGTTAGCCCAACTATTGCAAGGGAAAATTTATAAGGCTTCTGGAAAAGCAGACTTGAAGATTGCTATTTTATGGTTTCACTTCGATCAAATTTATAGGCATAATCTGAATATGACCTTTTTCTAAGATTAACAATTCCTTCCTTAAATGCTGACCAAAGTAAGGAATGGTAGTATTGTAATGTGAATTTTTTAAAATTCCCTGGGAGGTACTATTCTTTTCAAGGACAGACATGAGCAGATTGGAAGACTCCTAATGAAAATGGAGTTTAGGAATGATGTTAATAGTTCTTCTCTGCAATTGTACTGTTCTTGGAAAGTCTTAGTGAGCACTTTTAAGAAACCTGTCTTTTCTTTGATATTCTAGTTTCCAGATATTTTTCTTATTAGTAATGCAGATGTGACTAGTACTGTTTGACTATTTTAAAGTATTTCTGTATATTACACTGCCAGTTATCTCTAAGTCATTATTATTAAGATTTTGTGCTGAGTTTTATTTTCCAACAATTATTTTCTAACAAAGCATATTTTACTTTGGTAAGGTGCTACCATTTCAGTGACTAATATTCAATTTTCCTTTTATCTATATAAGTATAGTTATGAATTGCTTTTTAAAAAAATTCTTGTAATTGCATTTAGATATTTTACATCTTTGTTGTGGGATTTGACACATTGCTGCTTTTTGCCAACTAGGCCCTAAACTCAAAAATTTTGACAGATGATCAAATGGTATCTAAGTTAGTTTAAAAGACTGAGAATTTAAGAACTTTGCTACCCGACTATGTAGAATTTTTCCTTATTGCCTTAATTTTAAATCAGTTTATGAAACTTAATGTTCAAACACAGGCTTTACAGTGATTATGTGGATACTTTATTTAAATATGCTTTTGGATAAGCTAAGGTATCCATTGTTGGTGGTTCTAAGTATATTGTTTGTTTTCTTCAATAAAAAATATGTATAAAAAATAAAAACAAAATATTGCGTGGGCCACACTGGCTCAGCAGGCAGGGTTCTCTTCTGCCATTTCGGAGACCCAGGTTCGATTTCTGGTGCCTGCCCATGTTTAAAACAAACAAACAAACAAACAATACTTTTAGGTTTTTCTAAAATATCATGGGAGTGTACAGGTACACATCCATGTTCATGAATCCACAGACAATTCTAATGTTTTTTGTGAATCTGAACTTTATCAAATGTCACTGGGAATAAACTGACTAACATTTGTCTCCTCCTTTGCAGTTCCAGTTACTATTACTGCTTAACAAATCATCCTAACAGTGGGTACCTTAAAACAACAAACATCATTTTGTTATCTCTTATGATTTCTAAGGATCAAGAATGGAGACAAAGCACAGTGGATTTGGCCTTTATTTCTTCCGTTTTAGGATGTCTGCACACTGAGCTGGGAAGACTTGATGGCTGGGGACTACTTGACAGCCAATACCACCTGTAGGGATCTTCAGCACAGTGTGCAGTGGATGGTGCTGGATCTAGGCTGAGGCATCCCCTGGGCACACGGTCTTGCTGACATAACCAGCCCTCCATGACTCTGATACATGTGGTCAATGGGTGACAATCTGAAAATTGCTGCTCAAGGCCAATGCGCAAGGAGGAAGGCAAAAAACCTAAGTTTGGGACAGGAATCTCAATATGCTATTATTTGAAGTAAAGTAGTATTTCTGTTGCATCACACTTCCTTTTCTGCATAGCAGTGAAGACAAATTCTTCTGTTGGATGATTACCTACTATAGTTAAGGGTGGATCTGTGTGTTTTCTCTGGCCAAGTCCTAAAAGGACAGGACACTGATCATTCATCTACACTGAACTGTAAGTTCCTACTTGCACCTTACGGGATGGCAGCAGGAGCACGGATCCCCAGAGAGCCAGTGGGAAACTTGACTGACTTTTATGACCTAAAATCTGAAGTCACAGAGGTACACTTCTGCCCAGTTTGGGGGAAGGAAAGGGATTGTTTGTTTGATATTGATGCCATTTCTTAATAGGAGGAGTGTCAAAGTCACATTGTAGGAAGTATATATGGAATGAGAGATATTGTTGCTGCCTTTTTAAGAAAATGCAGTGTTCTACATTGTTTAACAAAGAACAAAGTCCATAATCAGCCATTGTAATTTGTACTACCTTGACATTAATAATATCTATAATATCAGAATTTGGACAAGAGCCAGTATATCAAATGAACCATAGCACCAATATGTAATGCCATCCCATAGTGTCTTTGCTGTGGAATGTTGTGTGAACTTGCAGTTCAGTGTAGATGAATGATCAGTGTCCTATCCTTTTAGGACTTGGCCAGAGAGAAAACCAGATCCACCCTTAGCTACAGTAGGAAATCATCCAACAGAAGAATTTGTCTTCACTGCTATGAAGAAAAGGAAGTGTGATGTAACAGAAATACTACTTTACTTCAAATAATAGCATATTGAGATTCCTGTCCCAAACTTAGGTTTTTTGCCTTCCTCCTTGTGCATTGGCCTAGAGCAGCAATTTTCAGATTGTCACCCATTGACCACATGTATCAGAGTCATCGAGGGCTGGTTATGTCAGCAAACAACAGCAGGCAGGAAATTAGCCAAAAGCTTTTTTTTTTTTTTTTCATTTTTAAAGACTTGTAATAACAAATTCACACACAACAGCAACAAGACACACAAAAGCAAAGAAATATATGGCAGAGACCACCAAAGCTCAAAATGTTTACTATCTGTCCTTTACAGAAAGTGTTTGCCCACCTCCAGATCTAGAGTAGCTGATAATAATGCACATTCCTCAGTTTCTCCACAGACCTGCTGAATCTGAATTTTGGGGTGTAGATTTTGGGAATCCATATTTCTGAGAGATTTCACAGGGAATCGTTTTTTATGTCTGATAAATTTTGAGAACCATTAATTTTGGTTTCCTTTGAAGATTTGGAAACATGATGGCATCCCTAATTTGACCAATGAAGTAATTTTTTTTTTAAACTTTTTTTATTAATTAAAAAAATTAACAACCAAAACATTTAGATATCATTCTATTCTACATATACAATCAGTAATTCAATGAAGTAATTTTGATTATTATATATATTTTTTGTGTAAAATATATACGTGATTCTACTCCTCATATGGAATTTGTTGTTTCATTGAGTTGAAAATTAAGTGAGCACTGTTTTCTTGAGAGCAAAACTCCTTTTTAACTTTTAAATGTATTCTTTATGGAAAGTTTATCGTACTAAAAGTTTAAGTTAGAGAGGTTCTAAAACAATATGGGCCGTAATTCCCTTTGTGGCACTTAGCTACTACATCTATATTTATATTTATTTATCCATCTATGTATCTATCCATCTTCCTGTTTATCAGCATTCCTCACTACCCCTCTCTAAAGCGCCCTATCTACAGGATGGAGAGAAGCGTACATCACAGTGTTAATAGCACATTCAGCAGTTGATACTTTTTCACTCCCGACTTCTCTAGTAAAGAAAAATAATGTTATGTAAAAAATAAACTAATGCTTAAAACCTCAACTCACATCATTTCATGAACTGAAGACATACAAAATTCTTCTTTGGGTATCTGAAGAGTTAAAGTACTATTTAGAAACCACCCCAGTAAAAATGTCTCAGTCACTCTAAGTTGACATAAACTTGCCGCAGGCGGCAAGACTGAAAATAACTCTAGAACAAAGTAGTTAAGGATTTGCTTTACCAATTCAAACAACAAGCTGGAGCCTAGGGGCTGCCTGGTAACTGGTGTCTTTGGTGGGAATCATCCTCCAAGCTCACATCGTCAGCCTGTGTTGATTGATCTGACCCAAATGAGGGGAAAAAGAGGACTAATTTGACTTATTCCCTCCAAGTGTGGAGGGAGGTTACCACTGAAAGGTATCTAATGCTGTGTCTAAGAAAGTGCCTTCTCTCTCTTCTTCTACATCTTTTTCTTTTTAAACTGATAGTGGATGATGATGCTCCATATCTTTAGATAAAGCCGATATAAAGAGTTTGGGTTCTTAAAAACAGTGCACATAAGCAGCTTCTATTTTCTTTTTACTTGTTAGGTAAAGATTTCTTCAAATTCAAATGCTGTCATTAATATTAACACCATTCTGGACTCAAAGTATCTAGCAAAATGCTACAAAGTTTTGTATAAATACTTGGTTAATTGTTATTTTTTTCGATTACCCACTCCCCATTCTTATTGCCTTGGTTTCTCCTTCCTTAAAACTATTTAGTGCTGTCCAATATCATACAAGATATATCTGTAGTTTTGTTTCCTATTATTCTCTGCCTCATATCCTATTTCCTGGCATATCTAATTATTTTCAGTTTTTTGAATCTGGAATAATTTTTTATATCTCTGTATTTTTGTACATGCTTATTTCTGTTATTTTGGATGCCTTTCCCCACCTAATTTATTTGGTACACTCAAATTCAGTTCTAGGATCAAATATTAAGCATGTCTTCTGTTTGACAGATCCTCCGAGCACTACTTTTTTTTTGGTACCATATTAGAATTTGTTTCTCTCTGTAGCATAGCACTTACCACGTGACATGGCACTAATTTTCTCTACCAACCTGGAAATAGGTTCTTGCCTTATTTATACTTGAATCTCCAGCACCTGGCCCCTGGTCAGCACCTGATATATGTTTGTCCCAAGAATGATTCAATGTTTTTCTTTATAACTGTTAACATTAAAGCATTCTGACATGATTCCACCATTCTAAGACTCCAGCTCAAACCGATCGCCTTTTACCCCAATTTACACATGAATTGCATGTGACATAATCTCAAGAGATAGTTGAATGCAGCTAGCAGTATTTGGTCCTACATTATGAGTTTGGTATGGCTATCCAAGATGATTGTCTTTATACTGAACCATACATCGCTAGGAACATACCCCCCCCCCCACCTTCAATCTAATGAGGAAAGCACAATGCACCGATAATAAGCAGGTGACTTGAATATTGACTTATTGACTTGAATAGAGTAATGAGAAGACATTTTTGGAGGTTGCTCTGAGTTGGTTGTCTTTTAAACCACTGAATTTAGCATTCTAAATTGGAGTCTATGGTGTTGCTTTTTAAAGTGGAAACAATACTAAAATCTGTACTAAAGATTTTGATTCTAAGGAAACCTGCCTGATATCAGATTTGGGTGATGGACAGGAAGACTATAAGTCACTGATTGTTAGGTCTTTCTGACTTTATAACAATAGATCAATTAATGAGTTTTAATCTCTTTTAGTGCCCCCAGTTTCACTATGAAAAGTGTCCCAAAGAGAAAGATAAATTATACATTACACTGGAGATGAGCCATCTCCTAATGATAGGAGATCATAAAGATAGGAGGTGATATGCATTGAGAGCAGCTACAAATATTTTTATATTCAATCCTTATGACAACTCTGTAGGAAGTTACCATTATTATAATCATCCTGATTTTATAGGGGAGGAAACTGAAGCACAGAGAAGGTTCAGAAATTTGCCAAGTCATATGGCTAATAAGTCTGAGATTCAAATGAGACCTAGTTTTAGAACCCATACCTTGACTGTTACATAACACTGCATCCTGGTTAAAACCATTTTATTCAGGTAGCCAAAGTAGGTGGAGAAATGGTTCAGCATATTAACTCATTGTCTCATTCATTCACTCAACAAATATTTATAGACTAGTATGTATCAGACACTATCATAGGCACTTGGAATGTATCAGTGAACTAAACAATTCTCTGCTCTTGTGGAGTTTACAAGAGTTTACAAGTGTTGGATGTTTATGTTATATTTTTATGGGCCACCTTGCAGATATTTTGATGAAGGTCAATGTTGGCTCCCCATGAATAATGCACAACAATGGTAAAACAACAACCGGGTGAATAGGGCAGGATGATCCAGCCATGACTGTATCACACACAGTTGGTGAATAGTGTCCATTTCCCTGTCCTATGGCATCAGACATTCAACTCAAGGAACATATATTGAGTGTCCACCAGGTGCCAGACATCGTGGTGACTTTTCCCCTAGAGTAGGCTACCTCGATCATTCTTGAAATGGCAAGAATAGAGGTGCATGCCTTTTCTGTATTTCTGTTATTTGTAAATGCAGTTATCTACTTTCTAATTTCTTGGTTTATGGACTGACATCAAACACACACACACACACACACACACACACTCGCAGAACAAAGACACAAACACACTCTGTCCCCAATAGCTAGTTTTCAGGGAAATTAAGGAACCTAAGACTAAATTATTAACAATTCTTTTAATCTTTTTAAACTCATAAAAAGCTCCCAGGTAGATTTTAATGTCACCATTCCTTGTCGTCTATTTAGCTATGGATTTGGCGTGTTCAACCAGGGGTTTGACCCCATTAGTTGTGTCCCATTTAACAGAACCTTATTTGTGATGTTTTTCGTGGCACATGCACTGAAGGGGATCTAGCCTGTTGTAGTCAAACAGTTTGAGTCCTGACAAAACAAATAAATAAGGACACTGGAGAATTTCACTTAGCCTGACATGCATTGTTTGGGGCATTTTAATTACCACAAAAATTAGTTATTTTCTTCTCCCACTACTTTTAAACCATTTGGGAAATGTTGTGCAGATGTAACTTGAATGTCACTGTTTGTAGCTCCATTAAAGGTTAAATTTGCATGAAAATTAATTCATTAAATGGAAACTGTTCTGTGTTGAGGTTGCATTACATTACTATTGACTAAAACTCTATTTCGTTGATTGACAGACTTAGATACATTAGATAATAGTGGTAAATGGATATCAGGAGACCCTATTAAAAAGAAGCAAAAAGTTGAGGAGGGCAGGACATCTGGATGCTAACTTTTTTGGCTAAATTATGCTAATAGAGTATATTATATATGTTCATGATGTGGCAGATTTGCTGGTATTTGTTCTTTCAGCATAATGGGGTATCATTTTGTACTTCCAAGTAAATAATCCTCTGATGGAATTTAAGGGACAAGAAAATGCAGAACCTGAGGACACAATAGAGAATATTAAAATTATATAAACATGGAGAGTAGCCTAGTAAAATGCAAAGGGTAAAATTAGATGACCTGAGTAGTTTGCTGTTAACTCTTCTGTCATGGGAACCCAGGCTGTGCTAAAAGATACTGCAAGAGAACTTCATAAAACCTTTATATCTGTAATTAAAGGTTCTCTAACTGAAGAGCTATGGTGTGCATGTTCTGGGTAATTCATTGAATTTGCAGTCTCAATTGTGGTTGGTGTAGATTTCTGAAATTTCTACATCTATTAAGAAGAATACACTATCTTTTTTTAAAGGCTCCTTATGAAAATGCTTTGTGAATCTAAATGTAATTCAAAGGGTAAAATTCATTGCTTTTACAAAATATAATTGGAAACATTTTCCCTTACTCCTGGAAGAGACTGAAGTGGTTATTCAAGTTATCAAAATGGTACAGTGAAAAATTATGGTCTCCGTTGGTCATCAATTATGCCACACTCTTCTATTTATACATAACATTTTTTTTGAAATAAAACTACAAATATAATGCACTACACATTTTAGAAGTTGGCAAGTATACCATATCAAGAGTCTACTACTTTCCACGGTTGTTTAAAAAGCAATCCCGTTCACATTCAACACCAAATAGAACAAATTCAGAGATGGCTCCCAGACTGAAGCCCTCAGGGAGGGCTCCCAGGTTTCTTAGGATTTCTTATCATTCTAAAATAACAGACACCTATTTGGATAATGTCTTGATGTTTGTTCTAAAATTTTGTAGCAATTGAGGATCTAATAAGAGAGATTTATTTCACTATCAGCTAACTCGTCTGATTCTTTCTGGCTTCAGTTTCTTCCGAGGATAAGTAATGATTCCCCTTGAACAGAGACACTAACTGAACAAAGTTGTCCTCTCTCTGAGTTAGTTGCCTTTCTGCCTGACTCATACCCTTGCCAGAGAGGGTGGTGTGTCAACAAAAGAATTAAATAAGTGTTGAAGTTAAGTAGAAAAAATAGAGATATCAGAGCCTAGGGCATATAGCTTCGGAGGCAGGTCGACAGTGCACATAACAGCCCATTTGTTTAGTCCAGTGTTTCTCCAGCTCTAGTGAGAGCATCAGAATCACCTGGAGGGTTGGTAAAACACATTACCTGGCCCCACCCACAGAGGCTCTGATTCATTAGGCCTGCCTGGGTGAGGCTCAGACATTTACATTGCTGACAAATGTTCCAGGTGGCATCATTGATGCTGCCAGAAACCACACTTTGAGAACTTTTGGTTTATTCAGTGCAATCCAGGTTTTGGTGCCAAAACCTGCTTAGGCCCACTTTCTTCACCTCTGTAGTAGTTCATCAGGAGTCTCATGGGGAGAAGTGGCAGACAATACTCAACAATCAGAAGAACTGATATTAATTTACAGATCCTTATATTCTTGCTATGTTAAGATTAATCTTGTCACTTACAGAGCTCTCTGTCCATAATATAGTAAAATGATTATGTGTCCAGGTAAATCTTTAATTTTACAGCCCCTTATGGACTAATGTAAACATAATAGATGATATTGACAATTTGTTTTTATTAAGAAGAATGATGTCTCTAGAATATAAAAGAATATCTCTGTCTGATGCAAAATATGGAGGCAAGGAGGCAGAGTGGGGTTAAGCCAAGGGGAATTGAGATGAGGTCCTTTTCACTGTACATTCTGGCAGAGTATGGGGTGAGTAGACAAGGGTTCATAGCAGAAGAGGATTTCAATGGGGCTTACCAAGGAGAAGCAGAGTAGTAATATAATATAATATTTGGTAGTGATTCTCTTTCCTTTAGTGCTCAGGACTTTTTCTTCTTCCTTCTTTCTTTGGCTGCAGACATGCATTGGTTCTCTCTGTTCTATTACTTTTCATATAAATGTTGTTGAACAAATCTTTTTCTGGTAGCATCAGTTTAGGCCACAGAACTGAGAACAATATGTGACAAGTAACCTTTCCTCACTCTAAAGAGCAGGGTTAGTCACAGTGGTGGAACTTACTAAGAGAGAGCTAAAGCAATCCTGAAACCAAGCCCCAAATCTGCCTTCAGACTTTAGAAAGATTAGAAATTCTAAGGGGTTGACAGTCTGAGGATGCCTTTGAAAGGAGTGAGATTCATAAATCCTGCTGGGGACCTAGTGATGGTTTGAAAGAGAGAAGCGGGTATTCAAGAAATGCCCTCTGATCTTAGGATTGAGTAACTGACATCTCACACCTGACTGCAGAGCTTTCTCATCATCCAGCTACTGAAGGAGAGAGTGGCAAGAGTTGTTGGGAAAACTGGAACTGTGGCCCTTTGTAGTTTGGGTGACATAGAGACTGGAAGTTGGAAAAGATAAGAGCTGATAAGCTGGCTAGAGAGCTGCCCAGACCTTCTATGATTACTAAAGAGGTGTCTGCTGAGGACAACCTGAATTTCCAGAGTTCTGTGGATCATAGATGTGTAATGCTTCTTATGGGACAGCCAACAACCTGGGACATAGGTGGACTGTCTTGACAGCCAGGAGTGACCTACATTGGCTTTTTCTCATTATTTTTTTTCTGGCCTTCGTGCTGGCAACAAGCCGGGCAATGAGTCAGAAGGAGGTCAGGAGCGAGAACAAAGAGAGAACAGATAGAATCTTTCTTTCCACTGCTGGCTACTAAGCCTGGGTAGGACCTGAGCTAGGGAAAGGAAGAAGCTTGATGGTGTTCATGGGGTATCATTACTGGACAAAGACCATGGGTTGTTTTGTCCGGCGTGTTCAATAACCAATTCTTGAGACATGGGGTTTCAAAGAGAGAAAGAGTTCATTACTAGGCACGTGCCTAGGAAGAGCAGATGGCCCAGTCTGTCTCACCGAGTTTAGGGCATTCAAGGTTTTTTAAGGATTTTAGCAAGGGGAGATGAGATTGTTTCAAATTTCAAGTTCACAGCAGAAAAGGAGACAGTTTTATCATTATTTCAGTAGGTGAACATACATTGAAAGGAGGGGAGGCTATCTCTTCAGTACTAAAGGTATAAGTCAGGAGGAAGGGACACAAGGCATCTTTCAACAGCAGAGTCTAGCTGATACGATTTACAAATGTCTGGGGCTGAAGCTAGTTAATGGCTGACTTCAAATTCTTCATTAGCATTAGGGCCTTTGCCCTACAATCAAATTGCCAGATAAAGGACATAACAGTCACAAAGGCACAAGATAAAGGCTTTTACACTCATTTCAGATATCAGGGCAGCTGAATTCTTGTTTAAGGATTACAGGTATTCCCCTCTGTCTACAGCAATGTCCCAGAAAGCGAAAAGAAATATGATTCAGTAATCAAAGTCATCCCTTAAATCCTAATTTCTCGGTTGCAGTATTTGTATTTATTTTGATTAGTCTACACTTTTCAATATTTTAAAATGATACAGAAAGAAAAAAATGATATGGAAATGAACAAACAAAAAACGATAGGGAAACAAAGTCTAAGGACACCTAAAACAATGAGCTATGCCCAAGATAGCAGGTAGAGAATGAGAAGGAAGACCCAAAAGAAAAAGTTTTAAACTATGATAGGAGAAAGCGAAGTTATAGGTTATACCTATTGAGTCCATCCCAAAAAATATGCTATGGTCAGTGTAATATTTAGTTCTTTGATTTATTTTTAAGGTTATATTTGAATCTTTAAATAAATAGCATACTAACTTGAGGTGACAGATTAATAGTTCCCTTCCACAGGCTGTTTTCAAGGTGAAATGTGGACTGAGGAATAGCAGTCAGTTGAATAAAGGAGACTTCAAGGATCTGTTAAGTGGAATGAGATCAATGGGGGGGGGGGGGAGTCGGGGGGGGGGCACGAAAGCCAGCATTCCACTGCTCCTTGTACTCCTATTTATGATCTCTGCATCAGTCTTGGCAAACTAACTTCTCCCTCAATTGCTTAGGTAGTTTGCTAATATAGTTTCTTTTCTCTGGGATATCTTTTCACACCTACTTATCACATCCACCATAGTTGCCCTGGTCCCCCAGACGGAAGTGACTGCTTGCTTTTTGTTTCAGCTTTGAACAGCTTCAGAGGCCCCTTATTGATTCCTTTACTTCAATTGTTTATTTGTATATCTGTTTTTGTCTTATAAATTTGCGAGCAGTCTAAAGGCAGGGACCTTACATACTGCCACTTGTGGTCCTAAAGTTAATCCTATGCTTAGTATATACTAGATGCTCAACAAATATTTATTGAATAAATAAGTGAATAGATTTAAAGAGATGCTTTTTCCTAAATGAATGGATTTACAAAGAGACTTTTTCCCCAGATTGATTGGAGACCAGTTAGGTTGTCCATAGTGTCAGTTATACCAAGCAGAGGAGATTCAGGTAATATTGCTCAGAGACTCCAGCATCTGTTACATAATTACCTTCATTAATACCCTAGAGTTTAACAGACTTAATTACTTCATTAGTTATGGAAATTTAAATTTAAATGGAGTTATTGAATTATGAATTGCGTGTGCACTTCAAATAATTTGCCTTTTAGTGTGTGTCTCCTCAGTGAACCTCATGTCTGAAGTAAATTCTAGCCCAAGTAGATTTGTGTTGTTCAAAAAACGAAACTGCTTTATTTGTATATTTCTTTTGTTTATTGTTTTCCTTTTTCCTCTTACATTGCAAATATGTTTGTTGAGACTGGTATACATTTTAATTCTTGATGAATTCCTTCAATATTTAGACTGCTTCCATTCAATCAGTGTGAAACCGGTAAAGACTATCTTGTACAGTCATAGCAAATTTAATTAGATCAGTTGTTGCTTGTAGATAATGTGATTGCTTATATTCCATTTGTTATATGAGGCATTTATAAGCACTTAGCACTGCAATCAATTGTTTATGTAATAACTATCTTTCAAAAAGTAATTATTTTCGAAGTGTTGGTGTGTTCCCTTCAAGTATAAAACATGGTCTCCTTCTATTGGTGTTTCGATGCTGAAAAAAATAGCTCAATTCAGGAACTTATGAAATGAATTTGGTGGTCAGCTTCCTTGATAGTAATTGTGACAACAGTTCCTCAAACACTGTTTCATGATGGTGTACTTAGTGACATTGGAACACTGCACATTTTCAATTTCTAGAAACCAGGCCAATTTTCAACTGCTTATGCAGTAGCATATATGTTTGTTTGGCACACTTAGGGACTCAGCTGGCATGATGTTATTGGTAAACTCTGTGATAGCTATTCACGGGACCTTGTGGGAGGATATATTGCATGAAAATAGACATTGTAAATACCTTAAAATTAAGTAAAATAGATCCTGATCTTGGAATTTATTATTCTGTGGTAAAGCAGATTCTATTTGTGCCATTGTGCTGCCTGCTGCACACAGGACATAGAAATGTACAACTGGGAATTGTTCTAAGGAATCATGTCACAGAGGGGTATTAAAGTAGTGATTTGTCCAAATTTTACATAGACTGCTGGGCATGATGTGTTGGAGAATCCCTCTGCTGGATGATTCACTGAGGTCCCTGGCAAAGATACCAAAGTGTATAATGTGGATTTTGTTCATTATTTGATGATCTGGGAAAAGCAATGGAATTGAAAGACATTAACATGTTTTTCTGGAAGCAAATCTGTTGCATGATAAGTGGTCATTTGTTATCTCCAGGCAAAGTGAAGTTGCATAAACATTCAGAGTGAAGGTTTTGCATTTCAGTGATAAAAGGCCCAAATGTAATGTATTCAGTCCAAATGATTTAATTGAATACAGGGCATAAGTACCCTTCCTCCACTTAGACTGTGTTACTTAAAAAGGGAAACCAATCACATAAATTTGTTGGAGGTATCTTGTGCTATTTATCAGTTGTTACTCATTACGTCTGACAAGATTTGTCCTCATTTTTCCATCAAATTGTAAGGTTAATTGTCTCCTGAAGGGTCTGTTCATTCTATGTGAGTTTCCTGACCAGACCACAATAGACTTTGTTTGGGTCTGTTGACACATTTCAGGTGTCTAAAGTAATGCAGACTCTGTAGTAGACAATTGGAATAGCTTGGGGTGTGTCCACAAGGTCTGTTATCAAGTGGAACAAACTGGCCATATTTTCAGGCAATAAGTGGTAAAATCTAGATTCTTCTTAACCATTTTGTTAGATTTTTGGTAAGCTATTTAATTAGTCAAGTCCTCAGGGTCCTGTTCTATAAAACTAAGTGGTTGGAAACCAATAAGGTCAATTTTGCTCTATTCTGTGATTTGAAAGGAGCATAGATAGTACTATAGTTGATCAATAACTCCGATTACTCCTTTTTTAGAGCACTGTTTGTGGTGGTTTGGAGCTATGTACCCCAGAAAAAGCTGCTCTTAGACTTAATCTATTCCTGTGAGTGTGGATTCTTGTAAATAGAAATTTCTGATGAGGTTGCTGCATTTGAGGTAAGGCCTAGCTGAGTCAGGATGGGTCTTCATCCTCTTACTGAAGGCCGTATAGGGAGAGGAAAAAGCCAGAGGCAGCAGCCCACAGCTAAACAAAACCAAGGGAAAAGCCAGGAGAGGCTAGGATATGCATTGCCAAGTGACAGAAAAGCTGAGGACGAAACACTTACAGCAGCCAGCCCCAGAATACCACATTCTTCTGGGAGAAAGCATCGCTTGGATGATGGCTTCATTTTGGACTTCTAGCCTCAAAATCATGGGCAAATAAATTCCCATTGTTTAGCCAACCCATTGCCTGTTGCTTGTTTAGCAATGAGGAAACTAATTAGGCTATAGTTTCCAGTTTCCCTCATATTAAAGTTTGAGTTTGATATCTAGTAATGGAATCAAAGCTAAAGTGATGTCTCACTTCTGAGCTGGAGTGATTAAGCAGCACCACGTTATGCTGGTGAGAGCAAGGCCAAGGAGATGGAAGAATTGGAAATGGAAGCAACTGGGGCCCTTTATTCATCTTTATGGAAAAGAGTAAGCCCTGTTTTGGACTTAATATGACTGAGAAGGTTTTGAGATTTGAGTATTTGTCTTTGTTGAATTATTACCCTGTGGAAAGTTGAATTATGTTCCCCAGTAAGCCATGCCCGTAATCTATTCCTGTGGGTGTGAACACATGGTAAATAGGACCTTTTGACCATTTAATTTAGTTAAAGTGAGGGCAACTGAAACAGAATGGATTTAAATCCAGATTACTGGAGTCCTTTATAAGAAGAAGACATTTAGTAATAGTAACAGGGAACCAGGTAGAGAAGCAGAAGGTGGAAATCAGTGGAACCTAGAAGAGAAAGGAGGGAACATTGCCATGCACACTGCCATGTGGCAGGAAAGCCAAGGGCCCAGGGACTGCTGGCAGCCAGCCCCAGAGAGCTGCAGTGTTCAGGGAGAAAACTTCGCTTTGCCAACACCCTGATTTTGGACTTCTCCTGGCCTCAAAACCATGAGCCAGTAGACTCCTGTTGTTTAAGCCAACCCATTTTGTATTATTTGTTTTAATAATTGGGAAATTAAGAACTACACTGGTAACTTGAGATTAAATCAAGTTATTATAACATTATAAGAGAATATTCTAGTAAGGAGTCTTCTCTGCTTTGCCAGTCTATCTAGATATTTATGGAAAAACATTATAACTAGTGAATAGACAGGGGTTTTGAAACATAATCTTTAATGGTGTTGAGGATTCAAGTACTATTATTTTTCTAGATCTACCTTCTCCAAGACATTGAATAGATGCCCTGAAGTAGCCACTTAGAGAGCCATAGTTTATTAGGGTGTTAGAAGTACCTCCAGCTAACCTAGAAGGAGGACTTAACTTTTAAAAGAATAAAACCTCATACCATAGGTTACTATCGTGGGTTTCATTCCCATAAGTATATATTTTAATTGATTCCATTCTGTAGTGTTAGTTTCAATAAACTACAGCATAAGATTCACTACAGTTTAGTTGGTTTATTGTTAGGCAGCAGAGCCGAACTGAAGGTATGGAGGAATATTCATAAAATACTGAATCCAGTAATATCTACAGTGGGCATCAGTAGAAGAGGCTACAGATTATATACGATTATACGAAGAAGAGAAGAAATATAAAGACCTTTAAGATAGATATACAAATAACGTTTGTATATGATACTTAGGATGATCCTAATAGATAACAATAAATAAATATCCAGGAAAAGTAAGAAAGGTATAATATGAATTGTTTCCTGTTGTAAAAGTGAAAGATCTCTTAGGTGGAAATCCAACTTAAAATGTTTTTTTTTTCCTGTATGCCACCATTCAGAAAAGAATCTGTAGATTATTGATAATGTTGCTTACAAAGATCTTAAAGATAGGAATCCCTAGAGAACTCTGAAGAGTATAATTTAAATAATGGGGAAGGTAAGGCATTTTTTCCTATTTTAATTCTTGAAACATTAGATAGGGGAAAGAAAAAAAAAAGCTAGAATCAGTGGGTACTAGAGTGAGAAAGGATAGTGTAGATTTTGTTTTAATTCTATCACTTTACCTTCCAGATGAGAAAATTGAATAAAAAAGAGATTAAATGATGTGCTCAGTTCCCACAATTAGTGTCAGTACTAAGATTACAATTCTTTCTATATTGGCCAATTGAGGGGATGGGAAGCTGTGTGCTGGGTTTTTCTACCATCTCACAGTTAGAGAATTATATCCTAACTTTACATCTGATTGATTGATCAATTGATCATGATGATGATATTAATATATAAAACTTATTAACATTTCATATGAGCCAAACACTCATCTACATGTTTTACATATATTAATTGATTTCATTCTCGCAATAACCCTGGCCCCCTCCCATATTGTAGCAGGCTTGGTCTGTGTGGGATGTGATGATATGTCACTTCTGAGATCATGTTATAAAACACACTGAATCTGCTGTCTTTGTGTCTTGGTTTTCCAGCTGAGATCACAAATACCACAAAATAGGTTGACATAAACAAATGGGAATTTATTGGTTCACGGTTTTGACATTAAGAGAAGTCCAAACTTGAGATATCAGCAAGGTGATGCTTTCTCCCTAAAGCCAGGCGTTCTGAAACTGGCTGCCAGTGATCCTTGAGTTCTTGGCCTTTCTGTCACATGGCAATGGCTTTTCTGAGTTTTGTTGATGTCCAGCCACGGCTCCTCCCTATGACTTTTTCCTTATAAAGCCTCCAGTAAGAATAATGCTCAATTTCATTTAGTTGGGCCACACCTTAACTGAAAATAACACCTATGAAAGGTCCTATTTACAATGTGTTTACACTCATAGGAATGGATTAAGATTAAGAACTTTTTTTTTTTTCCCAAGGTACATATTTCATTTTACCACACTTGTACACTTTTATGCTTTCTCTCCATCTCTCTTGGTTCCCTCATTCTCGGGTAAGCCAGCTGCCATGCCATGAGCAGTGCAGAGGAGAGGGCCACGTGATGAGGAACTCAGGGCTCTTGCCAGCAGCTCTGAGTGTGATCTTGGGAGAAGATCCTAGAGCCCCAGTCAAGTGTTCGATGGCTGCAGCCCCCGCCAGTAGCTCCACTGAAAGTTTAGGTAGTCAATGAGCCAGGAACACCCAGCTCCTCAGAGATTCCTTCACTGCCTGTAGGTAACTCTTCTCAGCTGGTAAACTCAAAGGTTTTTGTTGTTGTTGTTGTTGTTGTTTATGCCATTCTTTGCTTTTAATTTCTATGACAGGTTTTTTTAAGACTGCAGTTTACAATTTGTCTCAACTATGGAAGACGGTTTGCGATTAGCAATAATTTCAAATTAGGGCAGTTTCACAAATAGACCAGAAATAATATGAGGCAGAAGGGAGGTGTGGTATGAGTCGCAGGTGCAGAGAAGTTGAGGAAAGGTGAAGAAGTGTGATACGTTAGCTGAGATGCAGGATGCTTAGGGTGGACTCTTTCCTCACATAGATAATTGCCTTCTCTCTGTTAAACTGGGAGCTGAAACCTGTTTCCTTGGTTACAGGGAAAGCTCAATAGTCAAAAGTAAAATGATTTCAAGAGTGTTTGTTTCACAGCTGAGTGGGCTTAGAGAAAATATCAGCTTTTCTCAGATTAATACAATCTCTTTATATGATTCTGGTAATGTCAAGCTCAGTTTATCTGGTTTGAATCACTGATACCCAACAACTGAAGTTAGTGAAAAACTTGGTATGTTTCTTTTGACTTAGATATTAATAAATATTCAAAATGAATGACCTTGAAGAATAATTCATGGGGCACATTATAGGATTCATATAAATGCTTCAGTCACATTATACCTGTGGTTGTTTAAACAGATTTTTGAGAATTTGCATCAAGCGTATTGGCAGGGAACTATATGAATTTGTAGTCTATCTGAATTTTTTCTTGAAATAGCAATAAAGAGAGGAGAAATAAAAAACACTGAAAAATTATGATAGATCAGATGCATTTTTAATTCTCGTGGGACAGACCTTATAGTAATTTTACCCTGTGAAAGATGCTGCACCCCTGGGAAGTCTTCTGGTTTCCCTTGGCTCAGTTAATTGATCCGTTACCACCTTTACCCTGAGGTTCGTGCTCCTTACACTCTCCACCTGGTGTTGTGACTATTGCTTTCCTGTCTGTCTCTTCTATGGCATTAGGAGCTGGCCAGAACTATGTATTAGGTATCTTTACAGCACACTAAGTGTGCAGTACTTGGCAGATATTAAGAAGTCATCAAAATATTAGACAATCAATTGAAAGTTATGCAACAAAAAGAGTAGTCATTAGGAAAGATAGTGAGTGATTCATACATTTTTAATTTCAAATATAAATGAGTGCTGTTAGAGATTGCTAAGTGTGGTAGAAATCTGAGATGACAGGGATGTAAATATTTGATTATATTCTTTCAATTATTTAAGTGAAGTTGAAAGATAATTATTTACATTTGCTAACACTAGAAATAAATTTAAAGATAAAAATTACCAGGAGAAACACAAGCCATTGAATATGATTTTTAAATACATTTGTTTATATATTTATTTATTTATTTATATTTTGTGGGATATTTTTAATGATTTTACCTCTTCTTTATTCACATACACGGAAATATTTATTAATTTAACATACTTCTAATGTGACTTAAATGTTACAGACACTGTTCTAAGCACAAAATTCCAGCACCTAGAAGTGCACCAAGTGAAAATAACTTACACTGACAGAGCTTACACTCTAATGGTGGTGGTAAATTTAAGAAGACTAATCAGTGTTCAAAAAGGAATGTGAAGAAAGAAATTGGATATATATGTCTAGAGTCTGAGAGAAAAACAAGGCTGGTGATAAGTATTTGGTATTTAGTATAATAACATTATATATTTTAAAAGCCCTGGCGTTAGATAAAATCGTAGAGGAAGATTGTGGAAATAAGAAAGGGAAGAGAGGGCAGCTTAATGGTGGTGCAGTGGAAGAATTCTCACCTGCCATGCCAGAGAGCCAGGTTTGATTCCCGGAGCCTGTCCTTGCCAAAAAAAAAAAAAAATTAAAAAGGAAGAGAACAGAGGAGAGATCTGGGGACTCTTCAATATTTATGGCAGATATTTATGGCAGAACAGAATAATCCATGAATAAAAAAGCAAAACATGAAGTAGGATGATACCAAGAAACCTAAAGTGTAAAAATAAGGTATTTCCACAAGGGTAGTTGAGGAAGAAGGAGTGAGGAGGAAACTGTAATGCTTTTTATCACATTCTCAGAAGTTATGCACTGTCACATCTGCCCTGTAATATCTGTTAACAGGGAGTCACTATGGGGATTACTAAGGAAAATTAGGTTCTAACTTCTGAAGGGAGTGCCAAATAATTTGTGGACATAGTTTGTAAAGCTGCAGTGGTGAAGATGGGGACTTCAAATATATATGACTATTCTGAGAATTTTCTTCTGAGAAGTGCAGCCAAGAGATGAGAAGGTAACTGAAGTGAGATGTGGAATGAAAGGTGTTTTTTTTTTTTTTTTTTTTTTTTTTTTCTTTTCCTTTTAAGGACAATACTAAGACATACTTTGTGATTATAACAATAAGAAACTGGGGTGGGCCATGGTGGCTCAGCAGGCAGAGTTCTCACCTGTCATGCCCGAGACCCAGGTTAGATTCCTGGTGCCTGCCCATACAAAAAAAAAAAAACAGAATAAGAAATTGACATGAAGGAGAGAAAGAGGGAGTCCTTGGGTAGGTTTAGAATGAGAAGGGATTTGGACAAAAAGGAGTGGGCATCAGAAACAAAAGTGGAACAGATGTGGTTGGAATAGGGAAATTTGTGGAGAGAAGATGATGTGCTTCTTTGAAATCTCTTCTATTTTCCCTGGGAAGTATTAGGCGAGCACAGCAGTTGAGAATAAGGAGTAGGGAGAGAGGATGCTGGGGATTTGAAGAAAGAGGAAATGAGAAATATAGGTGTGCTGGTTTGAAACTGTTGTGTACTCCAGAAAATCCATGTTCTTTAACCCTGATTCAGTATTGCTTGGTGGGATCTTTTTTATTGTTTCCAAGGAGATGTGACCCACCTAATTGTGGGTGATAACTTTTGATTAGGTGATTTCCGTGGAGATGTATCCTCACCCATGCAAGGTGGGGTTGCTTACTGGATCATTTTCAGAGGGAACCATTTTGGGAAAGATTTCAGTGCTGACAGAGCCCACACAGCCAGAGACCTTTGGGGATGCAGAAAGAAAATTCCCCCAGGGAAGCTGTTTGAAGAAACTGGTAAAGAAAGCTAAGAAATGTCACTATGTGCCTTCCCATCTCAGGGAGGTATCCATAAGCTAGAGACCCCAGCAGACACTAGCCACATGCCTTCTCAGTTGACAGAGGTGCTCTGGTTGGCATCAGACTTCCTTGAATGAAGGTAACCTCTTTTAGGTGTCTTAATTTGGACATTTTCACAGCCTTAGAACTGTAAACATGCAACTTAATAAATTCTCTTTTTAAAAGCCCTTTCTGTTTCTGGTGTATTGCTTTCTAGCAGCTTTAGCAAGCTAAAACAGTAGGTTAGCTTAGAGAATAAGAAAATTAATTTGCTAAGGAAGGTATAGTAGGACTGTCTAGCTTTTATAAATGTTCATTCGAAATTCATGGTCATAAATTTGAGTCAGCACATTTGTGGGATTATGACTAATAGTCCACGTCAATATTGCTATGAGCCTTAATTGCAAGAGTTACCCAACTGATCTCCCTTCACCCAGGTATCCATTACTTCTGCCACATTAATATCCTGAAAACTTTGTCCTACGTAAATTAAATTCTAGGTAAAACTTTACTTTGTTTCCTCTTGATCTTGAATGCCATGTTTAGATTTTGCTCCCAAGTCCCACTATAATATGGCCTTATACTGCATCTTCAACCATAGCAAACCATGAAATAATTTCCACTGGGTGGTACCATTAGCTGTTTTGCAGTTTACAGCTGTTCTGACATGGAATAGCTGTTACCATATTCTGATATGGAAACATATTGGAATAGGGCATTAGCAGATTCAGGGAGACCAGGAAGGAGACCTTAATTAAAACGTTAGCAGTGAGAAGAAAGGTGAGCTGTTGGGGATGAGATTTTAAGAAAGTAAAATCTCTTGACTTCAATATAGGGATAATGTGATAGGGAGGAGTCAAAGATGACAACCAAGTTTTCCATTTAGCAGATTGTATAGACAGTGGTAACTATCACTAATAGAATATAAAAGGGAGAAGAAACAGGATGAAGGCAGAGATTAGTTCAGTTTAAGATATACTGAATTTTGACATGCTTAAGTAACATACAAATGTAGGTGTCAAGAAAACTGCTGAGATATTTAAGTTTGAAGCATAATAGTGAGTTCTATCTTGGGGAGTGAGTTTAGGAATTATTAGTACTGAGGTCAGGGGTTAGAGTGTCATGTATAGGATTAGGGAAGTGGGAAAAACCTTAGCTTAAGGATGGAGGGAGAGAATCTCAGGAAAAATGAGAAGTAGCAGACAGAGGGATAGGAGTGAAATGGAATAAGTAGTATTACAAAAGGCAAGGGAAGGAGCTTTATAAGTCCACTAATGGTTGTACTGAAAAAACAACTAGTCATGTTAGACACAGTGGTTTTCAAAAGCTATCTACTTGTTAGAATCATCTGAGGAACTTATTTAAAAATTAAAAAAAAAAAATTGTTTGAGTTATATGTCTGACCAATGATAATCAGTGGCGGGATGTGGAGGTCTTGGCATTTCTATTTTTGTAAGTTCCCTGATATTTCTGATGCAGGTTAAGTCTAGAGATGTCCTGAGATACAGTGATATAATTCTCTGTATGCTTCATATTGTTTATGGAGGATAATAATCATGAATGGACTAAGTTTGTTTCATTTGGCATTAAAAAATCAGATAGTACTATTACTGTGAAAAATATAGGGTCCCTGAGCTGGCTATTTGTGTGTTCCTTTTAGAAGAATTCCTATCTCTGAATTTGTTCCCTTTTGCATTTTGATTTTGCTTCTTCTCTCAAGAGGTCAAGTCTGTTTCTCTACTTCCTTAATTTGGGCTGGGCTTGTATGTTTTAACCAATGAAATGTGGCAAAAATAACATTGTAAAAGTTCTGAGCCTAGGCCTCATGAGACCTTGCAGCTTTTGTTCTCTTAGTCATTTTTTTTTTTTTTTTCTGCCTTGAGACTTCACTATAAGGGAGCTCAGATTATCATCCTTGAGGGTGGGAAACTGTATGGCAAGATTGGTCCTGCTGATAGAGAATGCCATTCATTAGACGTGCATGTGGGTGGGGCCATCTTGGGCAGCCAGCCCCAGCTGAACCACCAGATGGATGCAACCAGAATGACCCTAGACTCTGCTAAGTCCAACTCAATTAGCTAGCCCACAGAAATTTTATTTTTTTAGCATAGGCAAAGCTCATAGAATTTTGAACAAATAAAGTAGATATTGATTTAAGTAACCAAGTTTTCAAATGGTTGTCATGTGTCCTTAGACAACTGAAACACATAGAAGAAGCAATTATCAATATTTAAATCAAATAACCAGTCAATTGTAAAGCCTTTCAAGTATAGATATTTTTAGTGTTTAATTTAAAATCTATTTAAAAATATTTTTATTGACAAATCTTCACACATATACATTCCATTCATGGTGTACAATCAGTGGCTCACAATATCATCACATAGTTGGATATTCATCACCATGATCACTTTTTAGAACATTTGCATGACTCCAGAAAAAGAAATAAAAAGAAAAAAAGAAAAACTCACACATCCCATATCCCTTACCCCTCTCTCTCATTGACCACTAGTGTTTCCATTTACCCAATTCATTCTACCCTTTGTCCCCCTATTATTTATTTATTTTTTAATCCATTTTTTTTTTTTACTCAACTGTCTATAATCTGGATAAAAGGAGCATGAGATAATGAGATACAAGGTTTTCGCAATCACACAGTCACATTGTAAAAGTTAAATCTTTGTATATATTGAATATGTCTTTATACAATTGTCTCCAAGAATCAGGGCTACTGGAACACAGTTGAACAATTTCAGGTTAAAATCTATTTTTAAATCATTCCTGACCACACAAACCTGGTATTAGCATTGCATCTGCAACATTGGGGAAAAAATGGACTACTATTTAGATCTTTTAAAATTTCATTTAAATGAATTTTTTAAATGATTTCTTCCCTCTGTTCTGTTTTCTGTACTTTGTTTATATAACTAAAAGAAGCTAGCCAGAAATGATTTGTTACTCCTGCAGCTGCCATTATTACCACTACCAGCACAATAGCAATATAAACAGCTGACATTTATTGAGCACATACTATCTGTCAGAAGCCCTCCTGTGAAGTTGGCATTCAGAATTCCATTTTATTCTCGCATTCATGACCTGGTTACTATTATTTCCTCATCTTACAGAAGCAGCAACCAAAGTTCAGAAGGGATAAAATAACCTGTGAAAGGACACCCAACCTGTAAGTGGCTGGATAGTGACACAGGTTTTACTGGAACGTCAACCCATTTCCTTAACCTGTTTTAAAAGTGGTTTAGTTCCACATCAGAGGCACTTTCATGGCGTGCTCCTCAAATTTCCTTTCTGTGTTTGCCGAAAGACAAAGATTTTAGCCTACTTTTCTTCCAAGGAAAGAAAATGAACATTCCTGGAGGACCTGCTATTGTTTCAGGCACTTTCATATATGTTGTCTTATTTAATCCTTGTAGCTATTTACATGGTAGATCCTCTCTACATTGATGGCAGTGATATAAGGAGATTAAACAATTTTCCCAAGTTTATGTAGCTTAGAAATTGGTAAGGCTCAAGCACTAATATAGGTCTAAGGGGCCCTAAGACCCAAATTATTTTTATTACACCATTTGGTTTTTTTTTCTTTGAATAGATATGAAGTGATAAACTCCACTTATTTCCCAGAGTACTAACTAAATTGCTAGCAACTATTCCATCCTTCAGGCTCTTGTCCTAATGTAATTTTCTCAGCAAAGCCTTTCCTGATATGACAGATTAACTTTATTTTATTTGGTACCTGTTACCAAGGTGCTTATCATTTCCTTTTTTGTGGCAATGCTTACATTTATATATTTTTCTATTTCTGTCTTCCCACTAAACTAGAAGCTCCAAGAAGATAGGGGCATCTTGTCTTATACCTGTTGAAACCCTAGCCCTGTTAGAGAACCTGGCACAAAGCATCCCTTAATACATATTTTCTTAATTTCTTAACTTTTAGACTATGGGTATGCCTGGAAAAGTGACATTTGTGAATTTAAATTAATCATAAGTAAGATCCCATAGTACGTTAAAGACATATTGATAATAAGAGAGCAGAATAAATACAGTTTTGTGATAGCATGACACTTTTGGGATTTAAATACCATGGTAAAGGGAAATCCTCTCTTATTCATTAGAAGCCTATCTTGGAGCCCATAAAAGTATCATCCTTGACTGTTGCTCATAGCACTATGAAAGTGCACATTTTAGGTGACTGTATCAAAGAGGCTAGCCTTGATTACAGATTGTTTCCATGGATACCTATCATTGGCAGAAGATTGAGAATAAATTAAACCAAACATAAGGCCTTGACATCATATTGCAGTCTTAATAAAGGCCAGTTTAAGGAAAAGCACACAGTTGAAATCAAAGTTTAGAAGAACAGCTCAACTAGTTTGGATCAAAAGCTAAGTAGTCAGAGTACAGTATTTACCTCGACCCTTAGGTTTTCAGGGATAGTAACTGGGACCTCCTGCTGGTTCGTGTCGTCTTTGCCTCCTAACCTATAGCCCCCATGAGTGAGCACATCTCCCTCCACACTGGCCGGGCTGGTATTGCCTGCTGGAGCTCTATTGCCTGGAACGTGGCATCCAGCCTGATGGCCAAATGGGGGAGGAGGTGACTCCTTCACCACCTTCAGTGAGATGGGCAAGCAGACATGTGCCCAGGGCAGTGTTTGTAGACCTGGAGCCCACGGTTATTCATGAAGTTCGCATTGGCACCTTGTACCAGCTCTCCCACACTCGAGCAGCTTATCCCAGGCATGGAAGGTGCTGCCAATAACTATGCACGCAGAGCAAGGAGGTCCTTGACCTCATCTTGGACGGAACTGAAAAATGGACTGACTAGGGGCGGGCCACGGTGGCTCAGCAGGCAAGAATGCTTGCCTGCCATGCCCGAGGACCCGGGTTCGATTCCATTCCCAGTGCCTGCCCATGTTAAAAAAAAAAAAAAAAAAAAAAAAAAAAAAAAAGAATTAAAAAAAAAATGGACTAACTAGGATACAGGTGTTCTGTGCTGCTTGGTTTTCCATAGCTTTGGTGGGAGAACTGACTCTGGATTCTGGGATGTCTCTCTGTTGATTATGGCAAGAAGTCCAGGTTGGAGTTCCCCATTTTCGCAGCCCCCTAGTTTTCCACAGCTGTAGTTCAGTCCTACAACTGCATCCTCACAACACCCATCAACCTGGAGCAACCAGAGTGTGCCTTCATGGTAAACAGTGAAGCCATTTATAACACCTGTGGCAGAAACCTCACTATTTAGTGCCCAACCTGCACTACCCTTAACTGCCTTAATGGCCAGATTGTGTCCTCCATCACTGCTTCCATCAGATTTAATGGTGCCTTGAATTTTGAGCTGACAGTATTTCAGACAAACCTGTATTCTTGCCTCAACTTCCCTCCAGCTACATATAACCCTGCCACCCTGTTAAGAAGGATTACCATGAACACCTTTCTATAGCAGAGATTGGCAATGCTTGCTCTGAGACCACCAATCAGATGGTGAAATATGACCCCTGCCAGGGTAGATACATGGCTTACTACCCATTGTACTGTGGCATTGTGGTTCCCAAAGAAGCCAATGATGCCATTTCTATGGCCAAGATCAAGCCCGGTTTGTGGATGGTATACCACTGGTGGCAACGTTGGCATTGATCACCAGCCTCCCGCTGTGGTACCCAGTACCAGGGTGCAGAGTGCTGGGTACATGCTGAGCAACATCACAGCCGTCACTGAGCCTGAGCTCACCCGGACCAAAAGTTTGACCTGATACATGCCACGCATGTCTTTGTTAATTGGTATGTGGGAGAGGGGATGGAGGAAGGAGAGTTTTCTGAGGCTCATGAGGACGTGGCTGCCCTTGAGGAGGATTATGAGGAGGTTGGCTTGGATTCTGTTGAAGGAGAGGTTGAGATAAAAGGAGAAGAATGCTAATTATTCATTTCTCTCAGCCCTACCTCATGTCACACTCACAGTACTTCATTTTCTGCATTAGCTGATGGGCATTAGAACTTTCTGATACAATTGTCTTCATTCTCAGCTGTGATCATATCTTATTTTTCCATGTATACCTATAGAATTTTTCCATTATATGTCAAAGTAAAGGCTTTAAGGAAAAAAGAAAAAACTATGTCAGATATGGAGCTGATTATAATAAACTTGAGTTCTGTAATTACATCACCTCAAATTCTCTTAGGGAAGTAGCAATATTTAAATAAGTAAATAGGCCAAATTTATGTCTCCTAATGGTTGATTACGATGATGATGAAGATGAATAATTTCTCTTTTTAGAGGAAATAATGCTGAAACAGATGACTTTGAACCAGGTACAGAAAAAAATATGATTGGTTTTATTTTTCAATATCATCCTGGAACACTAGCACTACATGACACCAATCATAAGACCACATTTTAATACACTGGGAAATAGTTATTTCAAATAAATACATAAATGTGAAAAATATAATCTATGTAAATCTATGCAAATGGATGGTTATAATGAGTTAGTATATAACATTACTGAGTGGATTGCTCAGGGTTTCATTAAATAATAATAATAAAAAAGACCTGGGTGAGTAAGAAAACGCTCTCTTGCTCTATTTTAGTTACTTTAGGTTGTTAATCTGGTCCAAGATGATCAACTTCTCATTAATCATAATAATTAGGGGTAGATTTACTGAGCATTAGTGTAATTTTCAATCATGCTAATAGTTGTGCAATCCTCCGTTCATTAATATAAATGAGGTAAATTAGAACCATGACATAAAGAAGAGGCAGAAGCTGTGGGAACTTTTCATGGATCCTCCCTAAACCCCATTAATTTAATTGTACTGTGTTGTTTCTCAATACTTATTTTCACTCCATTTTCCATTGCTAATGGGTCTTCAGATTGGTTAATGAGCAATCTAACCTCTTAATTTAAGTGACTGCTATGGTGTGGTCTAAATCATACATACTTATCTTGTGTTTTTCTATCTTTCACCCTTCCTTACATGTTCAGTCAGCAAGGATTTTTGGAGCAGCCACTTATGCAATTTGGAATTAGATGTATCAGCACAATACAAAAGAAGTGAGAGGAACCCCATCATCCAGGAGACCATAATATAGCAGATGCCATGGATTTGTTTAATATTACTATAAAAAATATGAAAGTCATTTCAAAGAAAAAGTCCCTTCTTCATGGCTTCCATAAAATTTGATTTATATCCTAAAGAAGTCAAAGTAAATTCTATTCTTCTCTTATATTTCTTTAGAAATTCCCAAAGAAGTCTTTCCTGAAAGTGCTACCTAAATGAGTTCTCTCTTTTATGGACTTTTATCTAACTTTTATTTTTCTTCATGGCATTTATCAAAAGTTAGAGTCTCTATTTACTTTTGTGAATATTTATTTACTTTCTTCTATATTGTAAGCAAATTGGAGGCAAGAACCTTAAATGGTGTAGTTCCAGAGCCTATCACATTGCTGGATTTATTATGGGGCCCAATTAACAAAGAAGAAATCATGAAGAAACCTGCTTGACCCAAGCATCTAGAATCTAACCACACTTTCAAATCCTATCTAATTGGCAAAATAACAACTACAACAAAGGAACAACAACACAACACATTTCTGGACCAGTGGAGTTGTGACTCTGACTTTTCTAGACTAGGGGACTTGCAGTGACTTACCTCTGCATTCATTCATTGGCAAACAGTAATGCCTTCTTAGTTCCAAGCCCTGAAGCTGACTCTGGGATGTTACACACCATAAAGTCTGTTTTGTTAAAAAAGTTAAGCTAGCCTAAGAAAGAGTAGTGAAAGCTCACACACTTAGTAAATAGTAGAACTGGGACAAGTTCTGTGCCTTTCCCACTAAAACGTGCAGCCATTTCAGTGGCCTTTGGACTTTGTTAAAAACAAACAAACAGAAGCACTCTGCTTCACTGGAAGTTTTTTTTTTTTTGGTAGGGGAGTCATACAATCAACTTTCTCTTTTTTTTTTCTCTCTCTCTTTTATTTTTTATCAGTAATTGTGGCCAGAAAATGAGAGGGGGGTGAATTTGGTAGGAGGCAAAAAGACTGAATACCAGGAGACCAATTAGGAAGGCATTGCTCATGCTTGCAAAGAGCAATAAAGCAGTAACAGTGCTAAAAAGGGGAAGGGATGGATCCAAGAGAGACACTCAACAAGACTAAAGTAACAAATTGATGTGAGAGTGAGGAGAAATGTGGTGAGGGAAAGACTGGGATTAAATAAGATCTCCTGTTTGAGGCTTGAATAACAGTATAGACAATGTTGTCATTTGCCAAGGCAAAGAATGAAAAATGAGAAGCAAGCTGAGGAAATGTAATGATTTCAGGTCTCTATTTTTTAAATTAATCAATTTTTATTAGTGAGGCTATAAGTTTACAAAAAATACCATGTAGAAAATACAGAGTTCCCCCATATCCAACCTCTTTACAAACACTTTTCTTTATTTTCACTTTGCATTAGTGTGTTAGCTTGTTATAACTGGTGAAAGAATATTATTATAATTGTACTACTAATTATTGTCCATAGTTTACATTAGGGTTCATAGTTTGTGTGGTATAGTCCTGTGTTTTTTTTTTTTTTTAATTTTGATTCTAGTAATACTTATATAGCCTAAAATTGACCATTTTAACCACATTCAACTATATAATTAGTGGTGTTAAAATGGTGTAAATTACAGTCACAATAATTGTGCTACATCACTGGCATCTATTATCAAAAATTTTCTATCACTCCTAACAGAAACTGTGTCCCAAATGAGGGTTAACTTTAATTCCCTATTCCCACCCCAGCCCCTGGTAACCTATATTCTGGTTTCTGACTCTGAATTTGATTAATGTAATTATTGATGTAATGAGATCATACAGTATTGGTCTTTTTGTTTGATTTATTTCAGTCATTGTGATTCCAAGGTCATTCATGTCACTGCCTATATCAGAACATCTTTCTTTTTATGGTTAAGTAATATTCCATTTTATGTATATACCACATTTTATCCATTCATCAGGAGATGGACACCTCGGTTGCTTCTGACTTCTGGCAATTATGAATAAAGCCGCTATAAACATTGATGTGCAAACATCTGAGCCCCTGCTTTTAATTCCTTTGGGTAAATGCTTAGAAGGAGGATTGCTGGGTCATATAGTGATTCTATAGACTTTCTGAGAAACCACCAAACTGTTTTTCACAGCAACTTTACATTCCTACCAACAATGAACAAGTGTTCTTATTTCACTACACTCTCTCCAATGCTTGTTATTTTCTGTCTTGCCATTCTAATGGGTATAAAATGGTATCTTAATTTGGGTTTGACTTGCATTTCCTTAATGGCTAAAATGTTGAGCATCTTCTCAAGTGTATATTGGCCACTTGTATATCTTCTTTGGAGAAATGTCAAGTCTTTTGTCCATTGATCTCTTTTTTCTTTTCTTTTGTTGCTCATGCTGTTGGTAAACGTCTAAGAAACTATCATCTAATACCAAGTCTTGAAAAGTCTTCTCTGTGTTTTCTTTTAGGATTTTTATGGTTTGGGGCCTTATATTTATGTCTTTGATTCATTTTTGTACATGGTGTGGGTAAGAAGTCCGCTTTCATTTTTTCCCACAACCTTTGTTGAAGGGTCTGTTCTTTCCCAATTGAGAGGACTTGGCACTGTTGTCAAAAATCAATTGGCCATAATGTTGCTTGAAGATGATTGTAAAATGATATAGCTTTCATAATGTGACTGTGGTTGTTAAAACCTTGTGGCTGAAGCTCCTTTTATCTACCCTGTCAACAGACGAGTAAAACATATGGAATAAGGATGAATAATAGGGAGAACCAGTGTTAAAATAAATTTAGAGTGAAATGCTGGTGATTGGTGATGGGGAAGGGTGGGGGGGTATGGTATGTATGAATTTTTTTGTTTTCTTTTTATTTATTTTTCTGAATAGATGCAAATGTTCTAAGAAATGATCATGATGAATATGCAACTATGTGATGATATTGTGAATTACTGATTATATATGTAGAATGGAATGATCCAAAGTTATGAATGTTTGAATTTGTTTGGTGTTTTTGGATATTTAAAAAAAATTGATCAGCCATAAATATAAGGTTTATTTCTGAACTTCTGAGTCCATTAGTCTATTTGTCTGTCCTTTTTCCATTAAGAAATGCTGGTTTGATTTATAGCTTTATATTAAGTTTTAAAATAGGGAAATATTAGTCCTAATTTGTTCTTCTTTTTCTAGATAATTGTGACTATTTAGGGCCTCTAACCCTTCCGTATACATTTGACGATTGACTTTTCTATGTCTTTAAATAAAGCTGTTGGAATTTTGATCAGGATTGCACTGAATCTGTAAATTCCTTTGGGTAGAATTGGCATCTTAAGTTTTTTTAATCTTTTAGTCAATGAATGTGGAAAGTCCTTCCATTTATTGTGCACTTTGATTTTTTTCAAGAATGTTTTATAGTTCTTCATGTATAGATCTTTTATATTCTTGCTTAAACTTATTCTTAGATAATTTATTCCTTTAGTTACTATTGTAAATGGTTTTTTTCTTGATTTCCTCTTCAGATTTTTCATTACTAGTATATAGAAATATTATTGATTTTTGCATATTGATTTTGTACCCTTCCAGTTTGCTGAATTCATTCATGACTTCTATTAGCTTATGTTGATTTTTTCAGGATTTTTTTAATATAGGATCATGCCATCTGCAAGTGGGAAAAATTTTGCTTCTTCCTTTCTAATTTGAATTTCTTTTATTTCCTTTTCTTGCTAGTTACTCCAGTGAACTTCTAGTACAATGTTGAATAACAATGAAGGCAGTGGATATCCTTGTCTTTTCCTGATTTTAGAGGAAAAGTCTTTACTCTTTCACCATTTAGTCTGATGTTAGCTGTGCTTTTTTCATCAATGTCCTTTATCATGTTGAGGAAGTCTTCTATTCCTCATTTTCTAAGTGCTTTTATCAAGAAACTAGATCTTATCAAATACATTTTTTTTGCATGTCAGTTGAGTGATCATGTGGCATTTTTTCTTTGTACTACTAATGTGGTATATTATATTAATTGAATTTCTCATGTTGGCCTATTGACCCACCCTTGCATAGCTGGGATAAATCGCACTTGATCAAGGTGTATCATTCTTTTATTGTGCTCTTGAATTTGGTTTGCTAGTATTTTGCTGAGGAAATTTATGACTATATTCATACATGTAAATAGTCAGTAATTTTGTTTTTTATGGTGTTTTTATCTGGCTTTGGCATGAGGGTGAGGTCCTCATAGTATCTCCTCTTGTTCAATTTTCGGGGAGTATTTGAGCAGGGTTTGTATTATTTTTGGAATTTACAGTAAAATTCCCCTGTGAATTTGGTCCTGGGCCTTTCTTTGTCAGGAGGATTTTCTTTTCTTTCTTTTTTTTGACTGGTCTGTTGAGATCTTCCGTTTCTTTTTGAGTCAATATCGGAAGTTTGTGTGTTCTTAGGAATTTGTCCATTTCATCTAGATTTTCTAATTTGTTACTGTATAGTTGTTCAAAGTATCCTCTTTAATCCTTTATATTTCTCTGAGATCTGTATTTAAGTCCACCCTTTCATTTTTAGTTTCAGTTATTTGCTTCCTCTTCCTCTTTCTCCTTTTCAATTTAAAGTTTGGTCAATTTTATTGCTCTTTTCAAAAGACCAACTTTTGATTTTGTTGATTCTATCATTTTTTATTCTTATTTTCATTTATCTCTGCTTTAGTCACTTTTTATTTCCTTTCTTCTGCCAGCTTTCAGTTTAGTTTGCTGTTATTTTTATAGGTGCTTCAAGGTGTGAGGTTAGGCCCCTGATTTGAGATCTTCCTTTGTCTTTAATGTAAGCTTTGAGACCTATGCATTTTTCTCTTAGCATTGCCTTTGCTGAAACCCACAAGTTTTGGTATGTTGTTTTTTTGTTTTCAGTCACCTCAACATATTTCTTAATGTCCCTTATGATTTTTAATTTGATCTATTTGCTTCTTAATAGTGTATTCTTTAATCTCTACATGATTGTGAATTCTCCAGTTCTCCTTCTGTTATTTATTTCTGCTTCATTCTATTGTGGCCCCAAAATATATATTGAATGATTGCAATATTTCTAAATTCAATTGGGACTCATTTTCTGACCTCAAATAGAGTATGACATGTATACATTGGTGCTGACGGCTTAAGTGTTCTATGCATCTAGTTGGTTTATAATATCATTCAAGTCTGCTCTTTCCTGTTAATCTTCTGTCTAGATGTTCTGTCCATTATTGGTAGTGGTGAATTATAGTCTACTACTATTAACATAGAATAATTTATTTTTTTCCTTCATATCTGTTAATATTTGCTTCATATTTCTGGGTTTTTGTCATTGGATGTCTATATATTTACAATTATTATTCATTCTCTATAAACTGACCCTTTACCAATATAAAGTGATCTTTTCCCTTGTAGCAGTTTTTTACTTGAAAATGCATTTTATCTGATATTTTAATAGCTGACCTAATTCTCTTTTGGTTGCTATTTCCATGATATATTTCTTCTCATAATTTCACTTTCACCCTTTGATTTTGAGGTGCTTCTCTTATTAATGGTATATAGGAGAGTCATGCTTTTTTATTCATTCTGACAATCTATGCCTTCTGACTGGAGAGTTTAAACCATTTACATTTGAAGCAACTACTGATGATGCAGGATATTTTTCTGCCATTTTACTATTTGGTCTTTGTAAGTCTTATACAATTTTTTTTTGTCTCTTGATTCTTCTATTAATGCCTAATTTCATATTTATTTGATTTTTTAAGTATATCATGTTGAGGCTCTTCTCATTTCCTCTGTATATATTTTTTGTGTGGCTACCATGAGGTTTAAATTTCATATCCTAAATCTATAACAATCACATTTGTTTTGATAGCAACTTGACTTTAATAGCAATTAAAGTCTTTTTTTTTTTCGCATGGGAGGTATCAGGAATAATCAAACCCAGGTCTCCAGCATGACAGGTGAGAATTCTGCCTGCTGAGCCACCATGACCTGCCCTAAAGTCTTTTTTAAAGACTAAAAATATATATTCTTCAATATGTCCCAGGAAATAAAGAAAAACAAAGGGAAATCACTAAAGGATATCAGGAAATCAGTACATGAACAATATAAAAATCTTGAGAAAGAGACAAATTTTAATAAGGAACCAAATTGAAATATTGGAGTTGAAGACTATAATAACTGAAACAAAAAATTCCCCAGAAGATTTTGCTAGCATATTGGAATGGGAGAAGAAGGAATCAGTGGACTCAAAGACAAGACAATTGAAATGATCCATGCTGAGAAAAAAAAAAGAAAAAGGATGGAAAAAATGATCTGAATCAAAGAGATTAGTGGGAAAACCCAGTGTACCCCTATATTTATTATGGTTGTCCCAGAACGAGAGGACGGAGGAAAAAGAATAGAGGAAATATTCAAAGGAATGGGGTCAGAAAATTTGTAAATTTTAATAAAAGATATGAATACACATTTGTTTTAGTTATGGCTACTATTTTAGGATTATTAGAAAATTGAAGAAAGTATTTACAAATTTAAGGAATAATCTCAAATGAATCGAAGGCAAAATAAAACCTGATCCCAGGAATAACTGTCTATTTTTGTTAAAATAAGTATAAAAATATTTTGAGTTAGTATGGATGATAATGTAGTATATAAAATCGCACAAAGTTACATCATACTCAGTAAAATATATCATTTGTACAAAAAATACTTTTATGTCTTTAAAATATTTATTGGACTTGGAAACACACAAGAAAACTTTCTTGAGTGTTTCATCATTAGAAAATCCGAGAAATGACACTGCTTTGATTTTATCACAACATATCCTCCGTTTTCTCCAGGCTCTTGGCCATTATAACAAAATTCAATCTTCAAGTCTGATTCTGAAGATATTAGGTTCAACTCAATGAGTTTAAAGGTGGTTCTCTTAGCACAATGTATAGAAAATATAAAATCCCAAATTCTGATTGTTCTAAAATTAATTTGCATCCTACTCATTGCCAGATATGTAGTCACAGGAGTATGCTGTTGAACATTAAACTAAATTTAAATGGGTCACTGGATATCAAAATTAATTGTTCTAACAGATCATCCCTATGAAACTAAATATGCCATTCAAGCCGTGACACTACTGCTTAGGAAAATACAATAGTAAACTCTGACTAATTTTATAAATTTACATTTTGTCAGATAAATTTAATATTAATTGCTTTAGGATGATTTGGCTCAACTGCATAGTTTCTAAGGTTCATACAGGCATGCCTTTCCTGGAAGTTTTATTTTTAGTCATGTGTATCTTACTCGTGGCACTTAATTTGAATGCTAATGTTTCTAAATACAATGCTAACTCATAGTAAAGACCATTATGTGTCTTCTCTCAAGTGAACAATGAGGCTTGTGCTCCACTGTTTCAAATCAACATGTTCTCAAGGACAGTCTTTATCTCTTATATCTCCATAGAGAAAAATACTTCAATTGCTTATTCCCTTTTAGCTTCTTTCTCCTTTGTCTGTCTTCCAGGTTTTTTTTTTGTCATTTTGCATATAGGGGATGAGTGTCATAAAAGGATGCCGGACATATCTCATTTAACTGTATGATAGCTAATGTTCTTATACAAAATATTAAAAATACAAAGCTTAAATAAAATACCTCGAAAGATTATACTTGAATGAATATAAGTAAAGCTTCTCTTTCACATATCAAGTAACTGAACTATTTTGGGGTCCACATATGGATGTCTAGAATGTGTCCAAATATCTGTCATTCTTGCAACATCATCATCATTTTGACATAATACGGTATCATCTGTATTATGAATTATTTTATATATCTCAAATTCACTCAGTTTAAAATTCATGAAAGTCAAGCAGATAATACAGATAATACAGGGTTCCATATAGCCTACCTCATATGCATACTTCATCTGTTATCACTTTGCATTAATGTGTTTCCTTTGTTATGGTTGATGGTTATCATTATACTTGTGCTATTGACTATGGTCCATAATTTACATTAGGGCTTGCTGTGACTGTACTATACAGTCACAGATTTTTGTGTTTTAATTTTTATTCTAGTGATATATTCTATGTATACATATATATAGTTCCCTTTTTAACAAGTTTCAAATCAATAATTCAGTGGCACTAATTAAATACATACTGTTGTGCTTCCATTATAGCCACCTGCTGTGCTGCCAGTGGGTATCCTTGTCTTATTCCTGATCCTGAGAAAAAGATTTCATTATTTTAGGTGGATTTTCATATATGCCTTTTATCAAGTTGAGGGTGTTTCCTTTAATTCCTAGTTTTCTCAGGTTCTTTCTGTTTTTTTTTTTGAGAAATAGTGCTGGATTTTGTCAAATACCTTATCTGTGTCAATTGAGATTATCATATGTTTTTTACATTCATTCTGATCGTTGAGATCTTCTATTTCTTCTTGAGTAGGAAGTTTGTGTGTTTCTAGGAATTTGTCCATTTTATCTTGTTTCTAATTTGTTGTCAAACAGTTGTTCATATTATCTTATTATAATCCTTTTTTTTTTCTCTGTGGCTTAGTAGTAATGTGCCCCCTTTCATTTTGGATGTTATTTGCATTCTCTCTCTTTTTTTTTTTCTTTGTCAATCTAATTAAATGTTTGTTAATTTTAGTTATATTTTCAAAGCACCACTTTTAGATTTTGTAGATTCTCTTTATTATGCTTCTCTTTATTAGTCTCTTTCATTTATCTCCATTCTTATCTTTATTTTCTTCTTTCTTTTTTTTTGCATTGGATTTATTTTGTTCTACTTTTCTTTAGATCCTCCAGTTGTGAGTTTATGTCTTTTAGTTGAAATCTTTCTTCCTTTTTAATGTAAGCATTTGAAGGTAATAAATTTCTTTCTCTGCACTGCCTTTCCTGCATTACATATGATTGGTATATTGTGTTTTTGTTTTTATTTGTTTCAAATTGTTTCCTTATTTCTCTTGTGAGTTCTTCTTATTCATTTTTTGTTTGAATGTGTTATTTAATGTTCATATATTTGTGAATTTCCCAATTCTTCATCTGTTATCTAATTCTAGCTTCATTCAGTTTTGGTCACAAGAAGATACATTGTATAATTTCAATATTTTTTAATTTAATGAGACTAAATTTGTGACCTAAAATATAGTCTTTCCTGGGGAATGACCCCATGTGTATTAGAAAAGAATCTGTATTCTGCTATTATTAGGTATTTTATTTATGTATGTTAGGTCTAGTTGCTTTATAATATTGTTTGAGTCTTCTGAGTCCTATTAATCGTCCATCAAGATATTATGTCCATTACTGATAGTGGTATACGAGGTTTCCTACTGTTAATGTAGAACTATTTCTCCCTTCAAGTCTGTCAAAACTGGTCATATATTTTGGGTCTCTGATGTTAGGTTCACGTATTTCTATAGTGTTAAGTCTTTCTGTTGAATTGACACCTTTTATCAGTATATAATGACCTTCTTTGTTCCTCATAACAATTTTTTCACTTAATGCCTATTTTTTATGTTAGTATACCTACTCTGCTCTCGCTTGGTTACTATTTGCATGATATATTTCTTCTCAGAATTTCACTTTCTATCTACTGTATCTTTGAATTTAAAGTGAGATTTGTTTCTTATATGGTTAGGGCACTTGTTTATCCATTCTGCCATGTATACCTTCTCACAAAGAGTTTCTTCCATTTACATTTAAAGTAATTACTTTAATTCAGGACTTTCCTCTGCAATTTTGCTATTTAATCCCTAAATTTTATGTCTTTTTTGGCCTTCTATTCTTCTGTTAATGCCAACTTTCATATTTATTTGTTTTTTTTTTTTTTTTTTTTTTTGGTATTGTACCATTTTGAGTCCCTCCTCATTTCTTTTGTGGTTACTATGAGGCTTAAATTTAACATCCTAAATTTATAACAATCATGTTTGATTTGATACCAACTTAATTTCAATGGCACGTACACTGTTCCTATACCCCTCTGTCCCTCAGTCTTTTTGTAGTACATTTTATAAATTTTTATGTTCATACATTTTGCATCTAAACCATGGATTCATCATTAATTTTTAGGCAAATGCATAAAAGTTCATTAAAATGAATAAAAAATAAATTAAATACTAAAAAAAAAAAAAAAATCACTGGCATTTATAAGTACCCATATACTGACCTTTACTGGGGATCTTTCTTTGCCTATGCTTCCACTGTACTGTGTCCTTCAATTCAAGCTAAAGAACTCCCTTTAACATTGCTTGTAGGGGAGGTCTAGTGGTAATGTTCCCTCAGCTTTTGTTTATCTGTAAATGTCTTAATCTTACCATAATTAAAGATAGCCTTGCTGAATATAAAATACTTGGTTGGCAATTGTTTTCTTTCACCACTTTAAATATTGTGTTCCACTGCTTTCTTGTCTCCTTGTTTTTTGTTGAGAAATCAGCACCTAATTTTATTTGGACTCCCTTTTACTAACTTACTGCTTTTCTCTTGCACCTTTCAGAATTCTACACTTGTCCTTGGCATTTGACTATTGAGAACTGTGTATCCAGGCATGGATCTCTCCAAGTATATCTGGTGTGGGGTGCTTAGCACTTCTTTAATGTTCATATCCATGTCTTTCTTTACATTTGAGAAGTTTTTAAATCATTATTTCCTTGAATATTCCTTCTACATCTGTCTCTTTTTAAAGAGATAGTCCAAAAAAATGTGTATATTGTTACACTAGATGGTGTCCTGTAGATCTCTTAGGCTCTTTTCACTGTTTTTTTTCTTTTTGCTCTCAGTTTGAATCATTTCAAATATCCTCTCTTCAAGTTCATTGATTCTTTCTTCTGCCAGCATCAATGTTTTGTTCAAATCCTCAAGGAATTTTTCATTTCAGTTATTGTGGTCTTCTACTCGAGTATTTCTGTTTGGTTCCTTAATTAAAATCTCTATCTCTTCATCGTGAGTCTCCTGTTTTTCATTTTTGTTTTCCTAATAACTTTATTTTTTTCCTGTATTTTTCTTAATCTTCGTGAGGATATTTTAGCTCTTTTATTTAAAAGTCTTTTTCTGTTACGTCCAAAGTCTGGTGTTCTTCGTTGATGATTTCTGTTTTTGTTATTTTGTTCCTTTGGATGGGCCATCATATCCTATTTCTTTGCTGTCTTGTGATCTATTGTTTAATATCTTCATGTGTTAACACTAGGGTTTAGTTCCTGAGCTGTCTTTACTTAAGTCTGTCTCCAACTAGAGATATGATAGAGATTCTCTTGAGTACCAGGAGCTGACAATAACAACAACAACAACAACAAGAAACACAATAAACACCTTTCAGAGTCTTTGCCAATTGGTTTTTCATTTTTTGTGGCTCTCCTTCAGAGTTTAGCCCTCTTCTCAAGAAGATCAGCCAGGGGGAAATATGAAACTTAGGGTCCTGTCTTTCCTGAAACTTAGGGATTCCCCCATTACAGAATTTGAAATTTGTTCTCTTCTCCCTATGCAATAGACTTTCTATCCTTCCTGAATCCTCTACTTTTTTTATTTATTTATTTATTTATTTTTTTATTTAAACATAGGCAGGCACCTGGAAGTGAACCCGGGTCTCTGGCATAGCAAGTGAGAACTCTGCCTGCTGAGCACCATGGCCCACCTGGAATCCTCTATTTTTTGTTATGAAGTGGTTAATCTCTTGCTCCAAGCTGCTTTGACTTAATTTTTTCTTGTATAAATTTTTAAAAATTGTCCATAAGGTGCTTTTGTCTGCAGATCAGGTTCTAGGAGGGCAAGCCAGTGAAGAATTTCCAGTTCAGTTTTTCACACTGCCACCCTATAACTTTGGAACATATATGCACCTCAGTATACACATAGAGGGGACCTTTTCCCTTTGAAACAGGGCCAGGGACCCATAATGAGAGCACAGGTTGGCTCCAACCTTGCTGGGAAGTAGTTGGAGAGGGTGGGTGCGTGGTCACCAGTGAGGGCCCCCCTGAGTGTTTCTTCTACCATTTTTTAAAGCAGTGTTTTCTTGATTAGGCACTACCCACTTACTGCAACCCTCTAAGTGCTTTCCTAGGTTCTGAGGGAGATGGCTCTGCCAGTTTTTGTTATTCATTCCAGGGAGCAGCACCCTGGAGCTTATTATCCTGCCACATTGGTTGACCCAAAGCCCTTTATGTTTATCTTTAAAAATAATTTTATATCATAACAGAAAATGTAAAGTTAATAGGTAATATAAAAGGAAATACAAAAATATTAAACAATGATATTAAATCTCAGATGAATTTTTAATTGCCAGTACTAGAATATAAGCTCCATGAGGCAAGGATTTTTGTCCATTTTATTCACTGTTCCGCCCCAACAGCTATGGTTGTGCCTGGTGAATAGGTGTTACTTAATAAATGCTTATTGAATAATGAAGAGTAAATATACTGATAGATCAATTGAAAGTATTAGTCAGTTTTGTGCCTCATTGATTCACAAATTCAAGTATTTTTTTTCAATAAGTTCCTGTTATAAGTAAAAAGAGATTCTTGTAAAGGATGGCAGGCATTGGTATTTATATACAGTACTTATTTAACTATTATATTTTATTCACTGCTATATGTTAATCGCCAGGAACAAATGGTGTTCTGTAATAGATTCATCAAAGCTAACCTAAGTAAGTAAATTGACGTAATCTCTAGAGTAGACCCTCTCGATGCTGACTGCATGATGACTGGATCCCATATACCTTAGCCCAATCAAATCCAGATAGACTGAGAATAAGGCCAACTGTCATTATGGCTGTAGAAACTCCTCCAATGATTCAACTGTCCATATGGTGCTTAGAACCACTGATTTTGGAGTAGAGCAGAAATAAGCCCTTTTGCTCTATACAATATGATCTGTATATCAGTCTCAATTTTTAAAATCTATCCTATCTATATATATCCAGATTTTCCATGTTATCAACTTTGAAAATTCCTTTCAGGATTCCATGTATGTACTTTTTGGAAGCTATATTTATTTAAAACATTCTTCAGGAAAATCAATCCTTCCTTTAATTTGTTTTATAGAACTTCTATAAAAACCTCCGACTATCTAAGGTTTTTGGAACCACGGTCTTTGGAATTGATTTAGAAAATGATATTTAATTCCTAAGAGACACAAGCCTTCCTTTTCACATTCCTTTTCTTTTGCTCAAGTTTGATGAAGGATACCATGTGCATTGTATATTATATAGCATAACTGATAAAATATATTTCAGACATAAAATGTGACAGCAAAGCATCCCATAATTTTGCCAAAACTGTCAAATAAAACAGCAAAAACATTCCAGATTACCAATAGCTTAAGGGACATTAATTCAACAGTTTCAATTTAGGACTGAAGTAGGTAAGGGGATGTGATGATGGAGGTGATTATGAAAGGTATATAGTACTACATTTGCAGAAAGTCACATCTCTATCATGAACTCCAGTTCCATCATTTGATAACGCTATGTTCTGTCCTCATGCAAAATGGTTTAGTCACATGTAACACCATAATTTTTTTTTTTCAATAGAAAATCTCTTTCTATGGTTTCCATAAGAAATTTATGACCATTGTTATTTAGGTTCACCAAGGGAAGCGGCAAAGACATGTATTATAATATACAATGGAGGGAAATCCAGAAATATAATTGAAACCAAATTAAGGTGCAATTAACAGAGAAAGTAAAAACTCATTCTATATCGAGGTTACCATTTTCCTTGGTTGTTAAGGTGTGAAACTTCCTTATTCCTGATTCTTCTATTTCCATAAGCAATAAACAACCAAGTCTTATGAAGTAATATTGTTGCAAAATATTCTTGCCTCTCCCAAGTTCACATCGTCATCACCATGACTCCTTTTGGCCTCGTGTCCTTAAGCTTGAATTGTGGTTACAACCTCTGAACTCATCTCTTGAGTTCATTTTTTGTTTCCTCTAATTCATCTTGCCTATTCTCAGCAGATTGAGTTTTTTTTTTTAATCTACTATTTTCACTTTGTCCTGCTCAAACCTGTACCTACCAACAACATAAGAGCCCAAAGCCCTCCATGGACAGTGTAAACCTTACATGGTTTTGTTTCCAACAGACGGTTCATCACAATCTTTTCCCCCTTCCCTTTTCTAATTCATTGAACATTTTTGAAACAGCATATTAAATTGCCTTTTATGGAACTAAGTATGAATTTATTTCTGCCATCAAATAAAGTAAAATTTAGGGTAAGACACATTTGCAGTTAAATGATAATTCCACAACCAAACTATTGGATGAACCATTATGTCCCTTTTTGGGGGTTCAATGTTTTCATTTCAATAAAGAGAGATTATAGCATCTGTATCACATGATTTCCATGAGGATTGGAGACAATGTTTGTAAAGTAATTCAGGGTCTGACAATAGGGATTATTTTCCTTTCTCTTCATTCCCTATTGCTTCTAATGTATGTGAAGCATAGCGACCTGGGCAAATGGACATTGGTTGCTTCAATAGTAGAGTGGTAAAAACACGTACTGTACCTGACAGCAACCTGTGTCAGAGTTAGTTGTGATCCCTTCTGGTTCACAGTCCTGTAATTCATGATCAGAGAGCATATTATTGATCTTGGCTTTGCTACTTTTCTTTTCTGATATTTTGGTCTTCAGGCATTCAGTGACGATGTGACTTCAACCAAGACTACCACCAACAGGTTTTGTTCTTCACACTCTAAGACTTAAATACATCACAGCGTAACAGTTTACCAATCCTATGTTTGAGTCTAAAATTACCTAATTGTGCTCTCTGATGATTACTGAATTTTATGGTAGGGAAAAAGCCAGCTATTTTGTATTAATTCTAAAAAGCCAGATTTTCAATGACTTTTTAAGTAAGCACAGACATGTTTTATTTTATCTTGGTCAATACATTTCCCTTAAACAGTATATTTCTTCACTTACATTCGAATAAAGGATGGTTAATTATTTGTTTGTATTGTTGAAACTACTCTGACAACTATATACCACTCCTTGCCAAAAGGGTTGATAGAAAAGTACCAATACACACATTTGGGCAGTGCATGAATTTTGTATTATTACTTAGATAATCATGTATTCGGTCTGGAAAAGTGAAGGAGGTTCTTTATTTTCACAAGCAGTGCTTAAAAAGATGTTGACTCCTGTAGTCAAAAAATGTACGAAATGTGTCCATCATCTTTACTCAAGAAGAGCCTTACTTCAATTCCATGTGTGCCTAGAGTGATAGCAGTTGTACATGGGGAGATAAGTATTCACCTACTGAACCTTATCTCCTGCTGCTCAAAAGATTTTAGAACTATTTAATTTTCAAGTAATTTAGTACCCAATATTTTTGAAATTATAATACAAGGCCAAATTGAATCATGGTAGGAGCAGCACAGTTTTAGTAATTAATCTCTTATTACAAAACATATTGTAGCAAACAAACAAAAACAACTTTACAGAACCATTATAATGTCCAAACTTTGAATATCCATATAAATTAAGTTTTTTCATTTAGCATTAACAAATAAATATTACTTCAATTTGAGTACAAACTTTTACCGCTTTTAATTATGAGTAGGGATAATATGCTAATGATTAATATGCTATGCTAGATAAATCAGGTAATGTTGCTTTGCAAAATTTAGAGCAATAAATAAAGGAAAATGTATAAAGTCCCCAAATGAGTGTACATAGTCACACACTATGTGACATAGCCACACACACACACAGACACACACGCAAACATATCCCTGTGTTGAACAGGTGATGCCAGGTATTTTCAAGTAGTGATCTATATAACCAGACACTCATATTCGTATTTATGCGAAAAGATGCAATTTTTATTAGTAATAGTAGTGCTATATGATCTGTTAAATATTCAAAGATTTTTATTGTCATAAAGGTATTTGAATTTCATACAGGGAAAAATGCAGATTTATAATTGTGATAATCACCAATTTCCAGCAATTCAATAAGAATACTGATGCTTAAAAGGCAACACTTTTTGAAGAACTGTGAGTACACACCACATTTCAAATCTGATCCTAGATTATACCACTGGTGGTGGCCTCACACTTCCATTGCAGCCTACTTTCATGGAGCCATGTTGTCCATTATTTATAGAGCTACAAATCCTAAGGTTAGATATTCCCTACAAGGTTCCCAGGAGACCTCTTGTGGATTGAATCATGTCCCTCATAAAGGTATGTTCAAGCTTTAATCCAAATCCCTGTAGGTGTGAACCCACTTATAAATAGAAGTTTATAACATTTGCAAATGTTAATATTAGTTGAGGTGTGGATTTATTTGTGACTAGAATCTTTGAAGATCTTATTTAGATGAGGCCAAATTGGATAAGGGTAGGCTTTAATCCATATGACTGGAGACCTCATAGTCCAAGGAAATTCAGGCACAGTCAGCAGAAGACAAAAATCAGAAGAAACCAGAAGTCAGAAGAAACCAGAAGAACAGATCCAATGAGAGAAGGATCTCCACTTGACAGGGGATGCTGGAATGATAGACTCCTGGAGAAAGTAAGCCCTGTCAAAACCTAAATATTGGACTTCAGGCCTCCAAAACCATGAGATGATAATTTCCTGTTCTTTAAGCCAACTCACTATATTGTGTTTGTCACAGCAACTCTGGAAAATCAGCAAATATACTATGTCCACTTGATGGTTACAGTTCCCATCCACTTCAGAAGTTTTTACATGAAGCTGAGTCACATTTATAGAAAAGAGGGTGATTCTACATATTCTTATATTTACACTATAAAGCTGGCCAGAGACACTTGAAAAATGCCTCTTATTCACCATCATCTATCAATCCTTTCTAAAATCAACACATTTTCATCAAATATCTCTATACTTCTTCACAGTCTGTGAATCTGATAGATTCCGATCTCTTCAGCAATGGGAAATGACACAATCTTCAATTCTCATCAGATTAATTTGCATTTTCCGTTAAGTCTGGATACCCACCAGTGTCTCTGTTTTGTTTTTTGCTTTTTCCTCGAAGTGCCAAATTCATTGTTCTCAGGTTTCATGACTCACCCCTATGAAAGTTTAATATTGTTAACCAGTGGCATTCTGAGTTCAATGTTCTCAGATGTTGAGGCATTTCTGCGTGGAACTATGATCTCATGAACAAGTGGCATTAGTTAAGATGGATCTCTCAGAGCATTTTTAATTCCAAAAAGTCTGCTACCTGAGGAGGTGCATACTTCCTGTAAGTTTCTAATATCTCCCCAAGTGAGATTTAAAAAGTGACATATCTTCAAACAGTTCCTAAGTATATACCAAATGTTGATGGCTACAGTTCCTGCTCTAGTTTGCTAGCTGCCAGAATGCAATATACCAAAAATGGAACTACATACTTCTGCAAGTTTCTAATATCTCCCCAAATGAGATACAAAAAAAAAAAAGTGACATATCTTCAAACAGTTCCTAAGTATACACCAAATGTTGATGGCTATAGGTACTGCTCTAGTTTGCTAGCTGCCAGAATGTGATATACCAAAAATGGAACAGCTTTTAAAAAGGGAAATATATTAAGTTGCAAGTTGACAGTTCTAAGGCCATGAAAATGTCCAAATTAAGGCAAGGCTATGAAAATATCCAAATTAAGGCAACAATAAGAAGTTACCTTCACTCAAGAAAGGCTGATGATCTCGGGGTTTCTCTCTCAGCTGGAATGGAACATAGTGAAATCTACTAGCTTTCTCTCCTGGCTTCTTGTTTCATGAAGCTCCCCTAGGGGTATTTTCCTTCTTCATCTCCAAGGGTCTCTGGCTGTGTGGCCTCTAAAGCTTTTTCCAAAATGGTTCCTGCTTAAAGGGCTCCAGTAAGCAACCCCACCTTGAATGGGTGGAGACACATCTCCATGGAAACCATCTAATCAAAAGATACCACCTGCATTGGATGGGTCACATCTCCATGGATAATTACAAACCTCCTAGCCAGCAATATTAAATGAAGATTAAAGGACATGGTTTTTCTGGGGTTCACCACAGATTCAGACTGGCACAGGTACATTCTGAAATATTTCTTCTTCTATTATATCATTCTTGAAATCTCTCCATAGGAAATAATTCATTAAATCAGGCCACATCAGCATTCATTTTGTTCTTGAAAAACTATCACCCCTCTTCATTTGAAGGTGCTCTACCTATGTGGGGTATATTCAATAGTTCTATGTTTAGTTTATACTTTTCAAAATCCTTACAGGCAGTTTTTCAGGAACTTAAAATTTATTTGATAATGTATTGTGTATATTTAAAAACTTGATATGAAACTTGCTTTCAAAATGTGGCATGCATCAGAATCACCTGGAGTTTTAAAACACAAGTTGCTGGGATCCACTCTTAGAGTCGCTGACACATTAGTTCTGAGGCTGGGCCTTGAGAATTTGGCATCTCAAGTGATGCCAGTTCCTCTGCTCCTAGAACCACATTTTGAGAACCACTGTCTTATTTGTTATAAAAAAAATTCAAGTAGGCTACATTCAGGAATGAAATAGTTCAAATTTGATCAACCAGCAATATGTTTTGGGTACATATGGAAAATTGCCTATGGACACCCAACTCAGGCAGTCCTTGTTTCCACTTGATCTCCATTTGAGCAAAATTAGTGCTACAATTTTCCTTTTGACCAATATATATTTATATTTTGATAGATGGTTTGTAGTAAGTTTTCTAAAGAGACAAAATTACCAATTAAGGTTTTTAAAATCTCAAGTTGTTCTTCACAAGTTGTTGCATATGTCATAATCACTACTGAGCACCCTATTTACAATAACTTGCCCAGAGCAACACAACTGAGTTGAACAGTGGAAAACTGATTTGAACCTATGTCTGCTTGACTCCAAAGACCACTCTCTTAAATGCTATACAATAATGGTACATTGCCACCCAGACTTCATTAGCCTACTCATAGGCTACTCATTCATTTAATATGCTTTTAAGAGTAAACTCTGGGTAAGGTACTCTATTTGATGTTTGAAATAAATAATAAAGAAAGCAAAATCCTGCCCTTAATTAAAGGCTTCATACCATAATAAGGAAGTTTAACACATAAGTAAAAAGTTTTGCAACAAAGTAATATTATAATATCAATATTATATATGCCTTATCACACTACAATGAGTTAAACACTTTCACTGAAACAGTATCACTTGATCTTCAAAATAAATTTCAGAGAATTAATTGACTAGGTTTTTATTTTCCATTTCATAGATGGACAAACTAAAGCACAAAGATTTTACATGACTTTCCTTCCATTCTATACTCTAGATCAATATTTCCCCAAAGCATATTAAACAGCACATTTGTTGTGGGAAGGGAAAAAAGGATTCTGTGGACAATTCTCTGTTTCTTCTTGGAGATCCATGGTGCATATTATTTTTACACTTCCAAGAAAATCTGCTGTAAAAATAAAAACATATTAACTTTGTCTTACCCAGTGTTTCCCAAATTTATGTTACCATGAAACTCTGTGTGAAACTTTTGAAACATATTTCTGAGCCTGCAGTGTTATAAACAAGTTTTGAAGAAAGCTCAAGGTTTCCAGTCGATTGTGGTACTTGGGTGGGGGCAGAACTGAACCAGTCCTTGGCTCTTCCCTCTTTCCCTGCCATCCTGGCTTCATCCAGAAATAGTTCTACTTTTATCCATGATTCTGTACTATCCATGATAATAATAGATTATCCAAGGTGAGTTAGGAATGAAAAAAAAATCACGACTTTAAGTGAATCACCAAAATCTATTTTAAACCCTGAAGTAAAGGGTTTGTATAAGAAGTTATCTTGAAAATGTAACTGACATTTATTTTATATTCAGAAAGTATTTAGGCTATAACTGCTGCTTTGTTAATTTTTATAATGAACAAATAAGGAATCAAGTCTTTTATTGAGTTATTTTGGTAATTTTTTTGAAAAATTTTTGATGGCACAACACAACTCTGGAATGTTTTACTTTGGTATCATGAACATAAAAAGGCCTCTTTTCAACAATATTCAAAACACTTATCAACATTTTCAAAGGCCTCTCCTAATCCTCTGATGAGCATACATTACAGTCTTCTTGAAACATCCATTCTACTATTATCTTGAATCCCTTTATGAACATAATTTATAATCACCACAGAGAAAACCACGCTTTAGAAAAATGGAGCTACAAAGAGGCGTGAGGATTAAGAGCTTGAGTGTTGGGAGTGAGGTGGGAAGGGAAGCAATGCCAACTGCATAATGTAGTCCAGAGACTCTCTGCCAGGTTCCTTTTACTGTAGCTCTACATATAATTTGATTACTTTGCCAAGAACACCTCTATCAAATTCATGAAAATCTGCACTTGTTGCAAGGTTTAGATTCTACACTTTGCAATTTACTTTTGTTATGTAGTTGGATATTAACAATGTCAGAGGGGGACAATTGATCCAGGCTTTAGCTTGTGAGATGGGGATATAGAGATTAGTACTACACTAGGAGGGAATTTGAGTAGGAATTAAATATTAATCAGTTCATTGAAGAATATTTTTGTTATAATGGCTTCTGTTTCCTATCAACTCATAGTGGCAAAACTTCAACAATGAACATTCAGGTAACCAGGAGTATCTGTTTAAATGTATATTTTGAGTTTCTCGGCTTATAATTATTTTTAATGAATAAAAAAAAAGGGTTCTGCTGCTGCACACTAACTCTAAATTGTATAAAGTTAGGAATCATGATTCCAGTTTCCTGTTGTATTACAAGTATCTAGTACAATGCAGCTTCTCAAATTTTATTGCTGATGTGAAAATTAAATGCTCTAAACATAGCTTTTACCTCGGATTCAAGTGGACTACCCAAAAACTGCCTCCTGTGACTATATTGCACTGATTTCCATGGACTTGCTTTTGCTGAGTTGCACTTGGGGTCTTATGAATTGAAGAGATGGCCAGTCGTTCCCAATTCTTCCCTTCTCTAAGTGATGAAATTTCCACTACAGATTCTAGACTTTCTAGCTTCCCTTCAAGCTAGCTCTCGTCATGTTAAAAGATTAGCAAATGATGTAAAATGAAAGTATTGTCTGTGACTCCAAAAAAGTCTCCTTAAAAGAAGACTTTTCTTTGTCCTTTCTTCCATAATGTTGCCTGGAAATTAGATCCGATGGCTGTTGCTCCCGCAGTCATCGTGGGCTATGAAGATAAGTTGATATCCTAGGCATGGTACAGAAAGTAGCTAAAATGTCTGAGTCCCTTAAATATTTATGGATTTATGCTATTACCACAGCAACAGTGGATTGCATCATTCCAGGTTTTTTCATAGGTGTGAAAAATAAGCTTCTATTTTTAAGCGGGGTCTGTTTTGCATTTCTCCGAACTCAATCCTAAATGATATGTCCTCTGATTTCAATATTAAAAAAATGATATTAGAACAGGCCATGGTGGCTCAGCAGGCATGCCAGAGACACAGGTTTGAGTCCCAGTGCCTGTCCATGTAAAAAAAAAAAAAGATGTATTTATTTTTTATATTGGAGAGAATCTTTTCAATTGCATAATTTAATATACTGTAAATGAATACTTCTGCAAAAAATTATTTTATTATTGAATACCAAACTTTGGTTCCTTATTCTGAAGAAATGATAGGCATTTTCATAAAGAGAAGTACAAATTTTGCGAAGGATTGTATTTTTTTCTTTTTATGTTGGCTGCCAGAAAGCAAAATACCAAATCTTTGGTACAAATTTGATTTTTTACTGTGGTTTACCAGGCCACATGCTAATTTTTCCATCACTATTAAGTGATTTAAAAATACTTTAGGGAATGTAGAAGTTTATAAATATTACATCCAATATGTTTTAATTAGCCAGTTTGTCTATATTTATGCTCCTAAGTCACTGAGTTTAGAGTTTTCTTTTGACTCCTGCATTACTTAAGAAGTAATGTCCTTTATGAATAAACTTAAATATAACATAATTTTTTAAAATGATTGTTTAATTTAGGGTAAAAACAAGTCTGAACTCCATTCTAAATCATTTGTATTCATCAGCATAGGAAAAACAAGTTAGCAATCTGTTACTATTTTACTGTTTTGATTTTTCAAAGAAAAGAAGTAAAGTTTGTGTTTTCATAACTTAAGATTTGTTTACAGAATCTACCCTAGGGCTGTATTTTTAACTTTTATGATCTAATAAATACAAATTTCAAATAAACCTTTAGTTTAAATATGATTTAATATCAGTGTATTTTGCATTAAATCTTAAGAACTGCAGCTTTTTAAAAATGCAATTTTAAAGATATAATGGATGCAATTAGAACTGCACAAATAATCTGAGAATATAGAATACATAGTATATTAAATTAAATGAGCAATCAAGTGAGAGGCAATTATTTATACTGTATAGAACAAGTCTAAGGTGCACAGATAATGTGTCCTTACAAACATAAGATGTATTTGTTAATCCTAAATATCATAAATGGATTTTTTCAATAACCAAACATTATAATTAATAAAAAATCATTAAATCTGTCCTGAGTATGCATTGTTATATTTATAAATATACCAAAGAAACACATCCATATTAAAACGACACTTATGTTAGGTAGTCATTCTAATGATGGTAAGCCTAACCCCAGAAAGTGGGATAGTGACATATGTAAGGCCAAAATAGACAGAAGAAGTCATATCACAAAGGGCTTCTTGGGTCACATCAACAGTTTAGACAGTATCCTTCAGGTAAAGGGGAGTCATTGAATGGTTCTCAACAGTGAATAAAATGATCAATACCATTGAATACTAGAGACAGCATTGCTGAGTTAGATGCACAGAATCCCAAATGCTAGTAAATTTACTGATTCAATAGTAATACAAACCTATTTCCAATGACGTGATATAGATGATACTCTGCATCATTCCTATCCATTGAATTTGTAATATTTTTCTTTGTGTTCTAGGTAAGAAAACTATACTTATGTTGGCTGAAATAGATTAGTGTATCACCATGTGATTTGCATATATAATTGGGAAAAATGCTTATAAAACACAAAATTTCAAATATAGTAGGTACTGTTAAGACTTTTATTACAATGCTATGATCAGATTTAAACAAATAAGAAAAATTTAGAGGACCCAGAGGAGAGCATAACAATTCTTTGAAGAAAATAGAAGTTACAAGAAAAGGTTAAAAGAGTCAAGAACAATTTGCTAAGAAATTTTCAAGAACTCCTTAGAAGTTGTTTTAAGACGTATTTTGTTCTTATTTGTACTAAGTAGGCAACATCTCCTGTAAGAGATAATCTCCGTTTTCCATCTCATTTTCCCCATAATGAAATAAAAGAAAAGAAAAATAATCCAAAGATCCAGGTGAATTATTTTCTCACAGAGATAGAGATGTTGTGAAATTTTTAGTCCCCAGATATTTTCTAGTTAGTATTTCTTTTAAAAGTAAATTAGATATCTGCCTACATAAAATATATTAAATACAGGTATCTCCAGGGAAACTAATTCTAAAATATAATTGGTTCCTTTGCTGAATTAGTTGATATAATGGGGTTTTGTAATATTCTAGGACAATTTACAATTAAAATGCTTAATTTGATTAATATATAAATATAAATATATTTAATAGTTTTCAAATACTATGATAATTTTTAAGTTTTATCTTAGCTACACTAAGAAAAGCAAATTCAGCTTCTAAAGTTTTTCATGGCAATGAATTTCTTACAGTGAAGAGGAAGTAAGCTCTTAGAAAACAATTCTGCTTTTGGTGAGATCTTCACCCACATGCAGGTAGAGCTTTCAAGTCCTTCATCCATGAATAAATAATTAAAAATTGACATTAATATTGAACAAGTAATTTAAAATCATATGTAAATGGAAGAGATGAAGGGAAATTTTCCACTTAAAATTTTTCAACTCCATATTTTCTAAACAGATTGGCATGTTTGGTGCTAAAAAAAAACAAAACAAAATAAAAGAAAAAGAAAAGAAAAAAACACTGCCTGTGGTAGTTTTAAGAAAACCCAAACCAGAGCAGATTACCTGGGGGTTCTGACTCCCCCACTTACTAGTGTGTCCTTTTGTTAGTTAATTCACCTCTTTGCACCTCAGTTTTCTCTGTGCTTCCATTTCCTCATCTGTAGAATAGGCACAGTAATAATACCTGCTACTTCATGGAATGGTTGTGAAGATGATCTGAATTAGTAGATATAAAACATTCAGAATAGAGTTTGGTATGTACTGACACTGAGAAATTGTTAAAGTTTGTTTTGTCTCAATTAAATGCCACAGAAATCTAACATTTTAACTATATATGAGGAAAGCATTTTAGTATTCCAGGAGTAAAATTCTCAGTTATGAGCTGGGATGAATTTCGGCTCCAGTGTACCAGCAGAGCCTTAGAGGGTGGTTCCAGCTGGTACATATACTGAGTGATCAGTGTTGGTTAAATATTTTGATATTACCTCAGGTTATAGGTAATTGTCTTCTGAGGAAAACTTGGTTGTTCTAGGCCGGTATTTTTCACCTCAGTTTTATAGGTCCCCTAGGCTTCCATGCTGAGGCATAGAAGGTGAGGTGGGGAGGGACGAAAGCTGGGACAGGTCAGATGTCTTTATTTTATATATCAGATTTAAATTAAAACACTTCACTTGGCAAAAGGGTTTCATAGCCTTAAATCAAGCTGAAATTCACTGCATAAGAGGTTACACTGGAAAGGCATTTTTACAAAATTTGTTAACTGCTCTGCAGCCATCTCTTTAAAATACCCCAGTGGCTCTCTTATTCCTATTAAGATGACATTTTTACTCCTCGACGTTAGGTTTTCCAGCCATAAGCCTCCCAACTTGTTATATACAGAAGCAAAAGAAGAGAAAGAAAAGTAATGAGATAAATTGAAGAAGTAATAAATTAGTTATCTTATTCATCTCAACCATATTGTTCAATATTCCCTAAATCCATACTGTTAGAGAAAAGAAGAGAAGGGGGTAAGGGGAAGAGGTGAAGGAGGGGAACAAAAGGAAAAAAAAAAAAAAAAAGGAGAAGGAAGAGGAAGAGGAAAAAGGTGATGTACCTTTTATTCCTCCTTCATAATAGCCTAATAATTCCAACTTTAGAACAAAAGGGAAAAAGGGAGAGGATGAAAGTTATTTGTTTAAACTCAGAAGTCTTTACATCACTTCCTAAGACATTTATCCATTCACACCCAATAATAAAATGATCCTCATCATAATATATTTTTTAAAATATGATTCAGAGTTGTTATTGAGGCGGGTGATGTTAATGGGAAGGTTGACATCTTAAATCACAGCTGCTTCCCTTTTCTAGCCCAGGGCACAGCAACACTTTGGAAAAGCACAGAGAAGTGTAGATTAATGCAATGGTTAAAAAAAAATCATAATTTTTAAAAAGCTATATTCTTAAGAAAAATGGAAAAGCCTTAAAGGCACAAAATGCTATGAGCAAATCATGATATAAATTAGGCTTTAAATATTGCTTAGCATATTGGCATATTTTATTGGGCAACAGGAGCAGTCACATAAAGGTGTTTTTTTTTGTTTTTCATCCTAAATGTTAATACTACCAAGAATTACCAGTAAATGTGAGTTAAAGAATTGCTTTTAAATTACAATTGGATTTTAAAAGGAACTGAATCTTCTGGTTATCTGTGTCTTTAAAAAGATTTTTAATAGATCTATTTCTGGAAAAAATAATTTATTCATATTTAATATAACAAGTGCCAGGTAAGAATATTTCCAATCATTTTAGTATGCTTTTTAAGGTTCTTCAAATAGCCACTGGGGAAAAAATGTTGGCATGTGTGTTAACACAGTTTGTTGTTTTGTTGTTCTTGTGAGCATGAGCATTCGTCCGGTTACTCTTCAGATTTGTAAATGACAGTGCTAATTAAATACCATAGAAAAAGCAGTCACTTTCTAAAAATAAGGCCTTATTTAGGAATTTAGAAGTAACACTTTTCATGGCAATTTGTGTCTTAGGCGTAGACCATTGACACGATGCTAGCACATATATAAATCTCTCTTGAAGAGTCTAGAACTGCTGCTGCAAAGCCCTTGCTATTTGCTGTTCACCTTATTCTGAATACTTCCAAACATAAAAAAAAAGTAGACAGGATTTAGAGGGGAAAATAACACGACTGCTTGGAGGTGCAATAGTGTGATGAACAGAAAGGCTTAACTGAAGCAACATATAGAAACTCGGCTCATTAAGGAAAAAGATAATATCTGTTTCATATGCATAATCTTTCATTCTCCTTCAAACCTATCACAGTGTTTGTTTGTTTTGGGGGGGGGTGCATGGTCCAGGAATTGCACCTGAGTCTCCCGCATGGTAGGCAGGCGTTCTAACCATTGATCTACCTTTGCACCCCCACAGTGCTTTTAATAAGGCAGGTATAAAAATACTTGTGGCTTATTTGGCCACAATATACAAGAATATGCAAGTCACAGTACAATAATTAAGCCAAACACCTTTACATCAGGCTCTATCTTCAGTTGCTTTTTTGTTCGACAAATATTTATTGAGCACTTACGTGTGCTGGGACTGTCTTGAGCCCTGGGAATACAAAAATAAGCACAACTGGCATGTTTCTGCCCACTTGAAAACTCAGAGTCTCTATTTTTCTTTTGAGTCACAATTTGGTAATGACATTTAATTCTGGAAGAGCAATAAATGTTTGTCTATTAAGAAGCTGGCTGGGGATGATTAAAACTTCCATTTTTTCATTTCCTTTTTGACCCAATGTTCTGTACACTGAATTTTCTATAATCTGACGTCTAAAACAGAATTATCAATGCAGACATTTTCTGGATGACTGCCTCAATAGCTTGTTAATTCCACAGCTGGGAGCTGGAATAAATCCCCAAACAAATGAAAGCCATATTTGGTGCTGACTCCCAGGGCCCTTGCCACATCCTAGAGCTTGGCTAAAATGAGAAATTTAAAACCTGGGATACTATATCTATTTGTTTTTTACATCTTCACTGGAACTGCAAAGGAAATGAAAACATGTCAGTGGCCAGACACACAGTGAATTTCTTTGTGCATCTAACAATTATTTGCTATCCTTTTTTTTTTTTAAGACCATGCCAGTGCGCTTTGATGGAAGCACACTTGTTGGTTTCTCTAAGAGAGAGAGAGTGGATTGGGTGTATCTATCCAAACACTCGCATTCTATAGAATACAGCAAATCTAGCTGGCATTTACTTAAGAACTTGGTCTTATTAATATGACCTTGTAATAAACTGAGTGAATAGTAATTTTCAGCTTAGGCTGCTTCTTTTGTAATCATTCATTGCATCAAGGTAAGAACATAAGAAATATTACTTCCTTCTCTTAGATCTCCTTCAGAAACATAAGGCAATACATGCAAGAATACACATTAAACTAACTGAACTTTTCCTAAAATTAAAAAACAATGTGAATACGACTAAAATGCAATGAATAGGATCAGTTGCTTTTAGTATTTCATAAAACAGAAGCACAAAAGCCTATGATCAAAAGCTATGAGTCAGTTAAAGAAAATAAAACTGGTCAATCATTTTTCAGAACTGTTTTCAAATCCTTCCAAAAATGGAGAAAAAAGTCACGTTTTATATTATAAACTAAATGCAAAAAAACAAACAAACCACAAATCCAATTAAGTATAACAGCATAAGACTATCTATGTCTTTCATATTTATACTACATGATTGTATTAGTTCTCTATTGTTGCATGACAAATTACCACAAACTTAGTGGCCTGAAACAGCACACATTCATTTTCTCATAGTTTCAGTGGGATAAGAGTCAGGGTATAGTTTGACTGGATTCTCCTTCAGGGGCTCACAAGTGTGAAATCAAGGTGTGAGGTGCGCTGTGCTTCTCATTTGGAGCCAGGGGTCCTCTTCCCCACCCATTCATGGAGTTGGCAGGGTTTGACTCCTTGCTGGGGTGGTAGGACTGAGGTCTCATTTTCTTGCCAACTGTCAGCTACGATTGCTCTCTGCACCTACCGCATGCAGTGCCTTGCCACATGGACCCCATAGGCAGTTTATAACAAGGATATTTGCTTTCCTTCAGGCTGCTGTTATGATGGAGTCTTACATAACATAATGTCATTGAAGGACTGACTATCCCATTGCCATTTGCCATACAACCTAACCTCATCAAGGGAGCAACTATCCCCTATTCTTAGGTTCTACCGACACTCAAGTAGAGGGGATGATACAAGACATGCAGAGAAGGAGCTGGGAATCTTGAGGGCCATCTTAGAATTATGCCTTTCCCAGCAGTGCTATCTTTTCTGCAATATGTCCAGAAATATTGTATCCCATGTGGATGCCTTTCATCTTCCTATGAATACTTTACTGAAGGTATTAGTTCTCCTAACAGCATTATAACTATCATATTCAACGAGCATTGATAGCTCCATCAAGCGAAGGAGGCCACAGAAGCAGAAAGGCATCAAGTCAGCTTCGGAAAGCTGTTAAGTCCCTCAGGGAAGGCCTGGAGAACAGACCCAGGATTCTGGTGCACGCGCGCTGTTTCCCGAGCTCGGTACTATGGCACAGTTCCTATATTAAGTACAGGCAGATGGCAACCTGATGCTAATGCATCAGTTCTGAAGGAAACTGGCAAATACTCTTCTTTTAAAGGGCAATTAATTCATTAGAACCAAATTGACTGTAAAGTGAGTTTCTGTAATTTCCCAAATTAGCAAAATTTCAAAACTGAAGTCTATTTTGAAAATTGAAGTGTCCTTTTTTTTTTTAACAAAAAGAGAAAAGAAAGTCTGAAACCTGAATAATTAGATGCCTGGCTATATCACAAAAGCCATAAGAGAAAGAATGCCAATATATTTCAACCATTTGTCTCACTCTTCCTCTCTCCCTTTCTCTTTTCCTCTCTCCCCAGCATCCTATCAGTTGCTGTAATGGTCAAGAAAAGTACATAGATAAAATTAAATTAGTGTTCTACAATAGAACAATTATATTTCCTGAATAGGTCAACTCCATTTCAAGTTGTGAAACAAAATAATAGTTCTTTTGTGTTACAAGTCAAAATTCACATTTCCACTTTCCCCATCTCTAAAAATAGGAATGGGAATGCCGACAGTGCTAAGGTCTCCTCCAGCTTTAAAGTTCTAAAGTAATTTAAAGTTCATGCAATCACCATTAGGAGAGTATTTTCTGGGAGCCAGATTGAAGGAAAGGAAAAAATAACAATTGAATGGCAATGAAATAAATAAAAATAAAATATTAGAAAACTGAATCCAACAGCATTTTGAAATAATTATATACCATAATTAAATAATTATATTAATAATTATTAGCTATATAATTATAAATATAATTGTATACCATAATGAACATGTGGGATTTATCGCAGCTTTGCCGGGAAAGGTCAACATAAGAAAATCAATTAATGCAGTGTGTCATTAATAGAACAAAGGAAAATATCCATATGACTATCTCACTTAATGCAGAAAAGGCATTTAACAAAATCCAGCACCATTTCTTCATACAAATACTTAGAAAGTTAGGAATAGAAAGGAACCTTCTCAATATGATATAGGGCATATATGAAAAACTCACTACTAACACTATTCTCAATGGTGAAAGACTGAAAGCTTTCCTCCTAAGATCATGGACAAAATAAGGATGCCTACTGCCCCCACAGTTATTCATCATTGTACTGAAGTATTAGCCAGAACAATTAAACAAGAAACCTAAATAAAAGGTATGCAAATTGGAAAGGAAGAAATATTTTTTTTTCTCATTTGCAGATGACTTGATACTATATGTAGAAAATTGTGAGAAATCCACAACAAAACCAGTAGAGTTAATACACAAATTCAGAGAATTGGTATGGTACAAGTTGACTATGCAAAAATCACTGGTTTTTCTAGTAATCAACGATCTGAAAGAAAATCAAGAAAAATTTCCATTTACAATAGCAACTAACACAATCAAATACCTAGGAATGAATTTAACCAAGGTTGTAAAAACTTACACATGGAAAACTGCAAAACATTTTTGGAAGAAATCAAAGAAGACCTAAATCAATGAAAGGACATTCTGCATTCATGAGTTAAAGGACTTAAGAGGTCGATTCTACCCAAAGTGATTTATAGATTCAGTGCAATTCCAATGAAAATGCCAACAACTTTCTTTGCAGAAGAGGAAATGCCAATTGTCAAATTTATTTGGAAAGGAAAGGGGCCCTGAATAGCCAAAACCATCTTGAAAAAAAGAACAAAGTTAGAGAACTCATTTCAAAACTCATTACAGAGTAACAGTAATCAAAACAGCATGGTACTGGCTCAATGATAGACTTATAGACCAATGGAATCAAATTGAGAGTTCAGAAGAAAACCCTTATATTAAGGCCAGTTGATTTTTGCAGTGGGACCAAGAACACTCAATTGTGAAAGACTATCCCTTCAACAAATGGTATGGGGAAAACTCAATATTCAAAGGCAAAGAATGAAAGTGAACCCAACCTCATGTTTTGAGTTAATAAAAATTATCTCAAAATGGATCAAAGTCCTAAATATAGAACATAAATTATAGAACTCGTAGATGAAAACATGTGAAGCATTTTTTCAGACCTTTGTTAGGTAATGATTTCTTAGACTTTAATACAAAAGCACAGTCAACAATAGAATAAATAGAGAAATAGGACTTACTCAAAATTAAAAACTTTTGTGCATGAAAGAACTTTATATGAAAGCAAAAAGATAACCTATAGAATGAAAGAAAAATTCTAAAAACACATATCTGATCAAGGTTTAATATCCAGGGTATATAAAGAAATCCTACAAATTAACATTAGAATGGCAATCACCCAATGAAAAAATGGGCTAAAGACTTGAACAAACATTTCTCCAAAGTAGATAGCAAATTGCCAATAAGCACATGAAAAAATGCTCAACATCATTAGCCATTAGAGAAATGCCAATCAAAACCATAATGATATTCCATTTCACAATTGCTAGAATGGCTACTATTAAATTAAAATGGAAATAACAAGCATTGGAAAATATGTAGAGAAACAAGAATACTTATTCGTTGTTGGTGAGAGTATGAAATAGTGCAGCCATTGTGGAAAACAGTTTGAGGGTTCCTCAGAAAGTGAAGTATATAGAATTGCCATATGACCCAGCAATCCCACTTCTGTGTATATACCCAAAAGAACTGAAAGCAGGGACACAAACAGATATTTGCACATCCATAGTTATAGTGTTATTAATCACAGTTTCCAAAATTTGCTCTCTCTCTCTCCAGATATATTCATATATGTATATATGTATATTCAGCCATTAAAGGAATGAAATTTTGATACACATGAGAACATGGGTGAAACTTAAAGACATTATGTTTGGTTAAATAGGCAAGACACAAAAATACTAGTATTCCATGACTTCACTGATATGAAATAAATAGAATAAGCAAATTCATAGAGTAAGAAAAAGAAACTAGAATACAGAATATAGGTTACTGGGGGGGGCGGTATGGAATGGGGAGTTAATGCTAGACTTGTACAGAATTACTGTTTGGGGTCTTGGAAAAGTTTTGTTAACAGATGGTGGCGATGGTGGCACAACATAATGAATGTAATTAATGCTGCTGAATTATATATATGAATATGGCTAAAGGGGCAATTTTGGGTTCTTATATGTTAGAATATTAAAAAATATTTTAAATATCATAGACTTTTATAATACAAACAGTGAGCCCTAATGTAAACAATGGATTAGAATTAATAGTAAAATTGTAAGAGCCCTAATGTAAACAATGGATTAGAATTAATAGTAAAATTGTAACAATGCTCGTTTGTCTACTGTAACAAATCAATTGTATATCATGCTGATACATGTGTTAGTGATGGGGAAAATGATTTGTATGAGGAGATATATATATATGGGGACTATATTTTCTCCATGATTTTCAGTAAACCTACAACTTTTCTGATACAAAAGAAAACTTTTTTCTTAGGAAAAAACAGGATAAAGTATGGGAATGCATGATAATTTACTATTTAGAAACTGAATAAAATGTACTAATTGATGATCATTATTAGACAACTAGGAACAACTGTTAAATGCGTCACATCTCGTGGTGCATGCCTCTAAGTGTCGCCTTGTAGAGGAACACCATGTTAAACATAGAATTGCATGAATCAGATTGTGCTTTTATACGGAAAATGTAACTATTCAGTAAATGAGCCATTCTGCCTTATTTTATCTTACTAACTAGAAGGTTTTGCCACTGTGAGAGACTATCCAGGTTTTCTGTTTGCCTGTAGTCCCTCTACCAGAGAGTAAGAGAACCAGGTAAATTAGGAACATGGAGGAACATTAAAAAGGATAAAAAAATAAATAAAATGTGCTTCTCTGTTCCCTTCCTCCAGGGAGGAAATTAATTTTAGGGGGGGATTGTATGAGGAATGTTAGATGTGCTAATTTTGAAAAAAAGAAAAAAGCAGAAACAAAAACAAACTCTCCCTAACCTATCTTGGTGAGTGAGAATCTGTGTGGTGTGAAATAATAAGAACTGTAGAAAGGAAAGAAATATCTTAACAGAAATGCAAAGGAGAAGTTATAAAGGTTAAGATAGAAAATGAAGGCTTATGATTCCAAACATCAGGAAATTGTTAACATCTATTCATTTGCTCATTCATTCGCCCAATTATTTTTCCCTCTCTGAGCCAGGCACTGGGCTACGTAGATGCTGGGAATAGAGCAGCGAGGAAAAGTAGATAGAACACCTGTTTTCATGGAGTTCCCTTCCTGTGAATGAGTCAGACTTTAATCAAATAAATGCTCAAAGAATATAAAATTTCAATTGTACTAAATATTTTGAAGGGAAGTTATATATGGCACAGGAGACTAATACCGTGAAACTGCCCAAGTGGTGGAAATCAGGGAAGGCTTCTCAGCGTAGGTGGCTATAGTGGTCTTCAGAGAGAAAATATATATTTCCACTGAAGTCTTTTTGTCTCTGTGGGTTGTAGGATATAGCTTGCATAGGACATATGTAAGTCATTGCTATTAAGAGATTAAAAACAGGGAATAACTTTTATAATGTGAAAGTGGCCGAATGAAAATGGCTTAAATAGCAAGTCAGTGTCCAGTCCTTTTCCCTGGATGTCATTGTAACTTGAAATATATTTAGTTTTGTTTTTGTGTGAACTTTATTTCATACGTGTGCGTATTAAAGGTTAACAGAGTGAGGGTTCTCCGAGGAAAAAGAGATAAAAATGTCTCGGGGATAAAATGAGAAGCAACAGTTTATAGTATCCATCTGTTCATGGAGCTCCAAATCTTCACTTTTGTAAAGGGATGGACAATACTTCTATGAAATTTGAACAGCCTTAACGCTCTAAAATGTGACAACCAGAAAAGTAAATAAACTGTACATTTATTTTTAGTAACTAGTAATGATACATTTTTTGTAACAATTGCCTCATTCACAGGTATTCCATTTTATTTGACACGTACATTTCTAAATTTTATGAACATTTTACATTTTTGTCCTTCACAAAGTAAGCTCTCCCATTCGTTTAGGGGTTAACAAAACAGTATTAGTGGAATTCAAATGCCACAGACTAAGAAGTAAGAATATAGCAAATGTGGATGGTAACAGAGGCCAGTTAACTAGAATTTCTTTCATAACAGGGTGAGAAAACCCACAAGATATGGATTTGATGATGTAAAATTGCAGGATCTCATCCTCATGACTGCTATCTAGCCGTTTTATAGTTAATACAAAGGAATGCAATGTGAATTTCATTAACCAGTCTGCAATTTCATTAAACCTGGGTCAATTTCAGTTTAGAAATTATCAAAATTTAAATTTGAAGATAGAATCTTATTTTTAATACACTACATTTTTCTAGAAATTAGATTCACGAATCACACAGTTATGTGTTTGCTTTATTCTCTACTTAAGCTGTTCAACTATTCTTCAGTGATTCTACCTAACACTCATCACTTGTCAATGTAAGCACCGTAACTACTAACCCCATCCAAAGCACAGACCAGATTGAAAGCAGAGAAGAGGAAAGGAAAAGGAAAAAAAAATCTAGTGAAACAGTGTCAAAAACATGATGAAAAAACATGATACCTGAGTCAGCACTTTTTAGTGAGTATGTCCAAAATAAGTCATTTTAGATGAATGTCACAGCTAAACCAATTTGCTTGAAGTGAAAATATCAATTAGCTCATTAGTTCTCTCTCTCTCCAGTGTTGTGATGGACATAATCTCCTTGCAGTCATAATCATATTTCTTCATTTTAGTAACTTAGAAAATTTAAAACTTATGGCACGAAAATCAAGCTTCTAGCTTTAAACAATTTGGCCTTTTACTCTCAAAATATGAGAATTTCTGCTAACCTTTCTCCTAATGAACAAACACAGGATTCACTTAGGGAAAGTTGTGTTGGCTTTTCTGTTCTTTTGTGTTGTTGAATTGTAGGTCTCTTAGACCCCATCATTTCATCAAGTAATTATCTGACCTCAATTACACTTCTCAGAATACAACAAGTAATGACTAATGGGATTATTCACAGCACTTTTAAACATTGCACTGAAACAATGAGATAAAAACATATTATAGAATTTTTTACCACAACATCTTATATTCAGCATGGTTTACTATCTGTTGAAGCTTTTTTAAATCAGTGCTTTAAATGTTAACTTTTAAAATGCTGGTCCATTTAAAATGCTAGTACATTTTAAAATGACTGTTTTTTTTTAAATTTTAATTAGTGAAAATATTAAAATGTAGAGGTTTTTTTCTTATTTTTCAAATTCTAATAATAAACCCTACCTGGTTCGAGTGAGTAATCTAGACAAGAGGCAGATGATTATTAGTAACATATTAAAAATACTGGACAATTATTCTCCCAAGCAATGGGGAAACCAAATCGATAGGCTGGGCCTTTGATCTTGGGGTTTGCCCCTTTGAAACTTATTCCTGCAAACGATAGGCTAAGCCTTCTTAAAATTAGGTCTAGGAGTCATCTCCTGGGAGCCTCTCACATGTGGCTTCTCCTACTGGGCCAGTTCAGCCCGTGAACTCATTGCCCTCTCTCCTGCATGGGGCATGACTCCAAGGAGTGTGAATCTCCCTGGCAATGTGGGACAGAGGTCCTGGGATGAGACTGGACCTGGCGTCAAGGGATTAGAGGGGCTTTCTTGGCCAGGAGCGGGAAGAGAGAAATGAAACAAAATAAGATTTTGGTGGCAGGGAGATTTCAAACAGAAGCTATAGGTTGTCATGGAGGTTGTTCTTATGAGTAATAGATACCCCCTTTTTGGTTTATGGTGTAGTGGAATGGCTGGAGGGAGGTGCCTGAGACTGTTGAGCTGTGTTTCAGTAGCCTAGATGCTTGAAGATGATTGTATAAAGATATAGCATTTACAATGTGACTGTACGATTGTAGGAGCCTTGTGTCTGATGCTTCGTTGGTCCAGGGTATGGATAGATGAGTGAAAAAAATGGATAAAAAATAAATAAATAATGGGTGAGGGTGGGAGTGGAATAAGTTGAGTAGATGGAAATACTGGTGGTCGATGAGAGGGAGGGGTGGGGTGTGTGATATGTGTAAGTTTTTTTTTGTTTGTTTCTTTCTCTGGAGTGATGTAGTTGTTAAGAGATGAGCGTGTGATGAATGCACAACCATGCGGTGGTGTTGTGAGCCACCGATTGCACGCCATGTGTAGCGTATGTGTGTGAGTATTTCTCATTAAAAATATTTACAAAGAGAAGAAAAAAAATACTGGACAAGAATCAATTTCCACTTTCTCCCTGAGTCCTGGGGTAAGAGGAGTAGGGAGAATTAATGAGGGAGGAACATAGAAGAAGCAGTTGGCTATTGCACTATAGCACATGATTAACGATTTTCTTCACGCTAAGTCCTTCTAAATTTTATGAAAACTAGATTTTATATTACAGCTGCTATATGTATACCAGATATTGTATACATCTTTGATACAAGATTTTATTTAAAGGTTCTGTTGACTTCTGTTTGATACAGTAGACATTCTGCAGACCAATCTTTCTTTACTTGACCATCCCGATTTACCTGTACTCCCCTTTCTCTCTCAATTAAGGTCAGGATAAAACTGGTTCCTTTCAGAGCTGTCTACCTAGGCACTGCTGCTCCTACTGCTTGAGTTGAATGGCTCCAGTTTTTTCACTTTACAGAAAACCAGCAGAACCTTCATAATCAAGAGAGCTTATTCTAAAGCATGCTCTATCTGTTGATCTTGATTTGTGCCTCCAACCAATTATCTGCAGTAATGACAGATATTTAAAGGCCCTTCTTCTTTAAGGAGAGAAAATGGAAATAAAAATAACAAGAAGAGAAAGTGTTAAATTGAGAAGAAAGATAAAAGATAGGGGATATAAATGAAAATCAAAGAAGCAAGAAAAGAATAAAGCAAAAACAGATGATGACGTTTGGGGAAGGAAGGTGCGAGAACCTGTGTGTTTAGTCATGTTTTCTTAGATTAAGATTTCTTCGGGGTTTTACTCAGGGATTGATGGGAACATGAAAGTTTAGATACTGTGAGTGGCATTATCTGGAAACTCCATTTATTCTTATGTCTAATCTTCTGCAATAGTGAATAATCATCAGGGTGTTGGATATCACTGAATTTGTTTTCATGATAATAATAGCTAACCTTTGTACTGTACCAAGTACTTGCCAAGTATTATACTTCACACATTATATACGCATTCATTTGATCCTCACCATAACCTATGAGTATGCCCTGTTAGTACCCCATTTTACAGTTCAAGAAATGGAGGCAGCCAATCACTGGAGCCTATTCATTGGAAACCCATATTCCCGTCCCACCAAACACACAAAAAATTCAACTGGTTTCAGGGGCTTCAGATTGCAGAGAACATATCCTTAGATTTTATATGTCTTCTAGGCCACACACCTCATTTAACTGGGGGAATTGGGTTCAAAGTTTACTCAGGTCCAGTAAGTAGGCTTGCAGGAAGTGAATACTGGGGAACTCATTTACTGATAAGTGCCATCCATTATTGAACTTGGGAGAGGTCAACAGAACTTAAACTAAATCTTGATATATTGTAACCTCATATTCAAATTACATAGCCATGAAAATGTTTAACTACTTCATGTGAATCCTGGAAATAATGTGCATGTTGGACCAGGGTTCTGCCAAAGTACCCAGAGGTTAAACAACAGTGCAACATAAGTTATGTGAGTTTGAACCTGTTGTGTACCCCAGAAAAGCCATGTCCTTTAATCTTCATTCAGTGTTGCTGGGTGGGGAGCATTTTTATTGTTTCCATGGAGATGTGACCCACCCAATTGTGGGTGGTGACTTTTGATTAGATGGTTTCCATGGAAATGTGTCTCTGCCCATTCAAAGTGGAGTTGCTCACTGGAGTCCTTTAAGAGGGAACCATTTTGGAAAAACTTTAAAACTGATCAAGCCAACAGAGCCCACACAGCCAGATCTCTTGGAGACGTAGAAGGAAAATTCCCTGGGAGAAGCCTTATGAAATGAGAACAGAAAGCTAGCAGATGTCACCATGCACCTTTCCAGCTGACACAAGTGTTCTGGACCCATCGGCCTTTCTTGAGTCAAGGTGTCTTTCCCTGGATGCCTTAATTTTGACATTTTCATAGCCTTAGGCTGTAAACTTGCAACTTAATAAATTTCCCTTTTTTAAAAGCTGTTCCAGGGCAGGCCACAGTGACTTAGCAGGCAGAGTTTTCACTTGCCATGATGAAGGCCTGGGTTGGATTCCCGGTGCCTGCCCATGCGAAAGAAAAAGAAAGCTGTTCCATTTCTGATATATTTCATTCTGGCAGGTTTAGCAAACTAAGACACATGGGAGACTCATCTTTGGCCAGAACTTTTTCCACATCTGAGAAAGCACAAATATTTTTATTGAGAATCATTTTCCCAATTCCAGGCAAAAACTTTATTTTAATCTATTTGCATGTGTAAGTCATGGCTAAACCCAGTTTACAGAACTATCATCAAATCGTGTCTGATTATTTTAGTAGCAGTGAAGAATAATATCTACAGCATTCATCCTGCCTAAAAACTATAATTTTAAGGACAGTAACTTTATGATGACTGTAAAAGTCCCAAATATTCGATTAGTTTTTTTTTAAAATAAAAGTGTAACTATGACTGTTATTCACAAATTTCCTACTACTTTTCCAGCATTTATGAAGTACCATCCATATTTCCTTTACTTTTGAGTTTAAGCAAAATAATATAGCTAATAAGGCATCTACTCTACTTTATATCTAGGAATTTAACATAAATAGAAGACTTTTTTTTTCTCCAGTCCATTGGTTTGGATGTATAAAGATTTTCAAAACTTACATTGTATTTGTTAGCATTAAAAAGCAAGCTAATGTCAGTAGCTAATAGAGACAAAAATATATGTTTAAAGGGTGCCTTTTTTCAATTTCGTCTCCAAAGATTTATTTTAGAATTTTCTATCTGTACTGTACATGCTTTTCTTAAGAAGCCTTTGCTCTGACATTTATTGGATCTACTTGAAATGTATTAGATTTTGTATACTCTAATTTACTGAAAATAATATATCTCTAGCAATGATTCTTCATAAATTCATCAGTTATTCACAGAATAACCTCTTAATTAGTGCCACTGGTTATATTATTCTCTGATATTAAAATGTGTAGTAGCTTTATCAAAATAGCAAGGAATATGATTGCTGTTAGGATTTATTTGCAGAGTATCCAATGCATCTGGAAGTTGGGCTCCTGAATTGCATCTGAAAAGTACCTGGAGGGCTACTGACTAATTAGCTGCTGAAGAAACTTGTGTAGCGTTAACTAAGGCTGTCCAGGCTTCTAACACAAGACATTTTCTGATATTAAAGTTATTATCAAACTGTTATTTTTATATATAACTTTTTGCTTCATCAGCTTTATTAGATTTTGCAGGAGGATCCAAGAACACTTTTCCTGTCCAAGTGGAGAACTCCTTGTTTCAGACTTAATTATCTTTTATTGCTGTGCCAGATAGGTATATTTGAAAAACATAAAAATAGCAAATTAGTTGTTAGCTAAGGAGCCAGCTGTTCACCAGAAGGATCTAGTACCTACTAAAAGAAATATAAATTACTCTACCAGTTCACTGACCTGCCCTAAATTTAAAATATAAAATATGCATAAACTTGAGCTTGCAGCACAGTTCAGCTCAACACACCTTTATTGACCACTTTCTATGAACTGGGTCCTTTGTTACTTGTTAGACTCTGGAGGCAAAAACAAAGTTAAATAAGGTATGATTCCTATCCTCGAGGAGCCTGAATATTCCACTTGATCCTTTTCGATGTCTTGCTAAGGTTCAGGGATCAGGAAACTGTTTTCTGCGAAAGGCCACATGGTAAATGTTTTCTCTGCCAGGACTTTTCAACCCTGCCACTGTAGCTCAAGAGCAGAAGGGCACAACTGTGGGCCAGGCCAGACCTTGGTTTGAGTAATTGGCACCTGCCAAGAAAGGGCGGCCCCTTTAGCCTACTTACCATTTCTACCACACACATTTTCTTTATTTACTCTCCTTACCCTATTTTCCCCTCATTCTGTTTTACCTTCCTGGGCTAAGTTGAAGCCTGCCAGTAGACTCCATAATAAAAGTCAGTTGTGCTTCTTGCATTGAAAGTAAAAAAGAGATTTGAGTCATTTGTTTCATGATAAGAACTACCCATTGGTAATAGCAGCTAAATCTTTGTAACTACTTTTCTTGCAGAGCGTGCTCAGTGATATCTCATTTAATCCTCAAAACTACCCAGTGGGGCAGATTTAATTTTCATTTTATATACAAGGAGACTGGGCCTTCCAGGGGCGAAGTGGTTTGCTCAAGTCAGCTGGCAGAAGACAGGTAGCAGCAAGCTAATTGCACTATATCACAGGCATGACCATTAGAGAGAACGCCAGTCCCCTTCACAGGATCAGCACCTAGGGCGAACCACCAACTTGTCCTGGTGTGCCCAAGACTGAGTTGTTTCCCGTTAGAGGACTTTCAGTGCTAACACCTGGAAAGTTCCTGACTCACTAGAACAAGTAAGTTACTCTATTGATAGCCCAGCTTCTCGAACTTAAATGTGCAAAGGAGTCAGCTGGGGATCTTGCAAAAGTACAGATTCTGATCCAGTAGATTTGGGCTGAGTATGATTATCTGTTATTTCCAACAAACTCCCAGGTGATGCTGAAGGTAGTGGTCTACCTGTACTTTGGGTACAACTTATCCTTGCCTGATCCCTCATGAATCAGTTCTGCATTTTAACAAGATTCCCCGGTTGATTCATGCATTCAAGTTTAAGAAGCTCTGTTCCAGTACATATCGATTAGAGTAAGATATTCTCAGAGATAATCTTCTCCTGTGCGTATTTCTCCCTGTTTAAGCAAGCCTTTCCTGATGTGTGGCTAAAGCTGCGTAACTACTTTCACCGATCTGTAACATTTCACCCTTCTGGAAGTCTACATGTTTATGTTCTTGCACATTGTGCCCATATGTTTATTCCTTCTTTTTCCACTTTCTTGAACCTAATTATTTAGCTCAATGCTGGGTGTTTGCTTCTGTGGCTATTATGCTGCAGAAGAAAAAGTCAGACACTTAACATTAAAAGCAACCTTAAATCACTGATGTTCAGGTATAAAACTGTTCATCAGAATATTGAATATAGCTTTGTGACAACAGTAAATTATGGTCTTCAAAAATAACCCCTTGTGGCCCCAGAAAAAAAAAAAAAAAACAAATATAGTGAAATTTATTTGGAATAGGTGGTAAGGAGTTGCTTGAATGTAATGAAATTTATAGAAATTTACTGCCATTTGGACTGTCAATATTTTTACTACATGCCTGATGTTCTTCTAAGTAATTTACATTTTAGCTCCTTTAATATCCATAATGATCCTATGAGGTTGATACTATTATTATCTTCAATTTTCAGGTGAGGCAACTGAGCAGAAAAAGATTAATAACTTGCCCAAGTTGAAGAACTTGGACCAGTCAGGATTACATGCTGTAAATGGTCATGTCAGGTTTACAAATCCAGGAGTCTGGGTCCAGTTCAGATACTCGTATCCACCAGGCTATGTGTTTGAGCCCCATGTTTATTTCTGCCTTAGCACTAATCACAGTTTCTAATTTATTTATTACTGTCACTTTCAATCTGCCTGCTTTTCAAGATTTGAAGATCCTTGTGAGTTGGCACCACATTTGACTGGCTCCCTATTGTATTTCAGTTATTTGACGCTCATTAGGCACTCAGTAAATATTTGTTAAATGAACCAATAAGCAACAACATATTAGAAGTTCTGCAGTCTAGATACATGCCCGGTATAAAGGCACTATAAGAGAGAGAGAGTAATTTGGTGGAGGAGTTGGGATCTCTGAAAACACTGGGACCTGAAAAATTATGTGGCTTTGGATTCTGGTTTGATTCTTAAAATGGCCAAGCTAAACCCCCATCTGAGACAATTATAATTCATCCTGCTGATAGCAGGTGGGAAAGGCCTTTGCGAGAAGTTATAAATACATCATATGGCATGTACATATTTCATTCTTTTTAGTTTAAGAAATCAAAATAGGCTTTTTTTTGCTTTGGTTGTAATGAAGTCCTTGGGCTTATGTGGGAATAATTTTTCCACCATAAGGCATTTTCATATCACTTAAAAATCATACTTTCTTAGATAATTTGTAAGATGTTACAACAGCATTTGATTAAAAGAAGTAAGCTTTGAGTGTTTACTGTGGCTAAGCAGCTTTATTACCTGATATACAACGTAATAAGCTCAAATACTCTCTACTGCTCTGCAACTAAAGCCTGTGCTTCACGCTTGTCAAGCAACCTGCTCCTTGCCTTTGGTTCGTACTGCTTCCCACCTGTTTGAAATCTTGTAGCTGTTTAAGGCCCAGCTAAAACCTGTGCTTTGGAGTTTTCCAAGAGGACTCCACCCTCTGTCCTGTTACTGTCACCACTGCCACTGACATCTGTTGAAGGGTGGAGTGACCTTTCTTTATCATTTTGTTGCTTGTTATGAGTAATCTCTGTAATGAGATCATACTTTCTTGAATGCAGGGACTATATCTTCTATGTCTCTCAGTTTCACCAAACCCAGCCCTGGACAGTTATCATATATGAATAAATATTTTCTTTGGCTGATTCATTTGATTTGAACATTCTCTTAAGAGACCTGTGTGTGACTTCAGAATGCTGCTTACACCAGGATTTGCTTCTAAACCCAAATATAGCTAGTGGAAGGTTTTTGGTATATTATTTCCTCCTTCCTAGTTCCTTGCGATTGGGAATCTGAGGTAGATGGGAAGGAGAGCGAAAGAAACCATTTCATCTTCCTGCTAAGTACATTGAGCCCTTGGGGCTTTTAACAGCCACCTCTAAATCAATTGAACAGATATTTTCACTACTAGATGAGATGTAGTTTTCTGAAATATTGAAAAGTTCCTTGTCAAATTGTTGTTACTTATTTGCATCTTACCTTCAACAAAACTCAAAACAGAATATATATATTTTTTATTAAATCTCTTCTTTTTGGATACTGTGAGAATAGGATTTATGCATTCTTACATGTGTATAGCTCTGTAAGGAGAAAGATACAAGTTCCTTATATGTTTTGGTTTCATTTTTAACACAGTTACTTTAGCCACTGTAAATTCCTATTTTGATTAAATCACTGTTATTAGAAAGAGGATTAAATTTAGAGCCCATTATCTTTGATCAAAACTAGATTCTAAAGATAAATAATAATCTATGAATGTAAATTAAGTGTTGTGTTGCCTTCATCATCTCCCAAGTTTTACAGGTGCCTGGCTAATTACTTTTAAATGGTAAGAAATGTCCCCATTGTGGCCATAAAAGGATAGAACAGTATAATAACCTGTTGTATGGCTACTAAATGATGGATTAACTTTCCAATTAACAAGTACCAGATTGAGAGTTTAGAAATAAGTAGGTTATGGGTGGGAGGGTAGGAAAGAATAACTGGAAGGAATGAGGTGCTGGAAATAGATTTACCTGTTAGACTGGAAAAATAGATATGTGGCTGACCCAACTGTAGGGAAATCATCACACAGGCTTCTTCAGGCAGGTGAATAGAATTAGGGAGATGATGAAAGAGGTATCAGATGAATCTCCTAGCCATTTTTTGGTCCGGTCAAAAAATAGTAACCAACTGATCATCAGAAAGAGGGCTCCCAGAAGCTACAGATTTAGGAGGTCTGGGATGAGACTGGAGCAGCTTCACTTTAAAATTGTTCTCTAAGAGATTCAGGTGATCAGCTGGGCTTGAAATGTACTGATTTTCCAGAATGCTGGAGCCTCGGACCCAGGCCATTTTGGAACCAGACATTCAAGGGGACGTTTCTAAGACTCTCTAAATTTGCAAAGGTAGGCGCCTAGCTTTCCACTCTCTTGGTCAAAACTGACCCCTTTTGTAATGATGGTGGCCTCCTGGTCCATTTGAGGCATCAGGTTTTATGCTGTAGGGGAGGGAATCTCTATTCTAGTCTGACGTTTCACATTAAACAAACTCGAGGATTTCTTCCAGATCCAGGCCTGGTCAGGTTGTCATTGTTTAGAAAGAGTCACCAGAAACCTATACTCTGTTTGTTGAAGAAGCTGAGTACTCTAAGTTCAGTAAAAATCTGGGATAAAGAAAAGGGTGTTTTGTAAATGTTGCATTTTTATCTTATTCCTTAAGTAGAAGTATGTTGTGAAAAAAGGTAAACCCAAATGCAAGATTTTCGTGGTGTCAGCGTCAACAAGTTTGTTTTCCATTGTTTATAGAGAAATGTAATCTGATATGTAAAATCAATTTGATCTCAAAATATCAAGTAGAAAATTATTATGAGTATCTACATTGCTGTAGTAATGACCTATATTACTAAACATTGTCCTGATTAACAGCTGATCAAATGGTATTTAAGTTAGTGTTTAATATTTAGAATTTTAAAACTTTGCTATCTGAATTTGTAGGTTTTTTTCTTTGTTGCTTTAATTTTAAATTGTTTTATGAGACTTGCTGTGTAAACACAGGTTTTACAATGATTATTTGGATATTTTACTTAAATATGCCAGTGGTTAAACATTAAGATAGCCAGTTTTGGTTGTTTTCAGTGTATTCTTTGTTTTCTTAAATAAAAATATTAAAAAAAAATCAGTTTGATGATCACCAGATGCTAATGCTAAATTTTGTCTTTCTAGAACAATATTTCAGTCTTAAGCTGCTTCAGAATCACCTGGAGAGCTCATTAAAGCACAATTTGCTGGCTACATTCCCAGAGTTTCTGATTCAGACTAGGGCAAGGTGTAAGAATTTACACTTTCAAAAATTCCCAAGCGAGGCTGCTGATCCAGGGACCATACTTTGAGAATCACTGTCCTAGAGGGTCTAGTGAGAACAAAGGAGGAAACCATTTTCTTTCGTGTTTCTCGGTACTTACCAATAATTGAATGCCTCACTTTTCTGAGAGTATTGCCCTAAGGGAGAAAACTCCACATGTGATCATTACATCCATTAAAATGTTCAGATAGCAATATGCTACTATTAGAAGAGCCATCTTATTTAATACTAACAAAAGGTAAAAGAGAACAAGTGAACTAATCATTGAGCACTGAGAGTATATGCTGATTTGACGGATTATTTATTGTTGCTCTTGTAACTCTCTGTCTTCCTCAAGAAACACATTTCACCCTACTTTCTTTGGCGGAGTTTAAAGTGATATCCACAGGGCATGTTCTGTTATCAATACTAGATTATCTATACATGTATTGAAAAAGTTTTCCTTTTTATTGTGTGGAAGATAATTAAATTAGACAATAAATTTATGGACCATTAATCTACCTAAAACACTACTTTTGCCATAAAATATAGTGTTAAAGGGTTGAATGTCAAATAGCTGTGTTTGTTTTATTTGTTTACTGTGATGACTTTCACAGAAAAATGAGATTGACAGGAAGTGGCTTTGTGGTAGGGAAGCTGAGTGATGTAGCCCCAGGAAGGGCAATGTTGTGGTTCCATAGGAGGCTATGGGTGGGGTTGCCATATGGTCCTGAAACTGTTGCTAGGTATATACCTGGAGCAATTGAGTGTGGGCACAGGAATGGGCATTTGCACACTGGTGTTTATGGGGGTAGTGTTCCCAATTCACAGTGGATGGAGGTGGCCTAAGGATGCGATGACTAATGAATGGAAAGGGAGAAGTGTGAGGTCATACAACGTACTACTGAGTGACCACAAGAAGAAATTAAGTTGTGAGGCAAACTAGGTGAGTGAACTTTGAGGACAGTATGTTGAATGAAATGTCAGAAACAAAAAGATAAATATTATCATGACTCACTCATATAAACTAACTATAATATAAAAACTTAGTGAATTGAAGTTGAGTGCATGGGATATTGGGTTGGGGCCTATAGTAAAGGCTCCTAGATTGTAAGCTCTTACAGCAGTCACATATTCAGGAGTTGTAACTGTTATTTCTAAATTCTGAAATTTGGAGCATATTTTTGTATAACCTGGTTGTTCCCTGAAACTTTGGGTACTTCTATGACATGTGAGACTCAGAATTACCTCTCAGAATTAGCTCTCAGAACAGCTCTGAAGCTATGAAAGTCAGCAGTACCCCATACAGCAACTGTTAAAACAAAAAGTTGGAAAAGGAATCAGACTTCAACTTTCATATCAGAGATATGAAATCTGATCTGTATAGGACTGGGGTAGATCAGAGTACAGGGCAAAGGATAACATCATCTATATTTTAAAACTTCAACTTCTGTGTGAACCCAAAGGGAAAGATGTTTATTTGGTGCAGAATTTACATTTTGGGTAGCACATTATCTAATTTAACTTCTATGTTCAGTTTATTCAAACACCATAATTATATGGAATCTTGAAAATTGCATGAGATTTTGTTGGTTTGTACAGGTTAGTGTGATGCCCTGCAACATCCAAGAGTAATTTGGGCAGAGAATACAAAAGTTTATTTGCAAAGTCCCCTTGGGGAACTGAGGGGAAATGAGGAAATATTAAACATCCCCATCTGAGTAATTCCTGATATTCTCACAAGCAGTGGGACAACCAATTCCATAGGCTGAATCCTTGGTCTTGGGACTTGCCCCTATGGAACTTATTCTTGCAATGCAGTAGCTAAACCTACTTGAAAGTATGCCTAAGAGTCACCTCCAGAGAACATCTTTTGCTGCTCAGATGTGGCCTCCCTCTCTAAGCTAACTCGGCAGATAAACTCACTGCTCTCCCTGCTATGTGGGACATGATTCTCCAGGGGTTTAAATCTCCCTTTCAGTGTGGGACAGTACTAATGGGATGAACCAGGACCTGGTATTATGGGATTGAGAAAGCCTTTTTGACCAAATGGGAGAAAAGAAAAATGAGACTAAAGTTTCAGTGACAGAGATTTCAAACAGAGCCTCTTCAAGAGGTTCTCTTGGAAGTTATTCTTATACATTATATAGATATTCCTTTTTAGTTTATGGTGTACTGGAGTGGCTGTGGGGAAGTACCCTGAAACTGTTGCAGGGACCTTGATTCTTGAAGGCGATTGTATAGCTATATAGCTTTTACAGTATGATTGTATGACTGTGAAAACATTGTGTCTGATGCCCCCTTTTTCCAGGATATGGACAGATGAGTAAAAAATACAGCTAAAAAGTAAATATATAATAGGGGTGAATAAGGGGCAAAAAACTTGAAATACTAGTGGTCAGTGAGAGGGAGGGGTAAGTGGTATGGGATGTATGAGTGTTTTCTTTTTTCTTTTTATTTCTTTTTCTGAAGTGATCAGATGTTCTAAAAATGATCATGGCAACAAATTCACAACTATGAAATGATATTGTGAGTCATTAATTGTATACTATGGGCGGACTGTATATGTGTGAGGATTTCTCAATAAAAATATATATATATTTTAAAAGTGGCTTTGGCCTTAACCAAGAAATTTAGATTAAAAATATTGTTAAAATCTATCATTGTTGCTGAATCTGGAATGAATTATTTGTAATAGCTATAGCAAAAAACTCTTAGAGAAATCATTATTCTTGAATGCTTCCTTATGGTCAAATCTATTATGTACCTTATCTTTACATGGTTATAACACTCAATTCTTTCAACATCTAAAGAGTTTGTATAGATTTATTCAAGTGATTTTTAAAAATATAAATTCTAAATATGGATGTTTTAATGTAGGAGGCATATTATAATAAATCAAAGTATAGAATTATTTATTAACACACACATGAAAAGACTAAACAACTTTGTTTACCTGTGCAACGATGATTAGAAATAGATTTAGGTTACTTTGATCAAGTGTCCTCATTGGTAGAGGAAAGGATTGAACTATCACTGCATGATCTCAAAATACTTTCTAATTAATAAAATAACTAATTGATGCCAAGGTTTTAGCCACAATATTAGTTGATCTTCTAAATGCAAATCTAAGGCATTTCTTTAATAACATAAGTATGTCTTGATTTTTATCTCTATGCCACTTCTGCCTATTAGTTTCATATCAGGATAATGAATTTATGAAATATTGTATCATGGGAAGAAGCAAAAACAAATAAAATGGTGATAAAATAGAGCTTAAGAAGTAGATTAATTTGCTTAAACGTTTCCTGTCTGCCATTGCATTTAATCACACAAGCATGGTTGAAAGGAGTTTAAACCCTGCACTGGTAAGGGGCAGTGATTAGAATCAGCGCATTTACAGTGAGCGATGGATCTTGATTAATCCCATATGGAACATTATCATAAACCAATCTTGTGTAACACATGGTTTTCACCTGACCACTAATGTTGCTGTTAATCTTTATTCCCCATAGATAAACTAAGGGAAGACAGAGGGACCCCATTGGCTACCTATAGTCCAAATCAAATAAAACATTAGACAGCAACCAGATGGTCTAAAACTATCTAACTTCATTTTTATTTACTCAAAGTCAATTGTGCCACATCTTCCAAAGGGAAAAGTGGGTACTGGGGAATATTTGGCCAAGAGAACATCACTTTCTAAGAGCCTTAAAGCACTTGACTTTCATCCCGTGTCTCTAGTTTGTTCCCATAACTTGTTCAGGTGTAACCACCCTTATTCTATGTTATTGCTACAGAATGTTTGGTTGCACAGCACAATTCTCTTACTGTAACTTTAAGTGGTGTGATTTTCTATCAGAATTTCAGGATAAATATTTCAAAAGATAAAAATGGAGAAACACATTGGTTTTGTGTACATGAAATGTTGATTCATCAGTTTTCATTGAATAATTTTTGGCCAGCTGAGGGGGAAAAGTAGAGCCAGTTTTGCTGATGAGGTCTTGCTATCACATGCTGTGCTGGTTTGAAATGATGCATGTACCCTAGAAAAGCTATGTTTTAATCCTAACCCATTTTGTAAAGGCAGGTGTTTCTTCTAATCCCTAATCAGTATGGTATGTTTGAAACTGTAATTAAATCATCTCCCTGGAGATGTGATTTAATCAAGAGTGGGTGTTAAACTGGATTAGGTAATAACATGTCTCCACCCATTTGGGTGGCTCTTGATTAGTTGCTGAAGTACTATAAAAGAGGAAATATTTTGGAGAAAGAGATTCAGAGAGAGCAGAGCAGAACAACATAGCCACGAGAAGTAGAGTCCACCAGCCAGCGACCTTTGGAGATGAAGAAGGAACATGCCTCCCAGGGAGCTTGAAACAGGAAGCTAGAAGAAGAAGCTAGCAGATGATGCCATGCTCGCCATGTACCCTTCCAGATGAGAGAGGAACCCTGACTGTGTTCACCATGCACCTTTCCAGATGAGAGAGAAACTCTGACTGTTTGCCATGTGCCCTTCCACTTGAGAAAGAAACCCTGAATTTTATCAGCCTTCTTGAACCAAGGGATCTTTCTCTGGATGCCTTAGATTGGACATTTCTATAGACTTGCTTTAATTGGGACATTTTCTCAGCCTTAGAACTGTAAACTACCAACTTATTAAATTCCCCCTTTTAAAGACCATTCTGTTTCTGGTATATTGCATTCCGGCAGCTAGCAAACTAGAACACATGCCTTTTAGTGGAATGATTTGGTACATCTCTTGGGAGCCTTTGCCCTATCTGTCTATTCTAGTCCTAGTGGGACTTTGTCTATTGGCATAGTGTAGTATATAAGGTAGAGGGTATTTGTTCAGTAGAGAATAATTCAGAGTTCTCAGATTCCACCAGTTTTTTCATCTTCCACTAGTTTTCCATGTAAAATCTATATGTCCACCCATCTTTAATATTATGCACAGTTCATTTATACAATATTTGGTATAAAGTAATAGAGATTACATGTTTTAAAAACATACAGGCACTTATTTTAGACTTACCTTGATTTTAAGTTCCTACTAAAATGTCTTGCACCCTTTCTTTGGATTTACTAGATAATATAACTCACTATCATCAAGGAACTGACTTTTCCCCTTGTAGTCCAGATAGCTCACTGGGGAGCTGCCATTTTACATGGCTGTTTGCTCTTTGGCTGCAATGGGTGGGCCCACATTGGGGAATGACATACTCTTATGGACTCCTTCACTTCAGAGAGAGACCAATTTGGATGCTCCCAAGCTTACCATATAAAAAATCAGTTTCAGCAAGTCTGTTTTCCCTTATTTGTAGCACGACATAATATGCAGTGAGAGAGAATAATAAAGACAGTGTTCAGACAAACAGGAAAGAGAGTTGGAGAATCTTGAAGATGTTCATGTTTGTAACTCCAACTGTGCCTGAAGACATTCTGACCTGCAGTTCAGCTCGACTATATCTGGAGATCCCCCAGTATCTTTTTGGAAGTTTTCTCTTTTTATTTTGTCAAGTTTGAGTCTGCTCAGCTGTAATTATAGACAAAAATGTTCTAACTAATATGTGGGGATTGTAGAGGTCCTGAGGGCTGTTGAGTGCCATAGAATGTGATCCAGCACCACTTAAAATATGATGCTAAGTAGTGTCCCCTCCAGCATCCTTCAATTAGGCCACACTTTTTCAATGCTCTAAGATCATGTTTTGTCAATCAGCGGGTTTATGGAGGACTATTATTTTAATAAGATTAAGTCACATCGTAACTGGGAAAAATAGCTAAAAGCATGAAGGGCAGTGAACACCCATTATAGACAACATGGAGTCATCTTCTGCATTGTGAAAGACTATCCCTAGGAAAAGCTCAGTGACAAGAATGAACAGCAGCAAAACCAGTAAGATGAATGGATGTGTTAAGTCTGGAACATACTGAGTACACCCAAGGGAAATTTCTTATCCAGGACACAATAGAGGTGTGGCCAGTGTAGACTAATATCCTTTCATTAAAATAAAATATTTATTTCAAAATAAACATTTGAGTAGTCACTATCTTCAGTAAGCTATTCTTAAAAAAAAAAAATCTTAATAATAATGTGTTGTATCTGTCATCCAACTTGAAAGATCAAGTTGATTCTCGAAAGATCAACTTGATCTTTCGAGAATCAAGTTGGCCAACCACAGATCTCAGGCCAAAATTGGCCCACTGTCCCTGTTTTTGTAGATATTTTGGTTTGGAACATGGCCATATCCATTCATTTAATATTGTGTATGACTGTTTTCACACTAAGATGGCAGAGTTGAATTCTTATGACAGAGAAGCATACACCCTGCGAAGCCTAAAATGTACTACCTGGCCTTTTATAGAAAAAGTTTGCTGATGCCTATTCTAGAAATACTTTTTCTAAGTTTCAAGTGCGGAAATTGATTTTGATTTAAACATATCTGCATATTCACCAACTTTTCGGGGAAAAAAAAAAAAAACACTATGTACATTTAGAAACCATATGTGTATATTTTGCATCCCTCATATCCAGTAGCATGGATGCCCAAATACTGATTTGATGAATTAATAAATTGCCTACTTCTTGTTATAGCTCTTCTGATTAGCTCTTTCATTTGGGAAAGTTCTCAGAGAATCTGACCCATGTCCCTGAATGTTTTCTAATATTCTAGTCCCTCCAGAAATGGCCATTCTTATATACAGTTCACCTGGTCTCCTAGGCCTCTAATATCTGAGATTGGGAAAAGTTTTCTTAAATTCCCCCCTCTCATCTATGCTGATTTCCACTCCTAATGTTTTGATGGGTCATCAGAGCTAGCTAAAATTCAGAATTCTGCAGAAACCTGGGGCATTGTTGGGCTTGGAATGTCATCCATGATGATGAAGATTCATGTGTTCTATGAGCTCTATATGACACACTGTAAGAAATTTGGGTCAGAAACTCACATCCCTGGTTGAAATCCTACCTCTGTCATTGACCGGAGGTGCTATTAGAGAAGTCACTGAACTTTTACAGGGAATTGCAAATGGTCAGAAGCCCACAAAAGCACACATGGGCATGGTGTGTGCTCATACCTTTATCATTTTTACTCGTCTCCTGATATTTCCTCCCTTCATGCTGATCCTCACATAGAACAAGAGTGTTCTGCCCCCTAGGACTTTGTCCACATTGTTCCTTTTGTTGGGGATGCAATTTTCTAGATATAGATATAGTTTACTCTCCCGCGACCTTCACGTCTTAACTTGATCATCTTCTCTTGATGTCTTCACTGAAAACTCAAATCTTAAAAAAATACACAACACAAGCATTTCTTGTTCTTTGTCCCTAGGAATTTATTCATTCTTTAGTAGTTATTGCCATCTAACATAAAATATATTTTGCTCCTTCATTATTTTTGCCTGTCTTATAGAAATCAGACTCTTTTTAAATTTTTTAAAACTTTTTTATTTAACATATATACAAAGCAAAGAAATAAAAAAAGCAATAATTTTCAAGGCACTCTTCAAAAAGTGGTTACAGGACAGATTCCAGAGTTTGTCATGGGCTACCATGCAATCCTCTCATATTTTTCCTTCTAGCTGCTCCAGAATATAGGAGGCTAGAGGGCTTAAATACTTTATCATAACAATTGACTTTTTTCCTTCTTTTTTTTTGTGAACAATAATATATATACAAAAAAATCTATAAATTTCCAAGCACAGCATCACAATTAGTTATAGAACATATTTCAGATTTTTTTTTTTTTTTTTTTTTTTTAAAGACAGAGAGAAGGAAGGAAGGATAGAAGGAAGGAAGGAAGGAAGAAAGGGAAACATTTTTAAACATTTTCTTGTTTTTATTGTATTCTGTTTCTCCGTTTTTGTTACATGGGCTGGGGCCGGGAATCGAACCGAGGTCCTCCGGCATAGCAGGCAAGCACTTTGCCCGCTGAGCCACCGCAGCCCTATTTCAGATTTTTGACATGGGTTATAATTCCACAATTTTAGGTTTTTACTTCTAGCTGCTCTAAAATATTGGGGACTATAAGAGATATCAATTTAATGATTTAGCATTCATGTGCATTTTTTAAGTCCTGTGTTCTAAGTAGAATTCTACCTTTGATTTTTCCATACCTCTCTTTGGGGTTATTTGATCTTATGGCAATTCTAAGTTTTTGCTATTGGAAGGGTCTGTCACTAATATGGGGTAGGGAGATGGAACTATCTGATGTTCTGGAGAGGCTGGGCTGAGTTTCAGGACTTATCTGGACCGGGGATCCATCTGGAAGTTGTAGGTTACTGGAAAGTTACTCTAGTGCCTGGAACCGTTGTGGAATCTTATATATTGCCCTAGGTGTTTTTAGGATTGGCTGGAATTGTCCAGGTTGGGGTTGGCAGGTTATGATAGGTAGCAAGGTCTACCTGAAGCTTGTGTAAGAGCAACCTCCAGAGTAGCCTCTCGACTCTATTTGAACTCTCTCTGCCACTGATACTTTATTAATTACACTTCTTTTCCCCCTTTTGGTTAGGATGACATTGTTGATCCCATGGTGCCAGATCTGGATTCATCCCTAGGAGTCATCTCCCATGTCGCCAAGGAGACTTTCACCCCTAGATGTCATGTCCCATGTAGAGGGGAGGACAATGATTTCACTTGCAGAGTTGGGCTTAGAGAGAGTGACGCCACATCTGAGCAACAGCAGAGGTCCTCCAGAAGTAACTCTTAGGCATGCCTATAGTAGTCTAAACTTCTCCACAACCTATGTAAACTTCACAAGACCAAGCCCCATGATCGAGGGCATGGCCTATGAAATCAGCTTCTTTGAGTACAAAAATGTTTGACTTTTTTGTTCCCTGATATATTCCTAGTACTTAGAACATAAGTAGGTTGAACAGATGTATAAAAAACATAGACTGTTTGGAGATTAAGGAATGACACAGACCACTGGGAAAGGATATAGGTGGTAAAGATTAAATGTGTGTAAATTATAAAATAGTGGATTTCTGTTGTGGTTGATTTCAAACTTTTAAAGCTATCTTTTCCAGAATTAGAAACATTTCTGTACTAATAGAGTAGCTTACCAGTGAACCATCAAATTTATTCTCCAGGTTTCGGGCTTAAATAGTTCGTTTTAGCCATCTTTATTCTTAGGGCATTGGAGATCTTATCCAATTCGATTGCAAATCCAGAATACTTACATTAGTAGAAATGTAACACTCATTCTGCACATTCATTCTTCCCCTCTCTCTTTCTCTCCCTCTTTCTCCTCTGCCCCCTTCCTCATCTTTTCTCCCTCCCACCATGCCTACTTCCCTTCTATAAATTGCCTGCACATTTTGCATTTCACATATAGTTTAGCAAAGCTACTTCATATGATATTAGAATTTTTTCAAAAAGTATGTCAAGTCAGCAAAAACTAAGTGTAATTATAAACAAATCTATGGCATGTTATCTCACAGAAACACACACTTACAAAGGTCATCATTTGGCACAAAGAGAATGGAATCTGAAACATTGTGTTATATTTTGAGATTAGGCTTAAGAACACACCATTTGGTAAATTTAACACTTTAGTATCATGTTCAGCTCTACTGTTTACTATGTGAAATGAAACCATGACAACAACATTCGAAGGCATTTTTCCAGATTTTTTCAATAAGTCAGTGTATATGTGGGTGTGCATTTTTCAAAGGCCCTAAAAGAACATGAGAAGCATATTCAAAATAGAATTACTTGAACATTAGGGAAAAACCTGTTCCACCATTAGAGCAATGCATTATACAGTTGCAGCTTGAGTGGTCACCCTTGCACTTCGGTGCTGACTTTTATTATCTTCTTTGTCTGGAACCTGATAAAGCATAAAGATGCTTAATTTTAGAAAGCACTTATGTTGATATCCATTTATCACAGCGAAAGCACCAAGAAATGCCTGTGACTTTTCTGCCTTATTGATATCATTTTAAATATGATGTTTCAGAAAACAGAAAGAAAGTGATAAAAATAAATAAATTACACACTGCACAGTGGCAGTTAAGCCAGTTTAGATTTAAATTTCCAAATCGGTTAACATGCTAAGCTATAATTTTAATGATTATAGGGAATAATTAAGATTGTTTAAAGAAAAGCCTGTTTATATTACTGCCAATAAAATTAATACTTTATCAAACAGTGTTGGCAAAATTACTGAAATGAGTAATTATAAGAATAAAGATTTTTTTAAGTGATACTAATACATTCATCATATTATAATTTTCAAAAATTTTATCATAAATCATGTTTTCAAGCTTAGAGTTCAATTTTATTGATACAAATTGACCATAATCAGTCAGTGAGTTTATATGTACCGATATCTGTCCTCTAATCATTTATTTTTTGGCTTTTTTTACATTTTAGTTCTTCCTTAACTAGAACTAATCTACATTTTTTTTTTTTTTTTTTTTTTTTTTTTTTTTTTAAAGGAAGGAAAGACAGAGAAGGAAGGAAGGGAGGAAGAAAGGGAAACATTTTTAAACATTTTCTTGTTTTATTATATTTTGTTTGTTTGTTTGTTTGTTACATGGGCTGGGGCCGGGAATCGAACCGGGGTCCTTCGGCACGGCAGGCAAGCACTCTTGCCCGCTGAGCCACCGCGGCCCGCCCCCTAATCTACATTTTTAAAGTAGGGAAGACATGATATGGCTGTTTCAAATAGTGTAATATTAACCTGAAACTCCTTTACTATTTCTCAAAAAGAAGCAAATTATTATATCATATATTATACATTTTGAAAATTAAAAGACCAAAAGGTCTGCAGGAAGCCCAGAGGTAGGTGGGAAGCAAAGAACTAGGTCATGCTACAAATTGTCTTGTTGTCCCACCATGCCTCTTACTCCACTCTCAGTCAAGGTCACTGCTTATTCTCCAGCCGTCACATCTACATCTGTCAGATGGAAGAAGGGAGATGATGTGCATAGCCTCCCCCTTAAAGAATTCTTCTCAGAATCCGCACTTTACATTTCTGCTCATATCCCTTAGGCTAGATGTTAGTCACGTGGCTAAACTATGCAGTACAGTAGGCTGGAAGCTGTAGCCTTCTTTCCAGGTAGATCTGTGTCTGGCTAAAAATCAAGAGACAGAAGAATGGATATGGGGGCAATCAGCAGTCTCTGCCATACTTAATCCAAGATTAAGCAAATCCTGTTATAGCACAAACTTTACTAAAAAGAATCACTTTCACCATGTGAGCTGGTAACTGAAATCAAAGTAAGTCACCAAATGAAATCTACCACCCATCACCAGAACTCTCAATTCTGTCTTAGAAGTATCTCAAGAATCTTTCAATTCTTTTGTGTTTCTATTGATGACATTTTTTTTTGTGTGTGTGATTAAGTCTTTTTTTAAATTTTTATTAATAAAACCAATCAACAAATAATATGAACATTCTTTTTTTCATCACATAGCTGTATATTCATCATCATGATGATTTCTTAAAACATTTGTGGTGACATCTTTTGCCTTAATCACTGAGATAGCCTCTTTCTAATTAATCTCCTTGCTTCTCTATTCTTGAAACTTTAAATGATTTGTTTTTTTTTTTTTTTTTACCCTTTATTAGTTTCTACTAGCCTAAGGATAATCTTCAACATTTTTAACATGGCTTATAAAGCTCTGTGTGGACGTCTTACCTCCCAAACTCATATTCTGCCATTCTTCTTTGTGTTTCTGATGCTTTAGTCATACTAGATTATGCTCAGTTCCTTCACTGTCCAGGAGTTTCTTTTTTTATTTTTAGTTGCATGGGCCGGGAATCGAACCAGAGTCTCCCGCATGGTGGGTGAACATTTTACCGCTGAGCCACCTGTGCACCCACGTCCAATAGTCTCTTAACTCTTTGTCTTCACATCCATTTTTCTCAGTCCTTGGGTTATACTGACCTATCATCTTTACCTAGTTAACTTCTTCTCATTCTTTAAATCTCAGCTGAACATTTACATCTTCAGGGAGCCCATCTTCTGTTTCTTTTTATTAGCTCAGTAAGCTCCCTATACCCCTCCCCTGCTGCCCCTTCTTTAAAAGTGCCATTTATTATTTCTTGTTAAAATCTATCTTCCCCACAAGGGAAGGACCTTTTCTATTTTTCACTCCTTTATCGCCAATGCCTAGAATAGGGCCTAAGGTACGTCAATGGTAGGAGTTCATTAATTGTTTATTAGGTTAAAGATATTCTTCAATTTTAAAAGAAAGCCACTCATAACTTAATATCTAAAACATTTAGTGAGTATTCGGTATGTTAATTTGTTCCTTATCATTGTTCAGTGCTTTCCCAGTGGCTAGCATGGTGTAACAATTTTCTGAGTGAATCAAATTACAAAGTTTTTTTTTTTTTTTTTTTAATTTTACACCAATTACTGCTACTTCTGTGTGACAGGCATGATGCTAGGAGCTAGAACTATAATAACAGTTAAAACAGGCATTGGCGCTACTCACATAGAACTTTTATTTTAGGACAAATAATTTATATGTCTAGCGGTAAGACTTTTAAATAATAAAAAATGGTACATCCAAATAATGAGATTATGTGGCTAATTAAAACATTGTGGAAGCAACCTATCTATTGTGAGAAAATATATTCAGGATATATTGTTAAGTGGAAAAAAAAAAAGGTTACAAAATAAAATGCATCACAAAATTTTAGGTCCATATAAGAATCTCTCTGGAAGGACTAAGATCCCAGTGCTAGCAGTAGTTATCTCTGAGCAGGTTGTCTTACAGATTACTTTTTGTATATTTGTCTTTCTGAAATGCAAATGATTGCTTTATTTTATGAAAAATATAAAAATTTCAGAAACTTCATTATTTAATGTGAATAGACTATTTTTTGGTATTCATAGTCTATTGTTTTTTCATTAATTAAAATTTGGGCTACTGGAAAAGTCAAATAGCGATTTTATATGAATGATCAATAATGAGGTTATGTTTCTTGCTTAAAGTTTTTTTAGTTGAGCATACAGCATAACTGCTTATCTTGTAGAGTGGGTGTTGACATAAATAATAACTTTGTTTTATGATTTTAAATAATCTCATTTTAATTTACATAGGCTCATAACTTGTATCCAATATCCTATAAAACTGCTTCGTGCCATAGCAGGATCAAAGTAATCTTAAAGTAACAGGAACCACTACTTCCTGAGTACCTACTGTGCTTAAAGTATTCTGTGGCTGACCCTCTGGGCAACCATCCTGAAACATGGATGCAGATAACTTGTCCAAGTTTACTCTCTAAGTGGCAGACCAGGGTTTGAATCTGGGACTGATTCTGGCCCTGCTTCGGTGTCAGTAAGAACAGGGAAAAGTCACGCCATTGTATACATACCAGGAATCCTCCTTCCTGGAACCTCATTATGTTGGCTACATGTCCTGGTTGGTCCTCCAAAGAGTTCCAGAGCCAGCAGGCCTACTTCCATGTAACCTATTTCCTAGTTTTTCATCGTCATGAAGAGACTTCCACTTACAAAAAATGATTTCTCAGTGTTGAACAAAGACTTGAACTAACATTACAGATACACCAGTCTCTTCTCAGAATAAGTTTCTCATTTTACTTTCTCTTTTATTTTTTTTTTCCACCTTGGGAAATGTCCAGTTATTACTAAATGATATTTCCAGTGCTGTTCTTTCTTGGTAACGAAGCAGTTTCCTGCTGTATTGTGTGCTTCAGAATAAAGAACAAATCAGATGGGAACATATGGCAGCCCCTTCCATCAGCAACTTATGAGAAGTGTGGACATTCCTTAGGTCACGTGGCTTCTGCCAATAAGCAAAGCCCCTGAAGTTCATTACTGCAGAAAATCAGAGTGGAAGTCTATGGAAGTAATCCTACAGCTTCATCCCTCACTTGTTTAGGGTCTCATAAAACCTGTCAGAAATGATATCAACATCCTGCACAGTCCTGCCACCTTTTGTATAAGATGCCTCCATGTTTATATTCAAAAATATCAATCATGCTAAATATTGACTCAAGCTTGTCTTTTCATAGCAATATTTCCATTTGCAGTAAAGATGTATGAGGAGGACTCCTCGATGTTCACGGCTCTTATGTCAATGTCAGAATTAGTATATAAACCATCCATCAAATACATACACAAGGTGAATTGGTCATGCCTTTTTCCAAGTCCTGTGTATCTGGCATTTTCCTGGGTTTTTGCAGGCCCTCTGTAAAGAAGAAAATTCATGAGCAAAATATAAAAGGTAACCAGACATGGCCTAAAAATCCCATTAGTATATTTGTCTAAAAGTTTGAATGTTTACTTAATGAATTATGCTGCAGATATTTATAAATGACAGAATATACTTTAACTTTGCTTTTAGACATGGTAAACATAGCAGGCCTCTTCATAAACAGATGCAAAATAGTTATTTGTTGACGACCTATTGAAAATGGGAAGGAGATAAGCGCACAGAATTCTGGATACCGCAGCTCAATAAGTACATAAACACCTTACTTATTATAAAAGTAATTTGCCAGATGGGGTATCTTTTTTTCTCTACCATAGATGATATGGCGCTCAATCCATTAAAAGTGATTTGTGTTATGACTGCTGTATGGTCTGCTTTGTACCTGAGAAACAGATTCCTCACATTTAAGAGCACAATACTCCAAGTAATACTGAAAATTCTATATAACATCTCCATTCCAAATAATGTAACCAATGTTTTATGCCCATTGGTATAGTTTGGTTCTCCTTGTCAAAAACATGTATATACATATATATATATATATATCAAAGGCTGGTTGTTGAGACTTTAGAATATGCGTGGAGGTTTAATATCTTTTGACAGGTGTTCATACCAAAATATTTGACATTTTTCTTCAGTTTATCTTCTCAAAGGAGGCTGCCTCTTACTTTTCTTGTATTTTATGAAATAGCATAGGTTAACATAGCACCTTGTGCTCAGTCATTGCTGCTGACTAGTATATGGCACAATAGGGCGCCATGCCTGCTGACTGGCATTTGTAGCCTGATTTGGCATTTGAAAGTTATTTCCACATAAACTATGTGCCTAGCCCAGTACTTTGAACTGTGTCATGTGGTCCCTCAAGGGTATTCATTTGGTCGACACTCCCATAGTACTCTGTTTTGCCTACAATGTCTAGAAGTGTAGCCTTGTACATGGTGGATGTTCAATGTGTTGAATGAATGCTAAGGAAATTATTTCAACCTAAGAAATAGTTGAGAAAATAGAGCTGTTTGCTACTTTTGTTTTATTTATTTCTTGCCAACATAGTGTATTCATTGGTCTACTTATATTGGTGCTGCAGCAAATATAACGTAGTTATCATTTCGTTGCACAGAAGCTTCAGCTAAGCATAGCTTTTGTGGACTCTAATCTGTAATATGATACAGAATGTTGAACATTCACTTATCCTTGCTCCCAAGAAACTAATTGAATCATTAAGTTATAGCCATTAGGAAACTGACCAAATGATATGAACTCAAGTTATGGGTTTACCAGTGATCTAATTTCACTTCCTTTACTATTTTCAGTGCCTTCCTTCCTTCCCTTCCCTGTGTGAAACTGTGTGAAGTAGTTGAAAACATAAGTACATTCTACTTAAGGATGACATTAATCTGGGCTCCCTGATTCTATGATTAGAAAAGCGTAGAGTGTTTTCTGCAGCATCTAAGATTTCTTAGTATATCTCAATCTTTTTCTTACATGGCGTCAATTAGTTGCCTTCAAAATTTACACTTATGATCCGCTTTTCAGTGTCAGCTTGAGGCAGTCATAGATAGAAGCTTCAAGCATATGTCACTGAATAGAAGGAGCTTGTTTTTTAGTCTGGGAAGAATATATAACCTCCTTGAGAATAGGAACTAGATCTGTTACATTCATTGACTGAATTCCAGAGACCATCACAGTATATTATATATAATAAGCAGTCAGTAATACAAATGAGTAAATGGATGTGTGAGTGAATACAGTGTTCTAAGTCCAGGAATTGGTGCATGCATGATATTTAGTATTCAGAGGCCTCTTTCTTCTAGAGGGAGACTGTCTCTAATCCTATCATTGTCGCAAAGCTATGGCTTTACATGACTGGGGGAAAAAATTGGTAGGTCTTGATTCCTACTACTCTCAAGGAAATATCAGAAGCTACTTCACAATTATTCAACACTAAGTGACAGATGCTAAAGTTACTGTTTATAATGAGGTTTTTGTGGATTTTCTTGAGATGACAGGAATATTTATTCTTGACAACTGTATGTTTCAAACTGATCTTTTTCAAGCTTTAATCACCCTTTAATAGGGTCTTCATCCTATTGCAGTTAATTGCACTTTAAAATCTATTGTTGTATAGATTCACTTATCTCTTAATTACAAATTTGTTCCTTTCCCTGATGGACCTGATTCTGCTATTGGCATTAGCTCCCTATCTCCAGGCTGGGACCCTGAGAGTTATCTTTCCAGTACCTCTCTGGCACCATCATTATTTAGGCACTTAAAGGTTTGTCCTGAACTATTGCAGTAGCATCCAACTGACTTCTTTGTTTAAGTTTGTTTCTATAAAAATATAGAATATATCTAACTGCTAGGTTATCTCAAAGTATCTCTTTGATTCTGGCATTTCTCAGTTGAGAATCTCCAAAGGCTCTTAGTGCCTTCAGGGTGAGCAGCCAAACAACTTGCATTTGCAATAAATTAAAATCAGCCCCTGGTTTTCTTTCTGGCCTGTCTCTTGCCCCCCAGAGAAGATATCAGTGCCTTGGGGCAGTGTGGTTTGCAATAGCATATTCAATATTATGCATTTTGTCTTTTGGGCGTAAACCCTATCCTTTTCAGAGTACTTGTCTACAGAACATAAAATGATTAAATTTCCTCAACTTATGGGGATAAATGGAAGAGCTGAGGTCAAACTCTTCTGCATTTTTATAAGTATTTAAAAGTGGGAGGGTAGTGTATGAGAATATCCAGGAAGTGAAAGAAATTTGTTATCAAAAGGAGAGAAAGTTATAAAGCACTGCTCTCTTAATTCAAAGGCGTAATCACTGTTCATCTAACATACCCAATTAATCCATTCATCCTTCATTCATGCATTCATTCATTCACCCATACTTTCCTCCATCTTTTTGAATTCCATTGTTTCATGGTCTTTTCCCTCAAGTGATTCATATTGAGCTCATGGGCAAATAAAACTGCCAAGTCTCTTCCACATGATCTTACCCTCATTTGCAATCTTCAGAATTCACCCTTCCTATCTGCAAATTTACCTTCTGTGCCTTCTTGTATGTTGTAATGGGGGGAGGAGAGTATTTATATTTCTGCATGTGTAGCTCATCTCTCAGACTAAGTTGTAAATTCCTTGAAAGCAACAACTATTTTGCATAATTTGTTTGTATCTCTGGAGGCATATGGAAGAAAAACTTGTTCATAAAAGACATTTGATAATTATTTTCTAATTGAGAAATTAAATGCAGCTAAGTCTGTAGATTGCAAAATCATCAATGCTGCATTTGAAGAGTTTGGGCATTATTTGTGTGTTATAATGGCACTAATAAATACTTAGTAACTATTATGGAATGGTACTGAATGTGGGGGGGGTCATAGGTTCTAATCGAAAAGTTTCACATACTTTTATAGTTTACTTGATTTCTGGGAGTAGAACATTGGATATTTTCTGACAAATAAGTTCCTATTTTGGTTCAGATCACATACCTACAAAGTAGCATATGTCATGCCATGAATGTCTTCTGAAAAATGCCTTTTATCCAAGTCTATAATATTTGGATAGTTAGAGAGAATGGAAATTAAACATTATGTGTGGTGTTGCTTTCTATAGTTACAGAGCTAATAAAGCCTGGGTCAAGAAATCAACCCTGTTTTTGGTCCAGTTATATTTCACTTAATTCCTGGCCAAAGTATAGACCATGATTCCTGGCCTGCCAACTATCAGAGACATGATTTGGCTGAGGGAGACTGGCTGAGAACATATTGATAAATCAAAAGAAATCAATCTTCCTGGGGTAAAAACAGTTGAAAGCACATATCCTACTAGCATCATCTTAATTGATTCATTTATGCATCTATTTGCAATTTGGGGAGTGCCTACTTTGGGTCTAATACTCTACTAGACCCAAGAAATATACAAATGAGTGTGACATTATCCCTACTTTAAAGGGGTCTCTAATGTGTCTCTTTTTAAGACCTCAGATTTCTTAGAGTTGGTTGTTATGACTGATAGAGTTGTGAGATTGTTTTCCTTGGGTTGGTTGGTTAGAAGATATTTGTATGTCACCATTTTTAATCTGAAATCTTCCAATAGGATCTTTTGTCGTGTTACAGTATTTTCCAGGTCTAAGTAAATAGTATGCACTCCTTTAGATAAATGTCCTTCCTATCAAAATCTTTGTAAATTTCCTGAAGTTTTTAAGAGGACTGACAATAATATGATAAAGTTGCTGCTATTTGGAATGGAGCAGAATATTTTACTTTGTGCTCACAAACGGATCTAAAAAGGACAATAAAATATTGAACAGATGAAGTATTGTTTTGAACTCCTATGTCAGAGATACCAGCTTAGAAACTCAGTAGAGAACATAAACGTAGTCTCCCAACTTTTAAGTGGATTCCAAATCAGCATGTAAGTCAGGAAGATGTAGACACTGATTATTTATATGATTTACGTATAAATAGTGTGTAAATAAAAACACAAGAAGTTTTTTTTAGTACCAAAACATTAGATTGTCCTTGATTGTAGTGTTAACTATGTTTGTATGGTTAAATAAGTCTGTACTTTGTAGAAAGTCATTGAAAAACTAAGTACAAAAAGGAATGATTCAGTTACTTGGGCTACTGAAGCAAATACCATGAAATGGGGTGGCTTAATAATGGGGATTTTTTAGGGTGTAGTTTTGAAGCTAAAAGAAAGTCCAGGGCGGGCCGCGGTGGCTCAGCGGGCAAGAGTGCTTGCCTGCCGTGCCGGAGGACCCCGGTTCGATTCCCGGCCCCAGCCCATGTAAAAAACAAACAAACAAACAAAATATAATAAAACAAGAAAATGTTTAAAAATGTTTCCCTTTCTTCCTCCCTTCCTTCCTTCTCTGTCTTTCCTTCCTTTCCTCCCTCTCTCTTTAAAAAAAAAAAAAAAAGAAAGTCCAAATCAAGTTGCCATCAAGGCAATGCTGTCTCTTTGAGGACTGTGGTGTCTCCCAGGCCCTTCTTGGTTCCTCTGTCACATGGCGCCAGCTCCTGGTCTCTCCCTTCTCTTCCAGGTTTGGTAGATGTTCAGCCTTCTGCTTCTAGTGACTCGCTCTTTCGCTCTCTTGCTCTCCTAGTTTTCTAGTGGCCAGAATGCATCACACTAGAGAAAGATTGGCTTTTAATAAAAGGGGATTTATTTCATTAATTCTTCAGAGGAAGGGCAGCTAACTTTCCACTGAGGTTCTTTCTTCCGTGGGAAGGCACAGGATGGTCTCTGCTGGCCTTCTCTCCAGGCCTCTGGGTTCCAACAGCTTTTCCCGGGGTGGCTTCTCTCTGCATCTCCAAAGGCCTGGGATGAGCTACGAGTGCTGAGATGAGGTATGCTGAGTTGCTTGGGCTGTGCTACGTTCAGCTCTCTCATTTAAGCACCAGCCAATGAACTCAAGCACCATTCATTGCAGCAGGCACACCTCCTAGCCGACTGCAGGTGTAATCATCAACGGATGAGGTTCACGTACCCTTGGCTCATGTCCACAGCAACAGAACTAGGTGCCTTCACCTGGCCAAGTTGACAACTGAATCTAACTACCACACTCACATATATACTCTCTCTCTCTCATACACTCTGTCTCTCTCTCTCACACACCCACTCTCTCTCACATACACACTTTCTCTCTTTCTCATATGCACTCTCTCTCTCTCACATACACTCAAGCAGAGAGAAACATCTTTCAGTTGTCAGAGCAGCACATACATTTCAGAGCATCAAGTGGTCTGATGGAGTCTTGGAGATTCTAAGTGATACACGATGATAAGTGAGATGAATCGAGGCTTATATTGCCACCCACATCAGACAGACAAATAGCATTTCACATATAAAAATATTTATTAGGAATACAAGCGAGAGAAAATGACAGCGTTTAAAAGCACCTGTTTAAAACAGTGTTAGAGTATCCCTAATGGAGGGTAGCAAAATATGTGCACTCACACCTAGATTTTTATGAGGGTTTTAATGTCTATAGCGGAGGAGCAGGAGTAAGAAAACATGTTTTAATGTGTATGTATTTTGTCTCATGTCACTTTGGGCTAAGACTGGTCAGCACAGCCTACTGAAAAGCTATTAAGTGATGAGACAGGATAATGGATGTTTGAGAAAATCACCTTTAGAGTCACACATGCAGAAATTCTAGCAATGCCATTTCCTAACCACCTGATCTTTGCCGACTGACAAGACTGCTCTGGTTCTACTTTTTCATCTATGAAAAGAGGGTAATAAAAATTACTCCATAGGGCATTGTGAGTAATGAAGTGCCACTGATCTGCATTGTTTGTGGATGCCATGTGTACTGGTTTGGAGCTGTTATGTACCTGAGAAAAGTCCATGTTCTTTTAATTCATCCCGTGGGTGCAGACCTATTGTGGGTGGGACTTTTTGGTTCAATTGATATGTGACACAGCCCATTCAAGATGGGTCCTAATCCTTTAATGGAGTCCTTTATGAGAGAATAAAGAGCACAGCAAAAGCCAGAGAGTTGAGAGAGAAATGCCCAGAGACATTTGGAGAGAGCCACTGAAACTAGTTTCCACAAGAAAAGGACCAGCAGATGTCACCATATGCCTTCCCATGTGACCTAGGAACCCTGGACGCCAGCAGTCTTTCCTCAGAGAAGGTATCTTCCTCTTGATGCCTTAATTTGGACACTTTCATGGGCTTCAAGCTATAAATTTATAAACTAAAAAAAAAAATCACCATTGTAAAAGCCAACTCATTTCTGGTATATATAGTATTCCAGCAGCTTTAGCAAACTGAAACACCATATTTGTGAATTTGCCTACTCACTAAAATTCAACTGTAACCCCCACATCAATACTCACAGCACTTTCTTGGCCATCTGAGGACATGTGCAGAACAGTGAAAAAATGTGACTCATCCCACGGGAGGTCAAACAAATCCATGTCCTGCTTCTTGTTTATGCTCTTTGACTGTAGGAGTGTCCTTTTTGTGCTGTATTAGTGCCACCTTTTTGCATTTTTATTCTTTTTATTGGTGATTTTGCTATTTAAAGTGGCCCCAGCATAGTGCTGAAGTGCTTTATAGTGTTCCTAAGCACAAGAAGGCTGTTCCGTACCTTATGGAGAAAATCACATGTGTTAGGCAAGCTTCATTCAGGCTTGTTATCATGCTGTTACCCATGAGTTCCATGTTAATGAATCAACAATCTAAATTAAACAAGATGTCTTAAACTATACCCACATGAAACAAGCTTAGGCATTGATCAGTTGATAAAAATGTGGGCAGCAGCTCACAGGAACCTAACTTTGTATTTCCCCCTAGGAGCAGTAGTTCAGTATTTGCTAATTTAGTGTTCACGATGACTTTAAGGAATATAATCTACAGTGAATGACAAGAGTAGATTAAAATCTATAGTATACAATTTTGGCAACTGCTATTGTTATTGTTGAGGTCTCCTAGTAGTTCTGTAGCTGTATTTTTCCAAGCTTTCTCATGAGACATCTTTAATTATGTAAGGGAAATTGTCTTAAAATGAAGAGTACATGAGATTTCTAGAAAACTTATTTTAATAGAGAGCACTAGAATTACTTCTTTTTTAATAGGGAAAACAGTAGAGTTTGAAAAGACCTGGGAAAATATGAGTCTGTACCTGCTATCTCTCCACCCTGGTTTTATCTCTCTTTAACCACTCTGAGATATGTATATTTAACTAACAATAGAAGAAAATTTCCCTTACACTGTAGCCAGGCTTGATTCTGCAGATTTAGTAGACTTACAAAGTTCCTGGTAAAACGGATGAGAAAGCATACCCTTCCAGGCACAATTCACTATGTTTTCGTGTACTTCAGAGGAAAATGAAATATTTGAAGAGTAAACAAGATAAATATTTGGCTATAAATGGGTAGGAGACTGAAAAGGGTACCCAAAGTTCAAGTTGCTGCCCTAGTGGGAAACAGTGTCTTCCCAGTAAAGATGGAAAAGCATCTGTGGTTTAAAATAAAGGCAGAAGCCTGCCTAGCAGAGGTCCAAAACTCTGTGCCTTCTGGGGCAAGGCTGCCCAAGTCAGTGAAAGAGGCTGGGCATGCAGCAGTGGAGGCAACTGCGGTACATGCTGGGGAGCACATCCAAAGAGATGCAAAGGGTTGTTTTAAGAACTCTGAGCAGGCCAAGCAACACCTTTCTGCAGGTTGGGTTCAGCCTTCAATTTCACTGTCCTCAGCTTATCAGGATCCTTCATTTGGCAAAATTGCAATAGGAACATTCACATTTCAGCATTACACTGGAATCTGAGTCAGTGAAGGATGGATATATTTGGGGGGTGGGGATCAGATTTAATGCACTCTATTTCTTCAAGTGTCCAACTTGGAAGGAATGTTAACATTTTACAGTGTGCACACACATACACACACGAAACAAAACTTCCATGAAATAAAACCTTCCTCTGCTCACTTAATGAGTGTTGCCTCAGGTACAAATATACCTGGTGAAAAATTAAAATTACTGCTAGGGATGAAAAATGAAGTTACACATCAATAACTTCTTAAATGCTCCTAGATCCGAAGCAGCACAGGTAGAAAAATACTATATTAAATTCAAAATTGTATCCCAGCTTCAATTGTAAACCCATTTCCCCACAAATTCCACCCCAAATGAGAACTGCTATGGAAAAAAAAAAAAAAAAAAAAACAATATATGATTTTATTATATATTTAATCAATTCAGTTGAAAAGGCCTACGTGACCAGATGCTTAAGTGACAATACAAAGTTAGCTCTGATAAGCCTGTTGATGTCATGTTAATTCCAAATTAGGATGACTTGAGCACTCAGTATGCTCTTGCCCAAATCCTTTGGATTCATGATTTTTTCCCTTTTATCCCATCAGTAGAAGATATATGCTATTCAAAGTTATCATATTCGTAATATAGTGTATTTTCTAGGCCAAAAAAATATGAGACTGATATACAAGACTGGTAGAGAATAATTTGCTTGTTCCTTCCTAGAATTTTTATGTTTTTGGCAGTAACCCAGGCTCATGTGCAATACCTTGAAATGGCAAACAATGTCTTTTTTAAATTTTTAGGTCAGAGCAGGCATTTATTTTGAATACCCAGCTGAGGAAAAGTGGTGTCTGTTTGTTTTTCAACCCTTTATCTTGCATCTAGATGGAAGCGGCCTAAAACTGTGTCTGAAATTATTAACCTGTAAGAAGGCAATTTAAGCCAATACAAACAAGGGCATTTTAAGCAGAGGCTGAAAGTAGCCTTCAGAAATATCGCTGTCCAGATGGCAGTGGTCCAGAGCAGCCAGGGGAGCGGCTTTCACTTACCAGAGAATGAGGTTTCCTATTGCCATTCAAAGTAGACGGAGCCCAGTGATCCTAATGCGTTTTCTTGATGTGTTTGAGACCCTGGTTCCTTCTGCTTCAGCAAATCAAAATGCTTTAAAAGCATCGTTTATTCTGAAGGCTAAGTTGACATGAATATGTGTCATTCAGTAGAAAATGCTTATACCAAATATAACAGAGAGGTTTGATTGAACAATTCTCTTTTTTTGTGTGTGTCTGGCATTTTAACTCATTTTAAAATCCGAGAACCTCTAGATGCAAGAGTAGGGCTCATTGTCAGACATTTACATAGGATCAATAAGATTTCTACCATATCTTTGATAGAGCTGTATTTGGAAGCTACTTTTGCATTATTTTTTTCATAGCGAAAAACAATTGTGTGATGTACATATGTGCAAACCGAAGTTTTGATATTTAAAATGCATTAATATGTAAATGTTATGAAAAGTTTTCATGAAAATACTGTCCCAGATGTTGAATGTTTCCCCAATGGTCTAAACTTTTTTTTAGACTTACTAAGAAAACCTTCTATATGATCCAAGGAATCTTGATGGAATTCCCTAAATAGTGTTAAATTCATAAGAAAAATCCTTGAAAACCAAAAAAGTGTCTATTCAGAATGAAAAGGAGTAAAATACTTAATTGTGTATTCCAACTCTCAACACCTTTTGCCAAAAGCCAACATTTGGAAAAGAAACATCATTTTTTAATTCTGCTATTTGCAAATTAAACTAAACGTCTTGAGTCTTAAGCCCCTCATTTCAATATGTTTCTAGGTTTCCCAATTATAATGGGATACCTTTGGGAATAAAAAGTCTCATGGATTTTATATTTAAGTGGTTTAAATTGTAGGGTTTTAGATTCCTTTAGAATTAGATTAATATCATGCCCTCTCTCTCCAAAAATTATATATATGCACACAAAATTGAAATTTGCATGCAATTTCAATCTGTCCTACTTTGTGAAGTTTATCCATGGGCCATAAGCCTACTTTATGAAGTTTATCTATGGTCCACAAGCCTATAGTTGAGAACATTTTATGAAAGATCCTGCAATGAGCTACTCAAGTGAAAGAGCTGCTAACCCAAAGTTTTAAATTTTTTTTTTTTTTTCCTTTTTTGTAGTTCTACCTTCCTGAAATGGATCTGTCTCTCTCTCCCATGGGTTTTCTTCTTTGCCCAACTGCTTCCTTTAAAGTGTCTATTTAGGTAGAGCTAAAAGTTCTAAGAGATTAAATTAGAGTTTAATCTCAGATATACTATTTCAGTTTTAAGATGTGGAACACTAAACTGAATTCTGAGTGAAACTTCTAGTTTCTCACCCATACTGGCAAGAGAAGATCGGCTAGCTAGAAACACATATATGACACCTAAATGCTCCCTGTGGTCCATCATGGGACTTATAAGTAAAAGAAAAAACTAGGAAAAGTGGGTCTTGACAGAACCAACAAGCCAGCTTGCAAATATGTACAAACTGAAAGTTGGAAAAATGTCATTCTGTTAAGAAGTAGGAGAAAAATGTAATTCGCTAAAATAGCATCACACCTAATACAATTATAAACCTATAATTTAATATAATGATTATATCAACAAATGAAATCCTGATATAATAGGACTTGAACTATCTTGTAGTGAAATGTCATCATAGGCAAGGAGAATAGAATTCAAACCCATCAAATCCTTCTGAGGTTTACTTAGGCTATGAGTCCACAAAAATGATCCTCATTTTAAAAGAAAATGTGCATATATTTTTTTCCATAAGAGGGAAATGGCCTGAAGGACATTATCGTTGGGTGAATGTTCCAAAGATTTCTTTAGCATTTTGCAACTGGTGTTTTTAAACACTTATTTTTTATAAAGTACTTTTTGTCAGGCAATATATATGGTAGAAATTAGTAGTTCCTCCAGTTGTAAAACCTTGACATTGACTATAATTGAGGAGGTTAGTGTCGGCGTGTTCATAAGTATTACCTGTCATTCGAAATATGATGGTGCTGTAACTGCAGGGCCTTGGGGAAGCTGTGTGTTGGCACTGCCATCTGACTACCTTAGAAACTGCCAGATAGTCTTCTTACTGCCTCCAAGCCTGAGATAATTAACATGGCCCTGGAGGCTTCTGCCTTTCACATTTGCACACTTGTTGTTTAAGAAGATGTTTTCTACTACACTTTGCTCTGAGTTAGCAATGTGCCTTTAAGGATAAAGGTACTTTAGTCCCATTACGTTTGCTGTCATATTATCTTTGTACACAAGCATTCTGTTGCTGGCCTGAAAAGTAAAATATATTACAAATGTTATGCTTTTAATTTTGGGTTTTGATTTCTACAGATGCATTTTACAATGAGGCAAAGGACCTATTTGAAACATAGGCAGTTGCTTTGACAGTTCCATTATATCATGTGGACTAGCAAATGATAAAATAGGAGCCAAAAATAAAAGCAAGCTTAAAAGGCCCCAGGGCAGATTTGATGGGATTTTAGTTTTCACATTCCCAAGGGCAAAACCAAGAGTTAAAACAACTTGCTTTTACTTTCTCTAAGATAAGAATTTTGATTTACAATTAACATAATTGGGTAGAATTTGCATTAGTTTGAAAATTCTAAGTAACTATGTAAATCCACTTTAAGAAACTTAAAGGAAAGTCTTAAGTATACCAGCACAAATCTTTAATGTAAGAAAGCATAAAACTGCAGTGTTGACTACTAGCAAACTATTCAATTATTTGTGAAATGTGTTTAATTTCACCAAAAGATGAAATGATATGTGAAATACATATGTAATATTTCATATATATGTAATATATATTAGTGCTTTCTCCCAATTACAGAAGTAGTACAAAATCATTGTAGTAAATGTGAAAAAGGGTCAAAGTGTATAATAGAACAGAATAAAGAGTTTTCCCATCTTTAATATAATTTTCTGATTTTTCTATCAATTCTATTGTTCAGCATTTTTGAATGTCTACAATGTCTCCACATTTATATATTACAGTATGAAGATATAGAAATTACCTATATGGAATTTATATCACAGATACAGATATGCTATATTTTAATCAATTAGTCACCCAGTAACCAGACTTTTCTTCTTCTGGGCTTTTTCTTTTTGCCTGAAATGCTCCTTTGCAGATGCGTTTCATGTTTTGCTCCCTCACTATATCCAAATGTCTTTCCTCAAAGGCATCCTCAGAGACTTTCCTGACTACAAAATTTAAAAACAGTATCCCCAACCCAGTCATTCTCTAACTCTGTATTTTTCTTCTGAGCACCTTCACTACCAGAAATCACATTACAAATGTCTGTTTAATTTTGTCACCAAGTTATCTACAACTCTCAACTCGTTCCCTTACAAATTAGATAAGGTTTATTTTTTCCAATCACTGCTTTCAACTCTACCATTTCCTCTGGGTTGTACCTTAAGGCAAATTTCATAACTCTCCTGTCACTTCTGTTTGTTAAAGCTGTCTCAGTGTTGAAGACAGATCTGCCTCGTCCCATCCACATAAGCTAAGACCAACCCCCCATGTTTCACTAAAGGAAGAGGCGGTGATGTGATCATGCCTATGGCATCTGCTTATTTCCTCCAGGGATGAGGGCAGGGAGGAGGGGACGGATGAGGCAGCAACATTGTTGGGGTGGAGGTCCCTGGATCTACCCATTGGATGTAGTGTCTCTGAGGATATGATAGTTTCCATGAATGTTTTGTTAGTGGTTTCACCTTAGACCCTCATTTTCTTAGGAATCTACCACCATCACTTTTCAAAGAAGCAGCCAATGGCGGATGATCTTTAACCTCAGCAATGGAATATGATCTCAACCCTTCTGATTATTTGGCTTTCCCTTTCCTTGAGCCAGTAGCTCCCTGGACAGCTCTTTCACAGACTCCATGATCCATCACATGAGGCCACAGCAACCACTTCTCCACCCTTGAAAGGCCACAGAAAACTGGGATGGGTGGAACATAGACCGAGGTCCCTTCAAGTCAGGGGGAGATCTCTGGCCCCAGTATCCACATTCACATTCTCCACGTTTCAGAGATTCTCTTATCAACGACCTTCTTCTTTACTGTAGCCGGAGCACGTAAACGGAAAAGGACATGGTGCCATGTTTCTCTGCCCCTGGATTGCTTTCCTAAAAACCCCCTTAACGTGCTGTGCTCTGGTGGGAGGTCAGTGCAGTCTGGTTGGTTCCATAGCCCACTGAGCATAGCTCACCGACTGGGTACATGATGCAGACATTCAGTTTATTCCTACACCTCTGGTCTTCACTAAGGTGTCTCTAAGACCACCTTAGTGGTCTTCAGTTGTCTTAGGAGAAGGGAAAGGCTCCTCCTGACTATCACTTTATTTCCTACAAGACCAGGAATTCTCCTCCCTTGCTCTAACTGTATTAATCACTCAGGGATAGTGGATAGACTGAGCTAGATGATAGGGCTGGTTCTCTCATTCAAAATGCAGAGGTTGCTAGGTTAGCATTCATAGAGCACTGAAAACTTTTTTGAAAACTTTAGAAAGCTCTTCTTTGCCCGTCAACATAAACTTCAGAGTTCCTGTCTGGCATTCAAAGCCTTTCTTGATCTGTGCCTAACCTGCATTTCTCCTAGTAATCTGTTGAGAACCACTCTACTTCCTGCTTCTTTCTCCCCGCTGGACAAAATATTGTTTGCTGTTCTCTGTTTTTGCTTATAGACCGTCACGTACCTAGAAAAGCACAACTTCTCTGCACCTATCTCAATCTCAAGAATAATTCATTGCAAATATGAGTCAAAGATGTATTTCAAACCTCCTACAAGTGAACTATCAGCATATATAATTCAAATGTTTCTTTCTGGGTAGAGAATTTAATAGTGAGACGCTTCTCTGGCTAGTTTTGTTAACCCATGTGCAAGAAAAGAAAATCTGATTATAAGTTACTAGGTGTTTCATAAAGCTGGTGGTCAGCTGAATGTTACTCATCACAAGATTGAAAGAAAAATTTAAATTCCAAGAAGAGACTCTTAATCTCATCAAAGTCTATCAGAAAATTCCATAAATATGTTATTAGGAATGTTAGCTACTTCCCAGAAGGGACTGCCTAATTAAATCAAACTACATCTTCTCAGGTTTGAGACAATTTTCTTTCTCATCCATTTTTTAAAACTCTGCTTCTTTGAAAATCTCAAACTGTCCACCTGTCTCTGATTTTTTAAACTCCCCAAGCCCTTATTGCCAATTAATTCATGATGTGATTTGTCATGTAAGGTCTACTCTGTTAATTTGTCCTGGGTTATGTCATCATTTATCAATATTAGTATTTTTCATATTTGCATCTTTTCACTACTAAATATTCTTAAAGTTAGGGAATAGCTCTTACATATCTTTTTATCCATTCAGTGTTGTAAGCAAAGAAGATTCTTCTGTATTGAAATAATCCACTTGTGCTTCTTGGCATTCAGTCAGTTCTAGAGACCTGCCTATGAAAGAGAGAGATTATACTGGCCTCCCCAAGATGTGAGTTGTAAAATCCCTTTATCCTGATAATATGGTATTTAAGGGTAAATGAGAATATAGTATTTATTATATATATATTATATTGTACACTATATATATGTGTGTGTTTGCTTTCCTACCTACCTGAATATGTATATATATATATATATATATATATATATATATATATATAATGCCATAGTTTTTCCATAGAAGCATCTTGATAGGGAAAGCAAGGGTGGTACTGCCCTGTATACCTGAAGAAAATGAGGTTAAAAAGGGTTAAGGAGATTGAGCACAACCAAACCTGGGGTGATAATGCATAATAGTCCACTGATTTTTACATAGAAAGTAGCTAAAATATTTATAACAGTAGTAGTAATAGTAATAGCTAATTTTTAAATTCTCGATTTACACATAAGGCAAGAGAATCAGTGTGTGGTTACAAAAGTGTAAAAATACCAGTATCTAATTCATTTTTATTCTAAAAATGATAAGTCTTTTCATTCTAACTCTCTCTATATATAAATAGCAATTCAATTCATTACAGTTCAGCTCTGTGTTAACTTATATCAGCTCTATGATCACATTTTGGGGTGAAAATGCAGAGGTGCAAATCAATTTCCTATATATTGCTTCTGAAAAATTGCATCACAAGTTTCAAGGGACCTGCGTGAGTACAGTCTGTTCATAAATTGGTGACTGCTTATTTTTTCCTCCGAGAAAATCTATCAGTTGTTTGTCCAGCAAAAGGACTTTCATGCTGTTTCTATTATAACTAGTATTTTGTCAAATTACGTACATAGTCTGTTCACTATATTATATATATATATATATATATATATATATATATATATATATGACTAAATTGAGAAACAGCTATTTCTCACCACCTCTATAATTGACTTATACTTGATTGCATTATTTTGACTTCTAACTCAAGACAAGTATAATATTTCTGATAGATAAAATACTTCACCCTCTGAAAGCTTAGCTCTTGCACCAATATTACTGAGTTTTAAAATTCAGTAATCTCAGTAGAAGACCTACTTCTACTGAGTAACTATCTGTGGCTTACATATTAAAAAAAAACAAATAAAAATGTTTTCATTAAAGCAAATATTCAAGTAGTCATCCTACAAATTGGATTAAAAGAAAGTTTCTTTATATCAGCACAGTGGGAAATAAAAGCCAAATCAGCAGAGCTCCTCATGCACACACAGCAGGAAATACTTTGGTCTGTGGTGTTTGATGACAGCATGATACAAAGGGAGAACTGGGGACTTTTATGAAACAGAAGAGTTAATGAAAAAAAAAAAGAGCTAATGGTATGGTCATTGGTTTAACTTAAGAACCCAGTAGAAAGCTGCATTCCACTTGACATCAAGTATTCTTTGGGTGTGCTGTGTGGGAGTATTTTTTTGTTAAGTTAATGGTGCTCTGGTGTGCGAAGTGCTGTACCACCCAGTCATCATGGATGGTTATTCTGTGAGCATGAATGTCTTCACTGTGCCCCAGGCTGGTTAGAGCAGATCTGCACCCTGAAGCATGCCCTCTGCACCTGGAGCTGAGTGTGTGGACCCCCCACTATAAACTGCTTCGTTGATCCTGTAGCCTCCCAGCTTCTACCTGGAAACCTGTTCCCCTCTTGATTTTCAAATTTCCATTTTATCCTTTCTCTCTGCTCCTAACCCTTTCTCCATCTGAAACTGTTTTTGGTTTCCTTCCTATTTTGCTTGCCTCTGATTATTTTTCTTGGTTCCACCCATGCCTTGCTGGATATTCATTTCCATTAGTGTATAAACATCCTGAAATTTCATCCATCTTAAAAAAGAAAAATGGCTCCAAGCCCCCTTCCAATTCTTAATCCCCTTCTTTGCTTAAGAAGGTGAATTTGGAGCCGCAGTGTCTAGAATTAAATTCTGTCTCCCACATTTTTTATGGACAATTTCTGAACCTTTCTGTGTCTGAGTTCCTCATCTGTGAAATGAGAACAAAAGCAGGACTTACTTCAAAAATTGTTGTGGGTTAACACAAAGCATTTAGGACAGTACCCAGCATCAGTAAGTGTGTGATAATTACTGATGATGATAATATGCATTAGTATTACTATCTTTTAGATAACATATTTCTTTCTTGAAAATCTATCATCACCCATTAGAATGTAAGTTCCTTGAATGTTTTGTTTCCTGCTGTATTCTCAATACCCAGAAATATTTCCTCTATGTCTGGGTGCCCAAGAGATATCAGTTGAATGGTTGGATGAATAAATAATAAATGAAGTGATAAGAAATGAATGAGGGTTATGAAAGACATATCTCATCCCATGACCACCTGCCCCCTTTAGGGCCCCCACATCCAACCTGACCTGTTGGGGTCTACCTGAGCACATAAATTCTGAGTGATATCTATACCTGTCAAAAGTTGCTATTGAACATAATAGAGTTCAGACATAAGAGAAATAAATAGGTTTGAGTTGTTGTACAGACAAGTTTTAAAAAGAGAGTGGACCTTAAAATAATGTGACTTTAGATGAGTGTAAAGTTTGATATGTGTGTGGAAAAAAAAGGGGTAGAGAGAATTCAAAGTGGGAAAACAATATGGCAGAGGCTCCACTGTGGTCACGAGGAAGACCACTCCAAGATGAGACAGCAGGCCAGGGTGTCTCCAGGGGAAGCTGATCGAAGACCCCATCTAGGGGGTGTCGGCCATGGGATAAAGGAGGATCTCATTTTTAATTTTTTTTTTTCCTGACTTAACTATCATGAGGGTTACGTTACGTTATGTTCTTAAAAGTGGCTCAATAAGCATTGAGATTCAAGCAAGCACAGGGGCATGTCTGGTTTATAAATTTTTTGAGGCTGATGCTGCAGTTTCTACTGAGCAAGAAAAAATTAAGAAATGAGGTGCTTTAAGATGAATAGTACAATGAAACTATCAGAATGCAAAGAAGTTGGGAAAAGGGGCTGCTTAGAAATAAATGTCTTTGAGATGTTTAAAACATTTGGTTAAACAAAAAGGTAGAATTATATATAGATTAGCTTTAATTAGGACTTCTCTGTTCACTCAGAATCTTTCAAAATATGTTCCCTAAGCTTCCAGTATAAGACTCACTTGGGAAGCTTAATGAAAATGTAGACCCCTAAGTCCCATGACACTTAACTGAATCTGAATTTCTAGGGTAGAGCTCACGCCTCTGCATTTTAAGTGCCCTCTCTGCTCCACCAGCAGTTTTGTTACTAAAATTCAAGAATGGGTGCCTTTACTTTGTTTAGAGAGAACAGGTAAGTCGGGCAGACCTACAGAGAGAGGAAGATAATTAAAGATGAACAGATATTTGACTATTTCACTAGGTAAGTAATTTGGAGAGCAAATTTAATTTACTTCTCGCTTCATTTATAGTAAAATGTACCAATTTAAATAAATGTTAAAAATTTTAATTAGAATAAACATGTAGCTAAATAGCTTTGCAGGATTTTGCTTGTCTAAATATCACCTTATGTATCTTTCTCTTGCACCATTGTTTCTTTATATGTATATCTTTTTTCTAGTTATAAAGTTAATATATGGGCATTTTAGACAGTATAGATATTCCGAAAAAGGATAAAGAACAAAATACTGCTGACCTCCAATCTGTGCTTTTGTTTTTTAGCTTTGTTTTACAAAGATAAGATCCCATAGGACATGTTTTATAACCTGTGGTTTTTCATTTACAACTTCTTAAAATATTTTCTTGTATCATAGTAAATATTTTCCTAATGCTCCTGCTGGCTGACTGCACACTTTGGAGCCTGTCCTTTTTCTGCTTTCCTTTACTTGCTACTCAACAACTACAAGAAAATAAATACCCTCAAATAACCATGATTTTCTCCTGGCTTTACTTCTCTTCCTAAATGGGATCCACACACAATCACTCTTTCTGATTCACTTAGATCTGCTCTGTGGATAAGTACACATAGCAGACAATACTGCATGAGACCTGGATAAGGAGACCCAGGACCTAAGACCCTGCCCTGGCCTCATCTAACCACACTTCTCGGTGCACTGAGGCTTACTCTTTGGGATCAAGCAAGGCTGATAGAGTTAGCCAGTGAAGAAACTACAAACCCTTTATAGACTCAGTTTATCACTTAAGTAGACAGCAAAAGAAGAATAAGCAAAGCTGCCTGCTTCCAACTTGCCTTGTTACATGAGACAACACCAAGTGGCCAGGGGCTGGATGATATCACAAACCATCATGAGTTTTGGGGCACCCTATTGCTGAAGCTGTCTCCATGCATTAATGAAGCATTTTTATAGCTCAGGAAAGCCTCATGTCTCAGAAGAATCCAGCAGACCATGAGAACTTGTCTCATAGCAGCTTCCCTCGAAATTCTAGGAAATTGTGGCAGCTGTAGAAGGCTGTCTAGTTGTCTATTTCCTCTGCCAAGAGAAAGGCTGGAAGATTGAGAGATGGGTAGGAAATGGTCTTGGAGCATCTCCTCTCAAGCCTCTCATGTTCTCATATTTTGGGAGAATCACAGGGTGCTCTACCAAGAGTTAGATAAGCAAAGATGAAGCTGTACCTATGTAGTGTATGTGGAGATAAATTAGGTTACAAAAGCTCCATGGTGGAGTGATTCCCCTATAATGGGGCCTGTGTGGACCCCACAGCTTCTCCACTCCAAGTCCAAGCTCTGTGGGTCCTTAGACCCTGGAATTTGCTGCCCACATGGCCCCATGAGTCTTTCCTAGGTCCACCATTTCCAGGTGTGTGCATGCTGGTGTGCACACCCTAGGGGTGTGCTTGTGAGAGTCTGCACCGAGCCCGGGCAGGCAGGCCAGGGCAGCCTCATGCATGCCGGTGAGGCCTTTCAAGTTGCTGGTTGGAGCTCATCAGTCAGTTTGAATGAATGCGAAGTTCCTGCTGCCTGTGCCCAGGAAAGTCCCAAACCAAGTGGGAGGATTAGAAGCCAAAGTACAGCCTCTTGACCTCCCCTATGGCTCTATCCATTGGCTGATGAAGGGAGAATATAGACTCTCATTTTAGGAAAGAAACTGATTTCCAATGAGGAGAAAGCCACAGGGTGTTTGATTGTCATGACAGTCCAAAATCTTGAATTGAGACTTTTATTTAGAGTAAAAGACAATGTTATGATAAAATTTGAAGTAAGAATACTTAGCTTTTTTTTTTTTTAGAAGGGATTAGTAAAACTTTGGTGTTGATTTTCTTTGAAAACTTATTAAAAATATGAAAGAGTAAAAAAGATGAATAATAATGTTTACATTGAATTGTTTTAATAATAGCATAAATTGAATTAAAAAAAAAAAAAACAAGGGAAAGCAAATTTAGTGATGTTTTAGATAAATCACCCAAGTTTATTGTGTGAACCACTCCATGACAAGCCACAAACCACTTCCATATTATACCTGGAGAAGCTTACACAAACTCAAGTTTATTTTTCATAAGGTAAAATTCCCTGGCAAATGTATCATCAAAGCTAAATATCCCTAAAAATATATCTTTATTTCAGACATAGCTTAAAGGGTCTCTTTTAAAATAAAATCTTTAAAAATCTCTCCAGTGATTTTATTTTTAATTTAATTTTAATAGAGAAGTTGTAAGTTTATAGAAAAATCATGCAGAATGTTCAAGATTTCCATATACTCCCTCACACACTCAATTTTTCCTATTATTGACACTGCATTAATGTGGCCCATTTGTCACAATTGATGAAACATAATAGTTATACTATAAACTTAGTTCATAGTTTACATTCAGATTCACAGTTTGTGTTGCAAAATTCTATGATGTTGTTTTAATTTTTTTTCCTGTCAAATATATGCAACTTAAAAATTCTAATTTGAACTACTTCTAAATATACAATGTAGTTGTGTTATTTCCATTTGCAATGTTGTGCTACCATCATCACCATTCATTACCAAAATTCTCCTACCACCTCAAACAGAAACTCTATATCAATTAAGCATTTACTCTCCAGGCACTACCCCTGCTCTGGCCCCTGGCAATGTGTATTCTAGTTTCTGGCTTTATAAATTTGCTTATGCTAAGTATTTTGCATAAGTGAGTTGATACAACATTTGTCCTTTATTGTACCTGGCTTGTGTGACACAACACCGATGTCTTCAAGATTCATCCATGTTATATCATTTATCATAACTTCATTGTCTAAATAATATTCCATTGTATGTATATACCACATTTGTTCATCCATTCATTTGTTGATAAACACTTGGGTTGCTTCCATCTTTTGGCAGTTGTGAATAATGCTGCTATGAACATTGGTGTGCAAATATCTGTCCCTGTTTACAATTCTTTTGAGTATATACCTAAAGATTGCATTGCTAGGACATATGGTAATTCTATACTTGACTTTTTGAGGAATCACCAAACTCTTCTCCACAGCAGCTGCACCATTTTGCTTTCCCATCAACAATGAATGAGTATTCCTATTTTATCCACATTCTCTCTAACACTTATTATTATCATTTAAATAGTAGCCATTCTATTGGGTGTCAACTGGTATCTCATTGTAGTTTTGAGTTGCATCACCCTAAAATGGCTAATGATGTTGACATCTTTGCATGTGCTTATTGGAAATTTGCATTTCTTTTTTCAATAAACGTCTATTAAAGTCTTTTGCCCATTTTTTGATTGGGTTATTTGGTTTTTTGTTGACTTGGAAGATTTCTTTGTATATTATGGATGTTAAACCCTTATTGTATACATAATTTCCAAATATTTTCTCCCATTGTGAAGGCATTTGTTTCACATTCATAGTAAAGTTCTTTGGTGTGCAAAAATGTTTTTTTTTTTTTTTTAATTTTATGATGTCCCATTTATCTATCTTTTTTCTTTTTTTGCTATTGCTTATGGTGTAAGAAACCAAAAGCAACCTTTACACAAGATCCTGAAGATGTTTCCCTATGTATACTTCTAGTGGTTTTATAGTTTTGGCTCCTATATTTTTGATCCATTTTTAGTTAATTTTTGTGTATGGGGTGAGATGAAAGTATGCCTGCTTTTTTTTTTTTTCTTTGCCTATAGATATTCAGTTTTCTCAGCACAATTTGTTGAAGAGACTATTTTTTTCCACATTGAGTAGATTTGTACCCTTGTCAAAATCAATTGGCAATAGATGTAAGAGTCCAGTAATTTTTATGAAGTTTAGATTAGTGGTTCTTAAAACTAGGGATACACTTTAGAATTGCTTATGAACTTTTGAAAATAAACAGATTATTGGTGTTAATCTTGATGACCTAGAAATTCAGAATATAAGGTTTGGGGGGCGAAGGACTTCTTTTTTAAGCTCACATATATGTTGACCAAATAATTTATCATGCAAAGTGGGACAATTTGAAAATGAAGGAGGAGTCTGTCAATAATTATGTTGGAACAAAAGGTATAATTTGCAACTATCCAAACAAGTACACATGGTGAGTCTATCCACTGGTAGTTGAATATTTCACCTAGTCAAATATCAGAAGCAACAACCACAACAAAACAAAACAAACAAACAAACAAACAAACAACACCAAAAAAAAAACAAGCAAAACAAAACTTTGTTAGTTGAATCAATTATATGGTGGGGTTATATGCAATTCTGGATTAGGAACAGTTTTATTTTTGATCAAGGAAAACAGTGAACATTCTTTTTAAATAAAGAAAAAAAAATATTTGCTGACCTTCACTCACATAGCCTATATTTTAAATAAATTTCTGGAAATAATTAGATAGAGCTATTAAGTTTTTAGCTTTAAAAACCATTTTTTTTTCATGTGTGCTTTTATCTATACATTTTTTATTGTTAAATATAACACATATACAAAGAAAAGAAAGAAAAAAAACAGTATTTTCAGAGTATACTTCAATAAGTAGTTACAAGACAGATTTTAGAATTTCTTATGGGTTTTGATTCCACTATTTCAGATTTTTCCTTCTAGCTGTTCCAAAACACAGGAGGCTAGAAGAAATATTAGTATGGTGATTCAGCAGCCATACTCGCTTGTTAAATTCTGTTTTCTCTGTTATGGCATCTCCTTCTCCTTTCATCCTTCTGCCAATGTATAGGGATCTTTAGGCAGTGCCCATTCTGACTTTTTCATGTTGAGAAGAGGTGTCCACATTAAAGGATGGAGGACCTTAGTTGATAATTAGTTGATAATCTTGGAAAGGCTGGTCCCTCTGGTTTCAGAATTTATCTGGCCTAGGAACCCACTGGACATGATAGATTCCAGGAAAGCAAACTTGGTACATGAAACTTTTATAGAGTCTTTGTTCAAGCCCTGGGTGTGTTAAGAGTTAACAGGTGTGATGTTGGTGTGGTTTAGCAAACCATGGCAGTTAGCACTGAAGCTTGTAGAAGAGTAACCTCCAGATTAACCTCTTGACTCTATTTGATCTCTCAAAACCACTGATACCTTATTTTATTACACTTCTTTGCCCTCTTTTGGGAAGGAAGGCATTGTTTATCCCAGGTGCCAGGGCCAGACTCATCCCTGGGAGTCATGCTCTATGTTATCAGGGAGACTTTTACCTCTGAATGTCATGGCCCACGTAGGGGAGGAGGGTAACAATTTTCCTTGCAGAGTTAGGCTTAGAGGCCACATCTGAGCAACAAAAGAGGTTTCCTGGAAGAAACTCTTAGACCTCATTATATGTAGTCTTAGCCTCTCCACTACAGAAATAGGTTTCATAAGGACAAGCCTCAAAATCCAGTGTTTGACTTATTTTCTTGGTTGGAGTGTATTTGGGGTTTCCCAGATGGGAAAGCTTAATAGTCCTATTATTTTTATTTTCTTTGGACCCTCAAGGGGTTAGAAATACTTTTGTTTAATCATCAGCTCACCATACTCTGACATGTATCCTGGTATTACATTAAACTATCCAGAATTACATGGCCTCATTCCCATTCTGGACTCCAGAAGTGTGGATTGTTTAAATGAGCTACTCAGATAGGTTCATTTAAATTATGTGTTACAGAAAATTTAGCTTCTTGACACACTAAACCTTTCTGCCTTTGGTCTCATACAGTAGGTGAAGGTCTAGAGTACTCACACTATCTTCTTTTACCCTGTATTCTGGTTCACCTTAGTTCCAGTCAGATTGGCTTCCTTTTTATCTCTAATTGAGGTCTGATCTGCTTTTCAGTTACTTTAACTGTTATTGTATGCAGCTATGCTAACTTTCATGACTGCAGCACTCCATTTCAGGGCCTTAGGTGTCATAGAGTTACTCAAAGTAACTCATTTATAACTTCAGCCCAAGTGTGGCTGCTATAAGGTCTTGCAACCTAGGTTCCAATTTTCATAAGTATTTTCTGAAAGAGAGCTTAGCATATTTGTTCCTTTTTTGTTTCTTATTTTGCACAATATATTGTCCCCAGGGTCAATTTGTTGCATGGCCATACATGTCCTTCCTTTTTGTAGCTGCACCATATTCCATAATATAAATGTATCACAGTTCGCCATTCTGCTTCTCAGTCATTGTTCCCTTCCACATCCTCCATCTATGGGGCGTCATGGATAATTCATGTGTGCTTCTTTACTGATTGATATCATGAGTCATAATAATTAGATAAGATGTTGTTCTACTTCATATTCTTTGTGCTGAAACACTTTAACTATTTATCATTATATTACTACTTTTGAACCTACAGAAGAGGTTAAGCAGAAGGACGCAATTTAAGGTGCTCTACCAATAGGAGGTTATCTCGGTGAAGTTTCTGCAGGACCGGGAGTTTAGTATAAAATAGGAAAGCTGTGTTTTATTTTCCCCTACAGCTTTCATTTAAGTAACCTTAGTTTTGATCTATATATGTACTTTTTTGTTCTTTTATTCATTTATTTGCGCATTCTTTCATTCTTTTAGCTTTACAATTGGATGTACACATTTTTGCAAGATTATGCCTAATACTAATGAACAGATATTTGGTTTCTTTACAAAACTCTATAGATGTTACACTTATTAAAGGATATCCACATGCACTCCTGCAGAAGTGTGTGCACACACATACACACACTTACCACTCAACCCCAGTCTAGATGTACCCTATGGGCTATAGGTCAATCTGTCAGTAATATTTGATATCTTCATTTGGATTTTCAGATCCTCTTGAACCAACATATCTGGTCCTGAATTATAATTGTTCCTTTCCATTCCATTTTTAAATAGATTGACACCCTTGTTCATCCAAGCATCAAAACCTCAGCAACCCATCAATTAGAAGAATGATTTCTATTTTTCTCTGCAGTAGCCTGTAAGCTTCATGAGATCAGAGTCCATGCTTTTTGTTTTCTCCTCCTCATTATATTTCCAGCATTTAGCTACTCAGTGTCTGACACGAAATGGGCACTCAGTATTTTCGGAATAAAGGAATATGCATGTCATTTCACCCAATGTAAAAATACCTCTGGCCTTGTAGTAAACTAATAGGAAAATTTTTATTAAAGTGTCAGGTGATGTGTGAACAAATACTCAAGATTAGTAGCCAGAAGACCTGCTGTACTCTTCCCTTTGCCCCATTTCAATCCATACTTCTGGAGTGGTAACTTCTTTGAGTTTCATTTTATACCTCTAATAATAATCATAATCATAATAACAACAATCTCTCTCCCATTTACTGTAGTATGTTTTAGGGATCAGTTGAGATTATAAATATGAAACATTTGTAAACTGTGAAATCCTATATAAAAATAAAGCCATTTATTTATAAAACATCCTTTATCATCCTTTTATAGGCAAGTCCATAATAGTACTCAGTCTCTGTGAAGGGTGTTCATCCTTATTTCGAGATATACAATATGTATTTTTTTAACAAGCAAGGAACATTTTATTGTACTTGTATTCTCAAAAAACAACAACAAACAAACACAAACAAATCCCACAAAAACAGAACCCATAAACAAGAGCAAAGAACAAAGTTTTCTAGCCTCTCTGGGATACACAGGGGCTCCATTCCTTATAGAAACATAGCTAGTACAAGAACAAAATGTACTAATTAACATTACCTTTTGATTATACAATATTAATTCTGCATTAAGATGTGCAGAATCCTATAATAAAAAAGCATGCATCAACTGGGGGCCCAGGAAATTGTTCATGCCTGGGCACATACTGAATAACTAGAGATGCAGAGTCTACCTGCCACTGTATATTTACAAGGTACTTTTATTTTCTCTTCTCTTAATTTTTCTGTCAGCCTGTAAAGTTGCTTCCTGTTCATACTATCACCTTTTCAGCAACTGCCCCTTCTCATACATTATTATTGATATTTTGCATATCATGGATATAGCACTTTTCAGCCTGAGAATTCACTTTTCATGCTGATGCAGTGCTTTGTTTCTTTTTTTAAGTCTAGTGTTTGGAATACATTTTATTAACAGTGTTTTAGAGTACACTGTTCTTCATTTGTGACTTATCTTAAAGTTTCAAAATATAACCCAAAGAATTCATATTTGGGCACTTTGAAGATGTTGTTATGTAAGACCAACATTGTACATCCTCAAGTAGAAGAATCCATATTCAAAGTTTGCTTTTTTGGGGGGATAGGGGTGGGTGGGGGTATATATGATCTGAGAAAATGTTTGCTATTTTTAAGAATATGTGTTTGTAGAATGACTTGATGTTTTTTTTTTCAAAGAAGCCTCTCCTTTCTTTTAAAAACTCTGAATATTCATCAACTCTACAGATCTTTGTGGCACTCGTTAGGATTTTAAGATCATAGAAAAGCCAAGTCAGGGCCAGAGTTACAACTCCTTTGTTTTGTGGGTCCTGGTAATCCTCTGCTCATGGACGAAACTTGGGCAGGCATCCTGCAAAATTACAAGATGTGGCATCCTTAGAAGTGTCAGTTAGAAGCATTTCTCTACCACGTCCACCTATTGACACTTTAGTTAATAGGTGACACTGTCCACCTATTGACACTGTTTAGTGTTTTAGTTTGACGCTCCTCTCATTCCAGCAGCGCTTTATATACACAGGTGGGCTTTAGACGCACATAGGAATTCATGGTAAGTGAGCCGCTATGTTTTTATAGCTCCTTAAAAAAGGGAGGGATTTTTCTATCTCTTTTAGGCTCAACATCAGATTTTGAATCAAGTTAGAGTAAATTACTATTGGTAATCAAATGCTAGAGCTGAGAAAAATGAGTGGGAATACTTTCTCCTCTCCAGTCTGAGACCATGCTGCTATTTTTGATGTTTGTGTTGCCACTCTTGTCACTTCATATTTGTTCAAATATTTAGATCATAAATGTACCTATTATATATCTGTCTTATCTATTTCATGTATTTCACGGATGTACAGCAATGGTTTTCTTTCTGGTAACTCATTAATCAAATAAGTTTTGAGTTTCCACATAAAACTTCATTAAAACACTCACAGGCATCTATATAATATTAAGCCTAGAAAATGAGTTGCACGTAGATGTCACTGGTAACTTTTAGAACAAAAAATCTGACATTCTTAAACATTATAAAGAGAAAAAAACAACAATTTCAGTTTCAGTTGCTATGTTCCAAAGGGAAGTAGATTGTATAGGTTTTAAAGGAACTTTTCCAGTATATGATATTTTTAAAGATTTTTTTGGTAGAAATTCCCTAACATAAAATTAGAAGGTATAATACTTCTATCACTAGATATTTTTATAAAGTGCAATTGGGAGACTATGTTCAACTATTGAAAACTAGTAAACAGACTTCAAATTTTATGGTTTATGCAATTATTGTCTTCTATAGACACGTAGGTTTATTAGGTTTATAGAAAATGCTACAAGAAGGGGAATATTAAAAGTATCAAATTCTAATAAGTCGGTTTTAATTTCTTTCTAGAATTTTCTATTTCTGGGTCTTACTCAATTGTTACTGTTTTATAGGCCAAATTATTTTCTTCTTTATAGTTCTTTTTAATTTTGGTGGTGCTTCTCCTCAAGTATTTCTAATCATTTATGGGGCAAGGAATACATTTTATTATTATTTTTTAATGTTTGAAGATTATTTTACTTTTCGTTCATACTAGGCTGACATTTTAGGTATATACAGAATTGTAAATTTATAATTTAATCCCCACATTCCACTACAACCTTGAAGGCATTAACTTCAAAAAAAAAAAAAAAAAGAAATCTTTGTTAAAAGAGCTCAAGTGGTAGTCCTTGTTCCTTTGTAGAAAGTCCAGTTTTCCCTAAATATCTTTAAAATTGTCTTTTCTAACTTGAACTTCTGAAATTTCACAGTGCAAAGCTTACCTTCATATGGCATAGCAATCTCTAGGCATATTCTATGAATGCCCCTTTCAATAACAATAGAAACAAAATTTCTTTCTATTTGTTCTCTCTTTTTTTTTTAGTTGTCTTATTTTTTTCTCATTGTAAGAGTTCCAACTGATGAGAAAAGGAGACTCCCTCATTGCTGGGGGCAATCCTCTTTGTTGATTGTAGTTGAATCAGACATATAAGCAATCAACTAATGAATGATATAAATCCATCTAAAATGCATTCTCACAGCAACAGTGAGGCCAGTGCTTGCTTGGCCAAGCAGTTGGATACCGTAGCCAAACCAAGTTGACACATGATATTAACCATCACAACCTACTTGTAAGTTGGCAAGTGGTCCTGTTGGTTTCATGGATACTGACAGAAGACAAAAAATCACTTGTATGAAAGTTAGAGAACTTTGTTATTCATGGTATAGTAGGCAGCATGACCATCAATATATTTGTTTCAGTTTTCTTTGATCCTAAATCTCATGGGGTGACATGAATGAACCTATGTGGATGTTTCTCAAACATTACAAGAGAATCGCTCTGGAAAGAATCTTTTATCCTGGAGTCTAAGGATGTCTGCATCTACTTCAGAGGTAAACGCCATTTTAACTTTCAAGGCTATAAGCAAATTTGCACTTTAATTTGGAGGGAAATACTATCACTATCTTCCATAGCTGCTAACTATACAACTATCACTTAATAGATTGTCTGGAACAAAAGACAGTCATACCTTGCTTTGCAAGATGTGTATATTTGTAAGAGATTCATGAAGAAATTATCTCCCAATAATTATTATGTTGATCCTTTGACTTTTTTTCTTTATTTTGAAATATTCATTTTTAGCTTTTAAGTTCTGATGTTTATTCTCAGCTTGATTCATTTATTAGAAGACTGCTTGTTGTGAGGTGCATTTGTCAGTGTGCTCTAGAGAAACAGAACCGACAGGAAAGATCTGTAAGCATGAGATTTGTACAAGTATCTCATGCAACTGTGGGAATGGGAGAGTCTGAGATCTCCAGGGCAGGCTGTGAAGCTGGTGGTTCTGATGAAGGGTCTGGACAAGCTCCACAGGCTCACTGGCTAAAGAAGTGTAAGTCTCCCTTCTTTCAAAAAGTCCTCAAATGATTGGATTATCTTATTAGTGGGAGACATGGTTTAGTTGATCATGTATGGCCTCAGCCTCAGATGCAATCAACTGACGGATGATTTAATACACCAGGCTTCTGGTTTATCAACCAACCATGAAATATCCTTGCAGCAATGGTCAGCCCAGTGCTTGCCTGATGAGACCACTGGGCATCATCACTTGGTCAAGTTAACACCAGAACCAGATTATCACATGAGGGGAATTGAAATATCTGAAAATATTCAAAGATAATTTTTAAGAAATATCTTCCATTCTCTAGGACCGTAATTCTTCAGTTTTTTGTGCTTATGTTACTTAGGGATTTAGTTTACCAAATTGACTCAAGAAGAAATGGAAAGTCAGAATAGACTTATAATTCATAAAAGATTGAATAAATAGTGAGACCAGCCCCGTAAAAAAAAAAAAAAGTCCAGGCCCAGATGACTTCACTAGTAAATTCTATGAAACATTTTAAAAAGAATTAAAACCAATTTTTCAAAAAGTAAAAGGGGATAAGATATTACCAACTCATTCTCTAAGGGCACTATTATCCTGATACTAAAATCAATAAAGACATCAGAAGAAAAACAATATCTGTTATGTATATAGATGTAAAAATCCTCAACAAAACACCAACAAAGTGAATCCAGCAACGCATAAAAAGGATTGTATACCTGGAGCAATATGACTTATCCAAGGAATGTAAGGTTTATTCAATATTCAAAAACCAATCGATGTAATATATCAATAATTAATAACCTGCCATTTCAAAGATGATTGTATGATTCCATTTATATGAAATGACAGGCACAGTCATATTCAGAGAGGCAGTATGTAGATTAATGATTTTCAGAGGCTGGAAGTGGCAGAAATGGGAAGTGACTACTAATGGCTGGGGATGATAAAAGTGTGGAGATGGTTGTACAACTTTGCAAATATACTGAAAAGCACCAAACTGTACACTTTACAATTGTACACATAAAAACTTATGGTATGCTAATTATATCTCAATAAAAAATGTCTACAGGTGAAGTGGAGTGGAAAGATGAATTAATGAAGAAAAAAGATAAAATTTCTGTCAGAGTAGACATTTCTAAATCATATCTAAATGCATGATAGTGGATATCAAATCATTATGGTATTTAGATTCAATTTTAAAATTGCAACAGATGTGATTTTTTATGCAATATTTACAATAGATCGGAAATGGTATTCACTGGAATTATTTAAATTTGTATTGAAAACTTTTAATTTTAAATTAGAAATGTGCAAGAAAAAATTAAAAAGCTTTCCAGTTGCTTGAGAAGTAAGGAAGTGGACTAAAAAATCTCTATAATTTCTAGGGTATGGAGGATGCTATACTGGGAATGGAATCCTTTAGCCTTGCTATTCAAACCAGGGTATAGGATCAGCAGCTTTGGTGTCCATTGGGAGCTTAACAGATATGCAGAGTCTACTGCCCAGTCTGGATTAACTGAATCGGAATCTGCATTTTAGAAAGATTCCAGGTGATTTGCAGGTGCATTAAATTCGAGAAGCATGGTGGCCTGCTTTGCATTTTGTTTGCCCATGTCTCTTGTGGGAGTCCAGAGTTACCTTAAGTTCAGTTCTGCTTTTCAGGTGCATATAACCCAAACTAGGAGCCCTAAACAGATTCTATAAAATCATGCTATTTTTTTGATAGCACATTCTTGGATTTATCCCGAGGCAAGAAGCCATTTCTACCAGTTGCTGATTTCCTCCAGGGAGGAGAAGAGGGATCCAAATTGCCTCAGCTGCTCCAAATAGATTTTCTCTTTTTTTTTTTTTTAAAGGAGCAAGCCTATATTCATGCCAGCTTCTAGTTTTCAGTGATTCTAAGGAGATGTCCTCCTCACTTCTCTTCAGAAGGCCCCACATTTGCTTACTTCTGGAGTTTGACAACTTAATTTTCTCAGTTTTTCATTCTGTCAATCCAGTGCTCTCTGAGTTTCTGTTTAAACTGTTATTTCCCTTATTTAAATGCAGTCACAATTTTTGTTGTTGTTGATCTTTTTGTTATTTTATTTATGTTTTCTGAAATTTCACTGGGATTTTAGAAAGAAAGGGATATAGATGCATATTTCATTCTCCCATCTTTACCCTAAAGTCTTCTACTATGCTTAAAGTTCTGTTCTATTTGATAAAACAATATCAAGAATACATTTTTGTTCATGTTACTTGGATTACTAATGAGAGTGAATATTTTTCAATATGCTAGATTTCTAATTGTATTTGTTTTGTGAATTGTCTATTTGAATGAATTATATCTTTATTATGCTGGTTTTTGTGCTTTTTTCCTTAAAATTTTGAAGACATTCTTCATATTAGGTGGCAATCTTTTGTTCATCATCTTTACTATAAAGATTTTCTCTAATCAATTTCACTTAATTTTGATTACATTTTTGTTGAATAGAAAATTTAAAATTTTGATTTATAAAATTTGTCAATTTTATATGCTTTTATTCTCTGTCTTCTATTTCCATTTGGGGTTTTGCTCTTTTTAAAATAATTTTCTGTACTGTTTCCTTATAAGTATCTAATCCAACTTGGGTAAATGTTCATGAATGTTACACATTAAGTTTTCTAAGGTGACAATGTTTCATGTCTTTGATGTTATTAACATATTTTTCAACTTCTAGTTATTAAATAGGCCTCTTAGTTTTTTATTTTTTTAAATATTGTCTTTTATCATGTGTTGTCGCAGGGTTTTTTTCTTTGAACCACATTTTGCACAGATCTGTTCCACAAAATGAAAGATTGCTACAAATTGTTTTAAACTCTTAATTCACCTATGCCAGATGAATTTGGTAAAAATGATACATGTATTTCCTTCAGGAGAGTGGCAATGATTGCTGTTCAGTCAGGGACTTTGATAAGTAAAACTTCTGTATTTTTTCTCTGGTTGACAGGTATATAATAATTTCATTCCTCAAATATTTATTGAGAGTGCACTAAAATGAAAGATATAGTAGGAAATTTCCTAATATGTAAATTCACATTTTATTAATACTATGTCTTCTAAAACTTAATTTTGTAGTATATACAAACATACAACTTTCCTTTGAAAAATCTAAAATAAATATAAGATAAACATTGTCAGTTTCACCCAAACTGACTTTCAAGTTTGAGTGAACCAGAGGCTTTAGATAAAATTCTATAAAATCTGCAGCATGATTTTCCCTTTAATTTTTTGGTAAAAATGATATACCTCGAAGAATGAAATTAAATGATATGGTTTTATACGACTAAAGCATAGGTGAAAAGCTCTGGCATTTTACAAACAGTCTATCGCAATCCTGTATCTCATATTCGCCTTTCATATATTCACAACTGGCAAATGTCTAGTTTTAAATAACACATTTGTGTGTGACCTTTTAAGAAAATTACAAATGTCTTTGTTTAGAGTGCAGAGGGCATGGATTTCACAGAGCATTTCCCACTAAATGGAGTCTATTGCTCCAATATCACGGCTATGTTGTCAAGAAGTGGCACTTCATTAAGATAATGTGACCTTTAGAATTTTCTTCCAACCTTTTACTATGTCTTTGGTAGTGGGATTTCTACTTTAATTTCTGTGGCTCTTTGAAAAGTTGGAAATAAAAGTAATTGAAGGCTACATTCTTTATTTCCCTTTAGCTATACATTGTGTGCGTATGTGTGTTTCTGAAATGGCAAGAAATGTCAGGTAAAGGATTTTTGTTCAAACTGGGGATTATCTGCCAGGAAAATGTCTCTTAGAGTTAAAATAAAATTGGCAAGTTTATGCCTATAGTGCAAAAGAAGAGAGGGGGAAAAATGTCTATGTAGAAGAAATAAAAAAAAAAAAAAATAGTTCTTTTCTCTACCTAATTCTTTTCTCTACCTAATTTTCTAAAAAGTTACCAGCCCCCAATACCTTTTTTCTTGTTTCATGATGACAGTGAGATAATATGTTTTCAGTGTTCTTGTTTGGTAACTTAAAATTGTTCATTCAGAGTCATCATTGAAAGCAGAGATTTAACTACTTCTAAAACCATTTTTATGGAGAAGTCAAAGTAGGCAATTCAATAGAGAGAGGAAAGGAGAGAGCTGCTCTGATTAGGCTAGAGTAGCATTTCTCAGGAAGCATTTCTGTGTCGTTTGGCTTATTTATACGATTGAATTTTATGATCAGAATCATCTTTCATTTTAGTATCTTGAAATATCTCTGTTTCTGTTTTAACATGTAGACACTGTTAGGTGACTGAGCATCTGAGCATGGATTTATTAATTACATATATTGTCAATTTTAACATTGAGGTTCTCTTTGTAATATTCCTGAAATGGAGCATTCATACTGCACCCTGGGAGTGGCTGCATTATGTGAAATGGCAGAAACCATAAGGTGGCAAAAAAGCTAAATAGGATGTTTAAGTTTCTTCTACTAGATATGTGAGTGGCTATTGGCAAATCATTTTGCTTCCCCATGCTTTAATTTCTTTATAAGTTAGTAACGAGTTCATTCGCAAGTAATAGAAAACCTTGTTCAAGTAACTTACCGCAAATCAAAACCACAAGGAGAGACCATTTCATGCACATTACATTGGCTGCTACTAAAAACAAAATACAACAGAAAATAACAAGTGTGGGAGAGGATGCGGAAAAATAGGAACACTCATTCATTGCTTGTGGCAATGTAAAAGGGTGCAGCTGCTGTGGAAGACAATTTGACAGTTCCTCAGAAAGTTGAGCATAGAATTGCCATATGACCTGGCAATCCCACTACTAGGTACATATGAAAGGATTGAAAACAAGGGCCCAAACAGATATTTGCACACCAATGTTCATAGAACTATTCACATTGCCAAAAGCTGGAAACTACCCAAGTGTCCATCAACAGATGAATGGATAAATGAAATGTAGTGTATACAATGAAATATTATTCAGCCATAAAAAGAAATGAAGTCCTGATACATGTGACAACATGGATGAACCCTGAAGACATCATGTTGCGTGAAATAAGCCAATTACAGAAGGACAAATATTGTGTGATCTCACTGATTTGAAACAATTAGAAAAAGCAAACTCATAGAGTCATAATCTAGAATACAGGCTAGATTAGGGGGCAAATTGTGGAGAGGGAATGGTAAATTAAGGCTTAATATGTGCAGGGTTCCTATTGGGAATGATGGAAATGCTTTGGTGATGGACAGTGGTGATGGTAGCACAGCATTGTAAACATTTAACAGCACTGAAATGTATATCTGAATGTGATTAAAAGGAGAAATGTCAGACTGTATATATGGTAACAATATATATATATATATATATATATATATATATATATATATATATTTTAAAGTCATGGAGCCACACTACAAAAACAGTGAACCCTAAATTAAGCCATAGGTTATTAATACACAATTACAAATATGTACTATCATCAATTGTTACAAATTCTATATCAATGCAAGGTGGTGGTGGTGGGTAGGTATATGGGAATCCTGTATTTTATGCAGGATTATTCTGTAAGCCCGCAAGAAAGAAAAACACAGGTTGATTTTTTCCACATAATCAGAAGCCAGGAAGTGAGTAATCCAGGGTTGCTGTAACTGCTCAGTAATTTAATCAGGGACTCTGTTCTTTCTTTCTTTCTTCTCTGTTAATAGCTTTATCATCACAAAATAACTGCTAAACTTCCATGCCTCATGTCTGCCTTCCAGAGAGGAAGAAAGAAAGAATGGGCAAAGGTTTTCTTGCAGTGTTTTGCTTTTCTATTCAGACAGGGTATTTATGTCTAGCAAACTTCTCTCATTAGCTGTAAATAGATTATATGACCTTTACTAGCTGCAAGGGAGGCTAGAAAATCAAACATTTAGTTCTCTAGACTCTGATAGAGAAAGACAAAGGAGAATGTTCTTCAGAAGGGATGTTGATCAAGCTAATCAATGATGGGGACCACAGTTAAATATTATATATGTATAAAAAGTTTATGTTATATTTAAAATATTATATATGTAAAATATTATATATGTGTTATATATGTATAAAGTCTCTACATGTGAAGTGCTAAGAATAAATATCCAAATATTTTAAGAGGAAAATATATTTATGGGATAACAAAGTTGGCACCAGTGAGAAATGCAAATTTTTAGTCAACATGAAAGTACTTCCTAAGAATTAGAGCAATGTTGAGTTAGCAGTAGCCTTATAGTCTATTGGCAACTGCTGACTGAGGATGGGAAATTTGCACAGATGATGTTTATGACCCTCTCCAGCCCTAAGATTTGAAGGTTCTTTCTAACTGTGATTAGGGTCAAATTTGGATAATTTTCCAAAGGTGTATTAGTTTTTTATTGCTGCATTACAAATCACTACAAATCTAATGACTTAAAACAATAAGCGTTCGTTATTTCACAGTTTCTGTGGGTCAGGAATCCTGGCACAGCATAGTGGGTCCTCTGCTCAGGTGTCACCAAGCTACAATTAAGTTCAGTGGGAAACATGTACTTCTGGTGCTCACAACCCTGGAGCTGATGTGGTTGTTGGCAGAATCCTTGTGGTTATGGAACTGAGGCCTTCAGCATGTGGCTGTCTCCATAGGCAGTTAATATTATATCAGCTTGCTTCTTCAAGATCAGTAGGAGAGCCTCTCCCTCCAGTGAGCTGAAACAGAGTCTTATGTAACAGCATTTAATCAGGGGAATGATACTCCATTACCTTACCATTTAATGTGACCTCATCATGGGAGTGATATCTTTTGTCTTAGTCTGTTGTTTAGAAGGTAGTCACAAGTTCTGTCTGCAGTCAAGGAAAGGCGATTGCACAAAGGTGTGGGCACCACATGATCAGCCTTACTAGGGATCACCTTAGAGTCTGTGCAACACAAATAGGACTTGAAATTGCCATTTGAAGGACAGTGAAGGTAAAACTTGACTGTGGCTTTCCCTTATCCATCTGACTCCAAAGTTTAACTGAGGATCAGCTGAACATTTAAAGAGGATGCTTGCAAAAAAGCAGAAGAGCCATTACCATACTTAATTGTAGCTAATTTTAATGTTTGCTGCTTTGACACTAGCCACTTTGAAATGGAGGACATGACTTTAAGGCCTTTGGAAGTTGTTTTTTTGTCTTTAAAAATAACCCATCTGGGTGACAGCTTTCATACTCCAGATTACATCCATTACAAACAAAACAGGCAAAGTAATAAATGTGCACTAACAAATGTGGTACAACTTAAATGATGGTATTTTTTAGTCACTACCAAGCTAACAAAACTGTCTGAAATAACCATCCGAAGACTCAATTTACAGACAGAATGATGTTTCTTTGAAAAGCCAAAGCAACTCTAGATGCATTCTTACACCTCAAGTCAATAGAATATACTACTACCTCCTCTAAGCATACACCTGTCCTCAAGTCCCCAAACATCTTCATGCTGGATCTAGTATCTTAGAATGTCCCAGTGATGTAGGAGTCTTTTCTATATTTTTCCCTGACTTCCTTCACTACTCTTACCCTATTGACAATTTATAACCCCTGCACCATCTGGGGAACAGACTGTTGGCTGCCAAGTAGACTCATTAACATTCCCCTCCAGGAACTCTTGCTGTTTAATTAGGCTGTCTGCTGGATCCAGGCAGTGAAAGCCTTAGGTGGCTGTGTAACAAATCCATGACTCCATGCATGCAGATGTCAAGGTCACCAAGAACCCTGCTTATACTCAATATGAGAATGGGAAACCAGACTGCTGGCTGCTGAAATCCAAGTTATCGATGACTTCACCTTATTGGGGGCTTTCCACAGTTAATTGAGGCACTAAGTTATTCCCCACTAAATTTACAGCTGTCACTACTGTGCTGTTTGGCTGTCTTCTAACCCCTAGGCCATCAGATCTAGCATTTAGTAACCTTGTCTGTAATGTTTGAGGCATACTATTCAAACCCAATAATGCAATTACTGTCTGTGCCCTAGTTAAAGGCATACGATAAATTACATTCTCTGAGGACAGATTGCTGAAGTGCTAGTATTCTAGACATCTTTGATTTAAATAGAACAAATGGTATCCTTTTCAAATGCCAAATTGATGAAATTCCATTGTAAAAAAGTGCCTCTCAGTTGAGTGGTTTGGGTAACATCGAATAAACATTATTTTTACCTTTTTCCCCCTTTACAATAGAAGTTGTGGGTTTACAGAACAGCCACGAATAAAATACATATTCCAATATACCACCTCACCACCAACATCTTGCATTGTTATAATTGATAACAGCACATTGTTATATTGTACTGTTAATGTCCATGATTTAAGGTAAGGTTCATTGTGTAATGTAGTTCCATAGATTTTTTTTTTAATTTTTATTCTTGTTACCAAATATACAATCTAACATTCCACCTTTTAATTTATTCAAATATGTATTTCAGGGCTGTTAATTGCTTTCACAGTGTTGTGCTACCATCACCACCATCCATTACCAAAACATTTCCATCATTCCAAATAGGAACTCTGCACATTTTAAGCCTTGACTTCCCATTCCCTCTCCCCAACTCATCACCTGGTAATCTATATTCTAGATTATGACACTATGAGTTGGTTTATTCTAATTGTTTCAAATCAATGAGCTCATACAATATTTATCCTTTTGTGTTTGGCTTATTTCACTCAACATGATGTCTTCAGAGTTCATCCATGTTGTATGTATTAGGTCTTCATTCCTTTTTATGTCTGAATAACATTCCATTGTATGTATATATACCACATTTTCAGTTGGTGAGCACTTGCTTTGATTTCATCTTTTGGCAATTGTGAACAGTGCTGCTATGAATATTGGTGTGCAAATATCTGTCTGAGTCCCTGTTTTCAATTTTTGGGGTATATACCTAGTAGTAGGTATATGGTAATTCTATATTTAGCTTTCTTAGGAACTGCCAAACTCTCTTCTATAGTGGCTGAACCATTTTGCATTGCTGTTAGCAATGAGATTGTTTTTATTTCTTGGTATCTTTTCCAATTTTTTTTTTTTAATAGCAACCATTCTAATGGGTGTGAAGTGATATCACATTATGGTTTTGATTTGCATTTCCCTGATTGCTACTGATGTTGAGCATCTTTTCATGTGCTTTCTGACCATTTGTATATCTTCTTTGGAGAGATGTCTGTTCAAGTCTTTTGACCATTTTTAAATTGGGTTGTTTGTCTTTTTGTTGTTAATTTGAAGGATTTCTTTATACATAATGGATAGTATTCTTTTATCAGCTGTGTAGTTTCCAAATATTTTGTTGAGAATTTTTGCATCTATATTCATAAAAAAATATTGGTCTAGAGTTTTCTTTTCTTTTAGCATATTGTTACCTGGCTTTGATATGAGGATGATGTTGGCCTTATAGAATGAGTTATGGAATGTTTCCTCCTCTTTAATTTTTTGGAAGAGTTTGTGCAGAATTGGAGTTATGTCTTCTTGGAATGTTTGTTGGAATTCCCCTGTGAAATTGTCTAATCCTGGGTGTTCCTTTCTTGGGAGGTTTTTGAGTACTGAGTTAATCTCTTTACTATTTATAAGCTTTTTGAGATTTCTATTTCTTCTCGAGTAAGTATAGGTAGTTTGTATGTTTCAAAGAATTTGTCCATTTCATCTAGGTTATCAAATGTATTGGCATTACAGTTGTTCAGAGTATCCACTTACCATCCTTTTTATTTCGGTGGGATGCATTTCAGAGTTTCATTATTTTTATTCTCTTTCTTTTTCTCTTTGTTAATCTAGCTAAATGTTGATTTTGTTGATCTTTTCAAAGAACAACTTTTGGTTCTGTTGAACCTCTCTTGTTTTTTGTTTGTTTTCTGTTTCATTTATCTCTGTTCTGATCTTTAGTATTTCCTTCTTTCCTTCTGATCACTTTGGGTATGTTTTGCTCTTCTTTTTTGTAGTTCTTCAAGTTTTGAGCTTAGTTCTCTGATTTGAAGTCTTTCTTCTTTGCTAATGTAAGTGTTTAGAGCTAGAAATTTCCCTCTCAGCACTACCTTTCTTGTTGTAGGACATTGTGGTATGTTGCCATAAGTCCCATTAGCTATGGTATGCTGTATTTTCATTTTCATTTGCCTCAATGTATTTCCTAGTTTCACCTCTGATTTCCTCTTTAACCCACTGATTGTTTATGAGTATATTATTTAATTTTCACATATTTGTGGACTTTCCATTTCTCCTTCTGTCACTGATTTCTAAGGTCATTAGGTTGAGGTTGGAGAATATGCACTGTATGATTTCAATATTTTTTAATTCATTAGGACATGTTTTGTGACCCAATATATGGTCTATCCTTGGAAATGATCCCTGTGCACTCAAGAAGAATGTCTATTCTGTTATTGCTGGGTGCATTGTTCTATACATGTCTGTTAGGTCTTGTTGGTTTAGTGTATCATTCAAGTCTATACTTCCTTTTGATCTTTTGACCTGATGGCCCATCCATTATTAACAGTGTTAATAGTTATTATTAAAGTTAAAATAGTTATTATGTTAAAGTCTGTTATTAAGAAATCTGTCATTATTTGCTTCAAATATTATTGGGCTCTGCTGTTAGGTGCATATGTATTTATAATTGTTACATTTTCCTGTTAAGTGTTCTCCTTATCAGTATGTAGTGACCATCTTTGACCCACATAACTGCTTTTTTTTTACATAAATTTATTTTATTCACTATTAGTATAGCAAATGCAGATCTCTTTTTGTTCTATGTGCATGCTATATATTTTTTTCCATCCTTCCACTGACATTCTTGTAATACTTGTAACTTTGATTTTAGGTAAGTCTCTTGTAGATGGCAGATGGATGTGTCATACTTTTAATCATCCTGCCAATATCTGCCTTTTGAGTAGAGTTTAATTGATTTAAATTTAAATTAACTACCAATAATATAAATCTTTTTTCTGCAATTTTATTATTTAGCATTTGTGATTCTTGTACCTCTTTTGTCCCTCACTTCCATTAAATCCTGCTTTTAAATTCATTTGCTTTCTTATGTTGTACCATATTGACTACTTTCTCATTTTTATCTGGATATATTTTTCATCTGTTTTCCTTGTGGTTATCTTAGAGTTAAAATTTAACACGCTAAATGTAACATTAATTTTGGCTTTATGCCAAATTAACTTCATCAGCATGTACACATAATTTTCCTATGTGCCTTGGCACTCCCACCAGTTTTTTTAACTTGTTACCTCTTAAATCTTTATATATTGTATGTCTAAAAACCTAGGTTTGCCATTATTTTTTATGTATTTGCATTTTAGCACCTGTAGGAAGAAGTAGGGTTATATCCCACACAATACACAAATACTGCCATTTATAATTACCCAAATAGTTACCTTTACTGCAGGTCTTTATTTGTTTATGCTGCTTTGAACCATTGTCTTGTGTCTTTTTGTTTCTTTCTGATGAAATCCCTTTAGCATCACTTGTAGGGCAGGTCTTGTACTGATGTATTCCTTCAGCTTTTGCTTATCTGAGAATGTCTTAATTTCTCCCTCATATTTGAAAGTAAGTCTCACTAGATATTATAATATTCTTGGCAGGCAGTTGTTTTCCTGAAACAATTTAGATATTTCAACTGATTGCCTTTATGCCCCGATGGTTTCCAATGAGAAATCAGCACTCGATCTTATTGGAATTCCTTGTACGTAATACATTGCTTTTCTCTTACAGCTTTCAGAACTCTCTCTTGTCTTTTGCATTTGATGGTGTAATCAGTATATGATGAGGTATGTTTTTCTTCATCACTATCCTATTTGGTGTTCTCTGAGTTTCTTGGATGTGCATAGGGACATCTTTTGTTAAGTTCGGGAAATTGTCTGTCATTATTTTTCTGGCTATTCCTTCTTCTCTGTTCTTTCTTTCTCCTTCTGGGTCTCCCAGGTGTTATTGGTGTACTTCACAGTGTCCCATAGCTGTCTTAATGTATTTTAACATTTCTTTTTTCTGTCTGCTCCTCAGGCTAATTCATATCTAGTGTTTTGTCTTCAAGTTCACTAATCCTTTCTTCTACCAGCTCCATTCTGCTCTTGAAACCCTCTTGGGAATTTTTCATTTCAGTTATGGTGGTCTTCAACTCCAGTAGATTTGTTTGGTTTCTTTATAAAATTTCTCTCTCTTTACTTAGACTCTCGTATTTTTTATTCATTATTTTCCTGACATCCTGTAGGTTTGTCTCTGTGTTTTCTTTCATCTTCTTAAACATGTAAACATTTTATATGATCTTTTTTTTTTTTTTTTTAACAAATATCATCTTTTTCATTGGGGTCTTCTGTATTTTTATCCTCTTCCTTTGGATGAGCCATGATTCATCATTTCCTATTTCTTTGTTTGTCATGTATCCTTTTATTCTGCACTATATATTTTAAACTGTTAACTGTGGAATTTACTTCCTGGGATGTCTTTCCTCATTTTGTAACCAGCTGTTGATAAGACAGAGATTTTCTTGAGCTTCAGCCATCCTATCAGGAATGTCTGCCCATGATGAATGTACTGTTCAGGATTTTCCATGTATTACTGGGCTTTTTTCTTATTAGTTGTTTTGTTTACGGGATTTTAGTTGTCTCCTCTGTTTCTCAGAGAATAAGCCTCCCTCTCCTGGGTTTGTGAAGTCAGCAGACCTTTGTTTCAGACTGTCCACCTCTATAGTTTTGTATACTTCTTTCATGTCTCAGGTTGCTTTTGCCTCAAGGACAAATTCTGGGGGTAGGGTCATCCTGGAGAGAACTTTCCCAATTTAGTCTTTCCTGGTCAATACAGGGCCAGAGACCCACAGAGGGGGCACAGACTGGCTCCAAAGTGTCCTGTGGGAGGAGTCAGGAAGTGTGTCAAAAACTTCTTCGATGGTTCCTGAAAGCTAAGCTTTCCTGGCCTGCCCAGAAAAAGAAAAAAAAAAAAAGCAACCCTTCAGCTAACTTTCCCCCACAGCCCTGAGAAATCCCCGTGTCTGTAAGTCTCACCACCTCTGCCCCGTCAGGAGAGGGTTGAAACAATGGCTGCCATCTGAGTTAGGACCCAGGAATCTGACTGTGCTAATCAAAAGCTGTGATCAGTGCTTGGCAGTACATATCCCTGTTGTTGGGAATAAAATTTTTACATCTCTTTCCAACAGCAGCAGCTATCCAGGGACTGGACCCCATGGTGGCCTGCCATGGAGACAGGTACTGGTAGCTACTATGCAGAGAGAGCAATGTATGGCTCTTTACTATAATTTATCAACCTCTTCCTCCTGTTCTTCCCTGGATGCTGTACAGTGGCTTTATGGCCTCTGAAGTTTCAAAATAGTTGTTTTAGATAGTTTCTGCCTGTTCAATAGTTGTTTTTGGTGGGACAACTGAGTCTTGGGGCTCCCTAGTCCATCATCTTCCCCAGAAGTCAGGTTTAAATTTTTTAACCATCACGAATTTGAAGAAAAGGGTAAAGGCCATTATGCGAAAACTGTCAAGCCAGGATTTTCTAGCTCTAGGGACAGAACTATTGCAAGTGAGTGTCAACAAACTCAAGTGCTTTTGACTGATTAAGAATTTGACCATCCACTAATTCATTCATTTATTGAATATTTGTGGCTCATTCATCCTCAGATAGCCCTGGGCTAGATGCTTTGGTTATAATGGTGAGTTAGAATAGACATTGACCAAGTCTCCATTGTAGTAGAGGAGGCATTTATTCATCAAATAATCATGCAAACAAAATAGAATTGCAACTCGGATAAGAAAACATACCTATGTCTACGAGAGATCATATTCGAGAGTGTTGACAAAATGTGGTGGTTAGGAAAAGATTCCCTGAGGAAGTTGCTTCAGCTGATGAGATGAGAAAGATAAATTGGGGATACCTCAGCAATATTTGGGAAGAGACATTACAGAAAGCCTTGCAAAAGGGGGAAAAGTACATGCATGGGCTGTCTGTCAAGGAGAGCAAGGTGTTTCTGAAAGAAAGATGATAAGGTTGGTTTTCAGAGAGAAGGGGGAATTGTACTATTTGAGGTCTATGGGAAATTTTCCTGATACTACCTAGATTGTTAATCCTAGTTTATTTTATCTGCTGCAGTTAGAGCATCACCTCTCTGGAAGGCCCTTAACACTAGAACCTGTGCTATTTTCCTCAGGCCTTCAAAGCCTAATCCCACCTTTGGCTGAAAGAGAAAGTGAATAGACTACCTAACTCATTTTTTTTTCTTTCAACCTACCAGTCTTGACTAAGAAATATTATGTAGGCTTTACCTTCAATAAAGGTTACTGAGTGTGAGTGTGAGTGTGAGCAGTTTAATATTCCACAACTGGCAAATGCCAGATCTGACATAGCTTTGTTTTAGAGATTTTCAATGAATACTTTTGTTCTGGATATTTCTTAAAAGTTGGTCTTAATTGTGTTAATTCTCTCTGTTTAATAATATTTAATCTTGGTAATGTTTATGGGATAATATAACCAGAACATGATGCAACTCTAAATGATCTTTCACCTCTGAGCACTGTAGTTAATAGCTATATTAAATACATATGTGTAAAAAAAGAAATTAGCTACAAGGTCTACATAGTAGAACAAGATATGGGAACCACTGCAGACCACAAACTGTGGTCTTATGAAGGAATCCTCTAAAAAGGCTTAAAATTTCTGAAATTTAAAAAATATTCATGCAGTCATCATTCATTTCTCTTTTCCTTTCTCTCTCTCTCTTTTAATTTGGAAATAGGAAGTATTTGAGAAAAGAGCAGAGCAATAACACTCATTAAAATGCCGGAAAACATTACCAACGGGAAAAGCCTATATGAATTGGAATTCGTTCATGTGCCGATGAAAAAGCTAATGGTCTTTTCATAAGTCAATAATGATTTTAAGCAGCAGGAAAACTATTTTATGAGTGGGACTGTGATCAGCTTGTTTTATTATTCAGTGAAAATAAAATAAGAGGAAATAAATCTGAACTGCAATTTTAAACAGGGAAATGTTCTGTCCATCCGATATAGTGGTTCACTGCTATTAAATATGCTGCATGTTTGCCTTTTTAATGTTCTCATTCACAAACACATGAAGTGTTCAGCCCTTTGGCCCTCTTCTAGAGCTGCTGTAGTGTGGCATTCCAAACTACTCCAAATTTGAGGACAGAAAATGTGAGAGAAAAGATTAGCCGTATCTGTATTTAAATTAAAAGGCATTAAAACCTTGAGTCTTTTCTCAGCCTCAGGAAATTTAGATTATTTCTTTTGTCTCCCATTCATTTCCTAAATATATGAAATAAAATCAATAATAATTCAGTTTAAGTTGGACAATTGTACGAAAATATCTATGTTTTAAAAACCGTAAAAGTATATATTACGGTAAATCCATGAGCTAGTATTCATGCAGTTTTTCCTAAATTGTTCATTCCTAAGTTGTACAATGAAAGTCTTGCATTAGAGGAGATATATAGATGCACTTGGGTAAATATAGAAGGCTCCAACTGGATTCAGACAGATGGGGTTTAACCACAACTTGCGCTCATACATCATGGTAACAAAAGAGCTGGAGCACAGATGCAAGGGAGGCCCAAAAGTTTCTTCGTAAGTTTAAGAAAGGAAAAAAAAAAAAGCAGAAGTGAATCTTTCTTTTATTCTGTTTAACATTTAAAAATTTTAATTATCATAATGGTGGACAGAGATGACTTTAACTTGAAAGGAATCGAGGACAGATGTCATATGCTTTGAATTTTTTTTTTCCCCATTAGCCTTACTATTTGAATGAATTAATAGAGAAAACAACTTCATCTTGAAGGAAGAACTGTAAGAACTTGTTTTGGTTACAAAATTTACTTTTACCATCCTAGCAGAATTGTTGTTATAGAAAGAAACTCAAGGTCATAAGCCCTGGTAGTTTACTCATTCTAAGGTAATCTTATTTCTGGAGATTGTTGGTTCAACTTGTTTTTAGTAGATGCTGGGAAGATAAATTTGAACTTGGGCTTATTACAACACTTAACTTGTAACAATGACGGTTATCAGTGTCTCTTCATGCTGTTTGGAGGGCAGGAAGTTTGGCTGTGTGTGTGTGTGTGTTTGTGTGTTTCTTTCCTAACTGTGAATGCTATTTGAAATGCCCAGTTACTTCTCCCAAAGTGGTGGCTGAGAATTACTACTATCATAGAACTGTGAATGCATTTTTATTATTTAAGGGAGGTAGATGCTACTGAGCCATTTCTTTCTAGCTAAAATGGGGCTGAAATTTTATTTGATTGCATAACCAATCATTTGGCAAGGTCTATTTGTCTGTCATCTGTTTTTTAAATATTGGAAACTCATTTATTTACCTAAAAATAGTTTTAATTTTAAAATTTATGAAACAAATACATTTATGACTTTACAATGATGTTTTCTACCCTATATTTTGTAAGACTATTAAGGAAATGGAGCTGGATATGGTTTTCGTTTGACAAAATAATAGAAGTATACAGTATTAGGGAAATCAAACTAGTGGGTGAGAGTTCAGGGAAGAAGATAAAAAATAAAGCAAATTGGAACAATTTGTTCCTCAAGCTTTTCAGCAGTCTAAAACAACCAATTTAAAAATAAGATCACTTATTTTAATTAACCACATATAAATTTATCCAGGTCAATAAACTTAATATTGATGCTACTTTTAAACCATACTTTTTACCTAATAAGTGTTCCAGATGTTCTCAGAATCCTCCATCCTGCTGGGACATCTCAACGGATCAATCGTCATTTCAGAGTCAAAATTCCCCGACTGTTACAGTAGCATGAAGGTCAGAATTCCTGTAGATCCAGGAACTGGGTCACCTCAGAACTCACCCAGCCCTCTTAGGAACCAACAGCAAATCAAGTTATGGAATTTTAGTGTGAAGATAATGTTGTTGATAATGCTTCTGTTGTGGGTAGAGACATACCCTGAGCAGAAGTAGCTATGCTTGGGGGTGAGGAGACAGGTCCAAACAATGTCATTTCTGACCCACAAACCTACTAAGATATCACACATTAATGCTAGTTCACATCGCATTTCTCCACGGCCCAAGCCCAGAATATGTTATTTACTTTCAACTGTATCAGTGAGGATCTCAGGTGGGGTAAAGGTGTGGGCAGGTTCAGGGAAAGTGCCCCAGGCCCAGCCACAAAGGACACTGAACACCCTATGCCAGGAAGGGCAAGGGGTGAGGGTCAGGGAGATGGACCAATAATCAGAAAGGAGACAATTGTGTAGAGGACATTACTGGAAGAGCTGTGGCCTTCGGGAGAGGTCATCTGATGTGATGCCTGTCCTCCTGTGCAATGATCTCCTGCAGCTACGTCCCACTGACCAGATCCACAGAGAGTCCAGAGGGACCTCGCCTGCACAGGGTAGCCTCTCTGCATGCAGAGCAGGATGGATAAAGGTAGAGAGCTGATCTGGAGGGGCCAATGGGAAGTTCCCATCATATAAACCCTTCCTGGTATAGCTGTGTCTGTGAAACTCAAACTAAATCGGCCCATCTTGAAGTGGAAGGAAGGCTTTTACTTTAAGAATATATTTTAATAATATATGGTCTGTAAAAGTACTTCAGGTGACCACTTATTGACTCAAAGATTCCCATTCAGCAGTTTCAATATGTATTAATAATATATGTTGGAGCGAGAAGTGAGAATACAGTAATAAATCTTCTAACTAACAGTTGAATATGAAGTGAGGATCATTATGAAGGTAGCTAGGAGACATGGGAATTCAAGTAACTTTAGTGTCAGAGCTGCATTTGAATCCTGCTGGGCTATCACTAATGATACTTTATACAACATAACTGTGTGGCACTGTGCTGCCTGATGGGACCTGCAGTATGCGAACAACCTGGTACTATCATTGCTATTATCAGGCTTCCCTTGCTGAGGTCTTAATATAAATTGCTGGGAATGCAAATAATACCCATTTTAGTATCCTACTCAGCCTTGTAGTCTTGTTTTAAAAATGCTAATGTCGTGTTAGACTCCTTTCACAGTAAAGAGCTGACTGGATTCTACATTGATTCTCCAGGGTTATTCTTGACTAGATATCTCTGATCACATCCACTGATCTTTCCTAAAACATTTTCAAGGGGATGCATGAGGTATGGGTAACCCGGTTCAAACCGATAATTCCCTGCCAGATCCGTGATGAGAACAGAGGCTGTGTAATACACATGATCTTAGACACATGTTAATGCTTGAAACAAGGAATGTAAAAGCAGGTGTCAGAATATGGTTTTCAACATATGGTGAACTCTTCCAGTACAGCTGGCTGCAATCCCTGTCATAGGTCATGGAGACAAAAAGACATGGAGACAGAAGGGAGGGGCTGTGTGCTTCAAAAGCACAGTTAGAAGACTGTGCGGTGGTTATAAACCGTATTCTCTGATTCAGAGAGGGAAAATCTGCTTTTGTTAAGTACGTAGAGTGACCTGGAAGCTGATTCTGAATTTGGTTAATCAGGGTCCCTCTAACAGTGAGCAACAAAGAAGTAGGGAGACGGAGCAGGGTCAGAAGTCTCTATGTAAGTGTATGACCCTAATAGGCAGCCGGCCCCAGACTAAGTGAAGGCAGATGCCACGTGGAACAGCCTGCCAGGATGCCTTTGAAACGCCATCGCAGAAAGCCCCTCGAGCGTCTGGAATCAGGGCACTTCTGAGAGCAAGTGACAGTCCTGAAATGTAGCCCACCTGTCATTACTGAAGCAGGATGGCCATCCTGCTGCTCCCCAGGGCTGTGTGAGAGGAGAGGCTGATGAGAGGAGACCCACATCACAGGGAAAGACGGAAAGTCACCGTTCTCACCCTGAGCATCTCTGAGGAGGCTGTGAGGCAGCTCCTGCAAGTTCTCCTGCATGTCCTTGCTTTACCATGTGATTGACCGCACTCTGCTGAGTGTAGTTACTTACCCAATTCATGCACTAGCGTGGCCGTTGCATGAGGACAGGAACTGTGCCTCTCTCCTCAGTGGGCTTCTCCAATAGCACTGAAATTAGAATAAGGTAGATACTCCGCACATGATTATCAGGAAGTAGGAACACTCGAAAGTCTTTGTGACTGGGAAAGGGGGAGAGCCACTTGAGACTGATAAAGGATTGCCCATTTTACCCAGTTTGGTTTTGGGTGAGGCAGGATTGTCCTTGGTTTGGATACTCTTTCTGGGACATTTTTAACAAATGCCTGTTAAGAGACTGGGCCCCTTAGGGTTCAAAATTTATGGAGATAGGAGATTAGTATGTCCATTCTAATTTATTCTTAATGAACATTCCTGGCAAAGATGGAGTCAGGCTTTTCAGTGACTGGTTACAATCTTCCAGGAGCAGGTGGAAGATGCCATGGGAACATGCTTGTAGGTGGACAACTCTTGGCCAACAACAGAGCCAAAGGATTCCTGAGATCTGTGTGGAAGGAAGAACTGAAAGCAGCTTGGCTAGGAACTTGTAAATCATTGTGAATGTTGAGGCTCATCTTATATGTTTCCTTTTGCTTCTACAACTGATACTTTAATGAACACTCAAAACACAGTCATCAATTTGCCAAAAGGAGGTTGTGAACTGCTGTTTTAAGTCAAGGTGGGGAGATCTGATAGAAATATACTAACATTGTCCTCCTCTATAAAATGCATACTTGCATTACTGACTCTGTTGGGGATAAAAAAAAAAATTGGATGAATACTATTTTTAGAAATAGAACAAAGAAACTTTAGAACTTACTCTTAAATGAGCAAATTTCAAAGACTTCTGGAATAATAATATAAAAAACAACAACAAACAAAACAGTGAAAGTTGTTGTTGGACACCCCATAAAGAGGCATTTGGGAAGTTTGTGTGAGAATCTGGGAAAATCCTGCTGTGTTTTCTCTCCCAAGCTCAATAGGAGATTCTCAGGGTTCTTTGTGACTGAAGAAAGCTCAAACTTTAATACAGTTCTTGTTATCAAACCTGCTTTGGAATGAAAAAGTTGGCATCAAAGAGAGGCAACCCTAGTTTCTGAAGTGAAAGTGAAAACTTAGGAAGAAAATAGTTCTGACTATTTATGTGATTATTTAGGAAAAGTCATGATTAATGTCATGATGCCTGGGTTTGTAAACATCAACCTCATTGTTTGTTTAGAGGAATGAATAACCTTGTAGTGGATTCAAAAACTTTGCAATCAAAACTCCCCCTGAGGGATGGGGGTGTGGGAGGGGTGTGTGTGTATGTGTGTGTGTGTGTGTGTGTATGTATATGTGTGTGTATGGAATATGGGATTATAAAACTTCCCCACCTGGGGAACTCCTTATAGTCTCTAAAGGATTAGGGACTCCCAATTTAATAAGCAAAGCCTTCGATCTTGGGACTTGCCCTTTTGACACTTATTTCTGCAATGGCAAAGCTAAACCTTCATATAATTATGCCTAAGCATCACTCTCAGAGAACCTCTTTTATTGCTCAGATGTGGCCTCTCTCTCTAAGCCAACTCAACAGGTAAGCTCACTGCCCTCCCCACTACATGTGACATGATCCCAGAGGGGTAACTCTCCCTGGCAATGTGGGACAGGACTCCTGGGAATGAGCTGGGTCCCAGCATTATGAGTCTCTTGAACAAAAGGGAGAAGAGAGAAATGAGACAACGTCTCAGTGGCTAAGAGATTTCAAATAGTGTCAAGAGGTCATTCTGGAGGTTATTCTAATGCAAGCTGCAGCCAGATATTGCAAGTTGACAAGTCCCAACCAACATTACTCCTGAAAACCCTGAAGAATACCCTAGGCTCTATCCAAGACTTTATACAGGTTTTTTTTTTCTTAGTAACTTTATTTTTTATCAGAAACTTAAGGCCTCCAGATTGTTCCTATGCCAGATAGGTCCTGAATCCCTGAGGTACCAGCCTCTCCAAGGACAGCAACCGGTTTAATTTCTCTATCCCTTATTTGATGCCTCTTTCCAACATAAAGAAGTTAATGTAGCCATTGCCCAAATATCCCTGAAGATTGAGAAAATGATCAAATGAAAGGGAGGAGTTGTAACTGAGAAATTAGGATTTAACAAATGATTATGGCTACTGATTCATATAGAAAGTTCTTTCTAGTTTTTAGTGTTGTTCTAGTTTGCTAGCTGCCAGAATGCAAAATACCAGAAACAGAATGACATTTAAATAGGGGAATTTAATAAGTTGTTAGTTTACGGTTCTAAGGCCGAGAAAATGTCTGATTAAAGCAAGTCTATAGAAATATCCAGTCAAAGGCATCCAGGGAAAGATACCTTGGTTCAAGAAGGCCAATGAAGTTCAGGGTTTCTCTCTCAAGTGGAAGGACACATGGTGAACACAGTCAGGGCTTCTCTATCAGCGGGAAGGGCACTTGGCAAACACGGTATCATCTGCTAGTTTCCTCTCCTGGCTTCTGGTTTCATGAAACTCCCCAGGAGGCATTTTCCTTCTTCATCTCCAAAGATCACTGGCTGGTGGACTCTCTGCTTCGTGGTTCTGCAGCATTCTCTGCTCTCTCTGAATCTCTCATTCTCCAAAATGTTTCCTCTTTTCTGGGACTCCAGTAAACCGATCAAGCCCCACCCAAGTGGGTGGAGTCATCATTGCCTAATCCAGTTTAACAACCACTCTTGACTAAATCACATCATCAGGGAGATGATCTGATTAGAGTTTCAAACATACAGTATTGAATAGGGATTATTCTACCTTTATGAAATGGGATTTTGATTAAAACATGGCTTTTCTGGGGGCATACATCCTTTTAAACCAGCACAAGTGTATTAGAATAGCTAGAAGGAAATACATGAAATTGAGCTGTAATCAAGTAGCCTTGATCTTTGATAATGATTATATAACTTTGGTAATGATTATGTACAGCTTTTGTCATGTGACAGTGCGATTGTAAAACCTTGTAAAAACTGATACTCCCTTTATCCAGTGTGTGGGTAGATTAGTAATAAAATAAAGACAAAAATAATAATAAGAGGGATAAGAGGTTTGGGGTGTTTTGGTTTAGGTTTTCTTTCTCATATTTCGTTTTTGGAGTAATGAAAACATAGTAAAATTGATTGTGGTGATGAATGCACAAATATATGATGGTACTGTGACCCATTAATTGAATACTTTGGTTGTATTTTATAGTGTGTGAATATATCTCAACAAAATCACATAAACAATTCACAATCAGAATACCTTTCTAAAAGTAGGCACATGGCATCTTCCATGTAAAATTTCACTGGAGACATGGGTCCCTCTGAAATATATTAGCCATTAAGAAAATATGTGTTTGCTAAAATTGTCATATACTGCACATGTTTTTTTGGGTTTTTTTTTGGTGGGGAGGGGAGGGTCATTCAAAAGTTTTATTTAAAAAAGTCTTAATGTATGCATTCCCAAAATATTATTTTAAACATTTCACATAATTCTATCTAAATGTATATTTTTATTAATAGAACTTGAACATAAAATTATTAGACCTCTATGACGATTAGGTAAAATAGAGAATTTAAAAACATTATTAGGTTAGCTTTCATTGCATATAATGTGATCTCCCAGATAGTGTAGAAATCATTAAATATTAATTTTATGACCGATAGACTCATCTTAAGGGGTCTTGAACTAGTAAGCCCTCCTACTCTTCTAATGTTGCTTCAGTTCATTGATAAAGTGACTAACTTTTGAAAACTGATGATCCTCTTATAATTTAAAAAGTGTAGCGTATTCATTTTGCCTAAGATATTTAAAATGACTAACCATCCCAAAGAAAAATTATGCTGTATTATAATGAATCTCAAGCATTACAATTATGAAGATTCCTTTTAATATAAATTATTTTGTTATAGACACAGATTATGGTGGTTAGCCTTTCAATATTTATTGATTGAGAAAGCATATGATAAGCTATTATGACTGCAGTATAACTTTAAAGTAAATATGCACTTATTAATCTAAATGACACTTATATTTCATTTGACCCCGTTTGTGACCCTAAGAAAATATACAATATCAATGTCATGAAATGAAGGGCCTCAGAGAACATGCTCTTATCAGTAGACCAAAGATGTATCTGAAAACTTAAATATGCCTGTGCTAAGGACTGAGATGGTTTCTCTTGATGCCACAATAGTGCTAGAAGGAAGCCTCCCCTTGGATAACTGGAGAGCCATTTAGTTCACTGCAGAGATAAATACTGTAAACAATCCTTCACTTTCTGAATAAGTGAAAATGTCTCCTAAAGGCCCCAATTAATGTCAAAACTAATTAATGCCACAGAGTCACTCTGACTTGTTTTAGTGTAAACAATGCTTTTCAACTCTATTTTTGATTCTGTGGATTAGGTTAAGATCTTTTAAATTCATGCCATGTGTATCATGAATTCCCTTATATTTATTTTGGAAACAATATCAGCTTATCATTTGCTTCTCAAAGGCTGCAGTACTGTGGTGTCTCCATCTGAATTCAGTTATCAGTTAGTGAGGCAATTGTTTTCTTTCCTCTTTCTGTATCTGTTTGCATATATACAGTTTTCATATGTAAAATCTACATTTGCATATATATATTATACTTACATACCTCATTTGCATATATATATATTATACTTACATACCTCTAGGGGATATTAACACGTTTAGAACACAACTGTATTAAATGGTTTAAATATTTAAACTGTATATCATGCCTAACAGACTAGTCAGCTTCATGGTGTGTGTGTATATAAGTGTGTACATGCATGCACATACCATACATGAATGTGCTAATTAACTGAATGTATCCATTGGCAACAGAATGTCAAATATCTACAGCCACTAATACCTGATAGCAATAATTAGCCATATGTTTGAAGGAGATTTGTAGAAAAGTTGAGAGAAAAATGAAAGAAACAAAAGCATAATGGTGCAAAAGAAAAAAAAAAAGGATAGGTATGTTTTGAGCAATATAAAATATGAAAAGAGAGGAAACAACTAATTATTCAGGTTTTAAATGCCTTCTTTTATTTTGTTTGCATGCTGTATGGTGGGGGTCACATTTCATTCTTTTCCCATGTGAGTATCCTGTTATTGCAGCACCATTTGTTGAATTTTTTTTTTTGGGGGGGTGGTGCATGGGCTGGGAGTCGAACCGGGGTCTCCTATATGGCAGGCACAAGTTCTACCACTGAACCACCCTTGCACCCCCTCAGGTGCGTTCTTCAGCCTGATCCTTACTTTCAATAATTGTTTCAATAATGACATTCAGATATTCTTTTCATATCAGCTACTCAGTTTCCAATTTTATGGTTTGGCAGTCATATGTTCTGTCTTATTTAGAACTATTTCTACTTCATATATTCTATCATATTGTTTCTGTAAATATACTTGAACTTGTCAGACCAGGTAGGCAAGTTTTGTGGTTCAAAAAAGTAGGCTATAGAATTTTCCATGGGGAATTTATTGCAGCTGTATTTGAGAATGCTGAAAGTGCTTTAGGTATAGCTTTCACTATAAGGAAGAAAATGTAGCATCAGAGTTAGGGGCCGGGGTATTACCTGTCCTAAATTCACATCCTTATCCTCCCTTTTAGTATCTGTAGCCATAGGCAAGTGGGCTACCTTTTGAAGTCTTTGTTTCCTCATCTGAAAATGGTGCTATTTATAAAGCATACTTCAAAGAGTTCTCATGAGGATTAAAGGGTGGTACGGAGTAAGCCCCTACTATATGCTAGCTGCTTTTATTTTTCTAGTATGGTTATTAGATTAGACACCAAATCATTGTATATAATATTTGAGGCCATATCACATTTTCTATGATGCTCAAACCAAAGGTCTTGCTCAAGACCTTTGATAAGAATCTATGCCTTTTTTTTTTTAATTTTATATCTGAGTTAATTCTCCAATATATGAAGGAAGATGATCTAGTCATCCTGGAGAGATACTACGACCAGAATGTTTGTTGTCACATGTATCATTGAAATGTTTCCAATTGCCTTTCCTTTCCCTGATTGTAATTGTAATATAGGTTAATTATTGAAAATTGAGAAAGTAAATAAAGGTTTAGCAAAAAAAGAAGTCATCCTACTCCCTTATAAATAACAGCAGTTTTTTTGCATTGATTTTTGTTCTATTTACTTTTAATTCTTCGGGCTAAATTATAAGAAGAAAACTATAGGTATTGGCATTTTAAGACCTTTGATACATATTTTCCCCTAAATTGCATTCCAAAAGTGTTGTGCCCATTCATACTCCCGTCAGCAGCGTTGTGAGAGCGCTGACCTCTTTGCCATCTTGTTGACGTTCTGATTTACTTTTCCTTATTAGAGGACTTGTGGGTTTACAGAACAATCATGCATTAGATACAGGATTCCCATATACCACTTCGCCAGCGACACTTTGCATTGGTGTGGAACATTTGTTATAACTGAGAGCATCGTTTTCTAATTGTACTGCTAACTGAAGTCCATGGTTTAACATAGGGTTCACTGTTTTTGTACTGTAGGTTATGGCTTTTTAAAATTTTTATTCTTGTTACTGTATATACAATCTAACATTTTACCTTTTAATCACATTCAGATATGTATTTCAGTGTTGCTAATTGTGTCTAGAAAGTTGTGCTAGCATCCTCACCATCCATTACCAAAATATTTCCATCATTCCAAATAGGAACCTGGCATGTTTTAAGCCTTAACTTCCCATCCTCTATCCTCAACCCATCACCTGGTAACCTATATTTTAGATGTTGGCTCTAGGAGGTTGCTTTTTATAATGCTTTCTAATCAGTGAGATCATTCTTGCCCTTTTGTGTCTGGTGTATTTCACTCACATAATGTCTTCAAGGTTCATTCAAGTTGTCGCATGTATCAGGACGTCATTCCTTTGTATGGCTGAGTAATATTCTATTTTAAGTATGTATATACCACGTTTATTTATCCATTCATCAGTTGATGGATACTTGGGTGCCTCTATCTTTTTTGGAATTGTGAATAGTGTCACTATGACCATCAATGGGCAAGTATCTGTTTGATACTTAATTGTCTGAGAATTTTAAAAATGCATTAATAATTTTTTTTAGGCCAAGCTTATAAATTGAATAGTATAGTTGCCTTCAGTCCTTAGTATCAATGGGATAGTCAGTGGTCAGACTGGATTTTTGTTCTGAAAGTTAAACTTGGAGTTGATTGTTTTATATTTGAAAGAGTTAAGCCAGATCAAAGTCATCTTGTTTGTTATTAGAGTTGTTTTGAAAAGTTAGTTCCTGTAGCAAAGAAGTTATTGTAAGAGTGGTTATCTAATAGCTTTGAGATCTGCCATAGGAATACAGGACAGCGGCATAGTTCTCTTCTAAATCATTATCCTTGGTGGTATTGAACGGTGTTACAGATGGTGCAATTCGGTAGCTCAGAATAGAGGTCACCACAGTTAACCAGAGCTGCAAAACGGAGGCTTCTTCCTGGGCTCACTGTACGAATGCAATTACGTGTCTGAATTGAAGTGAGAGTGTGTAAGAGTGTTTTGTTCTTTACTTTTTTTTAGTGGTATAAATTATATTTTTATTCCAAATCAGTCAGTATTGCAGTTTTATTTTAAATAAATTCTTTGTGACCTTTTTAACGTACAAGTAAATTTTAGTGTTCGTGTTTGCTTTTTCTCAAAGGAGAACTTAATGGAGACTAATAGTTATTGTGCCACTGAATGTTCATTATTTAATTATTAGTTGTTATCTTCCTCATTTAAAACAGTGATTGGAATGGAATTATAGCCACAAAAAGAAAACCTCAGTTAACCCTTCCCTGACAATATATATAAAACCCCAAGCCACCCATCTCCCCACCTTCTCTCTTTCTCCAGGTTTTTTTTTTTCTTTGTGCACAAACTCATACATTATATACATTTCATTTATTATTTTTTAAAATTATTTTCTCATCTCATTAGAAGTGAGCTCTATGAGAGCAGGGATTTTAGCTGTTCTTTCATTGCTTTATCCCCTATGTCTAAAAAAGTATCTGGTAGCACATAGTAAGTACCTAGTAACAAAGGTTAAATTAATGAACACTTATAACAAAAAAATGTGTCTAGAAAATACATTCAGAAACAAGTCTAAATAGATTTGATTAGTTCTAATTATGTTTGAATTTTGACTCATACCTCTTAATATAAATTAAAGTTAATGAAAGCAATTAAAATAAAATAGCTTATCTGCTGTTATGTAAGGTACTTCAGGCCAAAGTTTCTTAATAATATTCCCAAAGTCTAACTTTCAGTACTTGTTAAATACCACCCAGTAACATCCACAAACATTAGGGAAATCTGGCATTCTATGTGATAGTGTTTTCTGTTTCTTCCTTCCCCTTAATAATTTCAGTTGTTATTGAAAATGTTTTTTTGTGCAATAAATACATTGACTGTCCAGTCTTTGCAACTGGAGTATATAAAATTTATTTAAAGCATTTATGATTTGAGCACACCCAACATATTTGATAATATTAGGAACTTAATGATGTTTATTTTAGGTACTTAATGGCATTATAGTAATATTAAGAAGTAGCCCTTATCTTCCTGAATTGCATACTAAATAATTACAGATAAAATGACATGTCTAGGGCAGGCCATGGTGGCTCAGCAGGCAGAGCTCTAGCCTGCCATGCCAGAGACCCAGGTTCAATTCCTGGTGCCTGCCCATGCAATAAAAGAGAAAAGATATATGTCTGAGGTTTGCTTCAAAAAGATATGAAGGAAGGGTGGATGGGGATAATTTCATAGATATTAGGGTTGAGTGATTATTGTGAGGGTTTGATTTGTCATTCTACTTCTGTATATACTAAAAATTCTCCATGACACAATATGCTTAAGTATTGGAAAAAGAAGAAGAATGAAGAGGACGAAGAAAAGGAGAAGGGGGAAAAAGAGGAGAAAAGAGGGAGGAAGAGAAGAGGAGGGGAAAGGAGGAGAAGAAAATATTTGTGAAGGATTAGAATAAGTGTTGAAGAGACATAAGCAACTCTATAAACAACAACGGCTAGGACATGGATAATTACATTATTGAATACTTATTATATGCCAATCACTATTCTAAATTCTTTAATTCTCACAATAATAGCACAAACTGTGTTATTTTACTACCACCATTTTTCAGATGAGGAAATTGAAAAAAGAGCAGTTAAGCAAGTTGTCCAAAATTTAAACAGTGAAGCTGTTCATGTCGCTGATGTAAGATGCCATTGTATCTTACATGTCAGTTATTTTTTTTTTATGTATCTCTAAGAAAGAGAAACTCAGATTTTTTTTTCTATTTATTGAAGGAACTCTTTTAGACGACTTACACCATTTAAAAATTATATACCGCTTATTTATATATAAAAAGGAAACTGTAAACAAAGTGAATTCTCTTAAATTGTTTTAGTATTCAGGGAATAACTCAACTGAAACCCTTTTTGGTTCAGAGTTGTCAATGTCTGTGTTTCTCATTGCAATATAATCCTCTATGATATCCAGAGATGTAGTGATGCAATACTCATTTTAAAAATTCACCAGCATTGTCTTTGGTACTTTTCTCCAAGGTACTGACACCCATTCAGCATATGTGTATGTTTTTGTTTTTGTTTTTGTTGGGGGGTGGGGGGGTGCGTGGTCTGGGAATCAAACCTGGGTCTCTCACATAGAGGATGAGCATTTTACCACTGAACCACTATGCACCCTGGCACATTTTAAGCATGGCATTTTCTTGAACTTAACAGGTAACTCCGCTGCCCTATCAATGGAGGATTCTCCACAATCATTACTACGTCTAGTCCTTCCTCAAATGATACTTAAATGTTCAGGAACTTGAAACCTAGGACTGCAGTTGTTAAATCAGCCTCAAAATAATAACCGTGCACAAACAAAAACATATCACAAGAGCCATTTGAACTATGATGACTGTAAAGACACACTGTGGATTCTGAGACGTTAAAATGTAAAAAAGCTGTGAATGCCTCAGAATAGATGCAAGATGGTAGATTCCTTAGCTGGATTATCAGTGTTCATTGTGCATGTATGATATAGGTCAAAAGGAAAGAGTAGATGATAAGTGAAAAGTAAGTTGGGACTTGATTATGCCAAACTTGATATTTCTTGTGTTCTAGTTTGCTGGCTGCTGAATGCAATACACCAGAATGGAATGGCTTTTAAAAAGGGAAATTTAATAAGTTGCTAGTTTATAGTTCTAAGGCCGAGAAAATGTCCCAATTAAAACAAGTATATAGAAATGTCCAATCTAAGGCATCCAGGGAAAGATAACTTGGTTCAAGAAGGCCGATGACGTTCAGGATTTCTCTCTCATCTGAGAAGGCACATGACAAATACAGTAAGGGTTTCTCTCTCATCTGGAAAGGCATGTGACGAACACGGTGTCATCTGCTAGCTTTCTCTCCTGGCTTCTTGTTTCATGAAGCTCCCCAGAAGGCATTTTCCTTCTTCATCTCCAAAGGTGCTGGCTTGTGGGATCCTTGCTTCTTGTGGCTGTGTTGTTCTTCTCTGCTCTCTCTGAATCTCTCATTCTCCACAACGTTTCCTCTTTTATAGGATTTCAGCAATGAATCAAGACCCACCCAAATGGGTGGAGTCATGCCTCTACCTAATCCAGTTTAACAACCACTCTTTACAAAATAAGATTAGGATTAAAACATGGCTTTTCTAGGGTACATGCATTATTTCAAACCAGCATACCTTATCAAAGTGATTTTCTTAAAAACTTTGTTCTCGAGAATGAGTAGCTGAAGAAAGTTTTTAAGAAAAACAGAGACTAAACCAAATATGCTTATTTATGAAAGGTAACTCTGAAAGCAATGGGGCATATTGACTAATTCTGTCTGGAGGAAGCATTAAGAACTAAGACACACACAGAAGAGACAGAAAGCAGTGGTGAATTTGGATGACTATTAAAATGGACTGAGTGGATGACAAAAGCCTCTAAACGTTTTATGCATAAATGCTGGGCATATCTTGGCCTATTTGCTTCATCTTTCTAAAAGTCAAATATTCAAATCAATTACTTTGGTCTTTATTGTGTTTTGGTATCTAATTGCAACAAGAAGTATGCTTATTTAAAAAGTCCTGATTATAGGCTAGAACAGGCTAATATCTAGGCATAACTAAAGAACAGTTGACACTTATACTTAATACTGTATTTGGCTTTGAGATCTACAAAGCATTTAGTCGGTGTCTCAAGTGTAAATACTCTAAAGTACTGTTTATTTTTGAAGATATTGTTCAAATGTAGGTCTATAGTACAAGTGATATGTTTGTGCAGATGTGTAATTATTCAGTATCTATTAAAGTCCCATGATAATTGGCATATGGTGTTATATAACAGTACATAATAACATATGATGACTGTAATTAAGTGCATTGACTTAAGACTTTGTCTTTTAACGACCCTCAGTGGATGCTGAGTGAAAGGTAAATTAAAGGTTCAATAGGCTGTGTTCAGAAAGGAAAAAAAAATGTTTTCAAATGGCAGATGTACTGAAGTTAAATGGATTTTATTAAGATCTGCTCTTCAGTTTTTTGTCAAGTGACAAGTCTAGCCTAAACTATTTGAAGAGTTTTAGGAAATAAAAAAGAACATTGATTTTCACAGTTTATTTAACATTTCAAGCTTTAAATGTGTAAAACAATTCAATAGAGCGTAAGATGTTTGGCTGTTTCTACGTCAAAGTGACCTTTAGTGTGGTTTTATTTAATCTTCTAGTGTCTGAAGGAAAAGCAAAGCAGAAAAGAAAACAACAATAATGTATGCAGTGGAGTGAAACAAACATCTGAAGCACCCAGCATTTTTTCATTTATTTTAGTCAGCATTTAAACTTTAAAAAAAAAAAAAAAAGGTGTGCTTTAAAATATGTGTGGGGAGTCACAGCAATTTATAGACAGAGAGATATTGCTAACTTTGATTCTCATTCTTAAAGGTGTCAAAAAGGCATTTAAAAATGTTATGAATTTGAGCCTTTTCATAGACTTAACGGCTCCAATAGCATTATTAAACATATGGGGAAGGACAATGTCATTTACTTAGTACTTTGATTATGAATGTAATTTCAGTATTCCAATTCTCAGGCATATGAATATTTACTAATAGAGGCAGCTGTAATTTTTAAAATACTTCTGCTTATTCCAGCATCCGATACATGAAAAGACTTTTCTTTTGAAAAAATAATCAGTATGGATATCCATGTTTATTTTATGAACAAACACACAAGTGTGTGGATAAGGAAGAGAGAAATTGTTAACCTTACCAATGGGCCACAGATCCCAAAGGCAAAGCATTTGTGTCCCTAAAAGCTGTCATAGCGGAAGTCTGGAATATAGAGTTTTCTTCTGTATACCTTTTGTCAACATATGCTGCTCTGACTCTAGGCTACTAAGACTACCGTCGCTCTTACTTCGAATAAGTATAAGAAGAATGATTGTAGGCTTAGATTAAGAAAGGAAGTTGTTGCAGAAGGAAGAAGATGAGTTTGACATACCTATTTTTTGGCAGCTTTCATTAACATATAAATCACTACCATACAATTCACACGTATGAAGCTTTTTGTGTATTCAGTTTTGTGAGACGGTCATCACAGCCAATTTTAGGGCACTTTCATTATGCTAAACCGAAAATTGGTTCCCATTACAGTCACTCTGCATTTCCCTTACCCTTCATCACCTTGTCCCCTGCCCAAGGCAACCATGAATCTACTTTCTGTCTACCTGCCTGTTCTGGGACTTTCATATAAATGGAATCAAACAATAAGTGATGTGTTGTTACTGGCTTATTTTACTTGGCATATTGTTTCCAAAGTTCATCCGTGTGATAGTATGTATCGGTGCTTTGTTCATTTTCATTGCTAAATGATATTCCATTGTGTGGCTATACCACATTTTGTATATCCTTTTGTTGGTTGATGGACATTTGGGTAATTTCCACTTTTGGGCTATTATGAAAAATGATATTATGAAAATCATAATTATGAAAAACATTCATGTATGAGGTATATTGTGTGTGTGTGTGTGGTTGTGTGTGTGTGCATACAAACCAAAAGATGTATATATATTACTGTTTCTTATATATAAACCTGGGAGAGGAATTGCTGAGTCATATAATAACTTAAAGTTTAAACTTTGGGGAGTTGCCATATTGTTTTCCAAAGCAACTGCACCATTTTACATTCCCACCAGCAGTGTAGGATGGTTCTTATTTCTTCACAGTCTCATCAACACTTATTATTATCTGGCTTTTTATTATAGATATCCTAGTGGGTGTGAAGTGATATTTGTTTGTGATTTTGATTTGCAATTCCTAATGACCAATGATGTTGAGCCATCTTTTCCTGTGCTTCTTATCCATTTGTGTGTGTGTGTGTGTGTGTGTGTGTGTGTGTGTGTGTGTATACAAATATATATATATTTGGTCAGGGGGGAGAAATGTCTATTCAGATTCTTTGCTGATTCTTTTAAACTTAATTTTGTCTTTTTGTTACCGAATTCTAAGGGTTCTTCATAGATTTTGGATGCAAACAAGGACCTTCTCAGATATATGCTCTGTAAATAGTTCTTCCTTTTATATGGGTTATCTTATCACTTTCTTGATGGCATCCCTTGTAGCACAAATGTGCTTTTGATGAAGTTCAATTAATCTATTGTTTTCCTTTTGTCGCTCATACTTTTTTGCAATAAAATTCTGAGAGATAGAAAAGTTGAGGAAAAATCCACTGGCCTTAAGTACATTAAAACATGTTTTTAAAAGTGTTCTTGGATTATAAGTATCTAGATTACCCCAAATGTCTGGGAATAAAGTTGGAAATGGGATGTTGAAGGCAACAATTCAGCATCAAATAAAGAAATAGCTTTGAACCTTTGGAACAAAGACCAGGCTAGGCAAAGTGACACCTTGTGTGAACATCTTCTGGGACCAAAGTGAAATAAGTGCACACAATTCTCTCTAAAACTCTAGAGGAGCGATCCCTCAAGAAGAAAAGGAGCACAAAAGTGAGCCAACTATACAGTAACTGTTATTACTCATTTAAATTGCCCAGGATGCCCTTGATACACTCTATTTATCTTACTATCTTTAACATAATTGATTTTTAGTGACTATAAAAATCGTTATACTCTGAAGATGGTATTTCACATATTGCTCAATATGCATATATACAGGCAATATCCCTTGAAATTAACTATTAAGAGGTTATATCTGTTGGCATTATGCTTGCTCTTATCCCGATTTTTCCTTTAAGGTTTTAAATATTTAAACTGCAAATTATGCTATTAATATAGGTTTCAGTTTCTCATTTTACCCTAATCCTAACCCTAATTTTCCAAGTTGATGAAGGTCTAGTGTAATAATACGTCAAACAGATGTGGTCTTTAGAAAGCATGCCGTCTCACAAAGTTAACAGCATTTGGCTTTCATTTCATATTATTAGCTTATCTGGGCTGAATTAAAACTGCTTGGTATTATGCCTTTTTTGGACATGATATTGAATTTTAAGGTATTATTCACCTGCTGAATTCACCTGCTGAAACATTTGATTTATTACTTATCGGGATGGAATAACAAATTAAAATGGAATTTGACACTTGGAAATCCTATGTTTTTTAAGAAAGGCTTGACTTGATCCAATGCCAAGCAGGTGTCTTTCATGTATTAGACTCTGCTAACTTTTGTCATTAGAACTTTTACCAAAAAAAAAAAAAAAAAAAAAAAAAAAAAACATAGCTTACCACTTCATCCCTTCTGTAATTTTCAAGAGAAACTTTCAGACTGCATTTTACCCTCAGATTTGTCTCTTCTTTCCTGGAATGCCATAGACTATTGAATTGCATACCCCAATTTAGACATGTTCTTAATCCACATTACTGTGCGTATGAACCCATTGTAAGTAGGATCTCTTGAAGATGTCATTTTTAGTCAAAGTATAGCCCAATTGAATGATGTCATTTCTTATAAGCAGAAAAAAAAAAAAAATCAGGCAAAGTCAGAGAAATCCACAGAGAGGAGCTGGGAGGTGGTAGTTGGAGTCAAAAGTCAACGGAACCCATGAGAGGAAGGAGAGGCTGTCACCCTGTGACATGAGGCAGGCATGCAGCAGAGGCCAGCTGCCAGTACTGTAAGGTTTTACACGCTGGAGAGAAAGCCTCTCACGGCTAATGCCTCTATTCTGGACTTTTTCTAGCCTCAAAACCATGAGCCAATAAATTCCTGTCATTTAAGCCACTTTATCGTGTGGTATTTATCATGGGCAGCCTGGAAAACTAAGACAAGTGCTGAACCTCTCAGGACATGAGATGAGGTATATAAAGAGGATGGAAGTTCTTGGAGTGTATTTTATATCCTTTAGCTCCTACCCCAAGGGTCCTCTGCTGTAGGTGGCAGGGCAGGGAACACCAGCCATCAGCAAAAGTATCCACGGCTGTCTGAACACCAAGACCCAGCCTCCTTTTCTTCTGATCATTTTACCATTAAAGGTTTTGGAATCAGGAGGATGGTTGAGGATATCAATGTGGAAAATGTATTGTGGTCTTCTTCTAAACCCAGCCTGACAAAGCTTTTATATATATATGTCATATAAATGAATATAGTCATATAATTATTATATTTATTATTATTCAATATAATATAATGTATTATTATTATAGTATAATTATAAATGATTATTGAATTATTAAGTCAGGTGTATACACTGAGTTCTAAGTAGCACAACTGTGTTAAAAGGCATCAGTGTTTAGTGGAAATCTTTTCAGTCTTTACTGGTAGCCATCTATCTGTCTCTCTCTGGGCTTATCCTGCTTTACTGCAGTAATGACCTTGATGCCGGCTTCTCCTCGCTCTGTTTAATTGCTTTGTAAAACATAACTCTCATGATATTCTTATCTGGGAAGAACTGCAATGATCACCTTTTACATATCCAGATCCCTTTCTGTCCCATCTTTCTAATCTTATTTCCTACTGGCTCCTGGCATGAACCTTTTTCTCCATTAAGGCAGGTAACTTCATAGTCTCCTCAATAGCAGCTGCTCCTTCTCAGCTTCCTGCTTGAGTTAGTCTTTATTATTTCTTGAGGTGATTGTTCCCTCGTTTAAGCCTTATCCTTTTCTCAAGGCACAGCTTTGGTTTCCCTTGAAGCCTTACTTAATGTCATTGTTCCTGAATTCATATTTATACTCCACAGTTTACTTCTTGATTAGGATTTAAAGTATGCATATAAATTAGTTTTATCTTTGTTAATAGATTATAAATTATTTGTGGCAAGTTCTGGTATATTTTTGGTCTATTCTTTTTTTTTTAAGCTCCAGGCTGATCCTATTCATATATTCCTATTCCTTAATAAATCTTAAGGATGACAATGACTGCGAAATGCTAACTCTCTCTTAAGAGCTGTGTTAAGTGCTTGAAATTGAACCATTGATGTCTCATAGTGATCCCATACTTTTCCAGTCGTTATGTTTATGTGAACACACACATATATAACAGACAAAACAGGTTTAGAAATAGGCTCTTAAAATATTAATTTCCTGGCCTAACATCACTCAGCCAATGTGGCAATGCTGAGATTCATACCCATTGCTGCCTTACACCCAACTCATAATATTTATTATGGTATGCTGTAAAATTATCATTTCCTGGTAATATGGCATCATTAATCCATGTATTGCAGGCCTTTAGAGTGACTGCCTGGCTTTAACTGGCATGGAAGACTTTGTTTTTGATCATTAGAGTATGCATTTTAGTATGTGGTTCATTATTTCTATCTTATTTAGTCCATAAAGGATATTATGTAATCTAATTTGGCTGCCCTAAAATTAGATCTATTCCAATAATATCTGAATTCAAGTTTATCCAAATATATTTTGCTTTAGCCTTAGATCATTTCTGGGAGATGAAAAATGGAACTTGATCAACAATATCAATATTAGTTATGATTTTGATTTTGCTATAAGAGGAAGGCAGAGAGGGAGAAGCACTTTAATTTTCAGGGAAATACAACCCCTAATTTTACTGCATTATATCAGACTTGATTAGGTTCCCCCCGCCACTGCTATTTTTAAAGAATAAATAAAAATATTTTCTTTCCTTTGGAACAATTTGTTCATGCTTTAGAAGCCATTTAATTAAATTATTACCTGCTGGAGCACCATCTGTTTTGTCCTAGGAATAAGAAGCATAGCCTTCTTTTACATAAGCTTGGAAAATAGGCAGTTGGTGCCAAAAAGCAATAAATATCATCAGCAGATGGACCAAGGCACTTCAATCTCTACACAGTCAGTCTTGATTGTTCTGGGCATAGCTAAATGGATTTTTCTGGATAGATTCCTTTCAAAATGTAGTATATGCTGGAGGGGAGTTGGATTCATCTTCTTCCCCAAAACTCTTCACATTTCCCCCCTCCCAATACAGGGCTTGTTTTATTTTGATCTCTGTGTTTTCATTTTTAACCCTGTGTATGCCCACATGAGAGACATCAGTTCTGAGAGGTATGTAAACAAGTTTACAATGTGTCCAGAGGACTTGAACTTGGTAAGTTCTAGGATGGTAGTTCCAGAGGTGGCCGCTGCAGAGACTGCTTCCTTCTTCCTTTTGCCCCAGCATCCCCTCATGCCCCTGGATACAGTATGCACATCTGATACATTTTCCCAAATACCTTTGCCCTCCTCTTCAGGCTTCTGTGTCCTGTTTAGGGAGACAAGAAATTGAAGTGCTCACAGTACAAATTTACTTAATGGTTTTCCCTCCCTGCATCAGCAATATTCAGGATTTGGGCTGGTAGGGTAGCTATATTTGTGAGAATGATTTTTTAAATTAGTATTAACTAATTTTATTCATTATTAACCATAGAATATCGATAATAGTCCTTAAATATATATTTATTAAATCACCCCATCAATTTTCATCTCTGCCCCACAAAATCTGTTTTTACCTATTCTTAAAAGTGGTTTGCCCTGGGACTTATGAGTAGTGACTGGGGATCCAGAATTCATACCTGCCTCTCTTAATTCCAAATAGTTTACAATTTTAAAACAATAACGGTTAAAAAGGGTTTCACCGTTTATCACTTCTTTCATTACATTAGTAAGCATTATTCTTCAGTAAACCTTAGCAGTACCTGGGATAGGTATGAGTATCCTCTTTTGAAGGCTGAGAAAGCTGACCTAATTGCTACAAGTCACGTTGCTGGTAAATTGGCAATTGTCTCACCTTAAATTCTATAATCTCTTTTAGATGACATGCCTTTTCCGAGCCTGTTATTTATTGAGCAGTTACAAGATGCCAGCCTCTATGCTAGACCACAAAGATGAAAGATAACTAAGATTAATTACACTCAAGAATCTGAACTTGAGGGAAAATCAGCCAGAGGAAGAACATGTACAAAGCATACCTGGAAGATGAGGCATGAAAGCAGGGAGTGGAGGAAAGGATGAGAATGGAAGTTTGGGCCAAGCCATAAATGATCTTATATACCTTGGAAAGGAGTCTGGGCAAAACCCTGTTAGTGCAGAATGAATCATCCCAGTGGGTTTTAAATAGTCAAGCAACACAATCAGATTTGTTTTTCAGAAAAAGGCTTTAGCTGTATTCTGACATTTATTGCCAAGCATGAAATGCCCCCAAATTTAGTGGCTCAGAATAGTCACCCTTTCTGGTATCTCATTGTTTGATCAGGAATATGCACAGGTCTCAGCTGGCCTCTTCTTGTGTTCCACATGGCATCTGACTGCTTGTCACTCAGTCATATTGGGCGAGTGGCTGATCTCATCCCAGGGCAGAGGATGGCTTCACACACATTTGGCATCTTGTTCTGGATGGCTGAAAGTGTGGGCTTAGCTGGAAACTTCTCGTTCTCATATCTCTGTGTGTCTCCACCCGGTCTCTCCAACAGGGTCCCTGGACTTCTTGGGGCTCAAGGCTCAAAAAAAATGCCTTCATGTATAAAAACCCCTCATTCCTTCATTGTGGGGCTCGAATGACACTTAAGCAAATTAATATTGTACTATCGTTCAATGTCTCATTAAGAACCTTTCACTTTTGAGCTAAATGATTGCTCTTAAGTATATTTGTATTCCAGAATGAGTGTAGCTATAAATGTAAGGGGAGTATTGAATTATTTAGGAGTTTTCAAAATTATAGATTAATCCAAGAAACATTTGTATTCACAAAAAATGATCATAAAAATATGGGAAACTAAAAATATGAATAAGATCCACTTCTTGGAGGCAGAACCAAAGAGGAAAAGTCTTTGAAAGGACATCACAAGCCTATACAGCAACGTGGGCAGATCTGAAGTGTATATGGGAAAACCACAAGCAGCTTGGTGAGGCCTGAGTGTAAAGGCTACATCTGTGTGTAAATGTGTGATTTCCTCTTCTTGTTTTAACCTGAAAGACTCTGAGGAGGCTGCATAGAGTAGACATGTAGGGAAAAGGTTGTGCTGAAAAATTGGTTAGGGTTTGATTGTTGGGGGGACTGAATGATGTTCTGTGTCTATAGATTTTTTTGGGGGGGGGCAGTATTCAAAATATGGCTTAATTGTTTTCTGTCATGTGTGGTAGAGTGACTAAGAGCATGGAGGCTGGAGTCACATTGCCTGTGTTCAAATTCTGTGTGATTGGGTGCAAATTACTTCAATTCGCACACTTCAGTTTGAGGACGGTAATAATAGTAATTTCATAGTTTTTGAAGATCAGATGAATGAATGTGAGTAGAAGGCACAACTGCTACATAATTGCGTATGCATGCATATTTGTGGATGTGTTTTCCTGTTAGTACTGTCCTCTCTTACACAAACTAAGTAACGTCATCTAGACTCTATAACTTGTGTTGTGATACATGTACCCTTTTTTATTCTGATCTTACTTTGATAATCTACTTCCTTAAAAAGTATCCTCCTATTTATGAAGAAAACATATTTCTGTTATTTTTAAATTTTATCCTGTTGAAATTCTTTTTTTTTTTTTTTTTTCTTTTCAACATTTGGGGTCTCAAGTATTTTAAATTACTCAAGGGGGCAATCATGGACCCCTTCATTTACTGGTTAAAGAACAATAAAGAGGGTGGGCCATGGTGGCTTATCAGGCAGAGTTCTCACCTGCCATGCCGAAGACCCAGGTTCGATTCCTGGTGCCTGCCCATGCAAAAAATAAAATTAAATAATAATAATAATAATAAAGAAAAAAAAAAGAAACAGGGCAGTTATGTTCCTGAGACATATAATTGAGATTTATAAATTCTCTTTGGGGGGTATGGTATAGGTTTTATTTATCAAGTATGATAGTAAAAACCAAAAAGACTCACCAGTTACAATAGCTAATGGGAGTCTATGTAGAAGTACTAGAGAGAAGGGTCTTTAGTTCTTCATACACAACTGCAGAGAACACAATTCCAATGCAGCAGATTCAGCATGAGTTTAGTGTTATTATTACTTTGTATTTGGTGCATTTGGAATGGTTGCTGTGAAACATAATATTCGGCTTGGTCATTATTTCAAATAAAAAATCTGATTCAGTTCAAGATAAATCACTATATATATATGGAAAAGAATGCAGTGAACTTTATGAGCAACATTTTATTATTCTTAAATGGACCCCTGAGCCATCAATAGTGAAATAAGTAAAATGGAATAGAAAATATGAAATAATAGGAAAGGCTGAAAGGAGGCAAAATAAATAGACATGGAATTCATTATAGGAAGAAAGGATATAAATGAGAAAGAACTGAAATTCATGTGGGTAAAGTAATAAAATTGGAGATTGGGTGAAATTTTGTAGGTATTAATATAATAAACCACCTTTCAAATGTGTCAGTTATATAACAGTTCTCTTAAATGTTTTACATTTAATGCCTTTGTGAATATTGCATTTTCATACCCTTTGCCTGACATTTAATTTCATGTCAGATTACAATTGGAGGTTTTTCATTTTTTATAATATTCTCATTCATAAATAAAATATAAATCATGTCACAAATGCCCAGTATAGTTTTTAGTTAATGGTTTAGTTGTTTTAATTTACTTAAAACTATTAATATGCATGTATGTAAAATGTTAGGAAAATTTTTAACTTTTCAATGTTAAACTATTGTTCAAATGTAATACATTGCAGTAGAATTTCTCATTCTGCTTCTTCTTAAAACAGCATTTTTGCTGTTGTTGACAAAGCCAGAAGCTATTAGTATTATCAGATTTAAAGGTCTCTTATAGACAGGACTTTACTTTGATACTATATAAAATAATTTATTTAAGTACCGCTTTTAAGATACATTCCCATGTTTTATTAGTGGGAGCCTAGAAGAAAATGTTGTTAAAATGTGTTACTTCTAGATACATGTATATTTGTGGATATGCCATATCAGATGTAAGAAAGAATAATTAGCAAAATTTTGGGCAATTTGCTTTTGTCTCTTATATTGCTTGAGATAATTCTTGAAAAACAGATTGCTTTTTATTCTGTCACTAGCTGTCAATTGAAAATTAAGTTTTGTATTTTCTTAGTAAAGAGTGAACTTCACAATCCTTGTTATCTTACCATTAAAGTGTTCCTAGTACTTAGGAAAACATAATTCATTTAAATTAGTGTTCAGCCCTAAGATTCATTGAGTTAGCATATTGCCAACAAAAATGATCTTTGTTTTATAAGGAGCACCACATTTAGTCTAGAAAGAATTCTTATTATTAGAATATTTTGGATTAACTTACCAAGTGTGATTTTCTTTAAAAAAAAAAGGCTGAATATTATTATTTTTTTTTTAAAAGAAAGCTGAATGCTAAAATTTTTACACTTGGATCGTACCCTTGGAACTTTAAATAAAGAATCAATTTTCAGAATTTACCTAATAGAGAGTTGGCAATGATTCATAGGATGCATATTTTCTTGTTAACTGAATTTAAAATGAACATAAACATACCATACCAATGCAGTTTCTCTTGGCAACTTGAGAGCTTCTTCCTTTTCTACCATTAACTGCAGTATCTTGATATAATAACTCTTTTTCCTTAAAAAGTCCTGAAGGAACAAGTTTGAAAAGATCCATTCCAGAAGATGAAAAGCACAGATTCAGGGCTCAGTGGATCCTGCCCTGGGCTGTTTTACCCTTGGGCTTCTAACAGTGTTTCTGTGTTATGATTTTAAAAAGATACTAATCTAAATTTTAGGATGAAGCACTTCCAGGCTATAGAAACCTGTAGATAACTTTTTGAAGAGTAAAGACACTTAAAAAGTAAACAAATGTAGTCCCTTTGAAATGTGAAAAATAGTGTGCTTAGTGGCCCCATGTAGATAGAAGCCTCATCTGTTAGTCTGTTCCTGGAAATCCAAAAGCAGTAGTCAAAAAGCAGCAATTTGAGATCATACATGCTGACTGAAAGGGGAAAAAAAATTGCAGTGTATCTGTCAAGCTAAGGGGTTCTTCCTGGCAAACAGCCCTCCAAGAGCCAAGCAGAGATTCTATTGGCATGTTAACTCTTGACACCCTTGCAGCCCTCTTAATGCCAGTGAAAACCTCAGGTAGTAAGGAGTAGGACTGGATGGACCAAAGGCTTTGATAGATGAAAACAGGTCCACTGCAGGTTAAATGCAAACTGTAGCTTTTAAGTTATGGGCAGAGCTGTTCGCTCTTTATCCCTCAGCATCAGGAGAAAAGAGAAATTTCAACAGTGTTATGAAGAAACCATAAAGTAGAGGTTATGGTCTTTTTCTCAGAATACTCTGCTTAAGAGATACTCTGCCTTATTCAAAACCACAGAGCCAGGAAACATATGCCTCCTAGGATGATATCTCTGCTAGCAAGCAGAAGAGATCTAGCAAAGAACACCTCTAACAAAGAAGATCCTCAAAGAAGACCTAGCAAAGATTTCAATGAAGATCTAGCAAATAAGATCTTCAAAGAAGTCCTTTGAAGAAGATCTGGCAAAGGAGATCTCTTCTAGCAAAGAGATAACTTTTAGCAAACAGCAGAGATCTTCTAGCTGCTGGAATCAGGGCAGCCTCCAGAGATTTAAGATCAAGGTAGGATTATTAAGATTGAATGGCCTTTGAGAATCCTGTGCTTGTAGTCAAATTGGTGGGCATAACCAGCGTAAATTGAGGCTTAGGATCTCAGAATGTGGCATCATGCCAGAGTGGTGAACTTTTAGAGAGCCCGAGTATTCTATGTTTAAGAGTGGGTTTAGTGGGGGTGCGAGGGTAGTTCAGTAGCAGAATTCTTACCTGCCATGCAGGAGACCCTGATTCAATTCCCAGCCCATGCATTTCCCAAAACAAGCAAACAAAAAATTCAATATCCTGCAATAACGGGTACTCACATGGAAAAAAATAAAATGTGACCCCAGTTTAAAGCATGCCAAAAAAAAAAAAAAATAATAATAATAAGTGGGTTTAGGAATTTGACAGTCTATGTTTGACATCCAAGCTCTTCCACTTACTAGCTGTGAAAACATGGTAAAATGGCTTAACTGCTGAGCCTCAGATTCCTTATCTGTAAAATGGGGACAATGATAGTACTTAACATAAAGGATTGTTTGATTAAATGATACCATACTTATAAGGCCCTAATTTTATAAGTCTTGGCTCATTTTAAGGGTTTAATAAATCATCTATCAGCATAATATTTTAGATAATACAGTCTGGGAAAACTACTTGACAAAGGTTACCTCTTTATATCGAAAGCTAAGTATAAAAGATGAAACTTTTCAACTACTTGACTGAAATTTGCAGCTGTGAAAAGAGAACTTTAAAAGTACAATTAAAGACAAAAGCGAAGCCCCTCAGCTAAGACTGACAGCCTTGTGCATTGAGTGATAAGACTTGAGACAGTTGTGTAGATACCTCTCTGTCCTGAGTGCAGTGAAGCTCAGAGCTACATTAAAACTCAATTATAGTAGCTTTCTTTAGCCAGCTTAATGGTAGTATTTCTTTTCCATTGCTCTTTATTTTGTGGTTTTGCATTTGTATTTATCTCCTATGTGTGCCTTTCTAATGAAAGGAACTTTAAATACCTTAAAAGTAGAAAGGATACGAAGTCTCTAGAAGTAAATAAATTCATCAAGAGACATTACAATAAATGGAAATGATGACGAGGTTAAAAAAAAAAAAAAAGGCTGCTCTAGAATTTAGATTAAATCAGACAACAAAAAGGACCAGAACAGAAACACATACAGCAGGAAGAGTTTACACATTTCTAGGAGAGTTTTATGGTTTCTTGAAACTCAAAGCTCACATGATAGATCTTTTAAATAGCAGTAAGTGCTTAAATTACCTGTTAGGAAATTCAAAGAGTGTTCTCCATATTGTTTGGGTTCATTATAATTAATTTCTCTGTTTGCCAAATCCTAAATTAAATTATAGCATTCTGAAATTGACATATCTTACCAGAAATACATGAACTCAGATAGATCCAACTAACAAACCAGTTAGGCACATTACAAAAATTGCAATCACATGCAGGTATGCAAGGAAAAGCTGGTGCTGTTAGGGAACTGGCAGGTGGCCATGCATATGCAAGCGATCTAAAACAAATTTACATAAACCGGCTGGATTTTACCAAATAAATTTTTCTGCAAATGGCTTTGACTACAGTTTGCAATTTATAGCTCATTAATTTGGCATTTGGTAAGTATACCTTTTACCTGTTATTTAGTGGTCAATATAACTCAAGGCCTTATAGTAAAGTTTTAGTTTTATGCCTTTCACACTTGATTATCTGCACTGTCTAAATTCAGGATATTATTACTAATGCATTTAAGAGTGAGCTGTAACTAAATGTGTGTTTTTTTTTTCCTTGAAATAAAGCATAAATAGTATTTTCTCTTCATATACTACTGTTTACTCAATTAGTGAAGCATGAACTGCAAATAATCATTGTCATTTCTTTGAAGTAGTTGACATACAAAATTACAATTAAATAAGGAATTCTCATGCATTTACAGACTGTATAGCAATTGCCAAGGTCATTTCACAAAACCACAGATGGAAAAAAAAATGTCATTATACTGAAAAATTAAGCCAGGGAACAAAATTTTCTGAATTACTGCTTTATAGTTTTATCTTTTTGCCCTGCTCTTAAGTTAAGACTACTAAAGCTTTCAACAACAAAAATTTGTTCCACAAACATGGACTTCATTTGTACAAACTGGGTTCATACTGAAAAATTTATGTCGAATGCTTTACGCCTATAAGGGATAATCTTAAACTTAGATTTAAAAATTCCTCTGGGCACCCCTGCACAGTACTGGTTTAGCGCCTAAAGTCATACTGTGTAAAGGTGCATAATGAATGTCTTTTGATGATGCACTCACACTTCTAAGAAATGCCTTTGCCTCAAATCAATCCACTCAACCAGCAATTGATTTCATATTCAGAGCTTCAGGAAACACTATATGAATATTTTTTCTCATTGCACAATAAAGATTCAGTAACAGAACTGTCATGGGAATTTGAGATTCTGCCTTATGCTTTAAAGTTAATCTGCTAGAGTCATTTATTTATTTCACTTGTAAAATGACTTTTACAAGTAGGAAAGCCTTTAGATGTGTTCCTAATTCCAAAAAGATCTTCACAGTCTTCTATATTGTTTGAGTTATTAAAATAGCATTCATAACCTACTCAGAGGATCAACTCAACCGTCTATGACCAACATGGTTTTCCACAACAAACATAACTCATATTCATGGTCTCAGGATTGGTAATGACTAGTTCCAAGAACTATTAAACTGAACTCTTCACCATTATGAAGACGTTCTCTTATTCTTTCTGTAAACAGACCAAAATGAAACTCAACTCTATAATGACCAGATATAGAGTTGTTAGATATAAGCCAAATATAATAATAACTTGTATATAAATATTAGCTAAACCTCTCTCTTATCTATCTGATCTGTAGTTGATTGATTAACATGATGCTTTCTGCTCTCAAAAGCCCTTGGGTCCACCCCACAATTTCTCATTATTTCCAGGTTCTTGTTATTGAATCTCAAGACCTCTGATCATAGTTTAATTTAATCAAGACTCTATTTTAAAATTGTAAGCTCCGAATATTTGTATTTTCTTAGAATCCATGTAATTTCTAAGGAAAGTAACCTTCTGTTAGTAGGTTACTTACAATGTGCTTGACCCTGTTCTAAGCATGTTAAATATTTTATCTCATTTATTCCTCAGCATAACTCTAATATGTCCAGAGATGTTATTATTATAATTATACCAATATGGAACTTAAACATAAAGTAGCTGGCCTAACTGATGGAGCAGAACCAGGAAGTCTGACTATAAAGTTTATTAATTTAGAGATTTATAAGGTTAGGGAATTCATGTAATACATTTACTCATTGTGGTTGTTGAGCTTGACAATAATAGTACTGTGGATGTGTTTATAAGTGATATTGGTAGCAAATAACTTATTCAGCAAAACTTTTGTTTAACATGTACTTATCCTCTAAAATATCTGCTGACCACTGTGTGAGGCTAGTTCTTCAGCAGCCAGAGATTATATTTTACATATTAAATTTCAGCCTATTTCTGTATCCATTTTTTTATCACCATAAAAAATTTTATTTGGTTTTAGCCAGTAAAAATGTGTGGAAGAAATTGCATCCAGAAGTATGATTTTATTTTTAAACTAATCATATGCGTAGTATGGATGCAAATTCATTTTTCATTGATGTAATTCTGTCATAGCCTAGAAAAGATCATTTAGTTCAACTTGTATCTGCTTTATTTTCCTTGTAGGAGAATAGGTGCATAGTATAAAAGATAAATGTTTTAGTATACTGAATTTAAAAAAATAAAAATTAGTCCTCAATATGGGCCTGGGAAGATCACATCTAACTGAAAAGAAGATATTTTGGTGAAAAAGTTATATTGAAAGCATGGAGAATATATCCTGCTTTTCATAAAAAATTGCTTTTCATAAAAAAAAGATGAAGTAGCATAATGCAAATGCAAGGGTATTTTAGATATTTCTGTTCGAAGAAATGTCGCAAGTTGTCTGCGTCCTTGTCTATAACAAAATGTGCCTCTTTCAGAGGGAGATTTATGGTAAATTACAAAACCCACCATATGATTTTTTTTAATGGTGAACATAGGGTAGTGTTAAATTAATATGACAATATAAATTGAAAGCATGTGGATCAGTTAAAGAAATATATGAAGTTTGAATGACATAATAATAAAATCATATCTCAGATATACTGATTTTACTGAAGGTTTGTCTTTATAAGATTTTCATTATATTTAGCAATTTGAAAGTTCTGGTAAATGTGATATATCCTTGAGTCATCTCACAGGATATAGATATTTTAAAGACAGTTACATTCTTTGGGGTGCACACAAAATAATTTGTTCTGATTTAAGATTGAATATGTTATTTAAGTTGAGCTTGTTTGATACTAGATTACTCAGTTGTTTCGCAGTGTTCAGTCTATTTATATAAATTTCAAAATAGAACAAAGCTGTCAGGGCAGAGATTTATAGGATATTTTACAAAAAAAAAACTAGACTATATATTTTTAAGAAATTGATTTCTAAAATGTAATGTTTACATATAGGGAAATAATTGATTTTGCCAAATAATTAGTTAACATAGTTCATTGTATATGTTATCGTCTACTCTTTTCCATGGTAATTTTCCTGAAATACTTTGGACTTGGTTACATCAAGTGACTCCATCTACTTTGTACCCAGAGACTGCTCTATTGGAAGAGAGAATTTGGTGAAAATTTGTTAATGCCCAGTGAGTGCAAAGTGGAAGTAAGGTGTCAGGCAGGTATCCATCAGAGTGAGGTGTTGATATCTGTATCAGCATTGCATTAGAGTTGATGGCTCTGTCTGATGTTTGAAAAGTGTTAAATTACGGATGTACATGTGAAAGAATACCTACTTTTGGGCTAGCCTCATCATTGCAGTTGATTTTCATATGACTTGTAGAGAAGGAAAGTTCAAGGTTTATATTAGAGGTCAGAATTGGGGATTTAACATTCCTGTAGCAACTCCCCTGTGTCAAGTCTTCCCTGAGTACAAACTATGCTACAATTCAATTTTTTAAAAAGCCTTTAGAGAGACTCTGGTTCATTAAAAACGAGAGGAAAAAATCCAGAGAACCACATTGGGACAGTGTCTGAGTAAATTAATCAATAATGCATGAACTAAGCAGTTAAAGAAGTAAATATACATAATATCATGTGAAGATAGCAATTTATTGATGTTTAAACCAAAGAATAAAAAAAAAATGTCTAGTGCTAAGAAATTGCAGTTTATAATGTACATTAAAATAAATTGGATTGCAGGGTATTTAACATTAATCTATCACATTTTATCTCATGTTTTTATAAAATCGTAAGTTACCTTGCAGAGTAGGTAATGCTTTTTCAGTCCTAATAGAGTTGTTTCTTTCTGGATCCCCATTTCCCCTTCTGTGATATGAGGAATTTAGGAATCACAGATTTTAGAGATTATTTATTCTACTATTTTGAAATTTTCCCTATCCTTTAGTATTTTCTCCTAACCATTTTCTTTAATTCAAGTGTAATTGAATTAAATTCCATCATCAGATAATCAACCATTGTATAACCTATCTCTGAATAATTATTGCCAACTCCATATGTTACACCTTCTCTCCGTGTCCCAAATTGACTAGGAATATGTAATTCAATGCTGCATTTCCTTAAATCATTTTAGAAACAAGGCTAGGGGGTGGTGGTGGGGAAATACTCTGCAGAATCATTCCTGATGCAATTTTAATGCACAGTGCTAAATATACATCTGCATGATAAGTTATTACATCACATGAAGATTTTTATATTTTAGTCTATACATATAGATTAAATGTAAATAAAAATGATAGTGCACATGCATGCGTATTTGTATGAATTTTACATAGCCTCTTCTGCTTTTCTACTCTGTCTTGTAGAATTATATAATTTCTTCTGTATTATTTGACTCATTTTATTTCTACTTAAAATATGTGACAGGTCTCCTTATTCTAATACCAGAAATGTCTCTTTTAATGCAAATGGCATACCCAACTCTCAATGAATGCCTTATATTCATGGCTTAAATTAATCCTATGATAATATAAACACTATGAGGTTGATATGATATGCCTATTTCATAAATGAAGATCCCTAGTTGCAGAAAAGTTAAGTCATTTGACAGATCTTAGCTCTTTATCAGCATCTCTGGCCCCTATCATCTCCTCAGCCATGGCATACAATTCTAGTTTTCTCAAATGGTCCATGCACAGTAGAATGCACATTCTCATTCTATTGTGTGTTGTAGATGTTTCCACTGTTTCTTTGCACTCCTCCCATACCCCTTTGACTGTTCTAGTTAATTATTCCTCTCTTGTAAAAGCACCTCGGTGGTTACTTTCTTGGGGATATCTTTTGTATATTGAACTAGAAATTGATCACCCTGATTCTATGTTCCTTGGCACTCTGCATATTTTATTTGGCTTAATAGTTTGTTTATGCATTCACCTCTCTGATTGGATTATACTGTGCTGGGGAGATAGCGATCCATTTATCTTTGAAGAGAAACCCATTTATCTTTGTCTTTATTGCCAATCTCATGATCTGATGTGCAGTAGATATTTATCTTTGTTAGTAGACTCTAGGGGAGGGAATCCTAGATTATAGAGTAACATGAGAATTCCAGACATCATAAAAATTTATTTTGCAAAATTTAGTATTTAAATATATTTAAGCTTTCTTTAAAATTGAGAGCATTTTAATTATATTAGCCCCTACTAGCCAGGAGTGGAGCCTGCATATACAGCTCTGTGCTTCGTACCACTCCTTTTCATGTAGTCCTTGTTTGTATTTTTTTCAATAGAGTTCAATTGTCAACCACTAATGCAATTGGTCATCGAATGTCAATTGAATACCTATTATTTATCCATCACAGTGGGGCAAACAGAAAAGTCTTGAAACATAGCATAGGACTTTAGAGTCCAGCTGGGTAACAAGTCTAATATACAGAAAATTTAAGTGTAAATACTCTTATTTTGTAACCATAGTATACCAGTGGGTTACTGAATACAGCCTTAACACCACTTTCAGTTAATTAGTCCAGTTATCCTGATACCACTCTGCAGGGCATGACAAATTGTCATCTAAAACTGGGTAGGGGAGAAAAGCCTCCATCTGTCACTCCAGTAGTAAGGTTGTGAAACAAGCTCTCCTCTCCTGGCAAACGGCATCCATCTTTGGATTTATGCCATCCCAGATTTTTATTTAAAGTTCACTGAGCCAGGCCAATTCCTGTCACTAATTCTTTGCAACATCTTGGTCTTTCATGATAACCTTAAAATTTTCCAGTCCTGCTGAGAACTTACGACTATGTAATATACTGTATTTTGCTTTTTGTATTTCTATGGTGCTTGTATTTCATCCAGTTCTGCCTATTCTTATCTTGAATTTCTCTTTTCAGATTTAATTCTGGCCATGTAAATCATCCTATGGTCTGTTTGTTTGGGCCTTTTTTTCCCTTTAACTTACCAAATTCAGCTTTCTTGTCTCTGCTCCTAACAATTTCTTAAAGTGATTTTACTAATGTGTAAGCACATAAAATGTTTCCTTCATTATCCTTCAATGCTATACATTTCTGTCTCCTTTTATTCTTCTGAAAGTCAGAGGCAATTAACATCGTAATTTTTCAACCAGCTACCTTCTTTTATTTTTATCTCTTTTCCTATAGTAACATCAACAACAATAAAAAAAAAAAAAAACAGAATTAGATAGTTAAATAATAGGGTGATTTTCCACGGAGAGGTGCTTTTTCTCTGATTTTAATCACAAATGTGATTTACTGTTTTCTTTTTACCTACGAGGATTTTCCATCTGTTTGGGTTTTAAGAAAATATCCTTCTCTTATTTTAGCAGGTAAAAAGATGGCTTATCAGAAGGTTAAGGCAGATCAACAAGCTCCAGGAAACTCACAATACTTAGACAATGATGACCTTCAAGCCACAGCACTTGACCTTGAGTGGGACATGGAGAAAGAATTGGAGGAGCCTGTTTTTGACCAGTTTCAGGGGGATGGTGCTGAGAATCAGAACCTGGGGCATCCAGACACTGAAGATGTCAGCCTTGATTCTATTCAGCCAGCCACTTCACCCAAAGGAAGATTCCAACGTCTTCAAGAAGAGTCTGATTACACTACCCATTACATGAGATCTGTACCAAAGAGCAATCGCTGTAACTTTTGCTGCCTTTTAAAAGTACTTTTCCCAGCCACCATTTTATTTATTTTTGGAATTTTGATAGGCTACTATGCACATAAAAAATGCCCTTCAAATGCTTCATCTTCAGGAACAAGTGATCCTCAGTTTTATCAAGAGATTCTCAAGGCAATCCAGGCAGAAGAGATTAAGATGACTTTCAGGTAGGTGTAGAATAAATGAGGTATTGGTGGGGGGTATACAATCCTGGGAGAATTGTCTTACAGGTGACATCACACATAATTTTGCAAGTTGAGAAACCTATCTTGCCAGCACACCAGGAATATATACTTCTCTTTGAGGAGGTATGTGTTTTCAGATTTAGTGATCTGCAATACAAATTTTTGGTGCCATTTTCATAACTGGTAATAAGACTCATAATTATTATGGAGACTCAAGTGTTGAATCCCCCAGCCATGCATATTCTCCCTACTGGGAAATCCAGGTGGACCAAATTGGAATGTAACAATTGCTGGATATATGTGGCATAAAAACTAGTCTTTAGCCAAATGATTGAGATTTTTAATGGCATCAGAATAAAATAAACCTGCTTTATGGGCTGAAGCATCTGTTTCCTATAACAGGAGTTAAGATGTACACTAGTAGTATTTGGTATCCTGTGTCCATGATTTCTAATTGCACATTTCTGTTTCAACATGTTGGGTTCCATACATTAGATAGTTTTAAAAACTCATTGCTCTCTTTAGGGGAACTTTGCATATGACCTTTCAAGCCAGTATGTGTTGCTTTTTAAATTAAACTGTAAGAAAATGCCCTTTATTTGGCCTTAATTCTAAGTCCTTAGGAAAAGCTCCACTGATATCCAATGTTGACACTAGTGCACAATTTTGTGGTTGTTTGTTATATTTTTGGCATAACATTTTGATTTTTAAAAGTTTTCCTAATCTAAACACTTATGTTTAGATTATGAACTAGAAATTATGAACTAGAAGTTATGAACTAGAAAGGTGAAGGCTAATAGAAACCTTGATATTAGCTGTCAATGTATATCATCCATATTTCTAGTTAAAAGACAGTCCTTTATTATATACATAATCTGTGATTATATGGAGTATATGGGGTACTATTTCCCTGGGATACTTCTTCCAGGCTGGACAGGTTTTGACAGCTGAGATGTCTGGAGGTGAGTTTTATTTCTAGGGCTCTCTCCAGGAGAGTATTCACACTTAAGATGCCCGGTTTTATTATATCCATATAGTGAAATATCCTATGTTCTGGGGTTGGTGATTTCGTATAGGTCATGCCTACCTGAGTGGCTGATATTTCCTACACCCTTCTATGTCTGCTTTTCAATGTTGAGTAAGCATCCCTGGAACATGTAATCTGCAGCACAAGAACATTTTCCATGGTGTTTTCCATGTAAAATTGTGTATGTTGAACTGATTCAAAAGATTTGCCATTGCCTTATAATGAGTGATTGATGTATCAGTCAGGTGTCCAAACAGGAGAGCAGAAACACTCTGAATATTTAAAGTGGAGGGAAAGTAATATAAGAAATTAATTCTGTTCTTAACTAAGAACTAAGAAGCCAAGCTGAGGACACTGAGGCAGCCTAGAGATTGGTAACAAAACAAAACCATTACCAAACCTAGTCTAGAGAGATAAAGGGAGCTGGGATAACTGGAAGGTACAGTCTTCTGCAGAAGCAAGTTTCTGAGGAGATGTAACTTCAGCCAGAGACATTATTGAAGAAAGACAGGGGTACAAATTACCCCAGCTTTTCCCTTCCTGCGCCTCACCATATTCTACCAGGGCCACGCCTCCCCATTGTCTGAATCTGAAGGAATCAGCTAACTGCGATGCAGGGTGGAGTGGGAGACAGCGAGTTATCCAATGCAAATAGATCTCACTGCACAGGGATGCTGTTATAAAGGAAGGAGGGAGGGAGGAAATAAAAACAGATCCTTCTAAAACTATGTTTACTCCCACTTCATTGAGGATGATCATTATATTACAAAAGTGTCTTCTAGAAGACGGTCCATAGGATTAATTTCATTTTAATATTAACAATAATCATGTTTTTTCCTCAGTATTTGGTCAGTTTTTTTTTTATTAATTAATGGAAAAAAGAAATTAACTCAACATTTAGAAATCATACCATTCTACATATGCAATCAGTAATTCTTAACATCATCACATAGATGCATGATCATCGTTTCTTAGTACATTTGCATCGGTTTAGAAGAACTAGCAACACAACAGAAAAAGATATAGAATGTTAATATAGAGAAAAAAAAAGTAATAATGATAGTAAAAAAAAAAAAAAACTATAGCTCAGATGCAGCTTCATTCAGTGTTTTAACATGATTACTTTACAATTAGGTATTATTGTGCTGTCCATTTTTGAGTTTTGGTATCTAGTCCTGTTGCACAGTCTGTATCCCTTCAGCTCCAATTACCCATTATCTTACCCTGTTTCTAACTCCTGCTGGACTCTGTTACCAATGACATATTCCAAGTTTATTCTCGAATGTCGGTTCACATCAGTGGGACCATACAGTATTTGTCCTTTAGTTTTTGGCTAGACTCACTCAGCATAATGTTCTCTAGGTCCATCCATGTTATTACATGCTTCATAAGTTTATCCTGTCTTAAAGCTGCATAGTATTCCATCGTATGTATATACCACAGTTTGTTTAGCCACTCTTCTGTTGATGGACATTTTGACTGTTTCCATCTCTTTGCAATTGTAAATAATGCTGCTATAAACATTGGTGTGCAAATGTCCGTTTGTGTCTTTGCCCTTAATTCCTTTGAGTAGATTCCCAGCAATGGTATTGCTGGGTTGTATGGCAATTCTATATTCAGCTTTTTGAGGAACCGCCAATCTGCCTTCCACAGTGGTTGCACCCTTTGACATTCCCACCAACAGTGGATAAGTGTGCCTCTTTCTCTGCATCCTCTCCAGCACTTGTCATTTTCTGTTTTGTTGATAATGGCCATTCTGGTGGGTGTGAGATGATATCTCATTGTGGTTTTGATTTGCATTTCTCTAATGGCCAGGGACATTGAGCATCTCTTCATGTGCCTTTTGGCCATTTGTATTTCCTCTTCTGGTAGGTGTCTGTTCAAGTCTTTTTCCCATTTTGTTGTTGGGTTGGCTGTCTTTTTCTTGTTGTTGAGTTGAACAATCTATTTATAAATTCTGGATACTAGACCTTTATCTGATATGTCATTTCCAAATATTGTCTCCCATTGTGTAGGCTGTCTTTCTACTTTCTTGATGAAGTTCTTTGATGCACAAAAGTGTTTAATTTTTAGGAGCTCCCATTTATTATTTCCTTCTTCAGTGCTCTTGCTTTAGGTTTAAGGTCCATAAAACCGCCTCCAGTTGTAAGTTTCATAAGATATCTCCCTACATTTTCCTCTAACTGTTTTATGGTCTTAGACCTAATGTTTAGATCTTTGATCCATTTTGAGTTAACTTTTGTATAGGGTGTGAGATATGGGTCTTCTTTCATTCTTTTGCATATGGATATCCAGTTCTCTAGGCACCATTTATTGAAGAGGCTGTTCTGTCCCAGGTGAGTTGGCTTGACTGCCTTATCAAAGATCAAATGTCCATAGATGAGAGGGTCTATATCTGAGCACTCTATTCGATTCCATTGGTGGATATATCTATCTTTATGCCAATACCATGCTGTTTTGACCACTGTGGCTTCATAATATGCCTTAAAGTCAGGCAGCGCAAGATCTCCAGCTTCGTTTTTTTTCCTCAAGATGTTTTTAGCAATTCGGGGCACCCTGCCCTTCCAGATAAATTTGCTTATTGGTTTTTCTATTTCTGAAAAATAAGTTGTTGGGATTTTGATTGGTATTGCATTGAATCTGTAAATCAATTTAGGTAGGATTGACATCTTAACTATATTTAGTCTTCCAATCCATGAACACGGTATGCCCTTCCATCTATTTAGGTCTTCTGTGATTTCTTTTAGCAGTTTTTTGTAGTTTTCTTTATATAGGTTTTTTGTCTCTTTAGTTAAATTTATTCCTAGGTATTTTATTCTTTTAGTTGCAATTGTAAATGGGATTCGTTTCTTGATTTCCCCCTCAGCTTGTTCATTACTGCTGTATAGAAATGCTACAGATTTTTGAATTTTGATCTTGTAACCTGCTACTTTGCTGTCTCATTTATTAGCTCTAGTAGTTTTGTTGTGGATTTTTCCGGGTTTTCGACATATGGTATCATATCGTCTGCAAACAGTGATAGTTTTACTTCCTTTCCAGTTTTGATGCCTTGTATTTCTTTTTCTTGTCTAATTGCTCTGGCTAGAACCTCCAACACAATGTTGAATAATAGTGGTGATAGTGGACATCCTTGTCTTGTTCCTGATCTTAGGGGGAAACTTTTCAATTTTTCCCCATTGAGGATGCTATTAGCTGTGGGTTTTTCATATATTCCCTCTATCATTTTAAGGAAGTTCCCTTGTATTCCTATCCTTTGAAGTGTTTTCAACAGGAAAGGATGTTGAATCTTGTCAAATGCCTTCTCTGCATCAATTGAGATGATCATGTGATTTTTCTGCTTTGATTTGTTGATATGGTGTATTACATTAATTGATTTTCTTATGTTGAACCATCCTTGCATACCTGGGATGAATCCTACTTGGTCATGAGGTATAATTCTTTTAATGTGTTGTTGGATACGATTTGCAAGAATTTTATTGAGGATTTTTGCATCTATATTCATTAGAGAGATTGGTCTGTAGTTTTCTTTTTTTGTAATATCTTTGCCTGGTTTTGGTATGAGGGTGATGTTGGCTTCATAGAATGAATTAGGTAGCTTTCCCTCCACTTCAATTTTTTTGAAGAGTTTGAGGAGAGTTGGTACTAATTCTTTCTGGAATGTTTGATAGTATTCACATGTGAAGCCGTCTGGTCCTGGACTTTTCTTTTTAGGAAGCTTTTGAATGACTGATTCAATTTCTTTACTTGCGATTGGTTTGTTGAGGTCATCTATTTCTTCTTGAGTCAAAGTTGGTTGTTCATGTCTTTCCAGCAACCCGTCCATTTCCTCTAAATTGTTGTATTTATTAGCGTAAAGTTGTTCATAGTATCCTGTTATTACCTCCTTTATTTCTGTGAGGTCAGTAGTTATGTCTCCTCTTCCATTTCTGATCTTTTTTATTTGCATCCTCTCTCTTCTTCTTTTTGTCAATCTTGCTAAGGGCCCATCAATCTTATTGATTTTCTCATACAACCAACTTCTGGTCTTATTGATTTTCTCTATTGTTTTCATGTTTTCAGTTTCATTTATTTCTGCTCTGATCTTTGTTATTTCTTTCCTTTTGCTTGCTTTGGGATTAGTTTGCTGTTCTTTCTCCAGTTCTTCCAAGTGGACAGTTAATTCCTGCATTTTTGCCTTTTCTTCTTTTCTGATATAGGCATTTAGGGCAATAAATTTCCCTCTTAGCACTGCCTTTGCTGTGTCCCATAAGTTTTGATATGTTGTGTTTTCATTTTCATTCGCCTCAAGGTATTTACTAATTTCTCTTGCAATTTATTCTTTGACCCACTTGTTGTTTATGAGTGTGTTGTTGAGCCTCCATGTTTTTGTGAATTTTCTGGCACTCCGCCTATTATTGATTTCCAACTTCATTCCTTTATGATCCAAGAAAGTGTTGTGTATGATTTCAATCTTTTTAAATTTGTTAAGACTTGCTTTGTGACCCAGCATATGGTCTATCTTTGAGAATGATGCATGAGCACTTGAGAAAAAGGTGTATCCTGCTGTTGTGGGATGTAATGTCCTATAAATGTCTGTTAAGTCTAGCTCATTTATAGTAATATTCAGATTCTCTATTTCTTTATTGATCCTCTGTCTAGATGTTCTGTCCATTGATGAGAGTGGTGAATTGAACTCTCCAACTATTATGGTATATGTGTCTATTTCCCTTTTCAGTGTTTGCAGTGTATTCCTCGTATTTTGGGGCATTCTGGTTTGGTGCATAAATATTTATGATTGTTATGTCTTCTTGCTTAATTGTTCCTTTTATTAGTATATAGTGTCCTTCTTTGTCTCTTTTAACTGTTTTACATTTAAAGTCTAATTTGTTGGATATTAGTATAGCCACTCCTGCTCTTTTCTGGTTGTTATTTGCATGAAATATCTTTTCCCAACCTTTCACTTTCAACCTATGTTTATCTTTGGGTCTAAGATGTGTTTCCTGTAGACAGCATATAGAAGGATCCTGTTTTTTTAATCCATTCTGCCAGTCTATGTCTTTTGATTGGGGAATTCAGTCCATTAACATTTAGTGTTATTACTGTTTGGATAATATTTTCCTCTACCTTTTTGCCTTTTGTATTATATATATCATATCTGACTTTCCTTCTTTCTACACTCTTCTCCATACCTCTCTCTTCTGTCTTTTTGTATCTGACTCTAGTGCTCCCTTTAGTATTTCTTGTAGAGTTGGTCTCTTGGTCACAAATTCTCTCAGTGACTTTTTGTCTGAAAATGTTTTAATTTCTCCCTCATTTTTGAAGGACAATTTTGCTGGATATGGGAGTCTTGGTTGACAGTTTTTCTCTTTTAGTAATTTAAATATATCATCCCACTGTCTTCTTGCTTCCATGGTTTCTGCTGAGAAATCTACACATAGTCGTATTGGTTTTCCCTTGTATGTGATGGATTGTTTTCCTCTTGCTGCTTTCAAGATCCTCTCTTTTTCTCTGACCTCTGACATTCTAACTAGTAAGTGTCTTGGAGAATGCCTATTTGGGTCTAATCTCTTTGGGGTGTGCTGCACTTCTTGGATCTGTAATTTTAGGTCTTTCATAAAAGTTGGGAAATTTTCAGTGATAATTTCTTCCATTAGTTTTTCCCCTCCTTTTCCCTTCTCTTCTCCTTCTGGGACACCCACAACACATATATTTGTGCGGTTCATATTGTCCTTGAGTTCCCTGATACCCTGTTCAAATTTTTCCATTCTTTTCCTGATAGTTTCTGTTTCTTTTTGGAATTCAGATGTGCCATCCTCCAAATCACTAATTCTATCTTCTGTGTCTTTAAATCTATCATTGTAGGTATCCATTGTTTTTTCCATCTTTTCTACTTTATCCTTCACTTCCATATGTTCTGTGATTTGTTTTTTCAGTTTTTCTATTTCTTCTTTTTGTTCAGCCCATGCCTTCTTCATGTCCTCCCTCAATTTATCGATTTCGTTTTTGAAGAGGTTTTCCATTTCTGTTCGTATATTCAGCATTAGTTGTTTCAGTTCCTGTATCTCATTTGAACTATTGGTTTGTTCCTTTGACTGGGCCATATTTTCCATTTTCTGAGCGTGATCTGTTATCTTCTACTGGCGTCTGGGCATTTAGTCAGATTTCCCTGGGTGTTGGACCCAACAGGTTGAAAGATTTTTCTGTGAAATCTCTGGGTTCTGTTTTTCTTATCTTGCCCTGTAGGTGGTGCTCGTGGCACACGTTTGTCTGCGGGTCCCACCAGTAAAAGGTGCTGTGGGTCCTTTAACTTTGCAAAACTCTAGCCGTGGGGGAGGTTCGCCAGCCGAAGCGGCTTGGAAGAGTGCCAGTCTGCCCGGGTTCCAAACGCCGGGAGGGTCGCCGGCCACCGCAGCCCGGGAGAGCGCCCGTCCGAATTTCCTAGTTGGCCCGGGGCGCCAAGCGTCGCGGGAGGGCGCTAGCTGCCGCGGCCCGGGAGAGTGCACCGTTCCCAGCAGGACCGGGGAGTCACGTGTTTGGAAGGGACCCCCCCGGTCATTGTTCTCTGCGGCCTGGGGATTTCTGATCCAATTCTCTCAGTTGGTCCGGGGGGCCGTGCTTGGTGGGGGCGCCAGCTGCCACAGCTTGAGGGGACCGCCTGCCCAATTCCGCCAGCTGGCCTGGGAAGGAGGAGGGGAGAGACTCCGGCCGCTGGCCGCCCCACCCGGGGAAGCCCGCGCCCCTGGGCGATCTCACCGGACGGGTTCTCCCAGCCAGTCATCCTTTCCAGGATGGGGTACGCTGTCTTTTTGATCTCTGTCGTGGCTCTGGAAGCTGTTCTGTATCATTTCTACTCCCCTAGTAGCTGTTCTGGAGGAGGAAAGGTGAGGATGGCAAGGCTGTCGAGAATGGTGGCGGAGGAGCCAGTGAAGGCAGAAGAGGGCACGGTGGCGGTTGGAGAGCCGCTGCCCCTAGGTTGAAGGAGATCCTGGCCTCCGCGCGGTACCGGTCAGTTTTAATATGTGGATGTAGTGATTCTTATAGCCTATCTTGCTCCACTTTTCACTTTGGGTATTAGAAAGCACATCATAGATTCAAGGAGTATGAATTTATTTCACATTTTGCTTTGTGATAACAGATTGCCTTGCAAAACCACACCTTACAAGATCTCATTATTATTTGTTTATTTTTGTTAGGTCAAAAAGCAATATTGACATTCTTTTCCTGTGTAAACTGACCATTTATATTTCTTTTTGGGTGTATGAACACTTTTTAAAAAACATTTCCCCATATCTATTCTAGGCTCTTTTCCATGGCTTGTGCAATTTTGGAAACAAAAAATATCGTAATAATAAAATAAGCAATGAGTGATACCCCATTCTTTCTGGATTTTATTTAGGAGTAGACATATTTTGAGCAAATACAATGAAATGAAACGATAAAAGTCTCTAGGTGATATATTATACACCTATATGCTATACAGTTATCCATAGTTTCTACAAAATTTCTAAGTCCTGAATTTGTAGGTCTAATAAAAAAGTATGACAATATAAAAAATAAACAATAAATAAAGTCTCTATAGATATATCAATTAAATGACTGTATTATTTGGACAGGGATAATATTTCTCATCATTATCTGGCTTGGTACAGGAATTAAGTATGGGTTTATTATGCTGTGAAATGATCCTTATAAACATAAGTAAAGCACCATTTTTATTTTCTTAACTGGTGATTAACACTTCAAAAAGCTTAGAAAATGTTATAAATCATCTTCTATAATACCTTGATGAATGAGATGTTGTCTGGAAACCTAGTTAACCATTGAATGTGTTTCAAATATAGGCATATTTTAGTAATTACTTATTTAATGCTTTTTCTTCTTTTTCCTTCTCTTTCACCTCCTTCTGGCAGCTAAACAGTGTATTTCATTATCACTACTATATAATTTGGTTGGTATGCTTTGTAGTAACAATTAAACCTTATCATTGACACTATTTGCAATTAAACGAAAGGAATGACAAATCTGCTGCATATAAACTGACACTTCCTATTTTGTGCTCCTTCTGTCATTGCACTTCTTTTTCATTACACCCATATTTTGCTTCAGTTCTTTCTCAACCCAACACTCTTGGCAGTCATTACTAATTGATCAGAAGTTTACGAGAGAGAGTTAGCCATACTTGTGCTATGATACTCCTGTGCTGGATTACATAATAAGAACTGGGTTCAAACTTCTCGACCAAAGAGGGAAGAGTGAAATGAGACTAAGTGTCAATGGCTGAGAGATTCCAAACAAGTTGAGAGGTTATCCTGGAGGTTATTCTTATGCATTAAGTAGATATCACCTTGTTGTTCAAGATGTAGCAGAGAGGCTGGAGGGAACTGCCTGATAATGTTTCAGTTCCAGTAGCCATGTTTCTTGATGATGATTGAACAATGATATAGCTTTCACAATGAGACTCTGTGAATGTGAAAACCTTGTGTCTGATGCTCCTTTTAGCTACTATATCAACAGAAGAGTAGAGCATATGGAATAAAAATAAATAATAGGGGGAACAAATGTTAAAATAAATTTAGCTTGAAATGCTAGTGGTAAATGAAAGTGAGGGGTAAGGGGTATGGTATGTATAATCTTTTTTTTCTCTGTTATCATTTTATTTCTTTTTATGTTATCTTTTTATTTCTTTTTCTAAATCGATGCAAATGTTCTAAGAAATGATGAATATGCAACCATGTAATGATATTAAGAATTACTGATTGTATATGTAGAATGGAATGATATCTTAATGTTTTGTTTGTTAATTTTTTTTTAATTAATAAAAAAAGTTAAAAAAAAAAGAATTGGGTTCAAGTTGTAGGGATGATATGATCTCTTCTGGAAAGGTAATGTCCACATACATTACTAGGCTAGTGAACTGCAGCAAGAAACCCACATTCATGGCCACCCCATAATGCCAGACACTGGGTTTCTTTACTTGTTATAATATTTTTGTCTTTCCTGTGTACGTAGAGTATCTTCATTCCTTTCAGCCCTCCTTTTCCATACTACCTTCCATATTTACTGCCTTTTATCCATGACCCACCGTAGTCCCTTAACAAAGGAATGTACAGTTAGTTGATCTTGCTTCTTCAGATTGCTGACAACTAGACATTTCCCACAGTCCTAAATGAGTGGGGCAGAAGATAATTTGGCTGTGGAGTTCATGGAGACTCAGGGACTTCTTTGTGGTTATCAGAGCACAAGAGAGGCTGCTTTATGTCAGTGGTGGGTTTCTCCTCTCATCCCATAGGAATATATTTTCTGTGGTTATGCTTTTATACAAATCAAAGTTTTGCTCTCATTTGGTGCTGGTGATACCACCAGCTTTTTCCTTCTAGTCAGTATCCTTTCCAATCATCTTTCTGAGTTTCCTTTATTTTATTATTTTTGTCCCTTTCTTCCTTTCTTTCATGCTGTTTTTCTCCCCATCCAGTTTCCGTGTTTGAGGGAATAGGAGCAGAAAATCTGAGAGAAAACAAAAAGGTAATAAAGCAACTCCATGTTGTGAAAACATGTAAATGTATAACAAAAGTGCACATAATTCAATTTATGCAAATTATAATGGAATTAATTTAACAGTAACAGATTGAGGACTACTAAAGGAAATAATAAGCTATTCTATCATTGATCTCTCAAGAGAAGTGTGCATTGTCTTAAATTTGGTCACATAGGAAAGGATTTCTTTAACTATGCCTATTTCATTGCTCTGGGTTTTAGATAAAACACCTACTTGGCTCAGAGTTAAGTGCTATCGTGGAATGGCACCAATTCTCTTACCTACTGTATTCAACTCAAAGATGAATGTTTATGTTCATCACAATCCTTAAGTGTTTGGCCACAGTGGCACCTGCCAATATGATGAGTGAGGATTGTGGACAGAGGGATCTATGCCTGTAATGCCCACCTCAATCCTGACCAGTTCCTATACGTCCTTTGAAGTGTGTCTCATGGGGCCAAATCCTCCATGAAAATATTTTTCATCTCCAATAGAGTTGTGTTCTCTCCTTGCAACTATCAGTACTTCATTATCAGTCTTCTTATTAGCATGACTCACTTTCAGTTTTGCAGTGGAAAAAAAACTATGAGTCTGGCCCAGTATCTGAGTCATAAAAGGCAGGTACTCAGTAAACCTTTACTGTGTGAGAGGATGAACCAAGAAAATAGACCTTCTTTATAAAGCCTTTAGTTCCCTGTAGTTTATCAAGGCTATTTTTTTTTTAAGAAAAAAAAATATGTATTTCTGGTTACTTATGTATATACTTTGCAGTTTTAACTAAGAATTCCCTATATATAATAGACTTTGGTTGTTTAAGACATTTTATCTATATTCATATAGTAATACTAAGATGTTGGTTTTAGTGTGTAAAAGCTGCTGGAAATCAACATATCACAAATAGAGTGGCTTTTAAGAAGGGGAATTTATTAAGTTGCAAGTTTGCAGTTCTAAGGCCATGAAAATGTCCAAATTAAGGCAAAGCTAAAAAAATGTCCAAAATAAAGCATCCAGAAAAAGATGCCTTGGATCAAGAAGACTCATAATGTTCAGGGTTTCTCTCTCAGCTTGAGAGGTACATTGTGACCACTGCTAGCTTTCTCTCCAGGCTTCTTCAGTGGCTTTTCCGAGGGCATTTTTTTATGCATCTCCAAAGGTCTCTGGCTGTGTGGGCTCTGTCAGTTCTAAAGTTTTTTTGTTTTTGTTTTTGTTTTTCTGAAATGGTTCCCTCTTAAAAGGCTCCAATAGGCAACCCCACTTTGAATGGGTGGACACACATCTCCGTGGAAACTATCTGACCAAAAGTTATCACCTACAATTGGGTGGGTGATATCTCCATGGAAACAATCAGAAAGATCTCACCCAGCAACATTGAATGATAATTAAATGACATGGCTTTTCTGGGGTCCACAACAGATTCAAACTGGCATGATGTTGATTTTGAAGGGAAATATTTTTCTTTTCTCTTATTTAATCATATGATAAATGTCTATAGTTTTTTAATGACATTCTATTTAATCTTGAGAGTGCTCCCATTCTTAATAAATGAATGTAAAACTTTCACAAAAATTTATTCACATGGTTGTATGTTTTAAGGAGATACAGGGCATATGCTAATCACAGATCTCTTTATGTTCTGCCAGGTTCAGGATGAGGTTGTTTCTGTGTAGTGCCAGCTTGTCTGAAGGCTTTCTTTCTTCTTTTTTCTTTCTTCTCAATGGTTAAGCCATTCAAAGGATCCTCTGGTTCTCTCCCTTTCCCTCCCCCTCCCTTTTTCTCTCTCTCCTTCCTTCCCTTCCTCCTTCTCCCTTACTCTTTCTCTCTTTCACAAATACAAAGACACTAATACACACAGATCATTTTATCCTCTAGGTTATATACAGTGATTAAGTTACGTACTTTCCTAGTAAGCACATTTCCTTTTCCTCATCTTTTCCACCCATTTTATCTGATCTAAAACATCAGGACTAGATTAGATTATTAAAGATTTAAATGAAAGTCTCTGTAATTCATCTATTTTGTTTTTGATTGCATTTTTAGTCAAAGGTATAAATTTGGCTTTTTTTTTTTTTTTTTTTTTTTTTTTTTTTAAGTGGCTATGTTCTACTGTCGAAGAAACATTTTCTTCAGTTATATTAAGGTCATCTGTGCTGACTGGCTGCCTATCCTGAAAATTACTCAATCACATTTTTCTCCTATCTTTCTCCTACATTGACTATAATGTACTTTTTCATCCATTTGCTTCTTGATCTTATTCATTCCAAAAAAGGACCAAGATCAGTGAAATGTAGTACAAGGGAAAAACAAGCTTTTTCCTTTGAGGATCAGGTATGTCAGTTCCATGTGGACTCGTTTGGCTTCCTGACACTCTTGAGATAGAAAAGTTGGTAATGATCACATTTGGTAGAATGAAGAATAAGTTAAACATGGAAAGGTTGGGAACCAATTGCCTACTTTTCTCTTACATATTCCTTTTTAATGTCAAGGAAATGACACAATAGACCTTTGAGATTTGCAAATTAAAAATCCCAATCCATGTTTTAGAGATTAAGTAAGAAGTATTTGAAAATTGAAGCTAAAAGTATTAATCACATTATTTCCTGAGGATTGTTTCCAGGGGAAATTCAAGCTAAAATATAGTCAAAAATTTATTATTTATGCAAAGTTTGCCAAATAAACTTAATTACTTCATTATGGTTATTTTAAAATTTTCCAAACAGATATGTCTGGCTGATGGAAGAAAAAACAAAGTTGACTGACAGATAATTCAGGTACCTAAAGTGGATGACGAAAGTTCATTCTGCCCTCACTCATCCCTAGAAGCTATTCCAGAATGGATGGCTGATTTTATTTTCCAATTTTAGACACTTATATATTCAGGGGACATATTCAGGGACATGAATAAACCAGTACAATTTGGCCGGATTTCTTTATTCCAGAATAATTTAGTCAGTTTTTAGGATTAGTTTGCATAATAAGAAAAAATTGATATTCTAATTAAAAAAAAATTGCCAATGCCCCTAGTTACCCCTATTTAATTAATTAATAAATTTAAGTGCTTATTTGTAATATAGTCACAATAATTTAGGAGAGTTATAGAATTTGGCATTTTGTTTATATGTGTAATAAGTATTTCAGAATGTTTTTTTTTTTTGAAGTAGCTTGATCATTTTCTTCAGCTGATTCTGTTTGTAGTATCAACATGTATTCAATTCCCCAAGCAAAAATGCACTTTCCAAATTTTACAAAGTGTCATTCTGATCTGAAAAAAAAAAGGCATTTGAAGTTCCCTTCCCTTTCATTATAACTGGAGCAAATATATTAAATTTTAAATGCCTGATTTGGGAAATCAGTTTCTGTCTTCAATAACTGATTGTATGTTATAGCTGGGTCCTTCATAAATGAAGTGCACTTCTATTACTTAAAAATTACTTTCCTGTGCAACATGATGTAGTAATGAATTAAATCCAAATGAGCCTTATATTCACAGTGTCATAATATGTAACTCGTCCCCTGTGGAACTTTTTTATTATCTAATGCAAGGCAAGCTAGTGTCTTTCTCTCATGGCTCACTTCTCAGAAGGGTATGCAGCTTGCAGTATTAGAAATAAAGAAAGAAAACTATGAGTTGAGATCAAATTGCCTTTTTATAAACTCTCTAAATCACAGAGAGCGCCTCATCATGTCCCAAAATATGCAAATCAATTTTGGCTAGAAGAAGAAACAAAAGTAGCAGTTTCAGTTTTTTTGTAGTACTTTTTTATATGTGAGAAAAAAAACTGAAACTGAACATTTCTCTTTGAACAGAAACGTGTGCAGGTGTTTTTTACCTTCAATAAAAATAAAATAAGTGTGGGCGTTTTCTCACTCTTTCTTCACTTGGTTTCATCATATTAACTCTATTCTGTAGGGAACAGCATGTAAGATCAACTTGTACCAATATTGTAGTTCATGCTGCTTGCACAGATTTTAAAGCTCTAATTTATAAGCCTGATAATTTTTGTAATTTGATGAAACACATCAGATATTCCCTTATTATAGCTGCTTTAGGTGTATCTGTGTGGCTTATTTGAATTTAACTGCATATTTAAGAATGTGTCTTACTATTTAATATTGGCAAATGGCAAAGCAAGGAAAATATGTATTTTAGTTCAGTGGGGCAGCCAAGGCATATTGTATCAGTTTTGCATAGGCAGCTACTTCTTGTGGCTTCCTGTTTCATCTTTTTTTCCTTTTGAAGAGGACCTTCCAGATTTTTTCTGCATCTTCTTCTTGCTCACCATAGCTGCATCTAAATCAGTTGCTGCTTGGCAGAACACATGATTCAGAAATCTAAGGCTTCCCTTAATTTTAAGTAGAAAATTCCATAAGATCATAAAGTTAGGCCATTTCTCCTGGTTTAACTTGTAAATATATTTCAACTGAACAATTGAAATCACACACAAAGTTCAGTAAATTATCTATCTATATAGAAAAGCTCTATGGAGTTAAAGGCAAGGTCAAAACTAAACACTTCTACATAAACATCTTGGCTTTCTGATTTAAGAGTTTATATTATTCTTAGTCAAATTTAAATTCCACTGGATAGCACCATCCCAAACTTTTTAGGATGCTTTTTAATGGTGCGTTCATTCATGCATCTATTTATTAATTCAGCAAATATTTACGGAGGATCTACTATGCACAAGACACAGCTATGAAGGAGATGGGCAAGATATGTGTGTCTGTTCAGTTTATGCTTCCATTTGGCAGACTGAGGTAATGGCAACATAGTTGTTTATATGAACACATATAATGAGGCACAATTACAGGTTATGGTAATTAGAAAGAAATAAAAAGGAAAGTGATGAAATTCAACTTAATTTACAAAGTTGTCTGGGTTGACAACTTTGGATAACATGGACCCTTACTGTGTTGCAGGTGGACACAGCAGAGCTACCTTCTTTCTCGTTCAGGCTCCCTCTGATGCCTGGGGAGCTGCTTGCTGGCAGAGCCCCTTCATCTCCCAGCTCTGAGGGTCCCACTAGGGCCCTTTTCCTACCACTTCATTTGCTTTCTGCCGCTGCATTTGCCAGAAAACCAAAGAAAATGAATCCAGTTCTGAAAAGGGAGTTCCGCTGGCACGGGGTGGGGTTACGGTGCTCTGATCACCCTGCTGAATTTCTGTTCATTTGGAATATGTGAATTGGAATTGAACACATCCAAGCAAAAAGCATGGTGTTCCATTTCTGCTTCCCTTTGAAATTGTCCCTTTTAGAGTAACTTCTTGAAATTTCTGTTTTTCTTCTCAAAGATAGCCTCACTTCTAAGGATTGCCTCATTATTCCCAGTTTTTAATTATTCCATGACTATCACATTATGCATAGAAATGGTGACGTATTAATTATAGCAGATAATTCTTATACCTCACTCCTCTCCTGTAAGAAACATTATAAAGATATGTTAACCCTATATGTTTTTTTTTTTTGTATGCTGTATGGTGAGGTCACATTTCGTTATGTTTCCATGTGAGTATCCCATCATTGCAACACCATTTGTTGAATTTTGTTTGCTTTTTTTGGGGGGGTGGGGGTGGGGGTGGTTCATGGACCGGGAATCGAACCCAGGGCTCCCACATGGCAGGTGAGAATTTTACCACTGAACTAGCCTTGTACCTCCTAACCTTATATTTTTGTATACTCGATTCTTGTTTAATCATTTGCAATCTTTTAAAAAACTACAGTTTTCCAATTACGTGTAATTATTTGCTGTCACCCAGTGATGCATATGTTAACTTTTTAAGACTGCAGACAACATCTAGGGGAGTGATTGTTTTAGATATGAAAATTAAAGATATTCGCGTGGATTATCTCATCCTTTCATAATGCAGCTTTAGCCTTTCAAATGGGTGAGAGATGGTATTGGATGGTGTTCTGCTGCTACATTTCTCAGTTACTTCTTTGGAGGAATTGGCAGTGGACAGAGCAAAGACGTTGGGAACAGAGGATAAGAGAAGATCCAAGGAGTGGGCTCTCAGATGTGAGAGAATAATAACACGGTGGGAATCATGAAGATAGAGAAGATGGTGATTGCCGCTAGGAATTCGCATTCCAGAAATCAAATCCCTTTGTTGTGTTGGGAATAAGGGTAAAATGAGTGACAGATAGCTCTACTATTAGGCATTGGTTAAACAGTCTGTAAGCAAGAAGAAACAATTGGGGCACTGTGAATATGTCATTTGAAAAAGATGATTGGTTTTAGGAAAAAGCTCTGAAAACAACACAAGATAGCTAAAGAATTAGGGAAGCTAGACAGCAAGTTGGAGAGACAGAAAGTAGATTACAATCACCAATAAAATGGACGAAGATCTTCTTCTGCCTGATGACTCATGAGAAGGTTTCTAGAATAAATAAATGTCCCCTAGAATAAATAAATCTAAGAAGGCAAAGCTACCATGAGAATCTAGTCTAGAAAATTCTTAGAAGAGGAAAAAAGAGGGTACAGCCTAAGCTAATGGTAGAAAGAATCAACAATAAGCTTTCTGGAAGTCACTTCTAATATCCATATATTCATTTATCTAAGTCCTTTCCATCCTTCCATGCTCATCTTTTCTGAAAAACCCTAACAGGCTATCCAATTGGGTAGAAGCCTTCCTAATGCCCTATAATCTTAAATAGGCAGATGCCTTGGAATGAGCCCATCCTTTTTTTGCCTGCCTATCATTTTAATCTTTATACTCTGAGTTACTTTGGCTCCTTTGAACCCTGAGCTTTATCTTGTGGCAATTTTATCAGACTCCCTTGCTTTGTGCTATAGATAATATTCTCCAAAAAGAATTTGGACAATGCTGACATACAAAAAACTGTGAAATTACCTTTGATTATATTGCTTGCAAATGCTATATGCTATTTAATTTTTTAATTATTTATTAATTTAGAAAAATTACAAGAAACAAACATTCCCAACAACACATACACTCAGCAATTCACAATATCATCACATAGTTGCATATTCATCATCATGATCATTTCCCAGAAAATTAGCATCAATTCAGAAAAAAAAAAAAGAACAGAAAAATATAACAAAGAGAAAAAAAAAATTTACAGGCCATACCCCTTACTGATCCCTTTCATTGATCACTAGCATTTCAAACTAAATCTATTTTAATATTTGTTCCTCCTATTATTTATTTTTATTCCATATGTTCCTCTCATCTGTTGACAAGGTAGATAAAAGGAGCATCAGACACAAGGTGTTCACAGTCACACAGTCACATGGTGAAAGCTATATCATTATACAGTCATCATCAAGAAACATGACTACTGGAACACAGCTCTACATTTTCAGGCAGTTCCCTCCAGCCTCTCCATTACATCTTGGATAACAAGGTGATATCTACTTAATGCATAAGAATAACCTCCAGGGTAACCTCTCGACTCTGTTTGGAATCTCTCAGCCATTGACACTTTGTCTCATTTCACTCTTCCCCCTTTTGGTGGAGAAGGTTTTCTCAATCCCTTGATGCTGAGTCTCAGCTCATTCTAGAGTTTTTCTCAATCCCTTGATGCTGAATCTCAGCTCATTCTGGGATTTCTGTCCCATGCTGCCAGGAAGATCCACACCCCTGGTAGTCATGTCCCACGTAGACAGGGGGAGGGTGGTGAGTCTGCTTGCTCTGTTGGCTGGAGAGAGAGGCCACATCTGAGCAACAAAAGAGGTTCTCTTGGGGGTGACTCTTAGGCTTAATGTTAAGTAGGCTTGACCTATCCCCTGTGGGGTTAAGTTTCATATGAACAAACCCCAAGACTGGGGGCTCAGCCTATAGCTTTGGTGTCCACACTGCTTGTGAGAATATCAAGAATTCAACTTGGGAAAGTTGAGTTTTCCCCATTCTCACCATTCCCCAGAGGGAACTTTGCAAATACTTTTCCACTCACTGATCAAATCATTCTGGGATTCATCAGGGCATCACCTGGACAAACCAACAAAATCTCATGTCCTATACAAAGTTCCATGTACTTAAGGTGTTCAATCAACCATCTACATAAGTTATATTAGGAGATGCACTAGTCAAAGTATAGATTTGTACCAAATAAACATTTTTTGTTTTAGTCTCACATTAGCTGAAATTTTAAAATATTAATTACCATCTATTTTCAGCACACTGTAGTAATGACATTCTTTTGTTCTTCCTCATGCGAAAGTATTTTTTAAATTTATACATTTAGTCACTATCATTATACACTCTAGGCATTCCTAGATTACACCATCTCAATCTGTATCGTCTATCTTTCTTTGTGATTTCATTTATGCCCCAGCCCTCCTCCCTCTATCATTCTCATATGCAGCTTCATTCAGTGTTTTAACATAATTGTATTACAGTTAGGTAATATTGTGCTGTCCATTTCTGATTTTTATATTCAGTCCTGTTGCACAATCTGTATCCCTTCTGCTTCAATTACCAAATATCTTCCCCCATTTCTATCTCCTGATGTTCTCTGTTACCAAGGAAACATTCCAAGTTTATTCACTAATGTCAGTTCACATCAGTGAGACCATACAGTATTTGTCCTTTTGTTTCTGGCTAATCACACTCAGCGTAATGTCCTTAAGGTCCATTCATGTTGTTACATACTTCATAACTTTATTCTGTCTTACAGCTGCATAATATTCCATCTTATGTAAATGTCACAGTTTGTTTAGCTAACTGTCTGTTGATGGACATTTTGGCTGTTTCCATCTATTGGTAATTGTTAATAATGCTGCTATAAACATTGGTGTGTAGATGTCTATTTGTGTCCTTGGCCTCGTGACCTTTGAGTAGAGACAGCATATAGATGGGTCCTGCTTTTTAATCCATTCTGCCAGACTATGTTTTTTGATTGGAGAGTTTAATCCATTAACATTCAGTGTTTTTACTGCATGGGTAGTACTTTCTTCTACTATTTTGCCTTCTGGGTTTTATATGTCATATCTAATTTTACTTCTTTTTACCTTTACTCATAGTCTTCCTTTCTACACTCTTCTCCACACCTCTCTCTTCTGTCTTCGTATCTGTCTCTAGCATTCCCTTTAGTATTTCTTGCAGAGCTGGTCTCTTGGTCACAAATTCTCTCAGTGATTTTTTGTCTGAAAATGTTTTAATTTCTCCCTCATCTTTGAAGGACAATTTTGCTGGATATAGAATTCTTGGTTGGCAGTTTTTCTCTTTTAATAATTTAAATATATTATCCCACTGTCTTCTCGCCTCCATGGTTTCTGCTGAGAGATCTGCGCATAGCCTTAGTGGGCTTCCCTTGTATGTGATGGCTTGCTTTTCTCTTGCTGCTTTCAAGATCCTCTCTTTCTCTTTTACCTCTGACATTCTGATTATTAAATGTCTTGGAGTATGTCTATTTGGATCTGTTCTCTTTGTGGTACGCTGCAGTTCTTGGATCTGTAATTTTAAGTCTTTCATAAGAGTTGGGAAATTTTCAGTGATAATTTCCTCCATTAGTTTTTTTCCTCCTTTTCCCTTCTCTTCTCCTCCTGGGATACCCGCAACACATATATTCATGCGCTTCATGTTGTCTTTCAATTCCCTGAGTCCTTGCTCATATTTTTCCATTTTTTTCCTGTAGTTTCTGTTTCTTGTCGGATTTCAGATGTTCTATCCTCCAGTTCAGAAATCCTATGTTCTGTCTCTCGAAATCTACCATTGTAGGTTTCCATTGTTTTTTTTTCATCTCTTCTACTGTGTCTTTCATTCCCATAAGTTCTGTGATTTGTTTTTTCAGACTTTCAGTTTCTTCTTTTTGTTCTTTCCTTGCCTTCTTTTTATCCTCCCTCAATTCATTGATTTGTTTTTTTATGAGGTTTTCCATGTCTGTTTGTACATTCTGAATTAATTGTTTCAGCTCCTGTATGTCATTTGAATTGTTGGTTTGTTTCTTTGATTGGGCCATATCTTCAATTTTCCTAGTGTGATTTGTTATTTTTTGCTGGCATATAGGCATTTAATTACCTTAATTAGTTTATTCTGGAGATGGCTTTCACTTTTATCTAGTGTTTTCTTGCTAGATGAATTTGTTGTCTATCTGTTCTTTGACATTCCATTCAACTTTATCTGGACCTTTAGCTTAAGTTTTGTTTAACAGAGGATAATTTTTCAGTTCTTGTTTTCTTGTTTCTTGCCCTGCTTGTGTGGTGCCTTTCCCCCACACACACTTAGGAGGGTCTACTTAGATATTATAGACCCCAGCCAGATTTTCCCAGACCAAACTGTCCTCCTATCAGGAGGAAAGAGTCGCCTGTGTCGGTTTTCCCTGATGGTGAGACCCAGCAGGTTGAAAGACTTTCTTGTGAAGTCTCTGGACTCTGCTTTTCTTATCCTGCCCAGTATGTGGCGCTTGTCTGACTGCAGGTCCCACCAGCATAAGATGATGCGGTACCTTTAACTTTGGCGGACTCTCCCTGCTGGGGGTGAGGTGGAGACAGAGGAGAGGTTGTAGGCTGGTTTTAATGGCTTCAAATTACCAAGCCCTGGTGTCTGAATTCCTTGATGGAGGGATTCCACCTGGGTGGGGTTTCACCCCTCTCCTGGGGAAGGCACAAGCTCCAGATAAGCGCCCGAAAGAGCTCACTTCTGCCTATGCCTGGGACAGTTGCAGCCTGAAAAGGACTGCTGCTATATCCAGAGGCAGTCAAGCCTTTGTAGATACACAGCCACAAAAACCTCTGTTTCCTTCTTTTTTTTTTTCCCCTTTTTTCTGTCAGTCCTGCCCCCTTGGCACCGGGGCAAAAATGAGCAACCTTTGCTTTGATCAGGTTCACCTAAGCTGGGGGCCTATTTTTAGTAGTCAGAATTTGTTAATTAGTTCCACAATTGGCATTTGATTGTGCCCAGTCCCTGCTGCTGGTAAAGTCCTTTCCTTTCCCTTCTCGGAAGTGGTCTGTGGGGAGGGGCACTAGCCGCCACAGTTTTGGGAACTCACAGTTCTGGGGGGTGCTCGCAGCCGGTCTAGCTGGTCCAGACTGGGGTACGCTGTGTGTGTGATCACTATCGTGGCTCCGGGAGCTGTTCTGTACTGTTTTTGGTTATTTAGTAGTTGTTCTGGAGGATGAACTAAAATGCGCACGTTGTTAAGTTGCCATCTTGACCCGGAACCCCTGTATGCTATTTAGAGGATAACGTGGAGGTAAAGTATAAAAGCATATGAACATATTTTGTAAAAAAAAAAGAAATGAGTCAGCAATGAGGCAGTAGAGAAATAGAAAGTTGGATATTCAGATCTGAGATCCTACTTCCGTTCCTGTGTGAGACATTCGTGCATGTTCAATGGAAGATGGCTGTGACTTGCCCCCAGGGAATATTTGCCTAGCCTTGGTCTGGATATAGGGAGTAAAGTAAGCATGTGAAGGAGAATCCAAACAAAGGTGCAAAACTTGGCAGAGACAAGCACACTTCTATTTCACATGACCTGTGAACATTTTCCAGCCTTTTGAGCATCTACATTTAAGCTGCATACAATGTTTGATAGAAGTCACACAGTATTTTTCTATGGATTAAACTACTTACTATATCTCAGTCATAGGAGGATTTATGTCTAGTGTTTCTGAAGTTCCCCAGAGTGCTGGGAAAGAGAAATAGGCTACCCAGAACTGTTGCTAAAACTGAATACTGTTTCAGGTACAACAGAGGTAACCCAGATATCACACTATGTTTTTTAATTTTTTTTTAAGGTATCTAACTAATAGTACATTTGGGAAAATTAAATAATGAAATAAAGTAAAATACAAAGACTTGGTTTGCATCTGCTGCTCAGTTAGTTTTATCCTCTCACTTCTACTGTGGACAATGGATGACTTAAGAGCAGGACACTTCGTGGCCATTTAGACTGTGCTCCTGGTCACCCAGTGAGGCTGCTCTCCAGCCAGGCAGGCAGGAATGGGTAAATATGGGCCATTCCACACATCCCCTATTCTCCGCAGTGCCTATACTACATGCCTGTGTGGGCATTTCCTGATGTTATGGAGATTTGAAGAGTCAAGGGATCTATATCACAGCAACACAAATTAGGAATGAACCTGGCGACAGTTGCCTGGAATAAAATCACAGCTCCATACCCAGCTGTATAATCTTTTTTTATTTTTATTTTTTTTACATGGGCAGGCACCGGAAATTGAACCCAGGTCCTCGGGCTTGGCAGGCAGCATTCTTACCTGCTGAGCCACCGTGGCCCACCTCCAGCTGTATAATCTTGAGTAATTTACCCTTACTGCAATAGTTTCTTCGCCTATAAGAGGTGGGTAGTTATAGTTCCCCCTTCTTATAGTCATAGGAAAATTAAATACATAAATATATAGAAAAATATTTAGACAAGGGCTTGGCATGTAGGAAACACTCAATATCGTCTGCTATTTATTATTGGTGTTATTTGTGTCGATAAAAGGTCTTCAGCCATACCCCACTGGGAATTTTTCATGGACCACCTTCCTCATAGGCTGGCTCCTTTGCAAGTTGCCTTGACCCACTCTCTTCTCTGTTTCTTCCCTCTTCTCTCAAAATTGCTTTCCTCCTCCCTCCATGTTGCTTTTTGTCTTGTGTCCTTCAAGTCATTAGGGTCTCCATCAAGTCATCAGGATCTCACCATACTCCTTGGCCCCAAACAGGGTTCTCTTTCCAAGAATTTTGATGTCAGCTAAGGTAATAGCTCTTTTTCTACAACCCCAAAAATCATGTTTGTAAAGTAAATTTTTATTCTACCTTACATATCAGTCAAAATATCTTAGGTTCCAGTACATACTTAGGCAAAATTCAGCTTCCCTCCTCCTTCATCATTGCATAACACAGCATTAAGCAGATGAAAATCAAGTAGTCTGTTTTTCTTGCTTCATATTGTGACCATATTCATACATTATATAGAGATGGAAAATTCTGGTTATGGCATAATAAACTATTTGGTTTAATTAAAAAAATATTGAGTACCTAATCTGTACAGGACACTCTGTTAAATGTAGAATATAGATGATATAAAGAAATCCTCTGTGAACAATCTGTAATGTAAGGTACAAAAGTGAGTGCAAAGGGCGCTAAGGTCATGTGGGAGAGGAAATTAATACTGATTGGGTAGAGTCTGTTAGGGCTTTTCAGAGGAGATGGGCTTGGAAGGATAGAAGGGGCTTACATAAATGAATATATGGATAGGAGGAGTGACTTCCAGAAAGCTGAAATAAAGGCATGAGGGTAAGAAATTACAAAGAGATAAATTAGGATAGCAGATGAGTGTGGACTTTTGAGAAAAAATTAGCAGAAAATAAAGCTTGATACGTAAGTTAGGATAATTTTATGGAAGACTTTGGAGCAAAATGGATGGTTATAAAGTAGTTCTGAATACAATGAGAAATCACCAGTGGGTTCTGGCTCTGGGAATTCAAGACCAAGGGAGAATCACTGGGCCTTTTTGGAAAATGATACTTTGAAGAATAGATTATAAAAGGAGAGAACTAGAAACAGGAAGGACATTCCAGAGATTTAATTTCAAAGGTATGTGCCTATCTCATAGCAGGCACTTAATAAATATACATCAAATGAGTGATCAGCGAGGAAGGTGCTGGGGAAGTATCTGTACCAATAGATGTGCTTAAAGTGAATGCTGAGATGATGGGCATAATTTAAAAACATGCTTTTAGATCTCCTGATTTTGATTAAAACTAAAATTATTAGACTTTGGGAGTGCTGCATTTACATCAGTTCTTTTTTCCAAGTATCTGTCAAGGTCAGTGAAGGATCTGTGTTTTACTGTGCTAGGTTGCTGGAAGCAGAAATCATAAAATGGGGTCTTTTAACAATGGGGTTTTTTAGCTTATGGTTTTGAGGCTGAGAAGAATGTCCAAATCAAGCACTAAATTTAGTGGTGGTTTTTCCCCGAGGACTGGCTGCCAGCAATCCTTGGCCTCTCTGCCGCGTGGCAGGGAGCATGGAAACATCTGCTGGTCTCTCCCTTCTCTTTCAGGCTTTGTTGCTTTCAGCTTCTTGCCTCTGTGGCTTTTCTCTCTGTATTCATCCCATTTATAAAGGGCCCCAGTAAGAAGTCTAAGACTTACCCTGGGCCACATCGAGAACCTACTCACAACAGGTTTATACCCACAGGAATTGATTAGCTTTAAGAACATGACTTTCTGGGTATATATGGTTTTAAACCATCACAGTCTGAGATTTTACTAAGCTACCAAGTTAGCCTCTCAGAGTTTCATGGCTATTTGTAGAAGACATGAGACCCGTGAGACAAAGATGAAAGGTAGTTTATTACTCATGGCATAGGAAGCATGAGTTTCCCAAACCCCGATTCCCACAAGGTAATGAAAAGAGGGTTGGATGACACCTGCATATGCAATGGTTGCAGTCATTACTGGGGGGTGGGGGTGAGGTGAGGATCTTGAGCTTTGGGGTCCCAAATCTTTTATATATATATTTATATATATATATATATATATATATATGGCATGCCTGCCTGTTCCTCCCAAGGAAGGCGCTATATTCGTCTTCCAAGGCTATAAGCCTTTTCTCTGGGGCAGACATTATCTCTGCCTTCCAAGGCTGTTTGCCATACATGCATTCTTAGAAAGATAACCTTGGACAAAGCCAGACTATGTCTCTGCTCACAAGAAACATGAAATAGAGTCTTATAGCACAAAGTTTCATTGTTAGCTCAAATTCTTCAGGTGTTATTAACTGACTTAAATTCATTAAATGCCTGCTTCTTGCAAGGACCATTTGTTACATAGTAGAAGAGGTGTTGTTGGAAGGGTTATAGTATAATCTCTGCCCTCAAAGAGCTTAAAGTTTTATTGAAGGATATAGAGAAGAATTTGAACCAATAGTAAAATTGATGGACATAGACAAAGTGCCATCGGGAGAAAGGAAGGAATTTTCATTAGAGGAATATTGAATAACATGAGGTATGACAGATGATTTTCCAATGCTTGGATTTAACTTCACAGTAGAAATAAAGTCTGATAAATAGAAACAGACCTGAGAACAAACCTGGGGCAGCCGGGGTGGGGGGCATAAATGATTCTAATCGTTGGAAAAAGGACTTTGACTCTTTAGCATAGTGACTAGATGGTATTATTAAGCCAAAAGTGAATTTAGGTAATTTATCTTTTGCTATTCTCAATCCATATTTATTTTCTAAGTGTATACTAAACATATAAGAGGTTATATTCCTACTTTTCTCAGAGTTACTTCAGCCATTGAAAACTAACTAGCAATGTCTTGTAATACTCCTATGAAGTACAATTAATCACCAGGTAGCAATTAAAAGGAAGGCAGAGTGTTCACTCCAAATGTACATTTTAGGATGTGCTCTAATACCTAAACCTTTTAGCCATGGTTGAAATGTCACAATAATTCTTTGGGGTTTAGAAATTCTTACAGTGAAAATTTTTGCTTAACACTTTAAAAGATTGAGATGTTATTCAAATATATTGCTTGTTTCATGGAATGGGAGACTTAGACAAATTACAGTTTCATATTAGCAATGAGGAAATTTCTAAGGTGACATGTATTAACCATAGTAATTCATTTCAGCCAATTCAAATCAAAACAGAAAACTTTTCATGCTTTTGCTTTCTCTTTAATAATTAGTTTATAGGTTTGGCTGATCTGCATCCCTTTCCAAATTTTTGAGGTAAATTAAAATGGACTTTTAAATATATAACATTTGTAAGTTAGTTTTAAATGAAAAACAAGAAAAGAGATTAAAATGCCATTGACTAAATAACACAGTACTTCTGTATCTATCAGTCATCATTTCTATTTCATATTAAAATTGCATTTCAGAAAGAAATACTTATTTCTCCAAAAGTTACTGAAAAGGAATCTGACTCCTGTGTATAGAAATTTTAAGTTCTTGTGGGCAGATCTTGCCAGGTTTCTCCTAGCCCCTCACAAACAAACAAACAGGAACTGGTTTGTTTCCTATTTACTTACTGTTCTAGTTTGCTAGCTGCTGGAATGCAACACACCAGAGGCAGACTGGCTTTCAGTAAAAGGGGATTTATTTAGTTAACATATAGTTCTTCAGTGGAAAGGCAGCTAACTTTCAACTGAAATTCTTTCTTATGTGGGAAGGTAGAGGGCGATCTCTGCTGGCCTTCTTTCCAGGCCTCTGGGTTCCAACAACTTTCCCCAGGATGATTCCTTTCTGCAACTCCAAAAGCCCGGGCTGAGCTGTGAGTGCCCAGATGAGGTATTCTGAGCTGCTTTGGCTGTGCTACATTGAGCTCTCTCATTTAAGCACCAGCCAATTAAGCCAAACATCATTCATTGTAGCAGGCACACCTCCTAGCCAACTGCAGACATAATCAGCAACAGATGAGGGTCACATGAAATTGACCTATGTCCACAGCAATAGAACTAGGCACCTTCACCTGGCCAAGTTGACACGTGAATCTAACTACCACACTTACTATTTGTTATGCTTGGGTTTGGGGTTTTTGTTGTTGTTGTTGTTGTTGAATTAAGCACCCTTGTAGATGCAACAGAGGTTAGGTATATTTTCTTGGCATGTTGTCATTAATATCTCTCCAAGGGCCCTTGGCAATTACATATCCATAGCATATATGTAAACTTGAATTTATTTTATTTTTTGTTTCTTTTTCTGGAGTGATGCAAATGTTCTAAAAATGATCATGGTGAATAATACACAACTATGTGATGATACTGAATTTATTTTTACTTGTAAAAATAAAATGCATAAATAAAGCATTTTTATGAGTCATATATAAAAATCAGAGTGTTTGCTAATAATAATAACATGTTTGACCTAACATAGTTCTTTCATACCAAATCTACAAGTGTAATATCAGTATAAAAAGAGAATGCTTTTAGGAAAGCAAATGCAAATTTCTTCTATATTTTGGTGGGTTAAAAAAAATGATCCATTTAGAAAGTATTTTTTAAGCATATGGGTTTTGAGACTCCATTATTAAAAAGAATGAATGGTATTACTGCTTAGATAAGTTATTTGCTTATTCAGCTTCTCTCAAGTCAGATTCAAGAATTTCAACATCTTAAAATCTCAGAATGTTCTCCCAGATTTCGATGGTGTCCAGAGAGCGATCACAGAGCTAAAATGAACTACTTGTCTGTGGTATCTCAAAAACAAATATATTATTTGTGCTTGGATCATTGAAATTAACTAATTGATTAATTAAGCATAAAAATAAAATGAAACTATTTTTATGCTTAATTAATGCTTGGGAACAACAATGAATTATCATTTTGAAATCATCTAATGGGTGTGCCTTAAGATCAGGCAGGAGGTTGTAAACAGACTGTGAAGTTATGAATGAGACCAGTCACCCACGGAGTAGTGGTGCCACACATAAGAGAATGAAGACTTACTTGTATGTCTCTTTTATTCAATACTCTATAATGTCAAAATTGAAGTTTCTAATGCATTTTTAAAAATGCAAGTTATAAAAATCTGCAGTAGGGTTCTGGATCAGTGAACACTGTCAGGATAGATTATAGTTCGGCCTAATTTTTGCTGTAACAATATCATGATAAATGGAGAATGATCCCAGCTGCCCATTTATCTCCAAAGATTACTACTTTGATGATATCGATTCTTCCTGTGGCTCCTTAGACTCAAGATTATACTTCAGGTACTGAGATATAATAGGTTTTGTAAAGTGTGTTCTTAATGTCTAATTTTTACCTCTTTGGCTAAAATGCACTGATCAATAGCTAGGAAGAGATGCAATTGTTATTTATTATGAGACTTGAGAATTTTTGCAATTAAAAATACATTTACTTTTGTATCAACTTAATAATACCCCAAATTCCTAAATGTAACCACACATTCTTTCAGTAGGCGTTATTGAGCATCTGTTTACAGTGCAGAAGATACAGAGGTACCGGAAACTTACAAATACTTAAAAGAGATTTCCTTCTTTCAAAAAGCTTAGAACCTATGAGGGGGTAGGGGGTAGAAGTGTTTGAGGAAACAGAATAATCTGAATACAGTATAATATATTTAAGTATTATGGGCACATCTAGGTAGGAACAAATAACAAGATTTTGAAGAACAAGTAATAGCTTCATGGAGGTATGATTAAAAAAAAATAGAATGAGTTTGTTTAGAAGTGTTTTTCAGGTAGACAAAGGGACAGAGAAAATTTCAGACATGCCATTTAGAGATCCAGAATTGCATGGGTATTTCGGAACTGGCCTTTGTTCTCTGAGCTGGACTGTAGGGTATTAGGATGCAAGGACAGCAGTAATTTTAGAGAGAGATTGAGAGAGAAGAGAGTAGAAGGAGAGATGGAGGAAAGAAGGGAGGGAGGGAAGATGAGAAGGAGACAGAAGAGAGAAAGGTTGCATCAGATAATAAAGGTCATTGTACGTGATCCTAAACTGTTTTCCCCTCCCTTCCCTTTCCCTCCTCTTCTCTTCCTTTCCTTTTCTATAGTTTTAAACCTGGCAGGTGAGGAGTCATATAATAAGCAGATATATAATTTAGAAGAAGAAAAGCAAACAACGTTGAGGTTAGATTATATAAATTAAACAAGGATAAGGGCATAAGAAATCTGTTGCAGTAATTCAAATGAGTTCTATTGAGGTTGAATCAAAGCAAAGTGCATGAAAATAGAAGCAAGAGAGTACATATAGACAGGATTTACAGGTGCATCAAGACAATTTGCTGCTTAAGAAGTTGAGAAAGAAGTAAGGAGTCTGGTCGTTGCTGATTCTACTTTCCTGATCTTGAGGAAAAGTGTGAGTTTAGGACAAATAATATTGTTTTCTATCTGTTCCATGCATTTATTTAAGAACCATTTTCTGGATGCCAACATTAAGCAAAGCACAATGCTGTGGACTATAATGTAATTATAACCCCTGTTAATGTGCTATTTTTCTGGAGTTAAAAACATAAAAATCTATCCAAACAAATCCTCTAAGAGGTATGGATTTCTAAACTGTTTGTGGAAACATCTGTTCTTCTGTACTTACCAGTTTATTCATTTGGGAGCTGTTATTAAAGCAGGGAGCTTAATCTTATAAAAAGAGGACTTTGTGTTCCACTAAGCTAGTATTCATGCAGCTCTAACTGAAATGACAAGAGTGAAGGCCATTAAAAAGTAATGCTTGAAATCGATAAGAGATAATGAAATTGCATTGGCCCAAGTTTTAATCAATTTTAATAATTGTGTGTTACAATGGTCTGGCAATAAAAAAGGCTGTTATTTTCAATTCAGTTCACTTAAGCTATGTCTACACGATTATAGCACAACTGGCTGAAAAGTGTAGCATTTTCAACACCTGTGCTATAATTTGTTTGTCGACCTTTTTTTTGTCTTTGCAAATCAAAACAAAAATAGAGTTGATTAGTTGGCTGATAAAAAAACTGTCCAAGTCAACTCCTGCATTGTTATCATATAGATATAACCTTAAAAAGTTGATCTTCAAATATAGGAAGACTAATTTTGGCTAATAAAATATCAATCATCCAACAAATGGTGTCTTGATTCATAAGTCTTTTATAAAGCTATGGGTTGGTTCACTGAAATCATTACAGATGGGCTCATTGACAACCCTTCTTTTTCTCTGCTCCTAGTCCCCTTTTCTGCCTCTACTTTTTGAGTGGTATCCAAATTCTAATGAATGGTTATTAAAAAGTAACTTCTGAGTTATGTTAATATTTTCTGTGATGCTAACTGAAGACAAGTGACCAGGTCAAACCTGCTCTCATATCACAAAGAAATAGAGGTGTGCCTTAGGCTGATCTTGGGGCTCTGACCGAACGCTTATGAAGATCTGATGAGTATGTTATTAATGGCTGGGTTATCCTTCTGATTACAAAGTTAGTACCTATTTGTCTCAGAGTTTTTACCTGCAGTTATTCACAAAGAACAGACACAAGTGCAACTTTCTGATTAAATATCTCAGCTTACTTTCTTGCTGCCTCTAGGTCCTCCCTGGCCTGTGAGGTGAGGAGAAGGGAAGTTCATAATCAGAATGTAGGGCAAGCTGATGGATAGGGAGAACATTAGGAACCCACCTCAGTGACCTCTTCTGGACAGGAAAGAGACAAGGCATTCCCTAGTGGATTCCACTGGTTGCAGCTGAACCTACAGAATGTTTCCCTGATTCAAGCTGCCTGGGGAAGAGAGCTAAGGGGCATGCTCTTTTATGAGTCCAGATATAGTTGTTGCACAATGGGCAGGATCCTGGCAGTTCCAACACACAAAATTCAAACCTACACTGCTATTTTGTTTGCAATTTTGGGCCCATGGGTTTCTACCCATGGTGGGTAAAAGGAACACCTTCCGTGGGTAGGGCCACAGTCCACATGGTGCTAAGTCAGGAGCACCCCAGACTCAAGGGTGGACTTTTCCGAAATTTTCCTCTGGCTGGTTTGACTCTTCAATTTAACTGAGATGTATTCTTTTTTTTGTTCTTTTTTTAAAGTACAGGCTAGTCATTTGGAGAGACTCTTGGGTCTCTGCTACTCTATTGCTTATCACTGGTCTTACTTTCTTTCCTTACCAACACAATGCTGACAAATGGCAGTAGTCAAAAGGAAATAAGAATAACAAATAATTAGGCCATCCTGAATTGATAGTTGATTTAACTCTACTTTGTATTGTTAGGGAAGCTTGACAGTGAAGGAATGGGACACAACTCATGAATCACACTTTTACAAAGGATTTTTTGTTATAAGTAAGACCTGACTATACTGATATAAACTTGTGTTTGTGGTTGTCTCAGGATGGAAACAGATGCCCATTCTGCCCTCTAGTTGATTGGCTGTAGGCCACTGCATCCAACAGTGATAAGGATATGTGGTGGGTTGATTTATGCAATGGAAATCTTCATGGCAAGGATACTCAGTAAGAATTTCTGATTTCACATGACTATGAACCAAGCATCAATTTTAGTCTATTTTATTTTTCTCTTATTGCTTCTGAAAGGTGTGATGAGACATTAGGGTATTAAGTCTTCTCTTTTTTCCAAGTATGTATGAATGGATGTGGAGTCATCAAATATTTAATACCAGCAAAGATTGGTTAGAGGACTTCAAGAGAAAATGGATTGGCATGACATTAGACAAAAAAAAAAAAAAAGGGATTTAAAACAAACAGACATTATAATCTACAAACTGGCTTGTTGCCCACTGGAATTTGGCTCAGAGTAGTGTTCTCTTTATCATCTCCTTCTTCATCACTCACACCCTATCCATACCCACACCATGCACACTTTTTGCATTTTCCATTAAAAAAGTGGAATCTTTAAACATTAATTTCTGAGTGTTTAAAATAGGAAGGGCAAAAATTATTTGGGAAGTTACCTTTAACTAGAAGAGATTATGAAATGGAGATATTTGTTGATCTTAAGTTGCTTGAACTTTTGAACTGTTCCAATGACTAATACAGTTCAGGACATGTCTAGAAATGTATGGATGGTGGCACTAATAGATAGTAGGGCAATAGTCCCAAATCATGATTTCTTTGATGAAACCTTTTTAGGTTCTTAGTGCTTGGCATAGTGCCTATCCACAATGGTGCTTGGCTGATCTACCCAAATGTAATTTTGACCATGTTCTTAACAACCCCACATTGTTTCTTGTGGCTTACAGAGAAATACCCAACTTCTTAATCCTGGTGTCAAGGCATAGTCTGGCTCCTGTCTCTGTGCTCAACTTTGTCTCTCTACTGTGCCCCTCAACTGGACTACCTGAACTTTTCCAGATGCACATATTGGTCACCATCCCAGTGTCACCAGCTCCTGCTGCTGCCTCTGCCTCAAATGCCTGCTGTGTATGCCTGGTGAAATAGTCACTCACCTTTCAAGAATCAGCTAAAGCATTTCCTCTCCTATGAAACTTTTTCCAACCCCTACCAAACCCTCCATCCCACAGAATTGATCACATTAGATTTTGTACTTTGACCATAAAGTAGAAAGTAAAACGTAGACTCAGAGTAACCATTTGAGGTGCCTTGTAAATCACAATGCAGACCTCTGAATGGTTTTTGCCCATGTCTCATCCTGTGTGTACGAGTGCATGTATGTGTATGAGTGTGTGTGCGTTTAAATGCCCCATCCAACTCATTCCACTGAGTGTAAAGATTTGACTTCTTTCTCAGTGCAGGGGTCTCTGCTATGTTCATTAAGAATACAAAGGTGATTAGATGCAGTTTTTCCTAAATTTTAGGTTCTATATGTTAGTTTTGTTTTTAGCTGCAAATAAGAAACCATCAACTCACATTGGTTTCAGTACACAAAAAGTATAATTTTTGACATAGCAGAAAAATCCCAGCAGTTGATGATGTTGGTTCAGCTGCTCAGTGATAACATCCCCAAGCACTGGGTGACATTGTGTTTCCTTCCCTCAGTGTCTTGCTTTGTATCCTCAGGCTTTTTACCTCATGATCACACAAAGGCTGCTGTAAACCTGGGTATTTAGGATGGGATGAGGAAGGAAAGGCAGCACTAGCCACATTAATCACTTTTACCAAGAAGAGAAAGTCTCTCCCAGACTCCCTCAGGCTTTTACTTCACAGATGCCAGATTTCTGTGACATGGTCTCCCCTAGCTGCAACAATATCTTTTGCAGCCTCTTTATGGAGGGGGACAAAAAAGAAAAAAGATGAGTGAAAATATTGTGTTGGTTAACCAAAAGAGCATGTCATCTGTTAGTAGCAGGTTAAGGAAAGTATTTAAATGATTATTGTACATAGTATAATAAGAACATGTTATATGACAAAAGCAGAGTGATATGGATATTTTAAAAATGAAGAGATTATAATTGCTTGGAGTGGGGATTCTGTTCAAAAGAAGCTCAATGGGATAGTGGTGTATGATGCAGACCTTAAAGGTGAAACAAATTCCAATAGTTAGAGAGTGGAATAGGTGAAATATGGCATAGAGGTAGGAACTCTAAGCACATGGAGAACAGGGAAAATGTGATGCCTGTAGGAGAAGCAGTGAGCAGCACATTTTGGTTTGGGCCCAAAGCAAACAGATGGGAATAGCAGGTAATATGGTCAACAAATTCTTTTGGTGCTGGATTGTGGACTCAGTGTTTAGAGAGGTGAATCTATTTGACAGATTTGGGTGAAGCAGTGAAGCAAATCAGAGAGGAGACAGGGGCTAGTAGATGTTTAGATCAGCACTTTCCAGTGGAACTCTTGGAAGTGACGGAAATGTCCTCTCTCTGCACTGCCCGACGTGGGTGCCACTAGCCACGTGCAAGATTAGCACTTGAAATTTGTTAGCACTTGAAATTTGCCTTTGGTGACTGAGGAACTGAATTTTTAATTTCATTTTTTTTTGTTTATTTTAAATTTATGCTTAAGAAAACCCCTGTAACTGGTGGCTACCATATTGAACAATGCAGGGCACAGCCTTGTGTTTCATTTTAAGTAGAGTTTGTTTTTTAGTCCAAGAAAGTTGGAGAAGCCACTAGAAGGTATTGCACAAAGGAGTGATATAATCCTAATTAGGAGGCTGGTGGCCTGTACCTGGCAGAATAAATGAATGTGGTGAGAAGAGGTTGGAATCTTCATATATATTGAGGTTCAAATCAACAGGATTTTCTGATGGATTAGATGTGGAGTGTGAGAGTAAACAGGGCAATAGAAAATAGAAGTATTAGTGGTAATAGATAGTAATTCTACAATTTTTGTCCTAAGTGGCAAGAAGAATGGAAACATCATAACTGAGATGGGAAAGACTGAAGGGGCACAGATTTGGGAGAAGAACAGGAGTTTGAATATGGACCTCTGGAAAGTTTAAGACACCTCTTAGCCATCTCAGAATATATGAGGAATATGTACTTTAGCAGAAATCTGTGTAGTCTAGATACAAAAATTTTGAGAATATATATGAAATATATAGTTCAGCAGAAGTCTATCTAATCTGGATACAAAAATTTTAGATTTTTCATATTAGTTGTATTTAAAGTCATGAAACTAGATGAGCCCTCACCAAAGGGTTAAGTATAGGTAAGAGAAAGATGAGATATAAGGCTGATCTTGAGGTGTTCTAATAGCAGCAGAACCAACAAAGGAGATGTTTAAGGAACTTTCAGTGAGGTAGGAGGGAAACAAGGAGATTAAAGTTTTGGAAGTCAAGAAGGGTAATGTTCACTTGGGTCAAAATGCCCATTATGCATAAAACTGCTAGGTCTGGGAATTGATGATTAAATTTCACAATGGGGGAGGGGGGTTATTGTTGATTGCAAGAAACACAGTTTCTGGGGAGCAGTAAGGACAGAAGCCTGTTTGGAATGGTTTCGAGGGAGATTGAAAGAGAGGACTCAAAAATGATGAGAATAGAATAAAGAGGTGATTGATTTAGGAAAAATTATACGTTGTAATAAATTCTAAGTGTGCAGGATATAGGCTTGGATTTGATAGAGGTAAAGGAAGAAAAGTACATTTTAAAGCAGACCTAATTCCTTTTATTGGCTCTTGGATCAAAGCTGAGCTGTCTCACTCACTGCACACGATATTGGTGATTTCACTGATTTAGAGTTGTCTTGCTAACTTTATCAGCCTATCAAACTAGTATTTCAAAAGTAACTGAATAATTCCATTTTTTTAAATTCAATCTTTATTCAAAGTCATGTTAAAGGAAAATATTTTCATTGTTAATTAAGAATAGTTGCTTATTTTCTGAGAAGAAAATTATAAGGATAACCTATTATAAGGGAGAGTTTTATTACAATTTTTAAAAATAACAAATAATATATTTTCCCCCAGATGCTAAGCAGAGCAATTCATCAAGGAAAATGTATTTAAGACATAAGTTCATGAAGTTTCCCAAATTTTATAGACAGAATCATAAATGTTTGCAAAATCTCATAGATAGTCTAAATTTATCAAAACCCAATGAGATTAAACAATTGGCTCAAGGATATTCAACACACTATTTTGAGTGAACATCCTGAAAACTGATGAGTTGTTGGTTCTGGTGAAATATTATAAGTTAATGTTGTGAACACCTAAGGTAGAAAAGTATTTAGTTAAAATGAGTCTGAGGAAAAAGAGCGTACTTAGTTGAAACTGCCTAAAGGAGCCTGAGGAATGCCAGGACCTTTGCTTGACCTCTCCTGAAGTCCTTCTCAAGAAGTGCTGGTCTACTGGCCACTGCTCAGGACACTGTCCTCCCCACTTTGTGGTCATAGGTACACCCTCCCTCCCATAAGAACATGCTCTTGACCATTCTTTCAGAATAGGTAAATACAAGGCATAACCAAGTGCTATCACGTCATCGCTGTCCCTCTTCCCCCTCCAAAGAGAACTTTTTGCCTTAGGTCCCAGCCAGTGATATCTTAGATGAGTTAGAACAGCTCTGGGAACTTGCCCTTCTCCTGAACGGATCACTGTGGTAATTTCTGGGATTCCTGAAGTTTACTTAGTAAATCCAAGAATAGTAGCAAGGTTTATTTTCAGACTGACATGGAACAACTTCTGATATCATAAACCAAGTTCACTTGGTCATAGGAGAGCTTCCGTAGGCGAGCCAAGAGCATGCCTCTTCCTATGATGTTGTTGACCAATATGTCCATAGGAGCAGAACAAGAAGGAATGTTACATTCATTTTCATTTGCATAGATAGACTCTTTTCTTAAATTAAAAATACTTTAATACTCTTATCTAAAACTATTACTATTAAGTGACTTTTATATTGCTGCTTTTATGCTGACTATACTTAGTGAATTTCAATAATTTAAGAGTTATCACTACTTAAAACTTTTCATGCTATGTTTCCACTATAAAATTTTATAGGAGATGCAACATAAGATGGAAATAAATACATAGAGTTAATAACACATTATGATATATTTATAGGTCATCACTTTAATTCTTTTTACCTGTATGTGTTTTTCATGTTTAAGCAGTATGTGTTTATAATCACAAAATACATGATGATAAATAGATTTTGTGTGTAGTGCAAGCATTTCTGAATGTTATCCCCTGCTAGAAAATACATAAGGTTGTTAATATACTTTTCTTGCTTAAACACACAGTATTATTGAAGAGCAAAACAAAACACAGGACTATCTTGGAGTATAGTTTGTAAAATTAATATATTATCTGTATTCACTAATAATCAGTAATTCACAATATCATCACTTAGTTGCATACTCATCATTTCTTAGAACATTTGCATTAATTCAGAAAAAGAAATAAAAAGACAATAGGAAAAGAACTGATTTTGTATGTTCTTTCTTTATTTTTTAATTAAATAAATTAAAAAATATATTATCTGTATTTAAAGATATTTTGACTGAGAAGAAATTTTAGCTAATTACATTATTTTCAGTCTTTCTTTAGAATGGAAATTATGGGGTTAACATAAAGGGAATTTTTAGTTTTCATATTCTTAGATATATTAACAGAACAATTGTCTAGTTTTTTAGCATTTGGAATAAAGGAGGAAATGACCAATAAAGATTGACTAGTTCAAAGAATCATAAGGCCATTTGATTAGAATCATTTACCAAATTTGCCCTTTTTCTCCTCTTTTATATTTTTAGTAGAAGATTCTAAAACCAGCCAAGATTTGATCTCTTATATTTTACTCTGTATTCTCTTTATTGCAAAGAAGACTGGGGAAATGTCTTATTCTATTGTTTCAGCTCAGTTGGAAATTGAACAGCAGTTATAGGGGAATATAAGGAGAAATGCAGTTTCAATGTCAAGACTCAGATTTGAGTGAACTTCACAAATAGAATTGTAAAGGGGCTGATATCCTTTGCATACTTGCTGTGACCTGTTAATGTCCTTTCTGAAACTCCTGAGGAGGGTTTCTTTCAATTGTGCAATTAGAGTGATGAAGCTCCATTAAACGCTGTTCTGAGTGTCTTTTGTTTTAGTAGACTGGTAGCTATAAACACCAGTGCATTTTTTCACTTTAGATTTTTTTAGAATTTCTGTAGTCATAGGATCAGTGAATGTTAGCATTAAAAGGGATCTTAAATGTCATCAAATCCAATGCTTTTACTATTCATAATAGAATGAAGATCGGAAAGAATAAACAATTTGCCCACTGTAAAAAAATACAAAAACTAGTTAGTCATCCTTTAGGCCCATGATTTAAGTTGATAGTTACACAGATAATGCCATGTCTGACACCTGGCTAGTGGTTTTCTGTGAGTCTGGATGGATTTGCATGCACTATAATGTTTGTGGGTGTGCACAAACACTTGTGGTGAGTGTTCTCTGTGGGTTCACGGTTTGCAGGCATTACAAAAAGATTGCTTGCTGCTTTTGCCTTGGCTTGGTCCTGTAATTCATGCTCAAGTGTCTTGTGACACATCACTGATGAAACAGAGCTCCCTTGATCATTATCTTAGACATACAGCTTCAGGGTAACTTACTGCCAAGTTTAACATATACTTGACTTTTTTTTTCCATCTGCAGGGTCATTTGTGCACAGATTTGTATCATCTTCCCTGAAAGTAATGCTAGCCCATTTTCTTCACCATTGACTGCCCAGCTTTTTATTATTATTATTATTATTCCTTTGGACACTCTCCCTTGTAGTTAAAAAATGTACAATAGCTGTCATGTACTGATCCTATGTGTCAGGTGTTAGAATTATATTTCCCAACGTACAGCATGGGATAACAGGTTGACTGAAAATTACATTGAAGTACAAATGCCATCTCTATTTTCAGTATTTAATAAAACTATGCTGAAGACCTGGGATAGGTGTGGCATGTTAAGTAAGTGATGTGAAATGGAGACTCGAACAGAAAATAGCTAAACACTTGATACTATAAATCACTGATTTTTAAGTGCTCCAACCACCCCTACCCTAAGTGAAGCCTGCTAGACCTGTTTAACCTTTGGTCGTCCCCTGATGCCATATTGTTGACTTTTTTCTAGTTGAACACTGGTTAAGTTCATCACATATGGAGCAGGCAGTCTTAACTAAACACTGTATTTAGAAGTCGTGTATCCCAAGAAATTCAGGTCAGGAATTAGCCTTCAAAAGAGGCAAGAACTGAACTCATTAAATCTTTAAATGTAATCGAATCACATGCCTTTTGCCACTGACCCATATCTGGCTGGCACACTTTTCTTTCTTCCTGCTAGAATAATTTCAAGGTAACTGACCAAAAATGCCTATAAATTGCACCAAATAATAAAGCATGTTATCAATTTAATAAAATTTGTTATTATACATGTTTGAACATATTTTTTTCAAATCATAATAAAATATAACTGCATAGAATGAACATGATATCCTATATTAACTGATAAGTGAGTTTTGCCCTTTGCTCTTTATTTTTTTCTTTCTGTATCATTTAGATATGGCATATTTTTTCCTCCTTATGGTATCTAAGGCCTCTTATTTTACAAACAGATGGCTGCTCTGCTGGTTTGAAAGGATTATATACCCTAGAAAAATCATGTTTTAATTCTAATCCATTGCGTGGAGGCAGCGGTACTGAATCTCTGTTCAGTACTGTGTGTTGGAAACTTGATTAGGTATTCTCCACAGATATGCAACTCTCCCAATTATGGATATTAACCTTGATTAGAGGGAGATGTGAATCCACCCATTCCAGGCGGGTCTTTATTGGTTTACTGGAAACTTTTAAAAGAGAAAACATTTTGGAGAGTCCCTTTTAAAGCCATGAGAACCATAAGAGCCCACACAGCCAGAGACCTTTGGAAAACATCCCCAGGGGAGCTTCATGAAACAAGAAGCCAGGAGAGAAAGCTAGCAGATGTCACCATGTTCTCCATGTGCCTTTCCACATTTTCACTGGGACATTTTCATGGGCTTACAACCGTAAACTAGCAACTTATTAAATTCCCCTTTTAAAAAAGCCATTCATTTCTGGTATATTGCATTCCAGCAGCTAGCAATCTATCTAGAGCAGCTGCTATCCTACTGCTAATGCAAATAATCAGTTTTGTTCAACAAACAATATCCTTAACAATTTAAGCCCCTATGTTGAACATCCCCATCCATACATGTTGAGAGAACAGTTTTCAGCAATGGAAGGAATGAATTAATTCTCAGTAAATGTGAAGAATTCTAATAGAGCATCATCATTACCTGTGGGAGATTTGTTTCAAAATCATTTAACTTACTTGCCAAGAAAATTGATGATTCATTGTGTTGGGAAGATGAATGAGGGTGTATATTTATTGTAACAGTAATGGGAAAATCCTTGAATTTCCTTTGTCAATATTCTAGGCTCCTCCCAAGAAATTATTTGCAAAGAAGCACATATAAATACAGATCTGGGTAGTAAATATATTTAATAACCAAATATAGTTGGCATCATAGTTGGATTTATATAGGTACATGATGGTTTTTAACACACAACCACCATTTAAAGCAAATAAAATGATTAAAAATTGCTGGTTAAAAGGAATCAGTAAAAAAGAAAGATACAGATGTCTGTGAATTCCATTGCTGAGTTCCCAGAACAAAAGCATAAGTAGGGATTTATATACGGAATTCTATTACCTGGATATTTATTTTTGCCCACCAATGATATATCTGCCTTTTTAATTTTTATTTTTTGAAAAAAAAAAAAAAGCTTGCCAGGAGCCTTATTTGATTGATCATTTCAAATAAAAATCATAATCCATGTTGACATATGCAAACACAAGGTCACTGTGACCTCTTAACTACCAAAGCTGGTAGTCACACCAGATTCTTCAGAAAGTGGAAATCAGCTAAATAGTGTTGCCCTACATCAATCAAAATTTTAATTGGTAGCAGATTTAAAGCCTGAGGTCATTTTTGAAGAATAGCTTCATTACTGAGAAAATCCCTTTTAGCATCTCCAGGAAATCTGTTGGCTTTTGATTTTTCTCTTCATCTTATAAAAATGTGCATCACAATGTTTGCAATAGTAGATAGACTGTAGAGGAGCAAAGAAATAGAGAGGTAAAATTCTTTTTGACCTTCTCAATAGCCTGCCTCTAGGTCCCTGAAGGGTTTTTCAATCTACAGCTGGAAAACGTACCTGCTACCTGCAGCCCCAGTGTCACCCAAAACCATCCTTCTTGTGGGGGAGGGGGGAGTTTAAAGCACTGGAGGAGTTGAGTTTTATCCATCTTTTTGGGGGGGAAGTGGTGCATAGTCTGGGAATCGAACCCAGGTCTCCGCATGGAAAGCAAGCATTCTACCACTGAACCACCTGTACACCTCACTCATCTTTTTGAGGGAAGTCCAGTGACCATTGAAACTAGACTTTTGCACTCACCAAACCCCATAAGACTATTAACAATAACTGCTTTAGAGCTTCCTGTCTCCCCTTATAAACTGATAAGCTGCAGTAAAGTAGTACTGGAAGCAGTATGATAAGATGTAGTAGTCAGAAGCATGTCTTTTTCTTTTATATGAGAAAAAAATAAATATTTGCTATTATACAGTAATAATCTCCCTTTATGGAAAAATTGAAAACATGCACATATGTAGATAAAAGATAGTTTCATTAGTCCCACTATGATTAGCATATTGATGCTTCTTTTGCACAAAGATATGAATATTTTAAAAACATGTTACATTCATATTATACGTGGTTTTGCCCAGTTTTTTAATGTTTTTTTTTTATTGTGAAATATGACATACATACTAAAAAGCAATACATTTCTAAATACCTTTTACAGGTAGTTATAGAACAGATTTTAAAGTTTTTAATGGGTTACAGTTCCAGGATTCTTTTGTTTTTGCTTCTAGCTACTGCAACAGAAATCTCAATATAATGATTCAGCAGTCACACTCCTTTGTTAAATCCTATCTTCTCTGTTATACTCCTCCTTCTGTGTAAATAGCATATATACATAAAATCAATAAATTTCAAAGTACATCACAATAATAAGTTATAGAACAGATTTCAGAGTTTGGCATGGGTTATAATTCCACAATTTTAAGTTTTTACTTCTAGCTGCTCTAAGATACTGGAAACTAAAAGAGATATAATGTTCATTTGTCAATCCTATCTTCTCCTTATAACTCCACCATCACCTTTGCTCTTTCTGTCCCTCTCTTTAGGGGTATTTGAGCCACGCCCCTTCTAACTTTTTCATGTTGGAAGGGGCTGTTGATAATATGGAATAGGGAGATGGAACTAGCTGATGTCTTGGAGAGGCTGGCCCGTCTGCATCTCAGGACTTACCTGGTCCAGTGACCCATCTGAAGGTTGTAGGTTTCTGGAAAGTTACCCTATCTGAAAATCTTTTTTGTTCTTCCTACAAAATATCTGCCCATGGGAATAGAGACCTTTCCTAGAGGCAGTCAAATTGGGTGGGGATAAAGAGGGAGTTTCTTACAAGGCAGGGATAGAGTGAGAAGCAAAAGCCAGAAGTAAATCTGAGAGAAGACTGGGACACTGAAGCTTCAGAAGTTCAGGAGGGGAATGTAGAAGATCATCAAAGTGCCTGTTCCAGAAGACTGAACACAGAAACTTGAAGTGTAAAGAGAGTCTATCAAATAGTGAACTGATGCTGAGAAGAACTAGTATAGGTGATGGGCAATCCTTTTGAGGCACAGATCTACAATTTCTTATCTAAAACCCTTGGTACATTTTGAATTCAGAAGTTTTGGAAGTTCCAAATGTTTAAAGATTTATGCATGTTAGTAATACAGTCCATAACACCGTGTTTTGGTTTGGTAAAGCTGCCGAAATGCAACACAGAGATGCCAGAAATGGACTAGCTTTTACAATGGGGATTTATTAGCTTACTAAATTTGCAGTTCTAAGGCCATGGAGATATCCAAATTAAGTCATCAACAGGATGAAAACTTCTCTGAGGAAAGTCTGTTGGCTTCCAGGACACGTCTGTCGCATGGGGAGGCATATGGTTGGCATCTGCCAGTCCTCAGTGCCCGAGTTTCATTGCCTTCAGCTTCTGGTTCAGTGGCTTCCTCTTTGAGCATCTGTGGGTCCTGCCTGAGCTTCTCTGGGGCTTTATTCCCTGAGCACTCTCTATATGCTTCTCTTAAATTCATCTCTTAGCTTCTGTTTCTCTTTCTTTTATCCTCTTATAAAGGACTCCAGTCAGAAGATTAAGAACCACCGTGGATGAGGTGGGTCACATTTCAATTGATATAACCTAATTGAGAAGTCCAACCCATAGTAGGTCTGTACCCACAGGAATTGATTAAAAAAACATGGCCTTTTCTGGAGTAGGTAACAGCTTCATCCACATACCCCAATAGGGCTTTGAGTAATGTGTGACAATAAAACATATTCATTTTTGCAACCAAACATTTGACTATTGATAATATACCTTACGATTCCAGATAGCCTAAATGTCAGTAAAATAAGGCTTTGCTATCTATGAGTTTGCTACTAGCTTACAAGAAATGGCTTTGTTTTTCAGAGCATTTTGGATTTAAGAATCGCAAATAAGAGAATATGAAGCTGTGTTGCTAATGGCAGTTTGCTTTTAGACTTGTGGTGCATGAGTAGGTAAATTGCATAAAGGGTCAAGAAATTTATTTTCTTTTTTATTTTTACTTTATATGTGCAATTGATTGTGTGTCAGTTATACTTCAGTACAGCTTTTAATAAAACAACGTTTAAAAATGCATTCATCATTTTAATGTCATTTTGTTAATACCATTTTCTGGTTTGTAATTGTTCACAGTTTTTAGAAAAAATATAAATTATCATTTATATAAGAAAATATAGAAAATATAAAAATTTTAAATCATGATAAGTTTAAATTTAGTCTTATTCAAGCTATAATATTGTTTCATATAATAAAACCATAAAGAGGTATAGACTTATTATTAAATAGACATTACTAATCCTTTTCAATTAGTCTAAAGTTATCTGTTTATTGGAACTATTTAAAAGATCAGACTTTTCTTTAACTTTTTTTATTAATTAAAAAAATTAACAAACAAAATATTTAGAAATCATTCCATTCTACATATATAATCAGTAATTCTTAATATCATCACATAGAAAGATCAGACTTTTAAAATATAAAATTTATAAACCTTATATCAATGAATCTGATGGTAAAGAATCTTTAGCTCATTTTTTTTTAATTAGAGAAGTAATTGGTTTACAGAGCAATTATGTATAAAATATAGGATTCCTGTGTATTGCCCTATCACCAACACCTTGCATTGGTATAGAACATTTGTTACAATTGATGATAGCACTTTTCTATAATTGTACTGTCTTTTTCACAGTAGTTACCTTTGTTACAATTAATGAAAGATTGTTAAAATAATACTGTTAACTATCATCTGTAGTTTCCATTGGGTGTATTTTTTTTCCAGAATACAACCCTATGTATTATGCCTTGTATTAGTGCCATACATTTGTTATAATTTATGAAAGAATATTCTCATATTTGTACAGTTAATTATTGCCCATCATCTGTAATAGGGTTCACTTGGTTATACAGTCCCATGTTTTATCTTTTAATATGACCTAATGTTTCTCCTTTTAACCACATTCACCTATATAATTCAGTGCTGTTAATTACACTCACAATATTGCACTACCATCACCACCATCCATTTCCAAAACTTTATAATCAACCTAAATAGAAATTCTGTACAAACTAAACAACTCCCTATTCTCAAAACCCAAGCTATCATCTGGTAATGTATGATCTAGATTCTAACTATATGAATTTGTTTATTATATTTAGTTAATATCAGTAAGCTCATACAATATCTGTCCTTCTGTATTTGGCTTATTTCATTTGGCATGTCCTAAAGGGTCATATATATTGTCACATGCCTCAGAACTCCATTCCTTTTCATGGTTGAATAATATTCCATAGTATGTATATATCATATTTTGCTTATCCATTCATTGGCTGATGGAAACTTGGATTGCTTCCATATTTTGGATATTATGAATAATGCTGCTATGAACATCCGTGTGTAAATATCCATTCTAGGCTCTGCTTTTGATTCTTCTAGGTATTTACCAAGTAGCAGGATTGCTGAGTCCTGTAGTAATTCTATACTTAGCTTCAAGGAACTGTCAAACTGTCTTCCACAGTGGCTGCACCATTTTACATTCTCATCAGCAATGAATGAGTATTCTTATTTCACAAAAATCTCTCCAACTCTTGTAGTATTCTGTTTTTAAAATAATGGCTATTCTGGGGGATATGAAATGATATCTCATTGTGGCTTTGATTGTATTTCAATAGAAGCTAGTGATGTTGAACATCTTTTAATGTGCTTTTTGGCCATTGTACATCCTCTTTGGAGAAATGTCTATTCAAGTCTCTTGCCTTTTTTTTTTTTTTTAATTTGAGCTGTTTGTCTCTTTTTATTGTTCAATTGTAGGTTTTCTTTTTTTGTTGTTTTCTGGATATGAGAACCTTATTGGATATGTGGTTTCCAAATTTTTTTTTTTTTTTTCTGTAGAGTAGGTTGTGTTTTTTTTTTTACATGGGCAGGCACCGGGAATTGAACCCGGGTCCTCTGGCATGGCAGGCGAGCATTCTTGCCTGCTGAGCCACTGTGGCCCACCCAGTAGGTTGTGTTTTTACTTTCATGATGAAGTCCTTTGAAGCACAATTTTTTAAATTTTAAGGCAGTCCCATATATCTATTTTGTCTGTCATTGCTTGCATTTTTGTTATAAAGTCTAGGAAACCATTGCTTAGCACAAGATCCTGAAGATGCTTCCCTATATTTTCTTCTAGGAGTTTTATGATCCTGGTTCTTATTTTAAGTCTTTAATCTATTTTAAGTTAATTTTTATACATGGGTTATATATATATATATATATATATATATATATATATATCTTTCATCATCTTACATATGGATATCCAGTTCTCCCTATACCGCTGATGAGATATTCTTTACCAATTGAATGAACTTGTCAGTCTTGTCAAAAATCAATTGACTATAAATATGAGGGTCTATTTATAAGCTCTCAATTTGATTCCATTGATCAATTTAATTGTCTAGTACCATGCAGTTTTGGCTCCTGTAGCTCTGTAATATGTTTTAAAATAAGAACGTGTGAGTCCTCTGACTTGATTCTTCTTTTTCCAGATGTTTTTGGCTATTTAGGGCCCCTTACCCTTCCAAGTAAATTTAATAATTGGCTTTCTATTTCTGCAAAGTAAGTTGTTAAAATTTTGACTGAGATTTTGTTGAATACTAAACCATTTTGGGTAGAATTGACATCTTAAAAATATTTAGTCTGCTAAGGGTACATGGGTGGTTCAGTGGTAGAATGCTTGCCTTCCATGAGGGAGACCCGAGTTTGATTCCTGGACCATGCACCACCCCCCTCCCCCAAATTTACTCTTCAAATCCAAGAACACAGAATGTCCTTCCATTTATTTGGGTCTTCTTTGATTTAAGCAATGCTTTATAATTTTCTGTGACAAATCTTTTACATCATTGGTTAAATTTATTCCTAGACATTTGATTCTGTTAGTTATTATTGTAAATGGTATTTTTCTTGATTCTTTCATCTGATTGCTCATTACCAGTGTATAGAAACATGACTGACTTTTGCATGCCGTCTTCTACCTCATGACTTTGTTTATTCATTAGGTCTGATATCTTTGTGTAGATTTTGGGAACTTTCTATGTACAGGTTTGTGTCATCTGTAAATAGAGAAAGTTTTACTTTTTCATTTCCAATTTGGATGCCATTTATTTATTTTTCTTGCCTTACTGCTTTGGCTAGAACTTTCTGTATGATGTTGAATAACAGTGGTGATAGTGAACATCCTTGTCTTGTTCCAGAGCCTAGAGAGGAAAAGCTTTCAGTTTTTCAACATTGAGTATAATATTGGCTATGGATTTTTCATAAATACCCTTTATCATGTTGAAGAAGTTTCCTTCTATTCCCATTTATCTAAGTGCTGTTTGTCAAGAAAGGATGCTGGATTTTGTCAAATGCCTTTTTTGCATCAACAGAGATGATCATGTGCTTTTTCCTCTTCATTTTGTTAATGTGATGTATTACATTAATTTATTTTCTTATGTTGAGCTATGTTTGCATACCTGGGATAAAGCCCAATTGATTTTAATATATAATACTTTTAATGTGCTGTTGGATTTGAGTTGTAAATATTTTGTTGAGATTTTTTTCATCTATATTCATAAGAGATATTGGTCTGTAATGGTCTTTTCTTGTAATTGGCTTTTGTTTTAGGGTGATGTTGACCTTATAAAAATGAGTTAGATTGTGTTCCCTCTCTCCAATTTTTTGGACGAGTTTGATCAGGATTGGGATTCTACTTGGATTGATTCATAGAAAACACCTGTGAAGCCACCTGCTCCTGGGCTTTTCTTTTTTGGGAGGCTTTTGATGACTGATACAATCCCTTTACCTGTAATTGGTCTGTTGACATCTTCTATTTCATCTACAGTCAGTGTAGGTTGTTTATGTGTTTCTAGTAATTTGTCCACTTCATCTAAATTGTCTAATTTGTTGACATACAGTTGTTCATAGTATCCTCCTATGATCTTTTGTATTTCCATGGGGTCAGTAATAATGTTCCTCTTCTCATTTCTGATTTTATTTATTTCTGTCTTATCTCTTTTTTTTCTTTGTCAGTTTAGCTAAGGTTTTGCTGATGTTATTGATCTTTTCAAAGAACCAATGTTTGGTTTTGTTACTGCTGTCTATTGTTTTTATCCTCAACTTCATTTATTTCTACTCTAATTTTTGCTATATCTTTTCTTTTGCTTGCTTTGGGATTAGTTTGTTGTGCTGCTTCAAATTCCTCCTCGTGTGCAGTGAGGTCTTCGAGTTTTAACTCTTTTTTCTTTTTTAATGTAAGCATTTAGGGCCATAAATACTCCCCTCAGGACTACTGTTGCTGCATCCCATAAATTTTGATATATTGTGTTCTCATTTTTGTTCATCTCAAGATAGTTATTGATTTTCTTTGCATTTTTTTGTTTTGACTCACTGATTAAGAGTTTGTTATTTAACTTCCATATATTTATGGATTTTCCAATTCTCCAACTTTTATTGATTTCCTTCTTCATTCCATATGGTCAGAGAAGATGCTTTGTATAATTTCAACCTTTTTAAAATTTAAAACTTGTTTTGTGACCCAGTGTGGGATCTGTCTTGAAGAATGATCAATGTGTACTTGAGAAGAATATATATCCTCCTGTTTTTTTGGTGCAATGTTCAGTTTATGTCTATTAGGTCTTGTTCATTATTCAGTTTCACCATCCAAGTTCTCTGTTTCCATATTGATCTTCTAACTAGATGTTCTATATATTGATGAAAGTATGTACTGTAAACATGTATCTTTCTCCAATCAGTTTTGTTAGTGTTTGCCTCATGTATTTTGGGGCACAATGGATAGGGGCATAAATATTTATGATTGTTATTTCTTCCTGATGGATTGCCCCTTTCATTAATATACAGTCTTCTTTGTCTCTTATATATGCTTTTGACTTAAAGTCTATTTTGTCCAATATTAATATAGTACAGCTACTCCACTCCCTTTTTTGTGGTTACTAATTGCATGGAATATCTTTTTCCAACCTTTTACATTCAGACTATTTTGTCTTTAAGTCCAAGGTGAGACTGTTAAACAACATAGAGTTGGATCATGCTTTTTATGCATTCTGACAGTCTGTCTTTTGATTAGATAGTTTAATCCATCAACATTCAGCAGTATTTCAGCCATTTTGTCCTTTGGTTCTTATATGTCATGTCTTTTCTTTTGTCTTTTTTTTCCTTTATTGCAACATCCTTTTTCTATATAATTGATCTTTAATATAATTGATCTATATAAATTATCTGTGGTGTATATATTACAACATCCTTTTTCTATATAATTGATCTTTCTATATAATTGATCTATATAAATTCTCTGTGGTGTATATACAGAAACATCCTCATTTCTGTTTCTGTATATATATTTTAAATGCATCTTTTGTTGTTAATCTGGAGTTTATATTGCACAACCTAAATCTGTAAACTACTTAATTTGAAAAGATACCAACTTAGTCTCAATAACATGTTTATACTCTGAATCTCCATTTTTTCACACTGCTGCAATTCAGTCTCTCCTGTCTTTTCCTTTCAATTGCACATATCTCTTTAGTAATTCATCTAAAGCCTTTTGTTGATGAACTCTCTCAGTTTCTGTTTATTGGTAAATATTTAAGACTCTTCCTCATTTTTGGAGGACAGTTTTTCGGGATAAAGAATTTTGGCTATCAGTTTTCCTTTTTCAGTACCTTAAATATATCATGCCATTGCTTTCTCACCTCCATGGTTTCTTATGGGAATATTGGTGCTTAGTCTTATTGAGGATCCCCTGTATATAATGAATTGCTTTTCTGTGCTGCTTTCAAAATTCTTTCTTTATCTTTAGCATTTGACATTCTGATTAGTATGTGTCTAGGAGTAGGTCTTTTAGGATTTATTCTGTTTGGAGTATGTTGTGCTTCTTAGAAATGTCTTTAATAAGGGTTGGGGAATTTTTGTCAATTATATCCTTAATTATTTTTATTGCCCCTTATCTCTTCTCTTCTCATTCTGGAACGTCCATGACATATGTATGCATGCTCCATGCTGTCACATAAGTCCCTGATATACTGTTCATTTTTTTCTATTATTTTCTCTTTGATTTTCTGACTTTATAACTTCTATTGACCTAACTTCTAGTCTGCTGAGTCTTTCTTCTGCCAATTCAAATCTGCTGTTATATGCCTCTCATGTATTTTTAATCTCTAATACTGTGGCTTTCAAACCCCATAATTTCTATTATGTTTCTTTTTATACTTTTAATTCTTCTTTATGCTCATATATTGTCTTGTTAATATCCTTTATCTCCTTATTCATATTTTCCTTCATGTCCTTCAATTGATTTAGGAGGTTTGTTTGAACTTCTTTGATTAGTTGTTCCAAATTCTGAGTTTCCTCTGAAGTTTTAATTTGTTCCCTTGCCTGAGCTCTATCTTCCTTTTTCTTAGTATGGTTTATAAGTTTTTGCTGATGTTTGGGCATCTGATTATCCTGAAAATGATCTCTGAAGGTCAGTTTCTCCGTCTTGTCTGGATTTTTGTTGTTGTTGTTAATTGTCTTTATGTTAATGTTCTTTTTTTTGATGCTTGGCCCAACTTACTCTGGACCATTAGAATAGCCTGAGTTTAACTGATCAGGTTTACTCAGTTCTTCTCCATATGATTCTTGTCCTGGATATGTGGTACAGTTTTTAAGATTGCCTTTTTTGTGCAATTGTTTCACTCCCAGGAGAAAGCTTCCTTTTCTCTGTTCCTTCTCCAGGAATCTCGATCTGCTCTTTGGTTTTTCTCCCCATCTCCTATGATTTGTTTAAATTCTCTCCTTACTCAGTCTCCCATTTTCCTTGCACCTTGCAGTTCTGGGACCTTCCAGTTATAGCAGTTCTGTCTAATCCCACCTTTTTTTTTTTTTTTGTATGCTATATGGCAGGATCATATTTCATTATTTTTCCATGTAAGTATCCCATTGTTGTAGAACCATTTCTTGAATTTTTGTTTGTTTGTTTGTTTTTTTGGAAAGTGTGTGGACTGGGACTCGAACCCGGGTCTCCTGCATAGCAGGTGAGAATTCTACCACTGAACAACCTTTGCAACCCCCTACTTTTTTTTTTCTTCTTATTTTCTTCCAAGGCTTTTCTGCCTCTGATTTTTCCCTCATTAAGGCACCCCATTCTGGGGAGCCCATTGGGATCCATTCAGAAAGATTGGTTACCCTAGAAAAGTTTGCTTTGTGTTTGGAGACCCCCACTGATGGGACAACACCTAGCCACCAACATTCTGCCTCAGCTTCTCCCCCTCTCCAAGGGGCCCCTTTTCTATGCAGCACTCCTCAGCTGCTTGTGTCTCCCTTGGTCTCTGCAGCCTTAGGTCCTTGTGCCTGGTGATATGAGGGGTTCTAACTGCTGTGCACATTCCTCTGTAGCCTGTGTCCCCATCGCAGGGACCTGGACACTCCCACTGGTGAACTCCCAAGCTATGTGGGACCAAGTAAGGTGGAGGGATGGGACCACTCAGGGACAGAAGTTTCTCACCTGGTATATTTCTCTTTCTTTGATTCAGCCTTTGTTGAGTCCTTCTCCAGAGTTCTAAGCATGTTGAATTTGTCCTTATATTTGCTGAAATCTGGGGAGTTTTTTCAGGGAATACTTTAGGTTGACATGTTGATGACATTACTTTCAGGGAAAGATTTTTTAACTTATTTTTCTCAAAAAGAAATAATGGAGTTGTTAGTTCTATTTCCCTTTGGTTTTTACTACTTTGCAAAGGTTACATGAATTAAGCATTTTAAGTGTATTTTGTTGGAAGAACTGAAATACTTTTCTCTCTCTGAAATTTTCTATACAAATTTAGTGTTTACAAACCAATACACATCTTGCCTTCTGACAATCAAGGTTTTGTCTGAAAAGTCTCCTGGTGAAAATTAGATTTTTTTTCAAGCAAATATTTAAAGAAGTATTTGAATGAAATATTTTATTTTGGAAGACGATAGATTTACTCTCAGATTTATTCATTACCTTGACAGTCACTACTTTTATTTCTTGTTTGAAATGTATCCTCATTCTGGTAATCATAAAAAATAAAACATGGCATCAGATATTTGCATAATACCTGAAAAAGTGACTTATTAAAAGAAAAAGATGGGATTCCTTTATCCTCTGCATTTATGTTGTAGAAATGTTCTTTTATCTGTCTTTATACATAACTTTATCTTTCTTTGAAATGCAAAAGTTATCATTATCAGATAGGAAGGATAGGAATATACAATCATAAGTCTAGAAGAGGTAATGCATTTCCTATGACTCTGCTATTCAAATAGGTCTTTATATACATTTTTTCTCAAATGCTGCAAAGATGGTGAATCATAGATCATCCCTTGGCACCACCTTCTAATATTTTATGATTCATGTGCAAAGAATTTTTTCAGCTTCTAACCTAACTCATTCTTTCTGTAATTTCAATCCATTACCTCTAATCATTTGAAACCTCTGTTTCATTTGAAACAGAGTAGGTGCTTATCATTGAATTATATCTGTTCTCATATTTGATGATGCATTAGTCTTTGACTATTATTTCTCTAGAGCAAAAAACATTTTTAAAATATGCATTGCACATTACTTCCATATCTTTTGTAGGTGGGTCAAAGCAAAATGCAAACATCTAATAAAGGGGTAACAAGGAAAAATGGTGGCATTTATCATTCAGCCAACTACTGTTTATCAAGGGCTAATTGGCTGCTAAGGCATGTTGTGGTGATGAATACACCAAAATGTAAACTAAATGATGTGACTAGATCAGCCATGGATCTGAGGAGCTTATATTTAGTAGAGGAATAAATAAAAAGGTAATTTTAGAGAATGAGAAAAGAAAAAGCCAGGATTTAAATTCAGCCATAATATCTGAGTTTGAATCTTAGTTCCTTTTCATATCAGTATTGTGACTATTAACACAAGACTGGAACCCTCAGTGCACAGTCTCTGGTGACAATTTTAACTATCTAGTAGGATCATTGTGTAGATTAGATAAGATAATGCATTACAGGCACCTGAGTTCTTGCCTTCTATATCAGGCACAAGAATTCATTCATTAAAAGAAATATTGAGTATCTAGTAGGTGTCAGGTGCTCATGTGGGACTATGCATAAGATCATGACCCTGTCATCAGGGAGTTTGTAGTCTAGTGGTAACAGCAATCATGCAAACAGGCAAACACACCATACTGTGATAAGTGCACGTCAGAGGCAAGGCAGGGTACCATGGATATGGATAAAAGGATTCACCATCTCGTGGAGTCAGTATTAGCTGTCTGAGAAAGTGACTGAAATCAGAAAGATAACTAGAAATTAATTAGAGAAAGGGGTTTAAAATTGTTCAGCACAGAGGAAAAAAATATGCTAGTGGGGAGATGTGCTCAATTAATTTTGGACTAAAGCATTAAGTCTGGCTTGAGACAAAACAGGAGAAAGATACAGAAGTAGACATTCCCACAAAAGGGGATCAACAGCCATGTGAAGCTGTTTGGGCTTTATGTGAAAATGAGTAAGTGACTTTTGAAGTGTTTCAGCAGAAGCAAATGGATGGAAGAGGTGGGAACAGGCCAGTACGTGGTGGCACACGATGAGAAAGTTCCTTTCTGATGGTATGCGATTTCACTTTGCATTAAATAATTTTCTGAGGATGGGTTGGAGAGGAGGTAAGGAATCGTGAGGTAGGTAGGTTCCAGCAGAGTGGAAAATTTTCTGAAATAGCTACAGTGGGATTTGAAATGACTATGGTGTCATAAAAGGATTGCAGAAAAGCACAGAGGTTTAAGTTGGAGTTAGAGCCCATGAGAATTTGCTGTGTGGAGATGGAGGCATTGCACCCAGATTTCCTTTTGAGGAAGGATTGCTTCTTCACCACGGGAGTGTGGGCTGCAGACAGCTTCAATTTGTCGCTTCTGTTTCAATTGAGAAGAGCTATCTCCCTAAAAGACATCTTGCTTCTCCCTGCCTCTGAAGAACCCACACATGGAACTGCTATGAACCTGAGAATTTGTGTGAGCATGTGCTCAGCAGTGTTCAGCAGTCCTCGTTCAGATGTTGATGAGGACATCACCACTGCCATCCTGGAGCAGGGTTCCATCAGACAAATGGGACAGAAGAACACCTGAGGATACAGGCAATAGATGGACTCAAGTGCATTTCTCCACAGCTTTGGAGAAGGCAGTGAAGGCAGGAGGTGTCTCATAGAGAGAGAATGAAGGGGCCAGACTTTTCCATGAACTAAGAAGTAACATAATGGGAATAACAAAGATCAATCAAGATAAGAAGCAGGAACTACTCTAAGAAATATCAGATGTTAATTGAAAGGTAGAGCTCTATACATTTTAGAAGAAAGTACAAAAGCAGAGTGGTGTTCAAAGGATATTAGTGCTCAGGTTGGGTAGCAGGCGTGTTTATAAACACTGATCTGAGGCTGTAGTGTTGGGAATATTTGCCCTGTTTCTGCTCTCACACTCCTCAGAGCCTAACCAATCAACTAAATAACAAATTTTTAACTAAGCATTTAATGGTTTAATGTACGCTGCTTCCAGAAAGTCTTTATAGTGTAGCAGGGACTTCACCTTTTTATTCAAAGGATTAAAGTATTTTAGGCACTGGCAGAAGCAGTTGAGGATATAATTCAGGGGCTCAGGAGAACCTTCAGCTTCCCTCAGAGAACATTTATAGGTCGCCAATTTCTCTGAACATTAAAAGATAACCTCAGTGAAGAATGCCATAAGTGTTTACATTCTTGTCTTCGGTATTAATTTATGAGTTCCTGAAGACTTATTATCCATAGGACCCCCTCCTTAGGTTAACACAATGCCTGGAACATTTTACAATTAACATGCCCTTTATGATGATTTGCAGCTTTGTAATCAGTCATGTTTACTTTTCAAATATTATGCTTTTACTTTTATATAGACATACTACCCTAACTTCTCATATTTATTGAGATCTTCCTATGCATCTTACCAAGATTATTGTAATTATTGTAATAACCCTATAATGTAGTACTATTATTATCTTCAATTTGCAGATGAGGAAACTGAGGTACAGGACTGTGATATAACTTGCTTGAGGCTCCTAGAAAGGAGCAGAATCTGAATTTGAACCTAGGGGAGTCTAGGTACAGAGCCTACAGTCTTACCTACTTTGCTTTATCACCTCGATTTTTTCCAAAATATAGTTTGAATTATTTCTCACAGATTCACTGAACTGTAACCTATGTCAGGTAACATTTGCAGTTCTATTTCATCCAGTATTTTATAGAGGCAGGTTAGCTATATGGATGGGTCTTCACTTGCTCCTATAAAGATGATAAATCTTCTGTTAATATTTGATACTCAAGTGATTTTGGCAATCTGAAAGGTATTTAACTTGTCAAATTCTATTTGAAGAGAGATATGAATACCTGTCTTTAGTACATCTTTTCATCTGTGCTATAGTGTGTTGTCATACTTCCTATCACACTGTAGTTTACAATAACACATGATAATGTATATATTGAAAAGTCTTTTTGAAAAAATATACCTTTAAACTGGATGTTAAATTCTACTTTCCAGAGGAAGTAATATAGGCCTTGGAGCCAGAGAGATTGAACAACAAAAGTTCTGACATTTCACACCACCACAATATATTATGAGTCTTTGGGAGTGAAACTTGTTTCAGTTTATTTTTACTTGCCTTGAATGATTGTAGCAAGAATGGAATAATGGTGTGTGTGTGTGTGTGTGTGTGTGCATGTGTGTGTGCGCACGTGCATGCATATTAACAAATAAGGTGTCATAGTATCTCTCCTGCAGTAGGCATTCAATACATGTTCTCTATCTTTTTGTATACCAGGATACTCACTGATACGAATTCTCATGCAAAGATAAATTCCAGTAATATATACCAGACTATGCCAGTTGGTTATTCTTTTAATGCTGAAAAGCAAATGTATCTTAATCAATTCTTTCCTTCAGATTTTTTAACCACGTATGCTTTTTTACATTTCTGAAAATAGTCTGTGGCAAGTTGACAAAAACAATATGATCTTGCTTGATAATACAATACAAGTTAAATATTGAAATTTCCAGCGATTTAGTTGTAAAGGTTAGAAAAAAAGAAAGAGAAAATAGTACATTAGCATTAGCATTTGAACGTCACTTCTATGGAGGAGCTAGTGTAGAATGAGGTAAATACACTTAAAGAGAAGTATAAAGGAATGAAAGTCACATAAAGATGTTTAAAAATAATATTAAGGAGTGAGAAAGGGATTTAACATTTGGTGAGCAACTAGTTTGTGCCAAATCATGTCTAAATGATTTATAGAAATTAATTTATTAAATCCTTAAAGTGCATACACACCTCAAGATTTGTGTGAATAGATGTATTTATTGGCAGTTAGGTTTGTGTTTTTCTTTAATAATATAAAAACTATACTCACAATGATTAACCTCCTTACTTAATGACATACAGCTAATAAATAGTGGGGCCAAGATTCAACTTCAGTTTCTTTAACCTCAGTGCTGGTTTTCCTTCCACCACATTTACACGGGTGTGCTGTATATAATACATCATTGTTGAAACAGCACTGACATTTTTTTCTATTTTTACGAAAAATTAAGGGAGTCACTTTTTATATTTTCTTTAGGAGAAACTGAAAAAACAAGGGCAAACATTTTAAAAAGAGCCTTAAAAATGTAAAAGAGAAACAAAAAATATTAGATTTTTTTTTTATAAAATGGGCTATTTTATTTTTCCTAAGGTCATTCTATTTCATTTCTTCTTGGGTTACCAAAGAAGACTTTCAAACACTATTCATCATGAATGCTGTAAACCAAGACTCAGCCAGCGGGCCATGCTATTACTAGCTAGAATTAATTCTGAATTACTTTAAAATTTTAATACTTTAAAGGGTATTTTAAAGTATTGAGAGAGAGGAGAGAAGAGAACCATTGAGGGTGCTTAGGTGAATTTTATAGTTTAAATATAGCAGCTTTTACAAAGGCTAAAATCTAAGGCTGACTAGATAAGAGGAAATGGTTATTGTAGAAAAAAAATTATCAAGGACATTCAAAAATGTAAGTAAATTGGTGTGCGCAGGTGGTTCAGTGACAGAATGCTTGCCTTCCATGCGGGAGGCCGTGAATCACGCCCCCCCAAATATATATATATATATATATATATATATATATATGTAAATTGAACCTGTGTTTCTTCTCCATTTTTTTTTCTGATTGTAAAATGCACAGCAACTGTAAAAACTTTTATATTGAGAAAATATAAATAATAAAAGCAAAATTCACTGATGATATTGCAACAGTTTCCTCAGTTTATTCACAACAAATGTATTTCCTATATGCAGGGTCATGCTATGTGCAAAATTTTGTTTGCTGATTGTTTCATTCATTTTTGTTCCCTCTATTTTTTTTTTTTTTTTTTTTTTTGGTGCGCTCCTTAGTTTTATTTTCTAAATCCCTGATTTGATTTTCTCCAGGGCCAATTCTGATATTCAATGTCTCCAATGTCAATTTTAACTTTGCGTTTTTCTTTTTGATTTTTTCTTATGTTGTTTATTCATTTTGAGAAGTGTTCTTTGAATCTCAGCCTGTTAGCTCTTTGATTTTAACCAAATAACTTCTTCACTTACTGGCACGTCTTTTTAACTTACTGGTACTAATTAAAAAAAAAAAAAAAAAAAACAGTAACAAAAACATTCCCTCTATGTATTCACCACCATGTAGATTAATTTACTGCATTATTTTTTCTAAGTTGAAAAATTTTCAATCTTTCAATTCATTTTTAGATAAGAAAGGATTTGGGGGACTCTCGCATTTATGTGCCTTGAACCCTTTACCATTCATTTGGGTGGTGACACATTTTCTTGAGCCAATGTATGCCATGTTTTGACAACTCCCCAAATCAATGACCGTTAACCTTCTTGAGGGCAATGCCGTATCCATTGACATGTTAACATTCCCATTAGTGTCTGAATTTTTGATTCTTTAGGTTGTTCTTTCTTATCATTCCAAATAGATTTAGAGAAATTTCAGTATCTCAGTGCACTTACATGACAGTGGCACTCAACAATTACAAATCCATGAACAAATCTAGACGTTAATCCCTTTGAACTGGTTACTTTCAGAATTACAGAATTAATTTTATATATTAATTAAGCTTGTGGAACAATGGATAAAACTTGCATAAAAATAAAAATTAAATTCTTTCTTTTCATTTTGTCTCTCTTGAGCCTGGATTTATAAATTTAGGCTCAACTATAAAGCTATTTAGAGGTACTATGAGCTGAAGGACTTATTTAATTGTTAACTGATTTAGTAATAACTTTAACTATTAAGTTTTGTATTACTGCCTTGATACTCTGTAGTTTTTCAGCTGAATTATTACTATTGCAAAAATGCACGCATCCTACTAATTTTGCACAGATTTCTTTTGGCAATGAACATTTACTGCTCCTTGCAATAATTCTAATCTTTAAAACTTTTCTCAGATACATCTTAGAACCGTCCTTCCTACACTTTTGAAGAATGTTGAAGTTGTTTGACAAATCTCTTAACAAATAAAATGAAGTTGCTATTAAACCTACTTTTTCATCATTCTGGACATAAAGCTGGAATCAAGTACCACAACGGATGCCTGTGGATGTGGAAATTGTTTTGCATGTTTTTGTAGTATAAAGTTTGGATGAATTTAATTCTCTGTTTTCACCTTTGTCAGAATTCTCATTGAAGAAAACGTGACACATTCTGTATTTGGTAACAAGTATGGTCTGTGGTTTCCCATAGGATAGTGAAAAATCTTGAGTCGTTATCTCCTTCTTGGCTTATTATTGTGATTTGTCTTGAATTTTAATTTGATCCATATGTGTCTGTTGAGTCATAAATAATTTTCTGCATGCAAAATAATAGATTTAGTTCCCCTAAAATTTATTTTAGGTACTTCCTACATTATGAAGTGAGTTTCTGGTCTACCGAAGGAAGAACTATGGAAAACAATGGAAAATGGCCTGGAATGAACACCAAATATAATAGAAAAATGCATGAATATGAGTATTCTCAAATAAGCATAATCATATTTATGCATTTTTCTATTATATTTGGTTTTATTAATAAAACCAAACTCTTATTTGAGTTTTCATAGCTTTAGCTTTCACCTGTCTGCCCTCTGGTGGGACTACTAATAAATAGCTGACAAGCTGAAATATTTAATTGTGATGGGATTTGGAAGCAAAATGTGGATAAATCAGACATGAGATAAGATCCAGGGAAAATTATATTAATCTTACTTTATAAAGCGGGGTATACTGCATATACTACTAATAGTGGGTTGGATGGAATAGGTTTCAAAAAATGATTTCAGTCACATGAATTGAATAGAGTAATGAAAACGATTCAGTTACTATTTTCCTTCATGATGTATGTGTTTTTTCTGTAACTACTTGATGACAAAATACTAGTAGAAAACCCAATTATTTGATTATTTTACCTTCTGGATCCATACTGCTCTGATCCTATCTCATATATACCTGTTCTAGTTTGCTAGTTGCTGGAATGCGATATTCCAGGGACAGAAGGCTTTAAAAAAGGGGAATTTGATAAGTTGCAAGTCAACAGTTTTTAGGCCATGGAAATGTCCCAATTAAAGCAAGTCTATAGAAATGTTCAATCTAAGGCATCCAGGGAAAGATACCTTGATTCAAGAAGCCTGATGAATTTCAGGGTTTCTCTCTCATCTGGAAAGGGACATGGCAAACATGGTGTCATCTCTAGCCTCCTCTCCAGCTCCACAGGAGACATTTTCCTTTATCATCTCCAAAACTCGCTGATTGTTGGACTCTCTGCTTCATGGTTCTGCAGTGTTCTGCTCTCTCAGAATCTCATGGCTTCCTCTCTTGTCATTCTCTAGCTTTTTCTGAAGTGCTTCTTCTTTTAGAGGATTCTGATAAAACCAATTAAGACCCACCTGCAATGGATGGAGACACATGTCCACCTAATCCAGTTTAGCACCCACTCTTAAGTGAGTCACATCTCCATGGACATAATCTAATCAAGTTTCCAGCATACAGTGCTAAAGAGGGTTTAAGAGAGACAGCTGCTTTTACAAAATGGGATTAGGATTAAAACATGGCTTTTCTAGGGTACATACATCCTTTCAAACCAGTACAGGACTTGAGTAAAACCTGTTTTTAAATCTTAATGAAACATAGTTATTTTACATTTAACCTATTTAAAATTTAAAATTTATTTATGATTATCAACTTTTAATTTACTAATGCAAAGGCAAGGAAAATATGACTCTGATCTATTATCACCATTTCATAAGTGGGGACCTATTTAACATCAGAAAAGAAGGAAGGAAGGACACTCTAAATTCCAAGAATTCACCCCATTTTATTAAATACTTAATTAAAACCTCTACACTTGATAATAAACATTTTATTGTCTTCCAAACACTGAGTAGTTTACATAGATATCTTATCAACCTACCTAAAATATCAAGTTTTCTTTTTTCAAATAAAATATTTTCTTCCCATTCTCACAAAATCATTTGGTTAGTTGCCATGACAGCAGGATGCCATTTATTTCAGAGAAAATGGTAACACATTTCTGATTTATACTTATTTTCCTTTTTTATTAGTGATATTAAATGTTAGAGTTTTCATTCCTTCCATTTAAAACATACCTATAAAAGTGTCTATCAGTTCCAAAATAATGACTTGAACCAATTCAGTCCATCTTTAGAGAAAACCGTTCCCTCTTTATATTGCTCGATTACTATAGTGTGGAACTTAAAATCTTGGACTCTAGAAAGCCACCTGTTTCTGCTGAGGTATTCAGATGAAGACTCTTGGAAGCTGGCCAAGTCTGTACAATGCTCAAACCCATTGCTTACGTGTTTGACAGTAACATCTGGTAGCACAGATGCTGAATTCTAGAGAGCCATAATTATTTTGAGAGAAGGGAAAAGTTGTCTTACATAGTTATTATCATGCTACTACCACAGGTATTAGAAAGAGGCGATTATTTTCTGCTTCCATGCCAGCAGATGTTTTCCCACTTTTGAAGATGAAATTTCTAGATCATGCACAACACTGAGACTCTGAATCATTATGTTTTTAAGCAACAGAAAGGTTTCAAAGGAGCATAAAGGATGCAATGAAAATCTCTCGTTGTCTTCAAGTGCCTGTCCAGAAACCATTGAGCTAGGTGCCAAAACTTCATAGGCTAGCCTATTTCAAAGAAAATTGTATGACAGTAACTTCTCTTGGTTTCATACTCTATCCTGGAGCTCTCATAAATAAGACTGTCAGATTTTGGACCGATGAAAGGAATTTGTTTTAGCTTTGTTTATCTCAGCTGTTAAGAATTCCCTTGTCCCATTTCTCTCTTTCTCAGACAGATTATTATTTAAAAGGATATGACAGGTGCCAGGGCATCTATATGTTGTTTGTCTTTTAGAAGCAATATCTTACATGCCAAATACACTGACAAAACTAATGGTCTAGTGTCTCTTGGAAATCTTCATCCCTAAGATACAGGAGCTGAGATTTATAAATTGGTAGTTTAGTAGTCAATTTAGACAGCCTACCTTAATAAGCACCATTTTCATGGTTAATGGGAAGTCATGGTCATTTTTAAGGAATATAAAGATAAACAAAATTTTTTAAAACAGTATGGGCACGTATAATTTACCTCCCCTTAGCTACTCTCTCTGAAACTCTGCTTATGAAGCTATCTTTCAAACATCTGTACATTTTGTGCTTCATCAAATACTAATAGTCACCTAAATGTATAAGGTATTCTGGTAGGTGATGAATAAGGTGTTCTGAATGAAGCAGACATAATCCCTGTCTTCCTGTAGTTTAAAGGTGAGTTACATGAGTTACAATTCAAATGCCTTCAGAGCCAAGCAGGTGAAGATGATGAACGAAATCACAAACATAAGCCTATAATTACTGGTGGGGGCTGAGCCCAAAGAAAGAGTGAATGCTCTACAAAGTGAAATTGGAATTCAAAATTTGTTCAAACAATGACTCACACCTGAAAGAAAAAAATGTGCACCTGCAGTCTGAGCACTTTATTTGGCTCTCAGCCCATGAGTTTGCTGCTTCTGGTTGTGAATCAGAGTAGGGATGCCCCAGAGGATGAGAACTGTGTCTGTGCTTGCAAACTGCTTCTCCCACTCATCATATGCCATGTGAACCACGTTGGGCCGGCAGGGATGGGGAGAAATCAGATACGGGAGTGCCTGGAAGAGCTTGCAAGCTGCTGTTCACAGAGCAGCTGCATCATACCTGGTGGAACAGGCAGCCAGTTACCACTGGCTGGTTCTGTGCTGATCAGACCAGACTGCTGTCTGCTTGGTCAGGTTCAGGGCTGCTGGCTAAAATGCTGGTTTGTTGTAGTCATAGTGGCTTTTTTTTTTTTTTTTTTTGCCATCAACATCTTATTTTTGGAAAATTGTCTCAATTCATAGCAAATAGTTTGACTGTTTTCAAAAGGGAGAGCTATCATGAGATTACTTTGACATGCATGTAAGTCAGACTATCTTTAGGCCAGAAGTCTCTAAACATTTTTGATTGGGCATTCATAGCAGAATAAGTATAATTAATTGATTAACAATAACCCCATTAATAATGATTTCTCTAGTTACTCTTTGTGCTGGTTTGAAACTTATGATCCCAGAAAAGCCATGTTCTTTTAATCCTAATCCAATCTTTGGGGGCAGACCTATTGCTTGCGTGGGACCTTTTGATTAGCTTGTTTCCATGGGGATGTGGCCCACCTGATTGTAGGTATGGCCTTTTGATTTGCTTACTACCTTCTAGACAATAAGGTAATTACCATATATATTTTCTAACTTATTTTTTAAAAAAATAAAATTGTTAATGTCTGCTGTATTACCACCATTATTTCTCATTATTTAGCAGATTAGAAGTCATGTCTTATAGTTAGTTGTATTTGTTATTAATAGCTGGTGTCAATTGTGTAATGCTGTATTAATCTTCTAGTGTAAGCTAGATATTCTTTCATTGAGGGAAAGGAGATATCAGTGGTGATTTCCAAAATTTTGAACAGAAAATTTGGCTCAAATAATCTTACAAAGGGATCTAGCGTTTTGTAATACACATAGTAACACAGAAGCAGACATGCATTTCTCTTATTTTCCATTTTATTGATTGAAAACTTGCATCCCTTATTAACAAGAAGTATATTACTTCTGTCTTAAAGCTCTCCCGTCCTGCTGAATTGCCCCAAACCTTAGTATCTTTTTAAATGGGTAGCTAGTTTATTGCTCAAATAGGGAAAGAAATGGGAACCTGCTCTGCCCAGGCTCCAGCTCCTATTGCTTCTCTGTACCTGTAATTGAAGCCTGAACTGCCAGAACGTTCTGTGCTGCAATGAGGTTTCCCCCACCTGGGACCATTGTAAGGCCACCTTGGTTCCTGAAAGGAAATTGTACCTTCTCAGCAGAGGTCTTTCTGTGCTAGGTCCCTCAGGGTTGCAGCTTTTCATATGTAACATTTTCTGTTCACAGATAAAAATTCATCCAGAGTGGTAGTCTGCTGCGGGAATACAAGGTTAGCCCTGGACCCCTGGGTGCATTGCAGGGTTCAGGTAGTGTGATGGTTAAGTTGCTGTGTCAACTTGACTGGTTATGATGGCCAGTTGTTTGGTCCACCAAGCACTGGCCTGATTGTTATTGTGAGGTTGTTTCTTAGATTTAAATCATTACTCCGTTGATTGCCTCTATGGCTTATTGCATCTAAAACCAACATAGGAAATTGCCTTCAGCATTGAGAGAAGTCTCATCCAAGCAGTTAAAGGTCTTAAGAGAACTGATTATTTCAGCAGCCGGAAACAATAATTTCTATCTCAACTTCAGCCAGCCAGCCACTCCTGAAGAATTCCCTGAAACCTTCACTGGAGTTCTCAACCTGTGGCCTGTCCTATGAAAGTAATACTTGCCAAACTCCATGGTTATGTGAACCAATTTATATAATTCATCTCTTAATATTTACATATCTGTATCGACAACTATCTCCTGAAGATTCTGTTTCTCTGGCAAACCCTGACTAATACAGGTAGCTTTTATTTTAAACATTTAAAACAAAGGTACTTAATTATATCCTGTATTGATGGAAAAGATCAGAAGTCAATATCTGAAACCAAAACAGTGAATTTATTGTTTGCTTAAGTAAGGGAGAGCTATGCTGCTCAGACTACCTTGCTAAAGAAGGCAAATTCCTGGTCTCATTTAGACCTCAATGGCACGTGGATTACACACATGAGAATTGGTTAGCAGCCTCTGAAGCCTTTCCGCTAGGGTGTGTCTATTGCTGATTGGCAGACTTTCAGAGGGTGATGCTCGCATTGATTGGCGGGCTTTTAGAGCCTGTTTACTAAAGTGAGTTGTCATGGATTGAATACAATTTTAAAACCAGTTCTGGGGCTATAGAACAATTAAGCTTTTCCTAGACCTGTGGGAACTTTTATAATCTCATCTCTTTCCCCAGTTAATAGAGCTATCCACCCTATGATACCAACTCTTCTGAGAGAAGTTACCCTGAGGTTACTCAAAGTGATTCCTTACTCTGAGGCAGCCTCCACGTTAATTTCTAAGAAATACTTCTTAGATAATTTTAATACATTTGCACCTATTTTTCTGGGCACTGGAGCTATCTTTTGTGATTGCAAGGTGATTTCCTGATACTTTTATCACTAGCAAAAATACTATATAAACACAAATTTCATCTCCGTCCTTTAGATACCTCACTGGACTAGGAAGATTGAAGTTATTTATAAGTATAACACTATGAAAGCTTGTTTGTTTACATAAGGAGGATAAATCTTTGCTTTAAACTATTATAGACACTCACTGTCTCCCAGTTCTGGAGGTTAGATGTGCAAACAGCAGGGCTGTGATTCTGAATCTGGAGGAAAGAAGTAGTTCCATTCCTCTCCTAGCTTCTGATGATTTACCAGCAATCCATGGTATTTCCTGCCTCAGTCATCACAGGCATTCTCTCCTGATTGGTCTATTTGTGTCCAAATTTCCTCTTTTTATACGGATAGTAGTCATAATTGGATTAAAGCTCCACCCTACTACAGTATGACCTTATTTTAACTTGTTTTTTTTGAGTCTCTCATGACCCTATTTCCAAGTAAGTTCACATTCTGAAGTACAGGAGAGTAGGATTTCAACATTACTCTTTGGGGTGGGAGGCACAATTCAATCCATAGCAATGAGTAAAAGCAATCATAGGGTAAACATAAAGGGAGGGAATGTCAGAAACAGCATTTCAAGTAGGGAAGAATCCTTCAGATTTTATCATGAGGATATTACACATTAAATGCATATTTATGGCATTCAGGGTTTTTCTAAACCCTTCTAAATCGGTGGCTTTCAACTCTGTATGCTCCATCACAAACACCTGGAGAGGTTTTAAAATGTGAGCTACATGAGGCCCTCTGTCAGATCTCTGGAGCACTGGCAACTGGGTATCAGCAGTTTTTCGAAGTGCTCCAGGAAAATATAAAGACCAGCTGCGGCTGAGAACAGCTGAAGTGTTCCAGGTGGTCCCTGGCTAGTGGCTGCCTGTTTTTAACAAAAGTTGTAGCATTATCCCCTTGACACTTGCCTCTTTATCTAGAATCAGCCTGATACTCTGAGCTTTAGCACTGGGTGCACTACGGCTCACTGTAACAGAAAGAACTGTGGCAGGCAGAAACAAGCTGCAGGGGCTTGACTATTGAACAGAATAGTTCAGGAAGTTTCTGGTAATAAAAGAACAGTAGAATAATATTAATGGCAATTTTTATATTGTGTTCTGTGGTACTTTAAATGTGCAGTGAGTTTTGTTTTCTCTTAATCTCCTTTTCTATTTGCTTTAAGCTGTGTTTTAAATACAGCTATGTCATGGGTGATTAGTATTCATACTAGTATTTTAATAAATAGTATTTCTCTAGATATTTATAATTGTTGCATTTAGAAGATCTAAGGCAGTATTTCCCAACAATTCATTTGCATTAGAATCATCTGAGGAGCTTTAAAAAAATACAAATCTGGGGGCCTCTTACCCGAGACCAATTGAATCACAACCTTTGGAGGTGGAACAGAGGCACTGATTAAAAAAAAAAAAAAAAAGTCCCTAAATAACAAAAATGCATGCCCAGGTTTGAGAACCATAGGTTTAAGAGAGGTAGATAAAATGCTAATTGAAAACATCCACCATCTTCACTGCAAACAATGGGATGTATGCTAAGAGAAAAAGAAAATAATGCAGGTTAATATTTGCAAAAACTTCAAGGGAAAAATGTGGAATGCATTCTTACAGAAAGTGCTAGATTCTCTTTTTGGGTGATTTAGGTGATTATAAGTAAAACAGTGGATTAAATTAAAAACTGTCCAAATTCAAGGAGATGGACCCTTTGCAATTGCTGTTAGATTATAGGTTCATGTTTCTTGATTAAGTGGCTATCAGAATGAGTATTTATTCCTCAGCATTTTGATGCTATCCCAACACCTGAATACTGAAAACACTGAAGTGAATCAGAGATTTAAAATGAAACCATAATCCTCTTGATGCATGTTAGACTGCATATTCTTTAGTCTCAGACAAATCTTCAAATAGTTCTACTAACTCAGTGAAGATAGTATTAATAATTTCCTGCATGGGTGAAGTTCATTATTTGAAGATGAAATATGTGATTAGTATATATTGAATTACATATAATGTGATCAATGATTGATTATGCTTATTATTTCCTACATTGCTTTTTTATTTGAACACTGTTGAAATCATACTCTTCACTGGTTTTGAAAAGTATGAAAAAAAGAGGCTCTAGAATTTGGTATAATAAATTGTTTGCTCTACCCTGTGTTTATTGTATCATTTTAAATGTCATTCAACGATGAGATATTGATTAAATTACTAGATCAAAATCTTATCCTTTATTAAGTTACTGTATTTGTAGTACAAAAAGCATAAGATTGTCTGTTTTTCAAAAATGATATCCACTGGACTTCTGAAACTAGCTCTTCTCTAGCATTAACAATTTAGAAGTTCCCATGTGATGATCCTTTGTATCATGTACCTAGCTGGGTACAGCTGACCTGCAGAAAAGCAGAGAAGATGTGCATCCAGAACTAGTGTTTTTAAGTTCAAAACTAAATGTTTTAAATTAGTTGACCTGCTATTGCCCACCTATACAGGGTCTATAAAAAGAGTTAATTAAGCCATATTCATGTAATTTTCTTATCACCATAGTCAAGTTTCTTTATATAACAAAATCACATGAGCCTCTCTCTCTCTATGAAACATAAATCAACCTGGAATTTGCTTGAAATACCTGTATTTTGTCAACATTCTAGCAAATTTGGAAATTTTTAGGATCTGCTGAGGCAATAAATACTTATTTAAAATCATAAACTGACTTAGATTCTAAGATCTTCTATATCTAGAGAAAACTGTGAAATTCAGAAAGCAGCATTGTGTAGTTGTAAAAGTTTGCACCTTTGAGTTAAATTTGGTCCCAAGTCTTGTTTCAAATATTTATATACTGTATATCCTGCAACTCTTTAAGCCTTAGTTTTATCGTTTATGAAATGGAAAGAATATTACTTGTCAGTAAAGGCTGATGTAATGAAATAAGATAATGCTCGTAAACAAATTGACACAATAGGCATTAAATATTAGTTGGATTCCATTAGTATTTTAATTTTGTATATGTGTGGAAAATTAACAAATAACTTTTTTTCTTTTTTGGAAAGGCTAGAAGTCTATAAGCTTGATCTGTGCATCTATTTTTCCAACTGTATTTACAGAGTAATGTCACATGATCAGGTTGCTGTCCCTTAACATTTATATATCCACAATAAACTAACTAAAAATGAAGAGGAACAGGGAATCATGCTATTAACTAGGATTCTTAAATTGGTTGTCATCTCACCATGTCTAACTGGAAGGTTATTTTATATCTCAGTTGCTATCTTCTGGAGTGGGTGTCATTCCATTCAATTCCAGGTGGTGATTAGAAGTTTCCTAAATCATTTACAGGACTGTAGTTGCTCAACATAACCTATTTCATCCTAAGTCATGAATGGGCTGTCATTTAATTAATTAAAATACAATTTTCCTGGAAAATGAAAATTGGCAGTTCGTCCTAATATACCACCCACAAGAGCCAATAAATGATAGAAGAATCATTTACTCCTTTGTGTAATTTTTAAAAAAGTATTTTGAGGAAGAAAAATGGTCTTCCTTTACCTAAAGTCTTTTTGTTTTGGAGTTCTCTTTAGGTATGGAACCAATATGGTCAGTAAACAGTTATTGTGTGCCTATTGTGAGCAAGGCATTGCACTAGAAGCTGAATCATCATCTTTAATATTCCATAGCTCAGTGATTTGGACACATGTCAGTAGGGCCACTGATATATCATGGCCTCATCTGGTGAAAAGAGAAGTTGTTTCTAAGTCTATCTTAGAATAATGGCAGCATTCCCCTCAAGCAGAAGAAGCAAGGACGATGGACCCAATAGTCATGCATTGGAATGGTTTATCACATCCCATTCAATACAAATACTACATTATTTTCCAATTGGTATGTAAACAGGTGAGGCAATCACTAGACGCCCAGTGCTTGATGGAACAGTGTATTGATGAGATGCAGAGATGTGCTGAAACTGTCTGAGGCTTGTGGGATAGAATTCCTGGGCTCCAGGTTTGCTTTAAAAAGTTGAGGGTATAGTTTTACTTTCAGGATATATCAGGAAAAAAAAAAAGAAGTAAAAATACAGGTTATATATTTGGCTTCATCTGAGCAAATAGAAAGAGAAGGATGAGCCATAAATAGAATAGTGAGAAAAAATAAAGGGCTGGCTTTGTGTTTAACATTTTCTTGAACAAGGAGACTCTGAGTAAGCTCTCCAGTGTCACTTCTTGGTAGCCTTGATTTCAGGGAAGCCTACATTTCTCTAGAACTGTTTTCTCATCTATAATAGAAGGTTTGGAGCAAGATCACCGGTTCTTAACTGATTAGTGTCACCTGGGGAACTCCTGAAACATACTGATCTGTGAGGGGCATGCCCAGAGATATTGATTTAATTGGGCTGGTATGGGAACTGAGTATCAGAATGGAAATTGATTTCCACGTGATTCTACTTTGGAGCTGGGCTTGAGAAATGCTAGACTAAATGATTTGAAGGTTCCTTATGTATGAACAGAGTTAATATTGATATAAAGTTATTACTGGAAGAGAGTTAGAGATGAGTAGATATACACTGAATCCAATTCAATAATAATATTTTAAACATATTAAATGCTCTTTTGGGGGGAAGCTGTTAAAAAAGCAAGTCACAATCCTCATTCTTCTGGCAGTGTTAACATTATGTATTTTTCATCTAAAAGAAAAAAAAGCATCCATTTTTTGTAGGATTCCATAATAATGACTGTACTATTTGATTATTTATATTTGCCTAGTTCTTGGATTTGTAGCCCACGTGAAATTGTATTTTATATCTTTAGTTGCTTGGTTTTGCATTGCATGGTTCAAAAATTGCTTGCTTTCTTGAAGCCATTTGCTATTTTGACTTCTTTCTTGGTAACTGAAAAAATGACAAAATTAATTTCATTATTATTATTGATTAATTTCGTTTCACAGGAAGTAATGTCTAAGGCAAATCATGTTGCCAGTAGTAGCAGTATGTATGGGACAGCACAGTATGTCCTTATTATCTGGTAGTATTTAGTTTATTCAGCCACCACCAGAAATATAGAGAAAATTCCGATCACTTTGAAATCTGTGAGAACAATCAAAATGTGCTATCCTAGTTATTAAAAAAAGACAGAGAGCAATATTATGAAGAAACTTTCTCTTCTGAATTCTAGTATATAAAATTTCAGCAACAATTGGCTTGTCAATGAAGATTGCTCTGCCGAGGAAACTTTATAGCAAAGTGAGTTCTAACCAGCAAAAATAAAGTTCTAGAATTGGTCGGAAAATATGGATACAATTGTATGTGTTTGAAATCACTGCAATTTCTTAGCAAATAGCCGTCTTGTAATGACATTACCCTAACAAATTATCACATTCTCATTCAAACCAGGTTGTAAAAATCATTTTTTTTTCAGAATTTCACTGTTAGCAATATTTTATTTTTGAAATTTTAATTATTAAGTTTTAGAAATAAAACTAAGAATTAAAGGAAAAAGTGTGTTAATTTAAGGGTTTGATTAGGATTCCAGTAAAAGTACTTATATTCCAACTGAAATCAGCTTAATAAAGATAAATGACTAAAATATTTTACTTTTTTTTCTCAGTTTTACTTGCAAATATGCAATTAGCTGTGAGTGCAATAAAAATATCAGTCATGTATATCTGTAAGAGTCTCACAAAAATGGAAATATATATATACATATATATATATATATGTATGTATATACTTTTTTTTTTCAGCAAAAAGAAAAGTTTCTTCAAGGCAATGAAAGACCTTGATTCTTCTGTCACAATTTTCTTCTCTCTCTTTAGGAGAAGAATTTTTTTTTTTCTTTCTTTCATTTTTTTTACTTTTGTAATGCCTGTGAGGCTGGAGCTTAAAAAGTTGAAGAGAATGGGATGTGAGATGATGCTAAAATCATTATCACAGAGAGCTAGTTTTATACAGACCCAATGTAACTGATTAAAAAAAAGTAAAGACCTGAGAATCTATTTTTGACTAGGTCTGTCCATTTTATGCCTTCCTACTAGGCAGCTGTACATCCCCAACTAAGATAATGGTTTACAATTGTGACTTTGGAACCTCTGAGAGTAAAAGTGAATTGCTGTTCAGAAATAGAACATGGTCATACATTATCCCCTTGTTTCAAAAGTTTTTTTTTTAAATAACAGTTCCCCCTTTCCATTCTTCTCATCATTCCCCCCACCTAAAGAAATATTAATTAAAAAGATTTCTTGGGTTTGGCTGATAAAGGGAATACAATGGAACCAAATTAAGCGGGGTTATAGAAGTGTATTTGCAGCAAAAAGTAGATTTGAGTCTTGTGTGTGACTAAGACTATAAAGATGCTATTGATGTAAGTTGAAACTTTAACATAACTGTAGCCAAGCATAGGAAAGAAGTGTCAAGAATTAGCGAGTGTGTGTCTGTGTGTCTGTTTATGTAGACTTATAATACAATTTTTCAATTTAGCTTTGATGAGATATTTTACAAAAAATGAAATAATTCTGAGATCTCATTAATGGTTCGATTCTTTGTAGAACCTAATTCACGTAGTACAGATGGGATAATGCTGGCAATTTTTCTAGTAGTTGAAAACTACTTTTTTTGTTCATTACATATACAAAATTCTTTAGTTTCTTAAAATTTCTTGGGACTATATATAAAATCATGAATTAGTGGCAGTATTTAAGTAGTTTCTGGAAATTATTGACTGTTGCTCTGTGTGTTCCCCATGGCCTTCAAAGTAATGACCCATGGGTCTGGGAGCTGATGACAGTCTAGGATCTTGACTGCAAGCAACAGAAACTGATTCCTGATAACTTAAGCAACAAATTAAAACTATTTACTGAATGGAGATTAAGTAGCTCACAGAACCAATGTGAAGACTGGAAAGAAGGGCTTGAAAGATGAACATGAAAGAAGGAATGCTAGACAAAGGCTAAGAAGAGTTTATAAAAACCTACTTATCAGGATATTGCTGCTGGCGGTACCCACAAATGGTACAAAACCCTTAGTGCAGTGCTGTAATTGGTTAAGCCTGGGATGTGTGAGCTCTTGTTAGCTGGCAGGTGGAGGAAAAAGAGTCATTTGGCCTCTTCTGCCTCAGTAGTAGAAAAGGCATCTGTGCTGGTTTGAAACTGTTATCTACTCCAGAAAACCCATGTTCATTTTCCTAATCCATTCTTGTGGGGGCAGACCTATTCTTTAGGTGGGATCTTTTTGATTAAATTGATTCCATGGAGATGTGATCCACCTAATTGTGGGTGGGACCCTTGGATTAGGTGATTTCCATGGAGATGTGCCCCCATGCATTCAAAATGTGTCTTAATCTGCTTACTGGAGTCCTTTAACCAAATGGAGTCCATTTTGGAAAAAGCTTCAGAGCCAACACAGACAGAGACATTTGGAGATGTGAAAAGAAAACATCCCTGGGGAAACTGGGGAAGCTGTTTGAAACCAGAAGCCAAAGGACCAGCAGACACCTGCCATGTGCCTTCCTGGCTACAGAGGTGTTCCAGGTGCCATCCCCTTTTCTTGAGTCAAGATATCTTTCTCTGGATGCCTTAGTTTGGATATTTTTATGGTCTTAGAATTGTAAACTTGTAACTTAACAAATCCCCATTATAAAAGCCAACCCATTTCTGGTATATTGCATTTGGGCAGCATTAGCAAACTAAAACAAGGTCTGTCTTCCACCAAGACTCACTCAATTAGACAATAACTCTGCACCTAAAAGAATGATATTTGGAGGCTAGATAATCAAAGATAATGACACATGAGTTACATAACGATAACTTTTTTCTTTGCTTGCCCAAACATTTATAGCAAGTGTAAAGCACGTGTTTTATATTCTTCATATTGGTTAATCAGGTATCATGTAGCACTATCACAAGGAAAGAGAAAGTTATTATCTTGGATCTCTACAGCTATCAATTCTGTTGGGACTCAGTGCCAAGTGAGGCTAACTATCTAATAGTGAATTGGTTTACACCATCCTTCTCATAACCTTAAATACCAATGCAAATTTTACATTTAGTTATGACTTTCTGGAACTTTTCAAAAAACTCCTATCTTACCGAAGTTATGGCAATTAGAATTTCACCCTATCATTTTCTAAGCGTTTAACACTTAGTACTGTAAAGTGGCTTTTACTGTTGTTGGAGGTCTAATAGTAATTGTAAGGTCCTAATGTTCAAACAAGTTTGGTGTAAATTAAATTTCAGTGAAAAAAGATACAGAATTTCTTCTTTTCCCTATACTTTCCCAAGTTTTAGCATCATATTACCTGTCCCTCTAAAGTGAATGTCCTGACCTTCTTTTCCTTCTTAGGCCCATATTTTATTTATCCATATTGTTTTGTGTATTCTACCCCTACCCCTGTATAATAAAGTTTACACTACATTGAGCTATGGTGTCTGCACAGATAACCAAAGGAGTAGAAATTACAGGTTAAAATCATTTCTTGGTGTTTGAGGTGCAGTGGGAGAAGGGATCAGTGTCTTTTCCCATATTTATGTAGGAATACTAGAAGTTTTTGTTTTCTTCAAATTTGATTGGTTACTTCTCTTTCTTGTATACTGCTAACTCAAATTATTTTTGCCTGTTGAGTATATAATATGAGCCAGAAATTGTACTACGTTCTCTCACTGTCGCAATCACTCAGTGATTCTTGCCAGGAACCAGCACTCAAGGGGAAAGTTAATATTCCAGGATACTCAAAGAGCTTGATTTGATTTCATTTTCAAAGGAAGCTTTGTCAGAGTGAAGGTGTAAGAGAGGTGTATCTTGAAATTTCCTTTATTCATGGTAATTTGAATGCTTGAGTCTTTATTATCTTTTCTTTCTTCAGGCAAACTGAAATACCTAGAAGATGTTTTAATATTTTAAATCAAATGGTCTGTTTCATTTTTAGATCACTTTCTGACAATATAAATTTATTAAGTCTGACTCTTCAAGCATGCGAACCATGTTGACATCTGAAGAAAACCTGAGTGAAGTTACATAGCTGGAACTGACAGCTGCTTTCCTTAAAATTTGAGAAAGCAGATTATATTGCAAATAATCTCTGTGATTTGATCATCTTGTTTCTGAAAAGTGTCTCAAGTGAGTTAGTCTGTACTGAGCTTACAAAGACAGGCAAACTTTGAGCTGTGCTTAAGGTATATATGAAATGAAGCTGATGTTGCAAGATTAGAGGACATAGCAGAGTAGGTTTGAGTGATTGAAAAAAAAATTGACCAGGTTTCTGCTTTAAAAGTTTATCCGTGATTCAGAAAAAAAGTTCAGAATGACTATGTGCGCTTTCTTGCTCCAGATTACATAAATTTATTGGAGAACATTTATTCTCTTTTCAAATGATGGATGGCACATTATTCTCAGTCATTTAGGAGAAGAGTCCAAAGATATTTGCAAATGTAGTTATTGATTTTTGTTTCTAAATTTCATTTTGAGTAGTATTCCTCTTTAAACACCAAAGGGGTAGATATAGTAAGGCTTATAGATAGTTAACTTGGCCGAATATGGAAATTTAACATGAACTGAAGTCTCTGTAGCCAAACAAAAACAAATAAATGTGAGGACAGAGGGGAGTCAGGAATCAGGTTAAGAATGTAGACCACAATATGCTACTCATGGATTGAGAGTAGGAGAAATGTATGGCTTCATGTTTCTTATTTGCTCATTACTATAATAACTATTCATGCTTTACTAGTGTAAAGAGACCCATGGCCTTATAGCACTGATATATTTTTTTCACTTCCTATTATATTGTAAATTGATTTATTTTTCAATTCATCTATTTTGGTCCATGTGGTAGTTCTTTATTTATGCTTTATTGCACCTTTTGGTTTGTACATGTCTTCAATGAGTACCAGAGGGGCAGCAGCTCATACACTGGGGAAAAGAATTCAATGATTCATGAATATACACAAGTAAGAGCAAGGACTGTTCATTCTTGAGGATATACAGAATTCCACTCTCAATGAAGCAGAAATTTGAATGGGAAACATGTTCTGATCTTGGCATTTTGTCAGAAATCTGGTTTTACTGAAGTCCATAAAGCGAACATGTCTACAGATTCACACTGTTTACATGGGAATGTTAAAAAGTGATTACTTATCTTACCATGTGTACCATTTTGAAACTATTATGTACCCCAGAAAAGCCATGTTTTAATCCTGATCCGATCTTAAGGGTCCAGACCTATTGTATTAGGTGGAAACTTTTGATTAGATTGTTCCCATGAAGGCAGATCCACTCAATTATAGGTGTGACCTTTTGATTAGATGGAGATGTAACCCCACCCATTCAAGTTTACTCTAGAGCCTTTTAACGTGGAAACATTTTGGAGAAACCACAGATGCAGATACAGATATTTGGAAATACAAAAGCCCCAGGAGATGCCAAGAGCTGAGAGAGCTGACAGAAACTAGACAGGAACCAAAGCCAACAGAGTGCAGACATTGGAGATGCTTGGAGTGCTGACAGAGAGAGTAGATGCTTAGACAAAGACATTTGGAGGTGCAGATCCTAACAGACGTCACCATGTGCCTTCCCATGAGATGCTAAGCAAGCCAGAAGCCAGAATTGTGTCTTGGAGGAGCTAAGTGAAGGCTCACAGATGCTTAGAGAGGAAACCACTGGCATCAGAAGCTGGAAGCAACAGAACAGGTAACAAGGACCAGAAGACACCAGCCACGTGCCCTCCCGTGTGATAGTCGTCGGCCGTTCTCAGGAGTCAAGGTGCCTTTCCCTGATGACTTAGCTTGGACATTTTTATGGCCTTAGAACTGTAAACTTATAGCTTAAAAAATTCACTTTTTAAAAGCTATTCAATTTCTGGTACATTGTATTGTGGCAGCATTTAGCAAACTAAAACACTATGTATAGGAGCATTTTTTAAAAATCTACAATTTTAGGAGCTAAAGTCTAGTTTCAGGATATTATTTTAAAAATAAGATTTTATTTTTTTTATTTATTTAACAAAATAAATACATGTTCATTAAGAGAAAGATAATACAGTCATCAAAGAAAAAAAAAGAATCAGTAACCTAATTTTTCATCCCCCATTAAATAAGACACATAAGATATGTAATACATATTTATGGCATGTAATTAACATAATATATAATATATAACCTTTTTATTTAACAATATAGATGGACATCTTTTTTTTGGCTTTTAAAAAGGGAATTTATTAAGTTACAAGTTTATAGTTCTAAGGCTGTGAAAATGTCCAAATTAAGGCACCTTCACTCAAGAAAGGTTGATGCAGTCTGGAACACCTCTATCAGCTGGGAATGCACATGGTGGCATCTGCTGATTCCTTGCTCTTGGGGGCTGCTGCTTTCAGCCTGTTTCCTGTGGGGGTTCCTCATTTGGCTTCTCCAGGACTGGGTTTCATCTGTTGGCCTCCCTTGGCTTTTTTCAGGTGTGGCTTGCTTAACATCTCACACGAGAAGCACTAGGTGACTTCTGCTGGGCCCTGCGATCTCCAAACACCTGGGTCTTTGTGTTGGCTCTGTCTCGGCTCTGTCACCTCTGATTTCCAAGCATCCACATCTGAAGTTTCTCCAAAGTGTTTCCCTAGATGGACATCTTTACATCAGATATTGTTTTTGTTTCATTAGCATTTCTCCTGTCCATTCTTCAACTAATGGTAATAGAAAAGCAAAAGAGAAAGGGTTTGGAAACTGGATTATAATTATAATTCAATTTCTTATAAATAAAAAAAAGTATTTTGCTACTTTTTAGCATTTTCAAAGATTTTGTGGTAAAAAATACATAAGATATAACCAAATATATACTGAAAACTGACTTGTATAAATAAAGATAGGGTAAGGCTTAATAACATGTTACTCTAAATAGGAAAATATTAATTGAGAAGAACTGAACATACAATGTAGAAGTGAGTATATTGTAAAATATTAAAATATATTGATGAAATTTAAAAAATAATCCACCTCGTTTTCTATGTTAGCAATAGAGCTATGAGAGCTTGCGGGCATCCCTCAGGAAGACATTGGAAACCACAGTAACCATTGGCTAATGTGTATCCCAAGTCTTTGCATCCACTGCTTTATAAATAACCACCTGAGCTGCAAGTGAATTCAACAGAAGCGCAAAGCATGAGAAGCAGATAAATTCTAGCAAAAGGTAGATAGATGTGTTATCACTTTGATTATGCTGTGCCCTCTAATTAAAATACTTTCCTACCACACCCTCTTGCTATTTATGCGTTCAATAAATATTGGTCGTATACGCACTCTGGGTCAGGCAGTTATGTAGGCATGAGAGATGGAGCGTGCTAACGATAAGTCCCTGTCTTTGTGGAGATTCTATTTGCTTCCTAATATTTTATTACTCAATTCACATATGACTTCTTCTGTGAGGCCTTTTCACACATCCCAAACTGAAACAGATATTCTTCCCCATGCTTCCATAGTACTTCAAAGAATAAACAATTGTCATCCTTAGAATGTGCTGTTTAAAGTCAATCTTTTTTTTTCACTAGCTCCTTGACAGCTAGTGTGCTGTATTAATGTATGCATATCCATTGCTTCATAGAATACCTGGCCTAAAATTGATTCCTGATAAATTTTTTATGGTGAATGAGTGTATCAATCAATGAATAAATGATAAGTGAATCAGTAGAGCATCCTCCAAAAGGAAGCTAATATATTTTCAAATTCATATTCTTAAGTTTAAGGCTTAAAGGATTTAAAATAAAAACTATAAAATTATGAATTTGCACTTATATTTACATACTAAATCCTGAAATTTGAAAAAAAAGTAATTGATAAAAAAAAGATAACATAGTTATGTTAAATAGTTTAGTCTCCCTCTCCAAAAAGTATTCCTGTAAATTAATGAATTGGGAATACAATACTAAATGTGGGTTTGGCATAGTTTTTCTGCATCGATCTGTATGGGAGATACTGCTCCCACTCGCAGAGGAATCTGATTTAAGAGTTGTGCTTGGTGGCTCTCTGCCCTCTCAATGCTCTTCACTCTGACCAAGCCACCCTCCTCCTCTCCGCATCACTATTTGCTGACATCTTTCTGATCACTCTCCTTTATCTATGTTCCTTAGCACCAGCCTCAGTCTTCTCCTATCACCGTTTTCTGTCTCCTTCAGCAGCACCTGCACAAATGTTCAATGGCTTCTGTTTTTCATTTTCTTACTCTTCTAAAATGCCATTTTTTAAAAATGTATTGCAGGTACACACTTGAATTCTCATATTCTTGGATTTTTAATCACCATTGCTTTTCAGGTCATTACTTAGAACATCATACCCCTTAAACAAAGTTGTTGAGGTGGTCCCATTCCTTTCCCCAGTCAACTGTACCTGAATATGTATATATGTAAATACATATAAATATAAACTAGACTCTTTTTCTCTAAATAAACACATACACACACTCAAAGCAAAAATGAATTTGTTTACCCTCATGTGTGCTTCCATTTCTCATCCCGTTTCTGTGCTTCCCCAAATTCTCCAAGGATTTGTCTCCCCTTTCTGCCTCTATTTCTTCCCATTTATTCTTCATTCTCATCAGCTGTCTTCTGCTTCTATTACATTGGTAGAAAAATCACAAATAGCTCCTTTCATATTAGAAACCCAGTGGACATATTTCTTTCTTTATCCTCCTCTATCTCTCAATGGCATTGAAAACTCTTGATAGCCCCTTTTTCAATTAGGAAAGTGTTCATTTGGCTTCCAAGACAACACAATATTTCTTCTTGGGCTTCTTTGTAGATATAATCTCTCCTCCTTGACCACTAGACCTGAGACCCAGATGATCTTATCCATTATCATGGATTTAGATGCATCTCTCTGCTGATGACTCTGGTATTTCTCCTCCTCAGAGCCCAGGTTCTAATGTCATAAATCTACCTGCCTATCCAACCTCTCCATCTCTCTCACAGCATCTTAAAATTTGTATGTGTGAAATAGAATTCTCAACTCCTCCCTCAAAATTCTGTAATATTTACCCAGTTGCCCATCTTAATAAATGACCCCACCTCTCACCCAGCTACTCAATTTCTAACTCTAATCCAATCAATCAAGTAATCCTTTGCTTAAACCTCTGAAATGTACCTTGACTCTGCTGTCTTCTACCCATATTTTCTTCCACTTCTTATTTGGGCCTCTTAAACTTGCCCGTCAGATCTTCCTGCTTCCATTATTGAACACTTCTTACCTAAGGGTCAGTGAACTTTTCCTGAGGCCAGAGAGTAGAGGGCCAAATAGTGACTTCATAGGCTGTGTGAGCCCTAAGGTTGCAACCACTCAGCTCTGCTACTGTAGCATGTAAACAGAAATAGGTAATATATGAAAGAATGGATGTGGTTGTGAGCCAATAAAACTTTTTTTTACAAAAACAGTATGCTATTTTTATATCACTTATTCTTGAAAACATCTGTGGCACTGCTAAAATAGAAACAGATGCATTTAAAGATAATTCATAATAGAGTCCATCTTAAGGAAATAGAAGATCAGTACTTTTAAGAACCAACACAGTCCTTTATGAGTAAAAATATGTGTGTGTGTGTGTGTGTGTGTGTGTAACCTAGGTGTTATATATATATATATGTTTCTCTGACAATAGGAAACATATATTCCAATGTAGGGAGGAAATTTTCAGGAGAGCTCTTTTATAAGATATAGTGTAATCTCCTAGACAATATTGAATGGCATAGCAGGCAATGTCTTTAGCTTTAACTTTAAAAGCACTTTTCAAAATCATTGTTCATATGTAATGTTTTTGTTCTAATATCCTAAAGTCTAAAGTGTCATTTTAAGTTCCGAAAAAAAAATCATATTAAATTCTAAATCACTCATGTAATTTCCATGAGGGACTGAGATAATGAGATCAATGTTTTGTTTTCATTTTTGTTTATTGACTTCAATGGCTGAACTTATTGCAAGAATTAAAATTGGAGAATATGGATAATGAATGGATTCATATTAATTAGAACTTTTCTCTGTTTTCCTTTCCTACATGTGCTTAGAGTGTAGATATTTCATGTTATTATCAAATAATCAATAATACAAGCAGAATTTTATTGTTTTAACATAAGGCCAAAAATTTTGGTACATTTGTGAAGAACTGAGGTCATTAGATAAAGAGCACAGCAGAAATTCTTGTAGTTCACAGGGATTCTTAAAGTCTGGATCTTTCACATTAACTTTATTATTCAAATTTATCACCACCAAAAATCAACCTCATTGAATTAAACAGAATTGAGCTGGTATATTGGATGATCTTAACTACTAACTTGGATAGATCCTGAATGTTCCTTTTAGAATGATATCAATCTAAATATCACGATACATTTTTAAGAAAACCAGAAGTTAGTCCTGTTTAAGGGCTTGATTCCAATATAAACTTTTCAGCAACTTTGCTGCCAATTTACTAAGAATGCTGGAAGTATTTGTATGACCAATTTTCTTTATTTTGTAAATTTATATAAGAGGGAAAGAACTCTGTCTGGTGATAGGACAGCTAGGTTTGAGTTCTGGTTTTGCTATTCACTGTCACCATTGCCAGGAAATTTAGCTTCTGTGACTCTCCTTTTTATATGTGGCACAGTCCTATACAAGCCCATGACTGCAAAGCCAATGGTGGTTTTTAGAATGAAATAAGATAACATACCTACAAACCGTTGGCATGTACAAATGATACGGCTAGTGTTGATGAGAGTATGATATCTAATGATTTTCTGGGACTCTAGAAACATGGCTTACAAATTTCATTGCTTTTGTTTCAATGTGATATTTCTCATTTTGCTGGTATATATTTTTTCCAATTCTTGGTTTTTATTTCTTTTTGTTTTATCCTTATTGCTTTTTGTATCCTGTCCATGATGTATCCCTTGTCATTTTCTGTACAGCAGTTTGGAAATGTCCCAGAGAATATCATTATATGGGTTCAACATCAGAATTTGATGATAGCTATTTTGTTGAATGAGCAGTATTCCATTGATTTGTTACATGTTTCATAGGAATAGACACCTGGAGACACATATTTGTTAACTTCCTGATATAGTTTGCAGTTTCAGGTAGTGGTTTACACAATTTAGCATCATTTTCAGCTCTCTGCTTGAGAATTTTTAAAAGTGTTTACTTGATATGAGTGAATTCTACATGTTTTATTCCCTTCTGTTTAACTTGTTACAACCAAGTTGGATTTCACTTAATAGAACTGTTCTGATCAGCCTACTTTGTTGACAGATGTTTAATCCATTAAGACTTCATACTATATTATTCTCCTTTTATTAACTGATAGGCAACTTGAAATGAATTCCCCAAATCCAGAACTATATTTCCTTTTCTCTTGAACCAGACCCACATATTTGTATTTGCTGTCAACATTTAAGAGTGGGAATTTTACTGTTCTACAAAAAAGGAATTATACACTAACCATTTCAAGATCATACTATTTTCCTGTTAGTTTTCTATATTCCTACTTCAGCACATGAAAATGAACTGGTGATTTGTAAGAGGACTTTCTGTTGAACTTTTTAAAAGATAACAAATTGCATCATGAGTGTGTGTGTGTGTGTGTGTGTGTGTGTGTGTGTGTGTAATATTTGCCTAGGAGATGAGAGATGCCTTTAGCTTTTCATTTGCCACTTCAGTAGTAGCTAATCAATAATCCTTGGCTCTGGAACTAGTCTATAAATTTATTCCAAGGAAATTACCAGGGATTCACATAGAAATTCATTGTCAAGGATGTTCATTGGAATATTATTTGTAATGTAGAAAAAAATGGAACCAAAATAAATGTTCCATAGTGGGAAAAAAATGAAATAAATAATGGTACATTAATATACTGGAATGTGATGTTGCCATTAAAACATATATTCATTCATGCATGTTTAGGATATAGTTTAAAGGCTATAAGAATATAAAATGGTATATTCAATATGATACAAGTATGAAAATATCTATGGTATATAAGAGTTTGGGATGAAATATGCCAAAATGCTAGTAATTGCTGCCATTGGAAACTGATATTACAGATGATTTAGATTTTCTAGTTTATATTTTTCCTTATCTTTTTTGAATTTCTGTAATGATTACGTAAGAGTTTAAAAGGACAGTTGCTATTTGAATTATAATAGATAATCAAACTTTCTCAAAGACTTAAAAAGTCTTATAATATCTCAGGTATATAATTAGGTCAGCTGCCATTAATTTGTGTTTCTGTGCTATATTTGTTTTCCTTTGAAGAGATACTTTATGGCTATAAAAATGGAGTCTATATATATGGTATTGTGTATATGCTAACAAAATAAAAATTTTAAAAAATTCATAGAACTATATTACACAGTGAACCGTAAGTTAAAACATGGACTATAATTTATAATGTGATAGTTAAAATATACTTTTGTCAATTGTGACAAATGTTTCACACCAAGATATTAATAAGATAGCAGTATATGGGAATTTTGTGTCTTATACGTGATTGTTCTGTAAACCTACAACTTCTCTAATAATGAAAAAAATATATAAAATCTTTCACTGATTGGTGAACTTTAAGACCATAGACTGTTATATCCAGGAATGAACCTTAAACACTGCTTATTCCATCAGTTTTCGATGGTATCAGAGGGGTGAAATGACTTGACTAAGCTTGATGACCAAGCTTAGATGACCTTTTACTGAAGTCTGCAGAATCCCAGGCCATTGTGTATCTATGTTTTTAGACATAGGAATCTACAGGGAAAGAAAGGTAGGGATCAGTTTGAGTCTATTTTTAAGGTCCTTAATCACAAAAACAAGTAATTGTACACTACCATCAAAAATAAATTTACAGATCAATGATGGCTAGAATCAAAATTATTAATGATAATTTATCATCCGTTTGTGGTCACTGTTGACCTTTTACTAGATCAAATAAAAATTTTATCAGTTAAGAAATAGAAAATAATTATTAATTAAAGACTCGAGAAAGAGCTTTCAAGTAAAAAAGCGTATACTGTTGTAAGGAATGTTTAACTCCAATCTTAATATTTATGTTAAAACAAACCTTGATACAATTGTTTAGTTCACTATGGTAATGGCGCATTTACCCAATCAACCAACCAACCAACAAATAAAGGGAAAATAGATGTATTAGTTGTGGTAAGTAAAGCTGCTGCAAAGATAAGCCCTGTGTCTCAGTGGCTTAATATAATTAAAATTTATTTTTCACTCATGTCATAGTCAAATGGTTGTTCTCATGATCAAAAGTGAGTTACATTCCTTCCTCCTTCTGGTTTTTCCCTTGTCTAAGTCCTCAAAGTATTAAGCCTTCAGTAGGCAGAACAGGAAAACAGAGCAAAGATGGCAGGAGGGAGACATTTTTATGGGTGAGGCATAAAATTAGTAGCATTACTTCTGTCTGGTTCCAGTAGTAAGAACTCCAGCACGTTGCCTCACCTAACCGCAAGGGAGGATGGGCACATAAGGTCCTGCTGTGTGCAAGGAAGCAGAGTGGATTCAGCATTAGAAGAGCCAGGTCTAGCAAGGAGTGCAATATTGTGAAGTTCAGAAATTATGAAAAATTGCCATGCTTCCTTGTTTCTGATTTCATTTTGAAGAACTCATACTCACAGATTTAAGAAATAGAAACGAGTTCTTAAATGAATATGCTATGTTGAAAATCTATCATTGTTCCACAGTCAGATTATTGATGGAAGATACATATGTATATTTTATTATATGTACCACTGACATGACAAATTCAAATAACCAGTAAATTTGATCAAGATCCAACAATTACTTTTTCTATTGGATTATCTGTGCAGCCAGTAACACTAAAAATTGTCTTATACATAGTCTACAATATACATACATCCATGGTTAAGTAATCATTTTGCTACCCTCAGTTACTATCCAACTGGCAACATTTGTAGCTTTTCAATCTTAATGCTTAATGTCAAAAAAAAAAAACATAAATGCTTTAATCCAATAATACAATTATTTCAATGCTTAATGTCAAAAAAAAACCATAAATGCTTTAATCCAATAATACAATTGTTATGTTCTTACCAAATATCCAGCATTTTGTAAAGACCTATTGAAATTTGAGGATATAAAAATAGTCCTAACTGTTGAGAAGCTTTCGACCTTGTAGGAAAACTATGAAAACATACGTGAATAAAGATATAAAGTAGTTTATGACCTATAGATACTAAATGGTAAGATATTAAGTATAATTGTGAGCAAAGACAGAGGAAAATACAGAATAGTGAAGGAATTTGGTTGAAGGAATAAGGTAGTGAGTTGTAAATGATGTTAAGGGTTTGGATTATTGAACAGAAGGCATGAAGCCATCTCCTGAATTCTCAGTGACCTTTGATACTAATTGGTTTGACTTAAGGACCTTGTTGCTTGAGACTGAGACCTCTTTTCTATGCTGTATGTGGTGCTAACTTGAAGTTTCAAGCAAAGAAGTTGAAGTTCAGTTTTACAGTACTCTATCACTATATAGTTAGTCATTCTATGGTGACCCTTTTAATAAATATTTCACTGCAAGCTCCAGCTATGTTATTTGAGAGAAACCAGAATTATTTAATCTTAAATCTAAATGTTTATTCATCTAACGTATTATGTTTGGTACACGTTTTCTAACTTTCTAGCCCATTTACTTCTATGTTAGTTACAAAAATGATAGGCAACATTGTTCCATCTTTTTTTCCCCCTCTTGTTCTGTTTAGCATTCCTCTTCTTCATTGCATTCCAACATCCTGGCTGCAAGCACCTTGACCATTGAAAGTTGTATCCTTAATTCTGTCTTCCTTGTTCCTAGCACAGTACGTTTCCATAACCATTCAGTAGATGCATTTCATTTGATTTCTGCAGTTGTATACTATGGATTTAATAAAGTGTACTTGGTACTGAGATTCTCAGAACAATTGTGAATAACTTAAGAACAGAGCTGTTAAATAAATTACAGCTTAAAGAGTATTTCTTCACTTAAAAAATTTTCATCTCTAACCCTTCAGGAGCATATACTTATGATTTATGTTCGACAGGATCATATGATATCATTGTACCCTCATTCATTTTTATAGCACTGTTTAGAACATAATATATTTTATAAAGATGTTATATATTAGTTGCTAATCCTGATTATAAATATTACCCAGAAAAACTTAATAAAATGTGGCTACATTTTTAGCACAAATTTATTTTGTGACTCAAATTATTGACCAAACAAATGTTTGACAATCTTTCTTTATTAAAAGTTAACCAATATTTTAGTAGGGTTCCTCTTTCATTCAACTAGTACTTTGACTTATCAACTTTACCATGTAAACAGCTTTATATATGCCAAATTTGTCGTTTCAAACATGTTTAGCTACTGCATGTTAGTGCTTCTTGATAGACAAGAAAACAGCTTTTGAGGAATTTCCATCTTTATCTGAAAATCAATGTGTTTGCAATTATTTGAATATTTAATTGCATTTATCATATGACATCAATGCTGTAAATAATGTATTACATACATTGTATGAATAATGTGAAAATGGGAAATTATATTGCTGTCACAAGTAATAAAAAGCAATTTTCTTATACTTATTAAAACAGAAAAAGATGAAAATAATTAAGCCTGTCAAGGATATTTTAGGCTCAATTGGATACTTACTGGACTTACATAAATGATGAGTATTTTTAACTATGAAGGAAAATTGGAAAAATTAAAGGCCATACCTAAGATTCTGGTAATGTGTCATTGGAGATAATATTTAAAAATTGAGATATAAATTAGGAGTTCATATAGACATAGGTCATATGCATATATAACCTGTACTGCAGATCTAAAAAAAAATTCATCATTTTCCATTTAACTTTCTGTAAATCAGCATTAACTGAATTCTATTTTTAAAATGCAAATTTTTTTCTTGTTTTTCTATTTTTTATTGAATCATTGCAAATTGCATGACTGGACTATAAACTATACAAATAAGTTTTATAAAATGTATACAAATTCCCTCTAGAAAATACTTCATATTTTATTAATCAATAAATAGGATACAACGTCATATAAATTTGTAAACCTAAAATAATCAATTATTCTTTCTCCCAGAAATGAGCTTGCATATAATACTTTGATAGGATTTCATGTCTAAAAAGCAAATTACTTTTCAGTTTCAGACATTTTTTTTTAATGTAATTTAAAAAAAAATTATCCACCTTAAACCTTAGGTTATTGAAAATTAAATGTATGTTTTTAATATATAAGCAGCATCGTCATCATCACTTCCCATCCAATTGATACCCACATCTAACTCTAACTCTTCCAACTTTCATGATAACCTTTGTCTTAATGATTTCATCATTTTATTTGTATTGGTGTAGATATATATGTGTGTGTATAACTGGCATATATACATATATATATTTGGCATATATACATAATAGGTAGATATATAATTAGAGAAGTTGTATGTTTACAGAAGAATCATGCAGAGAATACAGAATTCCCATACATGCAGCACCTTATGAACATTTTGCTTTAGTGTAGTACCTTTGTTATAATTATTGGGAAAATATTAATATAATTATAGTATTTACTATAGTCCATAGTTTACATTAAGGGTCACTGATCTGTGTTGTAAAGTCCTAGTTTTGTTTGTTTGTTTATTCAGGTAATACATATACACCTAAAAATTTCCCTTTCAATTGCTTTTAGATGTATAGTTGTGTGGTGTTAATTATATTCACAACGATGTATTACTATCGCTCCCCTCCATTAGGAAGACTTTTCTATCACCCCAAAGAGAAATCTGTACAAATTAAGCATTGCTTATATTTCTTAACAAAGGACATTTTACTTGCTTTACTTTTCAAATTAGTTTTCACAATATTTTAACCATTTAATTTTTAAATCTTCTGTCGTCTTTGTTAATTTCATGTAGTTTTATATCGTTCACAGAACACCTTGCTGTTGGTGCATATGAATGAAGTTTATTGTTTTGTTTGTTTTTTTCAGTTTTCATCTAAAGTACTTACTACCCTCTTTGCTGTTTCAACAGTTAAACAAATGATTTAGAATAATTGAATTGGTCATTGTTTATTTACTTCAGTTTCAATATTTAATGATCTTTTTTGACTTTTAGTCAGCAATATATTTGCTTCATATGTCCCTTCAATCTGTACTAGGGATCTAGAATTAAGTTCAAGAATACAGGAATTACCATCTTAATATTCAGATGTCACACTGGGGAAGAGATGCATATAGGCACAAAATTAGATAAAGCAGTGAATCATAAATATCTGCTATATTTGTGAAACATGTTCTGATTTTATCTATGCTTGCCATCTTTTTGTATTCATGCAGTTATTTATGTGCCAGCAAATATACATTATGATATTCTATTCATCTGGAAATCGTTTTGAAAAGACAACATTCTGTTTTGATGGTATAAAAGACAATTTTTATAAAGCCCATTTTCATCAAGATCTGGTTTATTTGAATCTGTGCATTTCATATGGAATGACTTTTATGTTTGCATTAGCAGAAGAATTGTAAATGTATCTTTTGAGGTCATAGAGCTGTAACTCTTCCCTGCTGTCTTGGAAAATGTCATTAAAAAAACAAACAAACTTAGATTTCATTCTACTTTAATGAATCATTTCTTGTCAGACAAGCGCATAGTAATCAGTTATTATGGAATAATAGCCACATGCTTACTAAATAGACCAGATTTTTATTTTTTGCATAGGCTTGAATAACAATCTTATGAATCAAGAAGCAGTCTCATAAGATGACATAGTTCAGTCCCTGGCTCTTTGACAGATTAACGTTTAAACCCAGCAATGTTGGAGAGTTGGTATACAGTTCCAGTTGGCAGGGTAATGGTCCCCCAGTGATGGCCATGGCTTCATCCCTGGAACCTGTGAGCACATTGTATTACATGGCAAATGGGATTTTGCAGATGTGATTAAGTTAAGGATCTTGAAAGGGGAAGATTATCATGGATTATCCAGGATGGTCCTTCTATAATCACAAAAGTCTGGTTAAGGTGAAGTGGGAGGCAAGGGAGCTAGAGAAGGAGATGTGATGTCAGAAGCAGATGTCAGGGAGAGAGATCTGGAAATGCTACACTGCTGGCTTTGAAGGGGAGGAATTGACCTTGTGCAAGGGAGCACAGGAAGCCTTTAGAAGCTGGAATAGGCAAGGAAATGGACTCTACCTTAAATCCTCCAGAAGACATGCAGCACTGCCAACACCTTGATTTTAAGCCCATAAAACTGACTGGTCTCCAGAAATATAAAGTAATAAAGTTGTATTGTTTAAAGCCACTATCATTTGGTGACTTGTTACAGCGGCAACAGGAAACTAATACAACAGTCATTTACATGTAGGGGGATGACCTGTAGGAAACAAAGACCAACCATAGTTTAATTATAATGCAGCCAAAATTCACACCGGGGATCATCTCCCCTTTCTTTTTTCTCTTGGATGTTCTTTAATGAGAGATGCACCATTTTTCTGGACCTTTCTTCCATGTCACAGCACAATGATCTTGTCCACAGCCTTCCTCCCCTTTTGGTCCAGCTTCCCCTGTCTGCTTTTATTTAATGCCTTCCTGTTTCCTCTGTCATTTCCCTTCATCCTGTCCTCCACCTCTCCATCATTTCGTAGGTGTCTGAGCTCTGTGCTTGCAAGTTGTAAACCAGCTCTCTGATTCCTGTTTTCCCTTGAGAACCTCTCTACAGCCATCATACTCTGCACATCTGTCCTCTAACCTAATCCAAACCTACCTAAGGAGGGTAATCTGGAGGAAAGCAGACCTTTCTGACCTTATAGTTATCACTCTGTTTACGACTAGCGTAAACCCGCTAGTATTGATGAGAAGAACACTGTGGGAAGAATAGCAGTAGCTGAGTACTTGAAACAAATGAGCAAAAATGTTAAGGGAGCAAACGAAATGAGAGTATAAACTATAAAGATGCAAAATAGAGAAGGAACATCTGACAGATAATATATTCTGATTTTTTTTCAGATAACAACAACAACAATAATAATAGCTATGCAGCATGTATCCAGCACTGCTCCAAATTATCCCTATATATGTACTTATTTAGTCCTTGTAACAACCATGAACCCATTTAATAGAAGTGGAAACAAAAGCACAAAGAACTGAAATAATTTGGCCCAGGTCATACAACTAGCAAGTGGCAGAGTGGAGGGACTTTGCGTGTGTGCATTCCTGTGTGTGCACATCTGTATGTGTGTGTGTGTGTCTGCATAATGATCTAAAACCAAGAGTGTATTTACTAGTAGTATGAGGTGTCTTCTGAAAATAGGTCGTTAACTAGCTAATACATTTAAAATAATATTAGAAATACATCTCCTATCAGCGACATTATAGCTTGATGGTTTGCAGCATGGACTCTGGAACCAGATTAACCAGATTCAATTCCCAGCTCTGTTGATCAGGTTCAAAGCAATATTCCCATAGACAAGTCATTTAACCACTCTGTGCCTCAGTTGTTTGGGATAATAAAGCTCTGTGTGACATAGGTTTGCTAAGAGGATTCCGGATTTAATCTATGTAAAGTATTTAACAGAAGGTAACTGTTGTGTCAGTGTTAGCTATTAAAATTATTTTAATGAAAACAAAGCTATCTAATATGCATATTAAAAAGGGAAAAACACACCCTATTAAAAACATCAATTCTTTGATTTGTCTCAAATGTGGCTTTTTGGTTCCTGTTATCCACAGTCAATATCAAATAAAATAATCTTAGAGAAACAAATATGATCAATCGTTTATTTATGTGCAACAAAGTTGAAGTCTGTTCACAGGAGAATTAGTGCCCTTGAAATGATCAAATCAAGTTATTGTAGAGTGGAATTTCCCTTCTCTGAAGATTGCCAGGAAAGTCATACAAGGAATTAGTGCTAGAATAAACAACACTTTAAATCAATAGTTCTCAAACTTTCATGTATATCAGAATGAAATAGATAACTTGTTAAATCAGATTGCTGGGCCCATCCCCACAGTGTCTGAGTCAGTAAATCTAGGAAGAGGTCTGTGAATTTGCATTTCTAAGAAATTTTAAGATAATACTAATGCTGCTGATCCCAGGGATGTACTTTGAGAGCCACTTTTTAAAATCTTTAAGCCATATCAGAGCTAATTCCATGGAAGGGATAAAAATTTGAAAAAAAAAAAAAAAAAGAAACATTTTTTTTTTTAGTACCTATTTTTACATGGTCCACAAATATGCTAGCTAATGCTAAGTTATGATAAAAATTTGGACACAGAAATTCCTATCAGAATATCAAGATTTTAGATTCAATAATAGATTTCCTATTGTAAGAGATGGTGGACAATATTTAAACGTCACTTGGTTGGTTGAGAGAGTGATTGAAATTAAAAAAATGTTGTGAAATTTACAAGAACTCTTCACAAATATTCAATAAGTTATTCCTTTGCCTAGAAATATCTACCCTTCCTTATCTGCCAGGCAAGCTCGCTCAAAATTATTTTTAATATTGCTTTTTCTGGAGAGCCTTCTCGAATTCACAGTATGTTGTTTCCTCTTCGGACTTCTACTCACAAAAATATTTCCTTGCAGCACTTGCCAGGTTGTAGTTTAATTTATAAATTTGCACAACTATTTCCCCCTATAGAGTATGACCTCTTATTTGTCATTGTAATTCCAGAACTAGCTCATCTCACAGTTATGCAGTTCTCATGAACGTGGAAGTTTTGTTTGTTTGTTTGTTTGTTTGTATTTTAATGAACATGGAACTTTACTGGTGCTTTTTAGAAATTCAAAGTACTTGCTTATTTTCTTTTTTTGTAATATTAATATCTTTCTGGTGTTCCTGGCTGCCTGGAAATGTTTAGAGACTTGTAAAATTTTACAACTATTTGTTGGTTTCATAGAAGTAGGTTACATCCAGAGAGAGCTAAGTCTTAGCTACTGTCACTACTATAAGGTCTTTTGAGTAAAATGCTGACATTTTAAATGACATTTAATTACATTTTTATTTTTATATTTATCATGGTTTATTTTGTTGCATTTAAGCTAATTTATCAGCTACTTTAGCTTGATTTGTACTGCTTCAGTATCTTAAGAAACATTTTAAATTTAGACTGAGTCTTCAAAATCTCTAACAATCTGTATAGCAATGCTCTATAGGTATGTGTAATTTTCCTTTGCATTTAAAAATACACAGACAGTAGTAACTAGACTTTTGGGGGCATGTAATTTTTTTTTTTTAATTAAGTAAGTTGTACGTTTACAGAAAAGTCACATTAAAAAATTCAAAATTCCCATATACCCCCCTATTGTTGACACTTTACATTAGTGTGATGCCTTTGTTATAATGTATGAAGGAATATTAAAATATCATTGTTAGCTGTAGTCCATAGTTTACATTAAGTATATTTTCCCCATACCACCCTATTATTAACACTTTGCAATAGTGTTATAAATTTGTTATAATTATGAATGAACTTCCTTATATTTAACTACAGCCCATCACCCACAACAGGGCTTACTTGTTATACAGTCCCATGTTTGGTCTTCTAACTTTCCTTGTAGTAACATACAAGACCCAAAACTTCCTCTTGAAACCACATTCACACACATAATTTGGTGCTGTTAATTACACTCATAATAGTGTGTTTCTATCACCACTACCCATTTCCAATCATTTATGCTCAACCTAAATAGAAATTCTGTACAAATTAAGCATCAGGTCCCCATTCTCTACCCATATTCTATCCCCTGGTAACCTATACTCTAGATTTTAACTCTATGAATAACTCAGAGTTAAGGCACATTTCCATTCCTGTAATTTTGTTGAGGCTTAGATCAACTCTGTGAAGCTCATTTAGCAGTCTGTAAGGTGTTTATTTATAGGTGCTGATGAGGAACTAGGGAAAGGTAATTGTAACCAACAAAATGAAAATATTTAAACTGTAGGGAGTATGCACTGAATATATTAGAACATATTGATTTAGATAACTGAATTTTTTTGAATTATAATTATGCTTGAGTATGTATTGAGAATTGATTATTTAAATTTATTCAATTTTTTTAAAAGAGCAAGAAGTGCATCAACTGTTCGTTCTCTTGAAGTATGAAAATATGCAATACAATTACACATTGATTATTTCCACACCTTCTAAGATAGTTGAAGGGAAGTAATCCAATCTTATACCGTGCCTTACAATCTTAGACACTGCCACCTTTTCATTATTCTATGCATAATTTGGAAATCTGTACTATTAGAAAAACCTAGTGAAACTGGAAGCAAAAATCATAACACTGTTTTCAGATCTTACTGATTGCTGGTGAGACAATGAAATCAAACCTTGTCCTTATTGGTAAGTTATCAGTTCAGCTTCCATGTACTATATCTACTGGTAGATGTTTGATAATAAATAAGGAGATGGAAATTTTCAATTTGCACCATTAATTCTTAGGGCAAGGAAAAGCACTTATGTCATTTATTCTGACTACCATTTAATCTTTCTCCTCCTCATACTATTAATAATTTAATTATAATTTATAATGCAATAATAAATTCTGCTATTGTTGTTCTTAAAAGTTATTTAACATGTGGCAGGTACTTATCCAAATGCTTTATTTCTTACAGCAAATCTATTAAGAAGATACTATCATCATCCTTATTTTATAGCTGAAGGATCTGGGAAACAAAGAGGTTAAATAGCTTACCCAAAATCATACAAATGAGAGGTTGAGTTGAATATGAGCCCAGGCACTTGAAGTCTTAACCCTTTTGAATCAGAGGGCTGCACTTCTGCCTGTTATTGAAGTACCAGATCAAGTGATTATTTCTACTTTGCCTCCATATCTGCCATGACATTTGGAAGCACCCATGTTTCTTTAAGACTTTGATGTATTAGAATTTTTTTGATGTGGGGGTGGCACATTTGAACCAAATACATCTCCCTGTAACCTTGATCCATTGGTCATAGTTTTCCCTTTTGTTCTCATCCTCTCATTCTCCTGGCAAACTCTCATATATTTGAAGACAGCAATAACTTTTGACAGGATTCTGAGTCCTATTAATTTTTTACTTTATTGATAGAACATGAGGCCCAGCGAAAGTATAACAATGATATTTTGTCCATTATACTATAAGAAACTAATTTGGAGATTGCTGCTTTGGTTACCATGTGGCTATCATTCTCCCTCTCTCAAAATGATAATCAGTGTTTTCTATCCTTTCTCAGGTTCTTCTGGTTTCGGCTTTCACATTGTGAAGCCACCCTATTTCTAATTGTCCCGTTTTCCACCATCGTTATCCCTCAGATATCAGTGAGTTTTCTAGTATGCTTAGTCGTGTTTCCACATTCTTAGACACTTTCTCTGACTCTCTCTGGTTAAAATTACCTTCGTGCCCCATTTTGTCAAGCTTTTATTGAAGGACAGATGTCACCTGGCAGAATGGAGTGTGCATAAAAATGACTTTAATTCTGTTTTATCGTTCTCCTTTAGAGACTCAGAATGTTTTGTTCCCTTTAAAATTAAGCAAGACTTGAAGTGTCAATTGAGCAGTTGAGTTTTCTAAATAAATGTGTGAGAAAGATGTTATAAATAAGTGAAATCCAAAAATAATCATCCGATTTCCTTTTAACTAATTGTTTATCCTAAAAACTGCTGCAGTTTTTTAGCAATACTGTGTTCATTGCAATTTATAAGTTTTATTTTAACTAAATTATTTATGTCATGATTCCCTTCTTTTGTAAGACCTGAGGTGTACTAAAACTGACCACCAAATTACAGAGTTATAATAGGCTGTTGGAAAATCCCATATATAGCTGCAACAGCCACTATAATAGTGAAATAAGTTAAAGTGACTGGCTCTTTAGTACTGTATAGATTTTATAGTGAATGCTTCACATTCTAACCTTGCTAGAGTTATAGTAGAGAAAGCCCCAGCTTTGGAGTGTGACTAATTTGGTTAGATGCTAACTCATCATTGACTTGGTATTGCCTTGGGTAAGTAATTGGACCTCTCACTCAACCTGTGAATTTTCTGAGTTTCCTTGTTTTCAGAATATGGAAAATAACACCTATATTGGCAGCCTTATTCTAAGAAGTAAATAAAACAATGCCCATTAAGTACCTACTACCGTGCTTAGCAAATAATTGCCCCACATTAGACGTAGCTATTATTGTCATTATAATTACTACATGATAGGCTGTATTTTTGTCAGTGTTGTTGTTTAGGAATCTTGTTTCTTTCACCCCAGAACATTTTAAGGATGAGGGATAGGATACTCTCTTGATACTGGGGAGTGATATGTTCTTCTTGATGCATAGGTTATTACCTGTCACATGTAACACTGGAAAGAGGATTTGATGCAAACAAATGAGACCACGCTTCTCAGGACCTGTCCCAGCAAAAAGAGACTTGTTGGGTCAAGAGACAAACTAACAGGCTCTGCACTGACAAAGGCAATAGAAAATTCAAGGTGCAGTGTCCGTATGTTGTTTTCAGCTCAGGCATACTTGTGTAGCCATTGTAGTAGCAGGAACAGGTTTCCAGTTGGTAGGAGGGCTTAGCAGCAAGAACATCTAGGAAGTCAGACACAGATGACTCTGTGTTTTAGAAACTGACCATTAATCAATCTCCGTTCACACCAGTTATTTCAAACAACAAGGAATTAAATGCAGGGACCCAGGTGTTAGAAAGAACTAAAATGGCAACAAGAAGAAGGAGCAAGTGCTGGAGGAGCCAAGCAAGAATGGGGTTGTTACCCTCACTTCAGGAAGCTGCTTTCTCTCCACCATTCACCACTAGTCAGCTGGAGGCATTGCTGCTATTGGAAAGGCATCACTTACTGATGTACTTTCTGATAAATAGAGTTTGTAATGCTAACCATGCTTCTGAAAGTGCTGTCAATCCTGGAGGCTGCAGCCAACCATTATCATTCCAAGTCACCATCTCCAGCTGCCACAGTAGGCATTCTACCAGAAATGGAAGGGAAAAAAAGAAGTATTTCCACTTTCCCATGTCTGATAATTTTCCAGCAGTTCCTCCCATTGGCAAGATCTAACAGAACATCAAATGGCCAGGAAGTCTAGCAAATGTAGTTTGCAGGCTGCTAGCCCGAGCAGGAAAGTGAATATAGAAGGTATATATTGAATTGTGAGAAAAATAGACCTTGCATGATCTATTAGCAAAAACCCCACAAAAACAATACTAGAATAATAGAACTCTAGTCAGAGGCTGGATAAACAGCTTCTGGATTTGATCCACAAAGGATGGAGTTTGCACTGTATTTGGTATTCAGGGTAGAGCTCAGTCCTAAGGGAAGACTAAGGAACTGGATAAGCTATAGAGATTTGGGTTTAATAGGAACCATATTCTAGAGTGAATCCACTTAAATATGTGAGAAATGATATAATTCATAAATTGTCTTCCTTGGGTATATCCTTGGCTAGTTTCTATCCTACAAGATTCAGTTTAGGCAACATCTTCTCAAAAAAGCCTTTCCTACCACATCAAATCCTCCCACAGCCTACTGACCATCACAACATTCATATAAGATTAAAATTATGTTTTGCTATATCTGTATCCCCAGTAACCCATAATCTTCTTTAGAAAAAAAAAAAAAATCACATCTTATTCATTTCTGTATGGTCTGTGTTTAGCACAGCACCTAGTACTTTGTAGGCACTCAAATAAAGTTAGATGAATTATTGGTGCTGATTGGCATCAACACTTAATTCCCAGCCTCACCAACTGGTGGAGACATATCTACTGGCTTTCTATCCTCTTTACACATTCAAATTTGTTAATTATAGTTTGTACAGTTCAATTTTCCATTCCTTTCCTCTCCCTGTCTCTCACAGGACAGAAAATAATGAAATGGCACCTAATTTATGCTTTACCTCTTTTTTCAACTAGTAATAATGGAGAACATATCAGTTGCAATATTATGTATAAATCTTTACAAAGATTCACTATCACTTGTGATATAATAATGGCTAATACACAGTATGCATTATTTTTCCAATATTGTGAATTTTGTGCCATTGATAATAATCTTTTCAGATAAAAACAATACAGTCAAATTATAAAATTATAATACAAATGGGAAAATTATTAAAAATTAATAAGTCAAAGTCTTTCTAAATGTGGTACTTCATAGAACATAGAAACTTTTGGACATTCTGATAAATAAATATAAGCACTTGATGATATCTTTAAAATGTAACCTATAAGCAATTTGACTTCTAGGTGTGTATTTCTCATATGCCCTGGGAATCTTGAAAGAATGTACTTAGTAGTGTAGGATTATAAAAAAAAAAAAAAAAAAAGGTTGAAAAGATGTTAATATCTCTCTCTGAGAACATGGAAACATTGTAATATATTCATACAATAACAATGAAAATGTATGAAATAAAGATACTGATATGACTATGCATGAGCTTCTCAAACGGAACGTTGAATAAAATATGTACATGCAGAAGGATGCACACAGCATATCATGTTTCAAAATATGCAAAACAGTATTATATAGATATGTATTACAAATCTGTACATATGTATAAAAGCATAATGCCATGCCTCGGAATAACTGAGAGGGAAGAATGTGATTGCGGAACTGGTAATGTTTTATTTCTTATGTGAGTGGTGGTGATGGTGTTTATTATAGAATTCTTTTAAGTCTTCTGTATATCTAAAATGTCTTTTAAAAAGAGTATAGTATAATTAGTCAATTATAAATATATAGCTAAAAATAAGCTCTTACAACTTGCTAATTGTTTCTCTTATCTCTATTATATTGTCATAATTCTTTTAAAAATTAAATCTCTAAAATATATCCTTTTTAATTGAAAATATAAAAATTCTACTTTGTACTCTATCTTAGTTTGATAAAGATGATGAAATGCAATATACCAGAAATGAACCGTCTTTTAACCATGGGGGTTTATTAATTTACAAGCTTACAGTTCTGAGGGCATAAAAATGTCTAAATAAAGTCATCAGCAGTTGATAACTTTCTCCCCAAGGACTGGATACCAGCAAACCTGGGTTTCTCTGTCAGGTGGTGTTTTAGTTTGCTAAAAATGCTGTAATGAAAAAATACCAGAAATGGATCAGCTTTTTTTTTTCCATGGGCAGGCACCGGGAACTGAACCTGGGTCTCTGTGGATCAGTTTTTTTTTTTTTTTTTTAATTTTTTTATTAATCAAAACAAAAAGAAAAGAAATTAACACAACATTTAGAAATCATTCCATTCTACAAATGCACTCAGTAATTCTTAGTATCATCACATAGATGTATGATCATCATTTCTTAGTACATTTGCATCGATTTAGGAAAAGAACTAGCAAAACAGCAGAAAAAGATATAGAATGTTAATATAGAGAAGAGAATTAAAATAATAATACTAATAATATATATATATATATATATATATATATAAAGGAAAAAGAAAAAAAACAAAACAAAAGATACAAACACACAAAGAAACAAACAAAAAACCATATTTCAGGTGCAGCTTCATTCAGTGTTCCAATCTAGTTACATTACACTTAGGTATTATTGTGCTGTCCATTTTTGAGTTTTTGTATCTAGTCCTGTTGCACAGTCTGTATCCCTTCAGCTCCAATTACCCATTATCTTACCCTGTTTCTAACTCCTGCTGGTCTCTGTTACCAATGATATAGTCCAAGCTGATTCTCGAATGTCGGTTCACTTCAGTGGGACCATACAGTATTTGTCCTTTAGTTTTTGGCTAGACTCACTCAGCATAATGTTCTCTAGGTCCATCTATGTTATTACATGCTTCATAAGTTTAGTCTGTCTTAAAGCTGCATAATATTCCATCGTAGGTATACGCCACAGTTTGTTTAGCCACTCGTCTGTTGATGGGCATTTTGGCTGTTTCCATCTCTTTGAAGTTGTAGATAATGCTGCTATAAACACTGGTGTGCAAATGTCCGTCTGTGTCTTTGCCCTTAAGTCCTTTGAGTAGATACCTAGCAGTGGTATTGCTGGGTCGTAATCCATTCTGCCATTCTATGTCTTTTGATTGGGAAATTCAGTCCATTAACTTTTAGTGTTATTACTGTTTGGATAATATTTTCCTCTACCATTTTGCCTTTTGTATTATATATATCATATCTGATTTTCCTTCTTTCTACACTTTACTCCATACCTCTCTCTTCTGTCTTTTCGTATCTGACTCTAGTGCTCCCTTTAGTATTTCTTGCAGAGCTGGTCTCTTGGTCACAAATTCTCTCAGTGACTTTTTGTCTATAAATGTTTTAATTTCTCCTTCATTTTTGAAGGACAATTTTGCTGGATATAGGAGTCTTGGTTGGCAGTTTTTCTCTTTTAGTAATTTAAATATATCATCCCACTGTCTTCTAGCTTCCATGGTTTCTGCTGAGAAATCTACACATAGTCTTATTGGGTTTCCCTTGTATGTGACAGATTGTTTTTCTCTTGCTGCTTTCAAGATCCTCTCTTTCTCTTTGACCTCTGACATTCTAACTAGTAAGTGTCTTGGAGAACACCTATTTGGGTCTATTCTCTTTGGGGTGCGCTGCACTTCTTGGATCTGCAAATTTAGGTCTTTCATAAGAGTTGGGAAATTTTCAGTGATAATTTCTTCCATTAGTTTTTCTCCTCCTTTTCCCTTCTCTTCTCCTTCTGGGACACCCACAAAACGTATATTTGTGCGCTTCATATTGTCATTCAGTTCCCTGATCCCCTGCTCAAGTTTTTCCATTCTTTTCCCTATAGTTTCTGTTTCTTTTTGGAATTCAGATGTTCCATCCTCCAGTTCACTAATTGTAGCTTCTGTCTCTTTAGATCTACCATTGTAGGTATCCATTGTTTTTTCCATTTTTTCTTCTTTGTCCTTCACTCCCATAAGTTCTGTGATTTGTTTTTTCAGATTTTCTATTTCTTCTTTTTGTTCAGCCCATGTCTTCTTCATGTCCTCCCTCAATTTATTGATTTGGTTTTTGAAGAGTTTTTCAATTTCTGTTCGTATATTCAGCATTAGTTGTCTCAGCTCCTGTATCTCATTTGAACTATTGGTTTGTTCCTTTGACTGGGCCATATCTTCAATTTTCCGAGCGTCATCCATTATTTTCTGCTGGTGTCTGGGCATTTGATCAGATTTCCCTGGGTGTGGGACCCAGCTGGTTGAAAGCTTTTTCTGTGAAATCTCTGGGCTCTGTTTTTCTTTTCCTGCCCAGTAGGTGGCGCTCGTGGCGCTCGTCTGTCTGCACGGCAGTCGGCTGGGAAACCATGCGTGGAGGCGGGGGTCGCTGGCCGCTGCGGCTTGGGAGAGTGCCGGTCCTAATTGCCCAGCTGGCCCGAAACGCGAAGCGTGATGGGAGGGCCCCACTATCCAACGTTCCCAGTCAGACCGGGGAGCCACGTGCGTGGAGGGGACCCCAGTTGCCAGCCGCCCCGGCCAGGAAAACGCGCGCCCTTCGGGTATCTCACCGCAGCAGATTCTCCCTGCCCGTTCAGCTGTTCCAGAATGGGGTACGCTGTCTTTTTGGTCTCTGTCGTGACTCCGGGAGCTGTTTCATATTGTTTCTGTTTCTTTAGTTGCTTTTCTGGAGGAGGAACTAAGACCTGCGCGTCTTACTAAGCCGCCATCTTCTCCGGAAGTCTGTGGATCAGTTTTTATGAAGGAAATTTATTGTTATGAGTTTACAGTTGTAAGGCCTTAAAAATGTCCAAACTAAGGTACTATGAGAAACATACCTTGACTCAAGAAAGGCTGATCTGGAAAGGCATGTGGCTGGCATCTGCTGGTCCTTGTTCCCAGTTCCTTTGCTTCCAGCTTCTGATTCCAGTTGCTTCCTCTCTAAGCGTCTTTGGATTCAGACTTAGCTGCTCTGGGGCAAAACTCTAGGTTTCATCTCTTAGCTTCTCATGGAAAGACTCATAATGACATCTTCTGGGCTCTGGTTTCTGTCTAGCTTCTGGTCAGCTTTCTCAGCTCCTGACATCTCCTGGGGCTTCTGCATTTCCAAACTGCTGGTTTCTATCAGCTCTGCAGCAACTGAGCTTTTCCAAAATGTCTCCCTTTTGAAAGGACTCCAGGAAACTAATCAAGACACATCTTGAATGGGAAGAGTCCCATTTACACTCACAACTGGGTGTGCACATCTCCATGGAAACAACCTGATCAAAGTTTCCACCCTACACAGTAGGTCTGCCCCCACAAGATTGGATTAGGAAAAGCATATGGCTTTTCTGGGGATACATAACAGTTTCAGACAGTACAGATGGCAAGGCACATGGTGATCTCTGTTGGTCTCTCTCTCCCTTTCTGGTTGCTTCCAGCTCTCTGCTTCAGTGTTTCCTCTCTGTTTCTGTGGCTTTCTTGCTCAGTTTCTCAGTCATTCTCTCTGCCTTCTTCTGTGAAGTTTATCCTCTTATAAACAACTTCACACCCAACTGGGGCATGCCTCAACTGAAGTAATCTAATCAGAAGGTCCTACCCACAGTAGATCTACACCCACAGGAATGGATTAGCTTGAAGAACATGGTCTTTTCTGGGGTACATAACAGCTTCAAGCCATCACATACTCAGTGGGCGAAATTTCAGTATCACATTTTAGATAATTCATCCTGTTTCACTCCTAGTAACCATTCTTTGTGATTCTTTCAATCTGATTATTTAAAATATGGAGTTGTCAGCATGGGATATTGAATGACATAGCTTAATAAGGCAGGAATTTAAATATTTGACCATTTGAGTGATGTCTGGCATATTTTGAGAGTTGAAAGGATGTGCTTAGAAAAGTAAAATGGCGGAAATTATTTTAATTATCATGTCAGTCTTCATTATACATTAATCTTGCATACTCCCACTTTCTGTTTTTTTTTTTTTTTTTTTATCTTTCTTATGTGGCATTTCAGCTGCAACTCTGGTCTTCTTATTGTCACACAGGATTCCTAGGAACCGTAGGAACCCCCACCCCCACCCAAGCCTCAATTACTAGCCTCTATACCTTCACCAGATGCTGTTAACCTATGCCTTCTTTATTATAGTCTCCTACTTTTCCTTTGACTTATCAATAATTATTGTTTGGCTAATTTAAAAACAAAAATATCCAAACACTCCCTTTGTTTAAAACTTTTTGAAAACAATCGAGTTTATAAAACATTGCTCATTATTTTCAAAATTTGCCTTATAGAAAGATAAATAAATTTGCACCAAAAGAGTTTGGCTGTTTATGATTGGAATTAAAACATGTTTTTTCTAGGGTACATAAATCCTTTCAAACCAGCACAGTACCTTTCCTGTGACCAGAGTGCATTCATATGCTCTTAGCCAATGTAGGCTAATGCAACAAATTGAACTCCCAATTCTAGTTCAGCAAGGATTAAGTCCCCACTTATCAAAAGAACCCTTTGTCCTGCAATGTGTGTTGTTGACTGTGATGAACTCTCTTTCTGTCATTAATTTTATACTCTGCCAAACAGTTTTGACCCATATGCCTGACAGAGTGATGTAAGTGATGATGCTGACCCTACAATGAAGGAAAAAAGGAAAACTGTTATGCAGGACACTTAAATGCAATTTTTACAGCAGTTCCTGGAACACTGGAATAGTCAGAGCATGCAAGAGTGAATATAATCAAGTGATTAAGGATTGGTAGAAGTCCTTTGCCTCTATGGAGGGCATCATAAACTCAGCCCAGAGTTTGAGCAATAAGTGTGTAAGTGGTAGCCTAGAACATGCTGTCATGAAACTGCTCTGATTTCAGAGGATTAGAGAAAACAGAGAGGCAGTTATTAATATATGACACCAGGAATTTACGTCTTTGGGGACTCCACACAAATAAATCTCCAATTCAATGTGTCTCCCTTTCTCAGCATCTTCTGAATTAAACAATATATGTATGCATGGACGAAGAGCCTTGTGGGAGCAGAGAAGTAAGAAAGAGCCTTTAACTCTCTTGGTAATGTGAGGAAAGACTTTGGTGAGCAGAAGCATTTGGCTGAGTCCAAAAAAGATATCAATTATGATGTACACATTTTTAATTGCTTTTGACAAGCATTATTTTGTGGAGATGCTATATAAGGTTAAGCCTTATATGTAACAGGTGTTCTGTTTGATTTGTTGAGGTAGTAGACAAAAAACACAAGGCTATTTAGATTCCACTTCTTAGAATCTGCCTAGCAGTATGACAGTTCTTATCCATTTTTAAGGAAAGGATGTGCTAATAGTGCCCCTGATGGAAGGCTGCCCCTCCTGCAGCAGTTCTCTTTATGCCCTTGAATTATTGGGTAACCGGTGGCCTCCCAAATAAAAACACTTGTTTCCACCAAAATGATAGGATTTCAAGGTTCGTTTCAAAAATAAAGTCTGAAAGTGACAATTAGTTATTTAATTGCTTAATTTATTTGGCAATAAATGTCATTTAGTTTTGCATATTTTAATTTACCTTGTATTATTCCCAAAATAAGAAAAACAAATATCCCCAAGGCATTGTGCTTTACAATGGGTGTGTATATAGGTATACATATGTGTGTGTTTGTGTATGTAAATATAGATAATATATTAATATGTGTGTCTATAATATGTGTGCATTGTATGTATGTATGTATGTGTATATATATGATGTGTTTGTATATGTATATATATATATATACTTATGAAAATAAACTAATTTCCAAAAATATGTTTCATTTAACAAAATCACAGCTTTCCCTTCAGAAAATTAAATGTACTGTCTTTGTTTCCAGGATTCAGAGTTGATTTTTAAAATAATTACAATTATAATTACTGAGGTATAAGTGGAATTACACGCTCTACCATTTCACTGATAAATTCATTTTGTTTTATCAGTTGAATAGAAGGTCAGTTTTACCTTGCATATTTGACAGTTCTGTTTAATGTATTCTGTCATCATTTCCTAGGAGAAAATAGTGTAGAGCATTCATTAATGTGTCTCTGGAGTTTCAAATGGTTGGCTAAGAAAGATAAAGGAAAAATAATTACTCATGATTGTTTTGGGCAGAAAAATATGTAACCAAAAAAAATCCATTCCATCAATTTTAATTATGATAATAGGCACTACTTTTGTGATTTCTTTTATCGTGTCTAATACTAATGTCAGACAGCCATTCCTGGAAGCCATTTTATTGTCTACTAGCCAATATATATCCCCCAAATCAATAGGTTTTTGTTTACTGAAATAATGCTCTTAGCAATATATTGGTAATTAAAAAAAAAATCCAAGATACCTTGGAATTGTTTCTGATAATAGCGATCAGCTTAAGATTTTAGTTACAGCCAAAATATAGTTAAAAAATTTATAGCATTTAGAAGCATTTGTGAAGTCCCCTTGGGGGAATGAGGAGGATGGGGGAAATATTCAACTTGACCATTTGGAGAATTTCTGATATTCTTGCAAGAAGTGGGGACACCAAATCAATAGGCCAAGTCAACACCTTGATCTTGGTGTTCACCCCTATGAAACTTATTTCTGCAAAGGATAAGCTAAGTGTACCTAAAATTAGACATAAAAGTCACCCCCAGAGAACCTCTTTTGTTGCTTACATGTGGCTTCTCTCTCTAAGCCAACTCAGCAGGTGAACTCACTGCCCTCCCCACTGTGTGGGGCATGACTCCCAGGGCTGTAAATCTCCCTGGCAACATGGGACAGAAATCCTGGGCTGATACAGGACCCAGCATCAAGGGGTTGAGAAAACCTTCTTGACCAAAAAGAAGAAGAAATCAATGAGAAAAAGTAAAGTGGCAGTGGCAGAGAGATTTCAAACAGAGTCTAGGGGTTATCCTGGAAGTTATTCTTACACATTATAAAGATATCCCCTTTTTAATTTATGGTGTAATGGAGTGGCTAGAGGGAAGTACCTGAAACTGTACACATTATAAAGATATCCCCTTTTTAATTTATGGTGTAATGGAGTGGCTAGAGGGAAGTACCTGAAACTGTAGAGCTGTGTTCCAGTAGCCTTGTTTCTTGAAGATGACTGTATAAAGATATAGCTTTTGCAATGTGACTGTGTGATTGAGAAAACCTTGTGTGTGATGCTTCTTTTATGTAGGATATGGACAGATGAGTAAAAAATATGGATAAAAATAAATAATAGGGGGAACAGAGGATAAATAAATTAGGTAGATGGATATGCTAGTAGTCAATGAGAGGGAGAGGTAAGGGGTATGGTATGTATGAATATTTTTCTTTTCTCTTTCTTTTACTGGAGTGATACACATGTTAAAAAAACAAGATCATGGAGATGAATATACAACATGTGATGATATTGTGAACCACTGCTTGTATACCATATATGGAATGTTTGTACATTAAGAATGTATGCTAAGTTTTATCAATAAAAATATTTTTTAAAAATCTGTAGCTTTTAGAATGTCAGGATAACATTGAGGGTAACTTGTTTATACCTCTTTTTTTTTTCAGATAAAATGAGGGTCAGGGAATTTTTTTGAGATCAATATATACCACTGGATTTGAAATAATAAGAGAATATTAGCCTGCTTAGATTTTTGATGTTTTGGAAGTCACCTGGGTTTTGCGAGCTTTATATAGCTTTTATCTGCAAAATAGTTATTTAAGTAAATGCACTAGATACTTACTGAAGTGTATGTACCAGAACAATAATCAAATGTCAGAAGCCCTAGGAAGAGTCGGACTCTACCACTAAGATTGTCCCTTTGTCGAATCATTTATTCTCTCTTAGCCTTGGTTTCTTTATTGTAAAACGTGTATACTAAGCTCATAGACTTTAAGTAGCAAATGTAATGGTAGATGTGAAAGTAACAACTGCAGAAAGTTTATCTCAACTAGAACACGGCTAGTCCTCTCTGTGGGCCTTTATGCATGTATACTTGTCAGAAGAAGGGGGTAAGGAGCCACTCCAGTGTTAGTCCTAGATCATACTATTTTCAGATAGAAAATGGTATGGTCTTTGTCAACATCTTACAGAGATATTGACTGGTTATATATGGTTACAGATTCCTTGCTCTGACACTGGAGGTAGGCAAGAATCGATCTCACCTTTATTTCCTGTGCCTTCTTTTTCACAATCTTATACCCCCAATCCTCACCCCTTTCCACCCTGCACCATTTATTTCAAGTACCAGGGACAAAGTCTCTGAAAGTAATTAATGAAGAGACCCTTCCATTTTTCACTGCTTGGTATAGGAAGAGTTTTGAATGCTGGGGTTTTATCAATATGCTGTTTTGAATCATAAAATTAATCTGCTTGTTTCTTGGTTCTGGATGTTTCAGATATAAAAGGGCAGGGACACTGAGTAAGAATCTATATAGTATGCAAAAGGTAGTAAACTAATAAAATAAAAAACATTAATGAAAATTGTCTGTGAATCTAATGTGGTAAACCTGTTACCATTAGTACTTCTTTAAGACTAAAATGCACAATTTATATGTAAAATGCTAATAGTCCTTCCTTAGAGCCCTCATGTGACTAAAACATGGCCTACACAGACACACGTGTTAGTATGGACAAAACTGGACAGCAGAGAAAGGTCTCTGTAAAGAATGTTCTTAAAATATTGAGGCTAAAGTGCATTACCTCATGTTTTATAAGCAGATGCTATTTTCTTAAAATGATATCTCCTTAAAGCTAAAACTTAATTAAATGATTCTTACATTGAAACCAAAGTTAACAGGTTGAATGAAATTTTGCTTATGGCATTTGTTGCCATTTTTAGTAGGTGATTAGTCATTTTCTGTTTCCTGTAAGTATTTGACAGAAACTCAAACAGAGATGAATATAGTTTCAAGCTGTTGCTCTCCTCATCCCTATCAAAAAGGAGAGCCTGGGAATCATCCCAACAAACCCAAGAACTAAGTACTAAAAATGCCTGAAGGAGCTTGACAGAGTATTTAACAGTATGAAAATTACAGCAATCTGCCACATCAACTTTTAATGAAAGGTAGGCTACAGAAACTTAGAAAGCATGTGGCAAGGAAAAAAGTGAAAAACCCTCTTGAATATTTTAAAACATATTTCCCTATTAACATTAAGTTATAATTGTATTAACTTTTCTAAGGGTGGATTCATTGATAATCAGGGATTCAATAAGCACATTAGATCTTTTTTTATCAGAACATTAATATTTATGATTCAACAGGTGTATATTCACAATAATATTATGGTTTTTGCATCCAAGAATCTCAGTTAGTTCAAGTTAACCTTTTGCTATTTAACTTTGTAACTTTGAGATAATCATAATGTTAAGTCCTGTAAATAACAATTCATGAAGGTTTTTCCTTCAACCATATTAATATGGGCATGAATTTAAAATTTGGGAAGCTTCTATTTATAAGAGTCAAGTTTAACTAGAATCAGCATTTAAATAATATACTATTATTCTCTTAGTGTTTGAGTTAAGTGGAACTTTGATTTCTAATTCTGTGTCTGTCTGTCTGTCTACAAGAGTAGGTAATTCCCCGGCACATATGTTCATGCATTATGTTAAAATTTATTTTCCTTTGCTATAAAATAACACATATGCTTGTAAACAGTTCAACACTGATTTATGTCAGTAATGGTAGTTGATTTGGATAATAACTGAAGGAGAAAGAGAGGGTCAAATAATTTCTTTCCTTCTGTCATTTATTTACTCATTCAAAATATTTTTTTGGAGCACCTACTATATATCAGGCACTGTTCTAGGTGCTGGGCTGGGGATGAGGAGCAGTGAATAAAGCAATTCCTTCATTTCAATGTACCTGCCCTCTAGTAGAAAAGAATGCCAACAAATAAACTAGTAAACATATGTCAGATTGTATTAAGTTATAAAAAGGGTTAAGTTATAAAAAAAAAAAAAGGCAGCATCTTGAGATAGATCAGGTCGCAAGGAGGGGATTTGGGATATATATTTTTTATATATAAGGTGGTATGTAAAGCCCTTTGTGATAGGTGATCTCTGAGCACAGACCTATGAACCTGGAAGAAGGGACATTGTGAGCTGTAGGAATAACTGTTGAGAAGTGTTTCAGGCAGTGCCCTAGATGACAGTACACTTGATGAGTTTAAAGAAAAGCAAGGTTGTCTTGCTGATGCTGTAAGAGCAGGAAGATGATGAAGCTAAAGGTGTGAAAAGGAAGAGTATAACCATCATAGGCACTTTAAGAATGTGGGCTTTCACTTTGAATAGAAAGAGAAGCTATTAGTTGGTTTGGGGCAAAGGAATTATTTAAGATGGGATGTATCTGAAAAGGGGCAGATGGGCTACTTAGCAAAAAAGAGATTGTAGCTGGGCAAGGAGAATTGCAGGAAGACAAATTCTAAAGCTGTTGTAGAAATCTAGGCCCGAGATACTGATGCTTCATATCAGAGTAGTACAAGTAGAGGAGAGGGTAGTGATCACAGTCTGAATATGTTTTAAAGTAGAGCCAAGCAGGACTTGCTGGTGGATCCGAAGTGGGGGGAAGGGGGGTGAATAAAAGACATTGGTCAAAGATGACCCAACATTCTTTTTTTTTTTTTTTTAATTTTTTTATTAATCAAAAAAAAGAAAAGAAATTAACACAACATTTAGAAATCATTCCATTCTACACATGCACTCAGTAATTCTTAGTATCATCACATAGATGTATGATCATCATTTCTTAGTACATTTGCATCGATTTAGGAAAAGAACTAGCAAAACAGCAGAAAAAGATATAGAATGTTAATATAGAGAAGAGAATTAAAATAATAATACTAATAATATATATATATATAAAAAGGAAAAAGAAAAAAACAAAAACAAAAGATACAAACACACAAACAAACAAACAAAAAACCATATTTCAGGTGCAGCTTCATTCAGTGTTCCAACCTAGTTACATTACACTTAGGTATTATTGTGCTGTCCATTTTTGAGTTTTTGTATCTAGTCCTGTTGCACAGTCTGTATCCCTTCAGCTCCAATTACCCATTATCTTACCCTGTTTCTAACTCCTGCTGGTCTCTGTTACCAATGATATAGTCCAAGCTGATTCTCGAATGTCGGTTCACTTCAGTGGGACCATACAGTATTTGTCCTTTAGTTTTTGGCTAGACTCACTCAGCATAATGTTCTCTAGGTCCATCTATGTTATTACATGCTTCATAAGTTTAGTCTGTCTTAAAGCTGCATAATATTCCATCGTAGGTATACGCCACAGTTTGTTTAGCCACTCGTCTGTTGATGGGCATTTTGGCTGTTTCCATCTCTTTGCAATTGTAGATAATGCTGCTATAAACACTGGTGTGCAAATGTCCGTCTGTGTCTTTGCCCTTAAGTCCTTTGAGTAGATACCTAGCAGTGGTATTGCTGGGTCGTAATCCATTCTGCCATTCTATGTCTTTTGATTGGGAAATTCAGTCCATTAACTTTTAGTGTTATTACTGTTTGGATAATATTTTCCTCTACCATTTTGGCTTTTGTATTATATATATCATATCTGATTTTCCTTCTTTCTACACTTTACTCCATACCTCTCTCTTCTGTCTTTTCGTATCTGACTCTAGTGCTCCCTTTAGTATTTCTTGCAGAGCTGGTCTCTTGGTCACAAATTCTCTCAGTGACTTTTGTCTATAAATGTTTTAATTTCTCCTTCATTTTTGAAGGACAATTTTGCTGGATATAGGAGTCTTGGTTGGCAGTTTTTCTCTTTTAGTAATTTAAATATATCATCCCACTGTCTTCTAGCTTCCATGGTTTCTGCTGAGAAATCTACACATAGTCTTATTGGGTTTCCCTTGTATGTGACAGATTGTTTTTCTCTTGCTGCTTTCAAGATCCTCTCTTTCTCTTTGACCTCTGACATTCTAACTAGTAAGTGTCTTGGAGAACGCCTATTTGGGTCTATTCTCTTTGGGGTGCGCTGCACTTCTTGGATCTGTATATTTAGGTCTTTCATAAGAGTTGGGAAATTTTCAGTGATAATTTCTTCCATTAGTTTTTCTCCTCCTTTTCCCTTCTCTTCTCCTTCTGGGACACCCACAACACGTATATTTGTGCGCTTCATATTGTCATTCAGTTCCCTGATTCCCTGCTCAAGTTTTTCCATTCTTTTCCCTATAGTTTCTGTTTCTTTTTGGAATTCAGTTGTTCCATCCTCCAGTTCACTAATTGTAGCTTCTGTCTCTTTAGATCTACCATTGTAGGTATCCATTGTTTTTTCCATTTTTTCTTCTTTGTCCTTCACTCCCACAAGTTCTGTGATTTGTTTTTTCAGATTTTCTATTTCTTCTTTTTGTTCAGCCCATATCTTCTTCATGTCCTCCCTCAATTTATTGATTTGGTTTTTGAAGAGTTTTTCCATTTCTGTTCGTATATTCAGCATTAGTTGTCTCAGCTCCTGTATCTCATTTGAACTATTGGTTTGTTCCTTTGATTGGGCCATATCTTCAATTTTCCGAGCGTCATCCATTATTTTCTGCTGGTGTCTGGGCATTTGATCAGATCTCCCTGGGTGTGGGACCCAGCTGGTTGAAAGGTTTTTCTGTGGAATCTCTGGGCTCTGTTTTTCTTTTCCTGCCCAGTAGGTGGTGCTCGTGGCGGTCGTTTGTCTGCGGAGCAGTCGTCCCGGGAAACCGCGCGTGGAGGCGGGGGTCGCTGGCCGTGGCTTGGGGGAGTGCCGGTCCAAATTGCCCAGCTGGCCCGAGACGCCAAGCGTGATGGGAGGGCCCCGCTATCCAATGTTCCCAGTCAGACCGGGGAGCCACGTGCGTGGAGGGGACCCCAGACGCCAGCCACCCCAGCCGGGAAAACGTGCACCCCTCGGGTATCTCACAGCAGTGGATTCTCCCTACCCGTTCAGCCGTTCCAGAATGGGGTACGCTGTCTTTTTTGGTCTCTGTCGTGACTCCGGGAGCTGTTTTGTATTGTTTCTGTTTCTTTAGTTGCTTTTCTGGAGGAGGAACTAAGACCCGCGCGTCTTACTAAGCCGCCATCTTCTCCGGAAGTCGGGAAAGATTTTTTAACCATCACCCATCCTGGAACGGCTGGCTGGCTGAGAGAAGCAGCTCGGGTGAGATCGCCGAGGCGCGTGGGCCTTACCGGGCGGGGTGGCAAGCGGCCGGAGTTACTCCCCTCGACCCAACATTCTTGAACTGAGCAACTTAAAGGAGGGAATGGCAGTAAAGCTGACATTGGAAGGACTGCAAAAAGAGCATGTTTGCACAAAAGGGGATTGTTCAGGAGCTCTGGCCATGTTCATTTCAAGATACATTTTAGGCATCCAAGTGGTGATGTTGAATAGGAAGTTAGCAATCCGAGTCTGACATTGAGGAGAGAAGTCAGCCAATGAGGTATAAGTTTAGGATCAGCATATTCTCGGCCTGTGATCCCAGCATGAGCCTGGATGGAATTACCTAGGAGTGGTTGTAGAAAAGGACTGAAAACAGAGCCACAAGCACCTCAACATTCAGAAATCCAGTAAATTAGAAGGAACTTGCAAATGGAAGGAGAATACTGAAGTGTTCTATTTGTTTATTGGTTTTGAAGAGACCTTTCTTTGAGAAAGTTTAGTTTTAAATTTTAAAGAAGGAAGTTTTTGTGATCCAAGGGCATACTTTAGTGCTTGAAGGGCCTTCAATTCCTTTGCTGACATTCTTTAATACTGGGAAAAATAAAAAAAGGGAAACCTGTCTATCATTTGTTTCTTTGTTGATTTCATTTATTTCATACCTATTACATGGCAAAAGCATACTTGGCAAAGGAGATAAAAAGATATATAACACAGGTTCCCACCTCTTAAGATGCCTGCACTCTATTTAGTAGAAATAAATGAGTACTTACAAAAGCATGACAGTGTGATAAAAACTGTGATTATGAGTCAGTGAAGGATTGAGACTCAGCGATCCAACTTTTTTTTTATAAAGTTATTCATATGCTCCTTATCTGGTAATGAAGAGAATAATGCCAGTTCAGAGAGGAATATTAGAATTAAATAAGATAACTTGAGAGCATTTTATACAGTGATGACCATATGCAATAAGGAGTGGACTCCAAAGTTACTTCTTTTCCAAGATGCTTTTGGTATGAGAAATGAAGCCAATACTCATATTTCCTTAGAGTTAAACCAGTTGAGGTTGGAGTGTTACATATTGCCCTTATGTTGTTTCTTTCTTCCTTTCATTACTCCCTGGTATGAACTCTTTATATAACTTCTGGGTGGCTCTTTGCTCTCCCATAAACATCCTGTTAACCCTCTCCTAGGCACCTCCCTGTTTTCCTGTAACCCATATGGCACCATATACGCTCCACTGTACAAATCCACCTCAGCCCTCAAGATAGGTGGTGAGTTCATAGGTGTGAAATGCCCATGACAGCACTTAAAATTACATTGCTGATTCAAGAAAATGCGCTCTCCTAGCCCTAAAGGGAACACTTGTTGGTTCACACACCTCTGCTGTGTGATGTCGATCATAGGAAGCCCCAGCTACTACCTCATATGGCTGGTGTGAGGGTTCCTGGAGAAAATGTGTGGAAAGCATTATCAAAGTGCCCAGGGCATAGTCAACACTCAAGTATTAGCTGTTGTCACTATTATCTGTATGAACTCTCAATTCTTGGTATGTTCTACTGAGACTCATTGCATCCAGCAGAGAAATTTATTGTGTGTGTGTGTGTGTGTGTGTGTGTGTGTTCTCACAGTACTCGCTATAGACCCATGATACTTTCTGTACACACTTGTATATTACATGTAATGGCCTCCCACAGGAGGTCCATTAGTTAGTTCTCTATAATGCTCTCTGGGACACCTTCCCACTCTCTCCTAAACAAATTCTCCTTACGGATCAACCCTGAGCACACACTGGCTTCTCACTTTGTCTTGTGTTTCCTCATCTCTGAGTATTAACTTGCTTCTAAATGGATTATTCCCTCCACTCTGTCTATCCCAATCTAAGCATCCTTCATATTTGCAACTTCTCTTCGAAATCATTTCTGCCTACCTTGCTCTACTGGAATTTATCCCTTCTTTGGATGTATAAAACACTGTCCACAACAACCCTTTGGGATACAAATTATTTAACCAGAGAGCTGGAATCTGAAAGATAATTGAATCCATTCTGACATGTCAAATCTGAGGCACAAAGAAATGAAATTATTTGTTCAAATTACCCAATAGTAATTAATTAAGATTAATAAGATTAGTTGAACAGCTACTTTATGCAAAGCATTGTCATAGATGTGGGAGATTGAGGAGTGGGCCAAGCACTCATGGAGTTGGGGTGCTCCGTGGCTCCTCTGCCATGGGGAGCAGACTCTTAGACAAAAATATAAATTCAGATGGTTTATTTGGAGGCGATCTCAGGAAGATCCTGTAGGGAAGTGTGGACTTGAGAGGAAGGGCCGAAAGCCAAGAAATGTGTAAATGTTAAGGTGACTGGTGAGGGAAAGGCATTCAGTCTTGTTGGGAAACTCAGAGACAGTGAGGACCAGAGCTTCTTAAACTCTCTGAAGGAAAGGACTTTTTAAAAATATAAATCTCTAATATGCTGTGGAAATACTCTGATGCTTTTTATTATCAGAGTCAACAGCAGTAAAATTACCCTGTAAAATAGCTATAAAACTTTCCTATTGTTTGTTGTAATTCCTGTATTTTATGTAATCATGGACAGAAAAGAAACTATTCTCAGAATAAACTATGAATAACACTGATGTAGAATATGTTTTAGAGTTATCCCTCAGCCTTCATCCTTAGCGAGGATCTGAGAAACCTCATATTCCAAATAAATTTTAAATTCTAAGAATCTACTAGTTTTTTCAGTTGTCGAACTTAAAGTTATATATTAGTGGAAAGAGTGGAAAAAGTCATTTTTTAATGTTTAAAAGTATATTTTCCACCCGAATGTCCATGAATAAATAATGGACAAACATGCACTATATGTACATAATGGAATATTATTTGGTCATAAAAAGGAATGAAGTAATGATACATGCAACAACATGGATAAACCTTGAAAACTTATGCTAAGTAAAATATATCAGTCGCAAAAGGGTAAATTACGATTTCACTTATATGAAATATCTAGAACAAAGCAAATTCATAGATAGAAAGTAGATTAGTGGTTACTGGTGAGTGGAGGAGGGAGAATGCAGAATTATTGCTTAGTGGGTACAGAGTTGCTGTTTGGGAGGTTGAAATAGTTTCGGTAATGGATGGTGCTAATGGTAGCACAACATTGTAAATATGACTAATGCTCTGAATTATACACTTAAAAATAGTTAAAATTGCAATGTTATGGTGTATAGACTTGTATGAATGCATGTATGTTACCACATTAAGCAATTAAAGAGCAGATTTCTATTCTTATATATCATACCAGACTTGCAGTCTCTATCTGTCGTGAAAGTCTATTGCATACACATACAATATGTCATGTATTATTAGTCTTTCAAAAGTTGTAACTGGAGCTTATAAGATCAGATATACACATTATATGTGTATAAATAAATATGCAAATATATGAAGCATGTCTACACACTCACAGGATTTATGCATTCATATAATTTCAAAATATAGTCACTACTTCTCTGCAATGCTTAATTAAGTCTTCTCATTCACTTTGCTTTTAAGTGGCAGTGTTGGAGGACATTTGGATGACAAAAAGACAAACAGGATGAAGGCAAATAAAGTTAAAGAATTTCTTCACAGCCCTTTAGGAAGGAAGTCTTATAACCTAGAGCAGTAGTTCCATACTTTAGAGATATGAGGCCTGGCATTTTTTTCCCATAAATCCTAGGGATTTTTTTTTTTTTTTTGGAATGCATGGTCCAGGAATGGAACCCGGGTCTCCCACATGGAAGGCGAGCATTCTACCGCTGAGCCACCCGTGCACCCTACTGCCCCCCTTTTTTTTTTTTTTTTTTTTTTTTTTAAGAGAGAGGGAGGAAAGGAAGGAAAGAGAGAAGGAAGGAAGGGAGGAAGAAAGGGAAACATTTTTAAACATTTTCTTGTTTTATTATATTTTGTTTGTTTGTTTGTTTTTTACATGGGCTGGGGCCGGGAATCGAACCGGGGTCCTCCGGCACGGCAGGCAAGCACTCTTGCCCGCTGAGCCACCGCGGCCCGCCCTACTGCCCCCCTTTTATATAAAATAAGTACAGTGGGCTTTAGTAATTAAGTAATATCCAGATTACAATCCATGGATAAAATGATTCATGCACCTCAAAAATAAATCTGTTTTATCATCTAAAGCTCAGAACTGAGATCAACAGCAATTAAAGTATATATTTATGTTTTGATGTCCTAGACTTATATTTCTTTCAACAAATATTTTTAGGTAAAACATTGAGTTATATGCTACTACAATAGTTTTCTCTTTGAAAAGGGGATTGCATAGTCTAGTAAGAAAAACCTAATATGTGTTTTTAAGTCTGAAGATAAAAGTGAAGGTGCTAGCTACCAAAATCACACAAAGCTTTCTCCCAGGCCTCCTTTGAATGACATTAAATGTAGAATAGCTCTGAGCTCAAGTGTGACTTTTCTCTCTGGGTTTATGCTTCATCTAGCAGGAGACAAGTTAAACTGTAGTTAGACATGTCTGAAGATAGATAAAGCAGGTTATAGTCTCAACATCTTGTTTCTTTCGTCTTTAGGAGGTACATATAACTCTTGTTGGACATTCTCATCTCAGCCTTATATTTGAATATACATATGAGTTAAATATTTTGTTCTTTGTGGGGCTCTGCAATAAAGGAAAATAAATTGCTCCTTTAGCAGAGTAACTCTTAAGCAAAACAATATGTGCTAGTTGGCCAACATCCTCCTAATTAAAATTGTTTTCAGTGAAGTTTCTATTTTTGTATGATATAATTGATCACTGTATTTTCTTTCCATTAAAAAATAATTAATGAAGGGTGGACCGCTACGGCTCAGTGGCAGAGTTCTTGTCTGCCATGCCGGAGACCCAGGTTCGATTCCCAGTACTGCCCATGTCAAAAAAAAAAAAAAAAAGAAGAAAAGAAAAAATAATTAATGAATTGAAAGCCTATATTGCTATTTCATGTCAATACCTTCAAAATCCTGTAAGCTTGTATATATGGTCTCCTATTGTTAGATTTTTTTCCCAAAAGACTATGCCCTGATATCTTACCTAAAATGTATTTTTACCTCAAATTATTCAATATAAAGTATATTTTCTTACTACAAATTGGCATATACTCTGTCAAAATTTAGAAAACACAAAAACATAAGGAACATAATAATCACTCATAATCGTTCAGTCCAGATTAGCCAACCCAAATAAATATGTGACAGCATTTCCATTTAATCAGTTTCTGTAAATTGTATGTACACTCACACACACACATATACACACACATGCACAAACATAGCAACATATACCTCAAGAGAGAGAAAGAGAGTTGAAATTGTATTCTCTATTAAGTATGTTTCACTTAACTTTCCATTGTGTTTTTCTTTGGTATTACCACTTTTTATAGACACCAAAATTCCTTATTGTGTGATTCCTTTATTTATTAAATTATTCCCATTGTTGGATATTTTTGTTTAATATGTTAATTGACATAATGCTACAATTCCCATTTTTTGTCTGCTTTTATATTTTGATACTGGCACTTAAAAATGTGACAACTCAGTAAAAAGTTTTGGCATACTTTCATTACATTTATGAATAAAGCCAAATTGCTATTAAGATAGATTTTATCAATTTATGCTATCACTGTAGTGCATGAGATACCTAATTCCACAAATTGTTTATTAAATAACATTGAGACATTTTCTCTCTCTGCTTTGAATAGTGCCAAATGTCACGCAGTTTATTCTCACAACTTCACAGAATTGACAATATTTTCTTGTATTATAGTTCAAGTATTTATTCTAAATGTATATTTCCAAAAATAATGTATAGCTAGGATATATCTTCCAATGTGTTTTAGTCCTTCCTGATTACTATCTTGTACTATTTTGTGCTCACGTTCAAGGGTTTAAACTTTTATATAACAGGAACAAAATTCCGCACAGCCTTTTGGGGAAGGACAAATCTTATCTCATCCTTCAACTTTTCCCTTTATTTTTTTCCCAATTTAAATGCAGCAAATTTTGGGTGTGGCAATACAAATCTGCGGGCACATTTTGATACCATATTGTTCCCATTTAAATTTCTCTTACTGTGATAAATTATAATGTTCTCTTCACATATAATGTGTAAATAAGGCATGAAAGCTGCTAAGGACAGAGACTCTGTGTTTTTTTCACTATTGTAACTCCATCTGCTTGCTGCATACATTAAGTACTTGTTCAATAAACAGATGGATGAATGAATAAGTGTTCAGTAAGGGCTACCCCTTGCATGCAGGGATCAACAATCAATGTGTCTCTGCCTTTCTCTGAAGTGTTAATTTTATTTCCAGTTGCTCTATATCTCATATACTTCCTAGTTCTCTGATCAAGGCAGCTGATTGACTCATTAGGACTGCAGTCTTGTAGCCAAGAAGTTAGAATTTAAGGAATGATTGTGATTGCTGAATCATTATATAGATATCCCTTTTTAGTTTCTGGTATATTGGAGTAGACAGAGGGAAATAACTGAAATCTTTGAACTGCAATGCATCTGTCTTGATATCAGATAATGGTTGTATAGTCTTTATCTTGTGCCCTTGACATTGTAAAATCCTTGTAACTGACCCTCACTTGTATCCATTTGATCAGGTTTTTCGACTTTGGAGTCTTATGATCACTAACGATAGGCCCTAATGTTTATTAGTGAAGAGTCTTAGGTCAGCCCGAAGACCACCAAAGTCCAAAGTTATCTTGATGACTGAAGTCGGATCTAACCAAAATGGGTCTGCCTGATGTGCACAGTAACTTAGACTTGAACCTATGTCACCTATACCTCACTCTAATACTAAAACCATGCCCATCATCATATTTTTGCCATTTTCTTACGTGCATTCTGTGACTAAGCATGCAATCAGTCTGCACATGCTCAGTAATGAAATCATCTCTAATTGCATCGTCTAGAACTATTGTGCTCATTATCATAAAACCTGCCCATCTTTATAAAACCACCAGAATGACTGCAGTTCAGGAAGACAGATTTTTGGGGCCAGTGGGCTGTCTATTCTCCTGCTCCATACCTAGTGATTAACTCTTTCTCTCTTTGAAACTGCTGTGCTTCAGGAATTGGTCATTGAGTGCATTGGGCAAAGAAACCACCACCTTTGTCGGGTAACAGTCTCTTGATGCTATGTGGAGGTGGATCTCTCCCTTTAGTCCATCTGAAGCAAGGTTGGTATTCCCATAGGAGACTACAGGACAAATAACACAAATTAACCAGAAAATGAATTCATGGGCATGAAAGCGGGCAAGTTTCAGCCCACTGCTTTCCAAAATCTGTATATTGGCCTAGATGGCATGGCTGTGTCCCCCTGGAAAACTCTCAGTGCCTACCTCCTCCCCCAAACCCCATGACCACCAATTTGTTTGTAACTGGCTGCATTAAGCTGATTTTACTTTTGCTTAAGCTTAGTTTCTTTGTTTGTTATCTTAAATGACTCTGTGGGGATTCCAGTGTAAGAAAAGTTTATGCCTCTAGAGGACACAATTGTTAGCCTGATTTTGGCCTGAGAAATGCTGCAAGTTCCCAAGTCAAGTTGAGAACTATGAAGATTGGCATATTTTGAATACAAAAGGATGTAATCCTTTCTCCCTTGGTTCTCTCATTTCTCTCTCTCTTGCAATTTCACTCTCTCCCCAGGTGAAAACCTAAGAAGATGATATACCTAATACACCAATAATAAAATATAGAACAACAGAGTATTATTTTCCTGTTGCATAAATTGTAAGAGCATAAAAGGAAGCTGGAAGTCCCCTGTCTAAAACTGTGTAGATTCACATATTTATAAAATGTATCTTAAGTGTGTCCTGATTATCCTCAGGACCAAGTTCTGAAACATTGGACTCGTGTCCTCCTCCTTCTTCAGTTCCTCTGACGAGGATGTGAATGATCACCCTTCCAATAGTCTAAGTTCTAAACCTACCCACGTGCCGGGAGTCCCCACAGCTGAACTCTTTGTCTGCCTTAATGCTTCCCAATGCATGTTTCCCACCCATTCCCCTTTATCATTTCCAGTATCCAAGCACCCCAGCTTTTCTTATCTAAGGTACCGAGTGGAGACTCTTTTCTTCAAACCCATCTCTACACGGTTCCTTTCTAGACTACAAAACAGCCTGACTCTCAGAATTTCCCCATTGCCTTTAAAAGGGCAAATCTAAATTTTAAGCTATTTAGCCTGATTTCTCAGCTGCTTTCCTCACCCAACTCATATCAGGTGTTCTTTTATTTGTAACAAATCTCCTTCTCCATGGTCTTTCCTGGGCTAGCTTGTACTAATGCTTTAAAACATAGCACAGACATGACCAACTCCAGGAAAACCCTTGTCAAACTTTTCTTTCACTCCCTCTCCGAATTAGGTAACCTCTTCCCTTGTTCCCAGACACTTGGCTTTTCTTCTCCCTTGTAGCACAAAGTTTCAGTTGCCTTTTGAATATCTGTGTGCCTGTAGACTATAAACTCCCTGAGGATTGGAATCACACCTTGAATCTGTGGCTCTCTAGTCTCCTGTTTCCCCCCCTCACAGCTCATAGCTGTTCCTAACATTTATTGATCAACAACAAAAAACGATGATTGAGTGAGGTAAACGTATCATTGTTGATAAATACCAAATATTTAGTATATGTATGCTTATACCTTAACTTTAATAGCTAAAATAGATTAAATGCCAACCATTTAATCATTTTCCACAATTTATAAAGTAATATTTTCCCTACAGCATATAGTCTTAAAACTCCAGTGTTTCTTATTCTAATATTATTACAAACATTGAATATATCATGAACCCCATGGAATCAATTAAATTTTCAGTTTCAGATTCTATGTATGAAAAACAGTGAAACATTTTAACAAAGTTTAAAAGAAAATCTTAATCATTTCAGAGATTGCATCATTGTTATTATACCATTCCCCTAACAAACAACTTCACTTAGCTTTTCCAATTCTTCTTTAAATAACCATATTCTTTCAACTTTGTTCTCTAATTTCCTTTTGTGTATTTCCTACCATCTGCTGTGTGTCTCTTTTTCACTTAAGTATTATTGCTTTGCCTAGCTAGCTAGTTAGTCAATTGAAGGTATTTATTTAAAAAACAACACCACATATTTGCAAAACTGTTGCTAAAGAAAAGGGCAGGAACATTTTGGAGGAGAGGGAAAAATAGAAAGACCATCTGTACGCTTTTCCTCAGAACAAATCTACTTACTTTTGCAGTATATTTCCTAATTTTATTTATCACGTATGTGGTACTTAATATATTTTCAGCACTTTACAAATATTAAATCATTCAATTCTCATAATGATCCCAACCAGGTTAATATTGATAATAGCGTTGCCGTTTTGGGGAGGGGAGTATTTGTTGATAAGTAAACCAAAGCATAGAGAATTACTGTAACTTGCCAAATGTCCAAAAGCTGGGGATTTGAACACAAACAGTCCAGCTCTAGACTCATACCGTTTACCACATGTGCCAAGTAATAAAACAGATCCAGACGTGGTAAAGAGGGACTTTATCTGAAATGATTATTGCAGAAGAGGAAGAGGGATTATTGCAGTTTGCATTTGAGAGAGGGAAACTAATGCAATAGGAAAATACTTTGACTGTAAAATCTGTAAGTGTCTCAAGCATTGCACGAAAAGGATTTTTCTTTTATGGAAAGGAGTAAACAAGACTAGGAAGACCCAGGGATAGGGAAATGGGGAAGTGAGTTGAGAGGGTGGAGGGGTGCGATGATAGCTCAGAGAATGTTTTACCCTGAGGCCAAGCCCGTTTTCTGGGTGGGACCCATACAGAGGAGCTCTATGCTAGCTCAGACAGGATGTGCACCCAATCTCAGGGCCCTTGCAAAAGGAGGGAATCTTAGCAAAATTTTGACAAGCATTTTGTTTCTTATAGTCTGTGGGGACAAGCAGTTCAGTTAACAGTTTCTGAGGTGAAGAATGAGAATTTGCCAGGTCTATGTCTGGCTTTTAGATAAGTAAACAAGGGGGCCTCCCTGAGTCTTTTCTAAGGTATGTGGGAAGAGAGTAGTTCTTTTGCTTTCTGGAACACAAGAATGGGGAGATTTCTTATTTATCTATCTGTCTATTTATTGTGGATTACAGGATTCAGGCAAAGTTCTATGTTGCAAGCTGCCTCCTTGGACAGTGGATTATCTATAAGGAATTAAGGTTTGCAGCTGACCACCTTCCTTGTCAGGGTACAATTGTGCTCTCAGCATGGGCCTCGTTGGCAACTGGTGATGGTGGTCTCAGCCCAGACAGCTATGCTGGCCTCCTTCCAGCCATGACCTGTCCCCTTTCAGGGAGGAGTTCTGTGCTAGATGAGCCTGACAGTTCCTTTCTCACCCTCTCTCATCCCGGCCTCTCTCCACTTAGTCTAAGGCCATGGTTCTGTGGGTGAGAAGGGTGTGTGTGGGTGGGATGTGATGACTGGCTAGCCGTGGGGCAGGTGGATAAGTTAGAGGTACATGCCATGCTGTACCAGAACACTGAAGAGTGGTCCTACCCCACATGCCAGAAACTTTCCCTCTGATTCAAGGAACGTGGTCTAGGCGTGCTTGGCTCACTGGGTTCAAGGGGGTGGGGGAGAGAGAGCCACCATATGGGGATGATGCCAGAAGGCTTTGGCACCAGAGCGGATGGGGAGATCTGCTGCCCTTTACAGAGCTGAGGTTTGCTGAGACTTCCACCATGTTTCAAGATATAATCACACGCCTCAAACACCACCTTTTTAACACCAATAACTCAACACAGGTCCTTAAAGATGCAGAGAATGACTGAAAAGACGAAAGCATGAGAAAATACTAAAGCAGTGGATGGAAATATAAGAAAAATTGTGTTTATAATATATATATATAAATATATAATGTAGTGTTTATAGAGATTAAATAGATATAGATTGAGTGATAGATGTTGCAGAGCATCAGAGCATCTGTATCTATCCATATACTGTATTATGTGTATATGTCTGTATATTTCAGAGCATCCCTGGGAAAAGAAACATTGAAACAAAAGGGAAATATTAGAAAAGAAATAAGAATGTAAATATATTAGTGAATGAACGGTTCTCCTTGATGTATGCAGGAGGGTTACAAATAATAAATAAAACTACAATAATAAATGAGTAATGTACAGATAATGAATAATTATACACTGTTGAGAAGACATAAGGAAAAGAAAGCTGTAACTAAAAGTATCATGAGGAGAGAAGACTGGGAAGGCATTAGACAAAATGGGGAAAATTAAATCAGAATTAGAGAAGAGAGAACCCAAAGAAATAAAGAATAAAATTTTTAAATGCAATTATAAAATCAAACAAGTGAAACGAAACAAAAAGACCACTTACTAGTATAGAACAAATACTGTGAGAGAGGCACTGCCATTAAAAGTGTTGCATCCGAGGACACTGACGACAGTGAAGTTCTGTAAGTGCTCAATTAGCGTTTGTTGAATTAGTGAATAACTAAGTTAATTAGTGCAAGAAGTCAATAGCATGTCTGATGAGGTTCAGGTGTTTATGGCAGGGTGACCCTTCATATTAGCCCTGTTTGCAGGAGGCTTTGGAAAGTTTGGAACTGAAGGCAGAGAAATCACAAGGTAGGCAGAGGTATAAAACAGTTCGAGTTTTGACAGACTTGGAAGTTAATGCTGAATTTATCATATTACAATATGCTTTAGTTCCCAAAGATTGAATTATTACTAGGTTCTTGAAGGGCTTTACTTTCTTCTCACAATACAGCAATAGCTTCTCCCATCTGGTTTTCGGGATTAAACTTTCAAAAAGCAAAATAACCTACTTGGATATTTTGGTTGGCAATTCAGGTGATTGCCCATTAAAGCACGTTGTTACTAGGGGGCATCTTTCTGTTTAAGTTTAATTTTCTCAACATCTGCATCTCCTAGTTGCTTATCCACGTATTTTCTCTCTCCTGTTTTCCCTCATTTGATTATTCCTTCATTTAATGGGAGTTGGAGGCACCTTAAGCTGAGTGAAACTTATTAAATCTTCACTTTATCTAATGTTTAGATTTAAGTGTTTAAAAGTATCTGAAAAAATGGGGCTGTTCTAAAGGGGCCCTAGGTTAAATACATTGACAATGCAGCAATGTTTTGTCCTTCCTTTGATAAATAACAGAAAAATACTTGGCTCCAGAGAAAAGGAGACTAACTGGGATATATATATATATATATATATAAAACTACAGAATCAGTGACTTAAGGAGAACATTCACTTAAGTAATATAAACTGAACAAAGACACAGAAACTCTTTGAAAAATATGTATACATTTAAAGTGCTCCAGAAGCTAAATGAAGTTGGGAAGGCAAAAAAAAAAAAAAAAGGCCACATATCTCTCAAGAAACCAAAATGTCCACTGCTCCCTTTGTCTCTTCTTTATCCTCCATCTGACTCTCTTTAAGGAATCACAAGTACTCAACCCATCCCCAACTCCAGGAAACCTAATCTTCTTAAATCTTATTGATACTGTCTTCTTTCTGTACTAAACTCCTTATTCTCTTCCTTTTGACCTGTTTGCATTTGGCACCCTTGATCCCCAAATTTGGGGAGTGGTGGTGAATTCTTTAAAAAAATCTGGGTGAAATCTCACCTCTTCTGTCTAAACTTCTCTTGTTTTGTTGGCACCCCCGCCCTTGGGTCAACCAGACATCTTCAAGTTAATGATGTAGCAGCAAGCACAGCTTCTTTCTTGGCTTATATGCATTCCCGGGTATTTTTTTGTCCTTCCATTCAAGGAATAAACAAGAAAGCCTCTCTCTGCTTTTGGGGGCCAGCTTTGTTCCACACTGTTCCAGCTGTGTGGTCAGTCAGCAGGTGCTTCATGAACCACCTCTCTTATGACTAGTGTGCCGACAGCCCATCCCAGCAACTCAGATGAATCATGGATGGATATGATGATTGTATTTCACTTCCTAAAGATGCAACTAATATTACATTCCTCCAATGCTGCATTTTCCCACTATGCACACAGATTTCATACTGTTGAAATTTAAAACTCAATTTAGACATAGAAGAAATGAATACAATGGAAAATGAGTATTTAAGGCTAGATCAAGCTCCAAAGATCACATTATTTGGAGAACCAAGCTGAATCCTTTTTGCTTTGGGAATAAACTCGTACTCTGGGGATTATATGGATCAACCTAGGCACAAACTGAACCAACTAGGCTGCATTTTTAAATGTTTTGCCTTCTTAGTTATAGACAACTTGGAATGCTGTTTTTATTGTTTTTTTTTTAATCTGTTATATTTTTAGTGGTTATGAAATCATATTCTTTACAAAGAAACTTGTGTTACAACAGTAAAAACTTTGTGTAAAGTGAAGAACAGTCCTTTATTTTGATGATTTTTAAAATCTTGTTTCTTTGCTTTTAGTGACTATTAAATGGAAAGTGTAGTAGAGAAAAAAAACATGAAAGAAAGTATGTTGTCTATTCCTAAATCAACTGAAAATGGTGAAAAAAATGGTATTCTCACTTTTCAAGGTACTGTGCATAGATACACTGCATTTATTCAGTAGCTATAAAAGATATTGCTGAAGATAAAAGCAGCCAAAAAGCATTAGTTAAATGCAGAGAATCTGGAAATGATGGCATATTCCTTTTATACAATCATTGCCAAACTAGTTTCTTTAAAGAGCAGAAGCAGCCCTAGTATGTAGTCAGTATTACAGTTTTCACAAGCATTCTTGAGACAGAAGCAATTTTGTTTTTGGAAAAGACTACTTTTATATTAAAATGTATGTGGTAATGTGTCATCTATGTTATGAGCACAACAGTGCTTGAGAACTTGCATAATATCAGAGTGTTAATTATAGAAAAAATTGGGGAATTTTGTGCATATTGCCATATATATGATAAACAAAAGATTAACACATGAATAGATTTTTAGGAATAAAATATACTGCCAATTTCCAGTGACATTTTACTGACTCATAATAGTTTTAGATATGCCTATTTGGTGTAGTCTGAGAATAGCACAAAGATCTCGTAAATGACAGTAATGAATATTTGTGTAATAGAACCAAGCAAACTTTTAACTTTTATTTAAACATGTTGAGAACCTATAAATATCAGTGTGACATATTTCTTAGTACTTAAATTCATTGGTTGGATCATTTTTGCTAGACCTAATAGACGATGGGATTAGGGAAAAGAACAAGAAACCCTTTCTCCTCTGCAAGTTCACTGTGTAGCTGCTAAAAAGAGAGGTAAACTTTTATGATACTATGTGAATGTAATCAGGGAGGCTTAGGTGATATTCTATAAAAGGGTGACATTTACATACTCCTCAGCCGAGAGCAATCCTAGGCTAATGGATTGGTGCACCTGTTGATCTGGTGTCTTGTCAAGTTTAGCATTTATCCTGAATATAACCTTTATTTCCCTCCCCTCCCTTCCCCTACCCTTGCCTTCTTCCCTTCCTCTTTCTCTCTTTCTTAACAAATTATTAACAGTTACCTTAAAACAATCTTCCAGCTTCATACCAGGTCACATGAAGCAGTTACCATGGGATCATATCTATTTTTTCCTTGACACTTTTTAAACACAAGATAACATAAAGCATGCTGTGAAATGAGAGGCCTGGAGTAGGGGATCTCTCCATTCCTTCAGTGAAAGTGGAAGAGAGATTTAAAGCTGCTTCCCAAGCTAACCATGGCTTATGAGACACACAGATCCAACAGGCTACCAACCTGCAGGTTGGAGGGGTAGAAACAGGAATTATAGATTAGGATTCCCTGGAATAAATGAGGGTAATGAGGCTGAGTAGTCAATCTCTGGAGTACAAAGAGTATTACAAACACTTTTATTTCAATGTTGTAAATCTATTAATTTATCATTTTGTGATATCTTTAAAATGAGTTTATTTATTAACTTATTAATAAGTTAATAAGAAGCAATAAGTTAAAAAATGAATTTTCATATTTAATGAAAACATTAGCACTGAATTTCCATTTAATAAAGTTGAGATGCTAGTGTAAGTTGCACAAGATATCTGATATAGGCATTTAGGGCAATAAATTTCCCTCTTAGCACTGCCTTTGCTGCATCCCATAAATTTTGATATGTTGTGTTTTCATTTTAATTTGCCTCAAGATATTTAATGATTTCTCTAGTAATTTCTTCCTTGACCCACTGGTTCTTTAAGAGTGTGTTGTTGAGCCTCCATATATTTGTGAATTTTTTGGCACTCTACCTATTATTGATTTCCATCTTCATTCCTTTATGATCTGAAAAAGCGCTTTGTATGATTTCAATCTTTTAAATTTATTGAGACTGTTTTGTGACCCAGCATATGGTCTATCCTTGAGAATGATCCATGAGCACTTGAGAAAAAGGTGTATCCTGCATTGTGAGGTGTAATGTTCTGTATATATATCTGTTAAGTCTAGCTCATTTATTGTATTATTCAGATTCTCTGTTTTTTTGTGTTCTGTCCATTGATGAGAGTAGGGAATTGAAGTCTCCAACTATTATGGTAAATGTGTCTATTTCTCTTTTCAGTGTTTGCCTCATGTATTTTGGAGCATTCTGGCTTAGTGCATAAATATTTATGATTGTTATGTCTTCTTGTTGAATTGTTCCTTTTATTAATACATAGTGTCCTTTGTCTCTTTTAACTGTTTTACATTTGAAGTCTAATTTGTTGGATATTAGTATAGCTACTCCTTCTCTTTTCTGATTGTTATTTGCATGGAATGTCTTTTCCCAACCTTTCACTTTCAACCTCTGTTTATCCTTGGATCTAAGATGTGTTTCCTGTAGACAACATATAGATGGGTTCTGTTTTTTAATCCATTCTGCCAGTCTGTCTTTTGATTGGGGAGTTTAATCCATTAACATTAAGTGTTATTACTGTACAGGCAGTATTTTCTTCTATCATTTTGCCTTTTGGATTTTAAATGTCATATCTAATTTTTCTTCTTTTTATCTTTACTGATAGTGTTCATTTCTATACTCTTCTCCATACCTCTCTCTTCTGTATTTTCATGTCAGTCTCTAGTGTTTCCTTTAGTATTTCTTGCAGAGCTGGTCTCTTGGTTACAAATTCTCTCAGTGAATTTTTGTCTGCAAATATTTTAATTTCCCCCTCATTTTTGAAGTACAATTTGCTGGATATAGAATTCTTGGTTGGCAGTTTTTCTCTTTAAGTATCTTAAATATATCATCCCACTGTCTTCTCGCCTCCATGGTTTCTGCTGAGAAAACTACACATAGTCTTATTGGGCTTCCCTTGTATGTGATGGTTTGTTTTTCTCTTGCTGCTTTCAATATTCTCTCTTTCTCTTTGACCACTGACATTCTGATTAGTAAGTGTCTTGGAATATGTCTATTTGGTCTATTCTCTTTGGAGAATGCTGCACTTCTTGGATCTGTAATTTTAAGTCTTTCATAAGAGTTGGGAAATTTTCAGTGATAATTTCCTCCATTAGTTTTTCTCCTCCTTTTCCCTTCTCTTCTCCTGCTGGGACACCCACAACATGTGTATTCATGCACTTCATATTGCCATTCCTTGAGTCCCTGCTCATATTTTTCCATTCTTTTCCCTATATTTTCTTTTGCTTGTCAGATTTCAGATAGTCCTTCCTCCAGTTCACTAATCCTATCTTCTGCCTCTTGAAATCTGACATTGTAGGTTTCCATTGTTTTTTTCATCTCTTCTACCATGCCTTTCATTCCCATAAGTTCTGTGATTTGTTCTTTCAGATTTTCGATTTCTTCTTTTTGTTCATTCCTTGCTTTCTTTATGTCCTCCCTCAATTCATTGATTTGATTTTTGATGAGGTTTTCCATGTCTGTTCAAACATTCTGAATTAATTGTTTCAATTCCTGTATCTCATTTGAATTGTTTGTTTGTTCCTTTGACTGAGCCATATCTTCAATTTTCCAAGTATGATTCATTATTTTTTTTGCTGGCATCTAGGCATTTAATTACCTTAATTAGTTTATTCTGGAGATTTTCACTTTTTTTTTTTCCCTAGGAATTTCTTGCTGGATGACTTTGTTGTCTTATCTGTTCTTTGACATTCAATTCAGCTTATTCTAGTCCTTTAGCTTAGGTTTTGTTTAATAGATCAGAATTTTTCAGTTCTTGTTTTTTTTTGTTTTTTACCCTGCCTGTATGTTGCCTTTCCCCCATCCCTTAGGAGGGTCTACTAAGGTATTATAGACCCCTGTCAGATTTTCCCAGACCAAACTTGTCACCTCTCAGGAGGAGTCACCTGTTTCAGTTTTCCCTGAGGGTGAGACCCAGCAGATTAAAAGGCTTTCCTTTGAAGTCTCTGGGCTCTGTGTTTTATCCTGTCTTGCCAAGTATATGGCACTTTTCTGCCTGTGTGTCCCACCAGCATAAGGTGATGCAGTACCTGTAACTTCAGCAGACTCTCCCTGATGGGGGTGTGCAGACAGAGGAGAGGTTGTAGGCTGGTTTTAATCGCTTCACTTTTCCAGACCCTGGGGTCTGAAGTCCTTGAAGGAGGGATTCCACCTGAGCTGGGCCCCACCCCTCTCCTGGGGAAGGCACAGGCTCCAGACAAGCCCCCAAACAAGCCTGTTTCTGCTATGCCTGGTGCAGTGGAGCCTGAGAAGCCTTGCAGCTGTATCCAAAGAGTAATCAATCTGTAGAAACACAGCCACAAAATAGAAAAAAAAAAAAAATCCTTTTCAGAGCAGGACCCCATTCCTCAGGTTTACCAATCAAGAGCTTAAGTTGCTAGGTTGCTCTGTGTATCTCCAGGTCCTATGTGCCCCCTCCTTTCCTGCAGGGCCCAGACCTTTTCAGATCCAAAAAAAAAAAAGAACCTGTTTTTTTTCTTTTTTCTTTTTCTGTCAGCCCTGCCCCCTCTGTGCCGAAGCAAAAACCAGCGACCTCTGCTTTTACTCAACGTCCAGCTGAGATGGGGGCCTATTTTTAGTAGTCAGAATTTGTTAATTAATTCCACAATTGGCATTTGGTTGGGCTCAGCCCCTGCTGCTGAGAAAGTCTCTTTCCTTTCCCCTCTGGGAAGCAGCCTGTGGGAGGGGCGCCGGCCCCCACGGCTTGGGGAACTCACAATTCTGGGGGGCTTGCAGCCGGTCCAGCTGGTCCAGACTGGGGTACGCTGTGTGTCTGGTCACTCCTGTGGCCCCAGGAGCTGTTCTGCACTGTTTCTGGTTATTTAGTAGCTGCTCTGGAGGACAAACTAACACCTCGCTAAGCCGCCATCTTGTCTGAATCGCACAAGATATCTGTCTACAGCTACTACTGCCTGCCCAGGAGCCTTAGTGACATCACTGATCTCTTGAAAACACAGGGCTCAAATCTGCTGAGGAAATATTATCATTTGCTTCAAAAGCTAATAGCTATTTTAACAAGAATTGTTGGAATTTAACACATAAAACTGCAGAAGATGTCTTAGCTATCTTTCTGCGGTTATTTTATTAAGATCAAATGATGGTTCTTCTAAATTAAGAGTACTTATCTTCAGTTCCAAGTGTGTGTATGCACCTATGAAAAAGGGAACTGAGAATTGTGAAGGATCTTCAATAGTTAAGGATCTTTTATACTTGCCAGCTTCCTGTGCTGTCTGATGCTTCGAGAAAGTCTGCTAATTCCAACAACGGTTCTCCATTTACATCCGCTTCATAAAGTCAGAGTAAGCTTTTGGAGATCAAATCTGCTGATGTTGAAACTTCAGATGTTTTGAATGCCTCTGGATATTCAGATGTAAAGTGGAACATTAAAGAAAATTTATTTTGCTTGCAGTGAAATATGAATTTTTGTGGCACGTTCGGATAAAAAGAAGAAACATTTGAAGCCAAATCGTATAAAATTTCTTGGTCTGAGCACAGGAAATGGGAAGATAATCATCTAACCAATAGAATAGTAAAGCAGAATTTACAGATTAACAAAGGAAAGAGAGTAACCATCAAAGGAATTTTATAGGTTAGCAAAAGCATAAATACCACATCTATCAATATAGCAATAAAATGTGATGAGAATATTACTTGCCAATAATTGTAGTTGGAGATTTTATTTAAAATTTATATGAAAAAAATTATAAAAATAAAATTTATTTTAAAATGTATAAAATTCATATAATCCTTAGAGAATATATATATACACACATATGTATATACATGTATGTATTTTAAAGGTCCATAGAATATTTACAAAAAACAATTATGTACTTGGCCACCAAGGAGATCTTATTGTTTCATTCAAAGAGAAACTTTAATGTGTTGTTATCCAATCGTAATCTAATAAAAATGAAAGGAGGGTGAACCGTGGTGGCTCAGCAGGCAGAGTTCTCACCTGCCATGCCAGAGACCCAGGTTCGATTCCTAGTGTCCACCCATGTAAAAAAGAAAAAAAAAAAACAACAAAAAAACAATGGCTCAAGTTGGCTTGTACTATGTATCTTTCTATTTCCATGTTGAATAAAACCTTTACTTAAAAAAAAAAAAATGAAAGGAAATATTAACTATTGAGCCCCCAAGTTAAACTAAAATGACAAATTATCCTGAAAAATGAGAGAGAAATTATTATTTATCAAAATCTATAGGAGATAGCCAAAATTTTACTCAGAAGTCAATGACAGACTAAATAGCCTCATTTTAAAGAAGAGGACAAATTAATTTATTACTCATAGTAAGTAATTAAAAAAGAAATGCCAAAATAAACTGCATTTAGCAAGGAAGACGAATTAATGAAGAATAAATGAAATTGGGGGAAATGGTTACTACATAACTAAATTCAAATGCTGTTGCTTTGAAAAGAGAAATAAGAAGATCGAACTTCTTAAAAGCCAATTCAAGAAAATAGAGAAAGAACAAAGATGATCAACATTAGAAATAAGAAAGGAGATTAAACCACACATACAAGAGAGATTAAAATAGAACATATTTTAACAGAGTACAACATAAAACTAAGGCAACAAATTTTAAAACCCTAGAGGACATAAATGATTTCTTCTCAAAGTAAAAATTACCAACGATGAAAAATACTGAGTAGTCCAATTGTCCAAAAAGAGATTGGAAATGTGTTTTGAGATCTTCTACAGAAAAGGTACCAGGACCAGACATTTTACAGGTAAATTTGATAAAGCTTTTAAAGAATGATACATTTCTATAATATTAAACTATGTATAAATTTGTAATCCTAAAAAAACACAAATGCCTTTTTCATTCATGTGACAAATCTAGCATATAATACTAACACTTATAAACATTTTACAAACAAGTAAACCTATAATTCAACCTCACTTGTGAATACAGGGAGAGGAATTCTAAATAAAATGTTACATAAGATAATGAGCAATACATCAAAATCTAACCTACTAGAAGAGACATGGTTTACTCCAGGACCAGGAAATTTATCACCCTAAGCCATTGTATCAGCTAGTTGAAGAAGATAAATCTGGATGTTCATATTGAAAACTGCTGAAAAATGTAGTAGCCAAGCTTTATTAAAAATTCCAAGCTAAATAAGAAGAGAAGGAGTCACTTAAATATAAGAAGTCTGCGAATAAATAAATAAGATAAGCTTATTTTAAAACAAAAATCTAAAACTATTTAAAACATAAACTGCAAATTTTAATGATAAGAAAAATAATCACTACAAACATTAGGAAGAATAGATACAACTGCCTTTTTTTGCGGATTATACTATCATATATCCAGAAAACATGAGAGTTTAAGGAAAACAAAGAACTTGATGAAGTGGCTAAATGTTAGATAAGTAGAGAAAAATCAGTTGATTTCTCAACATGAACAATTAAAACCAAGATTTGAGATAATATTCAATTCTCAATTAGTAACAAAGGTAATTAATATACTTAGGAGTAATATTAATGACAAATTAATATCAGATAATTTTTTGACGTATAAAATCTTATTGAAGGATGCAAATTAAGATCTGGTAAAACAGAAAGATATACTGTCTTCATTTATGGAGAGATTTAATACCAAAAATAAAAATTTTCCTAAAATCAATATATAAATTTAATGCAGCTTTTATTGGAATCCTAGCAGGCTTTTGTTTGTTATTTTTATTGGAGAATAAGAAAACAGAAACCCCTAAACTACATGTGGAAGAATAAATACTAGTACAAGCCAAGTAAATTAAGAAAACAGATGATAGATGCCTTGCAAATAAACATTCTAAATGTCACTGAAATGGATCAATAGATAAAAAACTATGGAACAGAATAGAAAATTCAGTAGCAGATGATGTTAAAACTAAGGACTTTTTTTTACAATGAATTGAATATTAAAATCTAGTGGCTAAAGGAAGGATCTGTACAAGTGGCAAGGCATCCCAAAATAAAGTTGGAATTTTAAAACTTTAAACCATATGCAAAAAAATTTGAAAAGAAACAACATTTGCAAAAAGTGAAAAATAATTATTATAAAAATTCTAGGAAAAATCTAGGAGACTTCACTTCCTATACAATGGCAAGAAAAAGTGCTTAACACACAAGGGGAAACCTGAAAGCTAGAAAAGAAATAATAACTTTCTTAATTCTATAAATACAGTAACAGATAAGAAAATTGTAACATGATAAGATATTAATAATTGTAATACAAATTACAGAAGCAGGATGGATTTCTAAATGTACAGAGAACTCTTTCAAGTTGGCAAGAAAAAGATATAGGCCAAAAGAAAAATTAACCAAAGATTAAATAGAAAATTCACAGAAGAGCAAGTCAGAATGGCCAAGCAAAATATGAAAAGAAACTACTCAAATTTTGCAGTTGTCATGGAAATGCAAGGACATTTTGATCCAGTAATACCACTTCTGGAAATCTTGTTTATAGAAGAAGATCACATGTGTTAAGGATGTTAATTTCATATTGGTGGAAAAACTGGAAATGAAATTTATGAGCATCAACAGAATGATTGAATGTTTTCTGTTTTTAATAAATCAGAGAAGTTTCAGATGACTTTGAGGGCTCTCCCAAAGATAAAATTGAGTATGTTAAATAGGATACAGAAAAGTGTGTACGTTTTGATTCTAATTGTTTTTATTGTACAATAGTTTATATACATGTTTGGGTATGTATATGAGCATTGTATGTGTATAAATGTGTTTTAGGAGAAAACACTGAAAAATACATAACAATACATGTGGCTACATAATCATGCATTCATATTATTTATGAAGAATACCTAAAAAGCTGTTAACCTGGAACATGAAATAGGATGATGTGTGTGGACAGGAGGAAGGGGAGCAAATGAAAGAGAAAAGAATAAGAAAAAATGGAAAAGAAATGAAAAAAACAAAACATACCCATTAAGTGTTATGAGTGGCCCATTTTACATGATTATATGTAAAATCAAAGAGTAAGGTTAAAAAGTAAAATATTAGCTCTCTAGTTCCATGGTTCCTGACCCAGTGTTCTTTCTATTATTTCCTGATGTCTAGATCTTAAATTTGCTTATACTGAGATATTGAAATAATTATTTTGAAGCTTATTATTAAAATTTCAATAATTATAGAGGCTGAGTAGGACTTATTTATTAATTGACATTTCCCATAATTACATACTTGACTAGTGTTTCAACACTAAGACCTAATACTTTCCATGCTGTAAAATTTTATTTGCAGGAAATTAACATTATTAACAGAAAGGCCCATTAGCTTTGAGCATCCTTTACAGTCTAACAAGGCTAGAAATTCCTTAATTAGGACAAAGGAGTGAAGCTTTGATATAGAGCAATTTATTTTACTTACGCTTGTATGATGGGGTAGGTGGGAGTGGGGAGCATACTTCAATTTAAAATAGCATGCATTGTTATCTAATCTATTGAAACATTCTTAGGAAAACACCAAATAAAAAAAGGATTTTTCAAAGTCTTTGTCACATTTTACATAGATGCTCAAAAAAGGCACTTAAGGAATAAGAATTTGAAAAATGGGCAGAATTCATAAAGCCTAAATTTGGGGGTTCAGTAATCCAGATGAAAATAAGGAATTTGAGATTGCCTATTGAATTTAGGACATTCTATTTGCCTAACTTTTAGAAATGTCTCTATCGTATATCAAAGTACTCTGATTAAAAAAATAAGTGGGACATCGTCACTTATCATAGATACTTATATAGAGTCATCTATTCCCTGAAATGATGGCATCATTAAAGTAGATTTAATATATTTTGCCTCATTCTTTCTGGTGCTAACTGAACCCAGTGTATTTAAATCTTTGGGAGTTATCTGATCATCAAAAGAGTGTTAAATATAAAAATAACTATCATGAGACAAACTATTTTTTTTGTAAAGGAAAAAGTATGTGCCAGGAAACACTCTTAGTTTTCAAATTTTATTAGAATAATAATTGTCCCTTTTCAAAAATCTTTGCTTAATCCAGAGAATAGCCAGTTCTCTCTCTCTTTTTTTTTTTTTTTGTAATGCCAGACATACTAATGCAAAAGGGTAAATTCATTCACGAAAACATTCCATTTTAACACAATAAAATAGCCATATTTTTTATAGGGATAGTTGACATCATCCAGATACATCTGTGGGATAACTGCTCCATTTTTTTTTTTCTTTCAAGAGAGTAATTTAAAGGACATTTTATTATTCTCCCCTGAAAAATCATAGCAGCAAAAGTGGAGCAGATGAAGCACTTCAATCTAGAATTGTTTCTATAACCTTCAGTAGTAAGATCCCTATGTGGCATCTATGTCCATTAGTAAAGAAAAAAAAGCTAGACTATTTCAAATACATTTTGCAGAGCATCTAAAAACTAGAGAACTACCAATTGCAATTCATATTGCATCACAAGAGTTTAATTACTTGAGCCATGGAAAGATGAAAATGAGTTTTCTTTTAATTTATAACTTCTAAAAAGAAACAAAACTGAAAAGTCTGTTAAACAGTGTTACAATTTGATTTTAGGGTAAAATAATACTCTCCTGAAAATATGTAAGGACTTCTTTTGGAGAACTCATAGGGTAAAGCAATATATCTTTCTAGGTATAAGCAATGACACATTGGAGAATGAGAAAAATCATGCAGGAATCATAAACCAATTTCCCTGCCTCCCTTTCTCTCTTCCATCCTTCTTCTTTTCCCTCTTTCCCTCTCCTTTCCCTCCCTCACTCCCTTTCTCCTTTCCTCCATTCTTTCCTTCCTTCTGTCCTTTCTTTCTTACCCCCATTAACTTAGTATTGATCGAGTTATTAATCACCTACTATGTATACAATTCAAATAAGCTTTCCAGGAAATCAGATGCTGGAAAAGAAATTCAGTCTATTTATTTCTATACTTATGGAAATAACTAAATTGCTGCTGATACAAAAAGCTCAGATGAAATATTTAAATAACCACAGAGGACTATTCTTTTACAAGCCAGACATGTAGGCCAAGAGTTTGAAGGACAGAACGCTTAGCATTGGCTGACCTGTGTAGAAACAGCTTCAGGAGCACAGGAGAGGTTGTGGTGGCAATGGGGGTGGCATTCACAGGTGATGGACAGGCTTGGCAGAAGTGCAGGCTTAAAAAGTAGAAACTAATTATGCAGTGTGCCTGAACTAAGCTAAGCAGTTTGCAGACGTTATCTTCTATTTTCATATCAGCTTAATGACGTAGGAATTATGAGGTATTTGGGCCTCTAAAAGGCTCAGTAATTTGCATCTAATGATGATAGAAACCATGTCACATTGGTTCCCAGTTCCGTGCTCTTAGATATTCTGATGTGCTATCTCCAGATGATCCAGCAGGTGGGAATACTGCAGTGGAACAGATTAGAAATGAAAGTGGGTTCAAGGCTGTGTGAAACTGTGCTGGTTTGAAAGGATGTATGTCCCCTAGAAAAGGCATGTTTTAATCAAAATCCCATTTCATAATGGTAGAATAATCCCTATTCAATACTGTATGTTTGAAACTGTAATCAGACCATCTCCCTGGAGATGTGATTTAATCAAGAGTGGTTGTTAAGCTGTATTAGGTGATGACATGTCTCCACCTATTTGGGTGGGTCTTGATTAGTTTACTGGAGTCCTATAAAAGAGGAAACATTTTGGAGAATGAAAGAGATTCAGAGAGAGCAGAGGAGAATGACATAGCCACAAGAAGCAGAGTCTACCAGCCAGTGATCCTTGGAGATGAAGAAGGAAAATGTCTCCCGGGGAGCTTCATGAAGCAGGAAGCCAGGAGGAGAAGCTAGCAGATGGTGCCATGTTCACCATGTTCCCTTCCAGATGAGAGAGGGACCCTGACCGTGTTCACAGTGTGCCCTTCCAGACGAGAGAGAAACTATGACTGTGTTTACCATGTGCCCTTCCACTTGAGAGAGAAACCTTGAACTTCATCAGCCTTCTTGAACGAAGGTATCTTTCCCTGGATGTCTTAGATTGGACATTTCTGTAGACTTATTTTAACTGGGACATGTTGTATGCCTTGAAACTGTAAACTAGCATCTGATTAAATTCCCCTTTTTAAAAGCCATTCAGTTTCTGGTATATTGCATTCCAGCAGCTAGCAAACTAGAACAGAAACCTAAATACTGAAAAACGGGGTTTCATCTAGGTCTTATAGACACTAAGGGATATTGCAGTAGGGAAGTTAGGTCTTGAGTCTTTCCTCAGATCCTCACAAGTGAAGATTGTGAATATCCTACTGCAGGTATGGAGACTTATGCATGGCATATATCTGCTCTTTACCTGGACGAGAACATTCTAGATAGGTAGCATGCATTTAGGTACATATGCCTTTATGTAGGTGAATCGTGATGAATTGAGTAGTTGATGGGACTGATGCTTTGTAAGGATTATCATATTAAATGCTAGCAACCTGATGATGCATGGAGTATTGCACTCTCCTTTTGCCAGTGATGCAAAGGGAGCTTGAAGAACTTTAATAACTTGTCCAAAGTAATTTAGTTAGTAAGTGGCAAATTAAGGATTTGAAAATATTTTGTTTTCAGAACCACACTTTAAATCCCTATGGCTCCTTTGCATTTCTTCTCATCATATGAAGTGGGATATCCCATGTACTTTACATCTATATCTATGGAACATGAGAGAACTCTTACAGGTTACATTTTTGTCAAAATGTAAGACTCTGTAATGGTTTCATGAAAGTGATGGGAAGAAAACCAACATGAAAATTTGAGGAGTAAAAATCCATTATTGTATTTTTCAAGAAATACCTACTCAGTATAAGCCAACATGCCTATTTTATATTTTTTAAAAACCCTGAAATTATTGTTCAAGGTAAACATCACATTTTGAGAAGCAGCAGCTTGACATTGCCTTTATATAAAGCGGTTATATTTATCATTGCTTTCTCTCAGCTTTGTTGCCTAAAATCAATGTATTGCATTTATAATTTACATAAAAATCATAAAATGACATACTTCTCGGGAACCTGTTGTGCTGGTTTAAAAGGATGTATGGACCCTAGAAAAGCCATGTTTTAATCCTAATCCCATTTTGTAAAGGCAGCCGTTTCTTCTAATCCCTATTTAGTACTATATGTTGGAAACTTTAATTAGATTATCTTCCTGGATACGTGACTCAATCAAGAGTGGCTGTTAAACTGGATTAGGTGGAGAAGTGCCTCCACCCATTAGGGTGGGTTTTGATTAGGTTGCTGGAATCCTATAAAAGAGGAAACATTTTGGAGAATGAAAGATTTCTGAGAGAGCAGAGAATGACACAGCCACGAAGCAGAGAGTTCACCAGCCAGCGACCTTTGGAAGTGAAGAAGGAAAATGCCTCCTAGGGAGTTTCATGAAACAGGAAGCCAGGAGAGAAACCTAGCAGATGACGCTGTGTTTGCCATGTGCCCTTCCAGCCAAGAGAGAAACCCTGACTGTGTTCGCCATGTGCCTTCTCACTTGAGAGAGAAACCCTTCTTGAACGAAGGTATTTTTCTCTGGATGCCTTTGATTGGACATTTCTATAGACTTGTTTTAATTGGACATTTTCTCAGCCTTAGAACTGTAAACTAGCAATTTTTTAATTCCCCCTTTTAAAAGCCAATGCATTTCTGGTATATTGCATTCTGGCAGCTAACAAACTGGAACACCCGTCATTGCTATTGTGTTGACTTCTATAGCAGAGTTGGTCATTACGCTGTGTCTTTCAGATGAAACATTCTTTTAGTTAAAGATGGTTTCCTGGCAATTATTTACTAGGGAGGCTATAAGCCCTTGGATTAATTGCATGTTTTGTACTAATGTTATTTACTGATTTAGTTTTGATGGATCTATTTATATCCTGTCAGAGCTTTAGGTGAGTTAAAGCATTGCTTATAATCAGTCTTCTTAGGCTGACCTCTGAAAAGCTAAAACAGACATCAGTGAGAAAGGTTAGATTGAGATTTGAGTTAATTTTGTTCTTTCTTCCTAAACTGGCAACTCAAACTTGACATAACATAGTCAATTGTAATTAATTGGAATATGATTTCATTTACACACATTCCTTGCTAATTAGCCCTAATCATTAGGGCCTATGATTCAGCTATATAGATATTCTTGAATATCAGTTTATATCCTTATACATAAATAGTTAGTTAAATGAGAGTCATTTCCTCAATTAGTGGGCTTACTAATCCTTACAGGTGTACGGACTTTTAGAATATACAAATCTCTTTTACAAGTTTACAGCTACCACGAGCTCTTTTTTCCCACAGCTGAAGTCATTTGAAATCTATATGTACTCAAATCACCATCACTGCCACTGAGATCAGCTTCTAATAAGAAGGGATACTGGTATCTACTTAATTTAACCTTCCTGAACCTCAGTTTCCTCATCTCTAATGTCTTAATGCAAATACATTTCAGGTTTGGTGAGTGCATCAAAAAATCATCATTGACATTAGTGCTAGTTCATCAGTCGTCAGAGGACACCACCAAGAAAACCTTGCTTTCCTCTCGTGCTAATATTTTGACCCTTTTCCTCTAACAAGGTCCAGTATTTGAGATACAGTCTTGATGGATAACCTGGCCTCTCTCCTCATGACACTTCACCTTGCATTTCTTAATCCTTTCTCCCTACAGACTGAAGACCTGCCCAAGAGCTATAACCCTGTGCATGAGCCTTGCTACCTGCTATCTGACCACCTGGTTGGAACTGTCTACCTGGATTTTTTCACATTGATTGGACATGGGTTTCTCATGACAGGCTCTGGCTGCCCCCTCAGGCCACTGTCATGGCTTCCTTAATGTCTTCTAAGGGATGATGGCCTCAGGAATTCTGCAAATAATGCTCCTTAACTACTAGGTCATAAGGCTTACTAGAAGATTCCTTGCCTTATTCTCGCTGCTGGTTTGGTGGTCTCTTTACCCCTAACTCATCAATTCAGTTCCTGAATTCTTGCCATTCAGGCCAGACTACACTCATTACTTTGAAAAATTCTAAAACAATCTATCAGTTCTGTGTCTGACTGTATTTATAATTAAAATAATTCCTCTGTATACTGCAGGACAATTACTGAAATAAGGATTGTTTTAGTAAAACAGACAGGTTGGGTGCTAATAAACATATTACTGGAGAAAAATGTAGCACTAAATGGCATTATCTCTTAATAAAATGATTTCTTTTCTATTAATTTCTAGGACATGATAACATGTCAGTATATCCTTAATGGATGAATAATTTTAGTGCCAATTTGTAATCATCCCTTCCAAAGATAACCTAAATACATTTTCCAGCCTGCCAATAACTTGTCACAAGAATACTGCTTGGCTTATTATTTGATTTTTAAAATTATTATTTTTTGACTTTTGATATGACAAATGTTATAAATGCAGTCCTAAGAGAAAGCTGACCAATTATGAATATTACATGCACTGACTCTCCATCCTGTCGTCTCTTCACATACACAGTGTCATTAATATTAAAACAAAGTTAAGTCTTGCTGTGGCTGGTTTCTTTAGCATACTTGTTGATTCCATCAACTTTTGGGAAATAAGTTGAATTACCTCAGGCATAATGAGGCCTCAAGAGAGTATAAGAATACTCTTTATTTAAATACAGGTGCAGATAGTTTCAAAAAATTCATGGAAGAGTAGTTGACTCTTTAGAGTTCTTTCTAAAATATATAAGTATTTTAAGGACAGATATGGGGGTAAAAAAAGCCCTTAAAGACTTAATTGGGCCGACTAGGTAATGTTAAGTGTAACCTTACTGGAGGTGGAAGTAGGATCTGTGCTGAACTGCAGAGCTCATGCCCCATCTAAAAGAGCCACATTGTCCCCCTTCTAGGAAATGATGGACAAGCAAGAATTTAGGACACGTGCTGACCTATCTTCAAGTTAAAAAGTGGGACTGTTAGGCAGAACCCCTTCCCCCATGATGGGACCAGCCCCTAGCAAATATTCCAAGAAGTTTCCTCTACCTATGATTTCCAGAAAACCCACCAAGCCCATTCCAGCATGACCTCCTGCAGTGACAATCTGGAGATAACTCTCTTTGCCCAACACCCACCTCTGGCAGTTACAACCCTGAAGGACTAGGACAGAGGTGCTTAAAATTTAAACCCCACCTGTAAAGGGCTATCCCTACTTCTGAACCCACCAGTGAGAACCTGCCAATTTCCCATGCCCAAGCTAGACAGTGAAAACCCAGCACCTCCCTGTCCCTGCCCCTGCCAGCCATCCTGCATAAACTAAACCCTTTTAGCTTTAGCCCGCCTGCACTTGGCCATGCGATAAAGCTCCTGTGATCAAGTTGGAATTTTCTCTCTCCTCTTCCTGATCAAAAAACCAAAACAAACAAACACCTATCAGGGACGAGAAAAGAAAGGGGGAAAAGAAGAGCCATAAAATCTGGGTTTTAAAAATCTTCCCATTGTTAGGTCAGAGATCTTAAACATTGGTAAAACACAGGATGTCAGAATGCTGAATTCAGTTTAAGGAAACAAGTTTTCATACTCTGGAATTTATCTAAAATGTTGCTTCACATGGGTTGTATGTTTATTGAATGTTTGCTATTCTTTTTAAAAATTATGTCTTGTGACATAATTGAGTTCAGAAAAATGTGAGAATAATTTAGTCCTGTTCACTTAAATCCTTGATTATATATGGGCTGAGAGTAACTCAGGTCAGGCATGTGTGCCCAAAACCTATGGAGGGAGGTGTGAAAGAATATGGAATAAAGAATATTCCATTGCTTGAGAGAAACACTGAGAAAAAAATTGCCCAGCAGCAACATGTGCTCATTTCTAGTTGGTAGTACTCAGAGAAGCTTTGTTTTTATTTTCCTAAAATTAACAGGCAAGAGAAGCAACTCTGCTTTCTACCACTTTTTTTCTTAGGACTCGAATTAAATAGTTGGCTGTATTCTCTTGATTTCATATGTACCAATAATTAATTCAAGTATTCCCAAATAGCATGATTTAACATGGAAAAATATGCATATATATTTTAAATATTCTAAAAATAGTCTGCTGGCCATCCATGGAAAATAGTACTAAAGGTGGCAATTAGGAGAAGTTGCTTGGTTGGTAATTATTTACCACAGTTAGTTTAAGCAGTGTTTAATATAATTATGTACATATGCATGATTGTGAAAAGAGCGGTGATTGACTATCAAAATATCAGAGCTCTAGTTTTAACTACATACCAGTTCGAACATTGTGTGGCCTTGAGTTCATCATTGAACCAAACCATGAAAATAAGTTTGCACCCATGTTTCCAACAATTAAAAGAAGGAATTGGAATGGTGGGCTCGAAATAATTAATTTCCCTTATCTCTTTCCTTTGGTTGCCTTTTTTCATCTTTACTGAGGTTTGTATTTATTAGGAAATTCTAAGTATATTGGTAAATGAGAAGAATTGAAAAGGAAAATGGGGAATATCTATGTTAATTCAACTGTCTCAAAATTTTATGGCCTATTTTATTTCTGTGCTTGCTTAATTTTTAGGATAAGATGAAACACACTGGATGAATAGCATCACTTTAATAAATGAAGATTATTGTCTTATTTATAAGCCAACCTTCCTAAGAAATATGGAAATCCCATTAAGTTTTTTTTTTTTTTTTTTTTTTTTTATTTCTTATATTACAAAAGTCCTCCATAGTAGATTATTAGTTAAGCACCCATGGCTTATATAGAAAGGAAATACCCAAAAATCTATCAGAAACCATACAATTTCACAGCCTTTTTAAGTTTATACTGACTGGCATATCAATCACATCATGAATAATGTTAACAAAGATTCCTGTGTCAACTTGGCCAGGTGGTGGTACCTGTTTGTCTGGTTGGGCAAGTGCTGGCCTGTCTGTTGCAATGAGGACATTTCATGAAATTAAATCATAATCATGTCAGCTGCATCCACAGCTGATTCCATCTGTAATCAGCCAAGGGGGGTGTCTTTTGCAATGAGTGATGCTTAATCTAATCACTGGAAGCCTTTTAAGGAGGATTCAGAAGAGATAGGCGCTCTTCCGGCTTTGGCCAGCAAGCCTCTCCTGTGGAGCTCATCTAGACCCTCCATTGGAATCGATTTCATGGCCTGCCCTGCGAGTTTTGGACTTTGCATTACCATGGTTACATAAGACACTTTTATAAATTTTATATGTGTGAGTGCTTCCTGTTGATTCTTTCTCTCGAGAGAACCCTAACTAATACAACCCATAAACTAAATATATGTACTGAGGGTCATTATAAGGGAATTGGATTTTTTTTTAAATAGGTGATATGGTTCCAAGGAAGTTCTGTTTGTTCTTGCTTTTGTTTTACAAGTTTTTTTTTAATTGAATTATAGCATACATATAGTACACAATAAAGTAAACAAATCTTAAATGAAATTTTATAACATGAACATACCTTCAGAGAGCTCCCTCATGCCCCCTCTCAGTCAAGAGCTTCTTCCAAATATAATAACTATTTTCACATTTATAGTAATAAATTTGGTTTGCTCAAAATGTCTTAATTTTACAGAAATGAACATGTGTTATATCTGCATTCTTTCACAGAATATTATCTCTTGAGATGTATCCATATGGTTGTATATGTATATATTAGTTTCCTTTTCTTTGCTGTATAGTATTCCATGTGAATATACATGACAATATATTTATCCATTCTATTATTAATGGGGAATTAAGTATCCTCCAGTTTTTAGCTGTTTTGAATTATGTTGTTATGCATTATTCTGGTAAATGCTTATTATTTAGTGTGTTACATGTTTTAGCCTTATCCCTACTAGCTATGGTTAAAAATGGACCAAAATACTGTTTCTCAAATGTTCTGGTCTGGAATGTCATTATACTCCTAAAACTTATTAAGAGCCCCCAAAGGTTTTATATATATATATATATATATGGAATTTATATCTGTCCATTGTCTACTGTATTAGGAATTAAAGTTGAGAAATTTGAAAAGATTTATTGATTTATAAAAAATACTTTTTAAAACCCGTTGCATATTCACAAAGAGAAAACATTTTATGAAAAATAGCTACATTTTCCAAGCCAAAACATAAGTGAGAAAAGTGGCAAATTCTAATTTTTGCTTAAAAGCTTGAATTTTATCATTGATGACAAACTGTTTTACTTTGTACATTTTTTGAGAGAATATCTGACAAATGCCAAAGTATTTCCCACAGATCTATCATAATTTGTCTATCAGTAATTATTTCAGGTAAAGATGATATTTTGGTTTGCTAAAGCTGCTGAAATGCAATGCACCAGAAGTGGATTGGCTTTCACAAAGGGGATTTATTAACTTACAAGTCACATTTCTAAGGCTGTGAAAATGTCAAATTAAGGCACAAAACAAAAAAAGGATACCTTTTTTAGGGGAAAGTTTGTTGGTATCTAGGGTTCCTCTGTCACATATGAAGGCACATGACGACCTCTGCTGATACTTTAATCCAAAATATCTCTAAGTGTTTTCTTTCTCTCTTAGCTTCTCTCAACTCTGAACGTTCTCCAAAAATGTCTTGCCCTTGAAGGACTCCAGTAAGTGGATTAAGACCCACCTTGAATGAAGGGGGTCGCATCTCCATGGAAACAACCTAATCCAAAGATCCCGCCCAACAGTAGGTCTGCCCCCACAAGTTTGGATTACAAGGACATGGCTTCTCTGGGGTATATAACACATTCAAACTGGCACAGATGGTGTTTCATACAAAGAAATGCAAAGTCAGCTAACAACTCAAACAAGTGCTTCATCTGGAGAATAGCTAACTAGTAATTGCAAATAGGGGCTTTATGACTCTAACCGTATATTGAAGTTAAGTTCATATATATTTTCTGATGCCATCCAGATGCTTGTGTATGCTGTTACTCTTCCCTCAGGATTTGGGACAGATCATTTAGGTAAGAAATAAAGGAAAGTAACTTTTATGAAGTACTTAGATGTGTTAGAAATTTTGCTGAACACTTTAGATATGAGATCTTATTTAATGGTCTCAAAAAACCAATAAAATGTTCCTAGTCAACATATGACATTATTATATGATATTAATAGACAGAAGGTCACGCAGCTTGTGTGCAGGAACCAGAATTCAAGCCCTCCCTTTCTGTATCCAAAATCTGGATCTTTTTACTCTTAATCTTGCTCTTCCAACAGCTCCCATCCCTTTCCACATGCTACCCCTGCCAATCATTTTGCTTGACAGTCAGCGCTCCAAGTATTGTGGATAATGCATTGTGTTCAGTGTATGCTATAAGTATACGAACATCAGTGTGGCTCATTTTTGTCTAGCAATAATTCTCTTTTTTTCTTTCTTCATGATGCACTAGAGATAAATCACTTAAATGACAGTTTATTTAAATATCACAATGTACAGTATGTTTTTCTTCTCAGTACTCTCTTCTCCATCATTTTGGCATTTGGAGTTTTCATTATTTTTTCCCCGACTGTCATGACTTCCAACGACTAGCAATCTTGACAAATTGATTTCCATGCATTTCATAAAATTGGTGGATTAACAACTTATCTCATGCCTTATGCAACTTTTCATGTGATAAGGCATGACTTCATAAAGAAAATTTCACTCCTGGACATCGATGTGTGTCTGGACATGAAAAAAAGTAGCCTCGGTTAACAAGTGAACAGAAATAGTACAATTTTTAATGATCTTGATTATTTTCCTGACATAAGTCTAATCATTTTTTGCTATGACATAAGTTTTAACCTATATACGGAGTCACAGAAGACATCCAAAAATTACTTTAAATGAATTTTTCCCATCATGTAATATTACCTTCATTTGTTTCACTCTTCCTTAAAGTACTACTAAGGATGAATTTGATTTATTGGAAAATGATCTAAAATAAATGTATATCATGTTAAAATTATATTTTCAAAATAGTCTTGTAGGTATATGTATTTACTAAAAATATTTACTGAATATTTGTTACTTAACATTTTTTGTTAGGTGCAACTCATTTTACTTAGAGTTTCAGGGATATTAAAAGGGGTAAAACTCATTCCATGCCTCAAAGAAGTTTATATTTTAAAATTAGTGAAATGAATTAGTAAAGTTTGTTTTAGTGAGAAATATAAATCATGTTAGCATTTTAAATATAAGATAATGAGTTACTTTTTTTTAATTACCAGTAAGTGTGCTTATACTGAAGTACAGTGGAGATCAGTTGCTTCTATTACTGTCATATTAAAAGAAAATACGTTCCTCCCAAATAAACATTCAATAATGTGTTCACTTACCTGAGGTAGCATTGTATCATTGAGTAGTGACTCTTTAAATCTGTCTGTTTTGGCACTATCCAAATTTATGTCATTTCGTTAGAGAACTAAGAAGATGAAACTGAAGACTTGCCATGGCTTACTGACTGGACTAACTTGTCCATTTTGTGACACTTCATTTAGATCTACTTTTGGTAAATTAAGATTTTGTAATCAGAAAATTTACCTTTAACAACTTTCCTCTGAAAATCAAAGAAAGATTCTCAGAACCCAGACACTATTAAAAACAAATAACCTACTGTGTACAAGACTGATAGCATTCTGTAAAATCTTATTAGCTGTCATGCCTTAGATAGCCTTTATTTTTTTCAGTCACATTTCTTCCTTCTAAACTGTTTTTTCTAAATTCTTCATCATGCAGTCACCCTATTGTGTTGACACTCAATGTTAAAATGAAATGAAATGAACTTCTGCACAAGTGCGTGCAAAGGTGGAAAGATGTAGAGTAAAAACACCAGATTCTTTTTTCTGGCACAGGCAGTAACAGATGCCTTGAGTGTTTATTTTATTTCTGTGTGCCCTAGTTTTTAAATCAAGCTCAATTGTACTGTCTTGTGAAGCATAAGGTTGAAAAAACATCATCTTAATTAAACAAACATGAACTGAATATCAGCCTTATACCTAGGTCTTTGAATGGAGGTCACCAAATCCATTGGCATGTCTTCCATGACTTGCAAAGCAAGTCTCCCTGATTGGAGGGAGAGTTTGCATAAGAACTCTTTCAATCTGTCTATTTCTGGGCTAACTTTCTTTTTAAAACATGTCTCTTCTCCATTCTCAAACCATCTGACTTTTAATGTTTTACCCAGACACTATGCTTTCTAATGCTTAACATTTTAATTCCTTTTGGAAAACATCTCAGATTGAGAGCCTTTTTGCTTCTCCTAAGCAGCAGTGTAGTATGGTGGAAATCTGACCAACCTGTTATTTAATCTAGGACATATTACATCTTGATTGCATTATCTGATCTTCAATTTCCTTACCCGTAAAATGGTAACAATAATAATTATGAGGATTTTTTTTGTAATGATTAAATAAAATTGCATGTAAAAGCTATGTATAGGGTGCATGGGTAGTTCAGTGGTTAGAATTCTCACCTTCCATGCAGGAGACCTGGGTTCTATTCCTGGACCATGCACCTCCCCTCTCCAAAAAAGAAAAAAAAACAACTATGTATAAAGTATTTGAGTTCCTTATAGTAGACATTTAATACATAATTCATAGTCAGTATGTTATTTTGGATAGTTGACAAAGGAGTAGTTGACCAAGGACACTGTCTTCATTTAACTGGGATTGGTGGCCAGCTGGTTGGTAAGAGAGGGCAAGGGCATGCTACAATTCCACCTAATTATTTAACTTCTTGCCATTGTATGTGATAGGATTTCCACTGGTAATGCATTTTAGTCTTAATATATCCAAAGCAAAATTAAGAGATAAGTCAATGTGTGCTATAGAGTCTTTAGACTTATTGCACACATATAGTCAACGATTCACAAAATTTTGCTAATTGTTAAATCATACAACCATAAAGATACTTTAGACGTTTTAATGTATGAGAAATATCAACTAGTACAATATGACTGTGTGTGTATGTTTTTATGTACACGCATAAAAAGATTTCAGTGTGTGAGTAAACATGCAGATCTTTTTCTGTGTAATGCTACCGTCTTTCTTTAGCTGTTTCCTTTCCCCATTCTTTACAGCATACTCCTGGCACTCACCTTGGTACGATGGAATACTACATGCATCACTTGCTCCAATTGTGACATCAGTATTGCTCTGTGGTTCCTCCAGTAGCAAGTGTTGAACATTGATATAAACAGAATGTTTTCTCCCAAAGCCCAAATCCTCCCATTTTTTGTTTCCAGTGGCCAGTGGAAAGCTAATGCCAAAGTGACATCCAAAATTCAAGTCTCAGGCATGACTAATCATTATGTTACCTGCCAAATTGATGTCCTATGGAAACCTTTATTTTAAAAATTAAGGTAAAATAAAACTTTCTGATTTCATAAAATCACATTTGATTTTATATAACACACTCCAACTTTTACAGACTTCTTTGAACTTAGGAAAGTGAAATTAATTTGCAGTTAATTATTTAGGAGCATTTGTCTTTTAATTATAACAGAATTGGCCACCGAGAATCCTGAAATATTTATTGGGGGAACAAGGTCCGAAAAACTATAGAAATTCTTAATAAAATATAGAAATTAAAAAATTATGGGAGATTTGGCATGATTAAGGAATATAATTCTTTGACCAAACCATTTGTATAAATAATACTTTGTCTTCATGACCACTAATTTATTTAACACATTTTAGATATAAAGATATCATTTCAGAACATAGAACCATCTGGTTTCTTTAAATCAGTTTTTTGAATAACGTAAGTATCAGCCAGCCCTTCAGATGAATTCAAACTACAATTTTAAAAGAAAATAGAATTGAGAACTAATGTTAGGAAGACTGAACTCGAGCAGGTGCCCATCACTTTACTATGGAGTACTTGGAATTTTAGGAACTATTTATTAAGAATGGTGTTTTCTCTATTGTTTTTTACAACCAGTGTTTTTATAACTGTATGTATCTAAGAACTTTTGTTACTGACTTTCTAGGAGACAATTTTTATATTGATATAATGGTATTTTTCTAGATTACTAAAAAAGTGTTCCTCTATTTCCTTTAACTCAGTCAACCATTGTGCTGGTTTGAAGCTGTTATGTACCCCAGAAAAGCCATGTCCTTTTTCCTGATCTAGTCTTGTGGGAACAGCCATGTTTATTTAATCCTGATTCAATATGGTAAAGTGGAAACCCTTGATTAGATTATTTCCATGGAGACTGACCCACTCAATTGTGGGCATGACCTTTTGATTAGATGGAGATGTGATTTCATCCATTCAAGGTGGGTCTTGATTAGTTTACTAGAGTCCTTTAAAAGAGGAGACATCTTGGAGAAAGCTCAGAGCCTACAGAGACACAGACATTTAGAAATGAAGAAGTCCCAGGAGGCTCCAGAAGCAGAGAGAGCTGGCAGAAGCTTGACAGTTGGTTCAAAGCCAACAGAGATGCAGACATTTGGAGATGGTTGGAGAGTGACAGAAAGAGAATAAGCCTAAACACAAACATCTGGAGATGCAGAATTTGCCATGTCCCTTCCCATGAGATTCTAAGCAAGCCAGAACCCAGAATTGTGTCCTGGAGGAGTTAAGTAGAGGCCCACAGATAGTTAGAGAGGAAATCACTGTAATCACAAACTGGGAGCAACAGAACTGGGAACAAGAACCAGAAGATTCAAGTCACATACATTCTCATGTGAAAGACATCAGCCTTTCTTGAGTCAGGTTATCTTTTTCTGGTTGCCATAGTTTGGACATTTTTATAGCCTTAGAATTGTAAACTTGCAGCTTAATAAATTTCCTTTTTAAAAGTTGTTCCATTTCTGGTATATTGTATTTCAACAGCTTTAACAAACACAAACATCCATCTTAGTATAAAAAATGCAAATAATCTAATCTCCATTAGTTAGAGATGATATTCCAAATGATAATATGTGAATCAATTTTGTATTAATACCTATATTATTTCTGTGGGACAAACAGGAGATGGGGATTCATAATTCTTGGCCAATTTTCCAGAGGGGTTTCCCTTGGATTTTATGGGGATACAAATCAGTAGTTATAAAGAAGTCATGTCTTACACAGAGGTTAGATCCTCAGGTTAGTGCACTGCTTTTGCTGGTAGTATGCTGAACTATAAAATACATTGGTGCTGTATACATTACAATAAGACCATGATAAAATACTACTATCCTGAATTCATAGGATAGTAAGAGAAATCCCCAAGGCAGCCAAAATTTAGGAAAGAGTACTAAACTCTAGAGTTTTGAGAGTATTGCCGTGGGAGCAAATGATGAAACCAGAATGTTAACGATAAGTAGCACCTGGCACAGGTTTAATGAGCAAAACACATATATGTATGTGTGTGTGTGTGTGTGTGTGTGTGTGTGTGTGTGTGTGTGTGCAGAAGAGGGAGGCAGGGGCCCTATTTAGAAACATGTGCCTCTTCACTGTAACTTTAGACAGGGCAAAGTATAACAGATACATACATATGTATATGTACATGTATATATATATACATAATGTATGTGCATGTATATATATATATAACCTGTAACATATAACATATATAAAAATATTATATCTCCCATAATTTAGCAAAGAGCAGCAAGAATTATCACACTTGATTGTGGAGATAGGAAAATCAAAATTCTATAGGGCAAATTGCAATCTGGGAACACCCATGAAGGTTTTTGATGAATTCCCCAGGAGAAGCTAAAGTAGAGATGGAAAATTCTTGCTTCTGACAGCTGAATTATCACTTTTCCTTTTAAAGCCTTCAACTGATTGGATGAGACTTCCCTCACTGTTGAAGGCAATCTCCTCAGTTGTCTGTCCATGTCATCAGCCGTAGATACAATCAACTTACTGATAACTTCAGTCCACAAAATGTTCTCACAGTAAGTCAGGCCAGTGCTTACTTCACTGAACAACTGGGCGCTGTAACCTGGCCAAATTGACACATGAACTTAACTATTACAGAAAGTTAATCCAAAAGAAGGTAAGAAAGGAGTGAATAAATGAAGAAAAGAGGAGTGAGCAGATGAGAAAAATACAAAGAAATAATTTCAAATTTATTAGTAACCACAATAAATATAAAAGGATCTAGGGTGGTCCATGGTGCCTCAGCAGGCAGAGTTCTCACCTGCCGTGCCAGAGACCCAGGTTCATTTCCCAGTGCTTGCCCACGCAAAAAAAAAAAAAAAAAAAAAAAAAAAAAAAGGATCTAAAAATGACCAGTTCATAGAAATGGTAATAGATGAAATAAAAATAAATCTAGCTATATACTGTTTATATAATATATGTAAAAATATAAGCTCTAGAATAAAATAAAGGATGAGAAAAAACATAACAGAAGTATCTTTGAAAGCAAGTTGAAGTAATATATTACCATCATAAAATCTAAGTAAAAGTATTATTTTATTTACTGTTACTAAATGGGTCTCTATGCTATATACTGACTCTAAGCTCGTATGCATAAAGTAACCACCAAATTTATAAACTAAAAGTTATACTCTAAATAATACATAGATTAAAGGAAAACTCATTTTGGAATTTAATCTGTAAGATATAGCTCATGAATTTCCGCAGATATTTTAACTTTAAATGCTTATGTGAAAAAAACTAAACTGCTTAAAGGAACAAACTAAGTATCCAACTTTTTTTTTTGTATGCTGTATGGCAGGCTCCCATTTCATCTTTTTCCACATGAGTGTCCCATTATTGCAGCATTTGTTGAATTTTTGTTTCTTTATTTGTTTTGCTTGTTTTTTTTTTGGGGGGGGGGGCGAAGTGCATGGACCGGTAATCAAACCCAGGTTCCCTGCATGACAGATGAGAATTCTACCACTGAACTGCCCTCACAACTTTGGTAGCTGGAAAAAAATAACCAAACCTAAAGTAAAGAGATTGTAAGGATAAGAGCAAATGTATATAAAACATTAAAATAAAGACATAAGTTAGAGAACCAGCAAAGGCAAGGTGTGGTTCTTGTAAAGAATAGACCAAATTCTAGTAAGATACATTATGAAAATAAGAAAGAAAACACAAATGAAAAAGTTTATTTGGCTACACTGAGGTACAGCATAGTCTAAATAGTTATGAGATATGAAATAATATGAAGATCTTTATGTCAAGGAATTTGAAAGTTTAGATGGAATCAATAAATTCCTGTAAAATATATATCTCACTAGAATTAATTCAAAGATTTATTTTAATCATTATAGCATTAAAGACATTGAAACAATGGTTTATAGTTCTCCCATAAAAAGAATACCGAGCAAAGCCAGTTTTTAGGTTAAGAGTGATTTCTATCTTCCAGAAATTCTAATCACACTCAGTCTCCCAGAAAACAGATTGAGAGGAGATATTCCCTGTCTCATTTTATGAGGTGAGGTTTGAATAACCCCAAACCAAGCCAGACAGAAATGATGCCTAAAAGGAACATCAAATACTAATAGATTCATAAAAATAGATGGAAAAATTGTAAAAACAAAATGTTGACTAAATGAATCCTATAATAATTAAAAGTCACTCCATGCATTCTAGTAAGCAGAGTTTACTTTAGGAATGCAAGTTTAGTTTAATACTAAAAAGAACTAATTACTGTAATTCACCCTATTAAGAATAATATTCATATATTGTCTTAATAAATGCATCACAATTTCTAATAAAACTCTTACCCTTTTTTAAAATATCTCCTATCAAAAATAAGAAAGGAAGGCATATTATTAAAATGAAAGTTGGAATGCACATGGAGATCCACTATCACACTTTATTAAGCATTGTCAGGAGGTCTTAGCCTACACACCAATCCAAAAATAATAATAAGATCTATAAAAGTCTATAAATGAACAACCTCCATTATTCATTTATAACATTTTATGTAGAAAATAAAAAAGGAAGAAAATGTGTTATAATTAGCGAGAGAATTTAGTAGCATTGCTTGATAGAAAAATGAATAGTATTCTATATCAGCAATAAGCAGATAAATTTTTCAAATTTAAAATTTATGTTAATACTGACTGAATAATTGCTAATATTAAAGACTTAATGTTAAGTATTTTAGAACTATTGTTAATTAAATACTGTGAATTTTTTATAAGGAGGATATTTCTCCGAAAACTTAGCTTTGATCTGAGTTTTATTCCAATCACAATCTTGACGTGGAAATTGACAAGCTTATGCCAATATTAATACAGAAGAGAAAAAGAAATAGCAAAGATGTTCTTGAAGAATGCCAACTGCAGGGCCTTGCAATTCTGAATATTAAAGATATATCATGAAGTAATAATAAAACAGCACATTATATGTTATAGAGATGGACCTAAAAGAACAAGAGAATAGAATAAGTGAGCCCAGACATAGATTTACACATGAAAATCCATATGTGATAGAGTTGTCATGGCACAATTGTGGGGGTTAGTCAACAGGGTGGTGCTTGGAAAGTTGGTTATTCATGTGGAAAAGTGGAAGTGGATTCTTACCTTATACCACACACCACATACACATAATACGTGTGCACGCACACACACACACACACACACACACACGCATTCTAGGTAAAACCCTGAAATGTGAAAGCAATTCTTTAAAGCTTTAAGGAAAAGATATATGAGAATAACATCATGACCTCAGGTTTGAGAAGGATTTCTTAAGCATATCAGGAAAATATGCAACTATTACCTTACATTAATAATTATGTACATTAAAATTATGTACCTTAAAATTATGAACTTCTATTCCTCATAAGAGAACATATTTTTCATTTCCTGAAAATGAAAAGAGAAGGGAAAAACTGGGAAAGACGCCATATATATATGACCTAAAACAGATTATCCAGAACACACAAGATACTTCTATAAATTTAAGGAAAAGACACGAACAGTTATTGCACAGAAAAGTAATGTGGATAGCTAATTAATATATGAAGAAACATCCTCGTTAGTTATTATGGAAATGCAAATTAAAACTACAATGGGATACAATATTATCCTCGCTGGATAGCAAAAATTAAACACAGTGAAAATGGGACATCTTAATTGCTGCTGGTGGTATAAACAGTTTTGGAAAACTATTTAGCATAAATTGCAACCTGAGTTAAACACATAATAAAATACCATTTCATACCTCCCCTATTGACAAGAAGAAATAATGGACAATATTAGTGGAGCAAAAAGAATTCTCATACAGAGCAGGCAGGAGTGTAGCGAACAAGCATTTCAAAAGTATTTTGGCATTTCTTATTAAAATTATACAGAAACATACCCTATGGCCAGAAATTCCTTGCCTAAAGAAACTCTTGCATATAAGAGTTCCTTCTATAAGGAAACATGGACAAGAAAGTTCAATGAAGCATGGATTGGAAACAAGTCTAAAATATTTATCTCAGGAAAAGTGTTTACATAAACCTGCATGAATCCAAAAAACTTAATATTGAGTGAAAAAGCAAGCCACAAAAATGCACCTGAAAGATACAGATGATATACGGAGTAAAAACACATAAAACTAAGTGATGAATACATACAAAGGTATTAACTCTATAAAAACAAGACAATGAAAAGCATACAAATCAAATTTAAGCATTATTCAGGGGACAGCAGGAATGATAGAAAAAAAGAACATCCAAAGGCTTCAGTGAGATCAGAGATGCTCTACTTCATAAGCTGGGTTGTTCCTTTCATAATGTTATAAAAATGAAGGGTCATTGTATTAGTTAGGGTTCTCTAGAGAAACAGAATCAACAGGGAATACTCGCAAATATAAAATTTATAAAAGTGTCTTTCATGACCACGGGAACGCAGAGTCCAAAATCTGCAGGCAAGCTGTGAAGCTGACGATTCCAATGGAGGGTCTGGACGAAATTCACAGGAGAGGCTCACCAGCCAAAACAGGAAGAGAGCCTTGTCTCTTCTGAATCCTCCTTAAAAGGTTTCCAGTGATTAGATTGGGCATCACTTGTTGCAGAAGACACTCCCCTTTGGCTGATTACAAATGGAATCAGCTGTGGATGCAGCTGACGTGATCATGATCTAATTCTATGAAATGTCCTCATCGCAACAGACAGGCCAGTGCTTGCCCAACCAGGCAAACAAGTACCACCACTTTGCCAAGTTGACACATGAAGCTGACCATGACACTCATAATGCAAAAAGTGAGTATCTCTTAAATGGAAAGTAACGTCAAGAGTCTAGACATCCTTTCAATGAGTTTAGCTTGGCACTGAATAGTATTTAGAAATTCTCCTGCACTCGAACAAACCTCTTTTTGTCCAGTTTAGCCTCTAAAGAATTTGACTTTCATTTAAGGCCCATATTGAAATATGGAATGTTTTGAGTTGCTTACATTATAAAGTACTTGACTAACAAAAGGAATACAAGCCTTAAAAAGATAGATCACAAATGGGAAACAGTTTTTGTACTACTGTGTCCATAAATAAACATATTTATATTATTATGGGCCAACTTCTAAGCTGTGTCAGCAGACCTACCTCTGTCTCTAGTTAATACTTTCCTACATTAATGTCTGCACTTCTTGTTCCTTTTCCAACCATGTTCTGTTTTGGGGAGCTTGAATAAACAGGATCCTGGAAGAAATATTTCTTTCTGTGAGAAAAAAAAATGTGCTAGGCAAAAATAACAATAACATTAAAATAAACACTTGGGGTGATAGCTTGGAGGGCAATAAAATTCTTATAAGAAAGTAAAAATTTGCCCGAAAAAGAAAATATGTTTTCAGTTCCTTCTCATCCCAGTCTCCTAAAATCTTTATCTGGATAAAGTTATTTTTACTAATTTTCTGTGTATGATTCTTTTCTACTAATACTATGCAATCTTTTAAAACAGATTTTGTCTGACTTCTAGGATGTCAAACAAAAATAGTGTCATTATGGATTGTAGAACAGGCATAGGAATAAATATATAGACTATAGAAACTCACAACATAAAAATTATTTCATGTTGGTTTGGCAATTTGAGTTTTGGTTCTACCATGATATATGGGTTTTATTGAATATCATTGTACTCATAGCATCACACAATTCATTTGTTTCTAAAGAGTTCTCTCTGCATTATTTAAAAGAGCAATTGGGTGCACGGGTGGTTCAATGGTAGAATGCTTGCCTTCCATGTGGGAGACCTGGATTCAATTCCCAGACCAAGTACCCCTCCCCCCCAAAATAAAAGAGCAATTGCTATATATGAAACACAGAGCTTTATATGAAATCATAGTGACTACAATAAGAGCTGTCTCAAACAAGCATAACTGGCTTTGGAACTGAGTTTTAAATGGATTATGTTGCTATTGATAGAAGGATTAGAACTAATAAAAGAATTAGTCTTCATTAATCATGCCCTTTTCTGCAGTCCCATAGCATGGTGTTAGTTCTTTGATTTTAAGAAGTCCATTCATTCAGCTTTGATTGAGTGTAAATTCTGTATAAGCCCATTACTCTAACAAAGTGTAAATTTCTTTTGGGTGGGTCCCGTCTCATTCATCTTTCAGTATCCCACAACATGTGTTAATAATTGTTCATGTATTGAAGAGTCACAGCTCAAAGGAATAAAGCTTTTCTTCTTTTTTTAACATGTGCTTTTAAAATTTATTTCAGAAATTTGGTACACCTATATAAGAATGAAGATGACATGGAGATTTCAAAGAATGTTAAGACTCAGTGGACTTCTTTGGGCCTAGAAGATGTACAGTTGGTAAATTACTCTGTGCTGCTTAACCTGCCAGGCCCTTTTTCCAGCACTGTGACTCTGGACAGTGGTCAGTGCTTTCACCCCAATGGCCAGCCTTGTG